>NC_081411.1:690317056-691638556 GCF_030272615.1 Cryptomeria japonica
CAGATGCTTCCCTAGAGGGTTTAGGAGCAGTCTTTATGCAGGATGGTAGGGCTATAGCTTTTGAGTCTAGTAAACTTAAGACTCATGAGCTTAATTATCCTACTCATGACCTTGAGCTTGCAGCAGTAGTGCATGCACTTGTGAGGTGGAGACACTTCCTTTTGGGTCATCATTTTGAGCTTCATTCAGACCATCAGAGCCTTCAATACATATTCACTCAGCCAAACCTTAATGCACGTTAGAGGAGATGGATAGAGTTCTTGTGCGAGTATGATTTTGACGTTCACTACATCAAAGGGAAAGAAAACATAGTTGCAGATGCCTTGAGTAGGATACGTCACGAGGTATACACCATATCTATGGGCACGGATTTGAGAGATCGTATACTGCAGCAGTTGCCAGAGGATGGATGGTATTTAGATGTTTGTCAGGTGATACGATCTCAGGAAACTTTAGAAGGGAAATATATGGATTATTCCTTAGAGTCTGATGGATTCTTACACCATAGAGGGCGCATCTATGTACCTTCTTCCAGGGGATTGCAAGAGTTCATTATCACGGAGGCTCATAGAGCTCCTTATGCAGCACATCCTGGAGTTAAGAAGATGCATGCTGACTTGAGACAGTTGTATCATTGGCTAGGAATGCGACAACTCATTGTTGAGTTAGTATCCCGATGCCTCGAGTGTCAGAGAGTCAAGGAAGAGCACCACCATCTAGGTGGGTTGCTCCAGTCTCATGCTATACTAGAGTGGAAGTGGGATACTATATCCATGGATTTCATTATTGGTCTTCCTATGTCATCTCGTTGCCATGATGCCATCTTGGTGACAGTTGACAAGTTGACCAAAGTGGCCCACTTTTCACCAGTTCGGACTACCTTCACAGCACCAACAGTGGCACAGGTGTTCTTGCGAGACATTGTCACGCTTCATGATGTTCCATGCAAGATTATTTCTAATAGGGATTCCCTCTTCACTTCTTCCTTTTGGAAGGCATTACAGGCAGCTATGGGCACTAAGCTCAACTTTAATACAGCCTATCATCTAGAAACAGATGGTCAGATAGAGAGGGTTAATCAGGTGTTAGAGGATATTCTTTGCATGTACGTCATGGATCATCAGACTAGATGGGAAGAGTACCTTCCCTTAGTGGAGTTTGCCTATAACAATGGGCATCACACTTCTTTGGGGATGCCACCCTATCAAGCATTATACGACAGGCCTTGTAGGACACCGTTGAGTTGGGACCACATAGAGGATAGAGTTGCTATTGGTGCAGAGATAGTTTAGGATATGGAACAGCAGGTGGATTTGATTAGGCAATGTCTTAGAGAGGTTCAGCATAGACAAAAGAAATCTGCTGATGCAAAGAGGATAGATCATAGCTACTTGGTTGGAGACAAAGTCTTCTTGAGAGTGCGACCACATAAGAGTCCAATCTATTATGGAAAGGGTTCTAAGCTTGCACCTCGCTTTGTAGGACCATTTGAGATCCTTGAGAGGATAGGACCAGTTGCCTATCATTTGGCATTGCCACCTATCCTATCACGCATCCACGATGTGTTTCATGTATCAGTTTTGAGGAAGTATATCTATGATGAGTCTCATATTTTAGATTGGGATGCCTTGCAGGTGGAGTCAGTCGGGTAGCTAGCTTTGGATCCCATTCGCATTTTGAAATGCCAGACGCTGGCCCTTTGAGGTCAAGAGCTGGACCAAGTTAGGGTCCAGTGGGATTGCTATGATGAGGTTACAGCTTCATGGGAGGACGCAACACGTATGAGATCACAGTACCCCCATCTTTTTGATGAACTCCAGGAGGAAGTTCATGCCTAGAGGGGGAGGGTGTGAGGCCCTACCCTGACTCATCCTAGCATTTCATTAATTTTCATGTGGAGACTATTTTGGATGCTTTATTTTTATGCATTATGGATTTAGAACTTATTTGATTCCATGATTTGGATAACATTGATGTATGTTGATGCTTCATTTATATGCTTTATGATATAGAACTCTATATGATTCTAGAATAGGATAAATTTGAGATGATGTATGTCATTATTGGAATTGCAAGACCTTACTATGATGATAGAAATAAGATGCATGTTTTATGTATGGATCAAAATTATGAAGATTATGATAATTGCTTATGCGGATTTATTTGGATATAAGATATATTGATTTGTTTAATGCCAATTATATGCAGAGTGTTTGATGTGTATTCTTATTCATGTGTTTAATATTATGTGAGGTTAATTGGAATTACTAATGTATAATTGAGTTGCACAGGAAAAAATTATCCATGTGACCATGGAAACATTATAGAGAACCAAACCTAGACCTATGTACGTTCGTAAAACCAGGGTTTGTCTATTTGGAGAGACAACACCCCATATGTATCGTATTTTATTTGTGAAAGTAAATGTTGCATGTGTGTTAAATCGAATTATTAATTTGTGTAAATCCAACAAGAGGCAAATTTCATGTGTAATTTTGTAAAAGTATTTTATTGTGTCATTTGACACGTGTTGATTTATGTTTTGAGTTTTGACTTGTCTCTTGAAGGGAGTTATTTCAACCATATCTTTTTCAAATATTTGAATGTGGTTCTCAATTTTCCTTGGGTAGAGAGTATTTTGGGTGGTCAACTTAGGTTTGACCCGAAAATTAACTTCAGATGGGTTTATAAGGGGTCAAATGGACTCCTAGGGGTAGTTTAAAGGTGTTTTCTAAAGTCCATAAGGTATACCTATGAGTGAGGAGTATTTTTAGGCATGTGTCTACTCCCATGTGAGTATACCTTTGGGCAGATTGAAGGTTGGTTCATCTTCTCCTTTTCTTTCTTTCATGTTACATGTTTATGTTGGAAAGATTGTTTGTATGTAAAAGTTGTTTTCTTGTATTTTCTTATGTGAAAATTATTATGCATCATATCTTTTATTCTTTTATGCATTTCTTGTGATTTGGGAGTAACCAAGGCCTTCTACTCTTGGGAGAGTAGGATGGTCTTGTGGGTGGTAGAAGTTTGACAACCCTCGAGTGAGAGACTCTCGTTATGAGAGTGAACTCAAGGGATGTATATGTGACCCTTACTGCATGGCCTGGTTTATGCATTTGGGGGTCATAAGGAGGGAAAGTATGGCATGAATGCCTTGGGGGGCATAAGGATGTGGGGTTAATGAACTTATGATATATTTTTGTTTTGCCAGGAGTTGGCTTTGTGATATACCATTCTTGCAGTCTCCTCAGGGTATTTGGTCCACTACCACCCATGTAGAATCATCACATTTTGTGGTGAAGTGTAGCCTTGGTTGGTAAAGTGTTGTTGTATGTTTTTCCCTTGCTTGTTGTGTTTGCATGTGTGTAACCTGTCTAGGGCTTGGTTCTCCAAGCTCGAGGGTGGCTTCTAGTAAGCCTAGGCTGGGAGGTGAGCACTCCATGGTCATAGCCATATAATTTATTTGAAGGTTGCCTGGAAAGAAAAGAAAAAGTCAAGCTAGGAGTTGTTGGATTTATTTTGATTGCAGAAAAAGATTAGGGAATGGGATATTTTATATTTTAAGTTTACAGCAATGTAAAGGGAAACTATATGTTGTTTTTATTTTGAAAGAGAAAAGTATTCATTTTAATTTAAGTCCTCATTTAATAGAAATGAGAGACTGGTTGGGTAACACACCCATTTGTAAGGCTGACTATATTGTATTTTAAATATACCTTAAGGAAATGCATTATTTTTATTAAGTATTATTTTGTTACAAAATGAAATATTTATGTTGAGTTTAAGTTATGTATTGTTCTTGAAATAATGTTGGTTGTATACATGGAATTTTGAAAATGAAAGTTCATTTTACTGCTTAAAGCATATGAATTATTGGAAAAAAATGAAATAGGGAAGCTTGCATGTTAGTGAAAGAAAAATTAAGCATCTCGTCCTAACCATTTATTCTCCAATACAAATCATGGTTTAATATATATATATATATTATATTGTTTTTAAAATTAAAAAAAAAGAAAGAAATTAATTTAAAAAAAAAAAAAGACTTTAGGTTTCGAGGAGCTTGGCCCCCCACATAGTGGGCGGCGACCCCTAGCGGCGGCTACAGCTTCCACTGTGGGCCGCAACCAACAGTTGGGGAGGCTTCAACCCTTCTTTGTGGGTGGTGGCCCACAATAGCGGTGTGATCAGGCTGCGGGCCGTGTCCCATTGTGGCGGCCAAGGCCGCCTCTGCGGTCTGTGACCAGTAGGCTCGACAGTGGCCATCCCTGCGGGGCACCATCCCCCATGAATTTCCCTTCAAGGCTGCCGCCTCAAGCCGCCGCCACTCCCCCTTTGTGAAACCTTGGCCCTGCTCAGCAAGAGAAAAAAATTAAACCCTAACCCGGTTAGGGTTAGGGTAGTACAAAAAGAAAAGAGAAGAGATTTTAAAATGTAAGGGGGCATTTTAATATATATATTTTAGTTAGGGTTTTCTTGGATATTTTATAATAATGTGAAAACCTATATATATATATATATATATAGAGAGAGAGAGAGAGAGAGAGAGAGAGAGAGAGAGAGAGAGAGAGAGAGAGAGAGAGAGAGAGAGAGAGAGAGAGAGAGAGAGAGAGAGAGAGGGCAAATTGTAGATTAAACATTCTATTAGGTGTTTATATTTTATATAGGTATTATATAAACATATGGGAATATTTAAGATTGATGTTTAAATTTAAAATATTTATGAAGTTTAAACTTTTAGAAAATTTTATAACAAATTTGGTAAGTTATTTTGGCTATGGGAAAATATTTTTTTTAAGTCCACCTAAATAAAGGTTATTGTTGAGATTAAACTTTATAGGACAATTTTCGTTATGGATTTAATTGACCCTTTAGTCGAAATAGTTTAATCATATTTTAATTATTGTAAAATAAAATATAGACATTTATAAACTAAGTGCTAGGACTAAATTACTTAGTTCCTTAAAGCAATTAACAGTTATTGGAGATTAATATTATATTCGTGAATTAATTTAGAGAGTTTGATTAAAATAAGTTATTGATTAAAATTGATGAGATAATAAAATAATTCATTTAGTATTCCACATTTAATTTTAAATTATTTTCGCTTACTTGAAGTTAGTGGTTAGAGTTAACTCAAAACATAGTTAAGACAAAACTTGATAGTGTGTTTCATTTTAGACAAATTTAATGTTATAGGTTGTTATTTAAATTTTTTTTTTTATCCCGTTCATGCCCAAAAGTTTGGGCATGACAACAAGACACATGAATATACATAAGATATCAATCAAACATAAATCTTGGATCATACCAATAAAGTACATATAAATACATGAATATATTTAAGGCATGATTTGAATAAGGATCATACATGTGAATATATGTATCTTATAAAGAATGGGATGTTCATTGTAACACATAGAGTGTCCATGAATTCACTTAAGCACACATGGTGTGCATGAAGCATGAAGAATACACTCAAAACATGAGGAATACAAATGAATACACATGAGTAATAAGGCATACAAATGAATACCTTGAAGCATGAAGCATACAATGAATACTTAATGCATGAAGCATACTATTGATGACTGCTTTTGACACACCTACCAACAGTTAGGTAGCCAATGTGAACACTCACCACCTCTCTTGAAAAGAAATGAATTTGGGAAAACTCATGACCCCAAGGTACCTATAGTTGGGTCATGACGGTGATGGGTCGCCCAATGGTTGATGTGGTTGTACCTATTAAGGGGCCTGCTAGTTGAAACTAAATCTCGCTGGTTGTGAATGGCTAAACTTCCTTTTTTTGTATTTTATTATTTAAGATTCTCTAGAAAATAAACTGCGAAGAGTAAAAGGGAACAAAAAAATAACAATAAAACCAATACAATAACAACTTAATGAACTACTCAATTAGTTCCCTGCAATCCAAGTATTATCAAATATTATCCAAGTTAGCATTCAACAACGGACCTCCAGAAAACCTGCAAAATCATCAATTTCACAAACTTATGGAAATAAAATCATCAACAATATGGCCTATCACAGTAATTCTCATACACCTTTGACGTGCGCAATATGATTCATAAAGTGATAAACAAAAAGATCAAACCACATTGCTAACTCCAAATAATAGACATTACCAGATTACACAGAATAATTTAGTAGAACATAGATGTAGATTAGGCAATCTACAAGCTGCTTCTCATATTAATCTCAATGAATGTGTAACAAAAAATAACTCAACTTCTTAACAATCTTGAAAATACTCTAAAAATCTCTAAGTGGGCCACAAATCATTAATTTGGGGACCCTTACAAATGAATCCAACTTCTGAATTTATAGAAGTTTTCCGCCCTATTATCTAGGAAATAAATCTAACCTAAATTAAGAACTAAAACTAGGAGTCACAGTTAACTTGCAAGCTTCTGCCTTGATACTCCAATTAACTACTCCGAAATGGGGGCTGCATGAGCACTACGAAGACCATGCTGGATGAGCCACATTTTTGTAGTCATGCAGAATTTTACTCAAAATTGGAACCTGAGTTGGAGCTGCAACTTGAAAATACAAAATTGGGGTCATGCAAAAACCCTACTATTTTTAGTAACTGCATGTTCATCCTTCACTCTTTAATAAAATCTCTATAATTATCCACTATGCATGTGACTGCTTGGACAAGAGGATAAGCTACATGTTTAATTCTAAATTTATATTTCTTGAAAACTTCATCTGCATGCTTCTTTCCTTTCTCTAGCTCCCCTATTGTCTCTACCACCTCTTGACATTGAGTGATCAAGTATGTGTACCTGTTCATGAGGGTGCCATAAAACTAGGCTGAAGGTCCTAAGTGTTGAGCCTCATACACATCCCATTGATTCAAAACTTGTTGTTGCTTTATTATTCCGGTACTAGTTAATCCTAGACCAAAGGCTCCAAGCATATGTTTTACAAAATTCTCATATGACAAAATTTTTCTGAGGAGAGGGACTCGAATCTCTTCCATATCCTTCATATACTACTAAAACATTTCAATCTTCAGCTCCAAAATGTACACATAGGACTGCAAGTTCTCACAAATGTCCTCTCCTAAAAGGTCTTCCTCCATTATTGTCTCTACTCCTAACCGCAATACTTTATTCAAAATTCAGAATTACTTATTAAAAATTCTTAGCTTCCATTCCCATTGCATAGCACAAGAAGCTAAAGCTTCGCCTTCCTATACTGCCCTCTAGTATATCTTCATAGTATCCTACAAAAATAATCTAATCTTAACTGCATTTACTTAGGTCCATGATTTGGCTGCAACGACCACCCGTCTCACCTCCACTAGTGCCTTCACTTGTCCTTCTGGCAATGATGAGGTTGAAGGTAGGTCATTGGTGCCACAAGAGTCTAGAGGTTTTCTCATTTCAATCAGGAGCTATTTGTATTGCCCTAGTTGCACTTTGAGCTCCATGTTTGAAGTATGCTCTTTTTCAACATGCCCCTTGACAACACTTGTGGCTAGCTCCAAAGTATCTAGCTCTCCCCACTTGGTTTGTTTACCCAAATTCACCTAGGATATTTGATACTTGGGGGAAGCTTGTCCCTCAGATTGGAATGGAACTACCACATCTAGAATCACTTCACCAGATCCCGTTTTTGATAAATGATGAACGGTTTTTAGCTTCTTAGCCTTTGGTGGCTCCTCGGTGATTACTTGTTGTAAAGTGACCTTAGGAAGCTTTGCTTTTGTCTTTTTCTTCTCAAAAGTGAACTCGAGCCATTGCGGTATATCTTTATCCTTGTCACCTTGATGTGACACTATATCTGTAGCTATAACATGGACCTCCGCCTGCTCCTCTACTTCATCTCTTTCCTCCGCCTCTATTTGCCTGAGATCTTGAGATGAGGTAACTTGGTGGGCTAGATTAGTTTGGAGAGCTTGTTGCTTATGTAACTCTCCCAATTTACCACTAGCCTCTTCATTAAATGTCATCTCTTCTTCTGTTTCACCTTGCTCGGCTGCTATATCCTTGAGGAGGTCCTCTTGATCTTGAGGGGTTAGAAATAGTCTTTCATTCAATAGGTCCTTAGCCTCATCCCCTTCTTTCTCAACTTTTAGTGTTCAGTGTTGCTCAAGATCCTCTTCTTCCTGATCTAAATCAGATTCAATGTTCCTATCTTTTATTCCTTTAGTGGTAGACTTGAAACCTTGCACTCTAGGCTGCCCTGTGGGTATATTAACTGCTGGTAGTGCAGGGGCATTGGTACCTGGATCCCATGTGGCATCTGTTGAAGGTGGTTGAGTAGGTATATCTTTAGTAATTTCTATTTCTTCTCTTTACTCTTGGGTACCCTCTCCTCTAGTCTTCCCCATAGGTGTCCTTGGTGGGATGACTTTAGCTAGTGGTACTGCTCCTAATCCATTAGTCACTCCAAGGTCTGCAGACTTTTTCAACAACTCAGACTCCTTCATCTTTTCTTGGAGTTTCTTCATTAAGTCCTCAGTGCTTTCTTGAGGTTTCTCCCCCTCATCAGGATCAGTGGACTTATTTTGTCTTGAGCTTGATCTCGTATTCTGAGCATACTCCTTATAACCCCTTGACTAGGGTACCATTAAAGTGGACTCCTTTTGTTTCACCTTTGAGGCACTGGGCCTTACCCTCTGGCTTAACCATTGCTTGGTCCTAATGATGACCACTTAAGAAACCTTTTCAATATTCACATCCTCATTTGCAGACCACCTTATTTGGGAAAGGGGCTTCTTGTCAATTTCTAATCCTTTATTAGCCACATTGAGAAGGTCTCCATCATCCCTGAGGTC
This sequence comes from Cryptomeria japonica, assembly GCF_030272615.1. Taxonomy (NCBI): domain Eukaryota; kingdom Viridiplantae; phylum Streptophyta; class Pinopsida; order Cupressales; family Cupressaceae; genus Cryptomeria; species Cryptomeria japonica. The sequence goes on from NC_081411.1 coordinate 690,325,866, forward strand.
TTTAGAGAGATTGGTCTCAATTTTGAAATCTCTTATCTATGGCACAAATAACCTGTTATAGTTCTTTTCTCTGACCTCAAAACTGTCCTGGAGGTTGGCCCAAAAATCCTCCAGTTTTGGCTTGTGTCCCTCATATGCCTTAGGCATAGCTTGTTTGAGCTTCTCGTAGGGATCATAAAATTCCCTAGCATAATCATACTCTTTCAAATTAAAATCTTGAAGCTTTGGCTCTGCTAGCTTTGCAACCTGTATCTTAGAACATGAGAAGTATCCAATAGATACTGAAAAATCAATGCCTGTTTTATGTTTTGAAGATAAGAGAGATTGAAGGCCCAATAGTTGCCTTACATATTCCAATAAGATTACTCTATCATTGCAGTATTTGGGAAGCAACATTGGGTTCCCTATGAATCCACTGACCCTAATGTAAGTAGAGCACGGGTTTTGGATAAACCAACATGCCCACTCTCAGATAATAGCCATGGTCTCTAGGCTAATCTGGTATCCTGTGTCTCCTGTCAATTTAATTATTACTGGAAAAATGAAGGCATCATTAATTATTTTGAAATGAGACTTTGCATTGGCTAGGGGGAGTTGGGAATAATATTCCCATACCTTCTTCTATCCTTCCTCATCTCCTAACTGACCCTCTACTTATAGTCCCATAAACTTTCTAGCTCTGGTAGCCACCTAGATGACATAAGATGTGAAAAAGAACTTTTGAGTCTAGTGGACTTCCTTCATTTGTTTGCAAATGTTGTCAGAGAGGATCTACGACCAATCAAAATATTGTTTTCCAATTAGGATAGTGGTCATAAACTAGAACATCCATGGATGGAAATGCTTACAATCAAGCTTGCGAAAGGGCTTGCTCATCATAATAATCAAGTCTCTTTGGGGCTCCTTGAAGTCCACCCTCAGGATCTCTATTGCCTTGAGACCTATTTTCCTCTCTTCTTCTAGCCAGTTTTCATTCATGTGCCTTTTATTTGCTGCAACTTTGTCATTCCATGACTTCAAGGCCTCCTCTTCAGTTAAAAGGAATATCTCTTCTATGGTTGGGATACCAAACACGAACCCCAACATGTTAGGAGACAAGTCTATAATTGTCCTTCCTTGTGCATCAGTGCACTTTCTAGTGGCCGGGTTGTAGAATTGAGCAATTGTCATTATAAATTCTGGTGCTTGCACCGATTGTGTAAAAATAGTTGTCTCCACTAAGCCTGATCTTTTGATTCTCCCATGTAGGGCCTCTAGTTTGGGCTTATTTAATTGGGTTCTTCTATCTTCAATTTCAATATGGCCAATCTTCGTGTCAGTAACCCATTTGATTTGATCATCCAACTTTGAAGAGTAGACTTGTCCTTGATAGTGGTACTTCATGGTAGCAGGAAGTCTATCAATTTCTTTGCTTCTTTTGCTAGAAGACAAGTCCATCTAAGTACCTAAACTTGTGAGAAGAAAATGAGGATCAGTTCTTTACAAAAAAATAAAAATAAATAAAAAGTTCCTTCACTTCGGGACTTTGGGCTTCCAGAGTAGGGAGTTTTTCATTTTAAAACAGAGTCTGGAACTTTGAGGTTCTGGGGTAGGTACTCATGGATGTAGTCTGGAACTCTAGGGTTCTGGGATAAGGAGTTTAAGTTTATCTCAAGATTCCATGGTACCAAGCCAAATAACCAATAGGAGCTTACCAAAAATATTTATAAAAGACATACCTTGGAACTCTGGGCTTCCGAGGTTTCAGGGTCACTGATAGGGCTTCCTAGAGAAATAATCTAGAACTCCAAGACTTTGGGGTTCCAGGTTAATGATAAGCAAGTTTCAACAAGATCCCAGAACTCTGGGGTTCCGGGGTAAGAAAACTAGGGCACATAGGACATGCAAAAACAAAAAAAAAACAAAAAAGAAGAGAAAACAAAAACAAAAAAATGACAAGGAAAAAAAATCTAACCTATAAATGACCAAAAGGGCAAGAAAATCACCTACTTGGTGGATCAAAATGCCCAAGAATGCAAAAGGAAGCTTGACATTTCAGAGGCTCGTGCTTAGGAGGCAAGGAAGAAGGAGCTTTGAATGCACAAATGAATTTTAAAAGTTCATCATTCCTATTTATACCCCCTCCCAAAACCTGTCCGTACGAGTGACTTAAACAGGACCTCGGGACTTTGGGATACCAAGCTTCTGAGTTCAATGAACAGAACACCAAACAAAACATCCTACCCTAGGACTTCGAGGGTTTGGGGTTGTGGGGTAGGAAGGCAAGCAAACCAAGATCCACTTCGGGAATCCGGGACTCTGGAGTTCTGAGGTGGCTCAGACACACATACCTTAGGACTCCGAGACATAGAAGTTCCAAGGTAAAGGAACTAAAATAGACACAAGACATACACCTCAGGACTTCAGAACTCTAGAGTTATGAGGTAAAGAACAAGAAAACAAATGACACACCTCGAGACTCCAGAACTCCGGAGTTCCAGGGCAAAGAACCCACACACAAAATACACACCTCAGGACTCTAGAACTTTGGAGTTTTGAGGCAAAGAACTCACATACAAAATACACAAAGAAGGAGACCAACCTCAAGACTTCGGGGGTCCAGAGTTCTAAGGTAAAGGACTAGAACAAAAGAACAAAAAGAGACCTCGGGACTCCAGGACTCCGGAGTTCTAAGGTAAGAACACAAAAGGAAAAGAACAAAGCAAAAGAAAGCAACAACAGGGGACCCATATTGTAACACAAGGAAACTAATGGGGAATGGATATGCAAGGCATAACACATATAAATGAATACACTTGAATTATAAAGCATACAATGAATACTTAAATCATGAAGCTACTCGTGAATATACTTTACACATAAAGAAGGAAGCATACATAAAGCATTGTAAGGAAGTTAAGTAGCAGAAACAACTTCCTACACTAACCTTGAGAGGAGGGTAATGCAAAACTTTTTCAGATCATTACAACAGTTACAGAAAATAGAAATAGATATAATAGCATTCATACCACAACACAATGATTTACGTGGGGAAAACCCTTTCGGGAGAAAAACCCCACACTCCAAAAGTAGCTCAATATTTTATTCAGCAATCAAAAATAGATTACAACATACTTGCAGAGAAAGCTCTTCGTAGGAGTACCACTAATCAGAGATTCAGAGGCAACTCAATAGCCATAAGACTCTCTTACACCCAACCTCTATCTCACACACCTCATAAATAGGAGATACAATACAAGAAACCGTCAAACAGTATTACAAAACCATGGGCTAAAACCACCCAATAAGGTGTAGCCGACCTTATCTCCCTTCTAGATGCCCTATGACATGTTAAAGCGCACATCAACACGTGTCACTCCCTTTTACAGCTCATTTATTTATCCGATACAAATTATTTTTCCTATTTCAGGAGTACACACTTCCGGAGGCCATAACTTGAGAACCGGGTGTCTGATTGATGAACCGTTTGAAGCATCGAAAAGCTCGCGAAGTGCTCTATCACCTTGTAACCAGCTGTGCCAGTTACAACCACTTTTCAGGGTGTTTCGGAGCCTCTAAAGCCCCCAAAATTAAGTTTAAACATTTTATCGCACCCCTCCAAGACGAAAACTTTAATATCTTCAAAACTAGCTGTGACCTTGTGACGCAACTTTACCGGAATGCTTATCTAGCCAACTAGAAGCTTTAGGGAGAGTTTCGCACCATTTCGTGCTCAAATGAAAACTTACTATTGTAAAGCGGAAAATCGCAATTGAACCCTAGTTGCTCTCCCCTCTTCCAACTCCAAGGAGAGAGAAGGGAGGTTGCTAGGGTTGATGGTTTTCACTTAAGGGAGAGACTTTACATTCAAAAGAGGGGTTGAAACCCACAAGATCCAATCCCACACAAGGCAAGATTGGATGCTAAATGAGTTTCAAGGGTTAAGACAACAAGGCTACCCTCTTTTGTAAAGAATGTTGATAAGAGAATTAAGCTAGGAATGCATAGAAAGTGACAAAGATTCGCTTATAAACTGAGATAGGGATATAGGATGAAGCTGCGGACCTGGAATTAGCAGTAAAATGTCGATACGGCACTGTCCTGCAAATTTGAGCAAAAGTTGTCAGGACGATGGCGCCCGGCGCCACGGTCCTCCGAAAAATCCGCGAAACGAAGGGGGATCTGTTTGTCTTTGCACAAGGATTCCAGATCTTCAATTTCAGCCGCGTACCTGCAACCTACACACAGAAAAGCGAAGACGATTGGGGGGTTAGGGATTAGGGGTTTGCCTTTAGGTCAAACCCCGATTTTGGAATTAACCAAGAAATGAGAAATGCTGTAAATGTAAATGTATGTAATGTAAAACAAGTACTAATACCTTGTTGTAAGGATGTTTGTATCCTTATGTGCGAAGGTATAGATGTTGTTGTTTGTTGTATGTTGTAGCATGTAGTAAGTGATCTCCTCTTCAATGGTTGAATCCTTGTCTTGAATGCAACACTTAGCCTTGAATGGAGACTTGAAATGATCAATTGCTTGAATGCTTGAATGCTTGAGTATAGTTTCCACGCTTGTATACATATCCTCTTCATGCCAAATGAGAGAGAAAAATGTAGTTTATATACTTGTCAATTAGGGCTGATAGACTGATTTTCCCGACCTTAGGCCAACCAGGAAACAATAATTTCCAATTTGAAAACATAAAGACCCGAAGTCCAAAAGAGACCGGGTCCAAAATAGGACCCAGGGACCAGGGCACTGGGCGCCATTGTCCTGGGGGACCAGGGCACTGGGCGCCATGGTCCTGGGGGACCAGGGTGCTGGGCGCCCTGGTCCTGAAGGACCAGGGCACTGGGCGCTCTGGTCCCACCTCCCGGGACAGCAGGGTGCAAGGGAGGTTCAGGCCAGGGTGCAAGAAAATGCAGTTTTTAGTGTCGTAATCAGGTTTCGGGGTCTCCATTCAGGTTGCATGTTGCGTCGCCATCGTGAAGACTGAAATGCAGTCGAAATTGCAAGTGTCGCAATTTTAGGACACTACATTTAGCCCCCACTTTAGCAGGAGTATGTATGCTCATACTTCCGGTAAAGTACAAGGAAACAACATTGAAAGACTTTCACCACGTCAAGGAGGCAAGACACACCAAGCCCCCAGTGGACTAAGGATCTTACAACTTCGATTGACAAAGTAAAAGGGAAGATCACGAGGGAGAACCATGACTATCAGTAGTAAGGTTCCCTCACTATGAGTCATGCAAAAGAAATACCAAAAATTTTCAAGGCAAAGCTAAGTTCGCCAAGAAATTTTCAAGTATCTTGAAGGGATAGACAGGGTGTATGCCCCCCTACATTAAAGTGATCACACACGCCTTAACGGGGGTGATTGTTTTAACGTAGTGATACACATAAGAAATGAGAAAGGAAAGGAGCACATTATCACAAAGATTTAGCCCCCAAGTGTGAGATAAACCCAATGATAATAGACACAAATCACAAAGCACGAGGTGACTTCGCTTTCCTCGGGGTCAGTATGCTGTATGATAAGTCATGTATATATATCATATGTATGTATGCATAATTGTTCTTCATTCCCCAATCAAGGAAGGTCACCTAGAAGAAGGGAACACATGTGTCTTTTGAGTCAACATGAGAGAGACCAAAAGAGATCTCAATGCTTTGCATCGTCCTCAAGTAGACAACACTAAGGACAATAAATAGAAGAATGAGAATAACATATAGAAGAAGTAACAAAAGAGAGGAGGAGAGAATCTGCTATGCTAATGTAACTAGTCTAGCATGTCATCTACCTCCCGATCTTGCTGATCAATGTTTCGGGAAGGCAGGGAACACGCTAGAGGAGGAACATCCAACACAGCAGATGGAGCTATCACAAGATCCAAACAAGGGCTATGTTCATGTTTCGAGCCACGTTGTTCTTATCTAGGAGCTAGGATAAGTGCTTTAGAAAATTCATTAGATAAATGGTTATCAACATCAACAAGTTCATATTCACTATCAGAAGCAAGAGAAGTAACATTTTCATCATGAATAACATTTTCATCTATAGCATCATCAAGATTTATAAAAATAGGATCTTTAACTCGCACAGGATCAAGACCATCATGCATCTTATGTTTAGGAGATTTTGGAGAAAATGGAATAATGCTTGTTGAAGGTGTTTTTGGAGATTGCAAAGTTTGAGAAGCAGCTGCTTGAGCTCTAAGATGACGCTTTCGTCGGCGTTCACGTGTAGAACGATTTCGTCTAGTCTTAGTAGGAAGTGGAGAAGATTGAGGAGGAGGAATCTTCTCATCCTTATTACTTGGGTGTTTAGGTTGTGGTCTCTTAGGCTGGATAATAGGAGAAGAGGAAGGTCTCTTCTCTCTATAGAAGGAAAGAGGAGGAACTGCTCCATATAAAGGAGGAATTTTTGGTTTAGGAAGGAGACCAAGTCCTTCATGATGAGGAGGTATAGGTCTACTTTTAGAAGGTTTATTAGGCATAGACATAGTCACATCCATGGGAACGGGTTGAGAATCTTCTTGAGGAAACACATTAGTTTTATCTTTCAAAGGAAGAACTTCCTTCTCAAGAACGATAGGAATGTCAAGTTTGGGTGTTCTAGGTTCACTTAAAGATAGGATCATATCTGTTTTCCACTTTTGATAAGATTTGAAAAGATGATCACTTCGCGGAGGAAGAGATTGGAATTGTTTAGGCCAAAAATAATCAATAGGAACACTAGAAGTTCTTTCAGCTGGTTTAAAGAGACTATGATTGACAGTAACAATTTCACCATTATGGGGAAATTTCAAACACTTATGTATAGGAGAAGCAATAGCTTTCATGGAAGATAGCCAAGGATAGCCAAGCTTCACACGAAATTGTTCGGATGAAGGAATAATAGCAAAGTTTACATCAAGGGATTTGTTATGGACCTCAATAGGCAATGTAATAGAACCAATTGCAGGAGAAGAAAATGCATCAAATAATTTCACAACCACATCTGCTTTGTCATAGATCACTTGATTCAATTGCAAAGTAAAAAGAAATTCTTCAGTAATAACATTAACCATGCACGAAGGATCAATAAGCACTCCACGGCAAGGTGTATTCTTGACTTTTGCAACTATGTATAAAGGACCATCAGGTGCCCTGATAGTTTCACTGGAATCAAATGTGATGGAAGGTTCTTTAGGGTTTTCTTGCTGCTCTACAAAGTTAATCACATTCGGAGTCATAGACACAAGACCATCAGATGAGAGAGAGGAATCATTAGCCTCAACCGCATTAGAGGTATGAGAAGGTAATGGATCAGTAAAAATCTGAAGATTTTGGTTAGGAGGAGCTACAGATGTATTGCCTTTATCATTCACTCCAGAAACAGAGATAGTATTATTATCAATCAAATCTTGAATTTTACCCTTTAAAGAAAAACATTTTTCAGTATCATGCCCAGGCTGACGATGAAAGTGACAAAAAGCTTTGTTATCAAAATAAGGTGAAGTAATCTTTGCAGGATCAATTTGTCATATAGGAGGAAGAGTAAGCACATTTTGTTCCAATAATTTATTCATAATACTATGCAATGATTCATTCAAAGGAGTATACTTTCTTTCTTTCTTGAAAAATTTAGAAATAGGAGGCACACCTGATGCTGCATTCACATTGTTGTTGATGATGTTTTCATTGAATTTGATGGAATCTTTGTTTGGTTTAAACTTCCCAAATGGTTGTTGACTGCTATCACCCTTATCACTCGGAGCCATAGGATGTGATTGTTCCATTTGACTCACAGTCAGTTGATAATTGTGAAGAGTTGCACACAACTATTGGAAAGAAGTAAACTCAGAAAACAGAAGTTTGTCTCGAATATCTTTTTGTAAATTAGAAATAAAGATTCTTTGAATATCATTGTCAGGCACTGGAAAAGAAATTTGAGCATACAAATGCTTATATCTACCAATGAAATCAGTCACTTTTTCTTTAACACCTTGTTTACAATGCATTAAATCAATCAAAGTAACTTTAGGACTTATATTGTTTTGAAATTGTTGAATGAAAGCATTTGCAAGTTGTTTGAAAGAAGTAATAGAATAAGAAGGCAATGAGCAATACCATTGTAGGGCTTTATCTCTTAATGTTCTAGTAAACAGTTTTGCAAGCAACCTTTGGTCATAAGCAAAATCGGTACATATTGTTTGAAAAGTCTTAACATGTGTTAGAGGATCACCTTTACCATTATAAAGCTCCAAATGTGGGATTTCAACATGTTTAGGGAGAATAGCTCGAACAATGTCAAGAGAAAGTGGGCTCGCAACATCAAATGTGGGCACACTAAACTTAGATTGATTCATAGAGGCAATTTGTTGTTGTAAAGAAGAGACAGTTTGTGCAAGATTGTTAATGGTCGCTTCAGTCGAAGAATTCATATTAGATGTGTTAGATTGAGATGGAGGTGTTATATTATTGAAAGAAGGTAGAGATTAAGGTGGCGGGACACTATGATAGTTAATCATAGGAGATGATTGGACAGGAGGAACACTACAAGGAGGAATGGAATGGTTAAATGAATTGCCCCCTTGTGTCATGTTCATTTGTGGAGATGTAATAGGAACACTCATTGAAGGAATGAATGAAGAAGTCGGATTAAATGAAGGAAGAGGATTAATTGAAGAAGGGGGATTGCCCCCATGACTAGTGATCACAGGCGGAATGTCTTGTATAGAAGTAGTCATTATGTTTGATGTAAAGGTAGGTATGCTAGCAATAGGAGTTGTCAAAGGAATAGAATGATTGACTTGTGTAGGAGGTTGTGTATAACCCAAAGTTTTGGCACAAATCTTCATAGGCATCACATTCGAATCCACGATGTGTGCAATACCACACAAAATATCAATTCCATTCTTATCACTTTGAATCATATGTTTTAGACCCTCAATTAAAGGAAGAGCTTGACTATCAGGGTATTCATGAGACATCCATTGGTGAAAATCATCAAATTGGTTATCCAATTTCGCAAGTTGTTCTACAGAAACCTCATGGAGAGCTTCTTCATCATTAGGAGGATTAGAGGAATTACCCATGTCCTCGTTAAAAAGGCTACTCAAATTAGGTTCCATCTCCTCAGTAATTAAACCTCGGAAAGACTTAATTCTATGGCTTCGTCTAACGGGAATAGTGGAAGTAGGGCTTATTGTTGTAAAACTCATGCACTAGAAAGAGAGAGAAGATTTTGAATTTAGAGGTAGCAATTTTCAGTAGAATCAGCCAATTTTCCGGATTTAAGTTGTTAAATGCAATCACGACAGTCTCCCGAAATTTCAGAAAAAATGTCTGGGACCGTGTGGCTCGGAGTGCACACGGTCCTTGCAACTTTTTTCGAAATTTGCAGGGATGAAAGGTATGATGATTTTAGAGCTAATCTGAAAAAATTGAGTGATTTTACGATCTGTAGATAGGCCAAATTAAAGTTGCAATCTCAAAATTGAACCCTACCAAGATTGTCGAAAAATGCAAAATTTTGAATTTTGAAAAAGAGAGGGAAACTGAAATTTTGAATTTTATGATTTTAGAGGGAATGTCAAAAGCAATGTAAGTTTTGAAATTTAAAAATTGACTCAATTTCACGCAAAATTCAATTTTAAAAGCGGAAATTAAAGTTGTTGTAATTAAGCACTTAATTTCAAAAGTCACAAATTGTAAGAATTTGAATAAAGCACTAGAATTTCGAATGAATGCAAACACACTTTTCAGATTTAGGACAGTAAGAACACAATTTTGACACAAAATTTCAATTTCGATGATTTTTGAATGATTAGAAGCCTTAAACCAAGCAATCACAAGACCAACTTTGACTGTAATTTTGAAAGTGTTATAATTGATAAAATCAGTCAAAATTCTGGATTTTAGCAGGAAAATACAGTAAAATCTAGCTCCCGAAATTTCAGAAAAAATGTCGGGGACGATGGTGCTCGGAGTGCACATGGTCCTCGCAACTTTTTTCCAAATTTTTAGGGATGAAAGATATTGTGATTTTATGCCGGAATCCAAAGTTACAGCCGATTTGGAGATGTTTTGATCAGTGAAATTGTCGGACAAAGGTTGAATCAAGAGGGTTTCAAAAATTAGGGTTTTGACACTTAACCACTTAATTTTCAAAATTAAAGCACAAATATGAATTGATAATTTGTAATAGAAGGGCAGATCTGAAATAAGCATTAACAATTAAATATTTCACAAGTTCAATTACTAAAAAGAAATTTTAGGGTTTTTATGCAATTAACCTCTAAAATTTTGCAAAAGATCGAACATGGAAATGTAATCAAGGAATCAATTTTCAGATCTAACCATGAATAATCAGAAAGGATGTTCACGTCGGATTCACCAAAATGTAAAGCGGAAAATCACAATTGAACCCTAGTTGCTCTCCCCTCTTCCAACTCCAAGGAGAGAGAAGGGAGGTTGCTAGGGTTGATGGTTTTCACTTAAGGGAGAGACTTTACATTCAAAAGAGGGGTTGAAACCCACAAGATCCAATCCCACACAAGGCAAGATTGGATGCTAAATGAGTTTCAAGGGTTAAGACAACAAGGCTACCTTCTTTTGTAAAGAATGTTGATAAGAGAATTAAGCTAGGAATGCATAGAAAGTGACAAAGATTCGCTTATAAACTGAGATAGGGATATAGGATGAAGCTACGGACCTGGAATTAGCAGTAAAATGTTGATACGGTGCTGTCCTGCAAATTTGAGCAAAAGTTGTCAGGACGATGGCGCCCGGCGCCACGGTCCTCCGAAAAATCCGCGAAACGAAGGGGGATCTGTTCGTCTCTGCACAAGGATTCCAGATCTTCAATTTCAACCACGTACCTGCAACCTACACACAGAAAAGCGAAGATGATTGGGGGGTTAGGGATTAGGGGTTTGCCTTTAGGTCAAACCCCGGTTTTGGAATTAACCAAGAAATGAGAAATGCTGTAAATGTAAATGTATGTAATGTAAAACAAGTACTAATACCTTGTTGTAAGGATGTTTGTATCCTTATGTGCGAAGGTATAGATGTTGTTGTTTGTTGTATGTTGTAGCATGTAGTAAGTGATCTCCTCTTCAATGGTTGAATCCTTGTCTTGAATGCAACACTTAGCCTTGAATGGAGACTTGAAATGATCAATTGCTTGAATGCTTGAATGCTTGAGTATAGTTTCCATGCTTGTATACATATCCTCTTCATGCCAAATGAGAGAGAAAAATGTAGTTTATATACTTGTCAATTAGGGCTGATAGACTGATTTTCCCGACCTTAGGCCGACCAGTAAACAATAATTTCCAATTTGCAAACATAAAGACCCGAAGTCCAAAAGAGACTGGGCCCAAAATAGGACCCAGGGACCCGCCCTGGTCCTGAAGGACCAGGGCGCTAGGCGCTCTGGTCCCACCTCCCGGGACAGCAGGGTGCAAAGGAGGTTCAGGTCAGGGTGCAAGAAAATGCAGTTTTCAGTGTCGTAATCAGGTTTCGAGGTCTCCATTCAGGTTGCGTGTTGCGTCGCCATCGTGAAGACCGAAATGCAGTTGAAATTGCAAGTGTCACAATTTTAGGACGCTAAAACTATAAATAGTAACCTCGCATAAATGCAAGGTTGAGACACCATTTTTCCCAACAAATCTCCCACTTGTCAAACACCTTGCAGGAGCGAAAGGGAATGTCAACACAATGAATCAATTGCTAGGGGCCATAAGGCCCATAGACTCTGAACACCATCTGAACTTCTCTATGCTCACAGCCTTAGTTAAAGCATCTGCAACATTCATCAAAGTTTCCACCTTAACCAGCTTCACCCTACCATCTTCGACCATATCTCTAACAAAATGATACTGAACATCAATATGTTTGGTCCGAGCATGAAATGTCGAGTTCTTAGCTAGGCTAATTGCACTCTGACTGTCACAGTAAACTATCACTGTACCTTGTTTTATTCCAATATCCGAACACAGTCTCTTAAGCCAAATGGCCTCTTTACAAGCATGAGTAGCTACCATATACTCTGCTTCAGTAGTGGATAAAGCAACCACAGCCTGTCGCTTACTCATCTAGCTAATTGTACCACCAAACAAAGTAAACACATAAGCACCGGTGGATCTTCTGCTATCAATATCACCTGCCCAATTTGAATCCACATAACCATGGATATCAAGGGAAGTCATGTCTCCAATTGAATTACCATGATAACACAAAGAATACTCTAAAGTACCCTTCAAATATCTGAAGACTCTTTTGACTGCATCCCAATGAACTCTACCAGGATTAGACATATATCTAGAAAGTACTCCCACTGCTTGGGCAATGTCTGGTCTAGTACAGACCATAGCATACATCAAGCTTCCAACTGCACTCTGGTAAGGCACTCTGCTCATGTCTTCCATCTCCAATGGGGATGTAGGACAATCTGAAATAGATAGTTTCGTTCCAACTGTAAAAGGAACACTCAATGGTCTACAATTCTGCATGTTGAACCTCTATAACCTTGAATTCACATACTTACTCTGGCCTAGCCATAGCTTTCTGTTCACCCTATCTCTTCTAATTTCCATCCCAAGAATGTGCTTTGCTACACCAAGATCTTTCATTTCAAATTTAGCAGCGAGCTGAGACTTCAGTTTTGAAATCATACCTTTCCCTTTACCAATGAATAACATATCATCAACATACAATGCAATGAATAAGAAATGATCACCATCAGATTTATAATAAACACAGTGATCTGATTTAGAACGTTCAAATCTCAAACTCAACACATATGTATCAAATTTCTGGTACCACATCCTAGGACTTTGTTTGAGGCCATACAAAGATTTCTTCAATTTATAGACCAAATTACTTTTGCCTTTCACCACATAGTGCTCGGGCTGTGTCATATAAATATCTTCCTCCAAATCACCATGAAGGAAAGTAGTTTTCACATCCATTTGCTCAGCCTCTAAATCATAAGCAGTAGCAATAGAAAGCAAAAATCTAATGGACGTCATTTTTTCAACAGGAGAAAATATCTCACCATAATCAACACCCTCAACGTGAGAGTAGCCTTTTGCAACCAACCTTGGTTTATACTTCTCAATGCTTCCATCTGAACCAATCTTTTTCTTGAACACCCATTTACAACCAACAGGTTTTCTTCCTTCAGGCAATGGTACAAGATCCCATGTATCATTCTTTTTCAAAGCTACCATTTCTTCCTCCATAGCAATCTACCAGGATTCTACATCATTCATACCTAATGCCTCTTCTACAGATTTCGGTTCATCCACACTAGTATTCAGAGAAAAAATACATCTCCAATCATTAGGTGAATACCTTTTAGGTGGTTGTCTATGTCTTGTAGACCTTCGAACAAGCTGAGTTGGAGGTTCTTCCTCCTCTTCTGAAGATTCAGAGCTAGACGAGCTCTCCTCAACTTCTTGCCTATCTAGGGGTCTCGATTCAACTCTTTCAGGTGTAGAAGGAAGTTGAATCACATCTTTTTTAGTCTGTTCTGGCTACAATGTAATAGAAGGAGACTTAATTTCTCTAAAGATAACACTTCTACTATGAATTACCTTTTGTACAACAGGGTCCCAAAGCTTGTATCCTTTCACACCATAACTATACCTGATGAAGATACATTTCACAGCCTTGTTCTCCAACTTTGTTGGCTTCTCCTTTGGCACATGTGCATATGCCTCGCAACCAAAAACTCTAAGATGTCTCAATGAAGGCTTGTGACCTGACCATGATTCCATAGGCATTTTATCAACAAGAGCTGATGTAGGAGACCTGTTAATCAGGTAGCAAGTAGTGGCAACAACTTCAGCCCAAAACTTTTGTTCGAGACCAGCACCACTCAACATACTCCTAGCCTTCTCCATCAGTGTCTTGTTCATTCTTTCTGCAACTCCATTCTACTATGGAGAATAGGGAGTTGTCTTCTGCCTGTTAATTCCACTGTCTTTACAGAATCTATCAAAATCATTAGAGAAAAACTCACCGCTATTATCAGTTCTCAAACATTTTATTTTCTTTCCAGTCTGCAACTCAACCATTGCTTTAAATTCTTTAAAATGACTAAAAACTTCAGATTTACTCTTTAGAAAATATACCCATGTCCTACTAAAATCATCAATAAATGAAACATAATATATGGATTTTCCAATCGAAGAGACATCTACTGGACCAAACACATCAGAATGGATAAGATCCAAAACACCACAAGTTTTATGAGAATTTGAGTAAAACTGAATGCGGTTTTGTTTTCCATAAATGCAATGCTCACAGAAATCAAAGTCAAGATTACAATCATTTAAACCTTCAACAAGGTTTTTATTTTTCAAGGTCCTTAGACCCTTTTCTCCAATGTGGCCAAGTCTCTAGTGCCATAACATAGTCTTCTCTGCAGGTAACTTTGCTTCAGACGAAAGAGCACCCTTAGGTACCCAAAAACCATTTCCATCTGCTGAAGGTGAAACCTTCAAATCTTCCAGTGAAGTATCCATAGATTTACTTTTTACAGAAGTGCTATTACACTCAACAGTGTATGCTTCAAGCTTATACAAAGTGCCAAACCTAACACCTCTAGCAACTACCATAGCACCCTTAATCATCTTACATCCTGCTTCAGAAAAGACTACCTGCACACCCGCATCTATTAGTTTGCTCATAGATAACAGGTTTCGTTTTAATCCAGGGATATGCAACACACCATTAATCCTTTTTATTCTATCATCAGAAAACCTGATTGTAACTTTACCTCGACCAATAATGTCTAGAAGTGAATCATCACCCAAGTACACCTTACCTCCATTAAATCCTTCATATTCAGAAAACCAATCTCTATTGGAAGTCATATGAAAAGATGCACCTGAGTCAATTAGCCAGGCATCATTACCTGCATGAGTCGCCAAAGCCACAATAAATGCATCGCCATCTTCCTTGTCGGACTCAGAATCAGAATCGAACTTTTTCTTTTTCTTCTTCTTCTTTTCTTCTTTGCAGTCCTTACAGATGTGACCCGGTTTACCGCAATTCTAGCAAATGACTTTGGACTTTCCAGGAGATTTTGATCTCCCTTTGGATTTGTACTTGTCGTGTTTCTCATTCTTCTTGCCTTTCTCCTTAGGTCTTCCATGAATGGTTAGGGCTTCCTTTGAACTAATGGATACCTTCCTTTGCATCTCTTCACTGAGTAGGGCACCCACCACATCTTCAGATTTCAAAACAACAGAAGTACTACCGATAGCCATAACAAGAGAATCCCATGAATCAGGCAAAGAACAAAGCAAGATCTGACATTTCTCCTCCTCGTCCATCTTAACACTGACGGATACTAATTGAGCCACCAACATATTGAATGCTTCTAGGTGGTCTGCAATTCATCCACCCTCTTCCATCTTCAAGGAATACAATTTCTTAAGAAAATTTGATTTAATAAAGATTTCTATTGATACATCTCACCAAGCTTAGTCCATAGCTTCTTTGCAGAGTTTTCTTCATGGACATTGATTAGAATAGAGTCTGCTAGGCACAGTCTGATTAGACCCTTGGCTTTTCGATCCATAACATCATATTGAGCTGCCGCAGTAGGATCTGAGGGCCTTTGGATATTCGCATCAACAGCATCCCAAAAATCTCGATCTATTAGCAGATCTTCCATCTTTAGCTTCCACATCTCAAAATTACTTCCATTAAATTTCTCCACCTCTATTCTCCCTGACGAAATCGCCATCTGAATATTCCTGCAACAAGATCAAAAAGTGTCTTCTGCACAAGCTCCCACTCAAATTTGGATTAGTTCAAAAAACCCAACTGCCCACAATTGAAACCAAAGGTGATCAGGCTCTGATACCACTTGTAAGGAAGTTAAGTAGCGGAAACAACTTCCTACACTAACCTTGAGAGGAGGGTAATGCAAAACTTTTTCAGATCATTACAATAGTTACAGAAAATAGAAATAGATATAATAGCATTCATACCACAACACAGTGATTTACGTGGGGAAAACCCTTTCGGGAGAAAAACCTCACACTCCAAAAGCAGCTCAATATTTTATTCAGCAATCAAAAACAGATTACAACATACTTGCAGAGCAAGCTCTTCGTAGGAGTACCACTAATCAGAGATTCAGAGGCAACTCAATAGCCATAAGACTCTCTTACACCCAACCTCTATCTCAAGTCATGAAACATATATATTGTTACATGCAAGGTAGGAGCATGAAGAATCCATGCAAGAGATGAAGTAATACACACAAATACCCCCTAAGGTACAATGCATATATGAAAAATTACATGTATAAATCATACAATGAGGAAATCATTGAAGACACAACATACACATTAATATCCACAATTTATCAGGTATATATACATAAAACATGCATTTAAGAGAATATATACATGAGGCACATGGATGCACTTAAAGCATGAAGTATGCACATAAAACATAAAGAATACATATAGAGCATACACATGAACATACTTGGGGCAAGAAGTATTCATGCAAAACATAGAGTGTACACATAAGGCACAAATACATGTAAAGCATGAAGTGTACACATGAATTCACTTAAGGCATGTGGCATACACGTAGCATATGTTGGTATTTTGGATATGTTGATATGGTTTTGTCATTGATATCAACACCTATTAACACTTATCAACTCTGGTTAACACTTGGAGAATTGGCAATGTTCACTGACAAGCAAATGACTTATGCACAGTCATCGGCATCTGGTTCACCGGCAGGATATATTGTTCACCGACACTTGGAATAACATGGAGAATGCTTGGTTATATCGAAGACATTGTTTGGACACTTCATCTTGGAGATTTGTTCATTGGTATATTCGAGATTGCATATTTGTTGTTACCGACAAATAGGTCCAGGTTAAGCACCGATAGGCTTATGTATTCTAGATCAACATGGCATGCTATGGAGATGATTTAATATTGTTGCAAATGCATTAAGCCAACACGTTGAATTAGATATTGCATCAGTCATTGATTTAATTGTAAATTGTTTTTATTGTAATATCTTTTAGAGCCGACCTACGAAAATTGGTCATAGGTTATGATATAAATGTAAGATTTTATTAGTAAGATCATATATGCGAATGTGTGAAGGATTGTAATTCGGTATATGCGAAAATAAGTAGAGCTATACATGCAGACATCTCTTGAAGGTTGAGGAAGGTTTTGTGAAGACATATCAGAACTGAACTGGTACTGAATCCAGCATATGAAGATTCTATTTTGAGCAGTACATCTTTATTGGATTTAACCATCCAATTGTAGTCAATGCGACTCCCATTTGTGATTGAGCAGTGAACGCTAGGCGCTTGGCCTTTCTGCATGTGCAGACCCCATTTGTATTCACATACTATCTGCAGTAGTACCATCTGATTGTGGGTAAGGTTTCCCACTGTGGTTTTTCACCTTACAAGGTTTCCACGTACAAATATTGGTGTTATGTGTTGTGGATTTCCTTATCTTTCTGTCTCATGCATTAATGTTTACTAGTACTACAATTAACTGATAAACTGTCTACCGGTAATAAGTTTTGGTTTACCAACATTAAGAATTAAGTTTGGTTAAGTCAATTTTGGTTTAAATTTATTTTACAACTGATTCACCCCCCCCTCTCAATTGTCTCCGGGACCTAACAATTGGTATCAGAGGCTAGTCCTCTTTTTGTAGAAGTTTAACAGGTTGAGGAGATCCAATGTCTTCTAACTATTTTAGGAAGGACAATCCTAAACTTGATGGAACCAACTATGGGATATGGAAGATCAGGATGGAGGCACATCTGAATTGCATTGGAAAGGACATCTGTGAAGTTACAAAGAATGGTTATACTGCTCCTACTCAAGGTCAGCCTAATCCACCAAATTTGACTAAAGATGAAGAAAATGATTGCAAGGCAAGAGAAGCACTTTTGAGCACATTATCAGATTAGCAAATCATGGGATTATTAGATAGATCTACTACTAAAGCTATTTGGGACCATTTGGAAACATTGAATGAAGGAGATTCCATAGTCAAAATTGCAAAACTTGAAAGCTTCCGGGTCAGGTATGAAAATCTGAAAATGGAAGAAGATGAAAGGATTTCTACTTTTATGGAAAGAGTCAATGAAATTATTTTAGGTATTAAATGTTGTGGAGGAACCTTAAGTGAAGATGAAATTGTTTCAAAAGTTTTAAGAGGATTGCCATCGGCATACAAAATGAAAGTTACTGCTATAAATGAGCTAAGAACAATGCCTAATATATCAGTAACTAGGGACACATTGATTGGAAAACTTTCAGCCTTTGAAATTGAGGAATTTGGTCCTGTTGCTACTATAAAGACAGATTTAGCTTTCAAGGCATCAAGATCATCTACATCATCATTTGACAAATCTGACTGGAAAGCCTTTTATGCAAAAGAACTTGAAGAAAGTAGGAGAGAAAATGAAGAACTTGAAGCACTATTTGAAAGGAAAATGCCCAAAGGTCCAGTTGGAAGTAAATATTAAGGTAAAGAACCCTTTAAATATTTTAACTGTAATAAAATTGGTCATATGGCTTCAAGATGCCCTGATAGACATGCAAGATTAAGGGAAGAAGCTAGAAGAACATACAAACCTAACCCTAAATATCCGAGATACAGATTTAAGAAGAATAAAGATAAATCTTGTTATCTTGCTGATGAAGGAGTCACTAATTATTTTGATGAGGATCTGACAGACAATGGATGGGTCTTTATTGCTATAATAGAAGATCAACTGACACCTACTGTTCAACCGGTAGAGCAGGCCTTGGTAGCTAAAATTGAAGTTAAGGATGAATGGATCATCGATTCAAGATGGTCACATCATATGACTGGTGACAAAAGTAAATTCTTGACTTTTTAGGAATATAATGGAGGTCTAGTAAGATTTAGAGATGATAAGGCTTGTTTGATCAAAGGAAAAGGTACAATATATCTTGATGGTAAGCACAATACTGATAATGTTTACTATGTTCAAAGTTTAAAACACAATATTTTGAGTGTTAGTCAATTAGTTGAAAAAGGATTTGAGTTACAATTCAAGAATGGTAAATGAAAAATTATGAACAAAACTGGTTTGGAAATTGCAACTGGTAGTCAAACTAGAGGTAATATCTTTCATTTGAACAATAATGAAAAGACATGCTTGATTGCACATATTGATGAAAGTTAGTTATGGCATAAGAGACTCTGTCATGTAAATTTTGATTGCATTGTGAAAATTAGTACAACCAAGGTAGTAAGAGACTTACCTAAGATTATCAAACCTCACAATCTGGTTTGTAAGGAATGTCAATTTGGTAAGCAAGTAAGAACATCTTTTAAAAGTATTCCAGAAAAATCCAACAATGCTTTTGATCTAAGTCATACTGATTTATGTGGTCTAGCTAGAACTAAAAGCCTACAAGGTGATAGATATTTCATGCTAATCATTGATGAATATTCAAGAATGTGTTGGGTTACTTTTCTCAGAGAAAAATCAGAAGCACTTGGAAAATTTAAACTATTCAAGGTAATGGTAGAGAATGAAACCGGTAAGAAAATCAAATGTCTGAGATCAGATCAAGGAGGAGAATCCACATCTAAGGAATTTAATACATTCTATGAAGTGAATGGAATCAGAAGACAACTATCAGCACCCCAGACACCACAACAAAATGGAGTTGTAGAAAGGAAAAACATAACTATCTTGGATGCAGCAAGAAGTATGTTATCAGAAGAAAATATACCACATGTATATTGGAGAGAGGTAGTAAGCACATCAGTCTACACTTTCAACAAAGTTCACATCAAAGGTGAAACCGGTAATACCCCTCATGAACTATGGTTTGGTATTACTCCTACTCTTAAATATTTCAGAATATTTGGAAGTAAATTCTATATTAGAAGAGATGAGTATATTGGAAAATTTGATCCTAGAAGTGATGAAGGAATATTTATTGGTTATTCATCTAAGAGCAAGGCATATAGATGTTTTAACAAAAGATTGCAGAAAATTGTTGAAAGTACAGATATGAAGATTGATGAACAGTTTAGAGGAACTTCAAGGTATATAGACTTTGAACAGGCAATAGAAATATTGACAAATGAACCTACATTGAATCCACCGGTACAGAATGAAGATCCAGTTACACCGGTATCATCCAAAAATTCCACTGTAACTGAAGAACAACAGAAAACAAAGACATCTCGGTATGTAAGATTGAACCACTCTGAAGATCAGATAATTGGAAACAAGTATCAAGGAGTTATGACAAGAGGAAGACTGGAAAATGAAGAGGTATGTCTTATTTCTCAAATTGAACTAGCATCAATTAATGAGGCATATGAGGATAAACATTGGATTAAAGCTATGGAAGAAGAATTAGAATAAATTGAGAAAAATAACACATGGACATTAGTTCCCCAGCCTAAAGACAAAAATGTGATTGGAACAAAATGGGTATTCAGAAACAAACTTAATGAAGATGGTAAAGTAATTAGAAATAAAGCAAGACTAGTGTGTAAGGGATATTCACAAAAAGAAGGGATTGATTACAATGAAACCTTTGCACCGGTAGCTAGAATTGAGGCAGTTAGATTATTCTTGGCTTTTGCAGCACACAAGAACTATAAAGTATATCAAATGGATGTCAAATGTGCATTTTTGAATGGAGATATTGAGGAAGAAGTTTACATTGAGCAACCTGATGGATTTTCTTTAACAGAAAACAAAGATATGGTTTGTAGATTAAGGAAAGCTTTGTATGGGTTGAAGCAAGCTCCAAGAGCTTGGTATGCTAGATTGGATAAATATCTCTTGAAGATTGGTTTTTCTAAAGGTAATGCTGACAACAACTTATACTATAAAGTGACTAATGATGACATCTTGGTTATAGAAGTTTTTGTTGATGATATAATCTTTGGAGGAGAAGATGGATTATGTAAAGACTTTTCTATTGAAATGCAGCAAGAATTTGAAATGTCTATGATTGGAGAGGTAAAATTATTTTTAGGACTGCAAATTTCACAGACTGATAAAGGTATATTCTTGAGTCAGTCCAAGTACTTGAAAGAGTTATTAAAGAAATTTGGCATGGAAAACTCTAAACCAGTAAGAACACCTATGATTACAAATGACAAATTATCACTAAGGGATTAATCAACACTTGTTAATCCGACTAGGTACAAATCTATGATAGGAGGGATATTGTATTTGACACAAACAAGACCTGATATTATGAATGCAGTATGTATTGTTTCAAGATTTCAGAGTAATCCTAAAGAAAATCATGAATCAACAGTAAAAAGGATTTTTCGATACTTACAAGGCACTACAAATCTTGGCTTATGGTATCCTAGAGATGAAAACTTTGAATTATGTGCATACACAGATGCAAATCGGGCAGGAGATGTAGACGACAGAAAAAGTACCACCGACGAAGCATTTTTTCTTGGAAGAAGATTAATTTCTTGGTTGAGTAAGAAACAAAGTTACACATCTTTATCAACAACAGAATCAGAATATGTTGTAGGAGCAACTAATTGTACACAGGTATTATGGCTTAAGCAAATGTTGAAGGACATAAAGGTAAAATGCAAGGAACCTATAACTATCTATTGTGATAATACATCAGCAATTGATATATCTAAGAATCCGGTACTACATTCTAAAACTAAACATGTTTCTATCAAATTGAATTTTCTGAAAGAGAATGTTGAAGCAAAATAAGTAAAACTAGTTTATGTGAATACTAAAGAGCAAATTGCAAATATCTTTACTAAGCCTTTGCCTAAAGAGACTTTAGAATATCTCAGAGATTAGCTTGGGGTCATACCCCCACCGGTAGAAACTTAGACAGTTGATGTTTGTCATCAACCGATAGAACTAACAGAGAAATATTTTACTCTGACTTTGATGAGGAAAGCTACTTCTCAAGGGGAGTAGTTGGTATACTGAGTAAGTTGGTATTTTGTATTTGAACCTGGTTTTTGTATTGCTTTGGCATTTGATGTCAAAGGGGGAGAGATTGATATGGAAAAACACAAGGAAAACACATATTACCCCTAGGAGGAGAGACTTTATCTTTGGGGGAGCGATGGATTATGTAAAGACTTTTCTATTGAAATGCAACAATAATTTGAAATGTCTATGATTGGAGAGGTAAAATTCTTTTAAGGACTACAAATTTCACAGACTGATAAAGGTATATTCTTGAGTCATTCCAAGTACTTGAAAACTCTGGAGTTCTAAGTTAAAGAAAAAGCAAACAAATGACACACCTTGGGACTCCAGAACTCCGGAGTTCCAAGGCAAAGAACTCACAGACAAAATACACACCTCGAGACTTTGGAACTTTGGAGTTTCGAGGCAAATAACTCACACACAAAATACACAAAGAAGGAGACCAACCTCAAGACTTCAGGGGTCCAGAGTTCCGAGGTAAAGGACTAAAACAAAAGAACAAAAAGAGACCTTGGGACTTTGGGACTCCGGAGTTCTGAGGTAAGAACACAAAAGTAAAAGAACAAAGCAAAAGCGAGCAACAATAGGGGACCCATATTGTAACACAAGGAAACTAATGGGGAATGGATATGCAAGACATAACACATACAAATGAATACACTTGAATTATAAAGCATACAATGAATACTCAAATCATGAAGCTACTCGTGAATATACTTGACACATAAAGCAGGAAGCATACATAAAGCATGAGGCATCCAGATGAATCCATTGAAGTCATAAAGCATACACTTGAATATATGTAGAGCATGAATTCTCTTAAGTCATGAAACATACATATTGTTACACGCAAGGTAGGAGCATGAAGAATCCATGCAAGAGATGAAGTAATACACACAAATACCCCCTAAGGTACAATGCATATATAAAAAAGTACACGTATAAATCATTCAATGAGGAAATCGTTGAAGACACAACATACACATTAATATCCACAATTTATCAGGTATATATACATAAAACATGCATTTAAGAGAATATATACATGAGGCACATGGATGCACTTAAAGCATGGAGTATGCACATAAAACATAACAAATACATATAGAGCATACACATGAATATACTTGGGGCAAGAAGTATTCATGCAAAACATAGAGTGTACACATAAGGCACAAATACATGTAAAGCATGAAGTGTACACACGAATTCACTTAAGGCATGGAGCATACACATAGCATAAAGTATACATAAATACCATAAGATTTGCATACACATTGCATAAAGTATACATAAATACCATAAGATGTGAAGGGTACACATAAGGCATAAGATAATGGATACATGTAAGCAAAGAATCAACATACATTAATATATGCAAGGCATGAAGTAATGCACATAAGGCATGAAGGAGATATATAAAGCATGAACCATACATATGAATACATGCAAGGCATGAATCATACATGTAAACCATGAAGTAATACATAAATACACATATGATACAAGCATATATGAGAAAGGTTCTCATGGAGTGGACATGTTGAAGACACATTGATCATGAAGCATACAAGAGAGAGGTATTCATGGAATAGACATCTGAAAACATCTCATTCATGAAGTAACACAAATACACATACGATATAAAACACATATTCCAGACACATGATAGACATGGTGCAAGCACAAGATATACATGAGGGAAGTGTACATATAAAACACCCATGGAGTAGGCATGCTTAAAACATATTAGACACTTAGTAGTTAAAGGCATACTCATAAGAATGCAATACTGGCCAGATCAATTCAATTTTTGATTTATTTAAGAAGAGGGACGAATCATTAGTTCAAACTGAGTAGTTGTTAAAGCAGGTTCATCCAACAGGCTAGCTCTGAATATTGTCAATTACATTTGACAATATAATTTTCATGCTCTACATCACAATGCTCCAATGTTGACCTTACCTAATTCTTTGTTGCTCATTGAAGCTTACACAAATGCTACTGAGGATGTCATGGGACCCATCTTGTTATAAGATGGTAAAATAGTATGCTACTATTCAAATGTTTTCTTTTCAACAATGAGGGACTATTTAGCTTATGATAGAACTTTATGCATTAGTCTAGGCAATGAGAAAGTGTATAAAAAATAGTATGAGAAAGACTCAAATTATGGGGAATACCAATAGCAAGAAAATACATGATCATCGACGGAAAATCTAAGATTGGTTGACAAATATAAGATAACAACCATGTAGATCATACAAGATAAGGAGAATGCCTAAATAATAGTCCATATGAATCACCAAGTAATAGAAGCATATAGTCATAATAATCCTCACATAGAGCAACCATGGAGTTAAAGAACATTGTCCAATGTACAATTATAGCAGGATAAGAACTTTATATCCATCTATTCTATTGATACATTATTATAGGAGATAAATAGCTATTACGGTCCCAATGATGTTATAGGGCAGTCATATTGGATTAAGAGCATGCAACAGTGAATGTACCAGTATCAACATAGTGCCAATGAAAAGATCAAGCATGAGGAGAATTCATAGCAATCAATGGCACAAAGGATAGTATAAGCCCAAACACAAAGGAATATCATCGCACAATGTATATTTGTCACAAGGATTAGAAGTCACAAGCAAAAAACAATGTTATGAGTCACAATAAGTGCCTTGGAGAGTGAGAAAAAACCAAAAAGAAGGTCATCCAGATTGTAGAACAACACAAAAGCCATATATTGGAGGTAGAATACGATCATGAAGGCATTTTTTTGAAAAGACAGGGTTAGAGCCCAGTCATGGCAGTATCACAAGCACAATGTTGTCTACATCATTTGACAGTCAATGGTCAAAACAAAGTCCCACACTTAATAGTTAAAGGACAGTCCCAAAGTTAGGTACATCAAAAGCATAAAAGCAACAACTACAGTGGCTAAGGGTCCCAAAACTAGGAGATCAGTAATGTATAGAGGATCAGGTGAAAACACCATTATCATGATCACTGTACA
The DNA here is from genome assembly GCF_030272615.1 of Cryptomeria japonica. NCBI lineage: Eukaryota > Viridiplantae > Streptophyta > Pinopsida > Cupressales > Cupressaceae > Cryptomeria > Cryptomeria japonica. Next base: position 690,350,869 of record NC_081411.1, read on the forward strand.
AAAGGTCACAGTCCATTCACTGGAAAACAACCAAGAGAGAAATAGTGACTTAAGATGCAAAGAGCAATCTTCCATTCATCAAGACAGTGGCATCAAAGTAAATACAATGAAAAATACAGTCTTAGAACGGAATCTTGATATTAATGAGGACATTGGAATTTATAGCATTATAACTGATCAAAAGTCACCATCATGGAGGTATCCTTCACAGTCATATGATATAACAAGAATGAATAATATATTGATAGCCATCAAAGAGTTTGTCACAATGTTTTATTGTAGTAGAATAGTGATCACGATTATAATTTCAATCCAAATGCCTTCAAAGGAGAAGCTTCAACATAGGATTAGCAGTCTAAGGACAGTTTACAACCATGGAATTTATAAATAGTTTAAAGTCCAACACAATGAATAATGAAATACTGCTACAACAATTCTTCATGGACAATCCATTGCCTTATAACAAATACATTGATAAGGGCAAAAAAGATCACTATTATCATGGGTCTGAGACAATATAAAATGATCAAAATATACAGTTATTAGCAGTCATAAACTGTCTTAGAGGATTGGCAAAGAAAAACATAGGTGTCATCCTCATAGAACATAGATATGAAGCAATAACAAGATGTGAGGTAACAGTTATAAAATTTGGATGAACTCAAAGAGACATTTACAAATAAATCCTACCCTTTATAATACCTAATTGAAAAAATGGATGCAATGCAAGTCCTTGTATCAATAATGTCTGGCAAATAGTAAAAAACTAGAACAATAAATTCCATATAAAAGTGGTTAGACTTAAAATGATAAGGAAAATTTAAAAATGCTAAAGAAAATGTCAAGTAATAAAAAAACTTACAAGGATGAGGCATATTCATAACTTTTGCAGTCCCGCCATGGATATCAACACTAGAAGCAACTCATACTGTTAGTTTACATACATGACAATATGGGAGTTCATTATACCCAACAACTTGTGGTGTTGTTGTTCATGTTGGCTCTGTTGGACCCTACAATTAAGATTCAATATACATTATTCAATAAGATTAACTGTGCAACATAATGAAATATTGAAAATTGTGTTATCTTATTGAGCTTTGCTTGGTTTCGAGAATAGTTTAATATTCTCTACTTAACAGGGCCAACCACGTGAAGGTGGAAGCTCATTTGGCCCCTCCCCCCCCTAACATCACTCTAAATTCCCCGTTAACATCTAACATTCATTCATTCTTTCTACCATTAATAAAATATAACATTCATTCATTAATATCACATAACATTCATTAACACATAACATTGATTAATATTAATTAACACACAACATTCATCAATATTAATTAACACATATCATTGATAACCATTCATTAGCACATAATTACATTCATTAACACATAAAAATCAGTCATTATCAAGTAAGGTAGATTACAATCATTTCTTTTTTTGTTTTTTCTTTAAAGCTATAAAAAATACTAAGTGGAACATCGTTTTCTTCATCATTTCCCCCCTCTTTAGTTGTTTTGCCCTCTGCTCATGATTTTGATGTATGCCTAGTCCTATACTAAGGATGAGGACACTGAAGTGAAGGGGGTTCCTCTGCAATAACAAAGAAATGGGTTAAATTCAAAACATTTTTTATTATTGTTACAAGTATTTCATTATTTTAGAGAACATAATTGTTGCACTCTTTACCTGATGGGGCCACATCATTTTGTCTAGCCTCAACCTCAACATGCTGAACACCCTCTAGATCCTCTAGACTTGAAATACTAAAGGTTACATTAATGCTAAACACCAATTGCAATTAAATTTGTTTAAAGGAATAATAGTGGTCCTCTTTACTTGATTGGGGAACATCACGTTCCTGATGTTGTGTACCCAGATCATGCTCCACTTGGTCACCACCGACTACATGCTCTAAAATATTAGCAAAAAAGGTTACATTAATTACTACTCTAATTACAAATTAAGATGTTTAATTGTATTAATAATTACATAAATAAATTTGAATAGCAAATGAATACCTCCACTATTGGGATGCACATCCGAACCTTCATGTGCAGGTGGTGTTTCACGATTAGCAAGCTACATTCCAATGTCATGCATATTGTTATCATTGCTTGCTTATTTAAAACAAATATAGTCACTTTATGTTGGAACTCAACATCAATTAGATTATTGGTAAAGTATTCAATTTGAAACAATTTTCATTTAGCTTATTTACCTGTGTGACGGATGCACCAGAATCTTGTGTTTTCCCACTCAATTCTCGTAGCCGTTTAGCCACAACTATATAGCCTTGCTAGTAGGCAATTCTCTTGTCATATTCTATGGGCGCTCTATTGAAATAAGAGCCCTGCATTTTTTCTTGGTATCGTGAATTTTTCTTTCATTGTTTGATAAAAAAAAATCATTTTCAATTTATAAATATTTTGATGTGATATTTCATTTACAGATACTTATAATTCATGCGGCAAGTTTCATATAGCCACCAGAGCCAAATTTGTGTTGCTTGTACTTTTCTTCTCTTTCCTTGGTTTCCTTTGACGTGTCACTTAGTCTATGAAAAGATTGAAATATGTTAGATTATATAAGTATAAAGAGTAATTAATTAGTACATAATTACATTCTTAATAGTATCCCATACCTTCTTTTGGCGTCTGGTGGTGTATTTCCTTTTTTCCTTTCAATTCTCTCCTTGGCATCCAAAATCAGGTCCTTCCACTCCCTCTTTGGAATCATGGGGGATGCTCATACTTTATGTTCTTCTCTAAATGGGTCCTGTATTGGTCCCTCACATACTTTAGATATGTACCAGCTTTTTCAAGGAGCTTGATTTTGTCAAATGTGTCATTTCCAAACCACTGAACCATACGGTTTGTCAATTCATCTTTTAACCTTTTTTCTTGGTCATTCCACCTTTTAAAGCAAAAACAAACCTATTAGATTCAGAAATGAACTGAAGCTACATTTATTATAGTTCAAGAAATGGATCAAAGGAAAACTATTCTAGCAATGATATGAAACCAAAATAGTGGATTAGGGTTAGTTCACATATGATGTTCCACGTTTTACATATGGTGGGCCCAAATATCTGCAATGCAATGTGATTAAGATTTTTATAAAAAATATCATTTCCTGCAAAAAATTCATGGGATCATTAGTCCAAAACAAGTGATTAGAAAGTAAATTACAATTAGACTATATATAATAATAATTTTAAAGTACCTTGAACCTTTTGTATCTTTAAGGGAATCATTTCTTCGTCGCTCACCACCAATGTGGCCTGCAATATTCCCGTACTAGCAATACGAGAAGATCTAAGAAATGATGGTATGTTATTAGCAGTAGTCACCTTTGGTGCATCCTCATGTGCATCTCCTACTACAAAAAATGAATCTACTATTAAATGCCCCCAAGAAAGAACACTTGAAGGGAAATAAACACATAACGAAAGATAGAGCAAAAGAGGGATCTACCAACAGTGGGTGGGCCAATATGACGTGCAGTAGAGGATGTCTGCATGTTGCATGTTGCCGACATTGCAGTCAACAATACAGGTGGGGCTAACCTCTGATGAGGCACTGGCAATATTTGCACAAGAACATTGACAACAACTGAAGAATAATACATTAAATATATAAAACATTAAATATATGAAAAGTACAGGAATTGTAAATGTAGGCACCTAAAAATGGTCAACGCTTGCGAAGTCATACTTTAACATTTGCGCATTGCCTCATTTTAGGTTTTTGCATTGCATTAACATTTCTCCTATGTCACGCACTTGGTTTTTATCATTTTTGAGCATCGAGTCATTCTTCTACATTCTTCATTCATCTCGTCTTCGAATTTGGTCTTGTCGACAATAATCTTCAGTCATGATTTTGGTCGATCTTTGTCCTTGTCAATCTTGTCATATTGCGATCGATTCGTCATCGATCCTTGTCCTTTTCAATCATGTCAATTTGGTCAATTTGTCATTGATTTTTGTCAATCAATCTTAATCAAATCATTTATCAACACTGGTCATTTATCAATTCAAAATCATGATCGAATCGATATCAACTATCCTTTGTCAAGACCTAATTGTCATCTTTGCATTGCTAATCCATCTCTTTAGGGTTTCATGATTTAATCATTTAACCTAATTTGTCATTTCTCTCTCTAGGATTAATAAATTATTTATTTATCCTAAGTCTTCTCATTGCAATTAAATGTTCATTTAATTGGCTAATTATTCCTCTTTTGTGAATTAATTAATAAATGAGAAATTATTAATTAATTTACCTATTTTTCATCAATTTACCTAATTTCTAATTTCATTATTTCCTAATTCCTAATTTCCACTTATTTTCTAATTTCCTAATTCCTAATTTCCACCTATTTTCTAATTTCCTAATTTTAATTTCCACCTAATTAACTTGTCTCTAGTTCTCCCTATTTTTGTGCTTCATGCGTCATACTCTTGACATAGCAAGATGTCATAAGGTTCTAGTTCTCTAAGCTTTGCATTGGCAATATGCCATAATTCATGACATATAAGGTGTCATAACCTTCTTCTTTGCACTCAATTGTGCCATTTTTGAAATCAATTGCCTCTAATATCCATTTCATGCTAATTTGATCCTATCTCCATTTTATCTATAAATTGGATGAATTTCTTCAATAAAATCCCCTCCCCTAATCAGATGATCGAATTTCTTTGTCAAATCACACTTCGAGTATTCTTGAGCAATATCTCATTTACTTGCTTTTATATCATGATCATGCACTAGTAGGTGAGATCCACAACAAAACTATTTGGAGAAGAAAGAAGAACAATGGAGCCGCATGAAAGAAACATTTGGATTTACATCTGGTTTGAATAATCTTTAATTTTGAATGTTTCATCTTTATGTCTCTATTGAGTGTTGTTTAGGATAGATCATTGCAATGAGCTTTTGTGATTGAGCTAATGATTAGTTTTTATATTTGCTTGTGATGATTCCTAATTTCCTAACGTACAGTAAACAATGAGGAACCTTATTATGAACATTGACAGTATCAAGTATGATGTATTTTCGGTACTCAAAGTGATAAGATAAGAAAGTGATAAGCCAAGAAAATCATCATCACCTGAACTACCTGCAATACCCTGATCATGGCCACTAGGTTGATGAGGATGCATAAATTGCTGTAAAAATAACACGCACATATTTCAGTTAATGACATAAAAGAGTATAAAATATAAACCATTATTGAACTTTTGTTATAATTAAAGCTTTCATTACTACTTACTTGCAAGTTTTCTATTGTCTGGATCAATTTTTGCAACCTCTCTTGTATCTCATCAGTTTGAGGCTCCATGGATGCCAAAGCAAAAATCTCTCTACTAATTTTTCTAATAGACTTTTTTATCAATTCCATAGGGTTTGTGGAATTTGCAGGGTCATCATTTCTTAATCCTGTTGAGTCCACATCCCTAGAGAGGTGCTCAAGTACTGCAACTCCCTTTCCCTTTCCCCAAACATTCATCTGTGACAAGAATATCATTAACAATTACAAAATTACTCTAAAACACTCAAAAAAAGAATATAATAATGTAATAGTTTGCTTCTATCTAATTTGTACAATTACAATGAGGTTTACCTTCTTGGTAGAAGTATCACGACCTACATCCCTGTCTGTGCTATGTGATGGATCCATGTCACCCTGTGACAAAGAAAAATTATAAAAACGTTAGTGAAATGAAACCAATAGACTTAGGAAAAAAACTTCATAATAAAATGGTATATTAGAGTCATTAATTGGAGGTTAGTTAATTTAAATGGTATATAGTACGTACCACCCCCATGATAACAACTTTGTTTGTATCTATATGATTCAAATTATAATCGATTAGCAGCTCTTCCCTTGCAGTTATTGATTTTATCGCACATACAAATATATGATTTCCCTCGCACACCTCAAATATGCAATTGGGTTGTTTATTAGTTGACCCAGGTTGTGTACTATTTATAAAACCTGCAATATTCCCTATTGCTTTTGGCCTTCCATCAATTTATACAACCACTCATTTAATTTGATCATTATCTTTCTGTTGTATGTAATTTGTTGAGAATGCATACCTACACATACTTTTTTAATATTGAACAATCTGCATCCAATTATTGTAATTGTAACAAGGTCTAAGAAACTCCATCAATTCAACAACTTTGTTGTAACAAACCTTTATGCCATCCATGGAAAATAGGTCCAAACCATGTAACGACGAAGGTACCATGCGATATATCCTACCATTAACACAAAAATCGGTGTTTATTGGAGGAAGTTCCTTGGGTACCCTTTGTTTCTGTAGATGTTTGTATCTCAAGGGCACCTCAATGTTGCCTTTGGTCTCATCATCATAAGAACATGACCCCCCTTGAGCAAGGAAAAATTTCATGCATTTATTGAATTTTCTTCTAATATTTTGACCTCTAGTTGATCTCCCTATTATAGACCTACTACATGTCTCACTTTCATTTTCTATTCCTGCATTTCCCTCACTCGAGGAAGATACATCTAACAAATACCTATTTGGTGGTACCTGCACTCCATCAAATGAGAGAGTTAGTTGGTAATGAGAGAGATATTTTGCAAATGAGGGTAATGTTGATGAATAAGTCGGCCCTAAAGTTGATGTTGAGATTAAAATTTGAATAAGTCCAGATGGGGCCTCAAGTGTTGATAACTGTATTAGATTTGCTGCTAATGTCGAGGTTTGAAAAACTAAGGAAGTTTGTTTTCCAAGTAATTTTTTAAAAATAAACTATTTCTATAGGGTGTATTGACTTATACCTGTCGATCCATGAGACTGTCTAGGATCCTCATCAAAGGGGTTTAGGTTCCTGCACATGTAATTCAATTATCTTATGTTAGCTAAAAATTACATAGTACACAACATGAACAACATGAACTTTGTAGACAAAAAAGAGTATTAAATAAAAAATATTTGTTATCATCATAATCATTGTAAATGTTTTAATTCCTTACCTTTACTTTATGTAGACTATGCAGGATCCTCAACTAAAGGGTTGACTATGTCTATAGTCAATGAACTGTTCCCACCAAGGGTGACAACATCACACAAAATATATACATGAAATCAACACCATCAATTGAGCATCATAAGCATTACATTTCTAAGTTGATAAACAATAAATACATATGTATCATAAGCATCACACATGTATCATCATATATGTAATTGAACATCATAAGCATCACATATGTGTCATCATAAACATGTAATCCATCACACATGTATCATAAATCACCATCCATCACATACGTAATAAACAATCCACATTCTATAAATAAACACAAAGTTCAAAAAATGTCACATTTATCATCATAAACATGTAATCCATCACATATGTATTTTAAATCAACATCCATCACATAGCTAATAAACAATCCAAATTCCATAAATAAACACAAAGTTTAAAAAATGTCACATAAATAGTCACTCTCCCTATCTCCATCTCCTTGGGCTAGCATAGTTCTACTATTAGGACCTACTAGAGGTGGAACATGAATTAAAAAGATTAAAAGGTGCATCATGAATTAATTATGTAATGGCATTAGAATTCAAAACATAATGAATTAATTATGTAACCATATAAGTCAAATAAATTTCTATCAAGAAATAAATATTAAATAGATAATATACTAATCGCATACCTCATACATTTCATTCATGTCATTGATATTCTTCTTCATCCAACTCATCATCATGACCATCATGATCATGATCATCATCGCCATCATCATCATCATCATCACCACCACCACCACCACCACCACCATCATCATCTTCGTTATCATCATCATCACCATCGCCATCACCATCACCATCACCATCACCACCACCACCACCATCATCATCATCAACTTCTTCTTCTTCTTCATCATCGAGTAACTATCGATCATGATCATCATCTACATCATCTTCTAATTCTTTGGTATCTTCTTCTTCCATCACATTATACTTTATCAGCTTTCCTCTTGGATCATGTCTAACAACAAATGACCAACCCGATTTATGTCGAACCCCTGAGTAAAATACTTGCTCACATTGGCTTGGAAGAACATAGAGCTCATCCCCAACTGGTTCAAATGACCTTGTATTAACCATTGTAAAACCATTATCATGTTCAATAACAGTTCTATCAGGATCATTTTTATTCAATTGTAGCCTGTACCATTTAACGACGAACAAAACTAATTTGTAGGAATTAAAGTCACACTCAAGTATATCATCCAAAATGCCATAGTATCAATTTTGAGACTCTTGAGGATGTATGACATTTCTTGATGAAATATTTGTCACCTCAAAGACTACAGTTATCCCAAAATCACAAGTTTTCTTCATGTCATCCAACTTTTTGATGCGAAATTTATGACCATTGCAGCACATAGCGTTGTGGTGTTTAACCTATAATATTTCAAACATGCAAAAATTATTGCATCGTGAGTTGATAAACATATGGATGATTAATAAATTTATACGTACCTGTTTATCTCTTAAACCATATGCTAAATCAATTTCCCTTTGCATAACATTGGAATCTCCATTACGATGAGCTTCTTTAACCAATGAAGCCACACCTTCCCATGTTAATGTGCGACCAAAATGTTGACAATGTTCAATCCATACCGTCATCCAATCAAGATTGTTTACAATATACAAATATAGTGCATCCCACTCTCGACCAAGTGTACAAAAAATAAATAGACATCTTACAACCGATTTATTTTGAAGATTAAGAATTAATTAACTGCAATAAAATCTCATAATTACCTCTCACTTTCCTCAATCTACCTTTCCCCATCAAGTACTCCCCTTCGAATTTGTTAATGGGGTTGGGACACCAAATGCGATCCACGTGGATCTTTGCTGCAAACTTAGGAAGATATTTAGAAATGTACACCATAGTCTGGTATACCATATATCCCTCCACCATAGAACCCTCAGGATGTGCTCTTTGTTGAACCAAAGCCTTCAAAAATTTCAATTTCCTCTCAACCATCCAGATTGACCTAGTATGTACAGGTCCACACAATTCAATCTCCTCAACTTGGTGTATGAGGTAGTGTTCTTATGCATTGAAAAAAGATGAAGGTAAACACTTTTGCATTTCACACATTAGATGAGGAATTTTTCTCTTCCAATATTTTATATCTTCTTTATGGATTTCTTTATATGACAACCACCTACAAGATATTCAAGATGCCAAAAAATATATTACATAACAAGTAAAACAAATCACAAATATAATATATATACAATGAACTGAACAAATATCACTACTTATCTCATGTATTTTCCAAGATCATATATGACTTGCTTGACATTATTGTTGAAGTGGTCTGGGAGAGATAGAGGTAGAACGTACTGCAACAATTATAAAATTATCTTTTTATTTTTTTGTAACATAATACAATGAAAAGTACATGTACGTGCAGTACTGAAATACATACTAAAAACACAAGAACATGAATTACCTTAATGAAGGTATGCCAATCATGCGTTTTCATCCCTGGACCAAATTCACTTTTCTTTGATATGAGATTGTTTATGTTCGCAACAAATCCTATGGGAAATCAAATTTTTCATATGACTTATTTTATAGCATTGCTTTGCTGGTCCGTTAATAACCAAGGAAGGTCACTTATATTAATCTGGTCTCCACAGCTATTTGATTCAATGACATTTTTCATTGCATGATTGGATTCCTGAATGTCACTACAAATTTTGACAATTTTTTCTTTGTCATGCCTTCCATCCAATTTTGTCTCTGTTATATTCTTTCCAATATGCATAGTATCAAACAAATGCATAATTTGTAACTGCTCGTTGTAGGGAAACCTACTAAATTATCAAGGATACAATTTTAGTCCCTTAGGAAGGTGGTTATTGTTAGGTCCCGGGGACAACTGAGAGGGGGGGGGGGTGAATCAGTTGTCAAATAATTTTAATCCAAAATAACTTTAACAACTATAATGCATAATACCGGTGAACTGGTCTTTTATGCCGGTAGACAGTTTTATCAGTTAATTGCAATACCAGTAAGGATTAATGCATGAAATAGAAAGATAAAGTCATCCACAACACATAACACCAATATTTGTATGTGGAAATCCTGTAAGGGGAAAAACCACAGTGGGAAACCTTACCCATAATCAGATGATACTACTGTAGATAGTAAGTGCATACAAATGGGGTCTGTACATGCAAAAAGGCCAAGCGCCTAGAGCTCACTGCTCAATCACAAATGGGAAGTCACACTGACTTATAGTTGGATGGTTAAATCCAATATGAATGTACTGAATAATTTAGCATCTTTGCATGCTAGATTTAGTACCGGTGTAGTTTTGCTTGTCTTCACAAAAACCTCCTTCAACCTTCAAATGATGTCTGCATGTATAGCTCTGCTTATTCTCTCATATACCTTCACACAATTCTTTTTCACATTCCAAATTCGATCTTACAAATAAGATCTTACATTTATACCATAACCTAGGACCAATTTTAGTAGGTTGGCTCTAAAGGATATTATAATAAAATCAATTTACAAAAACAATATCCGATGCAATAACCGCTTCAACATGTCGGCTTGATGCATTTACAACAATAATAAAATATCTCCATAGTGTGCCATGCTGATCTGGAATAGATGAACCTATCGGTGAATACCCTAGACCTATTTGCCGGTAACAACAAATATGTAATTACAATTATACCAATAAACCAATCTTCATGATAAGGTGTCCAAATGATGTCTTCGACATAGCCATATGTTTTCCATGTTATTCCAAGTGCTGGTGATTATTATATCCTACCGGTGTACCATATACCGGTGATTGTGCATAAGTCACTTGCTTGCCGGTGAATGTTGCTGATTATCCAAAGTGCCAGAGTTGATAAGTGTTAGTAGGTGTTGACATAAATGACAAAACCATACCAAAATACCAACAATCTCCCCCTTTGGCATTGATGGCAACACAATATGGAAAAACCATCAAAGTGTCAAAAGAGAAATACCAAATATCAAAAACCAATCAATCTCCCAAAGAGAGCATAACAGAATTCAAAAACCAAAATAAACAATCTCTTCCCTTCAGAGTAACATGTGTCTTCTTGTGTTTTTCCATACCAATCTCTCCCCCTTTGACATCAAATGCCAAAGCAGTATAAAAACCATTTTCAGATACAAAATACCGATCAATTTACTATACCAACTACTCCCCCTGAGAAGTAGCTTCCCCATCAAAAGCCAGAGTAAAAGATTTCTTCTGTTAGTTCTGCCAGTTGATGACAAACATCAACTATCTAAGTATCTACCAGCGAGGGTATGACTCCAATCTAATCTCTTAGATATTCAAAAGTCTCCTAAGGCAGAGGTTTAGTGAAAATATCTGCAATCTACTCTTTAGTATTCACATAAACCAGTTTGACTTCTTTTGTTTCAACATTTTCTTTCAGAAAGTTCAATTTGATAGAAACATGTTTAGTTTTAGAATGTAGTACGGGATTCTTGGATATATCAATTGCTATAGTGTTATCACAATAGATAATTATAGGTTCTTTGCAATTAACCTTTATGTCCTTTAACATTTGTTTAAGCAATAATACTTGTGTACAGTTTGTTGTTGCTGCAACATATTCTGATTCTGCTGTTGATAAAGATGTGCAACTTTGTTTCTTACTTAACCAAGAAATTAATCTGTTTCCAAGAAAAAATGCTCCACTAGTGGTGCTTTTTCTATCATCTACATCTTCTGCCCAATTTGCATCTGTGTATGCACATAATTCAAAGTTTTCATCTCTAGGATACCATAAGCCAAGATTTGTAGTGCCTTGTAAGTACCGGAAAATCCTTTTCACTGCTAATTCATGATTTTCTCTAGGATTACTTTGAAATCTTGAAACAATACATACTGCATTCATAATATCTAGTCTTGTTTGTGTTAAGTATAGTAGACCTCCTATCATAGATTTATACCTGGTTGGATTAATAGGTGTTGACTCATCTCTTAGTGATAATTTGTCATTTGTAGTCATAGGTGTGCTTACCGGTTTAGAGTTCTCCATCCCAAATTTCTTTAGTAGTTCCTTTAAGTACTTAGTTTGACTCAAGAATATACCTTTATCAGTCTGTGAAATCTGCAATCCTAAAAAGAATTTTACTTCTCCAATCATAGACATTTCAAATTCTTGTTGCATTTTGATAGAAAAATCTTTACATAATCCATCTTCTCCTCCAAAGATTATATCATCAACAAAAACTTCTATAACCAAGATGTCATCATTAGTCACTTTGTAGTATAAATTACTGTCTGCATTACCTTTAGAAAAACCAGTCTTCAAAATATGCTTATCTAATCTTGCATACCAAGCTCTTGGAGCTTGCTTGAACCCATACAAAGTTTTCCTTAACCTAGAAACCATATCTTTGTCTTTTGTCAAAGAAAATCCATCAGGTTGTTCAATGTAAACCTCTTCTTCAAGAATTCCATTAAAAAATGCACATTTAATATCCATCTGATATACTTTGTAGTTCTTGTGTGCTGCAAAGGCCAAGAATAATCTAACTGCCTTAATTCTAGCTACCGGTGCAAATGTTTCATTATAATCAATTCCTTCTTTTTGAGAATATCCCTTACACACTAGTCTTGCTTTATTTCTAATTACTTTACCATCTTCATTAAGTTTGTTTCTAAATACCCATTTGGTTCCAATAACATTTTTATCTTTAGGCCGGGGAACTAATGTCCAAGTGTTATTCTTCTCAATCTATTCTAATTCTTCTTCCAAAACTTTAATCCAAAATTTATCTTCACATGCCTCATTAACTGATGCTGGTTCAATTTGGGAAATAAGACATACCTCTTCATTTGCTAGTCTTCCTCTTGTCATAACTCCTCTATATTTGTTTCCAATTATCTGATCTTCAGAATGATTCAATCTTACATACCGGGGTGTCTTTGTTTGCTACTATTCCTCAGTTACTATAGAATTTTTAGATGATACGGGTGTAACTAGATCTTCATTCTATGCTGGTGGGTTCAATGTACATTCATCTATCAAAATCTCTGTTGCAGGTTCAAAATCTATATACCTTGAAGTTCCTCTGTATTGTTCATCAATATTTACATTTGTGCTTTCAACAATTTTCTGCAATCCTTTGTTAAAACATCTGTATGCTTTTCTCTTAGATGAATAACCAAGAAATATTCCTTCATCACTTCTAGGATCAAATTTTCCAATATACTCATCTCTTCTAATATAGCATTTACTTCCAAAAATTCTAAAATATTTAAGAGTAGGAGTAATGCCAAACCATAGTTCATGAGGGGTCTTATTGGTTTCACCTTTGATGTGAACTTTGTTGAATGTATAGACTGCTGTACTTACTACTTCTCTCCAATATACATGTGGTAGATTTGATTCAGACAACATACTTCTTGCTGCATCCAAGATAGTTCTATTCTTTCTTTCTACAACTCCATTCTGCTATGGTGTCCGGGGTGCTGATAGCTGTCTTCTGATTCCATTCACTTCACATAAAGTATTAAATTCCTTAGATGTAAACTCACCTCCTTGATCTGATCTTAGACATTTGATTTTCTTACCGGTTTTATTTTCTACCATTGCTTTGAATAGTTTGAATTTTTGAAGTGCTTCTGATTTTTCTCTGAGAAAGGTAACCCAGTACATTCTAGAATAGTCATCAATGATTAGCATGAAATATCTATCACCTTGTAAACTTTTAGTTCTAGCTGGACCACATAAGTTAGTATGAATTAAGTCAAGAGCATTATTTGATTTTTCTGGAATACTTTTAAAAGTATCTCTAACTTGTTTTCCAAATTGACATTCCTTACATATCAGATTGTGAGGCTTAACAATCTTAGGTAAATCTCTGACTGCCTTAGTAGTACTGATCTTTACCATGTAATCAAAATTTACATGACAGAGTCTCTTATGCAATAGCCAACTTTCATCAATATGTGTAATCAAGCATGTCTTTTCACTGTTATTCAAGTGAAAGATATTACCCCTAGTTTGATTACCGGTTGCAATTTCCAAACCAGTTCTGTTCATAATTTTGCATTTACCATTTTTGAACTGTAACTGAAATCCTTTTTCAACTAATTGACCAACACTCAAAAGATTATGCTTTAAACCTTCAACATAGTAAACATTGTCAGTATTGTACTTACCATCAAGAGATATTGTACCCTTACCTTTGATTAAACAAGCTTTATCATCTCCAAATCTTACTAGACCTCCATTATACTCCTGAAAAAGTTAAGAATTTACTTTTGTCACCAGTCATGTGATGTGAGCATCCCGAATCAATGATCTATTCATCCTTAGTTTCAATTATAGCTGCCAAGGCCTGTTCTACTAGTTGAAAAGTAGGTGCCGGTTGATCTTCTATTATAGCAACAAAAACCCATCCATTGTCTGCCGAATCCTCATCAGAATCATTAGTGACTCCTTCATCAACAAGATAGTGAGATTTGTCTTTATTTTTCTTGAATTTGTATCTCTGATATTCAGGGTTAGGTTTGTATGTCCTTCTAGCTTCTTCTCTCAACCTAGCATGTCTATCAGGGCATCTTGAAGCCATATGACCAATCTTATTTCAGTTAAAACATTTAAAGGGTGCTTTACGTTCATACTTACTTCCAACTGGAGCTTTAGGCATTTTTGTTGCAAATAGTGCTTCAAGTTCTTCATTTTCTCTCCTGCTTTCTTTAAGTTCTTTTGCATAAAAGGCTTTCCAATCAGATTTGTCAAATGATGACGCAGATGATGTGATGCCTTAAAAGCTAAGTCTATCTTTATAGTAGCAATAGAACCGAATTCCTCAATTTCAAAGGCTGATAGTTTTCCAATCAATGTATCCCTAGTTACTGATGTGTTAGGAATTGTTCTAAGTTCATTTATTGTAGTAACTCTCATTTTATATGCCGATGGTAATCCTCTTAAAACTTTTGAAAAAATTTCATCTTCACTTAAGGTTCCTCCACAATATTTAATACCCAGAACAATTTCATTTACTCTTTCCATAAAAGTAGAAATTCTTTCATTCTCTTCCATTTTTCAGACTTTCATACTTGACCCGGAAGCTTTCAAGTTTTGCAATTTTGACTATGGAATCTCTTTCATTCAGTGTTTCCAAGTGATCCCAAATAGCTTGAGCAGTAGACCTATCTGATAATCCCATGATTTGATGATCTGATAGAGCGCTCAAGAGTGCTTCTCTTGCCTTGCAATCATTCTCTTCATCTTTAGTTAGATTTGGTGGATTAGGATGGCTTATAGTAGGAGCAGTATAGCCATTATTTGTTACATCCTAGATGTCCTTTCCAATGCAATTCAGATGTGTCTCCATCCCGATCTTCCATATCCCATAGTTGGTTCGATAAAGTTTAGGACTGTCCTTCCTGAAATAGTTGCTAGACATTAGATCTCCTCAAGCTGTTAAACTTTTGCAAAAAGAGGACTCAACTCTGATACCAATTGTTAGGTCCTGAGGACAACTAAGAGGGGGGGGGGGTGGGTGAATCAGTTGTCAAATAATTTTAATCCAAAACAACTTTAACAACTATAATGCATAATATCGGTGAATTGGTCTTTTATGCCGGTAGACAGTTTTATCAGTTAATTGCAATACCGGTAAGGATTAATGAATGAAACAAAAAGATAAAGTCATCCACAACACATAACACCAATATTTGTATGTGGAAACCCTATAAGGGGAAAAACCATGGTGGGAAACCTTACCCACAATCAAATGATACTACTGCAAATAGTAAGTGCATACAAATGGGGTTTGCACATGCAGAAAGGCCAAGCGCTTAGAGGTCATTGCTCAATCACAAAAGGGAAGTCACACTGACTTATAGTTGGATGGTTAAATCCAATATGAATGTACCACATAATTTATCATCTTTGCATGCTGGATTCAGTACCGGTGTAGTTCTGCTTGTCTTCACAAAAACCTCCTTCAACCTTCAAATGATGTCAGCGTGTATAGCTCTACTTATTCTCGCATATACCTTCACACAATTCTTTTTTGCATTCCACATTCAATCTAACAAATAAGATCTTACATTTATACAATAACCTAGGACCAATTTTAGTAGGTCGGCTCTAAAGGATATTGTAATAAAATCAATTTACAAAAACAATATCCGATGCAATAATAGATTCAACATGTCAGCTTGATGCATTTACAACAATAATAAAATATCTCCATAGTGTGCCGTGTTGATCTGGAATAGATGAACTTGCTGGTGAATACCCTAGACCTATTTGCTGGTAACAACAAATATGTAATTACAATTATACCAATAAACCAATCTTGATGACAAAGTGTTGAAACGATGTCTTCGACATAGCCATATGTTTTCCATGTTATTCCAAGTGCCGGTGATCATTATATCCTTCCGGTGTACCATATACCGGTGACTATGCATAAGTCACTTGCTTGCTGGTGAATGTTGCCGATTCTCCAAAGTGTGAGAGTTGATAAGTGTTAGTAGGTGTTGACATCAATGACAAAACCATACCAAAGTATCAATAGTCATTAATGCCTTGATGACCTTCACGATCACCAATCACATCACCAGTAAACAAAACACAATAGAAAAGATGTTTTATGACATAAACCATTAGATGGAATGACATTACCTTGATGATTAATTTTATTATATTCCAACTTCCATAGGTGAGGTGTCATTCTTCGCGACTTTGATGTATTCTCTTCTTTCCCATTGAAAAGATGTTTTCAGTATTTTGATACTTATGATTTTTGTGTAGAAAGTGCCTATACTAATCAAACACCTACTTTCCTAAACTTTTTGAATGATGAGATTTCATCTTTGGACCACAATCTGGACATGCAAATTTTCCCTTTGTTTGAAGACCTACAAGATAATGTATAATTGGATTATATATGTTAATTTTTTTTTTTATAATTATCATGCACAACTTGAACACCAACATACCACAAAAATGTGTGAGCCCTAGGGAATAGTGTATTTTTCATACAAGCATCACATGGAATTGAAATTGTCTTTGTCCTATTGGTCTAGAGACATCATACATAGTGACACCATTCCATAACTCCAACAACTCATTGATAAGAGGCTCAATATATACATTCATATCTTTAACTTGGTACTTACCTAATCGAATGAACAAAAACATTACATAATTATTATGACCATTTTACTGCAATATTTATAATTAAATGTAGATGACTATTAAATGATAAAATACCTAGAAAAATCATTGACAAAATTATGTGCTCCCTCTTTATTGAAATCCATGGAGGAATGCTATTGTTGATAACAAAAATAGGCCACAATGAGTAAACAGATCTTAGCTCTCCAAATGGATTGACATCGTCCACTACTAATGAAAGCCTAAGATTACGAGGTTATTCTTTAAAGTGTGGCCATTTTTCCTCTATGTCCATAAATGCTGAACCATCCGTAGGCATATGAATAATGTCATCTCAACTTCTATTGTGTGCATGGTAATCCATAAATTGTTCCAAGCTAGTGCACTTGAATAATCATTGCATACATGGAATAATGATAATATAACGAAGAACCTTGTGAGACACCCTTTTTGTTATTTGATCTGTTCGATATCTACTGATATGACATTCAGGGCATTCAGTTTAAAATTTATGTTGTTTGTGATATATAATATGATCGTTGGGACAAGCATCTATTGCTTGAGACTCCATTCCAATATCTTCCATAATGGCACATAATTCTCGGTATGAGTGAGGTAAAATATTTGATGGTGGTTACAAAAACTCACCTATCAATCTACAACAAAAAAACTTAAATTATTAATATAAAGAATATTAATGGTTCATGATTCACCATTTATTAACTATAATGACATATATGACATACCTTAACATATGTGAGATTTGTTATGTTGGATAAACCATTAATAACCTTCAAGTTCACCAACAACAATACAACATAGAGAAGAGTTGTCTGGGAGCCTTCGTAAAGGGCCTTAGATGCCTTCTCAAGTAGAGGTAAATCATGAACAACATCAAGGTCATCATCATCATGATCAACTGTGCTAGTACTAAATGTGTCATGGATCAATGTATTTGTACCATCATCTTCAATTGTGTTTTGTGGCTCATGATCGTCATCTTCCATGGGATCATTATCTTCAGCTTTGATATTCACACCTCCATGTTTGTCCACTTCAAAAACCATATTCTCTAGGTTGTGTTGACCCATATCATGTGCTCCGGGGTGCTCGACCTATATAAAATTGATAAACATAAATAAAACATGATCATGATCTCATCATCAAGTGATTTCTTATGTATATAAATTGTTAAAACGATATAATGAAAAACTTACCAATGGATGATAATCATGTCCCCCTTCAATGTGACCATGCAACCTACAATGTTTCTTAGCTGTTTTGATTAGAAGTCTTCTAGTCTTTAACCCCTTACAAATTTTGTAGGGACAATAACATTTTCCATCACCTTTTCTTTTCAAGTTAGACCACAATCTAGAAATTATCTTCTTATTTTGTTGTTCACTGATATTGTCTGACATGGTCTTTCTTCACAGGTAAAAAAATTGAGCTATAGAACTAGTTATATAGAAGTTGAAATGTTAGTTATGAAATCACATTTTAGTATAATATACCAAATTAAATTACTTGAACATAGAAATTATGCAAATTTAACCAAAACCATTTAACTCTTCTTTCTCATCTCAAAACATATCTAATGGATTTGTGGTGATTTAGAGTAGGTGATATGCTAATGGCTTTGTAGAATGAAATCCTTGTATCATATCTTAAGTTGAATAATGTCTAATTGGGGTAATCCGTTAGTGTCTAATGTGAATTCATCATCAATGTTGTGAAGTCATCGAGAGTATGGTGATAGTCATCCTTATAGGATCCTCTCAATACTATCCAAATTAGTCTAAAAGGAAAGTAACTATCCATTCCCATGCTCATGCATACTTACATGACTAATGATGTCCTTGTGTATCCTAAACATTGGAGAGACCTTATTTGACTTGCCTAATCAATGTGGTTGCTATCCTAATATGAAATACTGAGTTCTACCCTTGCCTCTTCATCAAACTTCTCACATCATGTTTCTTCAACAAAACACACTATTTCTGATCTCAATCTTCCTCAATACCCTCAATGGAGGGGCATGTATAATGGTTTCAACATACAAAGTCAATGATCATATAGTCTATTCTTCTAGACACCCTTGGATACATTACTTGGCTTCTAGGCTTGGGAAAACTAATATGAATTGAGCCAACACCATGAGGATAGGGTCAAGTATCATGGCAACTAATCATAATACGTGAAGATGGGGTTCACACCTAAGTGTTGGCTCTCAACAATGCCACACTTCCAAAATTATCAGTCTTAAGACTTCTCCTATTGGGTCAACACTCATTGATGGCCACAAGGCCAAATCAATGTATCTAGGCTTCAAGCTCCTTACTCTAGGCTTGGAGGACCCTACACAAGGTCTATGAACACTCACTTGGTATTATAATAGAAAGATCATTCCTCTAGAAATTTGTTGGCAATGTACACATCATTGGTAATCATTGTTATGATGGATGGTCTATTAGGGAAGTACATAAAATGCTTATTCTTTTTCCACCCTTTGAAACTACAACAAGGTATTTGACTTGGTAGGGTCCCCACACATCACTTCAACACCAAACATTAGGCAATTCAACCTTTTGCCTTCTCAATGCATTTTTTTTGTCTTTCACTGGTTTTCTCAGTTTGATACATAGGGATATCATACCTTTCATGGCAATATCACACACACAAAATTCCCCATATGTCCCTGTAAGTCTAATATATTAAATGCATTTCACCTAGCACTATCTGGTACAAATTCTTGTGTCATATCCATATAGGATGTTTGCACACCACACTATCATCCTTGACTCATGTGTGTGATGTAGAGGTAGGGGCATGTATAATGGTTTCAACATACAAAGTCAATGATCATACAATCCATTCTTCTAGACACCCTTGGATACATTAATTGGCTTCCAGGCTTGGGAAAACTAATATGAATTGAGCCAACACCATGAGGATAGGGTCAAGTATCATGGCTAATTTGTGAAAATAGGGTTCACACTCATTGATGGTCATTTTGTGACTCACCTTGAGTCTACATGAGCTGCAGAAGCTTGTGATAAGTATGGATGATTGTCTCCTTCCAATATGTAGTTGTTTCATATTTTATGTGCCTACACACTATGTTGTTGTTAAGTATTGATGTAGTCTTAAGACATCTCATGACTCCATTACATGTCCACACTTGGGTTTACAAACACAACTCTGTCAAAACAAAAATAATATCACTAGTAAAACTATGATTGTGATAATTAATACCCTTAGGACAGTAATAAAAATTTAATCTATTTCATTTGGTTTTGATCAACAAACCCTTCCAAAGGTTGCATAGGGTCCCCTCACCCCTCTCTCTATCATCAACCACTTCAAAATACCAATCACTTGGTCTTCCCACCAAATTATTCACTCTTACTACCTTTTACTATCTAAGACATTGATATATCAGACTGTCCTCATGCCCAAACATGTACCAAATCTAATTTGGAGCCTTGCACACAACATAGTATGATACATAGAATGATACCCAAGTTATCATGATACACTTATGGTTACTCCTACCCAAGTGCAAACACAAGAAGCAATAGAAATGGGTGTGGACCAAGACAACTCAAGAATTATCACAACAATAGAAGACCAATAAAATTTATTTTCAGAGTCTAAGGCCAAACAAAATGAAGAGAGAAGAAACATGGAGTCAAAGAAGCATGGAGAACAAGAAAAAGAGGATCTATCTAGGCCCCCACCCCCAAGATGACTCCTCCAAAATTTTAAACTTAGGTGCACAAGCAACAAGATGAAGAACAAAGGCCAAAGTAGGTTGTAACTACCATGAACCCATCCATCCAAAGTGATGAGAATCTAGATGTTCCTAAGTGGCTACAATTCAACTTTGAAAGGATAAAGAAGAGAGTATTGAAGAAAGTAAGTTTGCAAAAGATGATCGTTGAGGTTAAGGCTGCAAGGAAGCCAAAGAAGGCAATGACCTTGTATGCCACCTAAAACTATACAAAATGAGAGATAGTTACAAAAATCTCTATCCCAATGCCAAATAAGGATGAATGAGAAATGGATCCTTTTGATCATTAGGGAACTTGAGTGAAATTTAGAAAATAAACTAAATGGCGAGAAGTAGCAACTTTAGATGCAACTACTAAGACTATAAAGGTAAGGATGCAAAAATGATACCAATCTAAACAAGAAAGGAAGGCTATTTTGTATCATAGTACATGAACAACTCTTTAAATATCTTGATGCCCCTTGAGCTTCTCAAGTTTCAGGGATACTGATGCCTACTTTTCTTCCTAAAAAAGAAATGGAATATTTGTATGCTATGAAGGGTAAAGCTAAAATGATGGATATATGGGTTATGGAGCAAATGAATCACATCAAAACCTTCTTTGATAAGTTATACAATGTTTATGTTGAAGCCAGTAAGTTGGAATTAATAATATCAGCCTGTGCTAATCAATGGGAGAAAGATGCGAGGAAGTGAAATTAAAATGTTGAGTGAAAATAAAATAAAAGAAGCTCATGTATTGAGAGATGAAGATAATGGCTTCATTCAAAGTAGTCTAGACGAGCTAATATTCAAGCTAGAAATCACAGAAGGAAAAATAACTAAGATGGTAAAGTGCCATTATCCCATGTTACTGAGCATCGGGCTTATGATGAATACATAACAATCAATTTGGGGGCTCATCCCTTTAGATTAGATAAGGATTGGTTAGACACTATATAAGTTATTTTGTCTAAATGGGATAAGAAGGTGGAAGGGAAGTTTGGGTCAAATAGTAAATTTTATGAACAAGTCTTGAATGAATGTATGTGGTTAATTGTGGCTACATCTCATGCTGCCAATGTGGTGAAAGCCTTAGAGAATTCCATTACCAAACTAAATAAAGTTGTTAGAGTTGTTGACTTTTGAATCAAATGTATAGATGGGCCAAATGAAATATCTTTAGGCTAATATTTGTATAATTATAAGGAGTATAAGGAAAGGCAAAAGAAGGCTTCGTCCACAACAAATCCAAGTCCGAATTGATTTGTTTCAAATTTTGATCAAGTAGATGGTAAATAATGGATTCTTAGTTAATTATAAATGATGAGCTAGCAATCTTATCTTTATTTAAGGGCCCATCCAAATACTATTAGTGAACTGCACCCAAATTAGAAAGTTTCCTTCTTTCTACAAGCATTTCAACTTCTTCCTCTACATACATGAAATCCAACTTCAATATACACAAAGTATAAAGGAAAGTGTGAGTTGTCCACTCTAGTTCGGGCTAGTAATTAATCACTTTCTCTTATTTGGCATATCATACTTACTATTTTGGGGTTATTGGACTAGAATGAAAAAAGTTAGCAACTTGCATGTTGGCTGGACTTCCTAGAGGTTAGGTAATTTTGGACAAGTTATTTCATAAAATTAAGGAGGTTTCCTCCTATAAATTGATGTTTTCAAGATATTTTAAAGGTTGGAAAATTGATGATTTGAGGCCTCTAGCATATTTTATTTCAATTTTGTGGCTCTTCATTCTCTTTGTTTCATGATATATTTTATGAAGACAGTGGATTGAAGTGCTAGTGATTTTCTAGTACATGGTTAATCTATCAAGTTGTTGTCGATTCATTGTCTCATTGAGTTTTTGGTATTTTTCTAGTGTCTACGTCTTCCATGATTTAAGAATGATCTAAAAATATTTGTTTCAAGCTTATTTACTTCAAAAATCACTTTATTTATGCTAACATTTGGTGTTTGAGGTTAGGGTAAATTTATTGAAAAGGGAAGGGTAATATGTGGTTACTTCATTTATTTGCTAGATTTGATTAATTTAGCATGTCAAATGGATCTGAAAACTAACCTTGTTGATAATGTATGCTTAGAATATGTGCTAGTAATTTGTTTTCTCTTGCTCTCTACTCTATATTTCTTGTTAGAGTATAGTTGAGAGGCCACCACTACCTCAATATATTTTTTATTTTTTCTAAGTAGACGATAGTTTCTTCCTAATAGAATTCACATGAATCATTCAATCACCTTCTATCTGCAGATTCTACATTGATTCTCAAGTGTTCACAAGTCTGTAGGTCGAGAAATAGTGTTTGTGCTTTTGCTTCATTGATAGTTACTGGTGCTAATCTCTTTGAGGTAGCTCCAACCATATTTCTACTAAGGTCCCCCGCGCGACCATATTTCCACTATGATCCCTAAATCTGCAACTAGTTTATGAGATTACAGGGTGTCCCCTTGACACTTCAAATTAAGTTTGAACCAGCCTTTGGGGCCGGATAGACCAACCTATTCCCTTTCTTGGATTTGTCAAGGGATTAATCCCTCCATCCCCATTAACAAGGGGTTATTTACTACATATATTATTTTATCCCTACTCTATTTGTTTTCCCTTGCTCCCTACTCTATATTATGCAAATCTGAAATTCCTCATGCGAATATTATGCAAATCCAAAGATCCAATGAATGAATTAAGGTGAAGATTCAACAATTCCTCATATGCAATTCCAAAATTCCTCATGCAACTATTATGAAAATATGAAGATCCAATGAATGAATTAAGGTGAAGATTCAACAATTCCTCATTATGCAAATCCAAAATTAAGGTGAAGATTCTACCTTGAATGGTGAGTGTGCCATTTGATCTTGCCAAGGGTTGAAGTCGATGTGGAAGCCTACGCGGTATTGAATGCACAAATGACTTTCCCTCTTATTTTTAATTTTTTAAGTAACGTTCGTTGTCATCGAAATTTTGATGAACTTGGGCACTTTTTTGAAAAAATAAATTTCATTGCTAATGCCTTCTTTGTCGAAACCATATGTGAAATTACTATCGGATTTCTGATGAATTCAGGCATTTAAAAAAAATAAATCAAATTTGGTCACAATATACCTTCTCCATCAGAAATCTAGACCAAATGTATTAGTGATACTATTCTCCCGTATATTATCCACACAAATGAAACTCCTCTATCTCCAATTGGGGAAATTGATGAAGAGGAATTCGACAGAGAAACCTATGCAGAAAGTGTAACTACTGATTCACATGAATATGAATTCCTATCTACCCAAAGTTGTAGCACATATTTAGTTTTCAGAGCTTATGATAACCAGCCAGTTAAAGATGATGGCATTAAATATGAAGATATACCAATCTATCAACCATCCATCAAATATGTCTACGCCCACAATAGAATTTGTATGCTCTCAGCAACATCTCCTCCAGTAGAACAACATGATCTTTGTCTCATGTATCCTCAATAGATTGGGGGAAAAAAGAAAAACCACAATTATATTGGTTTCAAAATGATGAAGCAATAGTTGAATTCTTGGGTGCAAGGGAAAAACTCCCTTATGATGATCACAAGGCTGGCTTTGTAATAGATTTGGATAGAACTACATATTTTAGAGAAGAAATCTCCTCTTCTAATCAAGACAATGATGAGGAAGAAAAACACATTACTCATAACGGAATGGACACTCTTCCTATTAATAAAGAACAATAAACATTATTGGTTGAAGAAACCAAAGAAATCAACATCGGTGATACTAAAAAATGTTCATAATATACACCTAGCAAAGTCCCTGAATCCAATAGAAAAAGAGAAGTTTATCCAATTCTTTAAACAAAGACCAATAAATTTTACATGGTCTTATGCGGATATGCCAGGGTTAGATCCTGAATTGTTCTTACATCATTTGCTATTAATTCCAGGAGCAAAACCATATAAGCAAAAACTTAGGAAGATGCACCCTCACATAGCTTTGTTGGTCAAAATCGAGCTACAAAAATTATTGGATGTGGGTGTCATTAGACCCATAGACTATACCGAGTGGATTTCAAATCTAATCCCAATAACCAAGCATACTAGAGGTATCGGGATTTGTATCTACTTCATAGATCTCAACAAGGCTTTCCCAAAGGATGATTTTCTACTCCCTAACATAGACATGATAGTGGAATTGATAGTTGGAAATGAAATACTATCACTCATGGATGGTTTTTATGGTTGTAATTAAATAAAAATTACACTAGAGGACCAACCTAAGACAACATTCACTTGTCCGTGGGGAACATATTGCTGGAATGTGATGTTGTTCGGGCTTAAAAATGTAGGCACTACTTATCAAAGGGCAATGACCACCTTATTCCATGATATGATACACACAATCATGGAAGACTATGTAGATGATTTGCTAGAAAAATCCAACACAAGGGGTGATCATCTAGACATATTGGCTAAGATGTTTGATAGACTTGAGCAATATAATATATGACTCAATCCTAAAAAAATGTGTTTTCGGAGTAACATCTGACAAAATCTTGGGATTCATTGTATCCAATCATGACATTGAAATAGATCCAAATAAGTAAAAGCCATTCTAGACATGCCATCACCCACTAAACTCAAGCAACTTAGAAGTCTGCAAGGAAGATTACAATCAATAAGGCATTTCATCACCAAATTGGCAGAAAAGTGCCAACCATTTCAACATCTTTTAAAGAAAGGTTTCACATTCAAATGGACACAACAATGCCAAGAGGCATTCCAGACACTAAAAGAATATCTGTTGTCCACACTAGTCTTGGTGCCACCCATACACAGGAAACCATTACTCATGTATATAGCTGCAACAAATTCCTCCTTAGGTGCTCTTCTAGCACAACATGATGAACAAGGAAAAGAGAGAGTTTTCTACTACATCAGTAGAACACTTATTGGATATGAACTCAATTATACAACAATAGAAAGAGAATTTCTTGCAGTAGTTTTTGCATCACAAAAAATAAGACACTATGTGTTGAGTCATAAAGTCCAGCTCATTGCACACTTCGATCCACTCAAGCACTTGATGAATAAAGCAGCATTAATTGAAAGGCTTGCCAAGTGGGTCATGATACTCAATAAATTCAACATTGAATATGTCGACATAAAAGCAATCAAGGGGAAGATCATAATAGATCAACTTGCAGAGGCACCCCTACAAGATAGTCATCCAACGGTGGTAGATTTTCTAGATGAATCAGTATTGCACTATGAACACAAACAAACTAGAAACTATACTTTGATGGGTCTCACACAAATCATAGAGCAAGAGCAGGAATTCTATTCATAACTCCTCAAGGAGATTCCATTCCAAAATCATTTAGGATCAACTTCCCTTGCACCAATAACATTATTGAATATGGAGCCCCGATGATAGGACTCCGTACTGCACTACAATGGAAAATCATGGAACTACAAGTCTTCAGAGACTCACAACTTATTATCAACCAAGTCAATGATAAATAAAGTACACAAGATGATAAGCTAACACCCTACAAATAATTGGTGGATGAATACAACCAACACTTCAGCAATGTAACATTTGAAAAAATACCAAGAGTGCAAAACAAGGTAGCTGATGCAATGGAAATAGTAGGCTCTCTCTTGGATATGCCTAACAATGGGACTCACTTTGAATTTCAAGTGGAACAACTCATTGTGCCAGCTTATGAAATACCGTCCACTAAATATGTATGTATGATAGAAGGATCTGAGTCCCCATGGTACAAAGATATATATGCATACCTTCATGATCAATATATGTCTCCTGATATTTCACGAAATCAAAGAAAGGCACTCATCTAATAATTGACAAGACATTCAATCATTGCTAACACTTTGTACAAAAAGAGTGTAGATGATACTTTTCTCAGATGCCTCAATGTTGAGGAGGCACAAATCATCCTAAAATAAGTCCATGATGACATATGTGGGGTACATTCTTCTAGACCTGTTCTAGCAAAAACATTGTTGCAAATACGTTATTATTGGCCTACAATGGAAAAGGATGCTTACAAGTATGTCCAAAGATGCAAGAATTTCCAAATACATGGAAACCTAATCCATGCACCTGCTCAAGGTCTTCAGACAATAACATCACCATGGCTATTTTCACAGTGGGGATTGGATCTTGTGGGGAAAATACACCCTACCTCCTCCAATGGACATAAATTTATACTCACAGCTACATAGTACTTCACCAAATGGGTTGAAGCAATCCCAATGATCTTCACAACAGGAAAGCAAATAGCTAAATTCATTTTGAATTACATCATTTGCAGATATGGAGTCCCCGTGTGCATTGTAATAGAAAACAACATACTCTTCAAAAATCAAGAAGTGAGTAAAATTTGCAACCAATTTCACATCCAACAACATTTTGTGATGCCCTACTATGCCTAAAGAAATGATCAAGCTGAGGCATCAAATAAGACTGCTTTGAAAATTTTAATGAAAGTTGTCAATGATACTGGATGAGATTGGCATCTTTAGCTAAATCCAGCTCTCTAGGCCTATCAAACTAGTGTCTACACAACCACTGGTACAACACCTTACTCTTTGGTTTTTGGTTCAGAAGCTATTTTACCTATTGAGGTAGAATTGCCATCACTAAGAGTCTCTCTAAAAAACATTATATCAGAAGAAGACTACAGAGTAGCATGTTTGCAAGAACTAGAATTCCTAGATGAAAAATGACAAAGCGCTCTGAATCATTTATAAGGATATCAAAATAGAATGAGAAGAAGCTACAACAAAAGAGTAAACCCACGTTGCTTTGAAGTAGGAGATACCGTTCTTAAAGAAAATTAAAAGAATCTCGTAGAACGCAAAAAACTAGGAAAGTTTGAGCCTAACTAGTTAGGTCATTTTGTCATAAACAAATTAGTTGGAAATGATGCTTATCATTTGCAAATGATGGAGGGAGATCCACTCCTAGATACCATTAACAACATGCACCTAAAAATATATTATGTCTAAAGGGCTAGGTTTTAATTAGAGTTTACTTCCTTTTCTTGCATATCATTTTGAAAGCATTGCATCTCATATAGTTTCCTTTATAAATGCATCACATCGTTGCATCAATAGAAAAGGATGATTGTATGCATTATTCACCTATCTGCACCAAAAGGAAAGAAGGTGGTCTCTTTTCCTAGATATTTGATCATGAAGTCCTTAGAGGCCTTTAGTCATTCATCTTCAACATCGCCTTGTCATTAAGCTTTATCTATGGTTGTGTAGAGGCTTCGCTATTGAACCTTGATTACTCAAAATCTATCAATTGCTATATCTCATTGCTATATCTCATACGTTAATCAATAAGCTCTAAATCATTACAGATACCTAGTTGATCATGTGGCTAGTGAAAAATCCTAAATTCTACTTCAACGCTGCTGTGATTGTCATACCCAAGTAGGTTTTATTACTTACAAGTCAAGGCAAGAAAATGAAAAAAAAAATGAAGAAAAGAAAAAAAATACTATGCCAATATCCATCTTAAGGCAAAATAAATAATGATATATTACTAAAATACCACGCATACAAGTGCGACAATAAAATCTTCACTATGGGAACATGCAATTAACTCCACCAGGGCTATGGACACCTGCTGGGAATGGAGCAATATTTGAGAGATTATAGTGCATAACCTCGTCGGAGCCCTAAAATCTTGTTGGCAATGAGGCTCTATCCAAGATGCTTTTGAAGTTAGAATATCTCATGTAGCTAGCCACATAGGATTCCAAGGGTCTTTGATGGTTATGAGAGTTAGAATGAATTCAAATGCACACACATTGGCAAAAGAAGATCAAAGTTTCAAGAATTGATGGAGAAGTTTTCCATTCCTTCATTCATAAATCTTGGTTACACAGTGTGTTAGATTGGATGGTCTAAATATTTTGAGAACGGATTGAACTCCTATCTCTGAAATGTTTCACTCCTTCAATTCAATCAGTGCATTTCAGAATGAAAGACACACATTCATCCTTTTTTGATTAGGATCTGTATCTTCATTTCACATACTGCATTAGCATCATTTGCATTTGAAAATTCATTATCTCCACCACATTCAGTAGATCATCATGTCATCATAGGTCTGCATATTGGGGGCATAGCTGAAAAAATTCTAAAAATCCTAAAAAGTCCTCAAAACATTCTCAAAATCCTCAAAAGTCCTGAAAAAATCCTAAAAATCATATAAACTCCTAAAAAAATCCTAAAAAATCACATAAAGTCTTGACAAAACCTAAAAAACATTAAAAATCTCAAAAATCCAAAAAATATCAGAAAATATCAAAAAATTCAAAAACATCAAATATATCCAAAATAAAAAACATTGGAAAAACATCAAAATACAAAAACATTGAAAAATTTAAATGGAAAACTTGCAATAAATTGTCTCGCAAGAATCAAACACCCTAGCAAATATCCAACAAACACTTCGCATGAAGTTAAACAAAGGATACAACTATCTTGTCAAAACATCTACAATCAAGCTGATCAACTGTCTAATTCATCAAATCACTATCAAACTATCAACATGATCAACATCTTGTCTTATACAAAGTCTCTACACTCGAAACCAAATAGGTCAGTCTTATACAGGGTCCAAAACTTCTGAAACCAGACATTATCAAAATCACATCAAACATATCAAAGCAAAGACATAGTCAGTCCAACTGCTGAATTTCGTCTATTTTTGGTTGAATCTTTTTATCAAATTGGCAAAGATCATTGCTTTTAGCTACTCAAGGATGTCCAAAAAGTGACTAGAGGAGCCATGATGGGTATGATCCTTTTTCTTTGTTTGCTATTTGTGGTTTGAACCAATGAAGTTTCAACACAATTGTATTGTGGGTGTCTGTGATAAGTACATTCGCTCTGTGAATGCCACACATACCTCAACTCCTAACATAATTTTTGAAATGGAGGGTTCATTCCTTGTTTTCTATGTGTTTGTTTCTTGCAATGAGATATCTATACATCCTGGTTTCTCATACCCTGGTGTAATAAGCTCCATTGTTACATAATAAGGCTCAATGATGATAATGTATTGCATTATGAATAAAGCAACAAAGACTTTCTCACCATAGTTTTATCAATCATTTTTTTCTTATCAAATCTACTTCTAGAATAAATAAAGGTTGATTCAATTGATTTATCATTTCATATCATAACTTCTTATCTATTTTTCATCTAACAACTAACATTTCTTCCAAAATTCATGAATTTTGACACAACAAAACATCACATTGCATTTCCATATAAATCATTTCATATTTACATACAATGTTGCATTAGGTCATTCATATTTTGCGTAATAGTTTCATTATCACAAGCATTTCACAAAGTAAATTTTAGATCATTATCACACATAGATTCATACATCATAAAATAAAAGCACATCACATTACATTTCCATATAAATCATATCACATTCACATTAGTTGCATCATCAAGTAAGCATAAAATAAAATCAAACACATTAGATCATAGAATACATCATCAGATAAGGCATAACTCATCGCCAAAAATGCATATCATATATCTCATCAATGTATCAAAATACATCGTATCTATGATACATCATCAATAACAAGACATCTCAACCAATGCTACTTCTATCAGTTGGCGTATCTCGCCTATCTAGTAACCTAACTCTAGTCTATCCCGACGATGCCCTAGGTGGACCCATCACTCCTCCATTGCTATTCTGTCGAGAGGTAGACTGACTCAATCTCTTCCCTATGAAAGCAATAAATCTAGGCTCTCTTTTCCCCCCATGAATGACTCTCTCATAATCCCACCTATAGTATATGGCCTCCTATGTAGCAGCAAAATATGTATCTGCCTGGCTTCATGCCTCCATCACTGGCCCAAATAACTGATCATATGCATCCATGGTGATCTGAGCCCACCTGATTGTATCATCCCTCTCCCTCTATAGACGATCTCTCTTAGTAGCTATCTGATCCCTCTTTGTAGTCAGATCCTCCATCATCCATCGATACTGATATCTATCCTCCATCCGCTGCTGCTACAAAGTAGCGACCAAGTCCTGCAGACTCCTAACTCGAGCCCTCAATATCTCCTCATCATCTCCCCCCTCGTCACCTCCCTCTGCACCTCCTATCTCCATGACCTAAGGCATATTGATATCATGTCCACCATCCCCATGCTCATCTCCATTATTGCTCGATGAGACTGATACCGACTCACTGCTCTCACTATCACTCCCATCGGAACTGCTCATAGATGCGGTGTCTGCACTGATATCGACATCCTTCTCTCCACTCCCCACCTACTCTACAACTACTACTATCAGATCTATTTGACCCCTATCCCATCCTTAGTGACCTCCATATCTCCCTCCTCTATCCTGTCCCCCACCATCTCTCCCTCCTCCTCTCCCTATCCCCCTAGGAGCCTTGCTGTGTCTAATCTGCTGAGCTGCAATAAGAACTGTTAGATCTATCACAAGTATGATGATATGCTGTAACCACCATGCATCATACTATGGTGTGGTCCCTGGATATGCAACACCAACTAAACAACCCCACTAAACAAGAATAAGAGTATCAAACTCTGCAATGGCAACATGAGGCTACACACGTGCACCCAAATCACCGATCTGACAAGTAGTACGAGCAAAATTGGCTATAACATCTGGAATACCTTATATCTCCCCAAACTGTTGGAGTACACAGCTAGGAAAATTCATATCAATAACTTTGTGACCACCCACATCTCGCCCAATAAGGTATCTTTGCTGTTGACAAAAAGGAAGGTGTTGGACATCATCAAACCAGTTGGGGCAAGTAAGATAAGGTCTCAATCTGATGAGGCCAGTACAAAGTGTTACCTAAAGCCCTATGTCTCACCCTAATAGTGTATCTATAAGCATATGGCTTCTCTAGTTGTAAATCTACATGTATCATAGGAAGAAATATAGCTATGTGCTCCCAATCCCATAGCTGGAGCAAAGTAACACCACATATAATGGATTTCTACTGCAAATATACAATCCCATGCATCTGATGATATAAAGTGGCAAGAAAATAGGGACCCGAAGCAAACACCCATTTATCAATTACCATATCATGAATCACTCATCCCCATCCAATAGGGAAACCATGGGTATGTCTATCGGGGATTAATAATCCAGCAACAGTGCAACAAAGAAGAATAGTTAGATCATCATAATCTAAATAATCCCAATGAATCTCATAATGACCCCACATATGAAGATCATCCTTGGAACACTCAAACAAAGCACATAAGGCAGATACTCCATCAGTATGATCAAATGTAACCCATGCACCATATATGGGAATGTGTAGAATACACCACACATCATCAAGTGTGACATATGCCTCACCTGTTGGAAGATGAAATGAGCAAGTCTCAAAATGTCACTGCTCAATTAATGCAGTAATCATGGCCCTGTTGGCCGTAACCTTAGGCAAGTGCACTATATGATATAAGCCAACATGTCAAAGAAAAGTTGTATCCTCGGCATATAACTCATAGCATTGATCAAGACCATCTGGCCTCGTCTGTCTCGCTGTCAAGACTGGATAATTCACCTACATTTAAGACATGTGACAAAAGAAAAAATATTAGATACGTCATTCGCATCAAGAGAAAAACATAAATATTATTGGAAAATCAAATGCGAACTATTTATATCAAATGTGAATCATTAATGATGATTGCGAATCACTTAAACCAATGCGAGACATAAATTCAAGTGTGAATTAATATTATCAATTGCACATTCATATTATCAATTGCGAATTAGAATTTTTTTGCTCCGACAGACATCGATGAAAAAATTGGAAAAAACAAACAAAAACATGCAAAATTATTGAAAGACTCACCATGCCGCTAGTACCGGGAGGTCTCTAATATGATCACACTCGCTCGGACAAGTGCAACCTTGCTCTGTGACCCGCCATCTCACTTCAAGGATGTTGAAAGCACTAAAATCTCAAAGGAACTCCTACAAAGCAAATGAGTGCAAATGAGCTCAAACCAAAACTAATTTTCAATTTATAGCTCAAAATTAGGGTTTTTGCCATCCTAACGGCCATGGTCCTCTCCAAATTTAATGCAGTTGTAGCCATATCAAATGAAATTGAAACCTCACCAAACTTCACATGATCAATTACTAGCATATTTTCAAAAAAATGGTCTTAATTTCACAATTTTTCAATCACTTTTTTCGAGGGGGCATATTTACACCCTAAGTGTCGTCGAGGCATACTGGGGCATAAATTTTTTGTTTTATTTAAAACAATGTCATTTCGACATTGTGTCAAAGAGGGGAAAATGTAGACACTTAAAAATGTCTCTTTAATCTATACTGATTATTCATCTAATTAATTAAGTAATTCTTTAATTATTTGATTAAACTAACTGTTTCTTCTCAACTGACTCAATCACCATTATTCATCTTATTAATTATTCAATTTATATTCCTAAATCATTTTAATCAATTAACCATATCTCAAATATTAATTATTTAATTAATTGCGACATTTTCCTTAGTTAAATAATCTTTATTATTTAATTAATTCAATTTTCTATGATTAAATAATATCTTTTGAATTAATTAATTAATTAATTAATTAAATTCTTCCAAATCCACAAATTCTAATTTCTAATTAATTTCACATTTTCAAATTCAAATTCCCCAAATGCAAATTTCATTTAATTTCAACAAATTTCACGTGCATTTCATCATTCGAAAGTCCAAATTCAAATTCAAATTTAAAATGAATATCAAATTCAATTTGAATATCCTACAACACATGTTGAAATCAAAATTGGTTCATCAAATCAATTGACTAATTAGTTAACTCAGTTAACTAATCAATCCCCCTTTTAACTCTTAATCACCTTTTTCTGACTAACCAATTATCTCTCAATCAATTCAGTCATCTCTCCAATCAATTCAGTCAACTAGCTAGTCTATTCACTCTCTTGGTTAATCTATTGAGTTCACTAACCAATCTATTCAGTTGACTCCTGTAGCGTCGTAAATTGTATGCACTTGCTAGGGTGGTACAATTTCACACCTAGTTTAGCACCCGCCTTGGTGCATTTTTCATTTTGCATTGCATTTCCCCTTTAGCACTTAATTAATTAAATTAATTAGGTCTAAGGTTCTATTTTATCATCTCCCATATCATAAAGTTGGGCCCTTTTCATTAAAGTGTGCCCCTTTCATTTTATTCTTCCAATACATCATTTAATCTAAAATCCTAATTAGGTCCTATTTCGAACTTTAAGGCATGATTTCGGGGGTCAAAACATCTTGAAATCAGCTGTAACTTCGGGATTCACTCTAAAATCATCATATCCGACGGCCCTAAAAATTTGGTGAAAAGTCATCGGGACCATGGCGCCCGGAGTGCACACGGTCCCGGACATTTTTCCCAAAATTTTAGGAGCACGATCCAATCATAAAATAAAGCTTAACCCCAAGAAATTGGTGGGAGTTTCAATCTCTAAGTTGGCCTAAAGTTGAAATTAAGACCTAGGGTTTCATATATAAGAGCTCTCTTTCTTCATTTGAAAGGATTGGAATTTTGGTTTCAAGGGCCTTCTATGCAGCGAAAGAGAAGATCTTTGAAGACTTCAACAACATTCAACATCCACCCATCAAGTATTCATCAATTTCATTCATCCATTTAGGGCTTTGAAGACATTGAAGAGCAATAGGGGATCACCGACTGAAGATTGGCTTGTACCCCTCCCTTGGGGTTGGGTATGATTTCATGTTGTTTTCATGTCTCTGCATAAGCCTCATTATATCATTTGTATTCATGCTTTAGATCACTTTGCATCTTGATTTGGAGCATTTACATTATCATTTACAAGCAATTAGGGTTTACTTTCTAGGTTGCTCTAGTTTGCTTACTTGCATTTTAGGATCTTGCACACACACAAGGTCTGCACACACACTACTTTTACAATACAACTTGGCTATTCGTGGAGGTGGAAATCACCAAAGTGGGGGTTTGACTAAGGCAAAACCCTATATAGCCACCCACCATACCCTTTTAGATATAAGTGCAGATTTCTGAATTTGAAGGATGCCGCAAATTGCAGATCCGACGGAAGTGGACCGAGACAGAACTTCACACCAAATTCCAACCTAGAAGACCAGGACAGGGGCATGGGGCACCCTGGTCCTGCTAGGACAGGGGCACTGGGCACCCTGGTCCCTGGGATAATGGCGCTGGGCGCCCTGGTCCCTCTGTCAGACAACAAGTTTCAGCATTTTCTGACAACTTTTTAGGTTGCAAAACAACAGTTTCAGGAGCAAAATTAGGATAGTGGTGCCCACGCCCCCATCCCAAACATTTTCACTCAGATTTTAACTCCAGGTATGCATTTACATTCTTGTCTTGTCCTTGTGTTTACAACTTTCCATAGTTTAAGTTCAATTCTGCAATCTTGTTATTAGTTCATACTTGCACTTTGGGGTTAGGGATTGAACTTGCATCATTTTATCTTTCAATTGCAACAAAGGAATAGAAATCCTAATAGATAGCCCGTGGCTCTCTCTTCCACAAAAAGAAGTAGCCAATTGTGTGATACCTCTAGGCTCTTTCGTATTCCACAAGTGTGTGATTGAAAGTGAGATTAGGGCATGTTTGCTTAGTGTCACTTTTTCCCCTTACACATTTTGGTGAACCTGACGTGAATTCCAATCTTCTCTAATTCTGATTTATGTTTTCAAATTTGAGTATTTATGCTATTTCAAATTCAAATTTGTATTTACAAGTTTTAATTTCTTGCAAGATTCAAAAATTTAGAGGAAATTTTTGCTAAAACCCTAATTTTTCAATTCAAAGTTGAACTTGTGGATAGCTTAATTAGGATCAATAATTTCAAATCTGATTTAGGAACTCATTTGTTTCATTTTCTAAATCTACATTCTAAGTGCTTGCATTGGTTAAAATTAAAAATTTCCTTCTATTTTGCATGTGTTATCATTTGAAAGAGGAAAATTGTTGTCATGATGCATTCATTTCATAGATGTGATAATGGGTTAGCTTCCCTTGTTTCAATTTTTCCTTCTCCTAAAGAACCTCCCCTCATCTATAACAACATTTTAGTGCCTAAAAGAAATGCTACCAATCCCTTTGAGACTCTCCCATGCTCTAAGGATGAAGACTTTAAGAGTGATCTTGACAATTCTCCTAAAATGTGCCCTTCCTATTTAGCTATCCTAGAGGAAGAGAATGATATCATAAACACCTTTATTAATGTTACTTCACCTTCCCTACATGATGCCTCTCTAAATGAGAAGGCATTGATGGACATTGACTTATTTTCTCCTAAAGTTGGTCCTTCCAATGGGGGCATGTTAGTGCAACAAGAGGTTATGAACACTTCTTTCAAAGATCTCCTTCCTAAGCATGAATCTTTGGAGAAATATGTTCATGTTCCTCCTAAAAAACACTCCCTTCATGAGGATCCTTTTGTGCAAGAAGATGACATGATCCCTACATTCCCTAGTGATGGCATTTCCTTTTCCAACAAAATTCCCACTAGAGATGATAAATTAATGATAAATGCTTACCCTTCTCCTAAAGTGTGTCTTACCCATAAGCATCCCTTAGAGAAAGAAGATGAAATAATAAGCAATTTCCTTAATTCTCTCTCCCCTAAAGATCATATTGAACATATTTTGAGGAAAGAGGATGAGTTTAACACATCTATTGATGCACTCTCTCCTAAGGATTAGGAATTAATAAACAATGTTATCTCCTCTCCCGAAATTGACAATACTTCAAACATTCCTTTCAACAACCTCACTATTTGGGATGAACCATTAGAAGAAGGTGTAGATTATTCTCTACCCCATGAGAGAACCCTAGCCAAAGGGGATGAAATCAAGATTGAAAACTCCCTTGATAGTTTCTCACCTTCCTTGAATCTCAATTATTCTCCCTCTAAAAATAAAGCATCTCCCTCTCCTCAACTTGGTTCTACTCATAAGGATACCCTAGTTCAAAGTAAGATGGTTAACATCTCTTTCAAAGATCTCCCTCTCAAAAGTGAGACTTTAGAGAGTAATGTTGATCCTTCTCCTAGAGAGTTTATTCCCCATGTAGATCCTTTGATGATAGAGAATGATATGACCTTTCCCAGTATTACTTTTCCTACTAGAACATCAATGCCTACCCCTTGTCTCTCTCCTAAAATTGATTCAATCCGTGATAAGATTTTAGTGCAAGAGAAGACTATCAATAATTCTTCCAACACTTTTGTTCATTCCTCTAAACCATCCTCAATCAATTTGATACATGTGAATGAAACACCTAACAAACCTCTCTTCACTGTCCAAGGTGCTTGTCCTTCTCAAAATTCTCAACCTTTAAATAAGCCTATCTTAGTGGTTCAAGGTGGTTATGCTAATGATTCTTTTTGCACTCCTAACAAACCTATTATTACTATGCAAGGAGGTTATTCTACTAAAAGCCCTTATGAGTATGTCAAGCAATTGACTAGAGAGAGTTATAATGCGGTTACACAACTCCCCAATCAATCATGTTAACAAATCAATCAACCTGTTAACAAATCAATCAAACCAGTTAACAAGTCAATCAAGATAAGTTCATTGATCAATCAATTTTAGTTGACTATCAATATGGACTTGAGTTCAAAATCCCTCCCCATCTGTGTTGAAAATCTATATAAACAACATCATTTTCTCAATCATGCTAGAATCACAGTCTTTGAAATAGTTGCTAATCTATGCAGGAAATCAGTGCAATACTTGAGAGCCAATTCAACAACAACTAAGGAGAAGAGCAATGGAAACCTTTTAAAATCAATTGAGGGAGTCTTAAATTAGATTTCAATTCAATTCATAATCCAATTGATATTAGCATCATTTCATTGTAATTTAGGAGGAATTTGATTAGATTAGAGTTGGTGATTTGCTCTAATAATCTAATTATGATATTTACGCTTAATTTACCCCTAGAAAATAATTATTTATTAATGTTATTTTGTGGATCATAATATTTTGCATTTATAATTATGGTTTATTTATTTATTATATTTTATATGTATGTGGGAGATAGTAATGGTATTGTGTTTAAATTATATTGAATAGAGTATTTTTATATCTATCCGTACATTTAATTATTTGTTTATTGTGTATTTATTTATTATTGGCTATTTATTTGTTATTACTAGTTTATTATTTATTTACTTACCCCTTGTTATGATTGACCTTTTTGGGAGTTGTGTTTCTGAGATAATATTATTTATTGTTTATTTATATTATTTTTGTAGTTTAACATTTATTGGGCTTTTGATTTATTTATTAGCCTTTTCTATTTTAGTTATTGCTTAATGAGTTTATTTATTATTATTTATTATTGTTTATTCTTCCTACCCTCTCTCATTATTGGTTGTGAGGTTGGAGATTGTAATAATATTATTTTATATTATTGTTGTTTTAATTTCGAGATGGTTGGTGAGAAATATATTATTTTGGATTATTTTGTTTGGGTCTTTGATCTATTGGGTTTATTTTACTAAGCCTTTGTATTTTATTTATTTGTTATTATTATTTAATTTCCATTTGGTTTAATTATTTATCTATTATTTAATTGTTTACCCTACCTACCTTATTTTATTATTGGTTGAGATATTCGGGTAAGTTAAGTAATATTATTTTATATTTTTCTTACCTTGAATTTGGGTAGGGGTTGGTATGAAATATTATATTTCTAATTCTTTTTGATTGGCTAACATATTCCATGGATTTTGAATGGAATTTGATTTATTTATTATTTTTAGATTGTCGTGGTGTGGACTTGGCTGGAGAAATTTTGCATTGTTTGAATATTTTGGGATTTTTGGTTTTGGAGCTTGGAGTTGGGATTCCGCTTCATCAAATTGTTGTCTTTCCATAATTCTAATACCAGGTTGAGATCTACTTCTTTTGTTATTGAAATGGACTACTTGTAAAAGATTTTTTGTGGGGATAAGGAGTTGATGTTGCTGTTAAATTAATTATATAGTTTAATAATATATTATGGGGACTATTGTATTTTGTGATTATGTTTTCCAGAAATGCTTGCCATGAATTTTGGATGGATGGATTGCTGGTGTTGTTTTGGTTAATTGTCAAACAAAAGCATTATTTTTATTGGCATAAGCACTACACTATTTTTTATATGCACTCAGATAGTCTACGTAGGTGCACTACTATGTTTGATGTTTTGAGTCATCTTGACTTTTTATTCTTTTGGTTTTGCCAGTCCAGAGGTTGTCCTTTTGGATTTTTTGAGTTTCTTTACGTTGTTTCGAGAATGATGTATTGATTTGAGATGATTAATTGTACTAATGGACTGAGCAAGAAGGAAAATGCCTTGCTATTATTCTTTAGGCACATATTGGATGCTTTTGATGTTTGATGATTCTTGGTTGCCTATGTAAGGTTGTGGTTTTGGCATATGTTGTTCATGTTCTTGGAGATTATTTTTTGATGTATAACCTTGGTTATCTGGTTATGATGTATTGAGAGCCCATATTTTATGTGTTGTGCATTGTTGTTACCCTAAGGTCTAGGTGCATGCTAGGGGGAGTGGGCTTTCGAGTGAATGAATGGGGTCATGGGGAGTAGACAGTCAGGTTAGCTCGAGTCTAGACCATCAAAATATCTCATTGGGAGTTTACATTGTAATCAAGTGATAATTTAAATAATTAATTATAGGTGGGTTGGGTAGTAGTAACTCATCCTAATAAGATAATAAATGGATTTGTGGCCTCAATGCATGTCCTTGGGGTATTTATAGTGATCGTGGAATGGTTCAAAAGACCTTGGTGATCCAGGTAAGCTAATATCCCTTACTCCTTCAAGGTTGAGATGGGTTCCCAGTTTTCTATCATGGTTGTATGCGATGACAATCCTTCCCTACATGTAGGTCCTAGCACCTTGAGTCTTGATTTTTTGAGTAGCCTCTAGAGGTCTTATTCTTATATTGAGCTTTAATTTAGTCACGTGATGTGTGGAGTATTATCCTTTGGTTATTAGGTGCCAACCTAGATCTTGAATGTGTGTGGGATCTTGTGTCATCTCCTAGCATGTGGGTGGTTACTTTGGTTCCACATGGTCAGGTGGTTTGATGCCTTCTTCCATTGGGATTTTCTTCATTGGATGCTCTTGTGCATGTATGTGGATTATTATCTCTTTAGCTATGGATGGATACTTGTACAAGATTGGTGTATAAGATTCATATGACATATGTACTTGTAGGTTTAAGAGACAAGTGTATTGTGGTTGAGAGATATGCTCCTTGACATAAATGGATGTAGTATTCATATGTTATGGTAGATGATATATTAGGTGAACATATTGATGTATCTTGCTTGTATCTTGGATAATGCTCATTAATGGAATTGGTTCCATAGATATGCATTTAGTGTTATGTGAATGTCTATGAGGATTAAAGAAATGGATTAGTAATGTGGTAATTAGTATTGGAAATGGAATAATGATGCTAGGATGTTGAATAAGTGATTGGGATTAGAAAAATTTGGAATTGGTGTTTTGAAATGAATCTTAGGGGTTTAATCTAATTTGCATTATTAATGGATCTATTCATAATAGATAGACTGGTGAGGTATTTTATGTATGCATGAAAAGAGAAAGGTTAGTTGAGTTATAATACATTGGAACATGGTATAAAATATGATTTCTTGCTTATATGGATATGATCTTGACAAGGTTGTAAGTAATGACAATGAGGTACCCTAGGGAAAGATTAATTATAGAGCTGTGTTTATTTTCACTTGCATATAGTGCTTTTATGTTTATGTTCATGATGAAAACATGGATATCTTAAAAAAGCATATGAGTAGTTAGTTGTATATGTTGCATTAGTAGATATTTAATTTAATTTTTTTAATCTCTATTTACATATTAAATAGTTAGTTTCTCTAGGGTATTTTGGTGGGAATTACATGGTGCATGTTCTATTTCTATTCTATCTTTCTGTTGATTTGATTTAATGATTGAATGGTTAATAAATAAATTTTTAGTTTATGTCGATTAACCCTCCCTCTCAAAGTTTGGGTGTGTTCAACATTGCCTTGATGGGTTCTTGATTAATTGGTAAGCCAAAATGCCATAAAATCTTTCCAAATATTTTGTTATATAAATGTTTAAGATCGATAAATAAATACACATGTTTATTAGTTGATTTTTATTTATATTCTTATAAAGTTTTTCAACTTCTATTATTTATTCATTGGCTTATGTAAAAATTAGTGCGTGTGAATTTGAATTAATATATCCTTTAGATATATCTTAGTTAAAATTACCTATATAGTTTTAGTTGTTACATATTTTGCATAAAATTCATGCTTTGTGTCCAACTTCTATAAACTTTCCCAATTTTGTCACTTGAATACACTCTTAACAAATCAAACATTATATCCATTTTTAGTTATGTATCTTTCTATATTCTATGTATAAGTTCATAGAAAAATTTAGGGGTTGTTTATTCATTTTTTAAGAAAGTTACCTTATATGTATTTTTAGTTGTATAAAGGTGCACATCCTTGTATTTTAAAATCAACACATAGGTATGTTCTGACAACAAAAATTCAAGTATAATGTATAGTGGATATGGTTTGTAGGAAGGTCATTATTCATTCCTTGTAGTATCATATAATTTACTATCTTATAGAAACCTCCCTCGATTTATCAAAGCTAGAAGTGAAGGAGATCCTACCCACCTTAGTGATTGGTTATTAGTTTCCCAACTTGAATATAGGCATTATGTTATTCTCAATTTTGACATGCATGACATTTAGGAGACTATCCAACTTGAGGGTATGAGACCTAACACTTAGGTAACCAAAATGACACGTAGATATTTGTACACATTTTTTTTCCATGCATAACACTATAACAAAGGTTGCTAGTAAAAAATATTTTCTTCCATAAATTATATGTTTAAATACACACAAGAATCAAGGATGATATATCCAAAATCCAAGAAAAAATATAAATAAAAAGAAATAGTATAATATTTGTACTCTCAAAATAAAAATAATAAAAAGATGAATAAAGTAAATCTAAATCCCTATGTGATTGAGATCTTCAACAAAACCTATAACCAAGGCAAAAGGAAAGGCAGGGGCTTCTTTGGAGATTTCTATGAATGGTCAAGCCCCTATTCCAATCTTTCAACCTCCATAGGCAATCGAGATATAAAATTGATAAAAAAAATCCTTAGCCTATTTATGTCTTGGAACTAAAATTAGTGTTTAAAAGTTGTGAATGTCACTCCTAGGTTTATAACGAGCAATAAACTTGTGTGTGTGTAAACAAGATCTAAAAACCCAATGATACCAAGAACACTATAATGGATTTTGCAATAATGAAAAATAAAAAGAGAAGGTAGGCACTATCACTCAAGACATGAAAAATACAAAAATAAAAGAGTAATATCACCTCAACAAATGTGAATAAGCAAATAAGGATACCGGTATCTTTTCAAGAGCGCTTTAGAATCTTGAAACAATACTAGCAAGTGGTGTGTTGGTTCACATTAATATTTTAATGTAAAAAAAAGTGTTATTATTGTGTGTGAGTGCAATATTACAAGAATGTTGTAGAATATTTGATTGATTGAGAGATTGATTTTTTATAAATGATAAATTCAAAAATGGAGTTGAGAGGAAACATAAGAGAGTCAAAGGCCTCATGGAGTAATTCAAAATTTATTCAAAACCATTACCGATAACATTAAAATATGATCATCATACAATACTCTATCATAATATGATAGCATATTGCATGGATGTTTGTGTGTGTAGTGTCATAAATTGTACACCCTTAATTAGGTGGTACAATTTCATGCTTAGGTTAGCACCTGCCTTAGTAGGTTGCATTCTACATTTTAAATTCCCTTTAAGCATTTAATTAATTTAATTAAATCTAAAGTCCTCTTTTATCACTCCACACATCATAAAATTAGGCCCTTAACACTAGGTGTGCCCCTTTTTATTTCATCCTTTTAATCAATTAATCCATTAAATCCCTAATTGGGTCCTATTTCGACCTTCAAGGCCCGATTTTGCACATATAAACAACTAGAATTGTCGCATCGAGTTTGGGATAACTTTATAATCATGATACTTTGCATCCCTAAAAATTTGGGAAAAAGTTGACTGGACCGGTGTGAATCACATTGGTCTCAACTTTTTCTCCCTAAGTTTCAGGATCATGTTTTAGTAGTATTATAATGTCTATATCTAACTTTGTGCAAAATTATCAATTCTAGGTTGGCCTAAAGATGATTTAAATTATGAAATCCCTATATAAGGTATTCTTCTTAACTCATTTCAATCTAATTGAATCTAAGCAATCAAGCATTCTTGCATCTATCAAGTATTATCAAGCATTTCTAGAGATATTCAAGGCTACATTTCCTTCATTCAACCATTATGGAGAAAATTACAACATTCATATGCAAGCATGTGTGTGTGATTAGGGTTTTTTCATTCATGTCTTTTCATACACCATATGTGATTACATTCAAGAAGCAAAGCATCATTATTAGTCATTGCAAATCTGAGGTATATCCTTCCATCATTTATTTCAATATTTGCAATATTTCAATCAATTTTAATTCCTAAATTAGGGTTTGACTTAGGCAAACCCCTATTCCCAACCTATTTCTCCTTCTTTCTGTGTGCAAGAAACATGTACAAAGTTGTACTCTTCAGAATAGGCATTATTTGCAGAGATGAATCAACCCTCTTTGGCATGCAAAAAAGTAGGAGGACTAGAGTGATGGACGCTCCGTTCCTGACATTTTTGGAGATTTTTCAAGGGTTAGATCTGAATCTGGACATATTGCTCATGTCCAGGTGTGTGCAGAAATTTGATCACTATAGCTCACTGTTTCTGCATTTTTACCTTCATTTTCAACACTTTAACCTAATTTCAACATTTCAACTCACAAAAGAGGGAAAACAATTCACACCTCCCCTTTAATCCATTCTATATTAAGTCCTTATTTTTTATTTGTGACTGAATCTATTGGATTCCACCCTCTTTTGAATGTAATGACAAATTAGTGGTTTTCATCCCTCTAATGGTGGGAACCCTAATTTTTGACCATTACATTTTGGTGAACTCAACGTCTTACACCCTTATTTCTAATTTATGTTCTTAGATATGAGTGTTTACGCAATTTGAAATTCAAATTTACATTTACAAGTTTAATTTTTAATTGAAATTCGAAAATTTAGAGGTCAAATTCACAAAAACCCTAATTTTTAATTCTAAAATTGAGCTTGTGAGTTGTCTAATCTGGATTAATTGTTTCAGATCTAATTTTTGAACATTCTAAATTTCAATCTTGCACTCATAGAGCTTATTTTAATCAAATTACATAAATTTAGAGGTTTAAATCACAAAAAACCCTAATTTATTTTGGTTAATTTGGTTTGTGGGTTACATAACTTGTAACTTTCATTTTCAAATTTAATTGTTATCACATATTTAAGTACTTAAATTTCACATTGTTATCTATTTTGCATATGTTACCATTTGAAAAAAGCAAAGTGTTGTCATGATGCATTTATTTCATAGATGTGATAATGGGTCAGCCAACCTTGTTTCACTTTATCCCTCTCTCAAAGATCCTCCTATCCATAAGGATATTTTAGTGCAAGAAAAAACCGTTAAAAATTCTTTCAAAAATCTCCCTTGCAA
The DNA here is from genome assembly GCF_030272615.1 of Cryptomeria japonica. Taxonomy (NCBI): domain Eukaryota; kingdom Viridiplantae; phylum Streptophyta; class Pinopsida; order Cupressales; family Cupressaceae; genus Cryptomeria; species Cryptomeria japonica. Next base: position 690,395,697 of record NC_081411.1, read on the forward strand.
GGATGAAGATTTGAAGAATGATATTGATATTTCCCCTAAAATGTTCCTCTCCCATGAGAGTATCTTAGAGGAAGAGGATGATATCATAAACACCATCCTTAATGTTATCTTACCTTCCATACATGGTACCTCTCCTAGAGAAAAAAGTGTTGATGGTGTTGGGACTCATTAAAATTGAGTCAAGATTTGAGCCCCATTTCGAAATCTTGATATTGCATTTTCAGAAAGGCACCTAATCTCATTCAGGTGGCCTAGTTAGAGAGAGGGTAAAATGGAGCTAGTTGATTTTCAAAGGGTAAGGCTTGGGAAGCATGTCCTACACCTTTCATTTTTCCAATGTAGTGATGTGCAACTTTCAGATTTCAGTTTGGATCAATTTATCAGGTACCCATTTCAAGGGGTGAGCTGAAAGTGCATTTTAGGCACATATGCAGATTTTACTAAGTAGCCTACTTTGGGTGTTTATATCTTTTGCCTTGTTGATTGTCATGGTGAAATTAAAAATGAATTGAATTATATGCATAAAAGTGTGCCTCTGTGCAAAATTTAAAGTCTTCATGAATCCATTTGCTTAGTTTACCAAGCTCGATCTGTTTGTAGTTTGTATGTTTTGACAAGTCCCTATTTCAGGACCTAGTCGGAGCCCTGTTTTGCATAAGTGTAAAAGTTGCCTCAGTGAATGGCATGTCAGTATGTTTATTTTGGAATATTGTTGGTATAAATGAAAAGATATGTTTCAAATTTCAAGCCTCTGCCAATCCGTTTGATAGGTTTTCAAAAGGGTTTATTGAGCCATCTTTTTCAATGATCCGTACTTTCATTGCCATATCAGTTAAAGTTGCTATTTTCATGAGCATGCCATTCGCACCTAGTCAGTCTTTTGGTCAAACTAAGTGTTCTAAGATTTGATATATACTTCAAGGTACCTTTTCCTTAGATTTGAGGGTCTACAGAGGTCGTTTGATATTTTTAAGAAAGGCATCATGAGTTGCCTGTGCATTGATTTCATCAAGACCGCAGTGCCGACAAAGCCAGTTGGTCATTTTTGACAATTAATATCTCTTCACTCAGGATTCATCTTGAAAAACCATTTGGTAGAATTCATGCTTGTATATCAGTGTAGACGCCTGTCAGATGGCGAGGTCCAGAAAGGTGTTTTGACTGGTTTGAAAATTACGTCTTCGCAAACAAATGCGAAAATGTGGCGCAAGTGCCTGAAAGTTGTAAAACTTAGTTTGATGATCCGAAAACAATGCCAATTGATTCTAGAGGTATGTTTAAGGTTTGTAAGGTATTTTAGAGGTTAGTTGCATGAAAACAAATTTTTTTTTAGTCGGACCCACTTTGGGGCCCGACCTGGCTCATGCCCGCGCATTAATTTTATGGCGAAATAGTCTTAAAGAAAAGCACGTAGCTTCTAGAACCAAGTTGGGTATAGATGCAGTGCATGCTTGTCACTTCCATTTTGAGAGAATGTGATAGGTTTTATCATATCATTAAAAAAAAATCATGCATGGTTATTACAAAACACACTTCAGATCCTATGTCTTTTTCTCACTATCGATAAATAAACAATTTGAATATCTCAAAGAATAGAAAATGGTGAGTGCCAATGGCACTAGAGTATAAGTACAACAAGAATTGATGTTGAAATACATGTGGTGTGATGAGAATAAGTGTGACGTGCCAGAGTTATTGTTGATGAGTGGAGGCTCAACTATTATAAAGTACATATATTTACATCAGAGGAAACACGTATATATTGTGGATCTTCAACATGATTTTGTTGGTGACAGAATGGTGAGTGGAAGAATAAAGAATGCATGTAAATGTTTATTATGTTTGTAATGTGTAGGAAGTTTGGAGCAGACATAGAAACTTCCAACAAAATGCAACCTGGCGGAGAAAACATGGAGAAGGAGTTTAAAAGGCCATAAAAAAGCTTTCAAGCCTATGCAAACAGTATTCAAAAGCCCCCCATGTGCTACATTCTGAAGCATTTCCCTAGCATGGTGTGTGGACAATAGTTTGAAACCTCAGGCAATACAAACTTCTCAGCTAATGCAATTAGCAGGCTTCAAGCTAAATCTCCCTCCCTTGCATGGCTGATAAAAGAGGGTTTTAAATTGAAACTTCAAGCAAAAGTAATTGGCAAGCATATAGTTCTGCGTGGTGGGTGAGTTGGAGAAAAAGTGAAGCTCCCTTTCCAGCATCCTCCCTTCACATGGAGTGAAGTTTAAAATGCAGAAGCTTTCAATTAAATGCAAACTGTTCAGACTTCCCTCTCTGCCATGGTTGGTGAGGAAGGCTGTAGAAACTCTCAAAACAATAGCATTGCCAAGTCAAAATGGCAGCAATGCCTCCTCCTGCATGGTTTTGAGCGAAGGCCATTGAAAACTCAAGCAAATAGCAGATGAGGATAACATTTATTCTCTTCACAATGTGCTGCCATCCTCCCTCCTCCCTGCGTGGGCCTGTGGTGTAAAGGGGCGTTTTAAATTTCAAAGAAAATTCAATTGGCAATTTAATGCCAAATTCCTCCCACGTGACTGGTAAAGGAGCTTTCAAATTCAAACAAATGCAACCTGCAGGTGTAAGTGGTAGCTGGGAATGGCTAGTTGAAACTAAACCAAATGCAAAGGGGCAAGTTTAATGCCCAATTCCTCCCTTGCGATGTGCAAATGAAAAACATTTTAGAAGTCTTCAACAAATGTAATGGCAGGTGTGAGGCAAGCTCCCTACTAGGCATGGAATGGAGTTTGAGAAGGTATTAAATTTTAGCATATGCATTGACAGGTGTATACCAGATTCAAACCCTCTGCATGGTTGAAAGGCCAAGAGGAAGTTTCCAATCAAAATGTGATTGATAGATTTAAATGCTAGCTTTCTCCCTTTACGTGAGTGGTAGAGGGGCATTAAGAAGCCTTTCAGAAAATGAAACTTCTAGGCAGATGAAATCAGCCATTAAAATACTTAGAAATTGCTTCAAAAAATGCATTCCCAGGCATATGCATTTATCCCACATCAGCTGGGCAATAGTAAACTTTTGTATTTAAAAGTAAAGCCCCACACAAGTAATATGTCAAAGCCTCAAGAGGCTTTCGACGAATGGTGCCGGTTGGATACCCAAGTGGACCCCACGCGCTCAGGTGTGCTTCTCGAGGTGACTAAGTAGGATGACAAGTGGCGACTAGTTGGACCCCATGCAAGCACAGATCTCGAGGCAGGCAAGTTTTATAGAGAAAAGGTGAGTTAAAGATCGAGCAAGTTTCTAGAGATCCACGGTGCGCATGGATTTGCTAAGGAAAGATGCACGCTGGTTAAACCCCACAAAATGGCGAAAAGCACGTGCCAAAAATGAAGGTTAGGTGAAGGTTAAAGACCCTGCAGGTTCAAGATGATCCGAAGACGTGCATAATTTCAGAGCTTGAAGATGCACTCACATTACCCATTGTGAAGCAGTGAAAGATGACATGGCAGTCTAGGTGGAGGTCCAGCTCACAGGTCCTAGTGATGTGGCAGACAGGTGGTGATGACATGGTGCTGAGGTGGCTGACAAGTGGCATGACGTGGTAGACACGTGGTAGATTGATGAGGTGTCATCCGAGGTGGCACTTAGTGGACCCTATTAGCGAATCAGAGGCTACCACATGGCAAGACGTCAGGGCAAAAAAAATGGATGAAAAATCAAATTTAAATGTATAGTTTTGACTATATAAGAAAATCCAAAAATTTAAATGATGTGCATGTAATTTGCCTAGAGGTCCATTTTTGCCCAAAATACCAAGTACTATATATCACCGAAAAGCTCTCGGGATAAGGAATCGAATCATGTAGTTAATTTTAACAAATATGGGATATTTCGAGAGTAGTTTCCATGAGAAGAAGGGGATATATTCTTGCAGTTATGAAAAAAGGACACTTGACAGTGTGTTATGCAAATTTGGTCTTTTCCCTTCTCCTTATTCTCATTTTCTTCTCATTGTAAGGGTTCTAGAATTTTGGAGGAAGTGCTCCACTTTTCATGGCTTCCATTTCTGAATTTCTTGACCCAAATGTGTAAATGACGACTATGGATCTTTTCAGGGTATAGAGGTTACATTGCAGGATAGTAGATTGTTTTCTAGTTGCAGGTCTTACTCATGTCAGGAATGAGTAAATTTCCCACATTATTGTCTCTGTGTATGTATTTCATTATTATGAATTGAATCCTCAAGGAGGATGAAATTTGTCAATTTCAAGGAGGTTGTATGATTGTTTGTGGGTATCCTTCAATGAAGGTTTTAAACTCTGTAATCAGTCATGAACAATGGAATGTGTCCCAGATCTAATAGTTTTGTGAATAAATTGAGTAATGCATTATTATAAAGTATTAATGTAGGAATATCATTTAAGGAGAACTAATTTGTGACTAGGATACACTTTTGCAGTTCTGTGTGTGACTTTGTTGGCCAATGAACAAGGCACTGGTCTTGCATATTTGGGGATAGTTTCAGATTTACAAATTAAAGACAAATCTATTTTCCTTTATGTTTAGGGGTTTGTGTTCTTTTCATTCCAAGCTTTGTTTTCATTCATGGTTTATACAGATTTAGCCAATCTGTAGTGTGTTTCTAAATTGGGTGAGTTTGTGGAATGATCTATCTACTTATTGTTAATGCAATCATATGTCTGTGATTGTTGTATTTAATGCATCAAAAGGTTGTCCCCCCTAGGTCTAGCAGAACCTGAAGTGCAGGAGGATCAATTAGGGTCCTATGTTATGTTGTCCAAGCCCTGATGTGTTTCATAGACTGAAATTGGCCATTTCATAGAAGGATTGCAGGTGAACTTGGGTTAATCATTTTTGATGAACAATAGATGGAAATTGAGTTATCCTCTATCAAATTTGGTCCTACCAATGAAGGCACATTGGTGCAAAAAGAGGTTGTGAACACTTTTTTCAAAGATCTTCTTCCTAAGCATGAATCTTTGAAGAATGATGTTCATCTTCCTCGTATAATTTACCTCCCCCATGAAGATCATTTGGTGCAAGTGGATGATATTGTCCCTAATTTTCCTAGTGATAACATACCGTCTTATCAAATTAATGAATTTCCCACTAGATATGAATCATTAATGAGTTATGTTTGTCCTTCTCCTAAAGCTTTTCTTACCCATAAAGATACCTTGGAGAAAGAAGATGAAATTATTAAGAATTTCCTCGATTCTCTCCCTTTTGAAGATGTATCCATAGAATGAAGATAACCTAATCAAGTCAATACCATTCATGCTTCTACCTATGAGAAGTCTAGACCTAAAAAACCTTTTAATATCCTACAAGATGCAAAATACATATGTGAAAGAAGTAATATGGAAAGGCAACTAGAACAAAAATATGTTTCTAAACTACATCACTCATTTAATACTTTTGCCAAAAAGAAAGATACCAATGTTCTTTTCACCTCCCTTCCTTCCTCCCCTCATTCTAAGAAACATGTCGATAGGGAACCTAATCTTGTTGAGAAGCTTCATGATATCTTAGCTAAGATTTTCCTTTAGGATTTGATTCAAACTTCACCTTCATATCATAAGTTGATCCAAGAAGCCTTAGAAAACGTGGTTCCTCATCCTTCTTCTAAACCAAATGATATTACATTCTCACAAGATGAATTGACTTCTATAGAGGTTAAAAAGAGAGATGATCCCCTTATGATTATTCCTTACATTTAAGAACAAAATATAAGAGGTATTTTAATTGATAATGGGTTTTCTCTTAATATTTGTTGTTTTGAATTATTAAACAAGATAAATTGGGATTATTCTTCTATTCAACCTGATCCTCTTTGTGTGTGTGGATTTGATAATGTTCCTAGAGAGTCACTTGGTATAGTCATATTACCTATTAAAGTAGGACTTGTGACCTTGCCTACTCCTATTCTCGACGTGCCCAACCACCTTAATTATAACCTTCTTCTTGGTAGACCATGTATTCATGCTATGAAAGCAGTCCCTTCTATCTTTCATCACATAATTAAATTCATATATAATAATGAACTTCACAACATAAAGGCTGATTCCAATCCTTATAATTTCACTTATGATGAAGTTGGATATATTTCCCCCTTTAGTACTATGATTCCTTCAACAACACCATCTCCTATCAATGATGCTTCTATAGCAAGGAATTAGGGTACAAGAGACCTTACACCCCTCTCCAATGGGTATAAGATCCCTCAATTTAAGAATGAAGCCTTCATGGAGCCTTTTGTGTCTTTTATTTAAGCTTCATCAAAACCAATTCCCACTTCTCCTTCCAACACATGTCTTCATAATGATGAGAGCTCTTTGAATTTTGATACTAAGAATGAATTATCTCCTCTAGAAATTTTGGCATCTACACATGGATACATGGGACATGGTTTAGGATGTGTGAAACAAAGTCTTGAAAGTCATGAGAATCAAACATTTCTAATGAAAAGCTAGGTTTTCAACCTCTTCCTTTGTCAACATCCCCTCCTCCATTGTCTAGTGGATTTACATCTTCTCATTCCCATACGACATCCCAACAAGCCAATGTCTTGTCCAATCCTCTACATAACAACTCCATTTCACTTCTATGCTATAAAATTAAGCCTAGTACCCAGGGATTAGGGTGCCTAGAAGCACTGTCCCAAGACTAAGGTGCTCAATGCCCAACACTCTGGTCCTTAAGACCAAGGTTCCTAACACTCGGGTCCTCCCAGTTTAGATCCAATTTTTCAGTTTCCCTTCCAAACTATTTCAAAATCTAGATTCTCAGTTTGCTGCTACAAAGACCATAAGAATAACATAAAAGTAATAGGTGACATGATGGATGGCATATTTTTCATGATCATTTCAAATAACATTCAAGTTCCTATTATGTTGCTCCTCACTACGTGACATTGTTAGCTTCCCTGTTGGGGGCTCATTGTCATTCATGGTGGTACAATTTCAAGTGCAATCATACCTAGAGAGCAACATTATAGTTTATTCATTCTTGTCTCTATGCTTGGGGGGCAAGAATATTGTCCTATATTCTTTCATGGTGTCACTATTCCCTTTAGGAATTACATTTTTCATATGTTGATATTCTTTCTTGCATGGGATGGTATGTCTCTTATGACTAATCCCTCCTTGGGAGAATTTGTGATATTTCTTTATTTATCTTGTTGGACACAATGTATCATTGAGAGTGGGTGAATCAGAGATTTAAACACTTTTTTCTTAATCAGGGATATACCGGTATAATAGAAGATAAACAAAGTGATGACCGGTAAACCAAACAATGCAAACTAAGTGTGTGAAATGATTTTCTATAACATCAATATACCACATACACAAGAATGCATCATATAACACTAGATATACAAGGAAAACCCAATGTGGGAAAAACCTCAGTGAGAATAGTTGCTGGAGATCTTCTACTCCAATCCAGCCTCACAATGAAAATCATCTGATTAAAATTTTAGGGCACCAACTAAAGGAGCACCAACCCCTGATTTATGAGCACCAACTCAAAGGAGCACCAACCCATAAATAGTTTATAGGCTACAACCTAAAGAAGCTACAAACCCTGCACTAAGAACCTACTTAGTGAAGACAATATCAATATTCAAATACACAAATAAATTCTCTGTTACAAATGAAGTTTTGCAACCCTTCAAAACTCTACTCTACCGGTTTCAATCTTACCGGTATGTGAGAACTCCACACACCTTACAACAATTCCTTTATGAAAATTCTTACTCTACTAAAACCTTCTCTCCTCGTAACTATTGAATTTACTTCACACTTGATCATAGACAAATGCCTTCTTGATCAATCACACTCCACCGGTTAGCTTAACTATTAGACCTACAATAGTTTACTGATTCCTCTGTCTCTTTCGATCAAACCCTCTCACCGGTTAGTCCTGCTAACTCACTCTGCAACTTTCTTAGAATAAATTCTAAGGTAGATTTTCTTTTCTTAAGCTCTCTTCACTCTCGTTCTTCACATTAGGCATCAATGATTTCTGTCTTGAGCTCACATATTTAACACCTAAGATTCCCACCAAAACCGCATTCAAACAATGTCGTGTTAGGTTTTGCATTCACCAACTCAATCCATATTTGATTTGATTCGATCTGCTTTTCCAAGTATATGATCTTCATGTCATTGATTAACACCACCAAAGCTTCACATTCCAATGTGTGTTTTCTAAATGTGGAGGTCCGCACCATGCTTTTTTGCTTTTCTTTGTCATATGCCATTAATGGCTCGACTGTTTCCTCCAGGAAATGGGTATGAAGATCAGATCTTCTAGTAGGATTAGTTCAGTCGCTTGCTAGCCTGTCTTCCTCGAGCCGCAATCCTTTGGCATCCTCTATGACTTGTGGATTCTTAATTAAAGTCAACCTTCTTACTGACTTTTTATGTCGATGCACATTTCACTGACCTGTGCAACATTACCACCTGGCATCCAACTATCATCTTTATCATCATCCACCTCTGCTTGGTTTTCTCTGTCAGTTTGAAATTTCTTGTTGACCACGATTGACTATAGGTTCAATTCATCTTACTGGTATAACCATCAAAAATCCTCTTTATTGACAACACATCCTCCTGACAATTCATCTTGCCTTCTTGTATGTCTTCATACCATTCTTTCTATTCTACTCACCGAGTGTTGTTGTGATTCAAATAACATTCCACCTTTTCATCACAAACAAACAACCAATCTTCATACTGGTTTATGCCTTACCAGTAATAGCTCAAGCATGCCAACACACTCCTACATTTCACCTCATACCAGTGGTATTATTCAGTCAACTCATAACATACTTGTCTTCTTTATGTTGGTTCACTCTTCTTCATACTGGTTGACATCAATACCGGTATCTAGGAATACCGGTTTACATCAATGACAACTCAATGCCAAGAATCTCCCCATTTGGCATTGATGTCAACACTTTTTGTACTGTTTTCTCTCCCCCTTTGACAACAATGGCAAAGGGAACCTTAGTTTAACACATTCTCCCCCTGTGTAGGACACATTCTTCCCCTGTGTCCATACTTCATGATTCAAGAGTTGAATCCCCCTAAACCATACATCTGTCTACACATTTAAGTGTTTCATGATGGTGGGACAACACCCAACCTTTGTCTCAAGTACTCAAATGTGCCCAAAGGAAGTGGCTTGGTAAATATTTCATGAATCTGTGCACTAGTTGGAACATACTCTACTATGACCTTCTTGTCTACTACCTTCTCCCACACGAAGTGATACTTGATTGCAATGTGTTTTGTTCATTAATGCATTACTGGATTCTTAGAGATGTTGATTGCAATGGAGTTATCACATTGGATTGGAATAGGTTTCGGTATCTCCACTTGTATGTCCTTCAATGTCTGATTCATCCATAATACCTATGAACAACATGTAGCAGTAGATAATGATACTGAATCTTGCTTCTTGTTGTACCATGATACTAATCGGTATCCTAAGTACAAAGCACTTCCACTTGTACTCTTCCGGTCATCAATACATCCTGCCCAATCTACATCAGTATAAGCCTGCAAAGAAAAGTATTCTTTCTTTGGATACTATAGACCATAACTGATTGTACCTTGCAGGTACTTGAAAATTCTCCTGACTGCATTTAAGTGAGACTATTTAGGAGCAGCTTGGAATATTGCAACCATGGAAACTGCTTGTACATTGTCTGGTCTAGATGCCAGATATAACAAACTACCAATCATAGATCTATACAATGTTTGCTCAATTTACAACTAGTAACCATAGGAGTACTTACCGATTTTCTATCATCCATTTGAAACTTTTTCAACATGTCTTTAACATACTTGGTTTGTGAGATGAAAATTCCTTTCTCCTGCTGTGAGATTTGCAAAGTAAGAAAATAGGGCAACTCACCCAGCATGGACATCTCAAACTTTGTTTTCATTTGATCTATAAATTCTTTGAACATGAAGTCCTTGTCTCCATAAAAAATAATGTCATCCACATATACAACAACTATGATCATATGATCTCCATTTACCTTGATATACAAGTTGCTGTCTGCATTCCCTTTCCAGAATCCTTGCTCTTTCAAATATTTGTCTAACTGGGAATACCATGCTCTTGGGGCCTACTTCAAACCATACAAGGCTTTCTTCAATTGGCATACAAAACTCTCATCATCATGTAATATTCTTCCGGTTGTTCCATATACACCTCTTCTTCAAGATTACCATTCAAGAATGTAGATTTGACATCCATTTGGTAAACCTTGTATCTTTTAAAGGAAGAGAAAGCTAAAAATAGTCTTATTGCCTCTAACCTAGCAATCAGTGCAAATTTTTCTTCAAAGTTAATACTTCCACTTGAGCATATCCTTTGAAAACTAACCTTGCTTTATGTCGGATTATCTTTCCTTCTTCATTCATCTTTTTCTAGTAGACCCACTTGGTACCTATGGCATTCTTGTTTGTCGGTCTAGCAACAAGTTCCCAAGTTTGATTTTTCTCAATTTGTTTCATCTCTTCATCCATGTCATCTAACCACTTCTCACTTTTGCTGGCTTCATCAAAATTTTTGGGCTCAAGTTCTAACATGAGGCAGAAATTTATGTGCTCATCATCCCAGGCTAGTCTCCTTTTGGTCAACACACCCTCATTTTTATCTCCTATGATTTGATCTTCTAGATGGTTCTTTTGTACATACCGGTTGGGGTTCTTTCTTGGTACTTCTTCCACTGGTTTATTGTTAGATTTTTCTTCATACTCAACATATGAATCATCTATGTAGGGTGCAAGTGCAAATTTTCTCATATGCAGGTCTTCATCTATTCTCATATTTATACTATCAACAATTTTTCTCAATTTTTTGTTGTAGCATTTGTAGGCTTTGCTATTGGTTGAGTAACCCAAGAAGATTCTTTCAACACTTTGGGAATCAAAACTTCCTAATCCATCAACATCTCTTTTGATGAAACACTTACTTCCAAACACTCTAAAATGCTTAAGTGATGGTTTCCAGTCATACCATAACTCATAAGGAGTCATTCTACTATTTACTCTTAACTATACCCAGTTTAATTTGTAGACAACATTATGAACTGCTTCCTTATAGTATGTATCCACTATGCTGGCCTAATTCAACATTGTTCTAGCCATCTCCTTCACCATCCTATTCTTTCTTTCTGCCACACCATTCTGCTGTGGTGTTCTTGCTGCTGAATACTATCTCCGGATTCCATGTTTCTCATAGTAGTCAATAAACATATTTGAAGAATATTCTCCACCCCGGTCTGATCTTAAGCACTTTAACCGATGTCCACTGTCATTTTCCACCATCCTTTTGAAAATCTTGAATCTTTCAAATGCCTGAGATTTTTCATGCAAAAATGTCACCCAAGTCATCCCTGAGTAGTCATCAATGAATAGCACAAAGTATCCCTCACCGGTCAGAGCCCTTGTCCTTGTTGGTCCACACAAATCTATATGTACTAACTCCAAAGGTCTTGAGGTATTGTACTCTTTTGTTTTTCAACTCACTTTGATTTGCTTGCCTTTGATGCATTCATCACAAAAAGTAGTTGTCAGTTTACTTATTTGTGGAATATTTCTTACATACTAGTTTTTGCTTATCTTCACTAGATTATCAAAGTTCACATGGCCTAATCTCCGATGCCACAACCACATTTCATCAACCTATCCCATCATGCATTGGGGCTCATAGCATTCCTTCAGATTGTAGACATTACCATCTGTCCTCTTTCCTTCTGCTACAACCTGACTGATACTCTGCTTGCTTATCTAACAACTGGTAGAGTCAAATGTGAACTTGTACCCTTTGTCACACATTTGACATACACTTAACAAATTATACTTTAGTCCTTCCACATAGTACACATCATGAGCCTTGAGCTTTCCATCAATATTCAATTACCATAGCCCTTAATCTTGATAAAGGAGTTGTCACCAGATTGGACATAACCACCATTCCAATCATCAAGCTTGATAAAAATTTTCTTGTCTCCGGTCATGTGATTTGAGAAACCACTATCCACTACCGTAGATTCCTTCTTTCAACATGGAGAGAAGTCTACACAATTAAGCTTGACTCTATCTTGTTCTTCTCCTTCTCTACACAAACCTGTTTCTCTTCTTTCTTTTACTCTTCTGTCATCTTGTGTTCCGGTTTTGTCTCTGTCTTCTGATTCACTATTATTTTCTTTTTCTTGTCATTTCTTAGCTTAAAATTCCTTGCCAAGTGACCAAAATTTTGACACTTATAGCATTTTCCATTAGCATTAAAAGATGTATTCAAGGTGTTGGTGTAAATAAATATTCATTATGGATATTATTACACTTTACTTAAGTTAACTTAGGATAATGCATCTTCATAGTTTGGATTTGAGACACTTAGGGAAGTGTGCACATAGGGATAGAGCTTGTAGGAGAAATTCCACCTTTTGTGGTCTTGTTTTGTTGTTACACTCCACATTCGGTGGGTCATCCACCTCTTGTGGAATATTATATTATTTCTCCTACCTACCCCTAGTATTTCTTACCTACCGTTGTTTCTCATTGAGCCACATGTCATGATTGTGTGCTCATACATCCATATGGCCTTGCCTATATAAGAAGGCCTATATTCATTGTATTGGTGAATCCAGTTGATCATTTTCATATTGATGAGAATACAGTTTATTCTTGTCATTCTTTTGTCTCTATTTTTATACTTTTCATTGTGCCCTTGATCTTGGCAAAATCTCACATGGTATCAGAGCCATTGGCGCTTCATTGATTGGTTTTTGGAGACATCGTGGAAGGCTTCTATTTTTGGATCTGAGGGATTGCATTTTTTGGAGGCATCTTAGAGCGTTTTCAACCTCACCATTGCCTCTGGGAGGCCATTTTCATAAAAATCGAGTATAAATTCGACCTATTTTGGCAAAAATTATTTTTTCGGTGTGGAGGAAATTTTCTGCCCAATTCGGGCAGTACAGTACGGAATTTTTGGATTTTTTTCAAAAAAAAAAAATATTTTTTTTCTGAAAAATTATTTTCCAGTTTGAAATTTTTTTTTGAAAAAAAAAATAAAATTTGAAAATTATTTTTGGGATCCATACCTTTTGCCCAGTCAGCAGCACACAGTCAGCACCTAGTCAGCAGTGCCCAGTCAACATTTTCTTTGGAAATTTTTAGACCCCTCTCCGTTGAGCAGTTTGGATTTTTGGGTCAACTTTGGAGGCCCATAACTTGCTCAATTTCGCTCCTTTTTGGGTGCAATTTTTTTTTATTTGGGCTAATTTTTTTTTCTCTTCATAGTCGTGTGGTTATATTTTGGTTTTGGTGCACATGTTTTTCATAATTTTTAGATTCTCACAACTGTACCTGTCCAATCCTCAATTCTGCAACTTCAAAGGCCTCGTTTGAGCTCATACGACCTCCTTTTCAGGTGCCATTTTTTTTTGAAAGTGCATTTTTTTTCATCTACTTTCATAATATATGATCAGATTTTAGAGATTTTAAGTAGAAATTGTACTTTCAAATATTGGTCTTATTTGGCCTATTTGGTACTTGTAAATTGCTTGGATCTTAGTTTAGATCTATTGCATTATTAGTTTGAGTCTCTTTTGGCCTTATTGAGGCAATTGTAAAATTGAAATCAGAAGTCCACTTTGCCATTTTTTGCAAGTGGCCCATTGTACACGCACTAAATATAAAGTGCCAAATCATCACTTTTGGGGGGGTTCTTTTGTTGAGTGAATTTTGGGGGGTGTCTTGTGTGATTGTGCCTCTCTTTCCTCGTTCTCTTTCATTTTGTTGCTATGAGTCCTCATAAATTTCCACCTTTAACTCCACATAATTATGCATCATGGAAAATTAAAGTATGGAGCAAATTAATGGAAAAAGGTCTCACGCATTACATAGATGGAACAATAGCAACACCACCTGATCCTAAGGCTGATCCTAATGCTCAGTTAGAATGGCTCACTAAGAATTGCATGGCTCTTGGAACTTTGCGCAAGTATGTATCAGATGACCTCATCCTTCATATTGAGAAGTGTACTACAATCAAAGATGCTTGGGATATGTTTAAGAAATTGTATGGTCAAGTTGATGAAATCAAAGGTTATAAGATTGACAATGAGCTCACCAACTTGGATCCCAAGAGTTTTGATACAATCCAAGATTATGTCACCAAAGAAAATGAGCTAAGAGCAAAGCTTAAGGATTATGGAATTGACAAAAAGGATGCTCAGTTGATATTCAACTTGTTGGACAAGCTTGCACCAGAATATGCAGCATTTGTGTCTAGCTTCCAAACTCATCATTTGACAGTGGGGAGTTCCTATGTTATGCCTTCATTTGATGTTTTCATAGAAATGTTGATATTGGAACAATCTAAGTTGTTGAACATGGGGTTTCTCAAGTCTTCAAAGTCAAAGGCTTTGGTGGCTAATCAAGGGAATCGAGGAAGTCAAGGCAAAGATTCCAACAACAAGAAGAAGCAATCTAAGTCACAGCCACAATGGGAAAAAGGACAATCATCCTCTCCATCACAAGGCAATTTTTCATCCTCTTCCAAGAAGGGGACACCACCTAAGAAGGATAAACCAACTTGTGCATATTGCAAGAAGTATGGTCATGATGAGCATCGATGCCACACAAAGCAAGTTGATGAGTTAACTAATCTTCTTAAGAAAAACAACATCAACTTGCCATCTACCTACACAAAGAAGGATTCATCTCCTTCCTCTTCCTCACAATCTAAGGGAAAAGGGCAAGCATTTGTGGCTACAACAAGTTCTTCACAGTAGTGGATACTTGACTCAGGTGCCTCATATCACATGGGTTCTACAAAGGAGTAGTTTTCTTCATTGGAGCCATCCAAGGTACCTCACATTTACATAGGTGATGATACACAAGTAGAGGTTGAAGGGAAAGGTTTAGTTGACATGGATGATGGAACATTTGAGAATGTTCTCTATGTTCCTAACTTGTCTACCAACCTTCTCTCTAACTACCAAATCACTCACTATGGGAATGGGAAAAAGGTTGAGTTTACACCAGATTAAGTTGTGGTAAAGGAACTTGATGATGATGCCTTGGTAGCAGTGGAACAAGTCAATGACAACTCAAGGCTTTATTCATTCTCCCACTTTGTGCCAAGTTCACCTTCTAGGGCCTTGCTTACTCATTCAAATTTAGAAAGTAAGTTATGGCATGAGCAGTTTGGTCACCTCAACTACCGCTATCTTCAGCAGCTCAGCACTAAAGACATGGTCACATGTCTACCTCAAATCAGTTTTTCAGAGGGTGTATGTTCAGGTTGTTCCATGGGCAAGCATCCCGAAGAGAAGTTTGATAAGGGGAAAGATTGGAGAGCTTTGGAAGTTCTTCAACTTGTTCACAGTGATGTAGCAGGTCCATTTCCAGCACCTTCATTTAGCAAGGCCTACTATGTCCTCACCTTCATTGATGACTACTCCCGCTTCACTTGGGTCTACTTTCTCATTCATAAGAGTGAAGTATTTGATAGATTTCAGGACTTTAAGACTCATGTGGAGAAGCAATCTAAGAAAGTGGTCAAGATTCTTCATACAGATAATGGAAGGGAATATGTGAACAAGAGGCTTGAGGATTTTTGTACACTTGAGGGAATTGATCTTCAGCATTCTATTGCATACACTCCATAGTAGAACGGAGTTGTAGAACACAAGAATAGAACTCGCAAAGAAATGGCTAGCTGTATGATACATGCACGTTCTCTTGATCCTGCCTTTTGGGTAGAGGCTATCAGTTGTGCCACACACATCTAGAATCGGGTTCCTCACAAAGATTTGCAAGGTATCACTCCTTTTGAGGCTTGGGCTGGTAGGAAACCGATTGTTAGACATTTCAGAGTCTTTGGGTGTCCAGCATGGGCTTGCATACCTCCGTAGAAATGCAAGGCATTGGAACCTCAGAGTCGGCCTTGCATATTTGTTGGATATCCTAAGGGTGTTAAGGCATATAGATTGATGGATCCTGAGAATTGAGAGGAGTGTTCACTTTGAGGAAAGCTCTCCTAGCTTAGCCTCTCTACCTCCTCCACCTTACTCCATTGTGGATAGTGATGCTAGTGATTCATATGATGAGACTCCTTCAACTCTGACTCGTACCTCCGTAGGGTCCACTTGTAGTTGAGGAGCCTCGTTCTCCACCTCCACCTAGACCTCGTTGGGCTCGACAGACACTTGAGTCTATGGGTTCTGTTATTGGGGATCCTTCAGATACATGGAGAACTTGATCACAACATCAGGATCTTCCACATGCATTCATTGCTACTGCTTTCAATCCATAGACATTTCAGGAAGCATCAAGGGTTCCTGAGTGGGACCAAGCTATAGAGGAAGAGTATAGTTCCTTAATGAGGAACAACACATGGGATTTAGTCCATCTCCCTAAGGGGAGAAAGATGGTTCGATGTAAGTGGATCTATTGGATCAAGTATGTTGCGGATGGTAGTGTGGATAAGCATAAGTCTTGGCTTGTTGCGAAAGGTTTCTCTCAGGTTGTAGGTGTTGACTATACCGAGACCTTTGCGCCTGTAGCCAAGATGAACTCCATTCACTTGACACTTGCTATTGCTGCAGCTCATGGTTGGGCTATACATCAGATGGATGTGAAGAGTGCTTTTCTTCATGGTGACCTTGATGAGGAGATTTATATGTAGCAGCCACAGGGTTTCATCCAAGATACTTCCTTGGTTTGCAGACTAAGGAAATCTCTCTATGGCCTTAAGTAGGCCCCCAGGGCTTGGTATGCCAAGATGGATTCCTTTCTTCTCTCAGCAGGGTTCACCAGATGTCATTCCGATCTGAATGTCTACATTTTGCGACAGGGTGACTCTCACTTGATACTTGTGCTCTATGTTGATGATTTGATCATTATAGGGAGTACCACATCCATCATTAGCAGGGTCAAATCTACTTTGCATGACAAATTTTCTATGACTGACTTGGGTCTTTTGCACTACTTTCTCGGGATAGAAATTTCATAGTCACCTTTCAGGATTACACTATCGCAGCCCAAGTATGCTCTTGATCTACTTGCATGCTTTCATATGGCTGATTGTAAGCCTACACTGACTCCCTTTCTTTCTGGACTCAAGCTTGAGGCTTAGTGTTCTTCTCCACCAGTTGATGCCACTTTGTATCATCAGCTTATGGGTAGTCTCATATACTTGACCCATATACACCCTGATATTTCATTTGCATTTGGCATGGTTTCCTACTTCATGCAGGAACTGCATGAGCTTCATTGGAAAGCCACCAAATGCATCCTTCATTACATCCAGGGTACACATCACTATGGGATTCACTATGCAGCAGGCACAGGACTTCGCTTGGTTGGTTACATAGACCCCAATTAGGCTGGCGATCTTGATGACCGTAAGTCTACTTCCGGTTACAATTTTCACCTTGGTTCAGGCCCCATTTGTTGGCAGAGCAAGAAGCAACATGCTATTTCTCTCTCTTTGACTGAGGCTGAGTATCGAGGTGCTATTAACGCAACAACTGAGACCATTTGGCTCTAGCAGATTCTCACAGAGTTTGGGTTCACCACTCCACGACCGATAGTTCTACATTGCGACAATCATAGTGCTATTGCAATCTCGAAGAACCTGGTCCAGCACCAGTAGACCAAACACATCAAGATTCATATGCACTATATCTAAGAGCTCATTCAAGAGCAGGCCATTGATTTGTAGTATTGTCCTACAGTGGAGCAAGTTGTTGACATATTCACCAAACCTTTCACTGAGAGTAAGTTCTTGTAGTTGCGAGCTCTCTTGGGGGTGCAGGACGTGTCATTAGGGGGGGTCAACTGACTTCTCCTTCCTCTCTTATGGGGGGGGACTTTTTACTCTTTGAGGTTTTGTCCATCTTCTTTGAGAGTCTTTTGTACATTCATCTCTCTTTTGGGGGGGAGTTTTTTCCCACTGGGTTTTCTCCCTTTCTCCGTTTGTGAGAGATTGCATTGCATAGGTTTTCTTTCATTTGCATATTGTACATGGGTACCTATCATGGCCTAGTAGCCGAGACCCATCTTGTATTGTTGACTTAAGTCTTCATTCCCCTAAGTTGCACTTAAGGGGGGGTGTTGGTGTAAATAAATATTCATTATGGATATTATTACACTTTACTTAAGTTAACTTAGGATAATGCATCTCTTCATAGTTTGGATTTGAGACACTTAGGGAAGTGTGCACATAGGGATAGAGCTTGTAGGAGAATTCCACCTTTTGTGGTCTTGTTTTGTTGTTACACTCCACATTCAGTGGGGCATCCACCTCTTGTGGAATATTATATTATTTCTCCTACCTACCCCTAGTATTTCTTACCTACCCTTGTTTCTCATTGAGCCACATGTCATGATTGTGTGCTCGTACATCCATATGGCCTTGCATATATAAGAAGGCCTATATTCGTTGTATTGGTGAATCTAGTTGATCATTTTCATATTGATGAGAATATAGTTTGTTATTGTCATTCTTTTGTCTTTATTTTTATACTTTTCATTGTGGCCTTGATCTTGGCAAAATCTCACACAAGGCATTCTTGTAGGACATCTGCACATTTCTCCTATATTCATAACTCTTATGACCAAACTCACTGCAATTATAACATATGACATTTGTACTTTATAATGCAACAAATGAGTTTCTACTCTCAAATTTGGGGTTTGCATTCATCTTCCTACAATCTACCATTCTATGACCGAACTTATTATATCGGTTGCTATAACCATGAAAGTTTGGAACATACCGGTTAGGTTGCCTTGAACCTGCAAGTGACTGCCTCATCGAGGGTCTTCCTTTCATGTTGCTGACTATGGTGAATCCTTCATGATCAACTCTTTCATTTATCTTTGGATCTGCATGTCATTACATTGAGTATGGCCTTCCATTCATTGATTATGTATACCAGTTTGTGTGGCAGTTTCTAACTACATCTACATATGTCTTCTTATCGGTATCCTTTCTTACCGTGAATGTCTTCTTCTCTTCACCTTCATTTATAGAAGTGAACTGTATCTCCTTACTAGATGTGTCCTTTCTATTTGAACTTTGTCCTCCTTCAAATCCTAAGCCACCGGTATCTTTAGATGATTTCTATTTGCTCAACATCTTGTCCAAGGCTTTGGTGTTGCCTTCATATTTTCTTTTCACTTTCATTTCTTCCTTACTTTCTTCAAGCTCCTTTTTGAGCTTCACTATTTCAGCTTCTAGATCTTGATTCTCCTTCTACTTTTCACTCAAGCTGGTACTAGTAACTTCACAGATCCTCTTGGCCTCTTCCAATTGAATTTTTAGATCTGCAATTATTTTCTTGGATTCTTCAAGAGATTGCTCCAATATATCTTGTTCTTGAACTGCATCCATTTTCACCTTCTTCCGATCTCTTCTTGTTTTCTTCAGCTCTTCCAAGGCACTAATGAGCTCTACTTCAAGATCCACTTCTCCTTCTTTCTCTTCTTCTTCTCCTTCTAGTACCACGACCTCTTGAGCCATAAAAAGATTTTCTCTGACCTCATCTTCACTGCAACAGTCATTTGAGGCACTCTCCTCATCTGAGGTGTCCTTTTCATGTGTGTAAAGGCTTCTCTCCTTCGGGTTGTCTCTTCTACCATGCCGATATATTTTCTTCTTCTTTTCTTTACCAAATGATTTGCTACCACTTGATTGACCATCTTCATCCTTATCCCCATAGGGACATTTGGCAGCAAAATTTCCAATCTTTCCACAATTGAAACATTTTAAGGGCAACTTGCCTTTTTACTTACCAAAACCCCTCTTGAGTCTTCTGACAAAGTTTGCCATGATATCATCAAAATGTTCACCAGTTACATCTTGAGCAGAATATTCTTTTCCTTTCCTTGATATTTTGAATGTAGCTTCTTTCTTTATAGCCTTAGTACCAATTGTCCTCATCTCATAAGTAGTTAGGGAACCATATAGCTCATCCATTGTAAAGGTTTTCAGATCTTTTGCTTCTTCTATTGTTGAAACCTTTGTATCATACTTAGATGTGAGAGATCTAAGTACTTTTTTTACTACCACCTCATCTTTTACTTCTTCTCCAAGCCCTCTAATGGTGTTTGTTGTTTCATCAATCCTTTAGAGATAGTCAACAATCTTCTCTTCATCTCTTATCTTCAATCCCTCAAGTTGTGCTCTTAATGTTTGTAACTTGGCTTCCTTGACTTTAGCATCACCTTCAAATATTTTCTTTAACTTATCCCAAGTTTCTTTAGCAGATGAGTAGTGCATAACCTTAACATACTCATTATCAGATAACCCACTAAGAATGACATTTTTAGCTTTAGCATTGTTCTCATATTCTTTCTTAGCACTTGGATCAGTAGGGAGAACACTTAGGACTGTATACCTATTCACAACTGACATCCATACATCAAAACCTAGAGAGGACAAATAGGTTTCCGTTATTCTACTCCAAAAGGCATAGTTGACACCATCAAACATAGGAGCTTTTGAGGAGGCAGATTCATTTCTTGCCATTTTAAATACTTGATAGGATCTATCCAAGCTAGAGAACACTTTGACAAAATAGGGCACCTAGGCTCTGATACCAATTGTTGGACAAAATGGATCACTAAGAGGGGGTTGAATCAATGATTTAAACTTTTTTCTTAATCAGGGATATATCGGTATAATTTAAGACAAATAGAGTGCTGACCGATAAACCAAACAATGCAAACTAAGTGTGTGAAAGGATTTGCTATAACATCAATATACCACATACACAAGAATGCATCACATAACACTAGATATATGAGGAAAACCCAATGTGGAAAAACCTCAGTGAGTATAGCTGCTAGAGATCTTCTGCTCCAATCCAACCTCACAATGAAAATGATCTTATTACAATTTTAGGGTACCAAACCAAGAAGTACCAACCCTTGATTTATGAGCACCAACTCAAAGGAGCACCAACCCCTAAATAGTTTATAGGCTATAACCTAAAGGAGCTACAACCCTTGCACTAAGCACCTACTTAGTGAAGACAATATCAAGATTCAAATACACGAATAAATTCTTTATTACAAATGAAGTTTTTCAACCCTTCAAAACTCTGCTCTATCGGTTTCAATTTTACCAGTATGTGAGAACTCCACACACCCTGCAACAATGCCTTTATGAAGATTCTTCCTCTGTGAAAACCTTCTCTCCTCCTGACTGCTGAATTCACTTCATGCTTGATCACACACAAATGCCTTCTTGATCAATCACACTCCATCGGTTAGCTTAACTGTTAGACCTGCAATAGTCTACCAGTTCCTCTATCTCTATCGATCAAACCCTCTCATCGATTACTCTTTCTAACTCACTCCGTAACTTTCTTAAAATAAATTATAAGGAAGATTTTCTTTTCTCAATCTCTCTTCACTCTCCTTCTTCACATTAGGCATCAATGATTTCTGTCTTGACCTAACATATTTAACACCTAAGGTTCCTGCCAAAAACCACATTCAAACAATGTCGTGTTAGGTTTTTCCTTGACCAAATCGACCCATATATGATTTGATTTGATCTGCTTTTCTAGGGATATTATTTTCATGTCATTGATTAACACCACCAAAGCTTCGCATTCCAATGTGCATTTTCTAAATTTGGGGGTCCACACCATGCTTTTCTTCTTTTCTTTGTGATATGCCATTAATGGTTCGGTTGTTTCCTCCAGCAAACGGGTACGATGATTAGATCTTCTAGTAAGATCAGTTCAGTCGCTTGCCATCTTGTCTTCTTCAAGCCACAATCCTCTGGCATCCTATGTGACTTGCTGGTTCTTGATTAAAGTTGACCTACTTGCTAACTTGTTATGTTGATGCACACTTCATCGACCTATGCAACATTACCACCTGGCATCCAACTGTCATCTTTGTTGGCATCCACCTCTGCTTGGTTTGCTATGTCAGTTTGACATTCTCCGTTGACCAAGATTTACTACCAGTTTAGTTCATCTTATTGGTATAACCATCAAAATCCTCTTTATCAGCAGCACATCCTCCTAACAATTCATCTTGCCTTCTGGTATGTCTTCATGCCATTATTTTTGTTCTGTTCACTGGGTGTTGTTGTGATTCAAATAACATTCCGCCTCTTCATTACAAACAAATAGCCAACCTTCATACCGGTATCATCTGTCAACTCATAACATAATTCTCTTCTTTATGCCAGTTCACTCTTCTCCATACCGATTGATATCAATACTGGTATCCAACAATACCGGTTGACATGATTGACAACTCAATGCCAACATATCTCTCTCTCTCTTTGAATATTATGACTTCTTTAGAGTTGCAATTTACATATACTTTAATGTCTTTTCTTGCATAGAATATTTATTCATGTGAGTACATTGTACAGTTGCTTATGTTTTATCTCTCTTTGGAGGTTGTGTTATTCTTCTCATTGTCCTTTCACTTAGGGGTCTCTCTCTCTCTCCTTTCTAAGGATCAACTTTTCCTTTGGTGAGCATGTTAGGAATTGCATGCAAAAAATATCAATTATATGCAGATAAATATTAACACAAGAATAGACAATACACAAATAATAACAATGAAGAGACAATATTTAACGTGGTTCACCCAATCTCGAGCTACATCCACCAAACAAAGAGTCCAATATTATTTTCTAGTAAATCAAAATGGATTACAACTAGAAATCCCTTACAACTCAATACCATTGCAAAATGCTATAAAATTCTCTACAGAAAACCCCTAACCCTTAGCCTTTTTATCAAGATTTATTTCAGTTACAAAATTAGGGTTACAACATGTCAGCCAATATAAAAATAACACCTGATGCCTTTATAAAATAATAGTCTTTTTGGCCTTGTAGGGTGCTGCCCCTCGACCCCGCCATTGCCCCTTGATCCCACAAGGGGCGATGCCCCTTGACCTCACCTTGGGGGTGTTGCCCCCAAACCCCCGTTGAAAAATATGGGGGGAAACTACTCTGATATAAGTAGGGAAAATTTAACCTCTGAGTCTGACTAGGCTCCATATAACAACGAAGCAGTGTTTGCTTATGGTTTGATGTCATTCCTTGTGTGAAGTTGTTGTTTTCTCAAGGATTCTCTCTTATACAAGAGGTGTATGTCCTTAGCTACAACCTCTTTTTAACTTTGTGATGTACATCTATCATAAACTTCCCCCTTTACATTGGTTCATAAGTGTGTCATCCTTCATTAAGAATCCCTTTCACCTAGCAATGGGAGGAAGGTGTGCATTCTTGTTCCCCCTTCTTTATTTCTATAGAAGATGCTATAATTTTTCAAGAAACTCCTCTTCAAGGTATATGTCTTTTGAGAAAAGATCTTTTCTCCTCCTAGGATCTCCTTTACAGTTGTTGCAAGATATCTCTTTTTCAACTATCTTATCCTTGCTTGAAGAGTATTCCCTCTTTAGCTTGGATTTATGACATTGTTGCCTAAAGGATATGTCCTTGGTGCTAAAGGTTGGTATCCTTGTTTTTTAGATTTCATAAGACATAAACATAGGGCTATGTTTTGTACCATATTGTATTATATTTTTGCATGTCATAAACAAGGTGTCCATTCTTGAAAATAGAGGAAACAAACTCTTACATGAGATGCTTTACACCCACAACTAGACACAACATTTGATATATGTATTAGATGGGGTTACACATCACTGATATCAGAGAAAACTCTTTTGTGGGATATCCTTGAAACTAGACATGTATCTATCATTTGCATCTTGGTATTTGAATTTACATTAGACATCTTAAACAAGTTGATGCACATTCAAAAATAGGGTGCTTTATACTTGAAACTAGACATCACTTGCACACATGCGCAAGGATGAGTGAAACTAGTGGAATAGGTCTAGCCTATTCCTTCTCTCCTCCATAACATTGATCACCTAGATGCAAACATCTAGGGGAGAGGTATCTATGTCCTCTCTCATCATTCTTCTCATGGATCATCTATACAAACACATCTAGTGTGTATGCATTCTCTCTCTTTCCTTCTTCTCATGAGCTCATATCTTTGATATTGATAGTTTATGGATGATGCTTTCTTTTCTCTTTTATGTGATCACTCATGTTTGTGAGATCAAAAATTTCAAGAATGATATTAGTTATTGATACATTTTGATATCGAGGTATCTTCGACTAGTTGGCTAGTTGAGGTCTTGTTTTTGTCTTTAGCTTTTGTTGTGTGTATTTTTGTGTCTTTTCCTTTGTTTGTCTTTTTGTTTTTGTCTTTCTTTTGTGTGCTCTTGCATATGTTTGAGTGAGTTAAGATCCTAATATTGGGGGCATGGTTCCTCAAAATTAGTGGTGTCTTATACTCCTTGTGATTTGTCTCTGCATTCATCATCTTCTTCATCTCTCTTTCATCTACTTTACCTAGAGTATGATCGTAAGATCATACTCTGCTAAAGTGGGGGCTAAATGTAGTGTCGTAAATTGTACACCCTTAATTGGGTGGTGCAATTTCACACTTAGGTTAGCACCCACCTTAGTAAGTTGCATTCTATATTTTAAATTTCCTTTAAGCATTTAATTAAATCTAAAGTCCTCTTTTATCACTCCACACATCATAAAATTGGGCCCTTAACCTTAAGTGTGCCACTTTTTTATTTTATCCTTTTAATCAATTAATGCATTAGAGCCCTAATGAGGTCCTATTTTGACCTTCAAAGCCTAATTTCACATATCTAAATACCTTGAATTGTCGCATCAAGTTGGGGATTACTTTATAACCACAATACCTTGCATCCCTAAAAATTTGGGAAAAAGTTGATCGGACTGGTGTGAATCACATTGGTCCTAACTTTTTTTGCCCAAATTTTGGGATCATGTTTTGGCGGTATTATTATGTTTAAATTTGGCTTTGTGCAACACTATATCAATTCTAGGTCAACCTAAAGGTGATTTTAATTATAAAATTCTATCCCCTAACATTCCTCTTAACTCATTTCAATTTAATCAAATTCAAGAAATCAATCTCTTCAAGAAATCAAGCATTCTTGCATCTGTGAAGTATTATTAAGAATTTCTAGAGATCTTCAAAGCTACATTTCCTTCATTCAACCATTGTGGAGAAGACTACTATTGGAATAAATGAACACTAAGAGGGGGATGAATTAGTGTTTTGCAATTTATAACTTTCTTAAACTGATTCTTAAACCATCATAAGCAAATAATTAAAAGTAAAGTGTAGAAACTCAATAGAAACAAGCTCACAACCATAACACCAGAATTTTTACGTGGAAACTTAGAAAGGGAAAAACCATGATAGGATTGAGACCCACAATATTAATATATTGTGACCAAGAGTATAATAATATTACAAGGGAAATGCACATGTACTCATGCACACTTCCTAGAGCTCACTGCTCAATTACAATACAGAGGGCTACAACCCCCAGAGGACTCACTGTCCTATAAAACATTACAATTAAAAAATGAATGTCTTGAACTGATGAATAGAATCCATAGATGCCAAAGTGTAGCTCTGGTTAAGTACAGAGAGTCTTCTTCCACTATTCTGGCACACTGCTTTGTTCTTTTGTTTTATGTCATATACCGAAGAATAAATCCAAAGATAGTGCATGTGAAACTGTGCTCAAATGTTCATAAAATATTTCACACACCAACTTCAATCACCAAAATGCTCATATATATTGGTCTTATATATCCACATCACTTGATTAGGTCTCTAGCATGTCAGCTCCAAAAACCTTTACAAAACATGAAACATGTAACAAGAAGTTAGCTCAATTTGATTACAAATACACATACAGACCAACACAAATTGATTATACACTTTACACATGTTGACACAAAAACCTCGAGAATGACACCAATCAATAAAATCATCCAGAGATTCTGCATAACACTCTACATGACAAATAACCCAAATAACCCCGTTCTTCTTGAAATATCAGATACTGGATCATCAATCACGCACGAGAATCCATATCGAAGGCTAGGATTGCGAACTAAGAAATTCCAATCAACCAATAGACTACCTCTTCCACCACAAAGAAAAATATGCACCCAAAATTGAGTTCTACTCAATGTACTCATACTCTGTCGAACACTCTATTCCATCTTCTAGACTTAAGCACAATAGACTTTGGACTTCTAGTAGAAAAAATCTGCACATTCCAGATGATTCTTTTGATCTGAGTTGCCATTAATGACAACCCATAAACAATCCTCAAGAACATATCTCTTTTGGAATAATGTCCATTGACTCTGAATTTTACTTTGGAAATAAACAACCTTATGGGAAATTCAGTGGTGGGGGACCGATTGCATAGGTTGCACTAAATGACCTCTGGGATTGAGAAGCCAACTATTCTTTCATGTTTTGCGGAAAGGAGAAGAAAGAAACACCTTTAAAATAGTAAAAACTAGATTACTGAGGTGATACGCCAGACCATTAAAAGACATGAGCATACAAAATCCAAAAAATATATGACTTTCATAATCCCATTCAACAATCTACAAGTCCGGATCAAGAACATAACCAAAGATACAATCAAATTTATTTGCAACATAAGGAAATACTCATCATGCATTTACCAGATAACAAGTGTGAAACATAGTTTAATCGACAAAATCTTAGATAGATATATTCCCAAAGTTATTAGAACTCAAACAAAACAACACAGAAAAGACCATCAAAAGCATACTAAAAGAGGTGTCATAAAGGCCGCAGACACAATTTGAATAACCTTCTTCAGACAAACAAGAATAGTTTTAAAGGTTGAATAAAAAACTCTACTTAGCAAACTTAATTGTTCTTTTTTAAAGTTATGAACCCCCTGCAATAGGAAAAAAACCAACATAAATAAAGCACTCGGCTCCTGAAAATAACTCCCAAAACATGCCAAAAGGGCATAACCTCTAGAATAGAAAAAACATGTCGTGTCACCCTAGAGATCACACCAAGCAAAATGACCCCTATAATTCCACTTCTCGCCTGCAATAGTCCGCATACTGCCATGAACCAAAAAGATTTTGCTAACCGCAAACAGGCTACTAGAAAATTATAAAAATGCAGGAAATTGCTCGCTTACTGCCCTAAAAGGTGGGCCCCAAAAAAGAAACTAGTGAACACACCCTGCTATTTGTCACCATCATGCTACTCCAAAAACTGGATGCCAAATACGACTGATGGAGTAACGTCGTGCCGACAATTGTCCTACATGCTCTGTGCTACTGGAAAACAAAAAGGAAAAGCCAATAGGGGAACCCAGCGACAAACCTTAGACCAGGGGATTTTAATGTGAACATTTCTTGGTGACTAATAGGGGAAATTCTACCTGTGGAATAGGAGAACCCAAAATTACTGGCTTCGCTGACTAGAATTCATGCCACAATGAGACAGAACAGATTGAAGGCCTATTGCAAAGGCAACCATTCATCCTCAGAGAGTGTAGCTTGTGCCTCTAAATATTGAAAATATTGATCCAGGCAAATTACTTCATCAAAAGGTAGGGGTACAGGCTCATCTTGGACCTGCTTCAGGAGAGCATAGAGCTGGGCCAGAGGGTGCAAAAGACACTCCACCTCGGTCACCGAAATAGGATTCCCTAGGTGCTGCAGGAAAGCTCTGTCTTGTTGCAAAAACTCGACCTGTTGTAATATTTGTTCAATCCCTAGCACAGTATGATCCACAGGAAAAGGGGAGGGCAGGCCCAAAGAAACAAACCTCTCTAAATGCCACTTGATGTCTGGAACTGAAAGTTGCAAAGGCGCTAGGGCCACTGAAACCTGCATGATTATCATGTGCTAGTTTATGAAAACAGTAGTCTTTTTGATCAATTGCCGGTGGTCAGTAATCCCTTTCTCCCTTAGTTCCTCATCTCGAGCAGAATACAACAACTGAATAAGACCTTGGGCTACTAGGAAATTAGGACTGACAACAATCATGGAACTGCTAATAAGGGCATCGACCTCAGCATAGAGGGACTGCACGTCACTAAGGAATCTTAACATAGGTTGCAGGGATGGACAGTACTATTTTACTTTTTCTCAATGAGAAACATACAACTCTGTCAACAAGGTAGAAAAATCTGGGAAAATCTGCTACGGAGGTGGAATGTTTAGTAACCGCGAAATTTCATTGTCCTTTGTAACCAACTCCTGCTAGAGCCAACTAAAGTTGTTTTGTTCAATGGCCACTTGATTCTCCAAAGTAAGGATCTTTGCCTCCCCAGCCCTAACATCTTGCTACAACTGCAATGTGTGATCTTGTTCATGTCACAAAAGAGTCTCCAACTCTAAAATGCGCTCACTAGATTGTCCAAGACTAGCCTCTCTCACTTTCAGCTCTGCTTTGAAATTTGTCTTTTCCTCAGACCATAATACTTGGGCTTCACTCAGTTGATGGGCATAATCCTCTTTGAGAAGGATTTATTCACGCAACTGCATTTGGACCTGGGCAACATCTCTAGAGGAAACCTTTAATTGTTGTATTTCTGCATCCTTCTCTTGCAATTCCTTAAAAGCCACATTTCTTGTCACTTCTTGGCCTTTTAGCTGAGAGCTCACATTGTTAAAGACCCACTACAACTTCCCTTTCTCCAAATTAGCCTGAGTTAGCAGACTTTGTAGATGATTGATTTCTGAGTCCCGGGCCTTGTCTTCCTTCCTTTGCTGAGTAAGGGAATCTCAAAGACTAACATTCTCTACTTGGAGCTTTTCTAGACAACTACTTTTCTTGATTAAATCTGTGGATACTACTTTTGAACTCTCCTTCATCATTCCAACCTTGTTAGATGTTGTGGCATTTTCAAGACTAACGCTGATGGCTTATAGCACATAATCATCTAGTCTCCTCTAAGATACTGGTTTGTCAACCTTGGGAACTAGATTTGCAAGGTAGAGGCAATCCCTTTGCTCACTGAAGTGTGTTTTTAAACGAGGGCGGGCTGGACGAGCGCCTTCCTTTTCCTTCCACTTGCTCGTCTTACTCAGGCTAGCGGTTCTATCATAAATGTCCTACTGCTGGAAATCATTTGGATGATCGATGGCTTGACCAGCAAAAGCTACACTAGGAGGGACTACAAAAAGGAAATGCAAAATGGACCTAGTGAAAGTAGGTTGGATGGGATGGGCCAAATCCAATGGGAAAATAATGGGACAAAAGGGGAACCCCCTAGTGGGACAGGACTTGAGGACGCTACACCCATAACCTAGGGAGATGACTCTCTAAAACCTAGCCTACATGACACAGGGGCTACTTCCGATGCTGGTCATTGAAATGCTACAAATATGAGAGCCGTGTCCAGGAAAGGGACAAAAGTCTGCATGAGCACATCTTGGGGAGCGACCAACATACTCGTCAGGGCTAGAGTGAGAGCGGTAGGGACTAAGGTCTGCATTACGGTCATGGGGACAACTGAAAGAATATCCTGAGCCAGAGATGAAGAGAAAAAAGGACGTACTTGAATAGGGGAAGGTGGTGGCTGCTGAAGATCCAAATATATTGCCAAAAATTGAGAGGATGGATTTCCTCCTGACGTGCTAAGATATGGCTTCTTCTTTGGAGAGCTCTTGAAGGATTGCTTCTCAGATCGCCTCTTACTAGCCTACGAGCTACGCTATCTAAAGGAAGGAGAGTTTGTGGTTCTAGCTCCTGGCCTTCGATATTTATAACCTCAACCTCCTATCAGGCGGCCACCTCGGGAGACGAGTCCCTGCATGATAAACTATCACCTATCTCATCATTAGATTTATTTAACCTACACCATTCCTGCTCAAAACGGTCATCTAGGGATGCATTCCTGATGCTGGCTCTAGGCTGATTTACTTCCTGACGATAAACCCAAAAATTTTCCCTTTTTTTTCTGGACCAAGCTAAAGTCTTCATGTTTTCCAACAATGCCCAAGGAATAGGCTTTGCGGGGTTGAATCTTTGTACAGGAGAATAGAACTTTAGCCATAGGGGGTGTTCTAAAACAAGAAAATCATCAAGGCTTACATATAGGTTCGGGTCATCAACCCGAGGGTTCATGTGCTCTACCCATAAATTCTGAGGCTCATGCCTGATGACATTCTTTCTTTTGCTTAAACAATCATCAGGATCATAAATCCAAGAGTCATCAATTACTACAAAACCAAGCTGCACCATTTTTGACGTTAGAGTTTCTTCTACAACTTTTCTTCTTACTAGAGTGATTGGGCCAATGGCCTTGTTATCTTCGGAGATAGAGGTATTATGCTTTCGAGCGCCAATGGCCTACTCTATTCTCGCCAACTTCCTTACCATTTCAATGGCCAAAGTTCAGTCAGTTACGTAGGTGGGCAGCCGGAAAGGTTCTTCAGAGAACCCATGCTTGCAGATGAAAGAAAAATCAGGGCCAATGAACTAGTCGCAAGGAGGGCGCTCATTTTGCATCCAGTTCATCTGAATATGAGAGAAATGGTCTAGTGGCTCATTGGGGATCACTCCAAAATCCTTGAGTATGAGAGCCATGAACAAATCTAAAAACTGATAGGAATCATAGGAGGCCAGCAGCAAGACACTGGCATTACATTTTGCAACTCGTCGTAAGTGGCCAAGCACATGGACTATGCAAAGAAGGCTTAATTTTTGTGCAAAAGAAGGTGTACCAATACTAAAGAGAATCTGAAGCACTGCAACTACTGGAACTCAAAAAATTGCTTAATGATGTCTCTAGCAATAGTTATAGAGAATTCAAAGTGAAAAGGCTCTCTTTGCTTCCTACATTTGAAAAGAAAACCCATCATGGAAGCTATGATATCCTGGTCGTTGTCATGACCACACAACCATGCCAAGGTAGACAAGATATCTTTGAGGTTATCTTTCTTTAGGTTGCTGTAGAACAAAGGGAACTTCAGAAGTCCAGCCGACAAACTTTGGTTGAGGGTATTTTGACAGAAAGTCAAAGCGTCTCTCTCCTGGTGCTCTAAAACTCGTCCATGGATTTTTCTGAGAAAATCTTTGTTATTTCAAAAATTGGGAAGCACAACATCTCCCTGATGGCTTCTAGAGATATGACCAATCTCAGGAGGGAGCCGCTAATAGAGCATAAGGTGGGATCAAAAACCTCTGCACAAGTTGCTACAAGCTTAGGGCAGTACAGGACTACGAGAACCAATAACTGAGGAGCACCACTTTTCCAGAAATGCACTGCCATAGATTGTTGATCATTTCTATGATGTAGCATCCTTGAGCAAGCAACCTCTTTGAGGTTCTTGGGCTACTTACGGATCTCAGGCTCGAAAATATTTTCAAAAGAATCTAGAACAACAGATGCATTCTGGGTTGTCATTTTAGCCTTGGCCTTCATCTTTGGATACTCCTTCTTTGGAGGGATAGCATGTGCATAATAAGATAGTTCTTCAAAAACATTAACCTAGAAACCTTTGGGAGCAGCACTTGCGAATGCAGCCTCAGAATCTATTATAGGCAGAAACTTTCCTTCTTACTCCTGGAAAAACTAAAGATGGGAAATAAAACTTTGCTCATCTTTCTTTTCCCTCATTCTTCAAAAATAGAAAAAATAGACCGATAGGAGGGAAAAAACCTCGAGCTTTAAATGCATAACGTTTCTTGATTTTCATGAAAGCCAAGTGCTTAATGGCAAGGACCTGCTTACACGCGCTATAGCTCAAATTGTTACTACAATAAACCCCCGTGGATGAAGGGCGACGTCATTCTTGCTTCCCTAGAAAATATTTGGCTAATTCGACATTACTCGGGGGATGTTCCTCAGGCAAATATTTTATTTGATCGAGGGGATTGGTCATAAATAATGATTGTACAGGCTGAAATAGTCTAGTAGAAACTAATATTTAAAGCGCGGCGTGCCTGAATGTATGCATGGCTCTTTGCTCACATCCATTTCTCTCCTCAAGGAATTTGTTTGGGCGTTATGTGGTCTACCCATAGTGCACTTCTTAGGTGGTGGTGCCACTCCCTCTTGTATTCAGAACCTATCCTTTTGATTGGTGTAAAGTGGAAAATCGAACCCTAGGTGTTCCCCCACTCCAAGGAGAGAGAAAGGAGGTCACTAGGATTGACGGTTTTCACTTAGGAGAGACTTTACATTCAAAAGAGGGGTTGAAACTCACAAGATCCAATCCCACACAATGCAAGATTGAATTCTAAATGAGTTTCAAGGGTTGAGACAGCAAGGATACCCTCTTTTGTAAAGAATGTAGGTAGAAGGATTGAACTAGGAGTGTATGTGAAAGTAAGAAAGATTAGCTTGTAGACAGAGATAGAGACATAGGATGAAGTTGCATACCTAAAATTAGCAGTAAAATGTCGAGGTGATGTTGTCCTACAAATTTGAGCAAAAGTTGACGGGACGATGGCACCCGGAGTGCACACGGTCCTCCGAAAAATCCGCGAAATGAAGGGGGATCTATTCATCTCTGCACAAGGATTCCAGATCTTCAATTACAGCCGCGTACCTGCAACCTACACATAGAAAAGAGAGGATGATTGGGGGGTTAGGGATTAGGGGTTTGCCTTCAGGTCAAACCCCAGTCTTGGAATTAACCACGAAATGAGAATGCTGTAAATGTAAATGTTTGTAATGTAATCAAGAATTGATACCTTGTTGTAAGAATGTTTGTATTCTTACATGCGAAGGTGTAATGATGTTGTATGTTGTATGTTGTAGGTTGTAGATGATCTCCTCTTCAATGGTTGAATCCTTGCCTTGAATGCAACACTTAGCCTAGAATGCTTGAATGTTTGAATGTTTGTCTATCGCTTCCGCCTCTTGCACACATATATTTTTCCTCCTTCTTTTGGGAGAGGAAATGTAGTTTATATACTTGTCAATTAGGGTTAGGAGACTGATTTTTCTGACCTTAGGCTGATATAGAAGCATTATTTTCTGAATTGCAAACTTAAAGCCCTGATGCCCAACAAGAGACCGGGCCCAAAATAGGGCCAGGGACCAGGGCGTTGGGCACCATGGTCCTGAGGGACTAGGGCGCTGGGTGCCATGGTCCTGAAGGACTAGGGCATTGGACGCCATGGTCCCACCTCCCAGGATAGTAGGGTGCAAGGAAGGATCAGGCCAAGGTGCAGAAATATGCAGTTTTTGGTGTCGTAAATAGGTTTCGGGGTCTCCATTCAGGTTCAACATTGCACCACCATCGTGAAGACCCAAATGCAGTTGAAATTGAAAGTGTCACAATTTTACGACACTACATTTAGCCCCCACTTTAGCAGGAGTATAAGTGTACGCCCATACTTACGATAAAGTACAAGGAAACAACATTGAAAGACTTTCACCATGTCAAGGAGGCAAGATACACCAAGCCCCCAGTGGACTAAGGATCTTACGACTTTGATTGACAAAGTAAAAGGGAAGCTCATGAGGGAGAACCATGACTATCAGTAGTAAGGTTCCCTCACTATGAGTCATGCAAGAATAATACCAAAAATTTTCAAGGCAAAGCTAAGTTCACCAAGAAATTTTTAAGAATCTTGAAGACATATGAATGGAGTGTATGCCCGCTATGTTAAAGCGATCGCATACACCTCATCGGGGGTGATTGCTTTAAGGTAGTGATACACATTAGAAATGAGAAGGGAAAGGAGCACGTTATCACAAAGATTTAGCCCCCAAGTGTGAGATAAACCCAAGGATAATAGACACAAAACACAAATCACGAGGTGACTTCACTTTCCTTGGGGTCAGTATGCTGTATGATAATTCATGTATATCATATGTATGTATGCATAATTGTTCTTCATTCCCCGATCAAGGGAGGTCACCTAGAAGAAGGGAACACATGTGTCTTTTGAGTCAACATGAGAGAGACCAAGAGAGATCTCAATGCTTTGCATCATCCTCAAGTAGACAACACTAAGGACAACAAATAGAAGAATGAGAATAACACATAGAAGAAGTAAGGAAAGAGATCAAGAGAGGAGGAGAGAGTCTGCTATGCTAATGAAACTAGTCTAGCACGTCATCCACCCCCTAATCTTTCTGATCAATATTTCGAGAAGGTAGGAAACACGCTAGAGGAGGAACATCCAACACAACAGATGGAGCTATCACAAGATCCAAACAAGGGCTATGTTCATGTTCCAAGCAATGTTGTTCTTGTCTAGGAGCTAGGATAAGTGCTTTAGAAAATTCGTTAGATAAATGGTTATCGACATCAACATATTCATATTCACTATCAGAATGAAGAGAAGTAACATTTTCATCATGAATAACATTTTCATCTATATCATCATCAAGATTTATAAAAATAGGATCTTTAACTCGCCCAGGATCAAAACCATCATGCATCTTATGTTTAGGAGATTTTGGCTCAATTTTCGGCTGAGGAGAAAATGGAATAATACTAGTTGAAGGTGTTTTTGGGGATTGCAAAGTTTGAGAAGCAGCTGCACAAGCTATAAGATGACGCTTTCATCAGCATTCATGTGCAAAATGATTTCGTCTAGTCTTAGTAGGAAGTTGGGAAGATTGAGGAGGAGGAATGTTCTCATCCTTATCACTTGGGTGTTGAGGTTGTGGTCTCCTAGGTTGAATAATAGGAGAAGAGGAAGGTCTCTTCTCTCTATAAGAGGAAGGAGGAGGAACTGCTCCATATAAAGGAGGAATATCTGGTTTAGGAAGGAGACCGAGTCCATCATGATGAGGAGGTATAGGTCTACCTTTAAAAAGTTTATTAGGCATAGTCATAGTCACATCCACAGGGATGGGTTGGGAATCTTCTTGAGGAAAGACATTAGTTTTATCTTTCAAAGGAAGAACTTCCTTCTCAAGAACAATAGGAATATCAAGTTTGGGTGTTCTAGGTTCACTTAGAGATAGGATCATATCTTTTTTCCACTTTTGATAAGATTTGAAAAGATGATCACTTCGCGGTGGGAGAGGTTGGAATTGTTTAGGCCAGAAATAATCAATAAGAACGCTAGAAGTTCTTTTAGCTGGTTTAAAGAGACTATGATTGACAATAACAACTTCACCATTATGGGGAAATTTCAAACACTTGTGAATAGGAGAAGCAATAGCTTCCATGGAAGATAGCCAAGGATAGCCTAGCTTCACACGAAATTGTTCAGATGATGGAATAATAGCAAAGCTCACATCAAGGGATTTGTTATGGACCTCAATAGGTAATGTAATAGAACCAATTATAGGAGAAGAAAATGCATCAAATAATTTCACAACCACATTTGTTTTGTCATAGATCACTTGATTCAATTGCAAAGTAAAAAGAAATTCTTCAGTAATGATATTAACCATACAAGAAGGATCAATAAGCACTCCATGGCAAGGTGTATTATTGACTTTTGCAACTATATATAAAGGACCATCAGGTGCCCTGATAGTTTCACTAGAATCAAATGTGATGGAAGGTTCTTTAGGGATTTTCTACTGCTCTACAAAGTTAATCACATTCGGAGTCATAGACACAAGACTATTAGGTGAAAAAGAGGAATCATTAGTCTCAATCACATTAGAGGTATGAGAAGGTAATGGATCAGTAAAAATCTTAAGATTTTGGTTAGGAGGAGCTATAGATGTGTTGCCTTTATCATTCACACTTTAAACAGAGATAGTATTATTATCAATCAAATCTTGAATTTTACCCTTTAAAGCAAAACATTTTTCAGTATCATGCCCAGGTTGACGATGAAATTGACAAAAAGATTTATTATCAAAATAGGGTGAATTAATCTTTGCAGGATCTATTTGCTTTATAGGAGGGAGAGTAAGCACATTTTGTTCCAATAACTTATTCATAATACTATGCAATGGTTCATTCAAAGGAGTAAACTTTCTTTCTTTCTTGAAAAACTTAGAAATGTTTGAATGTTTGTCTATCGCTTCCGCCTCTTGCACACATATATTTTTCCTCCTTTTGGGAGAGGAAATGTAGTTTATATACTTGTCAATTAGGGTTAGGAGACTAATTTTTCTGACCTTAGGCTAACATAGCAGCATTATTTTCTGAATTGCAAACTTAAAGACCTAATGCCCAACAAGAGACCGGGCCCAAAATAGGGCCAGGGACCACGGCGCTATGCGCCATGGTCCCACCTCCTGGGACAGTAGGGTGCAAGGAAGGATCAGGCCAAGGTGCAGAAATATGCAGTTTTTGGTGTCGTAAACAGGTTTCAGGGTCTCCATTCAGGTTCAACGTTGCACCACCATCGTGAAGACCTAAATGCAGTCAAAATTGCAAGTGTCACAATTTTACGACGCTACAATTGGTTTGATCAGGTTCTTGTTAGTAGATTTGGCAAGTCCATTCCCTTGAGGATAGTAGTTAGAAGAGGTTTTGAGATAAATACCTCTGCTGAGGGCAAATTAGGTAATTCATGAGCATGTGAATGCGCATGCATTATCTGATATAATGGTTTTTGGGGGACTGTACCAACACGTCAAATCCTCTAGGAAATCCAGCACCTCACTTTCTAATGAATTCCATAAAGGAACGACTTCAGACCATCTGGCGAAATAATCAGTAGCAGTCAAGATCCACTTATGTCTAGCTAAACATGGGGGTTGATTATTCTGATAAAATCAAGGGCCCATTGAGCGAAAGGCTCTTCCACTAACACGGGCTTGAGTGGCATTGCAACTTTCTTACCTCTTCCTATGTAATATTAGCACTCTTTGTATCCCCTTACTAAATTGTGTGTATCTTTGAACATGGACAGTAAAAAATATCCAGCTTGGGCAATCTTGATAGCGGTTGTAGGTATGGAGAAGTGGCCTCCTAAGGAGCCATAGTGAAACTCATGGAGGATTTTATCAGCTTGGCTTCGGTCTACACAATGGAGCAGAACTCCTTCAAAATTTCTTTTAAAGAGAGTTTCATCTATTAAGCGGAAACCGCTATTTTGGAGTCTATAGAACCTCTTCTTAGTCGGGGGAAGATTTTCGGGGAAAATCTCACTCTTCATAAAATGCTTCTGTTTGTCAATCCAACTGTCATTGGGAACATCGGGCTCAAACATAACCATTTCCTCTATGGCCACTTCGTCACCATGGGGTTCACAGTCCTACACTATATATTCACACAAGCCTCTCCCGTGGAAAAGCTTTGTTGGCTTGATATTGACATCATATTCTAGGATCTTAGTGATCCAATTTCCCCTGTTTTCAGTGATGTCACCCTCCATGATATATTCCCTTACTATGGGATGGGTTATGTACACCATGATTTTATTACAGGTAATGAAATGCCTGAATTTCTTTACTCCTTTTACGGTGGCTAAGGCCTACTTTTTGACAAAGTTGTATCGGACCTCATAATCCTTAAGATTTTTTGAATGGAAAGCTATGGGATGCTCTCCTCCTTCTTAGGTGTCTTTTTGGGTTAGAACCATGGCAATGCTATGCTGACCAGAATAAACATACATTAAGAAATCCTTAGACATGTCTAGGTTAGATAATATGGGAGCGGAACAGATGGTATTTTTTATTTTATCAAAAGCTTTTTTGGCTTCAGCAGTCCATTTGAAATGAATATCTTTTTTTAGCATGAGAGTAATGGGTCTTATTATTCCGACAAAGTCGGAGATGAAACGATTAACAAAATTGACCTTTTGTAGAAAGGATTGGACTCCCTTTTTGTTGACCGGAAGGGGGAGGTCTTTAATAGCCTTGACCCAGTCTGGATCAATGGAGACACCTTCTTTTGAAACTATATGCCCAAGTAATTTCTTTGGGTTCAAGGAGATCCCAAATTCAAGACATTTTTGGAGGACTAACTCGAGATGATCAAAATGATCCCCTCGGTGCTTGGAAAACACAGTCAGGTCATCTAAGTATATTAAGATGATCTTATTAATTATCTCTTTGAAAGCAAAATCCATGGCCCTTTGAAAAGTTACCTTGGCATTTGACAAGCCAAAAGGCATCTTCTGGTATGCAAATGCTGCCCACTTAGTAGTGAAAGTCATCTTGTGTTGGTCCTCCGCTTTCACACTTACCTGGTTATATCTTGAGAAACTATCAAGCATTGAGAACATTTTTGATCTAGCCACTGTGCTCAGTAATTGTTCCATTGATGGCAGGGGAAAGTGGTCTTTGAGTGATGCTTGATTCAGATCTCAGAAGTCCACACAGCGATGGATATCTCCATTTTTCTTCCTAACAAGGAC
This sequence comes from Cryptomeria japonica, assembly GCF_030272615.1. Lineage (NCBI taxonomy): Eukaryota > Viridiplantae > Streptophyta > Pinopsida > Cupressales > Cupressaceae > Cryptomeria > Cryptomeria japonica. The sequence goes on from NC_081411.1 coordinate 690,433,877, forward strand.
CAAATTTGACACCCATGTACTGTGCTTTATGGGGTAAATAATTCATTACTCGATCAGCTTCTTCAACTCTTGAGCCATGACGGATTCAATTTTTGGGTTAACTGGTCTTTGCTTCTATCGGACCAACCTAGCCTCATTTGTGAGGTTGATGGTATGCTGGATGATGTTAGGATCATTTAAATCATCATAAGACCAAGCCATGACACCTTCATATTCATCATAGTATCGGGCCAACTTCTTTTTGTCCTCGGAGGAAACACCTTTTCCTACCTTGAGAATTCTTCCACTACTGACTAACATCTCAACATAATCTTCTTTATTTGCTATGAGCTTTCACTTATCCTTTTTAGCATCCTCATGGTCAAACATGTTCTCTAAGGTGATCAAACCATTAGGGAGCTTATTGGACTTTAACTGAACAACCTGATTCCTGTAACCTTCTTTTATCTTAGGTTGCAACTGGTTGGAAAATTCTCCTAAGCTTTGGATGAACAAAGTGATCTATTCATCACTTTCGAACACTTGCAAATATGTATCATTATCGGGAATAGTCGGGTGGACCACCACGTTGACTGCTCGGGAGCCGATTAGGAAGTCCATAGCAGGATCAAAATGTGCTCCTACGGTGGCCATGTAATTTGCTATGGTATTTAGTTTCTGAGGAATGCTTATAATACTTAAAGCATCAAAACTTTCTATTAGATCCCACACTCTGGTGCAGTAAGACCTCATGCAGACATGCTTAGCACTAGATATCCCTCAAACTTGGTGAACCACTAGCTCAGAATCGCCAAGGACTTTCAATTTTTTAAAGCCCATCTTTTCTGCCGTGTTCAAGCCTTGAATAAACCCTTCATACTCTACTTCATTATTTGAGCATGCAAACTACAACCGGAAAGGATTTTAGATGCCGAAAGGGGAAGTTAGACAAAATCTAGCTCCGAAGCCCATTTTGCATTTAGCGTTGTCAAAGTGTAGGGTCCATAGTGCCGAAGACAATTGATCTTCAGAGAACAGATCCTTGGTGAGCTTTGGGATGATCTGATTTTCTTCAAAAATGCAATAGGTACCTAGGCCGGTGGCATGGTAATTAGAGAAAGGGTCTGAATCTATGAACTAATTTAGGAAAGCTTCTTGCTTGGGCAAAATCTCTCCCATTACTTCCTCATCTTCTAAAAGCTCTACCACCTTTCATTCATCATTGGATATAGAGGTGTGGGTAGGCTCAAAATTAATCAAGGTCTGGTCAGCTATGTGCTCAGTGTGAAGGGGTTCTGAAAGGATTTTCATCTTGGTGCCATGTCGGGTACGAAGGATAAGATGGGACCAATCTAGGGACATATAGCCTCCTATTTTAACAGTAAAATCTCAAGAAAGATAGAGTCCAAAGACAGGGGGAATGACTACTACTTCTTGGGCCACTGTTACACTTGGACATGCAAATAATGTTAATGGGAGGCTTTTGATGAGACCTACCATCTGAACCCTATTCCCATCAAGCTGCATGACCCCTTTATTCAAAGGATCATACCTGATGTTTAACACCTCAACAATTTGCTTAGGCATGATAGTAGTGCTAGCCCCAAAATCTATCATGGAGTTATGCAAAAGTTTATCTCGAACTATAAGGGTAAGGTAAAAAGGATTTGGCTTAGGCTTACCTTCCCCTTGGGTAGTAGGGGGTGAGCTTTCATTTGCCAATACAGCCAAAGAGCACACTTTATCGGTTGCTAGTCAGGGACCCGTTCCGTCAGTGTGAAGGGATGGTGGAGCTACCGCACTTGTGTCCTTTTGGTCACGAGACAATGCCTCTCTTAGTCTATTCTTTTTCCCTAGGATACTCAAGAGATCCCATAGAGAGACAAGAGTCGAAGCTTTCTTTAACTATTCAACTACATCCAGCACTTGAGGCGTGAGGACCTTTGGCTCTTTCAACTTATAAGGGATGAACTCTTTCCTCAGATAGGTGGAATTGATGACCGGTGGTTTCGGGGGCTTGTCCATGGTTACAAATCTCATATTGTCGGTGTCTTCCCCAGTCAAACACCTTTTAGAGAAAAGATTGTAATCTAAGTGCACAAGAGGGGCTCCATCCTTTGGGGTGATTATACCATTGGTCAGTATTGCATCCTCGTTCTCCATCCATGAAAAAAGCGCATGGTTAGGGGCTATCTCCGCTTCTTGTTGTAATGACATCCCTTGCATCTAAGCGATAAAATCCACATTGTCCATACTCAAATATGTATATGCAGATTCATCCATCATCATGCCTGAGTTCCTTTGTTTTGTAACCTTTTGTTGCAAATTCCCCCTTGGGCAATTCCTCAGAGTATGAGCATTGTTGCATGGGAAACACCAAGAGTTGGTGTCGTCTGCCAAGTTATTTTTACCCACTGTCAGTTCTCTACCAACGGTTGGGTAGATGACCTGTAACGGATTAGGGACTGGGACTATTTGGCTATTTGGCATAGAGAGGTTTCTAAACATGATGATTCATATGTTGGTACGGGGGTCGGTTCCCTTAGAAATTTTGCTGAAAAGGGGGCTTGGTGGGCGAGACCTGGGCTCTTTTTAGGTTGACAATTTCATTGGAGAAGGATCTTAGGAGATTTTTCATATCACTAACTTTAGTAGCCAAAGAAGCGGTTTTGAGAGTAGGGAATGAGTACATAGACTGTGGAGCAGATGTATTGGGAGTGGCCTACTCCACAACTTGGGTAGATATTTCAGGGAATACTAGCATTATAGGGCGAGGGGCTAGCTTTTCAGTGTCAATAAGGTTATTTTCAGCTTGGACTGCTATATCAAATGCTTGTAGAAGAGTGTTACCTCCTAAAGATTGAATCATTACTGATGTCAAAATTGAATGCTTTTAGATAGAATACAAAAGCCATATCTGCCAAAGGGCAAGCAGATAACGGTATCCTCTGCTAGGTTCGCTGAAACCTCATATTAAAATTTGTTAATTCTTCGATTAGATCTCTCTTGATTGTAATGAGTTGGTGCATTAAGGATGATTTGTTAGCTTTATCTGAGAATCTCTGAAAGAAACGATCTCCCAGCTGATCCCAATCTCCTATAGTACTAGGGCCTAAGGATCTGAACCAGTCCAAAGATTTTCCTTTGAAAGATGCTACGAGCAACCTCAAAGCTACATTCTACTCGGTGATGCAATGGATAGTGCAGACAATAGCTACACCTTGCAAATACTCCCTAGGGGTTTTATGACATTCTCCTGTGAACTTAGGAATGATCTTAAGTGCGGCTACCGAGATGGCTCCCCAAACCACAGGTGGAATTGGGGGATGAGGGGGCTACCATTATCCCAAGTCACAAAATTTCTGGGAGGAAGTTGTGCCATCACAACATGTATGATTGTGGGAAAACCCTGAGAAGGTGAGACTCTAGTTGAATGGACAGTCACCAATGGAGGAAAAAGAAGGTGAGGGTTTAAAGCTGTCTGACTCCTGGTGATAGGCCTATGACTCATAAACTAGCTCAGAAATATAATTTAAGTAATTCATCCCACCGGGCATGTCAGAAAAAGAATTATTGACTCTTAATTTTACTTTGGAAACAAACAACCTTATGGGAAATTCAGTGGTGGGGGACTGATTGTGCAGGTTCCACTGAATGACCTTTGGGATTGAGAGGCTGACTCTTCCTTGGTGTTTTGAGGAAAGGGGAAGAAAGTAACACCTTTAAAACAATAAAAACTAGATTACTGAGGCGATACGCCAGATCATTAAAAGACACAAGCATACAAAATCCAAAAAACATATGACTTTCATAAGCCCATTCAACAATCTACAAGTTCAGATCAAATCAAATTTATTTGCAACATAAGGAAATACTCATCATTCTTTTGCCAGATAACAAGTGTGAAACACAATTTAATCGACAAAATCTTAGATAGATATATTACCAAAGTTATTGGAACTCAAACAAAACAACACATAAAAGACTGTCAAAAGCATACTGAAAGAGGTGTCATAAAGGTCGCATGCACAATTTGAATAACCTTCTTTAGACAAACAATAAAAGTTTTAAAGGTTGAATAAAAAACTCTACTTGGCAAACTTAATTGTTCTTTTTTAAAGTTCTGAACCCCCTACAACAGGAAAAAAGCCAGCATAAATAGAGCACTCGGCTCCTGAAAATAACTCTCAAAACATGCCAAAAGGGCATAACCTCCTAAATAGAAAAAACATGCCGTGTCACCTTGGAGATCACACCCAGCAAAATGACCCTTGGAATTCCACTTCTCGCTTGTAATGGTCTGCACACTGTCATGAATCGAAAAGATTTTGCTAACCACAGACAGGCTGCTAGAAAATTACAAAAATGCGGGAAACCACTCGCTTATTGCACTAAAAGGTGGGCCCCAAAAAAGAAATGAGTCAACACGCCTTGCCATTTGTCACCATCATGCTACTCAAAAAACTAGATGCCAAATATGGACCAAGGGAGTAGCGTCGTGCCAACAATTGTCCTACGCGCCCTGCGCTGCTGGAAAACAAAAAGGCAAAGCCAACAAGGGAACCCAGCAGCAAAACTTAGACTAGGGGATTTTATTGTGAACAATGTCTCTTGCCAACAATTAAAATAATAATATGCAAGCATGTGTGTGTGATTAGGGTTTCGTCATGTTCATGCCATTTCATACAACATATGTGATTACATTCAAGAAGCAAAGATTAATTTTCACTCATTGCATATATAAGAAATATCCTTCCATCATTTATTTTAGTATTTGCAATATTTCAATCAAGGTTAATTCCTAAACTAGGGTTTGACTTAGGCAAACCCCTTATTCCCAACCTATTTCCCTTCTTTCTATGTGCAGGAAATAGGTACAGAGTTGTACTCTTTAGAATAGGTATTATTTGCAGAGATGAGTCAACCCTCTTTGGCATGTGAAAAAGTAAGAGGATTAGAGTGATGGGCACTTTGGTCCCGACATTTTTGGATCTTTTTTGAGGATTAGATCTGAATTTGCATGTATTTCTCAAATCTAGGTGAGTGTGAAAATTTGATGACTGTAGCTCACTGTTTTTGTGTTTTTACCATCATTTTCAACACTTTAACCTAATTTCAATATTTCAACTCACAAAACAGGACAAACAATTCACACCTCTTCTTTAATCCATTTTGTATTAAGTCCTTATCATTTTTTATTAAGTCCTTATCATTTTTTATTTGCGAATGAATCTATTAGATTCCACCCTCATTTGAATGTAACGGCAAATTAGTGGTTTACATCCTTCTAAAGGTGGAAACCCTAATTTTTTACCATTACAGTGTGTACTATTGTCCAAGTAGCAATAACTTTTGAAAGTTATAATCACCAAGAAAAGTCTAGGTTAATGTAGCATAAGGATGATTTTATCTAAAATATACCATAGAATATGAATATGACTTTAGTGTTGGTGATAAAAATAGTAGAACCTCTTCTTAGCTGGGGGAAGATTTTTGGGGAAAATACTAGTCTTCATAAAATGCTTCCTTTTATCAATCCAACTATCATTGGGAACATCAGGCGTAAACATAACCGTTTCCTCTACGGTTGCTTCGTCACCATAGGGTTCACAGTCCTGCACTATATATTCACACAAGTCTCTCTTGTGGACAAGCTTTGTTGGCTTGATATCGACATCATATTCTAGAATCTTAGTGATCCAATTTTCCCTCTTTTCAGTGATGTCACCCTCCATGATGTATTCCCTTACTGCGGGATGGGTTACGTACACCATGATTTTATTACAGGCAATGAAATGCCTGAATTTCTTTAGTCCTTTTACGGTGGCTAAGGTCTTCTTTTCGACAAAGTTGTATCAGACCTCATAATCCTTAAGATTTTTTGATGGAAAGCTATGGGACATTCTCCTCCTTCTTGGGTGTCTTTTTAGGTTAGAACCATGGCAATGCTATGCTGACCAGAATAAACGTACATTATGAAATCCTTAGACATGTCTGGGTTAGATAATATGGGAGTGGAATAGATGGTATTTTTTATTTCATCAAAAGCTTTTTTGGCTTCAATAGTCCATTTGAAATGAATATCTTATTTTAGCATGAGAGTAATGGGTCTTATTATTCTGGCAAAGTCAGAGATGAAACAACTAACAAAATTGACCTTTCCTAGAAAGGATTGGACTCCCTTTTTGTTGACCGAAAGGGGGAGGTCTTTAATAGCCTTGACCCGGTCTGGATCAATGGAGACACCTTCTTTTGAAACTATATGCCCAAGTAATTTACCTTGAGGAACCCCAAAGATACATTTCTTTGGGATCAAGGAGATCCCAAATTCAAGACATTTTTGGATGACTAACTCGAGATGATCAAAATGATCCCCCCGGTGCTTGGAAAACACAGTTAGGTCATCTAAGTATATTAAGATGATCATATTAATTATGTCTTTGAAAGCTAAATCCATGGCCCTTTAAAAAGTTTCCTCAACATTTGACAAGCAAAAAGGCATCTTCTGGTATGCAAATGCTGACCACTTAGTAGTGAATGTCATCTTGTGTTGGTCCTCCGCTTTCACACTTACCTGGTTATATCTTGAGAAATCGTCAAGCATTGAGAACATTTTTGATCTGGCCACTATGCTCAGTAATTGTTCCATTGATGGCAGGCGATAGTGGTCTCTGAGTGATGCTCGATTCAGATCTCGAAAGTCCACACAGAGCCGAATATCTCCATTTTTCTTCATAACAGGGACCAAATTTGACACCCATGTACTGTGCTTTATGGGGTAAATAATCCTTTACTCAATCAGCTTCTTCAACTCTTGAGCCATGAGGGATTCAATTTTTGGGTTAACTGATCTTTTCTTTTGTCGGACCGACCTAGCCTCATTTGCGAGCTTGATGGTATGCTAGATGATGTTAGGATCTTAACCCCTTAAATCATCATAAGACCAAGCCATGACACCTTCATATTCATCATAGTATCGGGCCAACTTCTTTTTTTCCTCGAAGGAAACACCTTTTCCTACCTTGAGAATTCTTCCACTGCTGACTAACATCTCAACATAATCTTCTTTATTTGCTATGAGGTTTCACTTATCCTTTTTAGCATCCTCATGGTCAAACATGTTCTCTAAGGTGATCAAACCATTAGGGAGCTTATTGGACTTTAACTGAATGACCTGATTCTCATAGGCTTCTTTTATCTTAGGTTGCAGCTGGTCGGCAAATTCTCCTAAGCTTTGGATGAACACTGTGATCTGTTCATCACTTTCAAACACTTGCCAATATGTATCATTATCAGGAATAGTCGGGCGGACGACAACGCTGACTTCTTGGGAGCCGATTAGGAAGTCCATAGCAGGATCAAAATGTGCTCCTATGGTGGCCATGTGATTTGCTATGTTATTTAGTTTCTGAGGAATGCTTATAATACTTAAAGCATCAAAAATTTCTATTAGATCCCACACTTTGGCATGATAAGACCTCATGCAGACATGCTTAGCACTGGATATCCCTCGAACTTGGTGAACCCCTAGCTCAGAATTGCCAAGGGCTTTCAATTTTTTAAAGCCCATCTTTTCTGCCATGTTCAAGCCTTGAATCAACCCTTCATACTCTGCTTCATTATTTGAGCATGCAAACTGCAACTGGAAAGGCTTTCAGATTTGATCACCGAAAGGGGTGTTGGCATATGGACACTCCAATGAGACATTATGAGCGATTGAAGGTTTTGTCATTGATGGCAACCTTGCAATCCTAAGGAACCAGAAAAGCATTACTCAGGCAACCTTGCAATCCTATGGAATGGACAAAGCATTACTTAGGCAACCTTGCAATCCTATGGCATTGACAATACATTATACTAGCAAAGCATTACTCAGACAAGATAGTGCACCGACATCAGCAAGATCAATCTACACCGGTACTGGCACAGAAGATGTACACCAACATAGAAGATGTACACCAACATAGAAGATGTACACCGACACAGAAGGAAATATGTATACCGACACTCAGGCCGACAGGATTTTAGTTATGTAATATTTTGTTTATTATTATTAGCTGACTTGGCAAATTGTAAAATGACTCTTGTATACAAAAGAGATCATTGTAGACATTTGTATGATATGGATATGAAGCAAAAAATTATAAGGCAGACCTAATGTGTGAATTGTAGGTCAAGGGTATATGTAAAGAATAGAGCAAGAACCGGTACTGAATTTGGCATTGAAGATGCTATTGTAAAGCAGTACAGAATATTGGATTTGTGTAAATCCTCATTGTAAGTCAGTGTGACTTCTTATTGAGCAGTGAGCTCTAGGCAGTTGGCCTTCCTACATGTGTAGGCCCCTATTGTAAGTAATATTCTCTTATTGGCTAGTAAGTGAATATTGTGGGTCACAAATCCCACCGAGGTTTTTCCCACACTGGGTTTCCTCGTTAAACATCTTGTGTTATGGTGTCTTTTCATGTGGATATTTTTAATTCTGTTATTTGCATTTATTCTTGCATACCGGTATACTGTTACTTTATGTTCTGCATATTCAGTTTTAAGAAAATTTCATTACCGGTCAGATTCTGATTTAGCCCCCCCTCTCAATATCTATGGGAACCCTAACAATTGGTATCAGAGCTTGGTCCTCTATTTTCAGAAGCCTAACAACATGAGGAAGATCTTGACACCGGTAAAGATGAAAAATCTGATGAAGCAACTTGAAGGAGCTCTTACTGACTATGATGCAGAGAAGTTGAAAAATATCAAATTAGAAGATGATTTAAAGGCAGCTCAGGACATTATTCAGGCACTTCAAGAAAATCTTATTGTTACAAGAAACAAGAGAAGAGAACTTTGTGAAAAATTGCAAAATGAGAATGATGAAAAGGAATCACTAAATGATATGATAAGCAAATTGAAACAAGAGATCATGACAACAAAAAATGAAATGCAGGATATGACTATGAGATTTTGCAAATAGATTGAGGACAAAAACAAGAATGAAGAAGAATTGACCAGAAGATTAAGTGATGCAGCAAATGAAAACACAAGACTTAGCTATGAAAATTACATGTTGAAGATAGATCTGATGCATACTTAGAATGACTCGAATGAACTAATGAGACAAAAAGAAATCTTGGAAATGGAATTGGAAACTGCAAATCAACACAAAGAAAAATTCAAGAAAATCTCAGAAGAACTTGGTACCTTATTGAAGAATCAAAGACCCAAAGGTGACACTTCTGGAATTGGATTTGAAGTTGGAGAAAGCTCCGGTACTGCAAATACCCAGGATCACAGCAAACCGGTAAGACCTTCTAATACTTACAAATTCAATGGAAAATGCTTTAACTGTAATAAATTTGGTCATAAGGCAAATGAATGTAGATCTAGGAATTATCAGAACATCAATCCTACCACCGGTCAATGCACAAAATGCAACAAAATTGGTCATAACTCTGAAAATTGCAGAATGAATGTAAGATGTTATGTTTGTGGAAGATTTGGTCATTTATCAAATAAAGGTAGAACACAAACCGACATAGGTTATGGGAAAGCTATTCAGAAAAATAATGTAACTTGTTATGCATGTAACAAGATTGGTCATATTGCTAAATTTTGTAAAAGTAAAGGTACACCGATAGATAACAAAAGTACTAGCTTGAAAGGTAATGAAAAGGTTGAAGAGGTTAAGCAAGAATTTTCAAAGAAATGGATTAGAAAAGGTGATCTAAATATTGGGGTTACTCCTCCACCTGTAGAACCAACAAATGCTTCACCGACAGGACAATATGATGCTCCACCGGTAGGACAGAGCAATGCTCCACCGGCATGATGTTCTTCATCAAATTGAAGAAAATTATCTTGAGGGTTTGGCAATCAAATAACACATGTGCTATTATTCCCTGGGTTAAAGAAAAGAAGTTGAAAATCCTTCATTACCGGCAAATAAAGTTAAGTTAATGCATTGCCGGCAAGCAATTAATGTGGTAGGTAGCAGAAAAGACTTTATAAAATAAGGTTTTTGTCTCCATTTCATTTCACCATGAATTCAAACTTTCAGAGAGCATGAAGATTTCTGAGCTAAGGCATTCCGAGCGAAGAGGCAAAGCACTTCAGCAATCAATCCACTCAAAGGCAGAAAAAGGTATTTATCATCATGGCATCCTCCTCTGCACCTGAATTCATAGAAAACCCTACAGTAGTCGAGGTTATAAAATGACCTAGGCCCATATTTCAGCTAGTTCTCGAGGTAGCTAAGAAAGATGACAACACAGGTGCTTTTTCAAAAATTCCAAAGGGTGTTGTTTATGCAGAAGACCCTAGAATGTATATTCATTGCAACATAGAGGAATTAGATGATGAAGAAATAAAAAAAATGTATAAGTCTGTTATATGTGACAACTCCAGGAATGTGAAACCTGAACATAAAATTGTTGAAACCCTAGGATTCATTGAAATCCTCTACATTCTTGAATTTCCCAAGGAAGTGGTTAGGATATTTTTGAGTAGGGTACATGGTTCATTCTTTTGGCTTGAATCAGTGCATAAAATTATAGAGGTAGCTGTGAAAGCAGTAATAGGGTTACCTTCCACTGGTACCAGACCCGACAAAACAAAGAAGGTCTCCAATGACTTGGTAACAAACTTAACTGGTGCAACATCTGACAAGAGATCATTTGGGGTTAATGATGTTGCCGATACAAATGTTAGATTTGTTAGCATGATTCTAGGTTACAAAGCAACTCATGCTAATAGGCTTAACTCAGTTTCCAATTTATGCATAAAGAGTGCTTATGACATGGTTAAGGACAATGTGAAAATTGATATCTGTGAATGGTTAAAGGATGAGTTAATTGACAATTTAGCAAAAATCAAGAAGGATAAGAAAGGAACCTTTAGATTTGGAAATTTACTTGTATGCTTAAAGCTACATATAACCAAACAGGCTCCTGGTATAGGCTACAAGGATTTTGGATTCAACATATCGGTAGGAAAACAATTATCTGACTTATTCAACAACATGGGTGAAAACAAAGAAAAGAATATCAATGAGTATTTTCAATCACTTAAGGTCAGAATGAATAAAAGAATCAGACTATCACAGGAAATTGTCAACAAATACAAGGATGATATATGTTTTGTAATAAAAAAGGATGAGATCTGGATGGAAGCAGTCATCCTAAGAACAATCTGGGTTACATAGATGGGGTATGAAACAGATGACCACATAGTGGAAACTTATGCCAAAGCACTTCTGGAAGCCCCCAATGAACCAAAGCAAGAAGTATTTGGTAGTGCTGAGACCATTGAAAGTCAAATTCAATCTAAAAAGAGAGTAAAGAAAGTTGAGGCATTTGTGAGGAAATGAACCAGGCAAGCAAAAGCCATAAAGGAAGATGTATTAAAGAAAATCGGTATAACAGAAGAAGAGTTGGCAGCCCAACAACTTGAAACTCATCTATCACTGATAGATACTTCCTCAGAAGGAGATATGCCAACAACTTTCAAAAGAGTTGTTAGGAAAAGAGACCCCTCACCGGTAACCACTCCTTCAACTAGAAGGACAAGACAGAAGCAACAAGCTGTGAGGTCTCCATTCAAGAAAGCCACACCTAAGAAAAAGCTGACCCCCAAAAAGAAGAAGAAGACAAACACTGACTTGGCCCCTTTTGACATATTACTAAATGAGATCACAGAGGAAGGTAAATTGAAAAACATAGGGAAAATCTATGACACCCTATCAGATGATGAGAAAGGACAAGTCGAGGAGAGTGTTATATTACACATGGAAATGTATAAAAAGTTTTTGATGCAAGCCCTAAATGAAATTCCTGATGAATTATATAAAAGACTTGAGGCCAGAAGGCAAGGAATAGTTGAGTTGGATAAGAAAATTAAAATAGAAAAATTACTTGCAGTATACCCGGTCAACTCACCTAAGGAAATTGATGATCTGATAGCTCAGGTCAACTGAACAGTTTTTTCCACTGCACACCGGCAAATATCACTAATGGCAGGTAGAGTTACTAAAGTTTCAAAGGAAATAGAAGATGGTTGGGATACATTCTTGATTGAAAAAGAAAAGCAAGAAGAATATAGGAATCCCAAGCCCATTCTGGTATATCAAAAGGACAAAGGGATAGGTAAAGTTGGTGGACCACTAAGTATCAAGATTAGAGACAACTTACCCCCACCTCCTTTAAATACTCCACTGGTAAAAACAACAACTGCAGAAGATCAACCGGCAGCTGAGAGCATGGACACAGAGGATAATAATCCTAATCCTGAAGTCCTATATACTATGAATGTTGATACTCAGAAAATCAACATAGTGGTAGATAAGGATACAACAGATAAATCAGAAAACAAAGAGCAACCGACAATAGAAAACAAAGAGCAACCGGCAATAGAAAACAAAGAGCAACCGACAGTAGATTAAGAGAAAAAGATGGAATCTGGAAAACAAACAGAGCAACCAATAGAGTTAAAGCCTCCAGAACAAATGCCACTGGTAAGAAATGATGTAGGAAAACCAAAGCTTAAAGAGATGGAGACACAAACAGACCTACTAGAGGTCAATACTAGCATGGTCACTTCCACCGGCACTCAGTTTGTTGGGTCACCATCAAATGTAACAGAGGTATTGCTCGAATCTATCAAGAAAATAACTGATTATAGCTCACAAGCTTATAAAGTGATAGATGATTCAATTCCAGTTTTGAAATCAATAGCTCCCAATTGTAATATAGACAATAAAGATTCTTTAGGCCAGTTGGATACACTTTGTAAATATATTTCTAGAAATTTTGACCAAACAAAGGTAGAAACTATAAAAGAAAATGTAGAAAAAGAGAAACAAAAATTCTTTGAGGAAGGAATAAAGAAGTGTAACCGGGAATTTGACACACTTCTACAGGAACTGTGCAATTTATTGAAAGAGTACAAAACTCTATACAAAGACACCTGTAAGATAAACTTTTTGACCATGGATGTAGACAAAAAGATGAGCAAGGTATAGGAAGAGATCAATAAACCTGCAGATAATTTTGTTAACTCACTTGATACATTATCAGCTTTTGAGGAAAAGATAAAATTTTTTGAGGAAGAATTGCTCAAATTAGAAAGAGAGAAAGAGAAAATAATAAACAAGGCAAAATTCTTGAGATCTAAACTAAGTCCAAGATTGGACTATTTAGCATCTCTGTGGAAGGAAATCTCAGAGGCACTAACACAGGGTAGCAAAACACTAGCAGAGCACTTGCAGCATCTCACCGGTACAGTATACAGAACTGAGATAGCAATAAAGGAGAGCAAGAAGTTTATGGATGGCATAAACTTAATTTTGGGAGATATTCTTCAGATAATAACTACCCAACTACAAGGTTGAGGTTATGAACTAGTATAACTACAAAATCTACTAACCTTTGTCATTGATGCCAAAGGGGGAGTAGTAGATGAGAAAATTCAAAACACAGGGATCACATGCTCAGGGGGAGCTCTCACATTTTTGGTAACATTTTTGGTCTACACATTTTTGGATATCTTTTTGAAATTTCTCATGAGTGTTTCCATCAATGCCAAAGGGGGAGATTGTTGGCATATGGACACTCCAATGAGGCATTGTGTGTGATTGAAGGTTTTGTCATTGATGGAAACCTTGCAATCCTATGGAACTGGCAAAGCATTACTCAGGCAACCTTGCAATCCTATGGAACCGGCAAAGCATTACTCAGGCAACCTTACAATCCTATGGTACCGGCAAGACATTATACCGGCAAAGAATTACTCAGACAAGACAATGCATCGGCATCAGCAAGATCAATCTACAACGACATCGACACAAAAGATGTACACCGGCACAAAAGATGTACACCGGTACAGAAGGAAATATGTAGACCGGCACTGAGGCCGACAGGATTTTAGTTATGTAATATTTTGTTTATTATTATTAGCCGACTTGGAAAATTGTAAAATGACTCTTGTATATAAAACAGATCATTGTAGACATTTGTATGATATGGATATGAAGCAAAAAATTATAAGGCAGACCTAATGTGCGAATTATAGGTCAAGGGTATATGTAAAGAACATAGCAAGAACCGGTACTGAATCTAGCATTGAAGATGCTATTGTAAAGTAGTATGGAATATTGGATTTGTATAAATCCTCATTGTAAGTCAGTGTGACTTCTTATTGAGCAGTGAGCTCTAGGCAGTTGGCCTTCCTGCATGTGCAGGCCCCTATTGTAAGTAATATTCTCTTATTGGCCAGTAAGTGAATATTGTGGGTCACAAATCCCACCAAGGTTTTTCCCACATTGGGTTTCCTCGTTAAACATCTTGTGTTATGGTGTTCTTTTCATGTGGATGTTTTTGATTCTATTATTTGCATTTATTCTTGCATACCAGTATACTGTTACTTTATGTTTTGCATATTTAGTTTTAAGAAAATTTCATTACCGGTCAGATACTGATTCACCCCCCCCCTCTGAGTATCTGTGGGAAACCTAACAAGGGAAAGTGAGACAAACTCCAGCTCCAGAGCCCATTTTGCATTTAGTGTCGTCGAAGTGTAGGGTCCATAGTGCCAAAGACAATTGATCTTCATCCTTGGTGAGCTTTGGGATGACCTGATTTTCTTCAAAAATGCAATAGGTACCCAAGCTGGTGGCATGGTAATTAGAGAAGGGGTCCAAATGTATGAACTAATTTAGGAAAGCTTCTTACTCGGGGAGAATCTCTCCCATTACTTCCTCATCTTCTAAAAGCTCTACCACCTTTCGTTCATCATTGGATATAGAGGTGTGGGTAGGCTCAAAATTAATCAAGGCCTGGTCAGCTATGTGCTCAACATGAAGGGGTTTTGAAAGGATTTTCATCTTGGTGCCATGTCGGGTATGAAGGATAAGATGGGACCAATCTAGGGACATATAGCCTCCTATTTTTACAGTAAAATCTCAAGAAAGACAGAGTCTGAAGACAGGGGGGATACCGATGACTACTACTTCTTGGGACACTGTTACACTTGGACATGCAAATAATGTTAATGGGAGGCTTTTGATGAGACCTACCATTTGAACCCTGTTCCCATCAAGTTGCATGACCCCTTTATTCAAAGGATCATACCTGATGTTTAACACCTCAGTAATTTGCTTAGGCATGATAGTAGTGCTAGCCCCATAATCTATCATGGAGTTATGCAAAAGTTTATTTCCAACTATAAGGGTAAGGTAAAAAGGATTTGGCTTAGGCTTACCTTCCCCTTGGGCAGCAGGGGGTGAGCTTTCATTTGTCAATATGGCCGGAGAGTGCACTTTACTAGTTGCTGGTCAGGGATCCATTCTGTTAGTGTGAAGGGATGGTGGACCTACCACACTTGCATCCTTTTAGTCATGAGACAATGCCTCTCTTAGTCTGTTCTTTTGCTCTAGGATACTCAAGAGATCCCATAGAGAGACATGAGCTGAAGCTTTCTTCGACTATTCAACTACATCTAGCACCTAAAGCATGAGGCCCTTTATCTCTTTCGGCTTATAAGGGATGAACTCTTTCCTCGGATAGGCAAAATTGATGACCAGTGGTTCCGAGGGCCTGTCCATGGGTACAAATCTCATATTATCGGTGTCTTCCCCGGTCAAACACCTTTTAGAGCGAAGATTGTAATCTGGGTGCACAAGAGGGGCTCCATCCTTTGGGGTGATTATACCATTGGTCCATATTGCATCCTTGTCCTCCATCCATGAAAAAAGTGCATGGTTAGGGGATCTCTGCTTCTTGTTGTAATGACATCCCTTGCATCTGAGCGACAAAATCCACATTGTCCATACCCAAAGATGTATATGCAGATTCCTCCGACATCATGCCTAAGTTCCTGTGTTTTGGAACCTTTTGCTGCAAATTCCCCCTTGGGCAATTCCTTAGAGTATGAGCATTGTTGCATGGGAAACACGAAGAGTTGGTGTTGTTCGCCAAGTTATTTTGACCCACTGTCAGTTCTCTACCAACGGTTGGGTAGATGACTTATAATGGATTGGGGACTGGGACTATTTGGCCACTCGGCATAAGAGGTTTCTCAACATGATGATTCGTATGTTGGTACAAGGGTCGGTTCCCTTGGAAATTTTGCTAAAAAGGGGGCTTGGTGGGTGAGATTTGGGCTCTTTTTAGGTTGACAATTTCATTGGAGAAGGATCTCAGGAGATTTTTCATATCACTAACTTCAGCAACCAAAGAAGCAGTTTGGAGAGTAGGGAGCGAGTACATAGACTACAGAGCAGATGTATTGGGAGTGGCCTACTCCACAACTTGGGTAGATATTTCAGGGAATACTAGCATTATAGGGTGAGGGGCTAGCTTTCCAGTGTCAATAAGGTTATTTTCAGCTTGGACTGCTATATCAAATGCTTGCGGAAGAGTGTTACCTCCTAAAGATTGAATCATTACTGATGTCAAAATTGAATGCTTTTAGATAGAATACAAAAGCCATATCTATCGGAGGGCAAGTGGACAACGGTATCCTCTGTCAGTTTCGTTGAAACCTCAGATTAAAATTTGTTAATTCTTTGGTCAGATCTCTCTTAATTGTAATGAGTTGGTGCATTAAGGACGATCTGTCAGCTTTATCTAAGAATCTCTGAAAGAAACGATCTCCCAGCTGATCCCAATCTCCTATAGTACTAGGGCCTAGGGATTTGAAGCAGTCCAAAGCTTTTCCTTTGAAGGATACTACGAGCAACCTCAAAGCTACATTCTACTCGGTGATGCCATGGATAGTGCAGATAGTAGCTACACCTTGTAGATGCTCCTCAGGGGTTTTATAATATTCTCCTATGAACTTAGGAATGACCTTAAGTGCGGTTGTTGGGATGGCTCCCCAAACCACAGGTGGAACTGGGGGATGAGGGGGCTACCATTATCCCAAGTCACAAAATTTTTGGGAGGAAGTTGTGCCATCACAACATGTATGATTGTGGGAAAACCCTGAGAAGGCAAAACTGTGGCTGAATGGATGGTCACCAATGGAGGAAAAAGAAGGTGAGAGTTTAAAGTTGTTTGACTCATGGTGACAGGCCTATGACTCATAAACTAGCTCAGAAATATACTTTAATTAATTCATCCCACCGGGTGTGTCAGAAAAACAATTGTTGACTCTAAATTTTACTTTGGAAACAAACAACCTTATGGGAAATTCAGTGGTGAGGGACTAATTGTGTAGGTTCCACTAAATGACCTCCGGGATTGAGAGGCCGACTCTTCCTTGGTGTTTTGAGGAAAGGGGAAGAAAGTAACACCTTTAAAACAATAAAAATTAGATTACTGAGGTGATACGATAGATCATTAAAAGACATGAGCATATAAAATCCAAAAAAACATGACTTTCATAGGCCCATTCAACAATCTACAAGTCTGGATCAAGAACATAACCAAAGATACAATCAAATTTATTTGCAACATAAGGAAATAATCATCATGCATTTACCAGATAACAAGTGTGAAACATAGTTTAATCGACAAAATCTTAGATAGATATATTCCCAAAGTTATTGGAACTCAAACAAAACAACACATAAAAGACCATCAAAAGCATACTGAAAGAGGTGTCATAAAGGTCGTAGGCACAATTTGAATAGCCTTCTTCAGACAAACAAAAATAGTTTTAAAGGTTGAATAAAAAACTCTACTTAGCAAACTTAATTGTTCTTTTTTAAAGTTCTAAACCCCTTGCAACAGGAAAAAAGCTAGCATAAATAGAGCACTTGGCTCCTGAAATTAACTCTCAAAACATGCCAAAAGGGCATAACCTCCTGAACAGAAAAAACATGCCGTGTCACCCTAGAGATCACACCCAACAAAACGGCCCCTGGAATTCCACTTCTTGGCTACAACGGTCTGCATATTGCCATGAACCGAAAAGATTTTGCTAACCACGGACAGGCTGCTGGAAAATTACAAAAATATGGGAAACCGCTCGCTTACTACGCTAAAAGGTGGGCCCCAAAAAAGAAACCAGTCAGCACACCCTGCCATTTGTCACCATCATGCTACTCAAAAAACTGGATGGCAAATACGGACTGAGGGAGTAACGTCGTGCCGACAATTGTCCTACGTGCCCTGCACTGCTGGAGAACAAAAAGGCAAAGCCAACAGGAGAACCCAGTGGCAAACCTTAGACCGAGGGATTTTAGTGTGAACAATGTGTCTTGCCAACAATTAAAACAATCATATGTAAGCATGTGTGTGTGATTAGTTTTTTTCATGTTCATGCCATTTCATACAACATATGTGATTACATTCAAGAAGCAAAGAATCATTTTCACTCATTGCATATATAAGGTATATCCTTCCATCATTTATTTTAGTATTTGCAATATTTCAATCAAGGTTAATTCCTAAACTAGGGTTTGACTTAGGCAAACCCTTATTCCCAACGTATTTCCCTTCTTTCTATGTGCAGGAAATAGGTACAGAGTTGTACTCTTTAGAATAGGTATTATTTGCAGAGATGAATCAACCCTCTTTGGCATGTGAAAAAGTAAGAGGATCAGAGTGATGGGCACTTTGGTCCCAACATTTTTGGACCTTTTTTGAGGATTAGATCTGAATTTGCATGTACTACTCAGATCTAGGTGAGTGTGAAAATTTGATGACAGTAGCTCATTGTTTTTGTGTTTTTACCATCATTTTCAACACTTTAACCTAATTTCAACATTTCAACTCACAAAAGAGGACAAACAATTCACACCTCTTCTTTAATCCATTTTGTATTAAGTCCTTATCATTTTTTTATTTGGGATTGAATCTATTGGATTCCACCCTCTTTTGAATGTAATGGCAAATTAGTGGTTTACATCCTTCTAAAGGTGGAAACCCTAATTTTTTACCATTACAGTGTGTACTATTGTCCAAGTAGCAATAAATTTTGAAAGTTATAATCACCAAGAAAATTCTAGGTTAATGTAGCATAAGGATGATTTAATCTAAAATATACCATAGAATATGAATATAACTTTAGTGTTGGTGATAAAAATAGTAAGTACCAAACCACTAAAGGTAAGCCTCTTCCTAAGTGCCAAGTGTGTCAAAATTAAGGAAAAACCTTTAACCTTACGATCATGCAAGACGACTTTAGAAAAATATTGAGGTGGGTAAAAACAATTCTAGCGCTATTAAACCAAGAGGGCTTCCCTAAGGTGTTGTAATAAATAATACCATAAAAAATAAACACTTAATTTGATACAAACATACCTATTGCATGATGCACCCCTATTTTGGTTCACTTCTTACATTTATTTTGGTTTGTAATATTTGTAGTCAACCATCTTAAAATTAGACAAGCTGCCACATAAATTATTATAAAATTCATATAGATTAATTAAACGATTTCCTACAAAACCTCAAGAGAGAAATGCATGTATACAAGATTACATAATAACCATATGCAAAGATCAAAGACATACCACAAGATAATATAAAATATACCCTAGGAAACCCTCAAAGGGAAAAACCCAACCTCCAAAAGCATCCACACTTAATGTGTAATTTAAAAATAAATTATTATAGTAAACTTACAAATTCTCCATGAATAATTCTAAAAACATCAATCTCCTCAAATTCATCCTCCATGTGTCCAATAATAATAAGCAACTATGCAACCACACATCTTATGACATGCTTCACATATGCACTCTTCTAAATAGATCTAAATACAATGTCAACCAAGCCTAACAATCAAATATCCAACCTCAACCACTAAACATGTTCTTGCTTTTATAGAATCAAGCTCACACAAAAAACAAATTTTCAAGGTAAAAATATATGCCTCGAAACCACGATTACACAAACCATTGGCCCTTCATTTACTTTTCCATGCCAAGTTTTTCAATATTAAATAAGTTTCCCATGTGAAATCCACACATAAAATATCTAGATAATGTTACATACAACTTTACAAGTGGACCAAATAAATATTTAATGTGACTAAATAAACCTTATAAAAATGCACCACAAATAAATATTTATTTTACGTAGTTAATTTTTTTTTATGCAAGGTGTAGAATATATTATTCCTAACATGAATATTTATGATATTGTTATATGATAACCCCTTATGTTGTTATATACATTCAAACATTGCAATTGGCGCACATTAAATTAGATTAAGTTGAGAAGAGGTTTATAGTTTATTGTTTTCATGTTTCAGGATGATGGGGAGATGGAGCTAGTAGAAGATCAATGTCTCTATCTAGTTGGTAAATAGACCCATTTAATTCATATAAAATATGTAACAATTATATTGGCAGTAAAATTAGGGTTTCACCAATTAAGATAATAAAACCACTAATCTTACCTAATTAACCAATACATTAAAAGGGGTAAATCCAATATATTTAGCCACAATCCAATTAGGAAAATGGTTGAGATACTAATTATATTTACTTGTTTGTTTGCCTCCCCCTTTTTGAGTTGAAATTGGATATATATTTTCAATTTTAAGGCAAAACAATGGATAATTGAAGCGAAATAGTAAAATTAGAATACTATAGATGTTAGATAGAGACAAAGATAGGGATTTGAGTTGAAGAAGAGGATTAGAACCTATTGCTGGAAATTCAAGCAAAATTATCAGGATCGTGGTGGTAGGTCATCATGGTCTTATAATTTTTCAATGGGTGAATGGGATCTTTTCCGGATTCGAAAGACACACTAGATCCACTGTCAGAAGATAGGACAAAATTCTTGAGACCGTGGTGGTAGGTCGCCCTAGTCCTCTTCTTTTCACTCCTTTGAAAGCTAAACCTATTTGTCATCATCAAATCTATCAGAATATTCAATCACAACTCCTGAATCAATTTTTGACATACAAAAAGAGAGGAAAAGGGGTTGTGGATAAGAGTTTTTCTTGGGTCAAACCCTGGTGTAGGAATTAACCTTGAAATTGAAATGATAATTGTAAAGGAAATATAATTTAACTACAACAAGATGCTTTCCTTTTGAGGGAAAGGCTAGATTTGAAATTGAAATTTATACCTTTATGAAGCTTTCTTGAATCCTCACACAAGGGTTTTAGGATGTTATGCAGAATATCTTCATAGTTGTTTGATCATGGATGTCATCTTGAATGCTTGAGCTTGAATAAACTTCTCCTTCTATGCTTGAAGGGTGCTTGATTTATTGTTCACTTGAATTGAATTTGAAATCTCAATTGAGATTATTAGACATCATAGACTTCAAATGAGAGGGGTAGGTCTCCTTTGATACTTAATTGTCCAAAAAATATTTCAACTTTCAGAGCATGTCGACATAGGACCTATATTCCCACCCATTTGAAGTGACTGTTGTGAGGAAAAAAATTGGGTCCTGATTGAGAGGACTAGGGCACTTTGGCAGCATGGTCCTGAGCTAGGACCAAGGTGCCCTAGCAACTTGGTCCTAAGAATCATGGACCAAATTTAGGGAAGAGACAAAAGAGAAAGTGAAAATGCAAGTCTATGGGAGTTGTGAGCAAATTTAAAACAGTCATTGGGAATCGAAAGACAAAACACCAAGGTGAGGTATAAGTGAGGACAAAATTGTATGCATATACAATTTATGATGCTATATTCTACCTCCACTTTAGTGGGAGTATGAGACTACACCCATACTCATGGTAAAGTACAAAGTCACATTGAAAAACTTTCACCAAGATACCAAAGAGACAAGACACACCAATCCCCTAGGGACTTTATGATCTTACTACTCTAACATCGAAATAAAAGGGAAAACACATGAAAGGGGAAGAGAGCATGACTATGCTAGTCTAGTAAGGTTTGCTTACTATGAGTCATGAAAAGGAAAATTTTGAAATACCAAATTACAAAACAAAATGGTTAATTTGGAAAGTAACTTTAATATTGAAAAATTTTTGAATGGTGTATGCATAAAGTTCAACATTACTTAGAGTGTATGACCCCACATAAAAGTGATTGAGTACACCTTATTGCGAGAAATAGCTTTAAGGTACCATGCATCCAAAAGACAAACATGTTACCACAATGAGATTCCTCCAAGAAAGGTCAAATCAAAGGATAATGGTCACAAAACATATAGGAAAAAGAACATAAGGGATCCACTAACTCTGGGGTCAATAATGTACTTATGATAAATAATGTATATCAAGAATGATTGTATTGAATTGACTTCATCCCCCAAAGTTAGTGGAACTATGAACACAATGGAATAAGAGTACAAGATATAACAAACAAATATCTTTTTGAGTCATTGTGGAAGATATTGTTGGGACTAAAAACTTCATGTCTTATTTTTGAGGTCCCATGTAAAATTTTGTCCAAGTGCACTTAGTTTTGCACTTGTAAGATAAGCCTAAGTTGCTATGTTTGAGCACTTGTATTTTTGGCACCGAAGAATTGTCATGAAAAATCCCTTGGGGAGAGTGTTATAAACCATGTAGAGATGCCGCATTCCTATTTTAAGCTTCCCTGGACCTAATTTGATGTGTTTGTGAAGTCTCCTTCGGAGGTCCTGAAGCTAGGGTTGCTGATTTGTAGTTATTTCATTTTTTTGAGTAGCCCTGTTTGAGGTATTATATCTTTGTGCCTATTAATTATCAAGCCAAACGACAAAATGTTTGTGATTCTCTACTATTTTTTTAAGCCCCAAGCAAAGTGGCATATCCCCACAAATCCGTTTGACAAGTTTTCAAAGTTGATTCCATTTGCAAAAAGTTCAGTTTTGCAGGCTGAACTATACCAAACAACAGTGAGAAGCTCGCTTTGTGAATTTTTATGTCACACCTAGTTGACCTACACTTCAAAATGGTTGTACCCAATTCTTCCCTATAAAATTGTCTACCACATTCCTAGTTTATAGCCCCTCAACTCATCATCTGACCAATTTTCAAGACCCATTCCAAATGAACATTTTTCAGTGTTTCTCAAGCAACATATTCAGATTTATCAGAGAAGCCAACTTCGAGGGTTTATAATTTTCACATGTGATCTAATCAGGTAAAACCTCTTTCATTTTTTTTTGAGGTATGTTCATCTACTAGTGTGTCAGGTGGTGTCTCTTGAAGTGGTGATATTTTTTCAAATCAGGGTTTGAAGGCTACTTAGGTGTTTTGGGCAAAAGTCAAATTTGCAAAAAATGTCAAAATTAATGATTGCTCAGCCAACTTCTCAAGTTCCAAGCACTTCCAATCAATGTATCAGAGCATTATCAGAGGGCTAGTTGTTTAAGAATGGATTTTTTTTTTTAGCTGGGCCCACCCATGGCCCGACTAATAACAACACCCAATGAAGACTTAGTCCATGCTCGCTAGAAGGAAATTATTTTCTTTGTCTGAAAATTTAAAGGGGGGTTATTAAAATTTCCATAATGTTTCAAAAGGGGTGATGGGCCCACAGGAGAATAACAAGCGCGAGATTTTCATTTTTTCAAGCGCTTAAATTTCCTTATGTAAAAACACCTTCCCTCGCATGAGTGGCTGGAGGATGTGTAAAGCCCGCAGGATAAGTGGGAAGAGGGAATCCTTTTCCTTTCCCTTCATGCAAGAGGAGAAGGTTCATGGGATAAGTCATAAAAAAGAGCAAGGAGATTTTGAATTATCTTCTGAGGCATAAGAGGTGTAATGGATGAGTGGTGGGATAATGAACGAAGCTAGGCTCGATGGGAGTGGTAAAGAGCTCATCTCACGCAAGGATCAAGTTGGAAAAAAATGAGTGCGGGATAGCAAAACTAAAAGGGGAAGCATAACAAATCTTGTTTCACATGGAAATGGAGGCACACAGAAATTAGCGTGGGATAAAAAAATTCAAGCACAAGAAAGAAAGAACTGTTAAGTGCAAGCGAACAGATTAGGGCATAAGTCAAAATGTGAGTGCATGAGAAGAATGAATGGATTTGAACATTTCGCACAATGATTTGAACATGTTGCCATGAATGGTTGCTATCATCTAAAAGGAAATGCATTTGATGGATCCATGTGATGAGTGTAGCGATGGAGAAGAACAACATGTTTTGAGATATGTAAAACCTTAGTTAATGCGTGAACCCATAGGAGGGGAAGCTGGGAGATGCACTCATGAAGGGAGAAACTCCAATGCTTGTCAACTTCACAGTGTTTTGGGTGCTTCATGAAATGTCACAGGGAGCCGATATCATAGGAGCATGATGGGGAGTGTTCAATTGGTGTGCGCGTGATGTCTAGGGAAGGGTTTTATGTGTGGATCAATGGGAACTAAATGGCGGGGATAGTATTGTTTTCTGCAGCCTTGTGCCAATGTCTTTCTGGCCTATGCGTGGAAACTTAAGGGCAGGGTGTATGACCCCCACCAAAGCATATATGGTGCCGAATGTTGCAAGTCATGAATGTCTTCTAGGCATTAATATAAATGAGTCATAGTCAACAATAGAAAATAAAAGTAAAGTGATGCATAGGTGAAGGAAGTCGTGAGTTGTTGTGACTAATGAAATAAATGTGTCTTCCAATGTCTCTTAGCCTATGCGCTGATTTCAGGAAGTCATGACTGATTTTAAAGATTTTTGGGTTCATATTTTGTTTATCATTGTGGATGTGCACAATTTTTTTGTGAAAGGGGTGCTCGTGTGAAGACAAGAGCAGATATATTGCTGAGTTTTGCACCCCTCCCATTTTCCTCTCGATTTGTGTTGATGAGGGGGCAACAACAATAGCAAATGGAGTAGTTCATCTTGCTTTTTTGGGGCAGATGTTGTGTAGTATATGTTGTACACCAGATTTAGTGGACATTGCAAGTAATGGCTGACCCTTGGCGTAAGTAACTTGCAGATGTCGAAGCATATTTTAGGGCAAGTAAATAAGAGATAAGCCATAAATAGCTGTTGTTCCCAATTCAAAATAGAATGTTCCCCTTGACGGTGAAGGGCGACAAATGTGTAAGGGCAAATTTCATGAAAAGGGTTCTAGAATTTCTCAGGCAAATGCTAGTTCAATTCTAAAGTAGCCAAATGGCACGTCCTTAAGGAGACAATGTATTTTATTCATCTCTTCAATGATGAGAAGATTAGGAGGCTTTTCAATAAAAGGTTCTTCTCTTTTAAAAGGTGGAAAAGTTTAGAAGTCAATCACCTGTGCCTTTAGATTTAAATAACATCTCATGTTCTAAAGAGATGACTGATTCAAATAAGATCTCGACAAGGATCAAGAGAGATAGCAGTGTTAAAGTTAAGATGATTGTTAATATAAAAATTGGTATTGATAGGAATATGGGTAAGGCATCAAGTGTCTTAAGTTTAGGTAATGAGGCAGTGACAATAAAAAATAAGAGTAGAATCGAGAAAAATGGTAAGATTAGGGAAGAAAAGAAGGATCTTAAGGATATGCAAGGGCCAAAGGGGGACTTTTGTTTTCTATATTAGAGTGAAATATTGTGCATAGTGGAGGAGAGTATTTAACATGAGTAAATTTTTCTAAAGAAGAAGATATTCCAGCACAAAGGGAACTACTTCTGTTTAAAGAATGATTTTAAATAAAATGAAAAATGTATTCCATAAGAAGGCACAATACGATGAGTTGAACCTTCTTTGAAAAGTAAAGTTACTCATAGAATGGTTTTCACTCAAAGGTGAAAACTCTTTCACTCTGATAAGGAAAAAAATATAAAGCTATTGGTTATTTTCACTTAGGTGTGGAAAATGATTGCACATGAAATTAAATGGAGCCTTATTTTGGCTGGGAGGGAATATTTTGACAAGTTTAATATTCCTTTTATTCAACTAAAAGAACCTTTTAAGACAAGAGGGTAATTCTTTACTTTCGATCCACAAGATATTTCTAGTAGAAAGGGCAATTTTCAAAAGAAAATATGCAACCACAAAATGGAGAGACTTTTAGTCAAAGGATTGATTTTACAAAAGAGGACAATGATAAGTCATTTTCAGTCAAAGAGAGTTTTTGCTATTTTGAGAAGAGGGGGAAAGTGTGAGCTTTTTCAGTCAGAGATGGATAGTGACCAAAAGAAGAAATCCGGTAAAAGGGTGCAAATTTTGAAGTGACATGTGCAACAAGAGTGGAAATTTTTTTAGATTTTCAACTTTTTCCAGCAGGGGCCAGGTGCTTGTTTTGACAAATTTTGAAAGAAGAAGAGTACAAATTTTCAGAAGTGCATACTTCAAGAGGAAGACATGCCATTTTTAGAGATGCCTTTAGGGTTTTTCTTTAGGCCTTCTTTGATGTATATCATTCCGAGTGCAACTTTTTATAAGTGTTGGAAGCAAGACTTACATGCATAGTTCTAAGTTAGTGTAGTTTGAATTTTATCTTTCAACATGTAATATTTTGTTATTTCAAATAGTTATAACCAGTGTGCTAGAAAGTTTTACAAGCTTTCCAAATGTTGTCTCCTACATGTACTATTCTCATTTTATGAAATATATGATCTAGGATAATTTTATTTTGTCCCAACAAGTTTGGTGTAATTTTATCTTTCAGCTTCTCTTCAGGGAAGAGATTAAAATGCCTAAGGTATAATGAGAGATGGTGTTTGTATATACACAATTTTGAAGTATGATTGTAGGAAAGATTTGATGAAGAGTGTCAATGTCATGCTTTAGGGGTTGCTTGTTGTAGGTTGACTTTTCTACCCTGACAAAGTACTGGTCATGGGGTTTTCACCTAGTTTTCAGAATCATTCCTTTATAAAAATCTCTTTTACTTTCTTTATTAGGAGTAGGATTAGTGTAGAAACCCCCTCCTCAATGAGTGCATATATGTTATAGACTGAGGTTAAAGCCAAAACCAGGAGTTTATCCATCTCCCTTAGTACAATCTCATCAAGATGATTCGTTGTAAGTTGTAATGTCTTGAATATTTTGAAGCTAAAAGTTGTTAGAAATTACATAGGTTCACTTGCCTTGGTTTCGCAGAGCCAAAATGGCAGGCAATCTTAGTCTTGTAATTGAATCTCATTTGTTGGCCAAATCCTTCTTTGAGTTTGTTAATGAGTTAGTGGCAATTCCTCTAGAACTCAGGGACTGTTGGTTTGGGAACCAACAAAGATCAAAATGAGATCTCAATGTTTTGCATCATCCCCAAGTAGACAACATAAATGCACATTTACAAATAATAGCACATGTTTGACATAACATACTGACAATATATAGAATTGAGATATTGGTGCAGTCATAGTTAGGAGGGACCTCAATGAGATCTATCTAGATGATGCAGTAAGAGTAAACACAACAAAAGCAAGACAAGCTGATGGAGGAAATGCAAAAATGAATGAGTTAGATCATGAAAACTGATTATAGATAACTAGTAACATCTAGGATACAAGATTCAGCTCACTAGCCTACTACATACATGCTCAATTACAAAATCAGCCAACTCTGGACCTCTAAATCTTATGATACATCTTTTATTTTCTTATCGATTGAATTATGATGCTTAATTACATTGATTTATATGGTCTGGAGGGATCTGCATCAGCTCAAGAGGGATCAAATGTCAAAGAACAAGATCAAACGTGTAAAATACCAGGTCGGCCTCCACCAAAGAGTATCCTCCAAAAAATACAAAGGATGAAGTGTGGATCAAAGGGGAAGTCGACCACACATTAAGGAACATTGGAATCAACAAATTGGGGCTTTGCAAGCTATGGAAAGGATCTACAAGATTCACCAATAGGAAAATAGGTCCAAGCGGTTCCGATGTTCTAATCCAGAAAACTGTTTTGAAATCCGAAAGCGATAACTTGCTGGAAAATGATCCAAACATTATGCGGTTTAGGAATAAGGAAGATAATCATGTTCACAAGCAAAATCCAGCTATGCAAGATCCGATGAAGAAAAATGCAAGAAATACATAAAGAAATGATGAAACTACAAAATAGAAAACAAACAAAAAGAAATGATTTTGGTTGATGCAAGGTTTCCAAGAACCAGGGATGCTCCCACATCAGACATCTGAGGTTGTTGAAAAAATGATTCCCTCACTTTGTTGGGGTTAGAGAAAAACCAAGGTGGTCCACCTCTACCTAAGAAATCCAAGATGAATCTTAAACTGATATGTTCTTCCATTTCACAAGATACTCCTTGTACTGACTGCCTTGGGTACTATTCCCAATCCTACTATCCAAAATGTCTTCAATCTGATCTAGTTTCTTTCGGGGCAACTGCTTCTCCAAGTCTGCAATACTATCTTCACTAACTTTTGATTAATGATACTGATGCAGATTTGCAATGTTCAATATAGGTGAAATCCTCAAACTATCTAGTAGCTCCACCTCATATGCATTTCCGAAACTGAATTTCCTCAAGATCTTACAAGGTCCAAACTTCCTCATCTGTAACTTGTTATAGGTTCCAACTGGAAATATTTATTTTCTCAGATACACCATCACTTCATCGCCAAATTCAAATTCCTTACATCTTCTCTTCTCATCTTCTTTCTCCTATACTTGTGGTTCATATCCTCTAATTATTGTTTAACCTGAATATGCAAGGCCTTCATTTGATCTACAAATTCTTCTACTTCTACACGCCTAGTGCAGGAGCACCCCATCAAACCCTTCATGATGATATGACAGACTCTTAGGAGTGTGGTTAAAGCATTAAACATGTCTTTAGGATGATTTGTGTAGGTTTTCAATCCTGCATTATGTGTTTGTAATAAGGAACCCCATCTTGTGAGCTAAAATCCTATTTTGGCATTTTTATGAGCCAATTAGGACTTTTGGACAATAGGGGATCAAATGTGTTAATTTAATATGTTTCAAGATCTTTTTAAGAGTATGTAAACTAGATCTAAGGCTTAAGAGGCAAAATATGACATTTTGACAACTTTTGCAAAAGTTGTCAAAAGTTGTCATGAGCAACTTTTATGCACTTTTTGCATTTTTAACATTTCAAACTTCCTCAACGACTCTAAATTCTTGTATTTTGGTTGAAAGTGGGTGTAGAGAAGTATTTGAACCATGTGGATCTAATTCCCAAAGGGGAGTTGTCCGAAGGAGAGTTTGATGCCAACAAACCAATAAAAATTCTGAGTTTTCCTGCATTTCTGGAGTTTTCATCCGTGGTACAAACCTGTACGGATTGGTAATCATTCTAAATGTTATGAATAAGTTAGAGGGGTGATTTAACTCTGCTTTGGCTATGGTTTGAAACCTTAATTGTATATAGTTCTCTAGATATTCAAGTTTTGTTGTAGGTACCCCAGGAAACCAAGGCTTACCTTAGGTTTTCATCCTTCCATAGCCATATCTTGCACTTCCCTAGTCTTAGACTCATGGGATTTGGTGGAAGGAAAGTATGGTCATTTTATTCTAGGATTCTAAGAGGATTTTGTAGGGAAAGAAAGGAAGAATTTTGTTTGGGGTGATCTTAGGTAGACATCTCTACGTGGCTACCTAGACCTTAAATAGATAGATCACCTTTGTGTGCAAATGACAATGATTCCAAGTGTGTAACCCTATAATCCCTCATGAGTTATGGTCTCTCACCTACCCAAGGGGTTGTAGTTCACCAGTTTGCTCATTTAAGCATAGTTGCTTCACAAAAGAGACCTAATTAGCCCTTTAGGACAATCAACATCTTAACAGTTCAAAACCTTGTTTTACAGACCCCAATCCTTCCTTTTGGGGATTTATATAACTTCAAAAAGGGTGTCTAAATCCATGATTTATTCACCTATGTGTGTGGAAGAATCTGGACTTAAGTTCCAATTACCCGCTAAATAAGGCTACAAGCCACTCGGCCTAATTAAGTGAGTTTGCAAAGGAATGAGCATGAAATCTTACAACCGGTGCTTTGTCTAACTTTTAACTTTGGGTAGTCTTGTGTGGCCCAAGAATGGTGTACAAATGATTTGTAGCCCTTGAATGCATCAGGGAGTGTGTTATTGCAAGATACCCCTTTGAGTAGGCATGGTTCTTGAGGATTGTGTGAAGTACTACCTAATGTTGTAGAGCCTTGTCTTGAGAGGATCCCATTCTTGGTTTGGGGGGCCAGTGTCTTACATTTGAGGTGTTTGAAAGGTTACATGGAGGGCTCTGCATCAAGTGGTATAAGAGCTAGTAGTGTCTTTGGTAAGAAGACAAAGAATTGAGATATGTCAGAATGACAAGAGAAAGAAGTCTCTAGAGGAAAAATCACCAACATGGAATTGGCAAAGATTGTGAGAGAACAGACCACTACTTGCTAGGCAATGTAGAGGGAGCTTGAGAGGTTGAGAGGCAGAGTAGATGTGAAGGAAGATGGAGGCACCCGTAGTGGTGATGAAGGGGATGAGGATGAGATCTCTATGCTAGAGGAAGAGGCAATTCCTCCTGATCAGAGGCACTTCCTTAATGCTCTCAAATCCATGGAGAAGAGAACCATGGAGTAGAAGATTGATTTGCCAACTTTCACTGGGAAGATGGAACCAGATGTTGTGATGGATTGGATAGACTCACTATCTAGTTTTGTTGAGTGTGAAAACATTCCAAGACACCAGAAGGTGAATATTTCTAAGTCCAAGTTGAAGGGAGCAGCCCTAACTTGGTGGAACTTTGTCCAAGAAGAAAGGGAAAAGGACAAAAAGCCCAAGATTTTTTCTTGGAAGAGGATGGTTGTCTTGGTCAAAGAGGCTTATGTACCCAAGGACTATGAAATAAAACTCCATAAGAGGAGGCAAAATCTCAAGCAGAAGGAGATGGATGTGAACTCATACACCGAGGAGTTCCAAAGGATATGCATGAAGTCTAAAACAAAAGAGGAAGAGAGTGAGAAATTTGCTCGCTACCTAAATGGACTAAGATACAACATTCAAGAAGAATTGAATCTTCTTAGCCTAGATATCATTGGTAGATGCCCTCAACTTGCTATCAAGGTGGAAGAAAAGATCAAAAGGAGACAAGAACAAAATAACAAAGGAAGAGGAAGACAACAAAGGGGTGGAAGAAATTTTTTTAAAAGTAATGGAAATGGTTTTGGAAATCAAGGTGAAACTAGTCAAGAAGACTCTAGAGGAGAGAGTAGTCGCAATAACAATGGAGGATACAATCAGAGAGGTAACTTCAGAGGAATAAGACCACCATTTAGAGGAAGATCTCAAGGTAGAGGTCCAATCAGATGTTCTAACTACAATCAAGAAGAACACATGGCCAATAGATGCCTAAATAAACCTACTATTTCCATGGGAGAAAGGAGAAGTAACTTGCTCTTAGAGGCCGACTGCCAAAGTGTGGCAAGTGAAAACACCTATCAAAGTGTCAATACCCCTGACAGTTATGGATACCTTGAAAGAGGTTAAGCTTTAATGATTAGAAGACCAGTGACCACTATGAAGATGTCTGATAGAGAACCCCCACAGAGGAAGTCTCTATTCAAGACCACTTGCAAAGCCGGTGGAAAGGTATGTAAGGTCTTAATAGACTCCAGTTCAACTAAGAACTTTGTGTCCCTAGAGATGGTATAAAAACTAAAATTGAGAAGAGTACCTCACCCTTGTCGCTACAAGGTCTCATGGCTCACACAAGGACAACAAGCTATTGTGGAAGAGCAGGCTTGGGTAGAATTCCAGATTGGAACCTATAAGGATAGATTGATATTTGACATTCCAAAGATGGATGCTTGTCATCTCCTATTTGGGAGACCATGGAAGTTTGACTTGAAGGCACAAAATGATGGTGCTAGGAATACATACTCCATCACCAAGGATGGTAAAGTGATTGAGTTGCTACCTTTAATGGAGGATGATGAGGTGACCAAAATAAAGGAGGCCAAGGTGTTGATGTTAGGAGGGAAGCAATTCATAAAGAACATGAGAAATGAAGACATGGTCTATTATGCCCTTATCCCTATTCCCACAATAACAAAGGTGGAGAAGTCTAAAGACAAGGGAGGGGATAGATTAAGGTTGATTGACCCTGCAGTGCAGCAGCTGCTAGACAAATACAAGGGTGTCATCTCTGATGTCATGCAAAGGTCACTACCTCCCATGAGAGACATAAACCACTATATAGACCTTATACTTGGATCCACCCTGTCTAATAGGGCAACATACAAGCTCACACCAGATCACAATGTTGAAATGACAAAATAGGTTGAAGAATTGTTGCAGTTCGGATTGATTGGCAAAATTTTAAGCCCATGTGCAGTCCCTGCAGTCTTGGCACCAAAAAAGGTTGGCACTTGGAGGATTTGCATCGACTCAAGAGCTATCAAAAAGATTACTATCAGGTATAGGTTTCCAATGCCTAAGATTGAGGATTTGCTAGAGTGCTTGGGGGGTGCTAGATATTTTACAAAGGTTAATTTGAAGAGTGGCTATCATCAGATTAGGATTAGGTTGGGAGATGAGTGGAAGACTTCTTTTAAAACAAATGAGGGGTTGTATGAGTGGAAAGTCATACCATTTGTCTTATCCAATGCCCTAAGGTTAATGAATGAAGTCTTGAGGGATTTCATAGGGAAATTTGTTATAGTCTACTTGGATGACATCCTAGTTTTCAGTCAAACCAAAGGAGAACATCTAAAACATATAGACCTAGTCCTAAGAAGATTATATGAAGATAAATTAATGATCAACTTGGAAAAGTGTTCCTTTATGCAGGAAGAGATTATTTACTTAGGATTTGTAATCTCATATGGTGAATTAAAAATGGATCAAGAGAAGGTGAGTGCCATATTGTCTTGGCCTACACCTAGGACAATGAATGATGTTAGAAGTTTCCATGGCTTGGCTACCTTCTATAGGAAGTTTATAAGGGGATTTAGCCATATTTGTGCTCCTATGCTTGATACCATAAAAGGAGGACAAAAGTGCAGGTTCAATTGGATAGAAGAAGAAGATAACTCTTTTGAAACATTGAAGAGGAAAGTTGCAGAGCAGCCGATCCTTGCCCTACCTGATTTCAACAAAATCTTCCAAGTGGAGTGTGATGCTAGTCATATGGCTATTGGAGCAGTACTTTATCAAGAAGGAAGGCCTATTTCTTTCTTCAGTGAGAAGTTGAATGAGACCAAGAGGAGATATTCATCCTATGACCTAGAGATTTATGCTCTAGTCCAATCATTGAAAAAGTGGTGTGTAGGGGAAAAAGTGAGACTAGGTTAACATGCCCTAATCCTACCTTTTGACACACATTACGGAATACGAAAGAGCCTAGAGATATCACACAATTGGCTACTTCTTTTTGTGAAAGAGAGAGCCACGGGATATCTATTAGGATTTCTATTCCTTTGTTGAAATTGAAAGCTAAAATGATACAAGTTCAAACCCTAACCTCGAAATGTAAGTATGAACTAGTAACAAGTTTGCAGAATTGAGATTAAACAATGAACAGCTGTAAATGTAAGGATAAAATAAGAATGCAGATATGTACCTGGAGTCGAAATCAGACTGAAAATGTTCGGGACGGGGGCGCGGATGCCACTGTCCTGATTCTGCCCCTAAAACTGCTCCGAAAACTGCTGTTTTGCACCCTGAAACACTGTCTGGAAACTGTCGGAAAGCTGTCTGTCCGGAGGACCAGGGCGCCCAGCGCCTCTGTCCCAGGGACCAGGGCGCCCAACGCCCCTGTCCTGGCAGGACCAGGGTGCCCAGCGCCCCTGTCCCAGTCTTCTGAGCCAACCCTCAAGGGAGGAGTACAAGCCAATCTTCAGTCGGTAATCTCCTATTGTTCTTCAATGTCTTCCAAGCCCTAAATGAATGAATGAAATTTGATAAGTGCTTGATAGAGGAATGTTGAATGTTGTTGAAGTCTTCAAAGATCTGCTCTTTCGCTGCATAGAAGGTCCTTGAAAGCCCCAAAAATCCCCTCCTTTCAAATGAAGAAAGAGAGCTCTTATGCATGAAACCCTAGGTCTTAATTTCGTATTTTGGCCGACCTAGAGATTGAATATCCCGCCAATTTCTTGGGGTTAAGCTTTATTTTATGATTGGATCGTGCTCCCAAAATTTCGGGAAAATGTCCGGGACCATGTTGCACGGGCGCCATGGTCCCGACAACTTTTCACCAAATTT
Source organism: Cryptomeria japonica (assembly GCF_030272615.1). Classification (NCBI taxonomy): domain Eukaryota; kingdom Viridiplantae; phylum Streptophyta; class Pinopsida; order Cupressales; family Cupressaceae; genus Cryptomeria; species Cryptomeria japonica. The sequence continues at coordinate 690,467,831 of NC_081411.1, forward strand.
TCAGGGCCGTCAGATATGATGATTTTAGAGAGAATCCCGAAGTTACAGGTGATTTCGAGATGTTTTGACCCCCGAAATCAAGCCCCCAAGTTCAAAATAGGACCTAATTAGGGTTTTTGATTAAATGATGTATTGGAAGAATAAAATGAAAGGGGCACACTTTAATGAAAGGGCCCAACTTTATGATATGGGAGATGATAAAATAGGACCTTAGACCTAATTAATTTGATTAATTAAGTGCTAAAGGGGAAATGCAATGCAAAATGCAAAATGCGCCAAGGCGGGTGCTAAACTAGGTGTGAAATTGTACCACCCTAGCAAGTGCGTACAATTTACGATGCTACATTTAGCCCCCACTTTAGCGGTCATATGAACACTACGTGCATATGCAAGCTAAAGTACAGAAAAGTAAACATTATTTGAAAAAGGATATATCCATAAGTCTGTCGAACGAAGCCCCCAGCGGTATCTGCAGTACACAGTTAGGAACCACACCCTACAAAACACACGTTAGATCACAAAATCACCTAATGCTTACTAAGAAAGGTGATGAAAAATTTGAGGGTAGCTATATGCCCCCCCCTATTTCGGCTTGCTAATTTTAGTGAGTTGAAACAGGGTATCATGTTTACCACTTCGAATTGTTAAAGAATAGTGATGACAAATGCTCACAAGAAGATTTGATATGAGATCAAAAACTAATGGAGAATCATTTGGTAAGAAAGAGGACTAAATCTCAATTCCAACACAACAAAAAGTGTGAGGATTTGGGAGTTCTCTAACACAAGATGAAGGATGTAAATGGAAACAAAATGAAAAGAGAAAGAGAGGAAAAAAAGCATGAATACACACATTGGTGATCCATGAGTTAGACAAATATAACATCTTCTAGAATAAGACAAAGAAGAGAATAAGAATGCAATACTTCCTTCTTTTGTGAGTTGAAAGTGATTCTTAATGAAGGATGATGCTCCTTTTAACCCAATCAGGAGAGTGAATTCATTATAGATGTATTTTACCAAGTGCAAAAGAGGTTGTAGTCAAGGACTTACACCTCTTGTAAGAGAGAATCCTTGAACAAACAACAAATGCCTACAAGGAATAACATCCACGAAATAGGAAAAAAAGTGGATCCTTAGATAAAAATAAGGAAAGATCATTGCCTCAATGAGAAGGACTTACACAATCTTCTAGGGAGAGATTTGGACATAAGCAAAAGAAGAGATATATGAAATCACTCTTGTCCCCATAGGAACAAGAAAATTAGGCTATTATGTTGCTTCAAAAAAAAAATATGATTGCACTTGACATTGTACCATCATGAATGACAATGAGCCCCCAGTAAATGAGCTACCAATGTCACATAATGATGAGCAACATAATAGCCATTAATGTTATTTAAAGACATGATAGATTGAATGAGGTATTTGAATATGACATGCTAAATGCTCAACTATAAGTGAGATCAAAAACATGTATAAAATTGAAGAAGAAAAGTCACAAGAACTCTTAGAAGAGGGATAAGTGTAATTTATTAGAGCCTTATCCTTGGAGGAAAGGACTTTATGACGAATAGGAGAAAAAGATTCATAAGTGGATTTAGAAATTTGAGGGGATTCATAAAGAGATTTGTTCATTGCCAAGATTTCCTTATGAGGGGAATGAGAGTTGATAGAAGTAGAAGATGATTTAGTGAGATCATCATCACTACTAAATATAGCATTCACATTGAGAGATGGTCTTTTAGATGCTTTAGTGCGTTTGCAGGGATTATAGCCAAGTCCAAAGGCATAATTGTGAAAATTAGTCTCTAGAGGAACTTTTATCCCTTGTTCATGAGCACCACAACCATTTCCATGATACCCATGCTTAGCAAAAATGCGAAAACCACGACCATAACAATCAGCCATTTCAGAAAGAGAAGGTGGTTTTTCATAAGACAAAGAATCAAACTCTTCATAATTAGAGGTGTGAGGAGAAGAAGTTTGAGAAGCGGCCACAAAATTATTGCTCATAGATTCAGGTAAGACTGATTGATCTCTAGTTTCTTCCTTCTTTTTACCTTTAAGATCTCTAGGAGGAACCCTATATTCACCTACAAAGGTGGGATTAAAATCAAGAGATCCCCAATCGTCTTCCGCGAGAACCTTCTCAGGATCAAAAGCCTTTTCATGTGTAGACTCAAGTCCAGAAGGATCTTCTTCAGGAGCTTTAGGCTCATCCAAAGAATTTTGATTATTAGAGGGTGATGATTTATCCATAGGTATCTTGTTCAAAGAGTCATTACTAGAAGAGGAAGGCTTAGAAGAACTCCCTTTGGAAGTAGATGTTTGTAAACAAGACTGAAGATTAGTATCACCTATCAAGGTATATGTCTTATTGTTATAAATGAATTTAACTTGTCTATGCAATGTAGAGGGGACAGCTTGCATACTGTGAATCCAAGGTCTCCCTAATAGCAAGTTGTATGATAGATTTCCTGACATAACATGGATAGGAGTAGGAAAAGTAACAGGTCCCACTGTGACGGGTAAGGTGATAATACCTAATGAAGACTTAGCCACATTATCAAAGCCTCGAATGGGATGAGAGGCAGGCTCAATAAGGGATGTATCCACATTCATCTTATGCAATAGATTAATGCTACACACATTAAGGCCAGAGCCATTATCTACCAGTGTTTGTCTTATAGCAGTGTCATTTATGATAACCACAATCATCAAGGGATCATATTGTTGTTGAATTTCACTAGTAGGCAACTCATCTTGGGTAAACACAATTTGAGCTTTAGGATTCATCACAAAGTTAACCAAAGACACTATATTACTAGATATATTAGGTGGAGGAACATTCAAATCTTTCAAGGCATCTTGTAACATTCCATGATGAGCAGAAGAAGTTTGTATCAAATCCCAAAGAGATATCTTTGCGGGAGTAGTTTTAAGTTGTTCTATGAGATCATAGTCCTTACTAAGCATTTGTGAAATACGAGGCGCTTGAGGAAGAATAGGTTGGGAAGGAGGAAGTGAAGTGGGGATAACTGGAGGAGGACTAGGTTGCCTATTATTTCTTGTGTTATAGGTATGAGCAACCGCATGATAACTCTCTCTAGTCAGTTGCTTAGCATACTCATAAGGGCTCTTAGAAGAATAACCTCCTTGCACAGTAATAATAGGTTTCTTAGGAGTGCAAAAAGAATCATTAGCATAACCACCTTGAACCACTAAGATAGGCTTATTTAAAGGTTGAGAATTTTGAGAAGGACAAGCACCTTGGACAGTGAAGAGAGGTTTGTTAGGTGTCTCATTCACATGTATCAAATTGATTGAGGATGGTTTAGAGGAATGAACAAAAGTGTTGGAAGAATTATTGATAGTCTTCTCTTGCACTAAAATCTTATCATAGATTAAATCAATTTTAGGAGAGAGACAAGGGGTAAGCATTGATGTTCTAGTAGGAAGAGGAAAGGTCATATCATCCTCTATCATCAAAGGATCTACATGGGGAATAAACTCTCTAGGAGAAGGATCAACACTACTCTCTAAAGTCTCACTTTTGAGAGGGAGATCTTTGAAAGAAATGTTAACCATCTTGCTTTGAACTAGGGTTTCCTTATGAGTAGAACCAAGTTGAGGAAAGGGAGAATACTTGAGATTCAAGGAAGGTGAGAAATTATCAAGGGAGAGAGAATAATCTACACCTTCTTCTAATGGTTCATCCCAAATAGTGAAGTGGTTGAAAGGAATGTTTGAAGTATTGTTAATTTCGGGAGAGGAGCTAACATTGTTTATTAATTCCTCATCCTTAGAAGGGAGAGCATCAATAGATGTGTTAAACTCATCCTCTTTCCTCAAAATATGTTCAATATGATCTTTAGGGGAGAGAGAATTAAGGAAAGTGCTTATTATTTCATCTTCTTTCTCTAAGGGATGCTTATGGGTAAGACAAACTTTAGGAGAAGGGTAAGCATTTATCATTAATTCATCATCTCTAGTGGGAATTTTGTTGGAAAAGGAAAGGCCATCACTAGGAAATGTAGGGATAATGTCATCTTCTTGCACACAAGGATCCTCATGAAGGGAGTGTTTTTTAGGGGACACAAAGGCATCAAGGGCATCATTCAACAAAGCATGATCATATCTATTAAAAGGTTTATCTCTTGATTCAAAAGGAGATATCTCTTCATAGAGGGAATCATTGAAAACAACCATGTTACTAGATTTAGTGGAAGAGCTGATAGGAATGTACCCTTGAGAGGAATCATTCGACTTATCTTTCTCATCACAACAAAATGGCATAGTAACAATGTTTATGAGCTTTTGGTAAAATGAAGGTTTGGTATATTTAGGTTTTAAAAACTCATCTAAAGCTTCATCTAACTCATAATTATCACAAATATGAACATCTTGCAAATAAAAATCTGACATTTTGAAATTGCATAAAATTTAAACACACAATGCAAAGAAACACACTCTTTTTTTTTTTTTTTCTTTTTAATGAAAATGAAATGAAAACACACTAAATCTAGATCTAGATCTAACAAATTCAATGCAAGAGGAAGCAATGATAGATTCACGTCGGGTTCACCAAAATGTGTAGGGGAAAAAGCGAGACTAGGTTAACATGCCCTAATCCTACCTTTTGACACACATTACGGAATACGAAAGAGCCTAGAGATATCGCACAATTGGCTACTTCTTTTTGTGAAAGAGAGAGCCATGGGATATCTATTAGGATTTCTATTCCTTTGTTGAAATTGAAAGCTAAAATGATACAAGTTCAAACCCTAACCTCGAAATGTAAGTATGAACTAGTAACAAGTTTGCAGAATTGAGATTAAACAATGAACAGCTGTAAATGTAAGGATAAAATAAGAATGCAGATATGTACCTGGAGTCGAAATCAGACTGAAAATGTTCAGAATGGGGGTGCGGGCACCACTGTCCTGATTCTGCCCCTAAAACTGCTCCGAAAATTGTTGTTTTGCACCCTGAAACACTGTCTGGAAACTGTCGGAAAGCTGTCTGTCCAGAGGACCAGGGCGCCCAGCGCCTCTGTCCCAGGGACCAGGGCACCCAGCGCCCCTGTCCTGGTAGGACCAGGGCGCCCAGCGCCCCTGTCCCAGTCTTCTGAGCCAACCCTCAAGGGAGGAGTACAAGCCAATCTTCAGTCGGTAATCTCCTATTGTTCTTCAATGTCTTCCAAGCCCTAAATGAATGAATGAAATTTGATAAGTGCTTGATAGAGGAATGTTGAATGTTGTTGAAGTCTTCAAAGATCTGCTCTTTCGCTGCATAGAAGGTCCTTGAAAGCCCCAAAAATCCCCTCCTTTCAAATGAAGAAAGAGAGCTCTTATGTATGAAACCCTAGGTCTTAATTTCATATTTTGGCCGACCTAGAGATTGAATATCCTGCCAATTTCTTGGGGTTAAGCTTTATTTTATGATTGGATCGTGCTCCCAAAATTTCGGGAAAAATGTCTAGGACCATGTTGCACGGGCGCCATGGTCCCGACAACTTTTCACCAAATTTTCAGGGCCGTCAGATATGATGATTTTAGAGAGAATCCCGAAGTTACAGGTGATTTCGAGATGTTTTGACCCCCGAAATCAAGCCCCCAAGTTCAAAATAGGACCTAATTAGGGTTTTTGATTAAATGATGTATTGGAAGAATAAAATGAAAGGGGCACACTTTAATGAAAGGGCCCAACTTTATGATATGGGAGATGATAAAATAGGACCTTAGACCTAATTAATTTGATTAATTAAGTGCTAAAGGGGAAATGCAATGCAAAATGCAAAATGTGCCAAGGTGGGTGCTAAACTAGGTGTGAAATTGTACCACCCTAGCAAGTGCGTATAATTTACGACGCTACAAGTGGAGACACTACTTGCTACCAATAGAATATATAATTTTCACAGACAATCAGGCTGTTAGCTTCATAAACAGTCAAGAAAAGTTGAATCACCGTCACATGATGTAGGTAGAAACCCTACAAGACTTTACTTTCATCCTTAAGCACAAGAAAGGAGTCAAGAATAAGCAGATGCTTTGAGAAGAAGGGTCCTAACTATAAATCAGATTCATTTGGAAAGTGTATAGACTCTTTGAAATCCATGTATGAGGGTGATGAAGATTTAGGAGAATCCCATAAGGTATGTGCTTCACCCAATGAACAGTTTCATACTGAGTACTCTAAATTTTCGATTTAAAATGGATTGTTATTTAAAGGTTCCCAACTATGTATACCCAAATGCTCTATAAGATTGAATATAATTAAGGAAAAACACTGTGGAGCAATGGCAAGCCATTTTGGTCTTGACAAGACACTAGATTTGGTGAAGAGGCACTATTTTTTGCCCAAAATACAAGCAGATGTCAGGAGATTTGTAGAAACATGTGTAATTTGTCAAAACACAAAAGGAAAGTCCACCAATGCAGGCTTATACTAGCCTTCACCCATACCTTCAAGACCATGGGAAAGCATAAGCATGGATTTTGTTTTAGGATTACCTAGGACAAGGAGAGCATATGATAGTGTTTTTGTAGTAGTGGATAGGTTTAGTAAGATGGCACATTTCCTATTATGCAAAACCACTTGTGATGCTTCTTATGTAGCGGACTTGTTCTTTAAGGAAATTGTCCGGATACATGGTCTACCTCTGACTATAGTCTCTGATAGAGATGTGAAGTTCATTGGTCACTTTTGGAGGACCATTTGGAAGAATCTTGGAACAAATTTATCCTTCTCCTCAGCCTACCATCCCCAAATGGATGGCCAAACTGAAGTTGTAAACAGGTCACTAGGGAATCTGCTAAGATGTTTCACAAGACAACATGGTGAAAGGTAGGATAGTATGTTGTCTCAGGAATAATTCTCATACAATGACATAGTGAATAGGAGTACTGGTAAGTCACCTTTCTAAATTGTATATGGTATCCACCCAAGGGGAGTGATAGAGTTGAGAGAAATACCTCAAGGAGAAACCATTAGTGCAAATGGAGAAACCTTTGATACTGCCAAAAAAGAAATCCATGACCAAGTTAAGACTCATTTTCAACAATCTACAGAGAAATATAAAGCTCATGTTTCCAAAAAGAAGAGAGATGTTCAATTTGATGTACGAGACTTGGTGTGGGTTCATTTGAAGAAGGAAAGACTTCAAAAAGGCAGATATACAAAACTAATGCAAAGAAAGATTGGCCCCTGCCAAATCTTAAAGAAATGTGGTCCAAATGCCTATGAACTTAAACTACCATCTAACTTTGGTTTGCCACCTATCTTTAATGTTTGTGACTTAACTCTTTATAAATATAGTGTTGATGCATGAGAAGACACAATTCAGGTTGTTGTTGATGATGATGTTCCCAAACATGAACCACCATAGTTGCATACGATCTTAGACACTAAGGTTGCAAAAGAAACTAGGAATAAAGATTATATGGAGTATTTGGTGGCTTGGAAAGGGCAACCTGATTCTGAAGCAATGTGGATGACTGAACAACAAATTAACACTCATGGTGCCGACCTGGAGACTCTCATCTCAAGTGGACTTGAGATTTCTTTTTCCGGGGAGTATGGTGTAGGAGGACCCCATCAAACCCTTCATGATGATATGATAGACTCTTAAGAGGGTGGCTAAGGCATTAAACATGTCTTTAGGATGATTTGTGTAGGTTTTCAATCCTGCATTATGTGTTTGTAATAAGGAACCCCATCTTGTGAGCCAAACTCCTATTTTTGCATTTTTATGAGACAATTAGGACTTTTGGACAATAGGGGATCAAATGTGTTAATTTAATGTGTTTCAAGATGTTTTAGGAGGATGTGAAATAGACCCAAGGCTTAAGAGGCAAAAGATGACATTTTGACAACTTTTGCAAAAGTTGTCAAAAGTTGTCATGAGCAACTTTTATGCACTTTTGCATTTTTGACATTTCAAACTTCCTCAATGGCTCTAAACTCTTAGATTTCAGTTGAGAGAGGTTGTAGAGTAGTATTTGAACCCTGTGGATCGAATTCCTAAAGGGGAGTTGTCCGGAGGAGAGTTTGATGCCAAGAAACCAATAAAAATTCTAAGTTTTCTTGCATTTCTGGAGTTTTCATCCGTGGTACGATCTTGTACAGATTGGTAATCATTATAAATGTTGTGAATAAGTTTGAGGGGTGAGTTAACTCTTCTTTGGCTTTGTTTTTAAACCTTAATTGTATATAGTGCTCCAGATATTCAAGCTTTGTTGTAGGTACCCCGGGAAACTAGGGCTTACCTTAGGTTTTCATCCTTCCATGGCCATATCTTGCACTTCCCTAGTTTGAGATTCATGGGATTTGGTGGAAGGAAAGTATGGTCATTTTATACTATGATTCTAAGAGTATTTTTTAGGGAAAGAAAGGAAGAAGTGTGTTTGGGGCGATCTTAGGTAGACATCTCTATGTGGCTACCTAGACCTTAAATAGATAGATCACCTTTGTGTGCAAATGGTGATGATTCCAGGTGTGTAACCCTGGAATCCCTCATTATTTATGGTCCCTCACTCATCCAAGGGGTTTTATTTCATTGGTTTTCTCATTTAAGCATAGTTGCTTCATAAAAGAGACCTAATTAGCCTTTTAGGATAGTCAACATCTTACCGGTTCAGAGTCTTGTTTTGCAGACCTCAATCCTTCCTTTTGGGGATTTATATAAATTAAAAAAGGGTGTCTGAATCAATGATTTATTTTCCTATATGTGTGTGGAAGAATCTGGACTTAAGTTCAAATTACCCGCTAAATAGGGCTACAAGCCACTAGGCCTAATTAAGTGAGTTTGCAAAGGAATGAGCATGAAATTTTACAACCGGTGCTTTGTCTGACTTTGGGTAGTATTGTATGGCCCAAAAATAGTGTAAAAATTCTTTGTAGCCCTTGAATGCATCAAGGAGTGTGTTATTGCAAGATACCCCTTTGAGTAGGCATGGTTCTTGAGGATTGTGTGAAGTACTACCTAATGTTGTAGAGCCCTGTATTGAGAGGATCCCATTCTTGGTTTGGGGGGTCAGTGTCTTATATTTGAGGTGTTTTATAGGTTACAAGGAGGGCTCTACATCAACTCCGCTTGTCTTCATTATTGATATCTCTTAATTCTGATATACCTCTAGGGTGTGCTCTGGTAACAAACTCAAAAGGTGTTCTTTCGGTACTCCTATTCACTGAATTATTGTAGGCAAAATCTTCTTGAGCAAGAATCAAATCCCAACTTATAGTATTCTCTCCAACTAAGCATCTCAACAAATTTCCCAAACTCCTATTTACTACCTCTGTCTGTCCATCAGTCTGTGGGTGAAAACTAGAATAGAATTTCAAATCTAACTTCATCTTCTTCCAAAGTTTCCTCGAAAAATAATCAACAAACTTAGTGTCTTTTTCTGAAACTATGCTCTTAGGTAATCCATGCAATCTCACTACTTCCTTGAAAAATATGTTAGCTATATGTACTGCATTTGATGTCTTCTTACAAGGTATGAAATGAGCCATGTTTGAGAATCCATCCACCACCACAAATATAGAATCATTTCCTCTCCTTGTCTTAGGTAATCCATGTATGAAATCCATGCTTATGTCTTCCCAAGGTCTCTCCACAATTGTTAAAGGTTTATACAATCCCACATTCTGACTACTACCTTTTACAACTTGACAAACTCTACAACTCCGCACAAACTTCCTAACATCCTTCTGAATTCGAGGCCAAAAATAATGTTCACTCACCAATGCTACTATTTTGTCAACACCAAAGTGTCTGGCTAATCCTCTACTATGCTTCTCCTTTATCAGATTCTCCCTCATAGAACTTTTAGATATACACAACTGAACTCCTTTGAATAACATCTCATCTTGAATGAAATAATCTAACCATTTTCTTCTATCTACGATGACCGATGCTCTACATGCTTTCCAAGGTTTTGCAAAATCCGGATCATCATCATACAAGGTCTTCAACTCTTAAAATCCTAATACTATCACTCTCATCTCTGTCATGTGTTGGCCATTTGGAGGAATTGATTATGTGTTACATTGATGTTTTATCATTGATGTCAACACTAGCTATTTTGGCTGTTTACTAGTATCCTTCTGATCTTGGTAAATTGTTTGGTTTCTGGTTAGTTAGATCATGATGATCTGGTATGCTCCAGGTATGTTTTTCATTTTTGGAATTGGCTTAGATCTTCTATCCATGATACTCAGATTCATGTTAAGTCAGTTGTATTTGATTTGGTGATCGAATGCTTTCTTGTATGCTAGTAAGCTTAGTTTGTTAATCCGGTGAGGGTTTCATCGGCATATCTTGATTGAAGATGTTTGGTGTTATGCATAAGTGGTGTTGGTGCAACTTCTAGTAGAGATTCAAGATCCTGATAGTGATCATGTTCAAAACTTGTCTTATTGGGATCATTGCTTTAGCATGTGAGGACCTAAATTGGGTCTGATTTATTTAGGTTATGGATCAGCTTAATGTAACATGTTGATTGGACTTCTCGATGTGTTTCTAGGATGTCTTATGGGTTGGATATTATTTGTTTGGTCTCACACTGACATTTTTTGTAATTATGTAATTTCTTTATTGTTTGGTGGCTGACCTTATTATTTGTGGTCGAGGGTTTCTATATATATGATGTATGTAAGGGTATGGATATGGTATAGGAGTGAATAATGTAATAATAATTCATGCAGAGGATTTGGTCGACCATTGGTGATTGATTTGGGTTTATGTAAGAGGAATTAGTCCTCCGATATTGAGCTGAACTGGAACTGTATTTAGGTAGAGGAGATGCTATCATTGCATTTCATTCTTCCTTCTGGATGGTAGCCTGGACTTTAATGTAGTCAATGAGACTGCTTTTGTAATTAGTAGTGTGCTCTAGGCTGTTGGCCTTCCTATAAGTGCAGGCCCCTCAATTTGTAATCACATACTTGCTGTAAAAGTATTATTTGACTGTGGGTAGGTTTCCCACCATGGTTTTTCCCTTTACTGGGTTTTCCACGTACAAATCTTGGTGTCATGTGGATGGTATTTATTCTCTAATGGTTGCTTGTGCTTAATTGGTATATCTAATATTTTAGTAATTAGTTTATGCATTCTAGTATTGATCTTTTGGGTTCTGGTATTAAAGTTTTAATTGCTTAAGGTTTCGATAATCTAGTGACAATTGATTCATCCCCCCCTCTTAGTTGTCTTCTGGTTATTTGAATTGTTTAACAATTGGTATCAAAGCTCTAGTCCTCTCTACAAAAGCTTAACCACTTGAGGAAGATCCTATGACAACTAACAGTTCAAGTTCATCTAGTTCATTTGTTGCTATCTTTCAGAGAGATATTCCTAGGCTTGATGGAACAAATTATAGAGTTTGGAAGATTCAAATGGAGACTCATCTGAGATGTCTTGGTAAGGAAATTTGGGAAATCATAGAGAAAGGAGTTACCCCTTTTAGTCCAACATTTGGCAATCCTCCTCTGGAAAACCTAGACAAGAAGGTTGAGAATGATTGTAGAGCTAGAGAAGCCCTCTTGTGTGCACTTTCTAATCAACAAATAATGGGATTAACTGACAAATCATCAGCGAAGGCTATATGGGACAAGTTGGAGACTCTTAATGAAGGTGACCCTACTATTAAGATTGCTAAACTTGATGGTTACTGGGTGAGATATAAAAACTTGAAGATGGAAGAAGATGAAAGGAAAACTACATTCATGAAAAGGGTAAATGGGATTGTGAGGGGAATTAAATGTTGTGGTTGAACTCTGAGTGAAGATGAAATAGTTTCTAAAGTTCTAAGAGATTTACCACCGACTTATAAGATGAAGGCTATTACAATTAATGAATTGAGAACAATGGCTAATACTTCTATCAATAGAGATACCTTGGTTGGGAAATTATCTTCTTTTGAGCTTGAAGAATTTGGACATTCTGGAGCTATGAAGTCTAAACCTACTTTTCATGCATTTACATCATCAACTAGCAAGAAAGATTGGAAAGATTTGTATGCAAAGGGAATGGATGATATGAAGAGAGAAGATGAAGAATTTGAGCAACTTGAAGCCCTATTTGCTAGAAGAGTACCTAAAGGACCGGTAGGAAGTAAGTATGAAGGGAAATAACCTTTTAAATGTTTTGCATCTAATAAGATAGGTCATTTTGCATCTAGATATCCTAAAAGGAATTCAAAATTTGAAGAAAGATCTAGGAGATCTTTGAAGCCTAACCTTGGATATCAGAACAAGTATAAGTACAGGAAAAACAAAGACAAATCATGCTATATTGCGGATGAGGAAGGTGTGGCTGATTCTACTAATGAACTAGCACAAGACTCTGCTAGTGGTTATGACAATAGAAAGGAATGGGTGTTCGTGGCTATCAAGGAATATGTTCTGCCACTAGAAGAGAATCTACCTGAAGAGAAGGCACTTGCTGCCAAAATTGAAGATAAGGATGAATGGGTAATTGACAGTGGATGTTCACATCATATGACTGGAGATAAAAGGAAGTTTCTATCTTTGCAAGAATTTGATGGCGGTTTGGTTAGATTTGGAGATGACAAAGCATTTATGATCAAATAAAAATGAACTATATCATTAGATGGTAAGAACAATACTGATAATGTTAATTATGTTGAAGGTTTAAGGCATAATATTTTATGTGTGCGATAATTGGTGGATAAGGGATTTCAATTACAATTCAAGGATGGAAAATGGAAAATTATTAATAGATTTGGATTGGAGATTGCAACCAGTACTTAGACAAAAGGTAATATATTTTTGTAGCATCCTAAAATTGTGACACTTGCAATTTTGACTGCATTTGGGTCTTCACGATGGCGACGCAATACTGAACCTGAATGGAGACCCTGAAACTTGTTCATGACACCAAAAACTGCATTTTTCAGCACCTTGGCCTGATCCTCCTTGCACCCTACTGTCCCAAGAGGGGGGACCATGGCACCCAGCACCATGGTCCTTCAGGACTAGGGCGCCTAGTGCCCTGGTCCCCTAGGACCATGGCGCCCAGCGCCCTGGTCCCTAGCCCTATTTTGGGCCCGATCTCTTTTGGGCATCGGGTCTTTAAGTTTGCAATTCGGGAAATAATGTTTCCTGGTCAGCCCAAGGTTGGAAAAATCAGTCTATCAGCCCTAATTGACAAGTATATTAACTACATTTCCTCTCTCAAAAAGGGTAGATAAAAAAAAAGGAAGGACATATGTGTACAAGACGCGGAAGCGACATTCAAGCATTCAAGCATTCAAGCATTCAAGCATTCCTTCAATCGAACATTCTAAGTCTCCATTCAAGGCTAAGTGTTGCATTCAAGACAAGTATTCAACCATTGAAGAGGAGATCACATACAACATACAACATACAACAACATTTACACCTTCGCATGTAAGAATACAAACTGTAGCGTCCTAAAATTGTGACACTTGCAATTTCGACTGCATTTCGGTCTTCACGATGGCGACGCAACACGCAACCTGAATGGAGACCCCGAAACTTGCTCACGACACTGAAAACTGCATTTTTCAAGCACCCTGGCCTGAACCTCCTTGCACCCTGCTGTCCCGGGAGGTGTGCCCAGCGCCCTGGTCGCCAGGACCATGGCGCCCAACGCCCTGGTCCCTGGGTCCTATTTTGGGCCCGGTCTCCTAAGGGGCCTCCGGTCTTTTTGTTTGCAATTTGGAAATTAACTTTTCTGGTCGGCCTAAGGTCGGGAAAATCAGTCTATCAGCCCTAAATGACAAGTATATAAACTACATTTTCCTCTTTCATTCGACATGATGGAAAAAGCGTGGAAATTATACTCAAGCATTCAAGCATTCAAGCATTCCTTCAAGCAATTGATCATTTCAAGTCTCCATTCAAGGCTAAGTGTTGCATTCAAGACAAGGATTCAACCATTGAAGAGGAGATCACATACTACATGCTACAACATACAACATACAACATCTATACCTTCGCACATAAGGATACAAACATCCTTAGAACAAGGTATTAGTACTTGTTTTACAGTCATTTACATTTACAGCACTTGCTCATTTCTTGGTTAATTCCAAAACCGGGGTTTGACCTAAAGGCAAACCCCTAATCCCTAACCCCCCAATCATCTTCGCTTTTCTATGTGTAGGTTGCAGGTACGCGGCTGAAATTGAAGATCTGGAATCCTTGTGCAGAGACGAACAGATCCCCCTTCGTTTCATAGATTTTTCGGAGGACCGTGGCGCTGGGCGCCATCGTCCCGACAACTTTTGCTCAAATTTGCAGGACAGCGCCGTATCGACATTTTACTGCTAATTCCAGGTCCGCAGCTTCATACTGTATTCCTATCTCAGTTTATAAGCGAATCTTTATCACTTTCTATGCATGCTTAGCTTAATTCTTCTATCAACATTCTTTACAAAAGAGGGTAGCCTTGCTGTCTTAACCCTTGAAACACATTTAGCATCCAATCTTGCATTGTGTGGGATTGGATCTTGTGGGTTTCAACCCCTCTTTTGAATGTAAAGTCTCTCCCCTAAGTGAAAACCATCGAATCCTAGCGAACCTCCCTTCTCTCTCCTCGGAGTTGGAAGAGGGGAGAACAACTAGGGTTCGATCGCGATTTTCCGCTTTACACAAACATTCTTACAACAAGGTATTGGTACTTTATTACATTACAATCATTTACATTTACAACATTCTCATTTCTTGGTTAATTCCAAAATCGGGGTTTGACCTAAGGGAAAACCCCTAATCCCTAACCCCCCAATCATCCTCGCTTTTCTATGTGTAGGTTGCAGGTACGTGGCTGTAATTGAAGATCTGGAATCCTTGTGCAGAGACGAACAGATCCCCCTTCATTTCGCAGATTTTTCGGAGGACCGTGTGCACGCCGGGTGCCATCGTCCCGTCAAATTTTGCTCAAATTTGCAGGACAGCACCGTCTCGACATTTTATTGCTAATTCTAGGTTCGCAGCTTCATCCTATATTCCTATCTCTATTTATAAGTGAATCTTTCTCACTTTTTAGGCATTCTTAGCTCAATCCTTCTATCTACATTCTTTGCAAAAGAGGGTAGCCTTGCTGTCTTAACCCTTGAAACTCATTTAGAATCCAATCTTGCATTGTGTGGGATTGGATCTTGTGGGTTTCAACCCCTCTTTTGAATGTAAAGCCTCCCCTAAGTGAAAACCGTCAACCCTAGTGACCTCCTTTCTCTCTCCTTGGAGTGGTGGGGGGAACACTTAGGGTTCGATAGCGATTTTCCGCTTTACATTTTGGTGAACCCGACGTGAACATCCTTTCTAATTATTCATGGTTAGATCTGAAAATTGGATGCCTTGATTACATTTCCATGTTTGATCTTTTGCAAATTTTAGAGGTTAATTGCATAAAAACCCTAAATTTTCTTTTTTAGTAATTGAGCTTGTGAAATGTTTAATTGTTAATGCTTGTTTCAGATCTACCCTTCTATTGCAAATTATCAATTCATATTTGTGCTTTAATTTTGAAAATTAAGTAGTTAAGTGTCAAAACCCTAATTTTTAAAACCCTCTTGATTCAACCTTTGATCGACAATTTCACTGATCAAAACATCTCCAAATTAGCTGTAACTTTGGATTCCGCAAAAAAATCATAAAATCTTTCATCCCTGAAATTTGGAAAAAAGTTGTGAGGACCGTGTGCACCCCGAGCGCCATCGTCCCTGACATTTTTTTCGAAATTTCGGGAGCTAGATCTTACTGTATTTTTCTGCTAAAACCCAGAATCTTGGCTGATTTTATCAATTCTAACACTTTCAAAATTAAAGTCAAAGTTGGTCTGGTGATTGCTTGGATTAAGGCTCCTAATCATTCAAAAATTGTTGAAATTGAAATTTTGTCTCAAAATTGTGTTCTTACTGTCCTAAATCTGAAAAGTGTGTCGGCATTCATTCGAAATTTCAGTGCTTTATTCAAATTTTTGCAATTTGTGACTTTTGAAATTAAATGTTTAATTGCGACAATCTTGATTTCCACTTTCAAAATTGAATTTTGCATGAAATTGAGTCAACTTTTAAATTTTAAAACTTGCATTGCTTTTTGTATTCCCTCTAAAATCATAAAATTCAAAATTTCAGTTTCCCTCTCTTTTTCAAAATTCAAATTTTGCATTTTTCAACAATCTTGGTAGAGTTCAATTTTGAGATTGCAACTTTAATTTGGCCTATCTACAGATCATAAAATCACTCAATTTTTTCAGATTAGCTTTAAAATCATCATAACTTTCATCCCTAAAAATTTTGAAAAAAGTTGCGAGGACCGTGTGCACTCCGTTCGCCATGGTCCCTGACATTTTTTCCAAAATTTCGAGAGATTGTCATGATTGCATTTAACAGCTTAAATCCAGGAGATTGGCTGATTTTATTGAAATTTGCTACCTCTAAATTCAAAATCTTCTCTCCCTCTCTAGTGCATGAGTTTTACAACAATAAGCCCTACTTACACTATTCCCGTTAGATGAAGCCTTAGAATTAAGTCTTTCCAAGGTTTAACTACTGAGGAGATGGAACCTAATTTGAATAGCCTTTTTAACAAGGACACGGGTAATTCCTCTAATCCTCTTAATGATGAAGAAGCTCTCCATGAGGTTTCTGTAGAAAAACTTTCGAAATTGGATAACCAATTTGATGATTTTCAGCAATGGATGTCTCAAGAATACCCCGATAGTCAAGCTCTTTCATTAATTGAGGGTCTAAAACGTATGGTTCAAAGTGATAAGAATGGAATTGATATTTTGCGTGGTATTGCACACATTGTGGATTTGAATGTGATGCCTATGAAGAGTTGTGCTGAAACTTTAGGTTATACACAACCTCCTACTCAAGTCAATCATTCTATTCCGTTGACAACTTCTATTGCTAGCATACCTACCTTTACATCAAACATAATGACTACTTCTATACAAGACATTCCGCCTATGATCACCAGTCATGGGGGCAATCCTTCCTCTTCAATTAGCCCTCTTCCTTCATTCAATCCAACTTCTTCATTCATTCCTTCAATGAGTGTCCCTATTACATCTCCACAAATGAACATGACGCAAGGGGGCAATTCATTTAACCATTCCATTCCTCCTTGTAGTGTTCCCCCTTTCCAATCATCTCCTATGACTAACTATCATAGTGTCCCGCCACCTTACTCTCAATCAATACCTTCTTTCAATAACATAATACCTCCATCACAATCTAACACGTCTAATATGAACTCTTCGACTGAAGTGACCATTAATAATCTTGCACAAACTGTCTCTTCTTTACAGCAACAAATTGCCTCTATGAATCAATCTAAGTTTAGTGTGCCCACATTTGATGTTGCGAGCCCACTTTCTCTTGACATTGTTTGAGCTATCCCTCCTAAGCATGTTGAAATCCCACATTTGGAGCTTTATAATGGTAAAGGTGATCCTCTAACACATGTTAAGACTTTTCAAACAATATGTACCGATTTTGCTTATGACCAAAGGTTGCTTGCAAAACTGTTTATTAGGATGTTAAGAGATAAAGCCCTACAATGGTATTGCTCGTTGCCTTCTTATTCTATTACTTCTTTTGAACAACTTGCAAATGCTTTCATTCAACAATTTCAAAACAATATAAGTCCTAAAGTTACTTTGATTGATTTAATGCATTGTAAACAAGGTGTTAAAGAAAAAGTGACTGATTTCATTGGTAGATATAAGCATTTGTATGCTCAAATTTCTTTTCCAATGCCTGACAATGATATTCAAAGAATCTTTATTTCTAATTTACAAAAAGATATTCGAGAAAAACTTCTGTTTTCTGAGTTCACTTCTTTCCAACAGTTGTGTGCAACTCTTCACAATTATCAACTGACTGTGAGTCAAATGGAACAAGCAAATCCTATGGCTCCGAGTGATAAGGGTGATAGTAGTCAACAACCATTTGGGAAGTTTAAACCGAACAGAGAGTCCATTAAATTCAATGAAAACATCATCACCAACAATGTGAATGCAGCATCAGGTGTGCCTCCTATTTCTAAGTTTTTCAAGAAAGAAAGAAAGTTTACTCCTTTGAATGAATCATTGCATAGTATTATGAATAAGTTATTGGAACAAAATGTGCTTACTCTCCCTCCTATAAGGCAAATAGATTCTGCAAAGATTAATTCGCCCTATTTTGATAACAAATCTTTTTTTCAATTTCATCATCAACCTGGGCATGATACTGAAAAATGTTTTTCTTTAAAGGGTAAAATTCAAGATTTGATTGATAATAATACTATCTCTGTTTCAGGAGTGAATGATAAAGGCAATACATCTGTAGCTCCTCCTAACCAAAATCTTAAGATTTTTACTGATCCATTACCTTCTCATACCTCTAATGTGATTGAGACTAATGATTCCTCTTTCTCATCTGATGGTCTTGTGTCTATGACTCCAAATGTGATTAACTTTGTAGAGCAGCAAGAAATCCCTGAAGAACCTTCCATCACCTTTGATTCCAGTGAAACTATCAGGGAACCTGATGGTCCTTTATATATAGTTGCAAAATTCAAGAATACACCTTGCCGTGGAGTGCTTATTGATCCTTCTTGCATGGTTAATGTTATTACTGAAGAATTTCTCTTTACATTACAATTGAATCAAGTGATCTATGACAAAACAGATGTGATTGTGAAATTATTTGATGCATTTTCTTCTCTTGCAATTGGTTCTATTACATTACCTATTGAGGTCCATAACAAATCCCTTGATGTGAACTTTGCTATTATTCCTTCATCTGAACAATTTTGTGTGAAGCTTGGCTATCCTTGGCTATCTTCCATGAAAGCTATTTCTTCTCCTATTCATAAATGTTTGAAATTTCCCCATAATGGTGAAGTTGTTACTGTCAATCATAGTCTCTTTAAACTAGCTGAAAGAACTTCTAGCGTTCCTATTGATTATTTCTGGCCTAAACAATTCCAATCTCTTCCACCGCAAAGTGATCATCTTTTCAAATCTTATCAAAAGTGGAAAACAGATATGATCCTATCTCTAAGTGAACCTAGAACACCCAAACTTGATATTCCTATCGTTCTTGAGAAGGAAGTTCTTCCTTTGAAAGATAAAACTAATGTCTTTCCTCAAGAAGATTCCCAACCCATTCTTATGGATGTGACTATGTCTATGTCTAATAAACTTTCTAAAAGCAGGCCTATACCTCCTCATCATGATGGACTTGGTCTCCTTCCTAAACCAAATATTCCTCCTTTATATGGAGCAGTTCCTCCTCCTTCCTTTTATAGAGAGAAGAGACCTTTGTCTTGTCCTATCATCCAACCTAAGAGACCACAACCTAAACACCCAAGTGATAAGGATGAGAACATTCCTCCTCCTCAATCTTCTCAACTTCCTACTAAAACTAAACGAAATTGTTCTACGCGTGAACGCCGACGAAAGCATCGTCTTAGAGCTCAGGCAGCTGCTTCTCAAACTTTGCAATCTCCAAAAACACCTTCAACAAGCATTATTCCATTTTCTCCAAAATCCCCTAAACATAAGATGCATGATGGTCTTGATCCTATGCGAGTTAAAGATCCTATTTTTATAAATCTTGATGATGATATAGATGAAAATGTTATTCATGATGAAAATGTTACTTCTTTTCATTCTGATAGTGAATATGAATATGTTGATGTTGATAACCATTTATCTAACGAATTTTCTAAAGCACTTATCCTAGCTCCTAGACAAGAACAACGTGGCTTGGAACATAAACATAGCCCTTGTTTGGATCTTGTGATAGCTCCATCTACTGTGTTGTATGTTCCTCCTCAAGCGTGTTCCTTGCCTTCCCAAAATATTGATCAACAAGATCGGGGGGGTGGATGACGTGCTAGACTAGTTTCATTAGCATAGCAGATTCTCTCCTCCTCTCTTTCTTTTGTTACTTCTTCTATGTATTGTTCTCATTCTTCTATTTGTTGTCCTTAGTGTTGTCTACTTGAGGACGATGCATGTTGACTCAAAAGACACATGTGTTCCCTTCTTCTAGGTGATCTTCCTTGATTGGGGAATGAAGAACAATTATGCATACATACATATGATATACATGAATTATCATACAACATGCTGACCCCGAGGAAAGTGAAGTCACCTCGTGCTTTGTGTTTTGTGTCTATTATCCTTGGGTTTATCTCACACTTGGGGGCTAAATCTTTGTGATAACGTGCTCCTTTCCTTTCTCATTTCTTATGTGTATCACTACCTTAAAGCAATCACCCCTGTTGAGGCGTGTGCGATTGCTTTAACATAGGGGGGCATACACCCCATCTATCCCTTCACAATACTTGAAAATTTCTTGGCGAACTTAGCTTTTCCTTGAAAATTTTTGGTATTTTTCTTACATGACTCATAGTGAGGGAACCTTACTACTGATAGTCATGGTTCTCCCTTGTGATCTTCCCTTTTACTTTGTCAATCAAAGTTGTAAGATCCTTAGTCCATTGGGGGCTTGGTGTATCTTGCCTCCTTGATGTGGTGAAAGTCTTTCAATGTTGTTTCCTTGTACTTTACCAGAAGTATGAGCATACGCTTATACTCTCGCTAAAGTGGGGGCTAAATGTAGCGTCCTAAAATTGTGACACTTGCAATTTCGACTGCATTTGGGTCTTCACGATGGCGACGCAACATTGAACCTGAATGGAGACCCCAAAACTTGTTCATGACACCAAAAACTACATTTTTCAGCACCTTGGCCTGATCCTCCTTGCACCCTGCTGTCCCGGGAGGTGGGACCATGGCGCTCAGTGCCTTGGTCCCTGGCCCTATTTTGGGCCGAGTCTCTTTTGGGCATCGGGTCTTTAAGTTTGTGATTCAGGAAATAATGTTTCCTGGTCGGCCCAAGGTCAAAAAAATCAGTCTATCAGCCCTAATTGACAAGTATATAAACTACATTTCCCCTCTCAAAAAGGGTAGATAAAAAAAAAGGAAGGACATATGTGTACAAGATGCGGAAGCGACATTCAAGCATTCAAGCATTCAAGCATTCCTTCAATCGAACATTCTAAGTCTCCATTCAAGGCTATGTGTTGCATTCAAGACAAGGATTCAACCATTGAAGAGGAGATCACATACAACATACAACATACAACAACATTTACACCTTCGCATGTAAGAATACAAACATTCTTACAACAAGGTATTGGTACTTTATTACATTACAATCATTTACATTTACAACATTCTCATTTCTTGGTTAATTCCAAAACCGGGGTTTGACCTAAGGGCAAACCCCTAATCCCTAACCCCCCAATCATCCTCTCTTTTCTGTGTGTAGGTTGCAGGTACGCGACTGTAATTGAAGATCTAGAATCCTTGTGTAGAGACGAACAGATCCCCCTTCGTTTCGCAGATTTTTTGGAGGACCGTGTGCACGCCGGGCGCCATCGTCCCGTCAACTTTTGCTCAAATTTGTAGGGCAGCACCGTCTTGACATTTTATTGCTAATTCCAGGTCCGCAGCTTCATCCTATATTCCTATCTCTGTTTATAAGTGAATCTTTCTCACTTTTTAGGCATTCTTAGCTCAATCCTTCTATCTACATTCTTTGCAAAAGAGGGTAGCCTTGTTGTCTTAACCCTTGAAACTCATTTAGAATCCAATCTTGCATTGTGTGGGATTGGATCTTGTGGGTTTCAACCCCTCTTTTGAATGTAAAGTCTTCCCTAAGTGAAAACCGTCAACCCTAGTGACCTCCTTTCTCTCTCCTTGGAGTGGTGGGGGGAACACTTAGGGTTCGATTGTGATTTTCCACTTTACAATTTCATTTGAATTCCGGTCAAAAGACATGTTTGATTGCACAAATTAATGAGAGTTTTCTATGGCATAAAAGGCTATGTCATGTGAATTTTGATTGCATGGTTAAGATCAGTTCAACTAAGGCAATTAGAGATATACCTAAGATTGTGAAGCCCTCTAATCTGGTATGTAAAGAATGTCAAATGGGAAAATAGGTCAGAACCTCTTTTAAGAGTATACAAGACAAATCTAATGATGTTCTTGATCTTATTTATACTAATTTGTGTGGCCCTGCTAGAATCAAATGTTTTCAAGGTGATAGGTATTTTATGCTAATCATTGATGATTATTCTGGAATGATGTGGGTTACTTTTCTAAGGGAAAAATCTGAGGCTTTTGAAAAGTTTAAAATATTTAAAGCTAAAGCTGAAACTGAGATAGTATTGAATATTAAGTGTTTAAGGTCATATCATGGAGGAGAATTCACATCCGATGAGTTTAATAACTTTTGTGAGAAGCGTGGCATAAGGAGACAATTCTCTGCTCCCCAGACACCTTAGCAGGATGGAGCTGTGGAAAGAAAGAACAAAACTATCTTGGATGCTGCTAGAACCATGATGATGGAAGCTAATCTACCTCATATTCTACTGGAGAGAAGCAATGAGCACAGCAATTTATACATTCAATAGAGTTCACATCAAAGGGGAAACTAGTAAGACACCTTATGAATCATGATTTGGAAATACACCTACATTTAAGTATTTTAGAATCTTTGGTAGTAAATGTTATATTAGGAGAGATGATTTTGTTAGATATTTGGTTAATCCCAAAGACACTGAGAGAGGGGGTGAATTAGTGTCTAACCAGTAAATGAAAGATTTAAACTTATTTGCAACTTTATAATTGAAATTAATATACCGACAAGCAAATAATAATGCAATAAAGAGAAACAAAAGAATCAACATCAATGCACACCATAACACACATATTTTTGGTGAGGAAACCCGGTAAGAGAAAAACCTCGGTGGGATTTGTGACCCACAATATTTACTCACTAGCCAATATGAATAAATATTATTCAGTACAATAGAGGCCTGCACATACAGGAAGGCCAACTACCTAGAGCTCACTACTCAACACAAAATGGAGTCCCACTAACTACACAATTGGATGATTAAGTCCAATAACAATGTACTACTTCAAAATAGAATTTGCAATGCTAGATTTTGTATCGATTTAAGCTTTGTCTGGTACCTCTGCCAAAACCTTGCTAGTAAATAGTCTTCGCTTTTCTTTGCTTCTTATTCGGTCTTAAAATAAATACATCAAAGTGCATATACAATTATCTGGTATCATACACACATTTCATTACCTACTTCGGATACCACTACTGCTCACAAAATGACCTACAAGATCTCATACATATATGAGTCTTTACAATACATCATGTCAGCTATACAATTACAATTTACATTACATAAATAATATTATTGCCAAGTCAGCTTTGGATGTCGGTATGATCTTTTATCAATGTAAATCGGATGCCGATGTGAATAAACCTTGTAGTATCTGCCAGTGCCGGTAGGTGAAGTCTATTGCTAGTTGAACCTGTGAAACCTTGTTGAACCTTGTTGCCACTTAGTTGAACCTAGTTGCCACTATTTCCATCAATGACAATATCTACCATTCTCATTTGAGTGTATAATGCCAACAATCTCCCCCTTTGGCATTGATGGCAACACTCATGAGAAAAACCAAAACTGTGAAATCCAAAACTGAAATTTCTCCCCCTGAGCAAATGATCTCCTTCTATTCATTTTTCACCATACCTTACTTTGTACAATTTTCTCATTATACCACTCCCCCTTTGACATTAATGACAAAGGATGTCAAAAGTTTCAAAAATTACTTAGATACCTGTAGCCGGTTATGTACAATCTGAAAAATATCTGCCAAAACCAAGTTAAGACTCTTCAAAACTTTATACTATCAGAAATTATTGTCTTTGTCTGCCTGATCATCCTGGTGAGATAATGTATCTATTGCTCCAATGATCTATCTCCTTGAATTGTTGCCTTGTATAGTTCATTCTGGTGTGTTAGTAGATTATCCAATCTAGGACCAAGTTTATTCTTCAACTCCTGGGTTTTAATCTTCAACCTTGCTTTCTCTCTTTCCAACTTTTCAATCTTCGTAAATAGCCATTTCCTAATCCAAAACTGATGTTAGTTTTGAAGAAACAATCATGTTATCTGCAATGCCATCAATCTCTTTCTAAGTTTTCTTTATCTATTCATCAATGTCTTATGTTAAATGATGAGGTTTGCAGGCTTCTTGATACAATTTATTGTATTCCAGAATAGTTGATTTCAATACCAGTAGCAATGAATCAATTTGTTCTGAACAATCCTTTATTGTTTTGTCAAAGAAATCTTCCTTTTCCTTATTAACTCTTTTTTGAATAGTTTCCTCATTTATTTTGTCTATAGACTAAATGTTAGAAGAAATGAATTTGGACAATGTGTCCAATTTACTTATTGACCCAACAATGTGATCTACCTTGCACGCCGGTGCAATCATTTGCAAAATCGGTAGAGATTCATCAATAGCCTTAAATGCTAAGACATTGCATTGAGTTATCTTCTTTATTGAATCTAATAGTACATCAGTGACATTTGTTGGTCTAAAATCCACAGTAGAAGTATTGGGAGAAGTGCTAGGTTCTACAATAATTTTCTTCTCTTTTCCAATACCAATTGTTAGGAACCGGGAAGGACAAATGAGAGGGGGGGTGAATCAGTTGTCAACAAATTACTACCTAGAGCTCACTGCTCAACACAAAATGGAGTCCCACTGACTACACAATTGGATGATTAAATCCAATAACAATGTACTGCTTCAAAATAGCATCTACAATGCTGGATTCAGTACTGGTTTAAGCTTTGTCTGCTACTTCAAAATAGCATCTACAATGTTGGATTTAGTACCGGTTTAAGCTTTGTCTGATACCTCTACCAAAACATTGCTGGTAAATAGTCTTTGCTTTGCTCTGCTTCTTATTCGCTCTTAAAATAAATACATCAAAGTGCATAAATAGTTATCTGGTATCATACACACATTTCATTACCTACTTCGCATACCACTACTGCTCACAAAATGACCTACAAGATCTCATACATATATGAGTCTTTACAATACATCATGTCGCCTATACAATTACAATTTACATTACATATATAATATTATTTCCAAGTCGTCTTTGGATGCCAGTATGATTTGTTGCCAATGTAAACTGGATGCTGGTGCCAGTAGGTGAAGTCTATTGCCGATTGAAACTGTGAAACCTTGTTGAACCTTGTTGCCACTTAGTTGATCCTAGTTGCCACTGTTGCCATCAATGACAACATCTACCATTCTCATTTGAGTGTATAATGCCAACAAATTTCATTGGTAAGTTTGATCCTAGATGTGATGAAGGAATATTTCTTGGTTATTCTAATGAAATTAAAGCATATGGATGTTATAACAAGATATTGCAAAGAATTATGGAGAGCGGTAATGTCAAGGTGGATGAGCATAATACAAGTCAAATCAGAGTTTATGAGCAAGAACCGATAGTGGAAATAATGATAACTAAATTGGTAACACCTTTACCGGAGCAAAATGTTGAACAAGTTACTTCAACAGTATCAAAAAATTCAACAGTAACTGAAGATCGAGGAAGAGGAATAGAGAATCAGAAGACTCCTAGGTACGTAAGGTTGAATCATTCAGAAGATCAGATCATTGGGGATAAGAACAATGAAGTGATGACAAGAAGGAGATTGGTAGCTAATGAGGCATGTTTAATTTCTCAAGTTGAACTGATATTAGTAATTGAAGCTTGTAAATATGAATGTTGGATGAAAGCTATGGAAGAAGAATTAGATCAGATAGAGAAGAATAACACATGGACTTTAGTTCCTTTGCCTAAAAATAAGAATGTTATTGGAACTAAATGGGTTTTTAGGAATAAACTAAATGAAGATGGACAAGTTGTGAGAAATAAAGCTAGATTGGTTTGTAAAGGATATTCTCAGAAGGAAGGAATTGATTATGGTGAAACTTTTGCACCTATTGCTAGGATTGAAGTTGTAAGATTATTTCATGCCTATGCTGCACATAAAAAATATAAGGTTTATCAGATGGATTGCAAGCATTTTTTTTTCTGAATGGGGATCTTGATGAGGAAGTATATATTGAGAAACCTAATGGTTGTTCACTTTCAAATGATAAAACCATGGTTTGTAGGTTAAGGAAAGCTTTATATGGATTGAAACAGGCACCTAGAGCTTAGTATCCAAGGTTAGATAAATATCTTTTGAAGCTTGGTTTCACTAAAGGTAATACTAACAATAATCTATATTATAAAATCACTAATGATGATATACTAATTATTTAAGTTTTTGTTGATGACATTATTTTTGGAGGTGAAGATAAGTTGTGCATGGAATTTTCTGAAAATATCATGGAGAAAAAATTTGAAATGTCTATGATTGGAGAAATGAAATTTTTCTTAGGTTTGCAGATTACTTAGATCGATAAAGGTATTTTCATCTATCAAACTAAGTATGCTAGGGAATTGTTGAAAAAATATGGTATGAAAGATTCTAAACCGATAAGTACTCCTATGGTTACAAGTGAGAAATTGAAAAGGAAAGATGAATATGCACCGGTAAATCCTACAAGATACAAGTCTATGATTGGAGGTCTTCTATATTTGACTTAGACTAGACCAGATATAATGAATGTTGTTTGCATTGCATTAAGATATCAAAGTGATCCTAGAGAAAATAATGAGAAAGCGGTGAAAATAATTTTTGGATACTTACAAGGTACATTTAAATATGGTTTGTGGTACCCTAAGGATGATGACTTTACTTTATGTGCATATAAAGATGTAGATTGGGCAGGTGATGTTGATGACTGAAAGAGTACTTTCGGTGGAGCTTTCTTTCTTGGAAAGAAACTTGTTTCATAGATTAGCAAGAAATAATCATGTACTTATTTATCTACTGCTGAAGATGAGTATGTTGTTGTTGCTAATAACTGTACACAAGTTCTATAGATGAAGCAAATGTTGAAGGACATAAAAGTGCATTGCATTGGACCAATAGTTATTCACTGTGATAACTCTTATGCTATATACATATCAAAGAATCCAATATTTCACTCTAAGACAAAGCACATATCTATCAAGTATAACTTTTTGAGGAAAAGGTGGAAGAAAATGAAGTTAGACTAGTTTATGTGAACACTAAAGAGTAGATTGTAGATATTTTCACTAAACCTTTGCCTAAAGAATCATTTAAGTACCTCAGAGATAGATTAGGGGTTTCTGCCCCTCTGACAAAAAATTGATTGATGCTATTTGGCATTAGTCCGATATGCATTATTAGAGATATTATTCATTCTAGATTGTTGTAGTGATGCTACTACTCAAGGGGAGTAGTTAGCCTTGTGACTCAGTGGTTTTTGATTTTTACTTTTATATTTATGCTAGATATTTGACATTGATGTCAAAGGGGGAGAGATATTCATGTGAAAAAATTAAGGGATGTGTACTTTAGGGAGAGAAATTTATATAACTTAACCAAGATATCATTTATAGGGATTATGGATCAGAACTTCATTGCTATATTTTGTGTGGGAGATTTGTTTGGCGTTTCTTGGCACTTGGATGTTTTTTCACATCTAGTGTTGCCATCAATGCCAAAGGGGGAGATTGTTAGCCATTTGGAGGAATTGATTATGTGTTGCATTGATGTTTTGTCATTGATGTCAACACTAGTTGTTTTGGCTGTTTACCAGTATCCTTTTGGTCTTGAGAAATTATTTGGTTTCTAGTTGGTTAGATCATGATGATCTGGTATGCTCTAGTATGTTTTGGTTTTTGGAATTGGCTTAGATCTGCTATTCATGCTACTCAGATAAATGTTCAGTCAATTGGTTTTGATTTGTTGATCAGATGCTTTCCTATATGCTGGTAAGCTTGGTGAAGGTTTCATCGACATAGCTTGATTGAAGAGCTTTGATGTTATGCATAAGTGGTGTTGGCATGGCTTCTAGTAGAGATTTAGTATGCTGATGGTGATCGTATTTGAGAATTGGCTTATTGGGATCATTACTTTAGCATGTGTGGAACTAAATTGGGTTCGGTTTATCTAGGTTATGGACTGGATTAATGTAACGTGTTGAGTGGACTTCATGATGTGTTTCTGGGATGTCTTATGGGTTGGATATTATTTGTTTGGTCTCAGGCCGACATGTTTTGTAATTATATAATTGATTTATTGTTTGGTGGCTGACCTTATTGTTTGTGCTCTAGGGTTTGTATATATATGATGTAAGATCTCATTGTAGATCATATGTAAGGGTATGGATATGGTATAGGAGTGAATAATGTAATAATCATTCATGCAGAGGATTTGGTCGATCATTGGTGATCGAGTTGGGTTTATATAAGAGGATTTAGTCCTCTGGTATTAAGATTAACCAAAACTATATTCAGGCATAGGATATTCTATCATTGCAGTTCATTCTTCCTTATGGATTGTATTCTAGACTTTTACGTAGTCAACGAGACTCCTTTTTTAATGAGCAGTATTCTCTAGGTTGTTGGCCTTCCTACAAGTGAAATCCCCTCAATTTGTGATCACATACTTACTGTAGAAGTATTATCTGATAGTGGGTAGGATTCCCACCGTGGTTTTTCCCTTTATCGGGTTTTCCATGTACAAATCTTGGTGTCATGTGGATGGTATTTATTCTCTAATTGTTGCTTGTGCTTAATTGGTATATATGTTATTTCGGTAATTGGTTTATGCATTTCGATATTGATCTTTTGGGTTCAACAATCTGGTGAAAACTGATTCACCCCCCCTCTTAGTTGTCTTTTGGTTATTTGAACTATCTAACATCAACAAATTCCTCCTTCTACTTAATGCATCAAAAACTTTGTTTGAATTCCCACTTCTATGCTTCAACACAAAGGTGTAACTCTACCAAAATTCTACCCATCTCATATATGTCTGATTTAACTTACTTTGACTATTCAAATACTGCAAGGCTTGATGATCAGTATACAACATGAATTCCTTAGGCAACAGGTAATGTATCTACTTCTTCAAGGCTTGAACTATGGTATAAAATTCTTGGTCATACATTGAATATCTCCTCCTGACATCATTCAACTTTTCACTAAAATAAGCTGCTTCTCTCCCTTCCCGACTCAATACTACTCCAATTGTGTTCCCACTTGCATCATAGTCCACTTGAAATACTTTGTTGAAATCCGATAAAGTTAACATAGGTTGCTCAGTGACCTTCTATTTTAGAAATTCAAAACTTTTATTTGCTTTGGTTGTCTACTTGAATTCTTTCCTATCTCCCCTCATTGTCTCAGTCATAGGGCTACAAACTGAACTGAAATCACTGATAAACTTCTGCTAGAAACTAGCCAATCCATGAAATGATCTTACCTCCCCAATGCTTTCCAGTGTAGGCCATTCAATAATTGCTCTTACCTTCTCAGGGTCCATCTATAATCCATCCATAGATATCACAAATCCCAAATAGACTAACTCTTCTTTCATGAAACTGTAGTTCTTTAGATTTATCAACAACTTCACTTCTCTCAACCTCTGCAATACTTGTCTTAAATGCAATAAATGATCCTCTTTTGTTTTACTGAAAAATTAGAATGTCATCTAAATATATAATAACCAACTTACACAATAATTTCTTCAATACCTCATTCATCAATCTCATGAAAATACTTGGTGTGTTAGTCAACCCAAAAGGCATCGCCAACCATTCATACAATCCTTCATTTGTCTTGAATACTGTCTTCCACTCATCTCCTTCTCTGATTCTAATCTAATGATATCCACTCTTCAAGTCTATCTTTTTGTAGTATTTATCTCCGCTCAAATAATCCATTATGTCATCCATCCTAGGCAAAGGAAACCAGTACTTCACTGTGATCTTGTTTATTTCTTTGGAATTGGTACACATCCTCCATTCTCCATTCTTCTTAGGTGCTAACACTGCTGGTACTACACAAGGACTCAAACTTTCTTTGATTAAATCTTTCTTCAATAATTCATGTACTTGTGTATTCAACTCTTCATTCTCTGTCGATGTTATCCAGTGTCAAACTTTGTTAGGCAAACTAGCTCTGAGAATCAGATCCATCCAATGACTGATACTCCTCATAGGTGGTAATCCATCAGGCACATTATCTTAAATGATGTCTTCATACTCTGTCAGCAATTATTTTAATCTCCTCTAGTTGTTCTTCATCACACTCTAGGTTCTCAGTCTTCTTAGGAACTAAGGCAAAAGACACATTCTCATGTCTCATTCCATTTAGCAATATCCTTCCATCCACCAAACAAATTCTAGCATTCATACAAACTTCACTCTTCAGGGGTTCCTCCAAGGGTAACAAGGTTTGCTTCATCCCATTCGCCATAATAGTGTATATGTTCTTTCTTCCATCATGTATTGCCTGTCTATCAAACTGCCAAGGTCTACCCAACAAAATGTGACAAATATCCATAGGAATAATATCACATAAAACTTCATCATGATAATTTCCAATTTTCAATTTTACCATGAATTGCTCACTCACTAACAACTTATGATCATCTTGAATCCATGCTATTTGGTAAGCCTTGATCTTGGAGGGAGTTTGTTGGATTTATCTTCTTTCTTTTCACTGATTGTTTGCTGGAGTAACAAGGGTCATCCAAAGAGAACCTAACATAACACAAAAACATATTAAGCAAGACATTACAAATAAGCAAATACACACAATAAAATCCACGACATGAATGAAGCTAGTCAAGACAATTATCCACCTTCCAGTCTTTCTTAACATCATTTAGGGATGGTGGAAAAGAGGCAAGAGGAGCCACATTGAGCATGGTAGATGGAGCTAATACATATCATCAGAATAATTATGATCAACATTGTTAGCATGAACACCATTATTATCATCATCAAAATTAGTAAAAATAGGATCTTTAAGATGAAAAGAAGTTGAACGGTCATTTTTCTTGAGCATTTTTCACTTAGGTGATTTGAGTTGAACTTCCTCCCTAGAGATAGATGAAAGTTGGACAAATGGGACCAAGTCAACATTTGGTGTCTTTGGGAATTAAATGGTTTGGGAAGCAATCTTGCAAGATTTAGCATTATGTCTTCATCGGGGTTCTCTCGCACAATGATTCCTTTTAGTTTTAGTCAAGAATTTTGAAGGTTAAGGATAAATTGACATAGGCCTATTTTCATCCCTTATAGGGGGAGATGTTGGCATTATAGTAAGAAAGATTGTTGATATTGAGAAGGTTGTTGAAGATTATTGATATAACTGAAGAAGGATGATAACTATCTTTATAACATTATTTTGTCATTGATGTCAAGAAATTGATTATCTGATTCAGTATGACGTTGCCATATCTTAAGAAGATTGATGAGAAGAGAATTAAGATGTTGGTAAAAGACATAGAAAGAATGTGATGAATAAAGGGAGGAATAAGTTATTCAATGGGCAACTATTACCAAGTTAGACAATGATGAGATCATGATGTTTAGATTGTTTTGATATCCTACATATGTTATTGATTGTAAGGTTAATACTATACTATGCAACTGAGCAAGGAACCTAGTTGGTAAACCCTAAGGAACCTAGTCGATAAACCCTAAGGTTATCGATATCGGTTAAGGAAGACAAAATGTCTACCGAGTAAAGTTTAGTATTTACTGAGTTGCAACTGAGTTATGACAGTGTGCATGGGATGGATAAAAGCATTATTTAATGAAGGACAATGATTAGCTAGAAATGTATAAATGATTGGTATGCCATGTATGAAGTTTGTTAAGGATCTATGGTGAAGGAAAATCGGCAGAAAGATCTACAGTGCAGATTGAACTGCAATAACCTTATGCAAGTTCCAAGATAGGAATGCAAGTCCCGAGGTAAGGTAAATCATTTTCAGATCGAAAGGATACATTGAACCTAGTCAAGTTTGAAGATCTGATGGCCAACATTGATCATGAGAAATGTGATCAAGAAGATTTAGCAGTTAGCAATTGTTTATAAATAAGGAATTGTTGATAAACAATGTATGTGGGAAAGTGTATGCATAGGGATTCTACATAGTGATTACCGAGCACAAAATCTTGAAGACCTATTTGAATAACAGAGTAGAGAGCCCAGTAGAGGGACAAGATAAGTCCTACTAGATTGTTTTGAGAAAATAAGAATCTTCTTTAGCATTTTAGATGTGAAGTCGTAGATAGATTTTATTACTATTATTTTGTAAGTGACAAAATCTCTTAACCGAGTGGACTTAACAGTGTTATATGTAAACCCTCTAGCAAGGTAACATTCTAAAGAGAGTGTTTGAAATCCTTTAACAAGGTCACTTCTAACAAAGTGAAGATCCTAACAGATCTGAGGGAAATCCCTTAACCGGGTCACATCTAGCAATGTGTTTGTAATCTTTAACAGGATTTGCTTTTAACTGAGCATACTCTAGAAGAGTATATTTCTTAGTGGGTCTGAAATCCCACAGTGGTTTTTCCCTATTTGGGTTTCCACATTAAATCTGGTGTTATGAGTGTTGTTATAATTATGTGTTCTTAAGTTTGCATGTTTAGCAGTTTTTGGTTAAGTTGCTGAAGTATAAGTTACCGAGGTTGAATCTATTGATTTTATGGAAGTTTAAGTTTGTATGATTCACCCCCCCCCCCTCTCATCTTGTTAGCTATTGGCATCTATAATTTACATCAAGTATTAGAACTAACAATTGGTATCAGAGCTAAGGACTTCAGAAGAAAAAGTTTAAAGGTACTTGAGGCAAAGATCTGAAGATGTATAAAAGGGATGCACTGAAGCTGAACAAGTCAAGTTTCTCCACATGGCATAAAAGGATGAAGCTACATTTATCAGGAATTGGAGAATATGCAACATATTATCTAGAGAATGATTACATTGCACCGAGCACCAACCCTATGACCTTGGAAGAGATTAAAGCAAAGCAATAATATATTCAAGCTATTATTGAAATAACATCAGCATTGACCGACTCAGAGTTTAATGATCTAGAAGGCTGCAATGATGCAAAAGTAATGTGGACTAAGCTCACATCTATGTATGGAGGTGATGAACATTTTCAAAGAGCAAAAGTAGATAGTCTAAGAGGAAAACTTGAATCCATGAGGATGAATGAAGGTGAGAACATAACCCAATATAGTACAAGACTAAAGGAGATTGTCAATCAAATTAAAGGAGTAGGTGGAACTATTGAAGAAAAGGATATAACAAGTAATTTGTTGAGAACCCTTCTACCAGCTTATGCTATTCGAGTCTTTGCAATCAATGAATTTAGATTTGTACCTAACATGCTAGTTTCTTTGGATGCTACTATTGGTAAGCTACATGCATTTGAGTTAAGTAATTTTGATAACAGTGGGTCTTCAGTAAATCTGCATTCAGTTCTTTTCATATTGGTGAATCTGATGATTACAATGATAGAATGAGTAAGTACTCTAAAGGAGATCACAGTGGAGCAAGTGAAAGATTTTGCATGAACATGGAAAAAGTGCACGGACTATATGAAGAAATCAAGAAGCAAGAAGAATTTGAAGCATTATTAGCCAAAAGGTTACCAAGAGGAAAAGGTAAGTATAAAGGAAAGCTACCTTTAAAATGTTTCAATTGTGATAAAATAGGACATATAGTTTCTAACTGCCCTAACCAAGAATCTAGTGAAAAGAGAGAATACCGAGATAACAGGTAGAAAGATAACCAATACAAAGGACACCGAGATTTCAGAAGGAGAGATAGAAAGACATGTCTAGTAGTAGATGAGGAATCCAACGATGACAAATCTGATGAAACTGATACTAAGGAAGTTGTTTATGTGGCTATTAAAGATGGATCTGATGAGGAAAGGTATGAAGAAAATGCCCTAGTATCTCACATAAATAATAATGATTCTTGGATCATAGACAGTGGATGCTCACATCATATGATAGGTGATAAACACAAGTTTGTTAAATTAGAAGACTATGATGGAGGCTATGTAACATTTGGTAATGATGCACCATGTCTAGTGAAAGGTAAAGGATCTATAACACTTCTTGACAATGCTAAATGTGATGATGTATACTAGGTTGAAGGATTGAAATACAATTTTTTGAGTGTAGCACAACTAAACAATACAGGATACCGAATAGAATTTTAGAAAGGAATTGCCAAAGTTCATGACAAGCATGGAAAGTTAGCTGCTATCGGGACACAAACAACAGGTAATACATTTCATCTTGAATCAACTCGGAACAAGTGTCTTTATGCAAAGATAGATGATACCTGGTTATGGCATAAAAGGTTTTGTCATGTAAATTTTGATAATCTAATCAAAATAAGTAAGAAGCACCGAGTAAGAGGTCTACCGAGTCTTGAAAAACCTGAGAATGCTATGTGCCGAGGATGCCAGATGGGTAAGATGACAAGCTCAAGCTTTACAAGTAAGTCCTACACTTCTAAAGGAATAATAGATCTAGTACACACTGATCTTTGTGGTCTTATGAAAGTTCAAAGTTATTATGGTGATAAATATTTCATATTATTTGTGGATGATTACTCAAGGATGATGTTAGTTATGTTTTTAAAAGAAAAATCAGAAGCTTTTCAAATGTTCAAATGGTACAAGGCAAGAGTTGAAAATGAAACAGGAAGACAACTAAAATGTCTTAGATCTAATAGAGGAGGAGAATTCACTTCTAATGAATTTAACTTATACTGCAATGATCACGGTATAAAGAGGCAAGTATCTGCATCGAGAACACCATAGCAAAATGGGACAATTGAGAGAAGAAATAGATCAATTGTGGATTGTGCAAGAACTTTGATGATAGAAAAGAGGGTACCTCAAACATTTTGGAGAGAAGCAATCAGCACTTCAGTTTACACCCTGAACCGAGTTCAACTGAAGAAAGGAACTATGAAAACACCATATGAGATCTGGTATGACAAGAAACCTAATGTAAGTTACTTTAAAATCTTTGGAAGTAGATGCTATGTTTACAAAGATGACAGAAATGGAAAGTTTGATCAGAAAAGTGAAGAAGGAACATTTCTTGGTTATTCTTCTAGAAGTAAAGCATTTAAATGTCTGATCAAATCATCTAACAAAATAGTGGAAAGTGAAAATATGGAAATTGATGAATTTGTAGAAAGAAATGATGAAGGAAATTTCAAAGAACCAGAAGATTATGAAGAATTTGTTTATGTTCAACCAAGAAGTGCTACCGAGAAAGCTGCTAAAGAAAATGAAGATAATGTCCAGCTACTGAGTGATGAAGAAGATCATACAGAACCTACCGAGCCTATATTAGCCAAATATGTCAGAAGACATCATGCATCAAGTTAGATTATAGGAGATAAAGATGATCTAGTGATGACAAGAAACAAACTGAGACAAAACACGTCTGATTTTTGAATTTGAACCGAGAATAGTGAAAGAAGCATTTAACTGTGA
This sequence comes from Cryptomeria japonica, assembly GCF_030272615.1. Taxonomy (NCBI): domain Eukaryota; kingdom Viridiplantae; phylum Streptophyta; class Pinopsida; order Cupressales; family Cupressaceae; genus Cryptomeria; species Cryptomeria japonica. Next base: position 690,503,209 of record NC_081411.1, read on the forward strand.
AGATTGGGTAAATGCTATGATAGAAGAGATTGATCAAATCAAGAAGAATGACACATGGACACTAATCCCAAGACCAAAGGACAAAAATGTAATTGGTACCAAGTGGATTTTCAGAAACAAGCTAAATGAAAAAGGTCAGGTCATTTGCAACAAAGCAAGACTAGTTTGCAAAGGTTATGCTCAAGAAGAGGGAATAGATTATGGTGAAACTTTTGCACCTATGGCTAGACTTGAGGGAGTAAGAACATTGTTGGCATATGCTGCTTTCCAAAATTTCAAGGTATATCAAATGGATCTTAAATCTGCATTTTTGAATGGTATACTAGAAGAAGAAGTTTTCATTGAACAATCTAAAGGATTTGTTGAAGACAAAAGTAAAGATAAGGTATGCAAACTGAACAAAGCTTTATATGGTCCGAAACAAGAACCTAGAGAAAGGTATGAAAGATTGCACTCTTATTTAATCAAGATTGGTTTTATAAGGACAAATGAAAATAGCAATATGTACATGAAGAAAGATGAGGACAATGGAATATTGATCTCAGCCATATTTGTTGATGACATTATATTTTGTGGTAATGACTCCTTATGAAAGAACTTTGGAAATGAAATGTGCAAAGAATTTGAGATGTCACTAATCAGTGAGATAAAGTATTTTATAGGTTTACAAATATTGTAAATGAAAGATGAGATTTTCATTACTCAATTCAAGTACATAAAGGAAATCTTGAAGAAATTTGGAATGGAGGATTATAAACTAGTAAGTACTCCTATGAATACTAACTATAAATTATCAAAGAATGATGAATCTGCATTTGTTGATGAGACACTTTACCGATCTATGATTGGAAAATTGCAATATGTTGTGCATAGTAGACTAGATATAGCACATGCAGTAGGTATTGTAGCAAGATTCTTTGCAAATCCTAAGGAAACCCATATGACAACAATCAAGAGAATTTTTAGATACCTGAGAGGCACTGAAGATTATGGCTTAGTATATGGAAAGAGAAATAATTTTGATTTAAAAGTTTATACTGATGCTGATTGGGCAGGTAACATGGATGACAGGAAAAGCACAAGTGGTGGAGCTTTCTTTTTGGGAGAAAGACTAGTAAGTTGGCTTAGCAAGAAACAAGGATGTATTTCTCAATCTATAGCAAAAGCTGAATATGTTGCTACAACATCGAATTGTACCAATATAGCATGGATCAAACAACTATTGGAAGGTATAAATGAGAAATTTACTGAGCCAGTAACTATATTTTATGATAATACTAGTGCCATTAACATTTCAAAGAATCCAGTGATGCATTCTAAGACAAAGCATATATCTATAAAGTATCACTATCTCAGAGAAGAAGTTCAAGAGAAGAAAGTTGTGCTGGAATATATTAGTTCAAAGGAGCAATTAGCAAACATCTTCACAAAGCCACTACCAAGGGACACTTTTGAGTATCTCAGATGCAAGTTAGGGGTCCTACCCCTATCTTCTACTCACTGACCGAGTTTGGTGAAAACATCAATATGATGAATCTACAGAATATTATGTGTGGATTGATGCCGATTTACGCACTTTAGAAGGTTTTCTAAAGGTGTGCAAAAAAATGAATAGAGACAAGTCGATCTGACCGAGACTGAGATGTTACACCACAAGGCAAATCACTTCACAGAGGAAGAAAACATGATTTAGTTCTTTTACTTTTTGGCATTGTTGTCAAAAGGGGAGAAGACTAAAAGACTAAATGGTTGACTACATGATAAAGCCCTGAATGATGGATATAATAGAAGACTAATGACAGGGGGAGTAGATTGCAAAATGGAGAAGACTAAATGCAAGTCAACAACTCAGAAGTAGATTAAAAATGGAGAAGAATTCAGAAGACAATAGATCAAGGATAACAAGAGAAGTCTAACAGCAATCTGAATCCATATCAATTTGAATATCCTTTTGGTATTACCATTTAATTGTTGGTTTTTCCATCAATGCCAAAGGGGGAGATTGTTGGCATTACAGTAAGAAAGATTGTTGATATTCATTAAGGATATTGAGAAGGTTGTTGAAGATTATTGATATAATTGAAGAAGGATAATAACTATCTTTATAACATTATTTTATCAGTGATGTCAAGAAATTGATTATTTGATTCAGTATGATGTTGCCATATCTTAAGAAGATTGATTAGAAAAGAATTAAGATGTCGGTAAAAGACATAGAAAGAATGTGATGAATAAAGGGAGGAAAAAGTTATTCAATGGGAAACTATTACCAAGTTAGACAATGATGAGATCATGATGTTTAGATTGTTTTGATATCTTACATATGTTATTGATTGTAAGGTTAATAATATACTATGCAACCGAGAAAGGAACCTAGTCGGTAACCCTAAGGTTATCGATATCGGTTAATGAAGGCGAAATGTCTACTGAGTAAAGTTTAGTATTTACCAAGTTGCATCTGAGTTATGACAGTGTGCATGGGATGGATAAAAGCATTATTTAATGAAGGACAATGATTAGCTGGAAATGTATAAATGATTGGTATGCTATGTATGAAGTTTGTTAAGGATCTATGGCGAAGGAAAATCGGCAGAAAGATCTACAATACAAATTGAACCGCAATAACCTTATGCAAGTTCCAAGGTAAGGTAAAATGTTTTCAGATCAAAAGGATACATTGAACCTAGTCAAGTTTGAAGATCTTATGGCCAAGATTGATCATGGGAAATGTGATCAAGAAGATTTAGTGGTTAGCAATTGTTTATAAATAAGGAATTGTTGATAAACAATGTATGTGGGAAAGTGTATGCACATGGATGCTACATAGTGATTATTGAGCACAGAAGCTTGAACACCTGTTTGAATAACAGAGTAGAGAGCCCAACAGAGGGACAAGATAAGTCCTATGACTAGATTGTTTTGAGCAAATAAGAATCTGCTTTAGCATTTTAGATGTGAAGTTGCAGATAGATTTTATTACTGTTATTTTGTAAGTGACAAAAAATATCTTAACTGAGTGAACTTAATATTCTTATATGTAAACCCTCTAGCAAGGTAACATTCTAAAGAGAGTGTTTGAAATCCTTTAACAAGGTCACTTCTAACAAAGTGAAGATCCTAACAGATCTGAGGGAAATCCCTTAATTGGGTCACATCTAGCAATGTGTTTGTAATATTTAATAGGATTTTCTTTTAACCGAGCATACTCTAGAAGAGTATATTTCTTAGTGAGTCCAAAATCCCACAATGGTTTTTCCCTATTTGGGTTTCCACATTAAATATGGTGTTATGAGTGTTGTTATGATTATGTGTTCTTAAGTTTGCATGTTTAACAGTTTTTGGTTAAGTTGCTGAAGTATAAGTTACCGAGGTTGAATCTATTGATTTTATGGAAGTTTAAGTTTGTATGATTCACCCCCCCTCTCATCTTGTTAGCTATTGGCATCTGTACTTTACATCAAGTATCATAACTAATAGGAGGAACAAAAGAAACTCCAATAGGTTGAGAGATACATGATGCCTAGCACTTTGCTTTATAGGATGTAGGAGCTGGGACTATGGCATATATAGGAGGAATAGGAGTTCAAAGAAGACTAGGTCCATTATGAAGATGAGGAATATCTAAGGGTGTATGGTCTCAAAGAAGACTGTTATCATCTCATTTTTTCATTTTTGATAAGACAAGAAAAGGATGTCATTTCAAGGATTTAAGGGCTCCAGTTGTTAGGCCAAAAGTAATCAAGAGTGAAATTTCCACACTTCAGCGTGGGTTGGTAAAGGCTATGATTAATTAATATAACAGTGCCATTATGAGAAGATTTATCCAATGTAGGAATAATAGAAAAGGTGGCATCTAAGAACTTAGTACCAACCTTAATAGGAAGAGTAATAGAACCAATAGTAAGACAAGAAAAACCATCATACACCTTAACTATTAGTCCCAAATGGTGCTGAAAGGGGAGGGGTAAATCGGAACTTAATCAAATTCTCACAATTTAACTTTTATCTTAAATCTTCATTAATCTAATATCCAATAATATACTTAAAAACTGAAGTAAAATATGCAAGCATGAAAAGTTGACAGTGACACCAAGGAGTTATCTCATGGAAACCCAAAACGGGAGAAAACTACGATGTGAGTAGGAACTCACAAAATTTGTACTCTTCTAGAGTACGGCCAGTTAAGAGCCATCCCTGTTAGGAGATTACAACGACACTGTTAGGTGCCACTCAATTAAGGGATTTTGATCAAGACCAGTTAGTGCCTTTACCTTGTTAAAGGTAGCCTGGTTAGAGGACTTAAAACATTAGCTAAGATGTTACCTGGTTAAGGGATTTATACAATGGGAATTGTTAAAGTCCACCCAGTTAAGGGATTTATGTTACAGTTGTTAGAAAGCAACACTTGGATGATCTGCTAAATTAGCTACTGATAGATTGGTCAGATCTCAATATGCATGTCACTCAATACACACTGGTTGTGACTTCTCTGGACAACATCGGTTCCTTTGGCTATTCACTTTTCCAGTCACTTGTCCTCAGCACTGCACTCTGTCAATCTTCTATTCTTTGGCTCTACACTCTGCTTGTTCACTATTCTTTGACTCTACTCTCAGTCGGTTGTTTGTCCTTCGGCTCTGCACTCGATCGGTTCTCTATCAGTCGACTCTGCACTCAGCCGATCTGCTTCACATACACACTCAACTATGCTAACACCACTTAGCACTTCCTCTCATTCTATTCTTCACCTTGGATCATGTTTAACAAGGTTTACTTGTTTCAAATTTCATGATCAAAACTTTCAGAAAGAGCTCCAGAACTCTTTATACATTTTCTATCGACACCTTTAGGCATATCCTCAATCAAATCAATCAAGGATTTCGAAAGATTTAAAATTCAAACTCTCTTGCTCTTTCTCTGCATGCCTTTTAGCAATTCCGCCAAGTGTTCAAGCAGTTCTACCACTGCATCTCCCAAGGATAGAAACTTTTGAGTCAAGTTCAATCAAATAAATGCAAACTAGAGAATCCAAATGTAATCATGCTTGATTGCATGATAACTGAAAGTTAAATTTACCAAAAAATATTTTGGTGTAGACACAAGCCTACCAACTCATTCTTTTCCACTGCAACTAAATGGCCGATCACTGCTCCGAGATTTATGGTAATCGCATGTCTTCCTTCCGTGATACCGGTGTACCGGTATGTAACTACACTTCTTACTTTACCGGTTCATTATTTGATTGTCGGTTTGTTGTTCTAGCATCATGTCTCTCCCCTATTTACTAGTGAGTTACCAGTTTGTTGGAGCAAACAATTTTTCTTGCCTGAGTCACCTTTTGTAACTTTACCATCACCAAAGTGACTAATCTTCCTAAATGATAGATCGGTTTACTTAATTTATTTTATCTTGAGCTGAAGTAACCTTTGATAATTCAAAACAAATGTTGTTTCCATTCACTATTGCTTACTGAAAAGAAATGCCACTTTACCTTATACTACTTCACTAGTTAGTGTCTTCACCAGTAAGTATTGGACATCAATGACAAACCTTAGTACATAAACCGGTTTTCTAGATTGACCGGTTTTGTCAATACCAACAATCCAACAGTCTCCCCCTTTACCTTATACTACTTCACCTTGAGCTGAAGTGACCTTTGATCATTCAATACCAATGTTGTTTCCATTCACTATTGCTTACTGAAAAGGAATGCCACTTTACCTCATACTACTTCACTAGTTAGTGTCTTCACCAGTAAGTGTTGGACATCAATGACAAACCTTAGTACATAAACTGGTTTTCTAGATTGATCAGTTTTATCAATACCAACAATCCAACAATCTCCCTATTTGGCATTGATGGCAAACACTTCAGACTCTTGCTAATAAGATGCATGGTTCTTCATCTCTATGACGGTAACAATCCAGTCATTCTATCCTAAGTGATGAATATCTCCCCCTGTCACTGATATCTACTAATTCAAATACTCTAAACATATCTCCCCTTTTGACAACAATGCCAAAGAGTCCTTGTTGGACACTTACAAGACTACTCCCCCTAACTGGATTAGTCCACACTCATCAATCTAGTTGTTTGTAAAAAGAAAAAACTTTGAAAATCATACCAGATTGATGTAGAACCCTATTTTCTTACTTTACTGAATAGAGGGGCATAACCCCCAACTTACCTTTGAGATAATCAAAGGTGTCCTTATGTAGTGGCTTGGTGAATATATCAGCCACCTACTCTTTTGTTGGTATGTACTCCAATATCACTTCCTTTTCTTGAATATTTTCCCTAAGATAGTGATATTTGATGGCTATATGATTGTTTTGGAGTGCATCACCGGGTTCTTAGATATGTCAATGGCACTGGTGTTATCACAATGAATTACTACTAGTCCAACCACTTTTTCTTGAATTCCTTCTAGCAGTTGTTTCATCCAAACTATCTGTGTGCAATTAATTACAATAGCTACATTCTCAGCCTTGAGTATAAACTGAGATATGTAGTTTTGTTTCTTACTTGTCCAGGATACAATTCTTTCTCTGAGAAAGAATGATCCTCCATTGGTGCTCTTCCCGTCATCAATATTTCTAGCCCAATCTGAATCAGTGAAGACACTTAGACTAAAATCTCCTTTGTGTGGATACTAGAGACCATACTCATCAGTCCCTTTTAGGTATCTGAATATTCTTTTGACTGCCATCATGTGAGTTTCTTTTGGATTTGCAAAAAATTTGGCAACCAAGCCAACAACTTGTGCTATGTTTGGTCTGCTATGTACAACATACTATAATTTATCGATCATGGATTGGTAAAGTGTCTCATTCACTTCTACAACCTCATCATATTTAGATAGCTTGCAAGTTGTAAGCATTAGAGTTCCAATAGGTTTGCAATCCTCCATTCCAAAAATTTTAATAATTTCTCTTATGTACTTAGTTTGACTGATAAAGATGCCATTCTTTAACTTAGAGACTTGTAGGCCAATAAATAATTTAATCTCACCAATCATGGACATCTCAAATTATTGTTGCATTTGTCCTGCAAAGATCCTTCTCATCTCATCATCTCCCCCAAAGATGATGTCATCCACAAAGATCTTAGGAATTAGGTGTTTTCCTTCAGTTCCTCTCTTCAGATACAAGGTACTATTATCACTGGTTCTTTTGAACCCAATTCTTAGCAGATATGAGTGTTGTGTGTGTGAAAAGTGGACCTGTAGCTGGAATACACAACACTTTAATTAAGTCATTAGATGAATTGTTAGTAAATCAATAATCAATGAATAATAAACCATTACAAAGTGATCCATTGCCTTCTAGTAGATGTGAGTTTAGATTGCTAAGCTATCCAGTGACTAGACAACACCTAAATGAAGGATTTTTAAATCTATGTGAGCATGAATATGAGCTAAATGGATGCAAGATTTAAGCTAGATATGCAAGATTAATCTAACATGATTTAAGCAATATATGAATATTTAAGCTAAATGATTTAAACAATATGAAATAACTAATATGAAATATGTCAATGCAAATTCTCAATGAACCTAGAGCAAAAAATAGCATAATAACAATATATTCTTGAGGATTTAAGCAATATGAAATAACTAATATGCAATATCTCAATGCAAATTCTCAATGAACCTAGAGCAAAAAATAGCATAATAACAATATATTCTCCAGGATTTAAGCAATATGAAATAACTAATATGCAATATCTCAATGCAAATTCTCAATGAACCTAGAGCAAAACCAACATAATCACAATATATTCTCCAGGATCTTTGAATGAGAGATGAGAGCTTCAATTTATAGAAAATTTAGAAAGAAACCAAAGGCTGAGATCAAATGATGATGAGCAGTCAAGATTTTCCAAGAGGAAGCACAATCCAGGTGAATTGATGTGATTGGATGCTTTTTCTCTTTTTTAAAGGAAATTGAACTAAAATTAAGATAAAATCAGGAAAAAACTGATTTATTCTCTATTTCATTCAATTTTAATATTTAATTGTTTTAATTGCTTTCTTTGAGAGTATCTATCAATTTTTAATTTGTTTTTTCAAGATTATCTCCAATTGATTTCTTTTCTTAAAATGTTAATTCTTTTTTGGTCAATTAATTCCTTTTTTGATTTGTTTCCTTTTTTGAAGATTTGTGCTCATAATTTCCAATTCCTCTTTCTTGATTTGTTTCCTTTTTTGAAGATTTATGGCAATTTTTATTTATTTTTCAAATTAATTCCTCTTTTTGATGATTTAATGACAAACTGATTTATTTAATTAAATATACAAAATATATTTAATTAAAATAAATAAGACAATTATTTAAAATGATTTACTTGGAATGATTTAATTAATTAAATAAATATTTAATTAACATTAGGTTATTGATTTGCCATGTGACATTTGATGATTAAAGAATTAATTGTGTGGTCAAGATTTATTTAATTGCCTTTGATTAGGACCTTGGTGATGTTGTCAAGATTAGGGGCTCATGGTTTAGATGACCTTTTTTAGGGTATTACATTTGCCCCTCTTTGAATTAATGTGTGAGTAACGCGTTGGTTCAAAGAATAGTTGATGTCTAGGAGATACCAATTCTGAACTTGATTGATCATGAACTAGATGAAGAGTGAGGTGTTTAGCTTGATTTGAAGTGATGAAGCTAAATAGAGCTGATTAAAGTGATACCGATCCCAAACTTGATTGAACTTGGAACAATACAGAGCAAAGATATCGAACCTGAACTTGATTGGTCAAGAAGCGGATCTTACTGATCTAGAACTTGATTGATCTAGACACAGTGAGCAAAGATAAAATCAATCTTGAACTTGATTTCTCAAGATACGATGAGCGAAGATAAACTGTCAAGCTTGATTCAATGTGATGAAACTGAACACCTGCTTAGATTGAGTGTGATCGAAGATACTCTTTAAACCCTTGATTGAGTTTAAATGAATAATCAACTTGATGAAAAGTGAGAAACTGATTAATGTTAAGAGACTGATTTAGACAAAGACAATATCAGCTTGATATGAAGTGATGAAGTTGATGTGCCCCTAGTGATTGATTTGATTTAGATGGTCGTTAAATCTCAACTTGATATAAAGCAATGAAGTTGAGATGCCCCTAGAGATGAGGTCTTGTTTGATGTTTAGAAAAGATTAGTTGCTCCACTTGCAATGAAGATTTTTGAAAGAAATTCTTGACTTTGAGGTCATGAGTATGCCCCCTCGGGAGCAAAATCGAAAGATAACAAGGGTTGCACAGTGATTGTAGGCAATTTTTTTGGTAGTGATGATAAGTTATTTGAGCACAAAGATTAAGGTTGAAGATTAAAATCAAAGTTAATGTGAGAATTCAATTGAGATTTAGTGTTGATTAATGGGACATTGAGCTTAAATTGAAGAAGAGAATGAGCAGTTGATGAAAGCGCTAAGTGGTCAACGTCGTGAAATTTTGATGAGAGAATTGACATCAAATTTGGATTTCAATCTCGAAAATGGACTCAAGACAGCCGATTTATGAGCTCTTGATTTGATTTCATCATACTTGTGTTGATTGATTATGAGATGTTGTTCCATATGCTTTATTCTATATGTATGCATATCTTTTCAGTATAGATGAATGAATGCAAATGGAATATGGGTGTTTATTTTTGTTTCTTTTATGCTTATAAATGATGATGCAAATAAATTAGGAGAATGAGTAACTAGTAATGCAAATGTTTATTTTTCTTCATACAATAATATGAATGCAAATTGTCATGCTCTGTGAAGTGTACATGTACCTATAACCATAATGCACTCAATAAATCATTACAAGCATGGTTAGAAGATTTAAAATAATGAAAGACAAAACCATAGCTAATCGACTTATTGCCTCCTAGTAAATGTGAGTATGAAAAATGCTCTCAGGTCTGATTATGCATATTCCAGTGACTTGACTACACTTAGATGGAGGATTTGAATGATGAAAATGCATGATCTAACAAGAATAGCATGGTTAAGATATATGAATCCATGATTGATCTAGAATATGAACTAGAATTAATATGCAATTAAGCTAAAATTGAGCATGACAACATTGCTAAAGAATTATAAACTAGAAGCTAGATGCTTATAATAACAATGCATAAGGTGAAAATGAGATGGGATCCATATTTCTCCAAAATGAGGTCTATTTATAGGATTTTCCAAGGCTAGGGGTGAGGTGGCAAGAATCAATGGTCAAGATTGATCTGAAGATATCAATGGTTAAATTGGAGGGGGATTGCAAAGGGGGTTGGATTAAAGGGAACATCTGTGATCTCTATGGTGGCAAGTGTCAAGAGGCTTCTAGAAGAGAGTAGATGAAAGGGAACACTTAGTGACAAGTGTCATAAAGGTTCTAGAAGATGTTGGATGAAAGGGAACATGGTGGTAGGTAGAATGGGTTAGGTTTAGGAATGGTTAGGTTTAGGAGTGGTAGAAGTTAGGAGAATTTGAATTTAGAAATTCAAATAATATGAAAAGGCTAATTAATCTCAACAACTCATTAATTTGATTTTTTTTAATTAATTAGGGGATTAGAAGAATGATTTGATGGAGGAATTAATTAATTTGAATTAATTAATCAAAGGGGATTATTGAAATGAACCTATTAAATAAATCTTTAGATTTATTATTAAGCAGATGAAAATGGAGGATTTAATCAAATTGCTTAGTGAATTCAATTAAATTGGGGAGGGAGATTAATTGGATAATTGCTTATTCAATTAATTATCTTCATACCATTTTTAGGTGTATACATTTTTCCCCTCTTTGAAGCGAGGTGTGATTACGCATTGATTCAAAGAATGATCTCTTTTCGATGCTGATATTGATTTGATAGGATGCCTTAGCTCTTGATTGCTAAATTTCAGTATGATGATGCCCCCTCAGGAGATCAATTGAGATAATTGATCTTTTGAGTTTTGCAAGATTGATATCCCGATATATTTGATTTGATTTCTACAACTATGTTTGATGAAAATGCGAGTTCTTCAATTAGCTTGATTGATTAGTGTATATGGTGAAAAGGGAAACAACAATATTGAAAGACTAAATAGATTCAACCACAAAACCTTAGCCTAACAACCAACAAAGATCCACCATAACATATGAAGATTACCTAAGACAATGCAAATCAAATGAAATCACAAAGATTATACCATCACATGTCCAATAGGGTTTGGATCTCCATTCTTCCTATCTCCATTGATCTTGCTTGATATATTTGCTCTCAGATTTTATGTGTGCACAAGGGCTCAACATAGAACGGAAATGTGGTTGCAAGTAGGCTTGATCGCATATGAAAGTTAGAATGCTAGAATGCTTGATTTGGGTTGATAATGAAGGAAGCATCTCCTTATATAGAAGACACTGTAAGAAATGGAAGGATAAGATTGAGAGGTGTAAAAGATAAATGGTCGGCTATGATTAGAGGGTAGGTAGTATAGGATTTAAGAGATGAATGACATGTGTCATAGGTAGAAAAGGCTAATGAGTTAATTAAATAAATAAAGATTTATTTAATTAATAGAGGAAGTGGGATAAATTAAATAAATAAAAGTATTTATTTAATTTAGGAAAAGGATAATTTAAATAAATAAATGTATTTATTTAAATGAGAAATAAGGCTAGAAGAGGATAAATGAATTAATTAAATAAATAAAGATTTATTCAATTAATAGAAGAATTAGGCTAAAAATAATTAATTAAATAAAAATATTTATTTAATTAGACAAGACAATTTAAGGTGTCTACATTTTGTCCCTCTTTGAGACAATGCAGCTTGTTGCGCTGTTTCAAAGAAGATAAGATGAACCGATACAAAGTTGTCCCAAGATGGGAATGATATGCCCCCTCGGGAGATTGGATGAAAATGTCTGAAAAGATCGCAGACAATCTCTTGATAAGAAAGAAAGGCTAGAATAGACTGACTAGATAGAATAAAGTGACAGAGTCATGGGATAACTAAGACTGACACGGGAGACCAGGGCTAGGGCTAGGGCAGTCTATAAAATAGACCAAGAGGGGAATACATCCTCATTTTCATCCACACATCCAAGACATGAGAGTACAGAGAGAGAATAGAGCAACAACAGTTAGCAGTGATGGCATTGGTGCATATATTTGATCATGTTCACCGACATCAGAGGCCAGCAGATGCAGGAGAGCTGGTGAGTACCGCAAAACCTCCTTGTACTTTGTCATGATAAATGTTGTCATTTATGCATGTAAGGTAGTGCAATAAATGCACTTTATGTACATCAAGTAGGGGGAAAAAACACTAAGGCACCTCTGTGCTGGTGCCAGGCACGTCTGGGTAGGATAGGCGCATCTACATTTGTGCCAGGCACATCTATGAATAAAAAGGGGTTTGTGTCAAATGCGAGCACGTCTGTATTGTGCAGGTGCATTTATGCTATATGGGTGTGTCTATGCCGATCAGAGGCATGTCTATGTATGTCAGGCGCGTCCTTTGCAGAGCAGGTGTGTATGTGTAGCATGTAAGCGCGTTTATGTCATAAATATACATTTATGTCTTCTAGGTCGAATTGACAGTTCTGTGATGAACATACGTTGTTGATTGGATAAGCTTCTAAGAGGATACACTCAAGCAGGTCCTCTAGGGAAGACTAGAATAGCAGATAGGGCTAGGATTGACAATTCTGTGATAGAACATACATTGCCAATTAAGAAACTACTCAAGAGGATACACTCAAGTAGAGGCCATAGGATAGAATAGATCAAGGCACTTTGTGATGAATAGGAAATGCCAAAATATAGTACTTTGTGATGAACAAGGAGTACTAAAAAGAGAAGCAATTTGTGATGAACAGGGAGTGCTAAGAAGATTAGCACTTTGTGATGAACATGGAGTACAAAAAACGTAGTACTTTGTGATGAACAGGGAGTACTATTATGATAAACAACAACACTTTGTGATGAATAGGGAGTGCCACTAGGATAAACAACAACACTTTGTGATAAACATGGAGTGCCACTAGAATGAACAACAACACTTTGTGATGAACAAGGAGTGTCACTAGGATAGAATACCATAAGCACTTAGGATAATAAGCAATATTTTGTGATGAACAGGGAATGCCACTTTGACTGACACAGTTGATTTGCTTGACTGCAGGAGTGCCTACCTATGCTAGAGTCACGAGAGAGATTCCCATCGACTCAGAGTTTACGACCAGAGCTGAAATTTGAGGATAGGGAAGCGATTAAGGTTATAGGCTTACAACATATTTTGTATGTGCCTGAGTTTTGGGCGAACATGGGGTTGCTAACTACGCTTGCTGAGAGATGGCACTCAGAGACTTGCAGTTTTCATTTGTCGATGGGTGAGATGATAGTCACCTTGGAGGACGTATATAGGATACTGAGGATATCGATCGATGGGGAGTTAGTACCCTATGATTGAGATGGAGATAGGGATGCACTGAGATGAGTGTTTCAGGATCCATGACTGGAGATGAGGGCTAGACATGTGTCATGGGACATGATGACATGGACTGGATTAGTACTACCAATAGTACTAGCAGGAGTGATTAGTGGGTTCCTCTATCCAGATAGGGCAACGTGAGGTTTGGCTGTGGGCTGGGGTAGTACACTAGAGACACTGGTGACACAGCATACCAGATTTGCATGGGGACTATGTCTGTTGGCACATTTGTATTATGAGCTTCATTAGTTTGTATACCATGGATCAGTAGGATTGAGTTGTGGAGTGACATTATTGCAGATGTGGGCTTATGAGCATCTGCTGGTTACTTGACTGATTCACTTCAGAGGCAGGGGCCATGGGCACAATTTTGTGCATCTCTATGACATGATTACATTACAGCCACATATCAGGAGATTAGAGTATTGACACAGGGTCATCGATGAGATTGACACTTTAGTATGGAGGTCGTACCAAGAGTGCGAGGAGTGGGAGGATGATGCAGTGGAGCTGCCATATACATTCAGGAGCATGTATCTGATTGGGCAGATGCCATATGTGCTTGAGAGGCAGTTGGTGGATAGGGTGGGCAGGCAGTTCGGCAGGATACAACGGATGCCACAGGGTTCCAAGATGTATGCTTGAACACTGAGGGATCAGGCGCACTTCACGCCATTATTGTCATATGATCAGGCAATCATGCAGCTAGTAGAGATGATTCCCTTGCCTTGGGATATGTGGCTAGAGATAGAGGATGTAGGGATGGATGCAGAGTATACTGCATATTGGGCTAAGCATCCATTTCTATGATTGATGGACCCTCGGGAGAAGATAGATGGAGATGGCAGAGGTGATGGGTATGATGATGGAGATGGTGGAGGTAGAGGCTGATGGAGGAGGCAGGGTATAGTATGAGAGAGGAGAGTGGCTCCACAAAGAGAGGGTGGAGAGTAGAGGTAGGCTCAGAAGGCTCACATGGTGAGGGGTAGAGGTGGATTTCCTTTATAGGTGCTAGCACCATAGGGTCCCAGATAGGTATAGGGATAGGGATAGGGATAGGGGCAGCCACAGGAGCAGCCACAGGGACAGGGATAGGGGCAACCACAAGAGTAGCCATAAGGTGAGGGGGGAGAGGAGGAGGATGAGCTATTGGTTTTGAGGGATATCTGCCAGGGATAGGAAGATGAGATCTAGGATCTCAAGTGGGAGAGGGATAGGCTCAAGAGATAGCTGAGGGATACTGAGTAGGAGAGGGATCAGGCTATCCAAAGTTATACAGAGGCTGAGACAACACTCAGGGCAGGGAGACAAGAAACAGAGGACATAGGAGCTGGATATGCCTATGTTCTACGAGCTGGGGAGGAGATAGACTACTGGAGAGACCTGTATTATGGGGTAGTGCCACTAGATCAACAGGCTAGGAGCTTCCGTAGACCATCACAGACAACAACGACCACTGGAGGGAGGCACAAGAGATAAACATCTAGCAGTGGGGTCATGGGTCCTGCACCACCACTAGATAGAGGGGATAGGAGAGATGATCCTGGGGTAGGTTCTTCTAGGGCTCAGACTCTGTCAAGGCCAGGCGGCTCCGAGGGAGGGAGTTCATCATAGCCTAGACAACTCCCTATGTATCATTTTTGTACTATTTTGTATGATGATGTAGACACCTTCAGGTGATTGTAGCCATATGATTTTTACATCATTATATCATGACACTTATTATATTGATATATATGGGATGATTCATCTTTGTAGCAGCTATATGCATGTGTACCTATGTGATGAAATATTTCTATGTGATGCTTATGATATGGATGCAAATATGCACATGATGAAATGCAATATTTTTGTTCTTTTATGTGTTTAATATGTTATGCATATTCAAAAGTGAATGTATGAAATTCAAATGAATAGGATAATGCAAATAACTATTTACATGATGAAAATGTAAAATGTGCTAATATGTGTTGTGTGCAGGATGTGATGTAATTGTGACATATATATGTATGTATGAAATGCTTATATGTGTGTGTTGCAGGTGCAACTACATGAAATGCAAATGTTTTTTTTTTTTTTGGGTGTGTCATTATACTCAGTCATGTGATGGAAGGCCACACAGACTCAAAGAAGATGATGGAGGTCAATCAAGAAAGGGGGATGGAAGATAGAAGTTATGAAAGTGAATGAGCTTCTTGTGAGTTATCACCATTGAGCTTTATTATGGAAAGTAGGTTAAGAAAATCTAGGCATATGTTCGACTTAGAAAGTCATTGTACCTGTTTGTATGGAGGTAAGACAGTTGCAAACAAGGAATGCCCCAGTTCACACTAGACTCACAGTGTCCTCATATCCTTGGACAAGTCATAGCATTACTAAGAGACAATCCATAGACAATAAAGAAAAATAGGTGACGATACCCCATCCTCGTCTTTCTAGTCAAAGACATCCTAGAGATAAAATCTCTAATCAGAGACATCCTAGAAAAGCTAAAAGACATGTCACCAAAAAGATAAAAATCAAAAGAAAACTAAGACTTGACACCAACATCCACTGTAGTCCTCAAGTTTAGTGTCTCTTGTCACTTGTATAAGTCTTATTTGATTGTGGTCACAATTTTTACTTTCACAAAAGGATAGATAAAACTAAACCATAATGTTGTCTGAGTCTGTTGAAAGATTTGATTTTGTTGAAGCCCATTACTACTACTGTGTCTCATTTGAAACTGATTAAATCCATGGAACTGATACTTTATTGCAGAGAATACAAAACTTTATTACAGATTGGTGATGCAAGTGTTTCTTTATTGTGGATTGTGCGCAGATAGACTGAAGAAAACTGTACTCCCCGAAACGTGTGACGTTCTTAGTTCCACACCCATCACTAGACGTAGGATTTGCCTTAGCCACATATAGGAGCTGATTTATTATGGATGGAAAGGGGTGAAGAGGAGTGATTATTATGGATGGAAAGGGGTGAAGAGGAGTGATTATTATGGATGGCTAACCAATCTTGGGTAGATCAATGACAAGCCATGATGGGAATGAGGAAGTTTATTATGAATGGATAGGCTGTGAGTGTGTGCAAAGTGAAAGGACAAAATGGAATCCTAAAGGAGGGAGGAGAAATTACACATGGCACCAGTGACCCAGTTTTCACCATGGTACTTGCCCAGTGCACCACTGAAGTGGTTTTCACCATTGGATGAAATGTTTTTCTGTTTTTCTTCAATTTTTTTGTGTCACAAGGCGCCTGTTTGCCTAGTTTTCACCAAGTAACGATTTTTAATTTTTATGATTTTTTTTTTTTTTGTATTTTTATTTATTTTATTTTTTTTGTATTTTTGGATTAGGATACTCTGAAGCACTATGTGTAAAACCTGTGAAGGTGCATGCTATTGATGGGATCCTCCAAAGGTTTACCATGTGGAGTTGAAAGCTGATATGCACCAGATCCATAGACTGTTGTGATGATGTAAGGACCAAGCCAATTTGGTTCGAACTTGCCCTTCTTTTCTCTGTCTTGCTGATTTTTAGGATTTTCTTTGAGAACTAAGTCACCTACCTCAAATGTGCAAGGCTTGACTTTATGATTGTAACTATGACTCATTCGTTGTTGATAAGCCTTGAGATGATTAAAAGCAGTTTGTCTCCGTTCATCTAATAGTTCAAGTTTTTGTAAGCGAGAGACCCTGTAGTCTTCATCACTAAGAATGTTTTTCAAAGAGACTCGTAAAGAGGGTGACTCAACCTCGATAGGAAAGATAGCCTCAACACTATAGACAAGTGAATAAGGTGTAGACCCTATTGGTGTGTGGACGCTTGTGCGGTAAGCCCAAAGTGCGAGATTAAGTTGGATATGCCAATTGTGGCCAACATCATCGACTATATTTTTTAGGATTTTAAGAATGGTTTTATTTGATGCCTTATTTTGACCATTACCTTGGGGGTAATAAGGTGTGGAGAAATAATGGGTAATATGGAAATGATCACAAAGTTCATGAACATCTTGATTATTGAAGGGATGCCCACTATCGATGATGATGGAAACAGGAATACCGTATCGACAAATGATGTAGTTGAGAATGAATGTAGCAATTTGTTTCCCAGTGACTTGTGTAAGAGGCATGACTTCAATCCATTTTTTGAAATACTCTATAGCAGTGATGATGAATTTATGGCCATTGGAGGAAGGGGGGTGAATCTTGCCTATGAGATTGAGTCCCCATTGGCAAAAGGGCCAAGGAGTCACAATCGGTTGAAGTTCTTGTGCTGGTGCATGAATGAGGTCTCCATGAAGTTGGCATTGCTTACATCTCTTGAAAAACTGATATGAGTCTTTTTCCATATTGGGCCAGTAATATCCAGTCTTGATGAGTTTCTTGGCTAAGGTAGAACCACTAGAATGTGGACCACATATCCCTTCATGAACTTTGTGTAACAGAATCTAAGCTTCATCACTTTCTAAACATCTAAGAAGAGTGCCATCTAGACCTCGACGGTATAGGATATCGACTAAAATGACATATTGAGAAGATTGGCGAATGAAAGTGTGATGGTTATTGGATAAGTTAGGAGGAAGGGTATTATTGTGAAGGTATGTGAAAATGGAACCATATATCTAGGAATCAGAACCAACAATGCATATCATCTCAGTAGGAGTGATCTCATACGAGGGAACCAAAAGGTTATCCACCAAGAACTCATAGTGGGTTTCATTCTAGGGTAGGTTAATTAGTGAAGCAATAGTAGCCATAGAATCTGCAGCTCGATTCTGCTCTCTTGGTATCTCCTCAAAATATAACTTCGCAAAATGTTGTTTCAGGTCATCCACCATTCTTTTGTAAGGCATTAATTTTTCATCTTTTGTTTGGTAGTCATCAGTTGCTTGATGAATTACAAGTCGAGAGTCCCCAAAAACATGAAGTTATGGGATCTTCCACTAAACTGCAATCCATAATCTAGTTGTTAATTCCTTGTATTCTGCTATGTTATTAGTGCAAGGAAATGATAATCGATATGATTTTGGTATGAAATCCCCTCGAGGTGTGATGAAGAGGATGCCAACTCCTGCACCATGCTGTGTGTATGAGCCATCAAAGTATAGTTGCCAAGGCTTTGTGTGTGATACTGTCAAGATGGATTCATTTGGAAATTCTAAAGCTAGAGGAGCATCATCTATCATGGGAACATCTACTAATTGATCTACGATAGCTTGTCCTTTTATTACTTTTCTATCTACATATTCAATATCAAATTCACTTAGGAGCATCACCCATTTGGCTAGTCAACCAGTAAGTGTTGCTTTATTGAGAAGGTATTTCAATGGATTGATTCTTACGACCAACTTAGTTTTATGAGTTAGCATGTATTATCACAATTTTTGTGAAGGAAAGACCACAACAAGACATGCATGCTCAATGGGTGTGTAGTTTAGCTCATATCCCACCAAGGTATGACTGATGTAGTAGACTACCTTTTCTTTGCTCTCAGCATCTTGTTGTGATAAGAGTTCCCCCAGTGTTGTTGAAGTAGCAAATATGTATAGTAATAGGGGTTGATCCGAAACCGGTGGCATCAATACTAGCGGATTCAGAAGATAATCTTTGAGTATTTGGAAAGCCCATTGACATTATCAGCCCATCTGAATTTGAGGTTTTTGTGTAGCAAGTGCTGAAAAGGATGACATTTGTCTGCAAGTTGTGTTGTGAATCTTCGTATGGACTAGAGTCTCCCTTTCAATGATCGAAGTTGACTGATATTTCTTGGTGGTTGCATCTCTAGGATGACTTTGAATTTTGCTAGATCAGCTTCAATCCCTCTTTTTGAGACAATGAATCCTAGGAGCTTCCCAAAGGTTACTCCAAAGACACATTTATTGGGATTTAATCTTTGTATTTTTCCAATTGATAAAAAATGACTGAAAGTATGTCCAAATGTGTATCTTTATCTATTGATTTGCCCAAGAGGTCATAAACATAATCTTCCATAGTAACATGAATGAGATCATGAAAGATAGTGGTCATGGCTCTTTGATATGTAGCGCTTGCATCCTTTAGCCCAAAGGGCATGACATTCTAGTAGAAAGTTCCCCAAGGATAAGTGAATGTTGTTTTGTGTTGATCCTCGAATGCGATTTTTATTTGATTATAGCCAGAGAATCCATCAATCAAAGATAACATCACATGACTTGCTATGAGATCTATGATCAGGTTGATATTTGGTAATGGAAAATCATCCTTAGGACAAGCTTTGTTGATGTCTCTGAAGTCTGTACATATTCTGATGCTACGATCTAGTTTGCTGATAGGTACTAAGTTGGAAATCCATTTGGGATAATCGATTGGGCGTATGAACCCAACATCTAATAATTTTTCAAGCTCTGCTTTAACTAATAATGCCACTTGTGGATGCATCTTTCTTAATTTCTGTTTCACTAGTTTTGCCCCTGATTTGACTATCAGATGATGAATTACTAAATCCGGATCTAGTCTAGGCATATCAGCATATGACCATGTGAAATTGACTTGTTGCTCTATGAAGAAACTTATGAACTTTGGTCTTTCTGTCTCTATTAGAGATTGTGCCAAAAATATGTTATGTAGAATTTCTTTTGTAACAAAGTTTGTTTTGATGGTCTCCTCTACTAACATAGTTGATTTTTCTTCATATGATGCAGGGAGAGTGTCGAGCCTTCCATCTTTGGGTGCCTTAGAGAGGTTTTTTCCCTCAAATACGTCCTTTCTTTTTTACTTTTTTGGGGTCAGACAGCACCACAACGTGGTTTTCACCATAAGACCCATGATTTTTTATTTTTTTTATATTTTTGCGATTGGAAGGCCCAACACCCTCACCAAAATATGCCACGCTGTTGAGTTCTATAGTGTATCCCACCTTATGGTCCCCAAGGGGAAGATCATCTCATCTTCCTAGATAGTCAATAAAGGCTTCATAATTTTTGAATGTGTCAAACTATATAGGTCCTTCATGGTCCCAGTCAATAAGTTGGTGGTGAACAAGGGGAAGGCCTTCAATGTTTTCAAAGTTAGTGGGACTAATGGTGAAGATGCAGTTATATTCAAGTATGTCGAGGTAATTGTCGAGATCATCATTGCTACTCACCTCATATGTCTCGATTGTGAATGAATCCAAATTGTCATCACTAGTAGCACATTCTGGGATAGGTGTCCTCATTCTTTGTGATTTCAACCTAGAACCTAGAGGCAAGGACTGTGTGGGATCCTTGGGGATTGTTTTTTGACCCACTTTGAATTTTCTATAAAATTCCTCTTCTTTTGTGGGTTCACCTAGTTCTCTAAATGTCTTGGTGAGTTCATAGTCACTAGCAGATTTGTCTAAACCCCATTCCCATTCATTGGAGTCAGTGGAATAACAGTTCTCTTGTTGACCTTTGATGGCTTTGATTTGTAATGCTTCTTTTGCCTCTTGAGTATTTACGAGGGAAGACATGAAACCAATTCCTTTTGAGCGTTCCTTTTTAAATGTCAATTTTGGTTGCAAAGGTTCAATGATACCTTCCTTTCTTAAGCCAAGAGGACTTTTACCATCATACCCAATTTTTTGTAGGATCTTGAATCCTTTGCCATATTTCTCACATGGTATGCTAATGTGATCTTGTGTACCATTTTCAAGGTCTTTGTAAAGCATTTTGTATAAGTCTTCTTCCTCCATTTCTCCCCATCTTTGGAAGATAGTAGGACCCATTTGAGTGTAATGATAGATACCAGTTTAGAAGGATTTGGCCATCCATATTCTTTTGGTGAACTCATAACTTGTTGTAAGCACATGGTTTGATTCAAAGTATATTCACCCATGCCCTTGTCCTGATATTTCCCTTTAAGCTCACCTTGTTTTGATGTTGAAGGTTTTAATGATTCAGGGTCAATGTATGCAGAAGAAGGGACAACTTACCTATTACTTTGAATGATCATATCAGTTTTTGGTCTCAAGTTATTGTAGTATATAAATGGATTAGGATAACCATTAACCATTATTTCAACTCCATTGTGAGGAAACTTAATGCATTGGTGGTATGTAGATGGGACTTCCCTCATCTCATGAATCCAAGAACATCCTAGCAGTATATTGTATGTGAGATCCAGGTCTAGGACTTGACAAATCACATCCTTTGTAAGTGGCCCAACTCTGAGAGGCAAGGTGACTATGCCTTGGATGAATGTTCTTCATCATCATATGCTTTGATGGTAATTTTTTTTGTAGAATTCGTAGCTTTATCAGAATATCCCAATTGTTTAATAGTGCTCAATGTACAAATGTTTAGACCTGCTCCTCCATCTATCTTGACTCTCTTTATTCAATGTTTCTGTAAGAAGGCTTCAATGTATAAAGGTGCAATATGTGGTTGTCTCACGGAGGCGTCATTAGCTTCTGTGAATGTAAGGGAGTGTGGAATAGAGAGGTATCCCACCATGGCTTGAAACTGGTCCATGTTTAGATCAGTGGGGATGATAATGTCTCTCAAGATTTTGTCAAGAATGGCCTTATGTGTGGGGGATATGCGTAAAAGCTCGAGGATTGAGATAAGTGCGGGTGTCTTCCCTAACTGTTCTACAAGGTCATACTTAGGTTTGGTTGATGAGGAAGTAGTGGTTTTAGCTGTAGCACCTTGCAAAGTAACCTTACCTTGATGAGTTGTAACATTACATTCAGAGGCAGGTTCAGAAGAAGATCCAATTCCTTTTAGGGCAATTTTAGATCTTTGGGCAGAATTCTCAGGTGTTTTGTCGTTGATGATAATGGTAGAGACATAATTGTCCATCAAAATATGATTGACAGTTGAATCATAGTTGTAGGATGCTCTAGTATAGTTGGTTTGGTCATCTATGGCTTTAGCTTTTCCCTTGTCATGTTTTGGGAATGGTTCTTTGAACATTTCATGTTCTTGATTGGATGAGTGTCCTTCAATCTGAATGTCACCTCTATCAATGAGATCTTGTATGATGTTCTTCAGTTGATGACAATTTCCTATTTTATGACCTTTTCTCTTATGAAATTCACAATATTCGTCATTATTCCACCAATTTGGTTTAACCTTTGGCTCATATGGAGGTAGATTTGGAATTGTTATTATTTTGTTTGCCATTAGCTTCTTGAAAACTGATTCTAGTGGTTCTCCCAATGGGGTGTAATTCCTTCATGACTTTGAAGTTGTTTGAGTATTCATTTGATTATTTGTAGAGCTTGATTCAGAAAAAATGATTATGGGTTGTATTATATTGGCATCAACAACAACGTCGTTGACTGTGTTCTTGTTTTTATTTCAAAATCTTGGCTTGTCTTTTCCTTTAAAGTCCTCTTTGTTTTCTTTGAATATCTTAATTACTCCTTGTTCAATTAGGACCTTCTCTATTGCCAAGCCTTTTTCAATGACATCCTTGAAGGTGGACAAACAAGCTTTTCTTAAGTCATAACCAATGTCTTTGTTAACATTTTGGGTGAACATCTCTACCATTTGTTTTTGTGGAATTTCACAAGAGCATCTGTTGGCTAGATTTCTCCATCTTTGTAAAAATGATGAAAAATATTCTCCATCCTTTTGTTTGGTATTGTACAAAGTAGTGACAGATATATCTATCTCTATGTTGTATGAGAAATGTTGGATAAAATCCTCTACTAAGTCACCCCATGACTTAATTCCAGGTGGAAGTTGGGAGAACCATTCCATAGCTTGATCACCTAAGCTTTGTGGGGATAATCTCATCAAATATGTCTCTTCTGCTTCTACCTCAATGCAAGCTATGAAAAATTGTCTTATAGTACCTTAGGATCCCCTTTTCCTCTATACTTATCAAACTTAGGTGTCACAAAGTGTGTTGAAAATGGAGGCATTGGAATGCTTTTGTCAAATGGATAGGGACATATCTCTCATTGTGTAAGGTGGCTTCAGTGTATTTATGTCTTCCATTTTCTTTTGTAAGTCCTTAATTTGTTGTTCCAAATTGTTCTTAGGTGGAGATCGACTTCTTGGACCATACCCCATGCTTAAACCACTAGGTGGAGGAGGAGCATGTTGCATATATGGATGGTATAGATCATACACATGTTCATATGGAGGAGGTCTATAGTGATGCTGTGTATAAGGACCACTTGGTATAGAGTCATAATGAGGAATAGAATATCTATTTTGTCCATGTATACCATACTCTACAAGTATGTCATGAGTTTGTTCTAATGTGTTGCTCCCAAATTTGACATGGGGTTTCCTTGGGTCCAAATTTTGATCATGCCTTTGGATATCCAATTGCTTTGGTGGTTGGTCCTTAGCATTGGTGTGTGATTGAGTATATTTTTCTACATAAGACCTCCATAATGGTCTGCAAAGGTGAGTATCATATGCTTGACCATGTGTGTATGGGACCTCAGGTTTTTGAAACAAAGATGATGGTGATTCAGGCACAAGATGTGGTCCTCTAGTGCCTCCCTATTAGGCCTCCTTTGACCCATGCTAAAGTGAGGTTGTTGCAAAGGTCAATTTTCCATTATTTGAGACATGTCAAAATCATGAGGAATCTTGGCTCCACTTTCTGCCATCACTTGTAAGAAGTATTGTCTATCTCTCCTCAATATTTCCTCAACCAATCGATTGAAACGGGGATCCATAATGGAGTTTTCCACTTTTGCTGAATTTACTAAAATGATGTCCATATTGTCATTGTGTGTATCATTGTTGTGTGTAGTGTCCATGTTCTCAACATTTGGAATTTTTCTATAGGCATCCATGTCAGGTAATGTGGTATGGTCAGAATTGAAAAAGACATCATTGTCATACTCATAGGAACTCATGTTTGTGGACTCTTGAGCCTCTTTAGCTTCTCTCCTAGATTTTTGGGAATGGGTTTCAACCATGAACTAGGTATTGACCAAGATGTGTGAAACTAGATAAAAAATGGAAAGAGTATGGAAGACCAAGAGTTGGATAGAATGTAAATGAATCTGAGGTTTACTTGCAATGTCCAAAGTGTAAGACCAAGTATGTATGTAGTAGATTAGGTGTGGCTTCCAAAGAGATGATAGTTTCTCTTGATGAGGTAAGTTGACCTTGACTCTAAGTAAGACCAAATGAGACCCAAAGGTGATAGAACTTGATGAGGTACCACTTAGCAAAATGTTGTTGTATGTAGTGTGTTGACAAAGTAAGATGAGGACCAGCAAGTGGCCTTTTGACTCAATTTTAGACAAATGTGAATGTAATGCAAGGTGTAAAGCAATGATGAACTTTGTGAGACCCAGAAATAGGTTGAATGCTAGATGAAAACCTAGAGAGATAACCTAGGAAGCTCAATAAGTCTGAAACTGATTGTTCTTGTTTGCTAGACTATAAAATTTTTGCAATTCTAAACACATACATGCTTGTATACTTCATAGACGCGATTTAATGACACAAACGTGGTTCTGTCAGACACATACGCATTTCTGAGATTTTTGTCAATGCAACATTGCTCAAGAGAACATAGACACATTTCTGCCCTTCATAGGTGTGGTTATATGACACAGACATGTTTCTGTCAGACACAGACGCGTTTCTGAAAACTGAGTGCAATTTTTCCAATTTGTAAAGTTGTTTGTTGTGACCAAAATCTAAATTTTTGACTGTTTTTTCATGACAAAAAGGCACAATGTTGATGAGGACTCAATGTTTACAAGTGTTTAGACTCAAAATGACTCAAAGAAAAGTGTGTTGTTTGATGTAAAATTATTTTGCATACACTTAAAGACATAAAAGACACAATGTTTTGATGTTTGTGTCTTGAATGTTTGATTGTTCAAAATAAGACAAGTACAATTCTTATGGTTGGCCAAGACAATAGTTGTTGATCCCACATGAGGCTACACTATTCAGAGCAGATACTTAGATGCTTGACCCCACTGGCTCCACCCTCAACACTCACTTCTTGGGGCAGCCAAGCATCAGTCCCCATGAAAAATCCTTGTGGCAAACTTTGTATCTCTATTAAGAACCATATGTGTGTGGGCCGCTCTAGAGGTCTGACCTCCTGCCCCAACAACTAGAAGGATTTTGGCTTCTAAAACAAAAAGGTTCTAGTAAGGGCATCCACTCATGTGGCCATACATGCGACACTTTCAACTCTGTAAATACAGAAGGCTCCCAGTCGGTAGGGGTTACACCCTATAACTGATCAAATAAATTTGATCAAACAGGTTTATGGGGAGACATAGTGTCGGTATGAACTAATCAGCACACGTTATCCATAGTTTTCACCATGAATACAGTTGTTTATAGTGGTTCGGAAGAGGATGGCTTTTCCTTGCTACCACTTGGGTCATTCTCTCCTCAATAGTAGTCCTAATATCCACATGGGGAGATAGACCCTCTAAAGATGAAACAAAAAGAGTCTATTGCCCAAGACACAAAAGACACTGGTTCAATTTTAGTGCACCAATTGAAGTGTTTGCTAGTCTATGAAAACAAGGCACACAATAAAGATCAAAATAAAAATCCTTGTCAAGGTCCTGCAACAAAGATTTTTTAGTAGTTTGGATTGTTTCAAATGATCACCCCTTCCTGCAAGCACACAAGCTAGGTAAATTTTAGATCCAAAAGACTTTGTAAAATAGGGGCCTTCAACAAAATGATTTTTCTTTCAAGATAGGCTGCACCAATTTTGTTAGCTAGATTTAGCTCAATATAAACTAGATCTAAAATCTGAATGACAAAAAACTTGAATCAAAAGAAACCAAAATGCAAAATCTGAAACACAAACATGGTTAATACTAACACAAACACTATATAAAAATGCAAACGTGCATAGATCTGACATAGATGCGTCTTTTGGACATGGACGCGACTAAGGAACATAGACATGTCTGAATGATTCACAGATGCACTTAGATAACACAGACACGGCCCTGTAATTTACAAAAAAAGTAAAATAATGTCGACAACACAGACGCGATTCCAGATGTCACAGACGCAGAAGAAAATAAAAAATGCAATCTCAAAATGTTGGAAATATCAGATCTGCAATTTCAAAAACACAAAATCTGCTACAAGAGATGTTAAATGCAAAAGGGACAAGAGTCTCACGAGGCATGCCAAAATGCATATGGTGAAAATGGAAACAACAATATTGAAAAACTAAATAGATTAAACCACAAAACCCTAGCCTAACAATCAACAAAGATCCACCATAACATATGAAGATTACCTAAGACAATGCAAGTCAAATAAAATCACAAAGATTATACCATCACATGTCCAATAGGGTTTGGATCTCCATTTTTCCTATCTCCATTGATCTTGCTTGATATATTTGCTCTCATATTTTATGTGTGCACAAGGGCTCAACAAAGAACAGAAATGTTGTTGCAAGTAGGCTTGATCGTATATGAAAGTTCGAATGCTAGAATGCTTGATTTGGGTTGATAATGAAGGAAGCATCTCCTTATATAGAAGACATTGTAAGAAATGGAGGGATAAGATTGAGAGGTGTAAAAGATAAATGGTTGGATATGATTAGAGGGTAGGTAGAGGAAATAAGAAAATAATGAGAGGGTAGGTAGTGTAGGAATTAAGAGATGAATGGCATGTGTCATAGGTAGAAAAGGCTAATGAATTAATTAAATAAATAAAGATTTATTTAATTAATAGAGGAAGTGGCATCAATTAAATAAATAAAAGTATTTATTTAATTTAAGAAAAGGATAATTTAAATAAATAAATGTATTTATTTAAATGAAAAATAAGGTTAGAAGAGGATAAATTAATTAATTAAATAAATAAATATTTATTCAATTAATAGAAGAATTAGGCTAAAAATAATTAAATAAATAAAAATGTTTATTTAATTAGACAAGACAATTTTAGGTGTCTACAATTAGATTGATAAGATTGGATTGAGATTTAGTCTGGTTTCAGGAAGGATTCATCCTGTATAAGAGAAAGATGATCAAAGTGTCTGGTTTCAGGAAGGATTCATCCTGTATAAGACATGATCAGAGTGTCTGGTTTCAAGAAGGATACATCTTGTATAAGACATGATAGATTGATTAGGTTTGATTGATTTATTTGATTTGAGAAGGTTGATTAGATAAAGAATTGATAGTTTGTTGATAGCAAGTTGCAGAAAGATTTGGATATGCTAATGTTGATTCTGTTGAGAGAGAGATAGCATAAGATTTTTGTTGGGTTGATAATATCTAAAGATATGTGAGTCATTCATCTGATTGTGTATACACTTGATGATACTTTGATGATTCCTACGATAGATTTAACCTTGGATAAAAGGAGCATGTGGGATCCCATGCAAGGATGAAATGCCAGCTAAAATGCAAATGAAATGCAAACTACGACCGAACCACTCACTAGATTATTGCGTTTTTGTCATCATTGAGCATTTGAAATGTGGGAAGTGAGTGCAAACATTGATGGTATAATTAAACCATGATGACCTGAGCACTTCTTTCCTGGATTTTGATATAGCAAGTTAGCACAAGCATCAAGGTATAATTGAACTGAGATGACCTGAGTGTTGCTTGCATAAAATAGGCAGTATTAATCATTTCAATACACAAATTGGAAAATGTCATCAATGATGCTCCGTTGATCATGTCCTGAGACAAGTTTGCATAGATTAATGATTAATTTTCAGACAACAGACAAGAAAAATATCATGTTCCTTCCTTGTTCCTCTAGTCAAAGACATCTTGGAGTCATTCAGAAATCATGATAGCGAAAAGAAATATAGAAAAGTTGAACAATCATGTTAAAATCATTATCCAAAATATATTATCCACTAAAAAGTGT
Source organism: Cryptomeria japonica (assembly GCF_030272615.1). Taxonomy (NCBI): domain Eukaryota; kingdom Viridiplantae; phylum Streptophyta; class Pinopsida; order Cupressales; family Cupressaceae; genus Cryptomeria; species Cryptomeria japonica. Next base: position 690,531,500 of record NC_081411.1, read on the forward strand.
GTGATGTGCTTAGACTGATTTCGTGATAGCTTGATAGTTGATAGTTTGATCTTGTGTTCAACATTGGATGTGTCTTAGTTTTTGCTTGATAAGAGTTGTCTAACTGTTGTTCTACCTATTTGATTAAGCTCAAAATGATCAAGAGTTTGCCCCCAGCTAGGTGTAGGATTTTGCCCCAATCCTAGAAACAAAGTCATTATGATATATCCAATGATCCAAACCATGGCAAGAAGCCACTAGGATGTCTGCGTATGTACAAAGGCTTTATGATGGCCAGTGCTGATGGAAAATGATTGAATGCAAGCAGAAAAATGCATGAACTAATAGATGGAAGAACTAGCGGACAGATAACACTTGTTTGCCAGGTTTTCACCATTTGTTTTTATTGCACTTTTTCTGACATTTGATTTTTTTTTTTCTCTTTTTCACTTTTTAGGATTTTTCTGATTTTTCACTTTTTTTTTTATTTTTCACTATTTTTTTTTTGGTTTTTCACTGTTCTTGATTTTTTTTTATTTTTCACTTTTTTTTCATTTTTTTGATTTTTCTATTTTTTTGGATTTTTCTACTTTTCAGTGTTTTTGATTTTTCTTCTTTTTTCAGACATAGAATTTCTTCAGGTGCATGCTATTCATAGGTTCCTCGAGCCGATCTTCATCCTGTGTTGATAACTAATATGCTCCTGATCCAAATATTGTTTTGATCACAAATGGACCTAACCAGTTTGGTTCAAATTTTCCTTTCTTTTCTCGCTCTGCCTGATTGCATGGATTCTCCTTTAGCACTAGTTCTCCAATTTGAAAGATTCTTGGTTTGACCTTGTGATTATAACTCCGACACATTCTTTATTGATATACCTTTAGATTATCAAAGGCATTTTGTCTTCATTCATGGATTAGTTCTACCTCTTGCAGTCTAGATACTTTTTGTTCTTCATCTAGGATGAGTCCTTTTAGTGATACACATAGAGAGGGTATCTCTACTTCAATTGGCAATATGGCTTTTGATCCATATACAAGAGAGAAATGTGTGGCACCTATTGGTGTGCGAATACTGGTGTGGTAGGCCCATAGAGCAGGGTTCAATTGGATATGCCAATCTCTTCTAGCATTGTTCACTATCTTTTTGAGGATTTTCAGATTAGTTTTGTTAGATACTTCTACCTGTCCATTTCCCTATGGATAATAGGGTGTGGAGAATTTGTGCTGGATTTTAAACTTCTCACATAGCTCTTGTACATCCTGATTCTTGAATGGTCACCCATTATCAGTGATAATGGTCATTGGTATTCCATAGCGACAGATGATATAGTTCAAGATAAATGCAAAAAATTGTTTTCCTATGATATTTATGAGAGGTACAACCTCAATCCATTTTATAAAATATTCAGTAGCTACTAGGATGAATTTGTGTCCATTAGATGAAGAAGGATTTATCTTGCCTACCATATCAAGACCCCATTGACAAAAAGGCCATGATGTTGCTAAAGCATGAAGTTCTTGTGTTGGTGTATGGATCAAATTTTCATGGATCTGGCATTGTTTGCATGTTCTAGCTATCTTGAAAGAATCTCGTTCCATAGTCGGCCAATAATAGCCCAAGTGTATGAGTTTTTTTGAAAGCATAAGACCACTTGAATGAGTGCCACAAATGTTGTTATGGACTTCATGTAAGGCTTTCTCAGATTCTTCTTGTTCGATACATCTTAAGAGAGTACCGTCTAGACCTCGTTTAAACAAGGTATTCGCTACGAGAGTAAAATGGGAGGATTGGGATGTTATCTTTTAGGTATGTGTAAGTTTGGCCATAGCGGGATGAATCATGTCCAACAAGTTGATAGATGGTTTGGGAATCTAGACAATTATGGGCAGGATAAAACAATTCTTCCACCAGGAATTGATAACACTGTTGATTTTTTTGTGTTTGAAGGAGAGAAGCAAGTATAGCCGTGGCATCTACTGCTTTGTTGTCATTTCTTGGAATCTGCTGAAAAGTTATTTCAACAAAGTACTTCTTGATATCATCAACCATCTTTTTGTAAGGCATCAACTTTTCATCTTTTGTTTGATAATCATCATTAATTTGATTGATGACAAGCTGAGAGTCTGCAAAGACTTGTAGTTGTGTAATGTTCCATTCGATAGCCATTTTGACACCTGTTACCAAAGCTTCATATTTTGTTGTATTATTGGTGCATAGAAAGCTTAATTTGTATGCTTTTGGGATTGTATGACCTTGTGGTGTGATGAAGAGAATACCTGCTCCTGATCTATGTTGTGTATATGAACCATCAAATTATAATTGCCATGTTTATGTGGTGACTGTTAGGATTTCAGAATTAGAAAATTCAATATGCAAAGGATGATCATCTTGAAGTGGTGTCTTTGCTAGTTGGTCTACAATAACTTATCCTTTGATAACTTTTCTGTCAACATACTCAATATCAAACTTGCTTAGAATCATGATCCATTTTTCTATTCATCCTATCAATGTGGCTTTGCTGAGCAAATACTTCAGAGGATCGATTTTAGCTATTAACTTGATGGAGTGAGATAGTAGGTAGTGTCATAATTTTTGAGAAGCAAAAACTATTGCCAAGCATGCTTTTTCTATTGTTGAATAGTTGATCTCATGTCCCACTAGTGTTCTGCTGATGTAGTAGATAGCTCATTCTTTTCCTTCATTGTCCAGTTGTGTGAGAAAAACTCCTAATGATGTTTTAGTGGTCGATATATAGAGTAACAATGGTTTTCCTAGAATTGGTGACATTAGAACAGGTGGTTGCATGAGATATGCCTTGATCTTGTTGAATGCTTCTTCACATTGATGGTCCCATTTGAAATTAACATGTTTGTGTAATAGATGTGTAAATGGTTGACATTTATCTGCTAATTGAGCCACAAATCTTCTAATTGACTGGAGTCTTCCTTGTAGTGATCTTAGTTGATTGATATTCTTGGGAGATGTCATTTCCATGATTTCTTTAACCTTTGTTGGATCTACTTCGATACCTCTTGCTGAAACAATGTATCCTAATAGCTTTCCTGAAGTTATACCAAAGGAACATTTCTTAGGGTTTAGCCTTAGCTTGTATTGTTCTAACCTATCAAATATCTTTTCCAGTAACTCTATATGTTCTTCTCTATCGTATGATTTAGCCAATATATCATCTACATAGTCTTCCATGAATGTATGCATCATGCCATGAAATATAGTTGTCATAGCTCTTTGATATGTAACACTGGCATTCTTTAGTCCAAAAGGCATGACATTCCAGTAGAAAGTACCCCATGGACATGTGAAAGCTATCTTTTCTTGATCTTCAGATGCTATTTTGATCTGATTGTATCGAGAGAAACCATCCATTAAAGAAAACATGGAGTGTCCAACATTTAAGTCTATGATGATGTCAATGTTAAGCAAAGGAAAGTGATCCTTTGGACATGTGTTATTAAGATCTCTGAAGTCTATACATATTTTGATGCTTTTATCTGGTTTTGAAATACGAACAATGTTGGATACCCATTGAGGATAAGGTACCGGTCTAATGAATCCGACATCCAATAATTTCTTTAGTTCTACCTTGACTAGAAGAGCAATATGAGGATGCATCTTTCGTAACTTCTGTTTAACTGGTTTGTCTCTTGGATTAACATTTAAGTGATGCATAATAAGCTCTGGATCTAACCCTGGCATGTTTGCATATGACCAGGGAAAATTGATTTGCCTTCGTTTGAAGAATTCCACATATTGTTGCATTTCTTGTTTGGACAAAGAAGTTGCTAGATGAAGAATCTTTGGTTGCTCTGGTGTGCCAATGTTAATTGCCTCTATTGGCTCGATCAAAATAGATGACCTTTCTTGATAATGCTTAGGTAAAGTGTAAAATCTCCCATCTTTCGGTGCCTCAAGTAGGTTTTCACTGTTAGATGTGTCCTTTGTTTTTACTTTTTCTCGATCTAATGTTGCCAAGAGATGGTTTTCAGCATTAGACCAGATATTATTTTCTTTATTTTCACTTTTGTGAGTAGGAGATTTGGCATCCACTTGACAGGATGATGCGTTGCTAACATTCTTGGTGGAAGTTGTTACAGGTTTGATTGCGTTAAGATATATAGATATGGCATGGTCATTTGGAAAGGTATCAATGATAATATGTCCTTCATTTTCACAATCAATAAGTTTAGGATGGATTAGAGGTAAGGGATCTTCAGGTTGGGATGTTTCAAGGATGTTTAGGGTCATGATAGATGTATCAAAGTTTTCAATATGGGTGTCGATGTCTAAAATGGTACTCTCATCAGAATGACCTCATATAAGAAGCTTCTGATTGTCCTCGATTAAGTCCAAGTTAGCCGAATGTGATTCTAATCCAAGTGAACTAGTTCCTAACGTTTGTTATGCATACGCGTGAACTACATCGACTCCTACATCTTCTTCAAAGCAATTTTCTTTAGTTGATTCTTTAGAGTGATAGGAAATCCATTCCCATTCATTAGAATCTATATCACTCGTAGCCTGTAGTCTATAGATTTGTTCATATAGCATTTCTTTCACTTTTTTGGCTATATTTTTCCTTCTTTCATATTCAACTTCTTCCAGACTGAGATTGAGTTCTGTCAACTTTGCTATGAGCTCTCCTAGAGTAATATTAGCTTCTTTCTTATTTTGATTGATATTTGATGTTGCTTGAGAGATATCATTGGTTTGTTTCACTTGTTGATTTGAGGATTGTTTCTTTTGCTATTTTAGGTTTGCTTGTGCTTGCTTCTTAGCTAATTTTTCTTCCCTTTCAATTGCCACTTGCTCTTGTCTATTTTCATAATCCTCTTATTGTTGACTAAAAGATGTGTTTTTTGGTAGATTGACTTGTCCATACCCTAAGCCTGTCTTTTCAATAGTTTGCTGAGTATGAGTCTCAATAGGTTCTGAGATACCTTCTTTTCTTTTTCCTATAGGTCTTGTTCCACTGTTTCCCATTCTTCGAAGGATGTTGAATCCTTTTCCATATTTCTCTATAGGTATTCTAAAATTGCTGACTTTTTGTTGAATTTCTTCATCTTTGTATAGCCACTATAGCACATCTTTGTCTTTTGTCTCCTCTGATAAGGTTCTAGCACTAATGAATGCTCCATCAAATATTGGAAGATGTTTCACAATTGGTTGTTGTTTAGAGCTTGATGGTTTTCCCAAGGATTTAGGAGAGAGTTGTAATTGAGATATTGAATATTCTTTGTTCCCTCGATCTCTTAGTTGTATTTGTTTTTTCATACTTGACAGAATAGAGGCAAATGATTTTTCCTTGGATTGTGTGTTCAAAGATGTTGCTTCCCTATTATGAGGAACAATTATTTCCTGAGCCATTTTTAGATTGCTACAATATTGGAATGGATTTGCATCTGCAAAGATTGTGATTTCTTGTCCCTCGTAGGGAAATTTAACACATTGATGATAGGTTGATGGGACAACTTGCAAGTCATGTATCCATGGTCTCCCTAGGAGTACATTATATGATAGGTCCAAGTCTAGAACTTGGCATGATGTGTCTTTTTGTAGAGGTCCCACTCTGATGGTTAGTATCACAATTCCCTTGGAGGAACATTCTTCTTCATCATAGGCTTTTATGGTGATCCTTTTTCGGACACCAACTGCATCTTTTAAATATCCTAAGGCACAGACAACACTTAAGGAACAAATATTTAGGCCAGCTCCACCATCTATTAGAACACATTTTACTTGGGTTTTGTGGATGAGAACTTCAATATGCAAGGGAGCGTTGTGAGGATGTTGCAAGGACATGTCATCTTCATCCATGAATGATAAGAAATGAGGGGTTGTGAGGTGTCCCACCATGGTTTGGAATTGATCGATATCAAGATCTTTGGATATGGTTGTATTTACTAATGCTCGTTCAATAATTTCTTTATGTGTGGGTGAAAGCTTTAAAAGTTCTAAGATTGATATTTGGGTGGGTGTTTTCTGCAATTGTTCCACTAGATTGTATTGTTTTGCTATAGTGGATGATGCATTTGTTGTAGGACCCGACAAAACAACTTTGGCTTTGCTTCTTGTGATAGCATGAGCATGTTCTTGGTTTTGCTTTTCTTTAACTACAATCACATTTACCACATTTTCATATGTATGAGCATAGTTTACCTTCACTTTACCCTTACCATTATCTATTTTTGATGATTTACCCTTCTCATATTTTGGAAGTGGAGTCTTAAAAGCTATATGAGATTCATTTGTTGTATGTCCATCCATTGTTATTATCCCATTATCAATCAAGTCTTGTATGGAATGTTTCAACTTTTGATAATTATCTGTGTGATGTCCCTTGCTTCGATGGAAATCGCAATACTAATTATCATTCCACCAAGGTGGTTTGATTTGAGGTTCATAGTTCCTTTCTTCTGGCAAAGTGATCAATTTGTTTGCAATAAGCATTTTTAAAGCTGATCCCAGGGGTTCACCAATGTTTGTGAATTGTCTTCAAAAGAAGGTTTTGATAGTTACTCTTTGGTGATTGTTGTTTTGTTGTGCCGCTGTGGAGTGAGTAGACAAATTGAAATCCAGTTGCTTTGGCTTTACATTGTTGTTATCTACTATTCCATCATTGATGACATTTTGATTTCTATTCCAAAACTTTGGCTTATAATTGTGATTGTTATTATTGTTGTTGTTATTAGGAGGTTGGATTCCTTCTTTGTATATTTTCAACTCACCTCTCTTTATCATGGCTTCTTCCATTTTGATTCCATTATCAACCATTTTTCCAAAGCTTTGATTTCCTTGCATTTTTAAGTAATAACTCATTTGATCATTTAAGTTGTCAATGAATATGTCCATTTTTTCGTACTCTGGCAATGTACGAGGATACCACGATGCTAGGTGTCTCCATCATTGTAAGAATGTCATGAAGGGTTCTCCATTCTTTTGTTTAGTGTTACATAGTTCTAGCATTGTTACTTCATGTTGTATGTTGTAGGAGTATTTTGAAACAAACTTATCCACCAACTTTGAAAATGACCTAATTCCAGGTGGAAGTTTGGAGAACAATTCCATAGCTAGTCTAGTTAAGCTTTTCAGAAATAGTCTCATTAAGTAGGTATCCTCATGTGCAAATTCCATACTCATTGTGCAAAATTCTCGTATATGATCTTGAGGGTCAGTGCTTCCATCATATTTTTCATATCTTGGAGTTTCAAAGCCTATAGGAAATGGTATCATGTTTAGATTTTTGTCAAATGGGTAAGGACATATTTCTTGAGGTGAGTATCGTCTAAAATTTCCTCTTTGCATCTCTTGGATTTTCATTTGCATTGCTTGTAGTTGTTGTGTGAGAGTCGTGATAGGATTATCAACATGATTCATTCTTGCATAGCCATGATTTTGCATTCTAGGAGGGTTGGGATCTCGTCTTGTTTCATCTCTGGTTCTTCTTCTATCCTCATTGAATTTAATGTTATTCAAAATTTCTACTTCATCTCTTTTGGGCACGTAAGTCTCTTCATTGGTTCTGGTGTTACTAGGAATTGATGTGTCATTCATGTGGAGACCAAATATGTCCTCATATTGTTCATTATTAGGAGGAGGATCACTTTTCTTTTGTGTCAATTGGTTTACATCAAAATATTTGGGAAGTGTAGCACCAGATTTGGCTAAAATTAGGAAGTATTTTTCTTTTTCTTCCTCCAACAATTTCTACATAAATTTGTCGAATTGGGGATCTTTCTTGATTTCTCTGATGTTTTGTTTTGTTATTTCTCCTTCGACTTGTATTTCATATTCATGTTCTATGATTGTGTTTGTTTTCAATGTTTCTATTTCCATCTCTATGATTTTCATCTCTGAGCTCTAGTTAGAACGGGCATACATGTGTGTTAGATATTGTGCTAGAATTTTATTGTCCAACAACTATTTTGGGTAAGTGATTGATTGTCAAGGTAGATACACTAGAATGATAGGACACAAAAAGATGATTCAAGTGTCTAAAGGTTTGCAAGTTTTTTGATCTTTGGTTTAGGAGTGCAATGGTGATGATTTGATAAGAACCAAGTCCAGTAGGAATGATATATCCTATGATGTGGGACAAGATTATTCTGACCAAACATTTTAGTTTCATGATAAAGGATGATTGATCTTGATGAGAAACTATGTTTGAGTGATCAGTTTATAAAGAGGGTGATAATGCACTTTAAGCTATTTAGATCTTGAACTTGTTGAGGGTGAGCACTTGAAAATCTTGAGGTGTTTATCTTCTAGAGTCTAATTTTGATGAGTGATAACTTGACCAAGAAAACCAAGAAGATAATTTAAGCACAAAGCGATAGCTAACAGGTGTTTATGTTTACTGAAAAAATTGATCAGGCAAAAATGACAAATCTGAAACAAGCATGTAGGACATAGCTCAGGATTGACAAATACAAATTTCATATGACAAGATATGTATCTTAGAACGACACAAGATATGAGTCTGTACAATAAAGAAAAAGTTTTCATGTAAAAAGAAGAGGCTTGTATGACACACTTTTTTGAACCATACAATAAAACAACTGACTCGTACGATACAAAATGTGTCTTAGTACAACAAAAGATTTTATGCAAACAGGCTCATGTGACAGAGAACCTAACTCGTATGGCAGATAACCAGACATAGATAAAAAAGTCTGTTTGGTTAAATTTTTTATAACTAAAGTTTAATGTTTTTCTTATGTCTTCCAGTTTTGGGATGTCTGATTTGTTGATTTAGGGATGAATACACAACAAACACATGATATGGTCGATGACTCTCAATCAAGCTAAACCCTAAGGAAATTGGCTGAGAATGAAAACCTTTGCTTGCTGACTTAGGTACACACCCAATAGCTAATCAGAATACGGCCGCTGAGTCTCACGCAATGGATTCTCAACGCCGTACTATTCGACTCCAAACACTAATGGGGGCACAATATGGCATGTGTCTTGGGAGAGTTACTATCTCTCTTTCACAAAGATTATCACCCTTTCGGAGGTGAATCAGGTAGCTTCTATTTTAACCAGAACTAGTAAGGGATCCGTTCGGTGCATCGGGGTATAATACTCAATTAAGAGGTCTCTTAGCCTTGAAAACCAAGGTTTGATATACCTGAAGGTACAAAGGAGAGATATTCTCGAGCACTGTCATTGACTTGATTTTTATCAAATCATATTTATTTTATAGTGGGTTGGATTACTTGGCATTAGCCATTCCCACTTAGGTCATTCTCCTCACACTGACCTTAATGGCTTTAAGAGTTTTTTAGGCTCCTTGGGAGGGCAAGCCTACTAAAGAAATGCACTAATGAAGAAAAATATGAGTCTAGCTTTCTAATCACCTAAGAAAGGTGATAGCATACTCGCCTATCATCACAATCACATAAGACATGTTTGTTCATTTTTTTAAGCCCAAATTGAAGTGTGCCTAGAAAATTAATTGAATACACAAAGTTTTGTTGAATTATTAGGAAATATGCAAAATAAATTCATCAGTAGTCTTGATTGTGTTTTTGCATTATGTCTTTAACAAGCATATCTTCGACAATGTCCTACAAAACTCGTTAGGCTACCAAAAATCTCATAAACCAATCAGGGTTGGTGTTGGAAAATTTCAGATTAGAATCAGAAAACCCTAACTTGCAGTTTATCAAAAATCACTGATGTAGTATTTCATACGACATGATATGAAGTTTAGAATGACAAAATTCACAAGACCATACGAAAAATCAGAAATTTCCTGTAAAAAGCAATATTTTGTACTACACAAGATTTTGTGTAGTACGACACAGGAATGAGCTAGCATGAATTAGGAAATACCAAAGTAGAAACTCATATGACAAGGATTTAGCTCCCATATGAAAATGAAAAGGATCTCGTACTACATAGGATCAACAATTTACAATGAGTAAAAGGAGGTCGTATGATCGAAGAATCACCTCGTACGAGTTAGGATTGCCTATCATCTTGGGCTGAAAGGAAGTTCATACGAGCTGAAAAAGCAACTCGTAGGAATTTCTGAAACAGAGCCAGGCAGAGATGAAGTTTGCTGAAGATTAAGAGGCCAAAAGAGATGATTTCGGCCCCACAGTGGGTGCCAAAATGTTGTGCTCTGTGAAGTCTACTTGTACTTGTAACCACAATGCACTCAATAAATCATTACAAGCATGGTTAGAAGATTTAAAACAATGAAAGAAAAAACCATAGCTAATCAACTTATTGCCTACTAGTAAATGCAAGTATAAAAAATGCTCTCAGATCTCATTATGCATATTCCAATGACTTGACTACACTTAGATGGAGGATTTGAAGGATGAAAATGCATGATCTAGCAAGAATAGCATGATTAAGCTATATAAATCCATGATTGATCTAGAAAATGAACTAGAATTAAGATGCAATTAAGCTAAAATTGAGCATGATAACATTGCTAAAGAATGATAAACTAGAAGCTAGATGCCTATAATAACAATGCATAAGATTAAAATGAGATGGGATCCATATTGCTCCAAAATGAGGTCTATTTATAGGATTTTCCAAGGCTAAGGGTGAGGTGGCAAGAATCAATGGTCAAGATTGATCTGAAGATATCAATGGTTAAATTGGAGGGGGATTGCAAAGGGGGTTGGATTAAAGGGAACATTTCTCATCTCTATGGTGAGAAGTGTCAAGAGGCTTCTAGAAGAGAGTGGATGACAGGGAACACTTAGTATCAAGTGTCACAAAGGTTCTAGAAGATGTTGGATGATAGGGAACATGGTGGTAGGTAGAATAGGTTAGGTTTAGGAATGGATAGGTTTAGGAGTGGTAGAAGTTAGGAGAATTTGAATTTAGAAATTCAAATAATATGAAAAGGATAATTAATCTCAACAACTCATTGATTTGATTTGTGTTAATTAATTAGGGGATTAGAAGAATGATTTGATGGAGGAATTAATTAATTTGAATTAATTAATCAAAGGAGATTATTGAAATGAAATTATTAAATAAATCCTTAGATTTATTAATAAGTAGATAAAAATGGAGGATTTAATCAAATTGCTTAGTGAATTCAATTAAATTGGGGAGGGAGATTAATTGGATAATTGCTTATTCAATTAAGTATCTTCAAACCATTTTTAGGTGTATACACAAATAAGTGTAAAATGAAATGTATGGATCTACAGAAGATGTTCATGTATGCAACTAACATCTCAATACAAAAGTACTCGGTCGGAGAAATGATGATGAAAAAGAGACTACTTAGCTGAGAAATGATGAATGCCTTAGACTCTCATTTGAAAGATAAAGAGACCATTGTTACCATACTGAAATCACTCTAAATTCATGAGATGCAGAATGAAATGCAAGATGAGATGCAATCGAAACCTAGTCACTGGATTTGAAAAGCTTAATTTTCATCATTGAGCATTTTACAAACATAGCAAGCAAATTAGAGTTCCTTACTTTTCATGTGCAATATTAATTATCTTGTTCGCAATGACCCTTTTTTCATTCATATCCCTGGACAGATTTCATAGGGACTTGGATTGCATATTTAAGAAATTCCCTCAAATAGACAAAGAAATGACTCCAACCTCCCTGTAGCATACAAATAAGCGGAGTCGAGGTATGTGTGGCGATTTTACCTTGATGTGAAGGTACTTATCATAGACACCCAGCTAATTTAGATGTTTCCAAATCATCAGATTCATTCCCACAAGCAACAAACAAAGAAAAGTATTATGCCCCCAATCCTTGCTCCTCTTAGTCAAGATAGACATCCTTGAGTTACTCAGAGGGAATAATAAGCGAAAGCCAATGTAAAAGACAACACACAAAGAAAATTTCATGCATATCTCAAACAGTTTAGTGATTATTTTCAGTAGTCTTGTTTTGCTTGTGTACTCAATGATAAAACTCTGCAGTAGTTGGGAGACAGGTGACTGACTCAGAGTGGATGATTGGATACCACTGACTGAAAGATGACTTGGTTGATATTACTTAGGATATGTAAATTGCTTAGTCGATTACCCTAAGACTGGGACATTGATTGGTTTCAAGCCATGAGGGTTCCAAAAGAACCAAGATGTCACGAAAGTGACTAAAAGATATGTACAAGATAAAGCAAAGATACAACATTTTAGTACAAGAAATAAGACTACCTTGGACAAAATCCAATAGCCATACTGATCTATGTCATTGTTTTGATTTGTGTGATCATTGATAGGAATGTCTAGTTTCAAAGAGTAAGTACCTCGTATAAGACTGATCTGTATGGTTTTGAGTGTACCCTTCCTTGTATAAGACATGTTGATGTTTGATAGAGTTTGATAAATATATTAACAAGACATGAGATAATTTTGATAGACTTTGAGAGTTTGTTTGTGGTTGATTTGGTTTGAAGGATAGTCTATGCTTTCTTGCTTCGATTTTGTTAGTTTTTTTTATTTAGTGAGTTTTTTTATTTTTAGGATTTTGTTCAGGACATTTTATGATTTTTATGATTTTTTAATGTTTTCCCCTAGTGTGTAGCAAGAAAAAAGGGATTTTGAGTACATGAATGGATAATCAAATGATGGTAGACACTTTCAAGGGCTATCTTACAACGTTTATCCAAGAACAGGGTCCAAATATAGCAATGTAAAGCAAGAATTTTAGCGATATAAACCAAGGATTTTAGTGATGTAAAGCAAGGATATAGTACAGAGAATCAAGGATATAGTGTAACAAAGCCATATGTTCCAAAGAAGTGGCCATGTCAAGAGGTTTGTGGAAAGCATCTTTTTGCATTTTGTCCATAGTGTTGATAAAGATATGGATAGGTGACAAATAGGATAATCAAGATCAAAGGTGGTAATGAAGGATGTAAGCGAGAAATGGATAGGAGCCAAAGGGTCTGGATCAAGTGTAATAGATAGGACACATGCAAAACCTATAAAGATCCTTAACCTTGTCAAGATCAAAGGTGGAAAAGGGATATGAATGTAGATAGAGTGAATGAGGGATAATGGAGGATGAAGGATAATGGATGAAGAAGGATAATAGATGGATGTACATGGATGGAATTTGCCCCCAATGTAAAGTGTAAAAGGATAATGGATCACGCATGATGCCCGTTTGCTAGGTTTTCATCATGGTGCTTGCCCAAGCGCCACAAGAAGTGGTTTTCACACAAGGACAAATTTATTTCTCTTTACTTTTTTTTTTTTGATTTTTTTTTTTTTTCACTTTTTCATCATTTTTTTTCTTTTGGAAGATAATGGAGGCATAATAGGGGATGGAAGAAGGACCCCAATGTCTCACTTCTTTGGATGGTGCCCTTAGAATATGAGTTGCAATAGACCATGGCTATGAAGGTATTCTCAAAGATGTTGGCAAGATAATGAAATGAAACTAGGGCAAGGATTTATCCAAAGGATTGGATAAGAGGGATGGAAGGGTGAAAAAGAGGTGTTGGATAATGGATGGGATGTTGGAAGAATTGTGTATGGATAGATGGAAATGTTGGAAAGAACAAAAATGGCACATGCCTTGAGAGATGGTGGACATATGGAAGAGAAGTGAATCTCAAATTTTAAGATTTGGATGGAGGAAAGGTTACAAATTTTAGGGCATAAGAACCCAAAATGAATGAAGGACGTGATGGAGGAATACACTCGGAAGGTTTGGATGGAGGAAGGTTTGGATGGAGGAACAACAATTTTAGATGCCAATTTTGATTTTTCTTTAAAATGTTATGCTTCAAGTAGTCGCTTAGGGATCCACATGGTTTTTAATTTTTGATGCTTTTGTAGTTCCTTAGAGCGCATTACCTGTACAAGTGCCTTAGGAACCCATATAAATTTTGACTTTTCTTCTTTCTTTGTGGGACTTTGTGGTATTTTGTAATTTTCATTTTTTTTTTGGATCATATTTTTTTTTGTTTTGACATGTCGATTAGATGGGACATGTTGATCCTTGAATACATGTGGATTGCTTGATTTATGACTTTTATGCTTGGCATCCAAATTGCTTGGAGGGAGAAAAGAATGTGTGGATAGATAGGAATGATATGGAGGTCTTTTAGATGGATGGAAGGTACTCGAAGATGTGTACCTTTGTTGATCCTACATAAGGGATGGAGGGATATAGGGACCTAGAATGGATGGAAGTGACAAAGGAGAAGGTGTATATTTGGATTTAACTAGAGAAATGTAGGATTTATGAGAGATACCAACATCTTGAGAAATTTCCCCAAGGTCGTGACCTTTAAAATTTTCTTTAATATGGAGGGGTTCTTGCTTGTGGAGATCTACCCCTTTGCCTTTATAAATATTTTGACTTGTAGGATACACTTTGCTTTGGAAAGAAGGCACGAGTCCATTATGAGATGGAGGTGGAATGTAAGGAATGATAGGATCACGAAGGGGATTTGTAGGAATGATGGATCCTTGAGCTAAACATGGAGGATTATGACAAGGGAATAAAGTGATACTTTGATCTTGACATGGAAGAGGAAGATCACTAGATTCCTCTATAAAGGTGCTATTCTCTTGACTTTCAATGGTATCAACGAAAAGAATGGAAGGTGTATCTTGATCTTGCATAGGAAGAGGACCATTGGATAGAGTAGGAAGGGTGTTTGACTCTTCATTTTGAATAGGACAATTTGAAAAGGTGGAAGAGGCATCATGATCTTGTTTAGGAAGTGAATTAGGAATGAGATTTGGAAGGATACTTTGCTCTTGAGATAGAAGTGAGTCATCTCGGAAGAAATGAAAAGGTATAAGGGGATCATCATGGGATTCTAGGGAAATATGATCTTTTTCAATCATTAGATGGGATTGAGGAGTTTTGGTTTCTTGATATTTATTTATGATAGGACTTGTTTCTTCATTCTTCAAATTATACTCCTGGCATGGAACTACTTCTAAGTAAGAGATAGGATTTTGCATAGGCATAGGGGATTCTTGGAAGGTCTCCATATTTTGGCATGGTGGGGAAGCATTTTGAGTGGGTATGCTTGGAATTGAAGTGTATGATGGTATAGGATCTGGGATTTTTAAATCTTTAGAGGAACTTGTATCAATATTTCCATTAACTTGGATTTCCATAGGAGATAGCCCTTGAAGGTAAACATGAGAAGTTTCATTGTTTGAAGGAGATGGTATGGATTGTTTCTGAAAATTTTTAGGAGATGGAGGCATTATGGAAGAGATGGAGGCCACATATGGAGCCTTGCTAGACATTGGTTCATAATTTTGATCATGCTTAGAAATAGTTCCTTCTTTTTCTTTAGGTGAGTCATTAGGATCTTCAATTTCAATGACACCATTATCAATGAGATCTTGAATCTTATGTTTTGATTCCATGCATTTCGAAGTCTTATGTTCATTTTGTCTATGATATGCACAATAATTACTCACAAATTCACATCCCCATGTGGTCTTTTTAGGCAATATGATAAGATTATTCTCAAGAAGCTCTTTCAAAGTCGACTCAATAGATTGCCCCAAAGGTGTAAACTGTCTATCTAGAGGATATTTGGAGGAAATGTCTTTATGTCTTGGTGAAGGTGTCTTGTGAGATTGTTTGAGATTTTGCTTTTGATTGTCAATTATTTGTTGGCTTTTGATTGTCAAATCATATAATCGTTTTAGAATTCCTTGAAGTTTCTCACTCTTGATATCATGCATTTGTTTTTCAAATGGAGTCATTGATTTATTTTGTTGGATTTTCATATCATATATTTCTTTCTTAATATCTTGAAGCATTTGAGCCAAGGTAGCCATGGGAATTGGAGCTAAGGTAGCCATAGGATTCTTACTTTTGTCAAAAAATTTAGAAGAGCTTCTGGTTTGAATAGGCATTTACAACCGACATGAATGAGAGCTAGATGTGTTGTAGAAGTCAAGATCAAATTGTAGCTAGTTGTTCGTTTAACGTAGTGATTTGAGAGAAGTAACTAAGACTTGGTTTGGTTTTAGGAGTGATCTATCTTGTGTAAGATGTTATCTAAGTTAACTTAGGTTTGATAAGATGTTGTTTGAACTAGCTGAGAGATGATCGACAAAATCATGCAATGCAATGACAGGGGTACACTATCAAGGTTGTTTATGCTCAGGAGGATGTTGAACAGTTTTATGCTCATTGTAGACTGATCTAGGCAATTTTGACTGTTTTGACTGACAAAGGCAGGAATTCATACGACAAAGGATTGGACAGAGATGAGATTCTGACAAACAGAGTTTCAATGACTAACAACTACCAGTTTTTGATAAGGGCTAATGTTTTGATGACTGACAGAGACCAGTTTGGACATGGACAAAGTTTCTCACTGAATTATTTGATATTGTTTGATTTATTTTCTCTAGTTTTAGGGATGAAAACATAGAAAACATGCAAGATATATAATAATTCAATCACAACATGCTAACCCTACAGAAGTTGGCTTAGAGAAGAAAATATTTGCTTGCTGACTTAGGTACACACCCAATAGCTAATCAAAATACAACCTCTAAGTCTCACACAATGGATTCTCAATACCATATTAGCTGAATCCAAACGCTAATGGGGGCACGATATGACAAGTGTCTTGGGAGAGTTACTATCTCTCTTGCACAAAGATTAGGTAGCTTCTATCTTATAGTTCTTAGTCAGGAATTCCGTTCAAAATTACCCCTTGAAGTCATGCAAGCATGATTGAGGCCTATAGCTTGATAAGGTACCAAAACAAGTTGTAGTCACGTAAACATGATTGAGACCGCAAGGCCCTACAAAATACTCGATATGAGAGATCTCAAAGAGAAAACTCAAATAATCCCATCCTCTGAGACTTTAATCACCAGAGGCCTATTTATTATAGTGAGTTGGAATGCTCAAGTCCAGCTGTACTCACTTGGGTCATTCTCGCAGGGTGATTACTTTTTCCCATTGTGACAGGCCTGCTAAAGGTACACAAATCTCAGAACTTAGAAAAAAGCTTTGAGGGTCTAGATTTCTGATTGTTTGTAAAAGGCAAGAGCATACTCTCCTACCTCTCAAATTTTTCTAAAAACACAAAAGACAGATTTGTTCTTTAACTAGATAGCAATTTAAGTGCCTAAAAATTAATTTAAAGAATACATGGTGTTTGGTCGATTCTCTTTAAGCAACTTGCAAAACCAACGCATCAGTAGTCATGTTGTTTTTTATTCTTTGACAGGCATATGTTTGATTGATAAATTCTTTGTCAAGTGGACCTACAAAAAATTAAAAGCCCAAAATAAGTTGCCAAAATAACATAAAAAAATCATCAAAAGAAAATTCTAGCATGCAAACTGTAAATTAAACTAATCTAACAAGAATTTTCATTTTTTATGACTATCCTAGTTATGACAGTTTTGATAAAACTGCACTCTATCATTTATAAATTTTCAACCAGAGCTAATTAGGAAAATCATGTCAGTGGAAATGTGGACAACTTGGTTTTATAGAACATATTAAAATTTTGTTTAGATCCCATGGTTCAATAAACAGTTATGCCCTTTGAACAAAGACCATTTTTTACTATCACAGAAGAATAAGTAAAATGATAGTACTGCACTCTGTCATTCCTAACTTTTAAACCAGATATTATTAGGAAAATCGCTTCATTGAAACTATAGAAAACTTGGTTTTCAACAACATATCAAAAATTGGTTTAGATCCAATGGTTCAATAAAAAGTTATGCCCTCCAAAAAGAGACCATTTTTTACTGTCACAGAAGAACAAGCAAAAAGAAAGATTTTTATTTGCAAATTTAACACATGTTTATTAGTTATAAAAACCAAACATTAAATTTTTTCAAGAAACATTAGAAATCTTGTAGTCGTGGGTTTGAGCCCCACGGTGGGCACCAAAAATGTGTGTGTGAAAAGTGGACTTGTATCTGTATCTAGAATACACAACACTTCAATTAAGTCATTAGATGCATGGTTAGTAAATCAATAATAAATGAATAATAAACCATTACAAAGTGACACATTGCCTTCTAGTAGATGCGAGTTTAGATTGCTCTTAGATTGCTAAGCTATTCAATGACTAGACAACACCTAAATGAAGGATTTTTAAATCTATGTGAGCATGAATATGAGCTAAATGGATGCAAGATTTAAGCTAGATATGCAAGATTAATCTAACACGATTTAAGAAATATATGAATATTTAAGCTAAATGATTTAAACAATATGAAATAACTAATATGCAATATCTCAATGCAAATTCTCAATGAACCTAGAACAAAAAATAGCATAATAACAATATATTCTCTAGGATTTAAGCAATATGAAATAACTAATATGCAATATCTCAATGCAAATTTTCAATGAACCTAGAGAAAAAACAACATGATAAAAATATATTCACCAGGATCTTTGAATGAGAGATGAGAGCCTAAATTTATAGAAAATTCAGAAAGAAACCAAAGGCTGAGATCAAATGATGATGAGTGGTCAAGATTTTCCAAGAGGAAGCACAATCCAGGTGAATTGATGTGATTGGATGCTTTTCTTAGTTTTAAAGGAAATTGAACTAAAATTAAGATAAAATCAGGAAAATATTGATTTGTTCTCTATTTCATTCAATTTTAATATTTAATTGTTTTAATTGCTTTCTTTGAGATTATCTATCAATTTTTAATTTGTTTTTTCAAGATTATCTCCAATTGATTTCTTTTCTCAAATTTTTAATTCTTTTTTGGTCAATTAATTCCTTGTTTGATTTTTTTCCTTTTTTGAAGATTTGTGCTCATAATTTCCAATTCCTCTTTCTAGATTTGTTTCCTTCTTTGAAGATTTATGGCAATTTTTGTTTATTTTTTAAATTAATTCCTCTTTTTGATGATTTAATGACAAACTAATTTATTTAATTAAATATGAAAATATATTTAATTAAAATAAATAAGATAATTGTTTAAAATGATTTACTTGGAATGATTTAATTAATTAAATAAATATTTAATTAATATTGGGTTATTGATTTGCCATGCGACATTTGATGATTAAAGAATTAATTGTGTGCTTAAGATTTATTTAATTGCCTTTGATTAGGACCTTGGTGATGTTGTCGAGATTAGGGACTCATGGTTTAGATGACCATTTTTAGGGTATTACAAGTGTAACCTCTCATGCCAAGCTCTCGGTGCTTGTTTCAGCCCATACAGAGCTTTCTGCAACCTACATACCATATTTTTCCAATCTTCAGATGCAAATGTTGTTCACCAAAAGTGATAACCCAAGAACACCTGCAAATCTTTCTATGAAATGGCCAATTTCAGTCTACAAAAACACATCAGGGCTTGGACAACATAACATAGGACCCCAATTGATCCTCCTGCACTTCAGGTTCTGCTAGACCTAGGGGGGGACACCCTTTTGATGCACTAAATACAACAATTACAGACACATAACTGCATCAACGTTAAGCAGATAGATCATTTCACAAGCTCAACATATTAGGAAACATTACAGATTGGCTAGATCTATACAAACAATAGGATGAAACAGAGCTTGGAAAGAATGGAACACAAACACCCCTAAACATGAAGGGAAAATAGATTTATCTTTTAAAATGTTGTTCTGAGACCATTCCCAAATCTATCAAACCAGTGCCTTGTTCATTGGGCAACAGAGTCATACACAGAACTACGAATATAAATCATAGATGCAAGTTGTTTTTCCTTACCACATATCCCTGCACTAATACCTTGTACTAATGCATTACTCAATCCATTCATAAAATTATCAGATCTGGGACACATTCCATTGTTTATGACTGATTATAGAGTTTAAACTCTTCATTGAAGAATGCCTACAAAACAATCATACAATCTCCTTGAGATGACAAATTATAAGCCTCCTTGAGGATTCAATTCATAACAATTAAATGCATACACAGAGACAATATCATGGGAAATTACTCATGCCTGACACAAGTAAGACTTGCAACTAAAACCACATTCACAACACTGCCCTGCAATCTCTATACTCTGAAACAAACCAAAAGCAATTACAAATTTGGGTCAAGAATTTCAGAAAATGGAAGCCATGAAAATAGGAGCACTTCCTCACAAAATTCTGGAACCCTTACAATTGAGAAGAATGGGGAATAAAAAGAGGAGGGAAGAAAAACAAATCCACAACTGAAAATTGCCAAGTGTCTCTCCTCTCTAACTGAATTTTGTTCCCGTGGAAACTGCTTCTAAAATATCCCATATTTTTCCAAATTAACTTCATAATCGTATTCCTCACTCCGAGAGCTTTCCGAAAATATATAACACTTTATACCTTGGCCAAAAATTGAGTCCTAGGCGAATTAATTCCCCGATGTGCTCAAACATTTAAATTTTTCATTTATTAATATAGTCTAAACTATATAATAAACAATTTCAATTTTAAATTTTTCATCTCTAAATGTGCTCTGATGTCTTGCCACGTGGCAGGGTCTGATTGGCTGATGGGGTCTACTGGGCGCCACCTGGGATGACACCTCATCTTTTGCCACTTGTCGGCCACGTCACCACCATTGGGCTGCTTGCTTGTATGCCACGTCATCGCCACTGGGTGCCACCTCACCGGGACTTGCCTGCTGGAGCATTGACTGTACCCACCACCTACGTGCCACGTGGATGGCTCTCGTTCACTCTCGCTATTTCGTGGGGTTTAAACTTCGTGCATCTTCCTTCGCGAAATAGCGCGAGCCGTTGATCTCTCTCTAACTTGCTCACTAGTTAACCCGGCCTTTGTCTACAAAATTTTGCCTCTTTGCCTCGAGAAGCGTGCCTACATGGGGTCCACTTGATCTTCATCCAGTCAACTCTTCCATCACCTCGAGAAACATACTCGCACGTGGGCCCACCTTGGGCGCCCATGGACACCTTGTGTCAAAAGCCTTTAAGGCTTAGACATTATACTACTGTGCGTTTTTGCATATAAATACTAAAAGCTCCCAGTGCACAGCCAATGTGGGATAATGCGATTAAGCCTGGGACTTCATTTTTGCTTTCCCTGAGTGCTTTCATGGTGATTTTTTTATTTGCTTGGCATTCAAAAGTCTTTCTTCTCAACCATGTCAATAGCCTCTACACCTTCTTGGTTACCTTTCCTCATCATTGCTGCAAATTCAAATAAGGGCCCTTGTCAAAAGGAGATGAAAGTGTTGAGCCTGGATCAGGGGTCTTCTTTCCACTATGCATTAGGGAGCTTGAATAAAGAATAGAGAGAAATTCCTTTGCAGCCCGCACCCACCAGATGCTACCCGCTGTTAGTCCCTCAAAGTATGCAAGATGACCTCCATGTGATGTAGTGGCAAGAACTACATTTTTATTTAGCCTGCATTCATCCCATGAAATAGCCTCTCAAGTACAAACAGGATCATCCAAAGCATTTATACATAATAAGGGCATTGATACATTGCTCACAAAGTAAGCACTGCTACAGCTGCGGTAATATGTATCCACCGTCGCATATTTACCAATATGACACGTAAAATATTTGTCAAAATCTTTGATAGAACGTGCCTTTTTTATGCAATCCCAATCTGCAATCTGTGCATGAGCACCCTGATGCATCTGAGCATAACCCCGAAGACCAGTAGCCAGAACCTTGTTGTAAATCCTTTGGATAAGCCTTCTGTTTATAAACCGATCACCTATCACAAGATCCCAAGGGCAACAGATAGCTGTAGCTCCAACTAATGGAGTATTTGCCCCTTCCTCTCCAAGATATTTGACCAGTATATTTGCACCAATGCTTGTCCCAACTGCTAGTAAAGGGGCCTTGGGATTCTCATCACGCAAATAACCAATAACTCTGCGAAGATCTTCTGTCCACCCAACATTGTAAAAACGACCTGTAATAACGAAAGTGCCCCCTAGTCCTCGATGATTGACAACAACCACCTTCCATCCATTCTTAGCAAGAGCATAAGCAATGTGCTTTATATAAGGATCTTTAGAATCGCTTGTCAGACCAGGAATCACAATCACTATAGGCGTTGAGTTATTCTCTGAAATGGGCATGTTTAGGCTTGCAGGTCTTTTAACAATGTCATTATCTATAAGCCAATCCAGAGCAATAGTTTCCCCATCCAAAGAGAGGAATATCTGCCTTTGGTATACAAAAATTGGTGGGTTGCCAAAAAAGTGCAGAAAAGCAGTTTGCAAATGAGGGCTGCAAAGCCACAGGGTTGGCCAATACCTTTTTAGTACTAGCTTCTCCTAGGGAGATTGGGGTTTTGGTCCTCCATAGATGACATTCTCTGGGAGGTTGGACATACATCACACATCCAAAAGCCTTAGAGATGGAACCATATCTTCCTTAAACTTGTATATAGTTTGACATAGATGACGTATTCCTCTTGCATGAACTTTTATCATCTTCTCTTTTAGCAATGAAGGGCTATCACGTATGGCATGAGACTGAAAACAACCAGCCATAAAGTTTGAGCTTTGCAGCATTATGACCATTGCATCTTTGTTGGGGCAGACACTTGACCCATTTTCAAGTTGTGCCTCACTCCCAAAACAATGCATATCATATTTAGAAAGAAAGCTTAAGTGATAGTGCCATATCATTCCTTCAAACTACTTCAGCAATCCCAACTTTATTGCTCCCAAAATCAGACACAGTGATACATTGGTAAATTTGATATCTCTCTGAATTTTTTTTTGGTTTAAAACTGGAATGCAAGATACGCACCATCAATCCATTAATGACAAATAAATTGAAGTCACCTCTCACCATCCCACTGGCAAATTGCAGTTGAGCCAGGTCGGACCCGAAGTGAGTCCGACCAAAAAAAAAATTTCGTTTTCATGCCACTGACCCCTGGAATGCTTCACGGACCTCAAACATACCTCTGGAAATGGTCGGCATCATTTTCGGATCATAAAATTGCATTTTACATCCTTCAGGCAATTACGCCACAATTTTCGCATTTAATCGCGAAGACGTAATTTTCAAACCTATCAAAACATCTTTCTGGAGCTCGCCATCTGACAGGCGTGTACTTTGATATACAAGGATGACTTCTACCAAACGGTTTCTCAAGACGAGTCCCGAGCGAAGAGATATTAATTTCCGAAAACGGCCAACTGGCTTTATCGACACTGCGGACCTGATGAAGTCAATGTCCTGGCAACACATGACGCCTTTCTCAAAAATATCAAACGACCTCCGTGGGTCCTCAAATTCGGAACATAGGTACCTTTAAGTACATATTAAATCTTTGAATTCTCAGTTCGATCACCAGACTGACAGGATGCAAATGGCATGCACACAAAAATGGCAACATTAACTGATCTAACACTGGAGTGCGGGTAACTGAAAATGATGGCAAAATGAGCTCTTTTGAAAACCGATCAAACGGATTGGTAGAGCCTTGAAATTTGAAACGTAACTCATCATTTATACCAACATCAGCCTGGAACAAACATTATGGCATGACGCTTACTGAGGCAACTTTTACACTTATGCGAAACAGGGCTCCGACTAGCTGTCGAAACAGGGACTTGCCAAAACACACAAACTGCGAACGGAATCGGCTTCAAAAACTGAGCAAATGGATTTGTTAAGACTTGAAAATTTGTGATCTCACTCACATTTATGCATAAAATTGAATCCACTTTTAATTTTTTCATGATGATCAACAGGGCAAAAGATGTAATCGCTCAAAGTAGACTACTCAATAAAATCTGCATTTGTGCCTAAAATGCACTTCCAGCTCACCCCTCAAAACGGGTACCTCATAAACGTATCCAAATTGAATTATAAAAGTTGCACATCACTGAATAGGCCAAATGAAAGGTGTGGGACATGAATCTCGAGCCTTACCCTCTGAAAATCAACCAGCTTCATTTTACCCCCTTGCTAACTAGGCCATTCAAACTGACTTATTTTAATCATTCAGAAATGCCGGGCAAATTTTTGAAATGGGCCTATAAACTTGACTCAGTTTTAATTAGTCCCAACAGCAAACCCTTCTGGTTTCTCTATGCATACCTCTTCCTCTAACACACCATTTAATAATGTCGATTTGACATCCATTTGGTATAATTTAAACCTTTTATAAGCAACATAGGTTAGTAGAATTTTGACCCCTTCTAGTCTAGCTATAGGTGCAAAGGTTTCTGCATAGTCTAAGCCTTCTTCTTGAGCATATCCCTTATAGACCAATCTTGCTTTGTTTCTTATTACCTCGCCGATTTCATCCATCTTATTTTTGAACACCCACTTGGTGCCTATTACATTTTTATTTTCCGGTCTGGGTACTAGGGTCCATGTATCATTTTTCTCTATTTGACCAGTTCTTCTTCCATTTCTCTAACCCATTCATCATCTTTCAAAGCCTGCTTTGTTGTTTTGGGCTAAAA
Organism: Cryptomeria japonica; assembly: GCF_030272615.1. NCBI lineage: Eukaryota > Viridiplantae > Streptophyta > Pinopsida > Cupressales > Cupressaceae > Cryptomeria > Cryptomeria japonica. The sequence goes on from NC_081411.1 coordinate 690,555,865, forward strand.
AAATGGAGAGCATACACTCATTCTCTCTTTCTCTTCTTCTGGTTAGAACTCCTACATCCTTGTCACCAATGATGTCTTCTGCAGAGTGATTCTTTCAGACATATTTGGCCAGTACTGGTTCATTCCTTTGAGCTTCTTATATCAATTATGTAGGCTCTATTCCATTGGCTTCTTCATTTGTTGCTTCGATAGGATCTTCTTCTGTGGGTTCCACTGGTACATTGTAGTCAAACCCTTTATAGTCTTTCGGTTCACTTTTATTGTCCTATTCATTTTTCTCAAAGTACTCATCTACTTTGACATTTGCACTTTCCACAATCTTATTGATCTTTTTGTTTAGACACCGGTATGCCTTGCTCTTTGTTGAGTAACCTAGGAAGATTCCCTCATCACTCTTGGGATCAAATTTTCCAGTGTACTCGTCCCTTTTTATATAGCACTTTCTTCCAAATACTTTAAAATAACAAACATTAGGTGAATAACCACTCCATAACTCATAAGGAGTTTGTTTTGTCCCCTTCTTTACCTGTATCTAGTTCAAAGTGTATACAAAAGTGCTTATGGCTTCTTTTCAGAAGGTATGTGGTATATCCTTCTGTATCATTAGAGTTTTGGCACAATCAATAAGAGTTTTGTTTCTTCTTTTAGGTACTCCATTCTGCTGAGGTGTTCTAGGTGCAAACATTTGTCTCATGATTCCTTGTTCCTTGCAGTAGTTCATGAACTATTGAGAGGTGAACTCTCCTCCTCTGTTTGATCTTAGGCACTTCAAATTCTTACCGGTTCCTCTTTCTAATTGAGCCTTAAACACCTTAAACATGTGAGAGGCTTCTGATGTTTCCTTTAAGAATACAACCCACATCATCCTCGCGAAGTCATCCACAAATAACATAAAATATCGGTCTCCATAGAAACTCTTGGTTCTCATGGGACCACATAGGTCTGTGTGAACTAAGTCCAACACACTTTCAGATGAGAAAGTTTTACTGCTGAAATTGGACCCGGTCAACTTTCCTAGTTGACACTCTTTGCACATAGCATTTTTAGGTTTTACAATGTCAGGGATATCTCTAACATAAACTCTTACTGCACATGGGGCATCATTTCCAAACCTCACTATTCCTCCATTACAATCCTCCATGCTAAGGAATTTTCTTCTATCACTGATCATGTGGTGAGTACAACCATTGTCTATCACCCATTCTCCACACTAGTTTGTGCTATAAATCAATGCCATATCTCCCTCCTCTATGTTGTCCTCTTTGATTACAACAAAGGCAACGCCATAATCATCAGATCTCTTTGATTCTTCATTAGTGACTCCTTCTTCTGCAAGATAACATTCCTTCTTTCTCTTGTCCCTATAATTTTTGAAATTGTCCTTTCTGTCTCTATCATTATTAGGGTATCTAGAAGCAATATGACCTATCTTATTATAGGATAAGCACTTTAAGGGTAACGTACCTTTGTATTTACCTTTACCTCTTAGAAATATTCTTTCCAGTAGAGCTTCAATCTCATCTTGCTCCTGTTCCTCAGAGAGCAGGTTGTCATTATCATGAGAATGACCGGTTCTGGTAGTAGAGATACTACAAGTTTCTTTCCTTCTCCTTGTGGGTGTATGCACCATGGATTCTTTGAAGGTAGCATCAATCTCTGGTACAATGTTATCATAATTACTCAATTCAAAAGCAGTGAACTTACCGATCAGTGAGTCAAGAGTTATACTGACTATTCCCAAGGATTTGAGTTCTTGGATAGCAAAGACCCTTATGGCATATTGTGGTAGCAGAGTTCTTAGGATTTTTCTAACCACGTCCTCCTCCTCAAGTTTTCCTCCTACATTCTTGATAGAATTTACTACATCCTTTATCCTCTTTTTGTACTGCTCTATGTTTTCACTTTCCTGCATTCTCATCTCATCATACTTTCCTCTCAAGCTGTCTACTTTGGCCTTTTGAACATGAGGGTCTCCCCCATAGACTGTCTTAAGATTATTCCATATCTGGAAAGTTGTTTTCAAATCTTGCACCTCTTCATTATCTGAAAGAGTACTAACAATCAGATCCATAGAAACAATATTATCTTGCCTTTCCTTTATTTGGTCAGGAGTAAGAACCCCTAAAGGTTTATTATATTCTGTGATCACTTGGTTCCAATAGTGTTCACCTAAGGATCTTAGATAAAGTTTCATTCTTCCACACCATAAGATGTATTTCTCCTTAGAGAACTCAGGGCCCTCCTTACGCATCATCTTGGATCTCTCCCTAAGCCGGTTAAGCTTCCTCAGATTCTAGGGACTCGTGCTCTGATATCAATTGTTAGTCCCAACCGGTGCTAAGAGGGGAGGGGTGAATCAACACTTAATCAAATTCTCACAATTTAACTTTTATCTTAAATATTCATTCATCTAAAATCCAAAAATATACTTAAATACTGAAGTAAAATATGCAAGCATGAAAAGTTGACAGTGACACCAAGGAGTTATCTCATGGAAACCCCAAAAGGGAGAAAACCACAGTGTGAGTAGGAACTCACAAATTTGTACTTTTCTAGAGTAGGCTCAGTTAAGAGCCATCCCAGCTAGGAGATTACAATGACACTATTAGGTGCCACCTGGTTAAGTGATTTTGATCAAGGTTGGTTAGTTCCTTTACCCTGTTAAAGGTAGCCTGGTTAGAGGACTTAAAACATTAGTTAAGATGTTACCCAGTTAAGGGATTTATACAATGGGACCTATTAAAGTCCATCTAGTTAAGGGATTTATGTTGGAGTTGTTAGAAAGAAATAGTTGGATGATCTACTAAATTAGCTACTGATAGCTTGATCAGATCTCAATATGCATGTCACTCAATACACATCAGTTGTGACTTCTCTGCACAACACTAGTTTCTTTGGCTATTCACTTTGTTGGTCACTTGTCCCTCAGCACTACACTCTACCGATCTTCCTATTCTTTGGCTCTACACTCTGCCTGTTCACTATTCTTTGACTCTACTCTCAGCCAATTGTCTGTCCTTCGGCTCTACACTCAATCAGTTCTCTATCAATTGACTCTGTGCTTAGCCGATCTACTTCACATACACACTCAACTGTGCTAACACCACTTAACACTTCCTCTCACTCTATTCTTCACCTTGGATTGCCTTTAGCAAGGTTTACTTGTTTCAAATTTCACGATCAAAATTTTCAGAAAGAGCTCCAGAACTCTTTATACATTTTCTATTGACACCTTCAGGCATATCCTCAATCAGATCAATCAAGGATTTCAGAATATTTAAAATTCAAACTCTCCCACTCTTTCTCTGCATGCCTTTCAACAATTCCGCCAAGTCTTCAACCAGTTCTGCCACCACATCTCCTAAGGATAGAAAATTTTGAGTCAAGTTCAGTCAAATTAATGTGAACCAGAGAATCCAAATGTAATCATACTTGACTGCATGATAACTAAAAGTTAACTTTACCAACAAATGATTTGGTGTAGACACAAGCTTAGCAACTCATTCTTTGCCACCGCAACTAAATGACCAATCACTGCTTTGAGATTTATGGTGATTGCCTGTCTTCCTTCTGTCATACCAGTGTACCGGTATGTAACTACACTTATTACTTTACCAGTTCATTCTTTGATTGCCGATTTGTTGTTCTAGCATCATGTCTCTCCCCTATTTGCCAGTGAGTTACCGATTGGTTGGAGCAAACAACTTTTCTTCCCTGAGTCACCTTTTGTAACTTTACCATCAGCAAAGTGACCGATCTTCCTGAATGATAGATCAATTGACTTAATCTATTTTACTTTGAGCTGAAGTAACCTTTGATCATTCAACACCAATGTTGTTTCCATTCACTATTGCTTACTAAAAGGCAACACCACTTTACCTTATACTACTTCACCAGTTAGTGTCTTCACCGGTAAGTGTTGGACATCAATGACAAACCTTAGTACATAAACTAGTTTTCTAGATTGACCGGTTTTGTCAATGCCAATAATCCAACATTAACCATAACAAAAAATCTATCATATTTTACTTGATGCAATTCTTGAGTAAAAATATGTTCTTCAATAATCACATTCACCATACATATTGGATCAATGAGCACTCCTCATGAGAGTTTGTCTTTGATCTTCACAATAATATATAATGGGCCATCAGGTGCAATAGTAGTCTCACCAAGATCAAAAGTAATGCATCGGTGTTTTGTAGGTTTAGGTTTGTCAAGGAGGTTCACAAAATTATTAGATTCTACACTAAGTTGTTGGCAAATGCACACTCCAATGAGACATTGTAGGTGATTGAAGGTTTTGTCATTGATGGTAACCTTGCAATCCTATGACACTGGCAAGACAAGTTACCGACACTAGCAAGGATAGACTCTACACTGGCACACAGTCCACCGATAGTGAAAGGAAGCATATCGGCACATAGAGGCCGATAGGAATTTTGTTTGTAAAGTATTTTATTAATTATTGTAAAATCATTGTAAGCCGACTTGGCAAATTATAAAATGACTCATATATATAAGATATCATTGTAGAACAATAAGGTAAGCATGGAAGGAAGTAGATAGGTGAAATAAGAAAGACCTATTATGTGAATTATAGTTTAAGGGTTTATGTATGAAGCAAAGCTATAAACCAGTACTAGATCTGGCATTGTAGATGCCATTTTGAAGCAGTACAAGACACTAGATTTATATAATCCATTTTCTAAGTCAATGAGACTTCCCATTTTGTAATTGAGCAGTGTGCTCTAGGCACTTGGCCTTCCCGCATGTGCAAGCCCCTATTGTAGTAGTAATATTCTCTTATTGGCCAGTAAGTGAATATTGTGGGTCACAAATCCCACCGAGGTTTTTCCCACACCGGGTTTCCTCATTAAAATATTGTGTTATGGTGTGATTTTCATGTGGTTGTTGTTATCTTTGTTTATTGCATTACTTTCTATTTACCGATATGTAGTATTAATATGTTCTACATGTTTTAAGTTAAGAAATTGCTTTAACCGGTTAGATACTGATTCACCACCCCCCCCTCTCCCCTCTCAGTATCTGTGGGAATCCTAACACAAGCATCATGCCCAAACTTTTGGGAAAAAACACAATTTTTTTTTTAAAACAACATAACATTACTAAATACTCTACGATAAAACAAATATAAATAAGTTTGTCTAAGCTAAGGGTTATCTCAAGCATTAAAAGAATGGGTTCCTATAGTTAATTTAACTTTACAAATATAATGTTTACAATTTTTAAATTGAATAATCCTACCCCAAGAGGTGTTGGAATAGGTGCCTCTAATTCACTTAACAATAGTCCATACTGATCGGGTTAAGTCTTGTCGATGAAAGAGTATGAAGGTTTTTTTGTGAGCTCTATTGGCATGACTCTTGCTGATGTATTCTTCTCTGTTGGGTATCAGAATAGTAGGTTTGAAGTCATCCCGATGACCTGACAAAGTCGATTTTGATCATCAGAGTAACTTTGGCTATCAGAATAACTTATGGAGCGATATGCCGATGGTCCGATGGGTCTCTGTGGTATTATCGGGAGATTGGAATAACTTCAGGTTTTCAGGAAGACTGCAGCAGTGGTGTGTCAATGCTCGATGAAGTCACATTTTGGAATTTGGGTCACATATCGGTTATTGGGTTGACATTCTGAATGTCATGTCGATGTCCCGATGAGTTTTCTCTACCTTGTCTCGAAGTGTTTCACTCATCGGCATTGTATTCTTCTTTGTGTTCTGATGACCTGATGAAATCATCTTGTCAGGCTGGCAATGCAGATCGGGATAGCAGTTTTGGTTTTGGTCCGATGAGCCAATGAGTCCATTCTCTTGGTATCGGCATAGTATTTATGTTCCTATTCTGATGTCCCAATGAAGACCACTCCTAGCCATTAGATATCAAAGTATCTTTTGGAGAGCTATACTGGTGACCGATGGAGTCACCTTAGGCAGTCAAGTATCATCAGGCCATCAGCTTTACCTTTTGAATGTTGTGCCGATAGCTGATGGAGCAGAGATCGATTGTGGGAGTGAGGTCGAATTGAGATCCAAAAGATCGACTCTTGGACACCAAGTATGATACCATTGGTGTAAATGAATACAAACCGACCCAGTTCTCTATTGCATGTGGGATAATTGCTTTTCATGAATGTAGACCGATGCAGGCAGACAGTTAGACTTCAAGCCGTTGGGGCAGTTGCTCTGATGAACCATCGATTAGTTTGGTATTTGAAGCTGACTGTAATCCATAGTGACATGATGAATTCTTGAGAGCTAAGTGTGTTCTGCAAAGAGTTTGAGCCAAATGTTTGTATGTCAACCTGGAATGACTGTATAATAGAGTATAGGAAATATGCAGATGAGACTCTATTGTATTGTTTAACATACTGATAATAAAGTTGATCATTTGCTGGTGGTGGGTTTTTCTCCCGAAAGGGTTTTCCCACGTTAACTCTATGTGTTATCTCTTTGTGTTGTTGTTGTGTATGTTTTTTACTCGTGCCATATTCAGTAAATGTTACAAATTTTGTCTACACTAGTCTATTTCTCCTCTGCAAACTAACATTAGGGAAGTGAATTATGCACTTTCTTTCCTAACAAGTGGTATCAAAGCCTATCCCATTTTGTTATCCTTGTTGGGTTGGGTTAGTTTTTTGTGTCAGTTCTGTCTCAGTGGGAGTCTTGCAGAGTGTCTACTTGTTTTACAGATTGAAATGGCGAGTTCTTCAGGATGCATAGACATGGAGAAGTTTAATGGTTCCAGTTTTGAACTTTGGAAACTCAAGATGGAAGACTTGCTGGTCGACAGAGATCTCTGGGGTGTTGTAACTGCAACTTCTAAGCCTTCAGGCATGAAGCAAGAAGATTGGGATTTAGCCGATCAGAAGGCAAGGGGTCTAATTAGGCTATGTCTAGCTGATTTTGTTTTGTTAAACGTCCATGAGGAGAAGTCTACACATCTTCTCTGGGAGAAGTTGGCTTATCAGGGCAAATCCTTGGTGAATAAACTTTTCTTGAGGAAGAAATTGTACTGTCTGAGGATGGACGCAAGGACACCATTGGTAGACCATTTGAATACATTCAACATGGTTCTTGCATAGTTAACTTCTGTTGGTGTGTCCATTCAGGAAGAAGAACATTGCATGTTGTTGTTGTGTTCATTGCCTGACTCTTGGAAACATTTAGTGATGGCTATTGGTAGTACCACGACCCAGTTCAAGATGGATACTGTGGTTAATACTCTTTTGTTAGAAGAAATGAGAAAGAAGTCTTCTAAGATGACAAAGGATGCACTCTTTGTTCGAGGCAGATCGAAGGACAAAGACAAGAAGAAAGGAAAGAAGTCCAAGTCTCGAGAGAGTTTTAAATTGCCAGGCAAGAAGTCAAAGGTGAAGTGCTGGAACTGTGGGGAGAAAGGGCATATTCGAAAGGATTACAAGAAGGAGAAGAAGAAGAAGAAATATTCTGACACTGAGTCTTCTTAGAGTGATGCTGATGCTTTTGTAGCAGCCTTGGCAGTGCCTACCTCAGATGACACCTGGTTAGTAGATTTTGGTGCACCTCTCCATATGACGTCCCACAAGGAATGGTTCTCGAAGTATGAATCGTATGCTAGTGGAAAGGTATATTTGGCTAGTGATTCTACATTGGAGATTGTAGGGAGAGGCAGAATCAAAATTCAGTTTCCAAATAGTAGAGTGAAGGGGATTAATGGAGTTCTTCATATACTAGGTCTAGCAAGAAACCTCCTCTCTGTAAGTAAACTTAATGATGTTGGAGTTCAAGTTACTTTTGTGTCTGGTGGTTGCATGATGACCAGGGGATCCATTGTTTTGGCAAGGGGTGATCGCATTGGTACACTGTATAAGTTAAATGCTAAACCTATATGTTGTATTGTAACTTCTGAAAAGTCTGATAAGACAACTGTAAGGATGCATAATGCAAACTCATTGGAAGCTAAACTTCCTATAGATAGGAATCTGGAAATCATCAAAGCAAATAGAATATTAGCCTAGCTCAATGACGAAAACTAAATTGCAATGATAACAATCCTAAAAACATTCAATGAAAACATGAAAACAAGACATTTAAAATGAAATCTAAGCAAACCAAATGCAGATGTCTCCTTCATGTGGCTCCATTGTCCTTCTTTCTCCTTCAAATAGCTTTTGTTTTGTGGACCTCACCTTCAAATGCATAAGCATGAGATGAAAGCAAAATTGACAAGACAAGACGATAGCATAAGGGTACTAGAAGTGTGATTGATTCGGGGATTCAAAAATGTGATCCATTGGGATTGAAGAAATTCATCCAATTTATAGATAAATTGGAGAAAAGACAAGATTAGCATGAAGAGATTTGAAAGGAAATTTCAAATCAAGAATGACAAATATGACAAATTATGACAAATTGACACTTTCTATGTGAAATTGATTGATTGTCAATTATGACAAATTATGACAAATTGCTATGTCATTCCCATGAAATTAGGGGAAATATAGGAGAAAATTGAAAATTAGATGAATTAGAAATTAGGAAATTAGAAAATTGATGAAAATTAGAAAATTAGGAATTAGGAGAAATTAGTAAATTGGAAAATTAGGTAAATTAATTAATAATTTTTCATTTATTAATTAATTCACTAAGAGGGAGGAATTAGTTAGCCAATTAAATAAATATTTAATTGTGACAAGAAGACTTAGGATAAATAAATAAATTATTTAACCTAGAGGGAAAATGACAAACAAGATTTTATGAATAAATCATAAAACCTTAGAAGATGAATTAGAAATTCAAGGATGACAATTAGGTCTCGACCAAAGATAATTCATGTCGATTCGATCATGATTTTAATTGACAGAGGATCAATGCTGATAAATGATTGAGATTGATAAAGAGATCAAATTGATAGGCACCAATTGACGAGGAACAATGACTAATTGATCCAAATTGACATGATTGAAAAGGACAAGGATCGATGACAAATCGATCGCAAAATGACAAAATTGATAAAAGCAACGATCGATGACAAATTGATCGCAAAATTGACAAGAGGACAAGGATCGATGACAAATCGATCACAAAAAGACAAAATTGACAAGAGCAACGATTGATGACAAATCGATCGCAATATTGACAAGAGGACAAGGATCGATGACGAATCGATTAGAGGGTGACAAGATTGATAAGAGGACAAAACCCTAATTCTATCATTGATTAGAATTGATGATGTCCAAAATATGACAAATGAGCACGCACATTTATGTGATAGGATAAAATCGACCAAAATCATGACTGAAGATTGTTATTGATAAGACCAAATTTGAAAGCGATAAAAATGATGAATGCAGAGGAAGGACTCGATGCTCGCAAATGATAAAGACCAAGTGCACAACATAGAAGAAATGTTAATGCGATGCAAAAATCCTAAAATAAGGCAATGCCCAAATGTTAGAGTATGACTCCGCAAGCGTTGACCATTTTTAGACGTCTACACTTCCTACTGAGAAAACAATGCTCTAGCATAATAGGTTAGGCCACATAGGTGAAAAAGGTTTAAAATCCTTGAAGAATAAGAATCTGGTTGAAGGTCTTGATGATTGTAGTTTTTAGTTCAATTTTTGCAAACACTGCATTTATGGAAAACATAACCGAGTTCAGTTTTATTCTAGTTTTCATAAATCTTCTGCTATTCTGGATTATGTTCACTCCGATGTGTTTGGTCCAGTGGATGTACCTTCTTTGTCTAAGTCTAAATACTATGTATCCTTGGTAGATGATTATTCAAGAAGGGTATTTGTATACTTTTTTAAAAGTAAAACAAAAGTGTTCAGTCAGTTTAAGGAGTTTAAGAACCTTGTTGAAAATTAGACTGGGAGAAGGATTAAATGTTTAAGAATAGACAATGGTGGTGAATTTTGTAGTGCAGATTTCGACAAGTACTGTGTTGATCATGGAATTAAAAGACATAAGACTGTACCTTACACTCCACAACAAAATGGAGTTGCTGAAAGGTTGAATCGGTCTCTAATGGAGAAAGCAAGGAGCATGTTGAGTGGAGCTCGGCTGAAACAAAAATTTTGGGCTAAAGCAGTTGCTATAGTGTGTTACCTGCTGAATCGTTCTCCTACTTCAGCATTGGTTGACAAAACACCTATGGAAGCGTGGTCTAGTAAGAAACCTTCTTTAAGGCACCTATGTGTTTTTGGTGCAGAGGCATATGCTCATGTGCTTGATGTGAATAGATCTAAGTTGGATAACAAAGCAGTAAAATGTATTTTCATTGGCTATGGAGTTGGTGTGAAAGGATACAAACTTTGGAATCCAGTGACTGGTAAGTTTTTATTTAGCAGAAGCATGATTTTTCATGAAATGAAGCCTATGTCATTAGATCATAAAATAGAAGAGAAAGGGGAAGCTGAGGTTGAAGTACCTCCAGTTAAAGAAGAATATCTAGAGATACCTGAAGATGAGGAGAGTTCAAGCAGTTCAAGTAGTTTTGAAGAAGAACATGATAATGAGCCTCCTGGCGAACCTCAAGAAGCCTCAACACCAAAGTTGAGAAGATCTACTTGAGAGAAGTGACAACCTGAAAGGTATACAAATAATAAGTATAGTCACTCTATGTTGAATGTTAATTGTGCTTATGCGTTACTTGCAGATACTAATGAGCCTACGACTGTAAAAGAAGCAATTTAAATGCCTGATTCAGATTCCTGGTTGGAAGCCATGAATGATGAAATGTCATCATTGGATAAAAATGGAACTTGGGATTTGGTGCCATTGCCTAAAGATAGAAAGCCTATAGGCTGTAAGTGGGTATTCTAAAAGAAGTATGGTCCAGATGGCAATGTTGACAAGTATAAAGCAAGACTGGTTGCAAAGGGGTATTCGCAAAAGGAAGGTGTTGACTATGGGGAAATCTTTTCTCCTGTAGCTAAGATGACATCCATTAGATTTCTCTTGTCACTTGCAGTAGCATATGATTGGAAGATTGAGCAGATGGATGTGAAGAAAACATTTCTTCATGGTGATTTTGAAGAAGAAATTTATATGTCTCAACCTAAGCACTTTGTGGAAAAAGGTAAACACATCTGGTATGCAAACTCAAAAAGTCTCTGTATGGTTTGAAACAGTCTCCCAGAATGTGGTATCAGAATTATGATACATTTGTTTTGTCCTTGAGATTTGTGAGATCCAAAGCTAATCATTGTGTTTACTACAAAACTGATGGTGATAGGATTCTTATCATAGCTTTGTATGTAGATGACATGTTGTTCATAAGAAACACAAAAATTATGATCTTAGATTTAAAATCTCAGATTTGTATGAAATTTGAAATGAAGGATTTAGGACCAGCAAATTACATTCTGGGAATGGAGATCAAAAGAGATAGGTCTAAGAGGAAACTTTGGCTTAGCCAGAGAAAATACATAACCAATGTTCTTGACAAGTTTCATATATCTGACTGTAAACCATAGGTTGTTCCCATCTTGCAGGGAACTAAGTTGTCTGTGTTGGATAGTCCGAAATCTCCAAAAGAGATTGAAGACATGAAAAATGTACCTTATGTAATTGCTATAGGTAGTCTGATATATGCTATGGTTTGTACAAGACCAGACATTTCCCAACCAGTGGGAGTACTCAGTAGGTTTATGTCGAATCCAGGGAGATCACACTGGGTTGCTGTAAAGAGAGTGTTTAGATACCTGAAGGGTACTTCAGATTTTACATTATGTTATCATGGTAATCTGAGGGATTCAAAAAGAACTCTCAGCATTTGTGGTTACATGGATTCTGATTGGGTAGGGGATATTGATAGCAAGAGATCTACCAATGGGTATGTTTTTGTCCTGAATGGTGGAGTAGTTAGTTGGATGAGCAAGTGGCAAGCTATAGTTGCTTTGTCCACTACAGAGGTTGAATACATGGTAGCCACACATGCTTGCAAAGAAGTAGTCTAGCTTAGACATTTGAGTTCTGACATTGGTTTTAATGCAGGGCAGATTGAAGTCTGGAGTGATAGTCAAAGTGCCATATGTTTGGCAAAGAATCCTACTTTCCATGCCAAGTTGAAGCATGTTGATGTTCAGTATCATTGTGCACGTGACATGGTGGAAGATGGAAAAGTTTGTCTTAACAAGGTAGACACTCTAGAAAATGTTGCAGATGCCTTGACAAAACTAGTGAGCACACACAAGTTCAGGTATCGTTCAAATTCTATGGGTCTTCGTACCCATGCCTGTAAGTAACATCTGGAATGGTATCTCAGTCCAGTGAATTCCTCGTCAAGTGGGAGTTTGTTGGAATATGTGCCTCTAATTCACTTGACAATAGTCCATACTGATCGGGTTAAGTCTTGTTGATGAAACAGTATGAATGTTTTTTTGTGAGCTCTATCGGCATGACTCTTGCCAATGTATTCTTCTCTATTGGGTATCGGAATAGCAGGTTTGAAGTCATCCCGATGACTCGACGAAGTCAATTTTGGTCATCGAAGTAACTTCAGCTATCAGAATAACTTGTGGAGCGATATGCCGATGGTCTGATGGGTCTCTATGGTATTATTAGGAGATCGGAATAACTCCAGGTTTTCAGGAAGACTACAGCAGCGGTGTGCTGATGCCCGATGAAGTTACCTTTTGGCATTTGGGTCACATATCGGTTATCAGGTTGACATTCTGAATGTCATGCCGATGTCTCGATGAGTTCACTCTACCTTGTCTCGGAGTGTTTCACTCATCGACATTGTATTCTTCTTTGTGTTCCGATGACCCGATGAAATCATCTTGTTGGGCTGGCAATGCAGATCGGGATAGCAGTTTTGGTTTTGGTCCGATGAGCTAATGAGTCCATGCTCTTGGTATCGGCATAATATTTGTGTTCCTGTTCTGATGTCCTGATGGAGACCACTCCTAGCCATTGGAGATCAGAGTATCTTTTGGAGAGCTATACCGGTGACCGATGGAGTTGCCTTAGGCGATCGGGTATCATCAGGCCATCGGCTTTACCTTTTGAATGTTGTGCCGATAGCCGATGGAGCAGAGATTGACTGTGGGAGCGAGGTCAAACTGGGATCCAAAAGATCAACTCTCAGATACCAAGTATAAGACCATCGGTGTAAATGAATACGAACTGACCTAGTTCTCTACTACATGTGGGATAATTGCTTTTCATGAATGCAAACCGACGTAGGCAGACGGTTAGACTTCAACGTAGGCAGACAGTTAGACTTTGAGCCATTGGGGCAGTTGCTCTGATGAACCGTCGATTAGTTTGGTATTTGAAGCCGACTGTAATCCATAGTGACGTGATGAAATCTTGAGAGCTGAGTGTGTTCTGCGAAGAGTTTGAGCCAAATGTTTGTATGTCAACCTGGAATGATTGTATAATAGAGTGTAGGAAATTTGTAGATGAGACTCTATTGTATTGTTTAACATACTGATAATAAAGTCAATCATTTGCTGGTGGTGGGTTTTTCTTCCGAAAGGGTTTTCCCACGTTAACTCTGTGTGTTATCTCTCTGTTTTGTTGTTGTGTATTTTTTTTACTCGTGCCATATTCAGTCAATGTTGCAAATTTTGCCTACACTAGTCTGTTTCTCCTCTGTAAACTGATATTAGGGAAGTGAATTCCGCACTTGCTTTCCTTACAAGGGGTCATCACAACTTTGTTTATTAATTAATTAATTTTCTCCAAATATTCTTCAATTTTCTAATCAAGAGATATTACTCATTCCAATTAGTATTTAATTGCTATTGGACTAATTAAAATAATGTTAACACATATTTTATTGAATTTAAAATAATTAATCGAACAGTAGTAAGAACGTGTTTAAATCCGTTTATTAAAATTAACTAAGTCAAATATAATAATAACCTAGCCAATAACCTCATTTAATTGACGAAATAAATTTCTCTAACATTAAATATTAAATATTTAATATTTGACATTAAACTACCTCCTTAACATTCAAATAATCAAATATTTAATATTCGACATCGAAAAAGCCTCCTTAACCTAAATTTAATCATTATACTATGTAAAATTTTCATTAGAAGACATCTTTAATAAATTTATCCAACATGAGTATAATATTACCATATAATTAATTCTTTACATCTTCCATTAAATTCCCTAAATACTCAACTAAACTAAATAATAACTTAAATTAAATGCGGCAATTCCCATTTCAAATTTTAAAAGAATTTTCTTTCCCACCCCCTTTTTATTTTATTTCATTTATTAATATCATTTATGCTAACCCTAACTAGGATTTATTTTAAAATCCTTATGACTTCCTCTTCTATTCTTTTTTTAATTTTTATTTACCCTAACCCGAAATAGGGTTAGCGTTTTATGTTTTCTAACATAATCTCTTTTTTGTTATTCATTTACCCTAACCCGAAATTGGGTTAGGGTTTTATGTTCACTAACATTATCTTCTTCTTCTTCTTCTTCTTCTTTTTTTTTTTTTCTTTTTTTCTTTTTTTCTCTTTATTTTTTATTTTTTAAAATTAATTAATTAATTAATTTATTTATTTATTTCTGAGAGTGTGTGTGTGTGTGGTTTTTGTAGGGAGGAAGGGGATCATGGCGGAGGAGGCGGCAGGTTTGTTGAGAGGGGCACGTGGGGTCTGCAGGGGGTGGTCCATCATGGCAGCCACGCCCATAGTCACAAGGCTACCCTGTGACTATGGGGATGCCTTCCCCATAGGCCAGGGGGCCTTGGCCCCATGATTGTGGGGCGGCCTTCCAACAGTCACAGGGGTAAGCCCTGTGGCTGTGGGTGACCTTCCCCACAGGCCATGGAGCCTCAGCCCCAAGACTGTGGGGCGACCTTCCCACAGTCACAGGGGAAGCCCTGCTGCTGTGGGCGGCCATGGTCCCTGCGGCCCTGACATAAGGGCCGAACCCCCAAACATGGAGTTAGAAACCCCACTTTTTTATGCAATTTTTTATTTTATTTTTTAATAGCACCATAATATATATATATATGTATGTATGGACATAGTCATTAGGAAATGTGCATTTCTGGATATATATTTCAAATATATGCATACTTCATATATGTATATGTGTGTGTGTGTGTGTCTATATATATATACATATATATGCACAAATATATTTATTCTGATTTAAATAATCTAATCCATTTAACCGGGATATAAAATGTTACAAATATCTTTGTACAGATTTAAATAATCTTCTCTCTTTTTTTTTTTAGAATATTAAATGCATGTAAAATCTGATATATATATGAAATCTTTTTTTTGACTTAGATGGAGTAACATGTCTATTTGATTTTTCTTATAATAGAAGATTAGATTGATGCAAAATAATAGGTATTTAGAATATTTTACATACATACATACATATATATTTATAAATGTGTGTGTGTGTGTGTGTGTTTATATTCTTAAATCTGCACTTTTATTTTCTATAACACTAACTTAGAAACAGGTATGACAATAACAAAAATAAATTATTTAACAGCTGCACTAGTTCTTTTACATTTCTTTTTGATAAATAAAACAATAAGATGAAAGTTAAAAAGAAGATTTAAACTAACACTTAAAAATATTTTTTCTACATTTCCTTTCTAAAACTGTAGATATAAATAACTTTTCTTTTTTATTTATAACTGCATTTCTAACACTTATCTTTGCAGAATGACATAAATAGCACAATGAAACTACTCAAATATTCATCTATTTTTATTTTCCATTTCCAACAAGCATACAATTTATTATCTAATAAAACATAAACAAATTTCTTTCCATCTTTTTCAAGTAATAAACAAATACATAAAAGTAACTCAAATGCCTTTCTTTTCTCTTTATTTCTTGAATGAACTAGTTAAAATAAATACATTTGTTACTTTATTATTTCCATTACACAAAGAGGAAGAATACAAACTCAACCCTCTTCATTTCTACCAAGCGAGGGCTTGTCAAATACATTTCTTTTTCTTTTTGAAGTTAAATACAATAAAATAGGAACTTGCAAGTAGACTCCACTCCATTCTTTATTCCCAAGTAAACCTGCAATAACATTTGTAGGTTGTGACCATGGAGGCTCACCTCCCAACCTAGGCTTACATGAAGCCACCCTCGAGCTAGGAGAACCAAGGCTAAATGAGATATAAACATGAAAACACAACATAAGAAAATTTCATAACATTGAACACCCAACCCAAGGTTAAACACAGTCATCAAGTGACTATTGCTTTGTGGGGTGAAGGCGGACCAAGAACCTAGAGAAGAATCTGTAATATGGAGAACATAATTCTTTTACAAGGCTGCCAAAATAGAACCACCACAAGTCACATAATTGTCCCAAAATACCCTTATGTCCCCCATGGCATACAAGCCCAAAACCTCCCCTTATGACCCCCATTGCATAAACATAAAAAACAACAATGCAACAAGGGCCCCATAACCCTTGTGTATCACTCTCTTCTAAGAAGAGTGTCTTTACACTCTTAGGCTATCAAGCAGCCCTTCACCCCCAAGGCTACTCTACCGTCCCAAGGGTGAGTATGGCCTTGAAACACCCAAAAACATATATCATGCAACATGTAAGAAAATACTCAAGGAAGGACTCAAAACAATCTTCCCAAGCCTACAAACAAAACAACCATAGAAAAGCACAAACAATCTTTTCATATAAACAATACAAGCATATAAAAGGAAGTATTTCAACCAACCTTAAAATCTGCAAATGAAAATTAGGAGAAGTTGTAGGAGAGCTGCCCAATCCACTATTCTTTTTCCTTCACAAGACTTAGAAAAATCTAACTCCAAAAACTAAAAAAAAACTTGAACAAAAATTCACTATCTCCAAAAATGGATAGTGGGTGATCAAAATTCTCCCTCTCAAACCATTCCTTAAGAAGACACTCATAAATCTTTCCAATCCTCTTGGGAAGGGTGAGAGATTTTCATAGGTTGGTCTTCCCAACACCTTACAAGCTCTCTAAACAAGGTAACCCAAAAAGGTAAAAGAAAATGGGGAAGAGAAAATATCACCTATTTAGAAGGTTGTCTAACCTAGGTAAGATCCTCAAAAGTTGAAATTTGGCCATCTTGAAAAACTCAACTTTTGAGGTGACTAGACAGTCACCAGGGAGTGGACACATGGCTAAAATTGGCCTTTACCCATAGGTATAAAATATGGCCCATTAAAAATGCCCCTAACCTAACCTTAGGAGTTAGTTTAACCCTCTAGAAACTCACCCAAAGTTTACCTATGGGTCAACCTTGAGTTGACCTTTCTAATGGCTCCTTATTTAGAACTTTCTTGGGACCATACTAGGATATTTTGAAAAATGCATTGGTAAAACAAATTCCCTCCAAGGGACATGTCATTGCCAACTCACTTCACAACACATGTCTCAAGTGACACCACACATTTACACAATAATTAAATACACATGGCAATGTCCCTTTTCTAGAATTAATAAATTTAACAATTTCAAATTAAACACACATCCAAGCATAAACATTTACAAATAAAACATATTTACACATGAGGTGTTGTCTCTCAAAATAGACAACCCTTGGCTTCACAAACGCACATAGGTTTAGGCTTGATTCTCTGAATAGTTTCCATGGTCACATGGATTAGTTTTCCTGTACATCTCACTTTCCACATTAGTAATTCCAATAATCATATATAATATTATCATATGAAAAGAATACAATTCAGATATTTGCATACAGTTTCAATTATAATAATCAAGTTTCCAATTATCCAATAAAATCCACATAAAATAATCTACTAAATGGCATCATCATAATCATTATAAATTTTAATCATTTATAATGCATGCATCTATAATTTCTAGTATAAAAAATAAAGTACTGCAAATCAGAGATAAGTGACATGCACCATATCAATATTATCCAACCACTGGATGACATAGAATCTATGTCTATAATGCATCAAAATAAAGTATCAATAATAATTCCAAAACATGAGAAATAACTACAATGCTATGACGACTCGGGGTAGGGCCTCACACCCTCCCGCTCTAGGCATGAACTTCCCCCTGGAGTTCATAAAAAAGATGGGGGTACTGAGATCTCATTTGTGCTGCGCCCTCCCATGATGTCATAATGTCGTCATAACAATCCCACTAGACCCTACCTTGGTCCAGCTCTTGGTCGCAATGAGCCAGTTTCCGGTGAACCAAAATGCGAATGGGCTCCAAAGCTAGCTGCTTGTCTGACTCCACCTGAAAGGCATCCCAATCTAGAATATGAGACTCATCATAAATATATTTTCTCAGAACTCATACGTGAAACACATCGTGGATGCGTGATAGGCTAGTTGGCAAAGCTAGACGATAAGCAACTAGTCCTATCCTCTCAAGGATCTCAAATGGTCCAACAAAGAGAGGTGGGAGCTTAAAACCCTTTCCATAATGGATTGGACTCTTATGCGGTCGCACTCTCAAGAAAATGCTATTCCCAACCATGAAGCTATGATCTAGTCTCTGTGAATTTGCATACTTATGTCTATTTTCTGCCTCTCTAAGGTACTGTCTAATAAAATCCACCTGCTGCTCCATATCATGAACTATCTCAGGACCAATAGCTACTCTATCCTCAATGCAGTCCCAACTCAAAAATGTCCTACATGGTCTGTCGTACAAAGCCTGAAAAGATGGCATCCCCAAAGAAGTGTGATGCCCATTATTATATGCAAACTCTACCAAATGAAGGTACTCTTCCCATCTGGTTTGATGATCCATGACATACATACAGAGCATGTCTTCTAACACTTGGTTTACCCTCTTTGTCTGTCCATCTATTTCTAGATAATAGGTTGTGCTAAAGTTGAGTCTGGTACTCATTGCCACATGCAACACCTTCCAAAAGGAAGAAGTGAAGAGGGAATCTCTATCTGAAATGATCTTGCATGGAACGCCATGAAGTCTGACAATATCCCACAAGAAAACCTATGCTACTACTAGTGCTATGAAGGTAGTCCAAACTAGTGAGAAGTGGGCCACCTTGGTCAACTTGTTAACTATCACCATGACGATGTGATGACATAGGAAGACCAATGACAAAATCCATCGATATAGTATCCTACTTCCACTCTAGTATCGCATGAGAGTGGAGCAACCCACCTAGATGGCGGCACTCCACCTTGACTCTCTGTCACTTAAGCTATCAGGCTACTAGTACAATAATGAATTGTTGCATACCTGGCCAATGATATAGTTGTCTCAAATTTGCATGCATCTTCTTAACTCTAGGATGTGCTGCATAAGGAGCTCTATGAGCCTCCATCATAATGAAATCACGCAATCCTCTAGAAGAAGGTACATAGATGCGCCCTCTATGGTGTAGTAGCCCATCAGACTCTAATGAATGGTTTGCATACTTCCCTTCCAGGGTCTCTTGAGATGGCACGGCCTGACATACCTCTAAATACCACTCATCCTCTAGTAGCTACTGCAATATACGATCTCTCAAATCTATGTCTATAAACATGGAGCATATCTCATGACACCTCCTACTCAAGGCATCTACAACTACGTTCTCCTTCCCCTTGATGTAGTGAACATCAAAATCATACTCACATGAAAACTCCATCCATCTTCTCTGACAAGCATTAAGATTAGGCTGAGTGAATATGTACTGCAAGCTTTGATGATCTGAATGAAGCTCAAAATGATGACCTAAAAGAAAATATCTCCACCTCACAAGTGTTTGCACCACTGCTGCAAGCTCAAGGTCATGAGTAGGGTAGTTAATCTCATGAGTCTTAAGTTTCATAGACTCATATGCTATAGCTCGACCCTCCTGCATAAAGATTGCTCCCAAACCATCCAAGGAAGAATCTGTACATACCATGAAATTGGTAGAGGGATCTGGCACAACAAGAATAGGTGCACTAGTGAGTGCCCTTTTGAGTTCCTAAAAGGCCTTCTCATACTTTTCTATCTACTTGAATTTATTTCCCTTCTGTTGAAGAGATGTAATAGGATGTGCACCCCTAGAGAACCCTTCAATGAAGCATCTGTAGTACCCTGCTAGACCCATGAAACTCCTGACTTCTATCACACTACTTGGCACTGGCCAATCCATAATAGCTCTGATCTTCGATGGATCAAATGAGATCCCATCACTAGATATAACATGCCCTAGATATATGAACTTTGATCTAAAGAATGCACACTTCATTAAACGGCCATACAACTGATTGTCTCTCAAGCACTACAATACCTGCCTCAACTGCTCCTCATGCTCCTTCTCATTCTAAGAAAATATCAATATGTTGTCGAGGAAAATAATCACAAATCGATCAAGGAAAGTGCAAAATACCCCATTCATGAGACTCATGAATATAGTTGGAGCATTCATAAGACCAAATGGAACCACGGTGAACTCATAGTGGCCATACCTAGTACGAAAAGTGGTCTTGTGGATATCGCTCTCTACTATCCTCAACTGATGGTACCCTAACTTCAGATCTATCTTGGAAAATACTTTGGCACCCTGAAGCTGATCAAATGTCATCGATCCTGGGCAAAGGGTATTGGTTCTTGATGGTCACTTTGTTCAATTGTCTGTAATCCATACATAACTAAAGAGATCCATCCTTCTTCTTCATGAAGATGATTGGTGCGCCCCAAGAGGAGACAATAGGATGAATGTGACCTTTCTTTAAGAGTTCCTTAAGCTGCATCTTGAGCTCATTAAGCTCATTAGTGGTCATCCTATATGGTGCTCTCAAAAATGGCTCAGCTTCTGGTACAAGATCTATGTGAAAATCAATCTCTCTGCTAGGTGGCATACCAGGTAGCTTGGAAGGAAACACATCTACAAATTCCTCAAGGATATGATGATCATATAGTGAAGGCTCCTTCTCATCCTCTTCCTCTCTATCATCAATGGTGACAACAAATAACTGGCATCCCTTTTGCATGCTCTGCTTAAGCTTCATAGAAGAAATCATTCAAAGTGATACAGGTCTCTGAATCTTTGAAATTACTATGGAGGTACCATGATCATTCACACACTTGATCTTTTTTTGATGATAATCCATCTTAGCTCTATGGGCATATAGCCAATCCATGCTAATAACAATGCCATAAGATCCTAGTGGTGTGACTTGAAGCTATACTAAGGTGGTTGTACTCCCAATCTGAAACTGACAGTCCCTAACCACTGACTCAATGAACACTCTAGCTCCTGAAGCCAACTCCACTTCCCAACTAACACCTTGCCTAGTTGCCACTAGTCGGCAACACTCCACAACCAATGGAGATATAAAATAATGTGTAGCTCCTGGATCAAACAAGATATAAACACTACTACCTCTTATCATACCTGCAGCCTCTTTGACCATGGCCTGATGTTCTACCTGGTGGCTATCAACCGCTACGAAGACTCTGTGGAACTTACCCATGTCCCCAGTTGTAGGCTCTGAACCTGCCATCTGACCTTGCGGACAATCTCTTGCCATGTGTCCCATGGCCCCACAAGTGAAACAAGCACCACATGTCTGAAACTAAACACCTCGAGTCCTAGAGTATGCTTGTCCTCCTATCCTGCTTGATCCACTAAAACCACCCTTGGAGGATTGCTGAGTCTGTGCCGGAGGTGTGTATGGAACCTGTGATCATTGATCATGCCTAGGACCCTGTGTTTGCCACTATTTGGGCTTAAAGCCCTGATGACCCTATGGAGGCCTTTACCTTTGATTCTATTATGGTTGCTGAGGAGGAGGGGATTTGTAGGACCCTGATGCATGTGTGTGATTACCCTTCTAGTGGGGTTTCTGAAACCCAAAAAAATAAGGTATAGGGTTTCAGCTTTGATGCCGATTTCGCATGTCCTAAGGTCTACCCTGAATCTCCTCTGATATCAAGGCCTTCTCCATGGAAACTCAAGTGATTCCTAGAGCTACCATCCTAACTGGTCCTGCTATACTGACATTCAATCCTCTAATAAACTGGTTGACAAGTATCTTCTCATCCTTTAGGTAGTCAACGTAGGGTAAGAGTTCGAAGAACTTGCTCTCATACTGGGACATTAAGAGACCCTTCTGTTGAAGGTCATGAAACTCATCAATCCTGCACTGCCTAAAGTGCTCTGATAGGGATCTATCTTTGAATCTCTTCATAAAGATGTCCCAAGTGATGGTGTCCACAACTATGTCATTCTTGTACTCCTCCTGCCTCCACCATGTGGAATTTGTCCCTCTCAAAAGGTGGATTGCAATTCATGCCTTGAAATTACTCTCATAGGGATGCAATCTGAAGCACCTCTCTAGACTCAATAGCCAAGCCTTAGCCTCTACCCCATTGGTAGATCCTACAAATGATGGTGGATGAAGACGTAAAATCTCCCTGATATGATCCCTGGGATGACGAGGTGCTCTCTCAAAAATTACTGGTGCCACAACTGGAGGTGCCTCAGTTAGATGGACCGACTCATTCTCATGCTTAGCCTAGGCCTCTATATGATTAGGAGGTGGACTCCTACTCCGCTCCCTAGTTGCTGATCTATGGCTCTTAGAAATTTGGTGCTCTGCCTGACGATCTATTGCAGGGAGTCTATCCTGAACTATTCCTATCAGGTTATGAAGTGCAACCAAAATGTATTGATTAGGGTCAATCAGTTGTTCGAGAGGAGCTTCTTGATCCCCTTCTAAAATTAGCTCATCCCACACAATGTCTTTGTGTGTCATGCGAGCATGTCTAGGACCCCTACCGTGCCTACGAGCTTGTCGCATAATTGGTGGCATCTGTAATGATCAATAAAATAAAATAAAGTAAATAAATAAATAAATAATAATTTTTTTAAAGAAAATAATATTTAAAGCGAAACATAATGGAGAAAGGTTCCTAGTGTTGGAAACCTTGCTCTGATACCAAAATGTCATGCCCAAACTTTTGGACAAAAATGCAACAATTGTTTTTTTTTTAAACAACATAACAATACTAAATACTCTACGATAAAGATGAGATAAATAAGTTTGTCTAAGCTAAGGGTTATCTCAAGCGTTAAAAGAATGGGTTCCTAAAGTTAATTTAATTAACTTTACAAATATAACGTTTACAATTTTTAACTTGAATAATCCTACCCCAAGGGGTCATCACAACTTTGTTTATTAATTAATTAATTTTCCCCAAATATTCTTAAATTTTCTAATCAAGAGATATTACTCATTTCAATTAGTATTTAATTGTTATTGGACTAATTAAAATAATGTTAACACATATTTTATTGAATTTAAAATAATTAATCGAGCAATAGTAAGAACGTGTTTAAATCCGTTTATTAAAATTAACTAAATCAAATATAATAATAACCTATCCAATAACCTCATTTAATTGACAAAATAAATTTCCCCAAGATTAAATATTAAATATTAAATATTTGACATTAAACTACCTCCTTAACATTCAAATAATCAAATATTTAATATTCGACATTGAAAAAGCCTCCTTAACCTAAATTTAATCATTATACTATGTAAAATTTCCATTAGAAGACATCTTTAATAAATTTACCCGACAAGAGTATACTATTACTATATAATTAATTCTTTACATCTTCCAGTAAATTCCCTAAATAGTCAACTAAACTAAATAATAACTTAAATTAAATGGGGCAATTCCCATTTCAAATGTTAAAAGAACTTTCTCTCCCCGCCTTTTTATTTTATTTTATTTACTAATGTCATTTATGCTAACCCTAACTAGGATTTATTTTAAAATCCTTATGACTCCCTCTTCTATTTTTTTTCTTTTAATTTTTATTTACCCTAACCCGAAATAGGGTTAGGGTTTTATGTTTTCTACCATAATCTCTTTTTTGTTATTCATTTACGCTAACCCAAAATTGGGTTAGGGTTTTATGTTCACAAACATTATCTTTTTTTTTTTTTTTTTAAATTTCTAAGAGTGTGTGTGTGTGTGTTTGCAGGCAAGAAGGGGTTCATGGTAGAGGAGGTGGCGGGTTTGTTGAGTGGGGCACATGGGGTCTGCGGGGGGTGGTCCGCTGTGGTGACCACGCCCACAATCGCAGGGATTGCCCCTATGGCTATGGGGATGCCTTCCCCATAGGCCATGGGGCCTCAGCCCCGTGATTGTGGGGCGACCTTCGCATAGTCACAGGGGAAGTCCTGTAGCTATGGGTAGCCATGGCTCTCATGACCTTGCCATAAGGACCGAACCCCCAAACATGGAGTTAGAAATCCCCCTTTTTTATGCAATTTTTTTATTTTTTAATAGCAGCATAATATATATATATATATGGGCATAGTCATTAGGAAATGTGCATTCCTGGGTATATATTTCAAATATATGCATACTTTATATATATATATATATATATATATATATATATAGTTCTGATACTTAAAGATAAGTACAGATGCCAAACTAATAAGATGAGAGGGGGGGGTGAATCATACAAACTTAATCTTCCATAAAAACATTAGATTCAACCTCGGTAACATATACTTCAGCAATATACCAAAATTGCTAAACATGCAAACTCAAAAGCATATAAACATCATAACACTCATAACACCGGATTTAACGTGGAAACCCAAATAGGGAAAAACCACTATGGGATTTCAAACCCACTAAGAAATATACTCTTCTAGAGTATGCTCGGTTAAAAGAAAATCCTGTTAAAGATTACAAACACATTACTAGATGTGACCCAGTTAAGGGATTTCCGTCAAATTTGTTAGGATCTTCACCTTGTTAGAAGTGACCTTGTTAAAGGATTTCAAACACTCAATCAGAATGTCACCTTGCTAGAGAGTTTTACAAATAAGACTGTTAAGTCCACTCGGTTAAGAGATTTTCTGTCACTTTACAAAATAATAGTAATAAAAATCTATCTGCAACTTCACATCTAAAATGCTAAAGCAGATTCTTATTTGCTCAATACAATATAGACATAGAACTAATCTTGTCCATCTGCTAGGCTCTATACTCTGTTATTCAAAACAGGTCTTCAAGATTCTGTGCTCGGTAATCACTATGTAGCATCCCTATGCATACACTTGCCCACATGCATTGTTTATCAATAGTTCGTTATTTATAAACATATGTATGATATCAAAACAATCTAAACATCATGATCTCATCATTGTCTAACTCGGTAATATCTGCCCATTGAATAACTTATTCCTCCCCTTATTCATCATATTCTTTATGTGTCTTTTACTGACTTCTTTATACTCATCAAATCATACTTCTCAAGATATGACAACATCATACTGAATTAGAAAATCAATTTCTTGACATCAATGACAAAATAATAATATTAAGACAGTAAATATCCTTAATCAGTTATATCCATAATCATCAACAACCTTCTCAATATCCTTATTAAAATGCCAACAATTTCTCCATGTTTGATAAATAAAACAGTAAGATGAAAGTTAAAAAGAAGATTTAAACTAACACTTAAAAGTATTTTTGCTACATTTCCTTTCTAAAACTATAGATAGAAATAGCTTTTCCTTTTTATGTATAACAACATTTCTAACACTCATCTTTGCAGAATGACATAAAGACCACAATGAAACAACTTAAATATTCATTTATTTTTCTTTTCCATTTGCAACATGCATACAATTTATCGTCTAATAAAACAGAAATAATTTTTTTTCCATCTTTTTCAAGTAATAAACAAATACATAAAAGTAACTCAAATGCCTTTCTTTTCTCTTTATTTCTTGAATGAACTAGTCAAAATAAATACATTTGTTACTTTATTATTTCCTTTACACAAAGAGGAAGAATACAAACTCAACCCTCTTCATTTCTACCAAGTGAGGGCTTGTCAAATACATTTCTTTTTCTTTTTGAAGTTAAATACAATAAAATAGGAACTTGCAAGTAGACTCCACTCCATTCTTTATTCCCAAGTAAACCTGCAATAACATTTGTAGGTTGTGACCATGGAGGCTCACCTCCCAACCTTGGCTTACATGAAGCCACCCCCGAGCTAAGAGAACCAAGGCTAAATGGGATACAAACATGCAAACACAACACAATTTTTTTTATAACATTGAACTCCCAACTCAAGGTGAAACAAAGTCACCAAGTGACTATTTCTTTGTGGGGTGAAGGTGGACCAAGCACCTAGAGGAGAATCTGCAATATGGAGAACATAATTCCTTTACAAGGATGCCAAAACAGAACCACCACAAGTCACATACTTGTTCCAAAATACCCTTATGTCCCCCATGGCATACAAGCCCAAAATCTCCCCTTATGACCCCCATTGCATAAACATAAAAAACAACAATGCAACAAGGGCCCCATAACCCTTGTGTATCACTCTCTTCTAAGAAGAGAGTCTCTACACTCTTAGGCTATCAAGCAGCCCTTCACCCCCAAGGCTACTCTACCCTCCCAAGGGTGAGTATGGCCTTGAAACACCCAAAAACATATATCATGCAACATGTAAGAAAATACTCAAGGAAGGACTCAAAACAATCTTCCCAAGCCTACAAACAAAACAACCATAGAAAAGCACAAACAATCTTTTCATATAAACAATACAAGCATATAAAAGGAATTATTTCAGCCAACGTTAAAATCTGCAAATGGAAATGAGGAAAAGTTGTAAAAGAGATGCCCAATCAACTATTCTTTTTCCTTCACAAGACTTAGAAAAATCCAACTCCAAAAACTAAAAAAAAAACTTGAGCAAAAATTCTATGTCTCCAAAAATGGAGTGGGTGATCAAAATTCTCCCTCTCAAACCATTCCCTAAGAAGACACTCCTCACTCTTTCCAATCCTCTTGGGAAGGGTGAGATATTTTCATAGGTTGGTCTTCCCAACACCTTACAAGCTCTCTAAACAAGGCAACCCAAAAAGGTAAAAGAAAATGGAGAAGAGAAAATATCACTCATTTGGAAGGTTGTCTAACCTGGGTAAGATCCTCAAAAGTTGAAATTTGGCCATCTTGAAAAACTCAACTTTTGAGGTGACTAGACAATCACCAGGGAGTGGACACATGGCTAAAACTGGCCTTTAACCATAGGTATAACATGTAATAACCCACCATGATTCCTCCAACAAAAATTGAGTATATATATATTTTTTTTTTCCTTTATTATGTTTTATTCAATTGCATACTCTGGGCATCCATCCAAATAGGATTGGGCATTCATCCATTCGGGATGAGCTTCTAACCATACGGGTTAGGCAATTGTCCATACGGGACGTAAATTCCATCTATCCAATACGGGATAGGCATCTACCCATACGGGGTAGGCATCCATCCAAACGAGATAGGAGATGCTCTGGCCAGAGACTTAGGCTCATCGGGACCATTCGGGTCCTGAGCCACTCACTAAGTACTACATTCTTCTAACAAGAATGCACCGAGGTCGCCGTCCTTAGGAGTAATAAGAAAATATTACAAGCTTGAATTCCGCCTCGGAATTTGGCTTAAAGCCTCGGGAAGTCAAGCGAATCCATACGGGATTCCTTCCGAGTATGCATTGAATTAAGTTTGATTATCTTATCTTTCAATTAGGATTCTTACTCAACCAAGCCTAGACCCCACCCACGAACGCCTGAGTACGAGGGACAACTTCATCCCAAGACTGCCTACATACCCGCTTCGGCGCGGGATCAAGGCGTAAAGTATGTAGTTCTATTTTCTAAACTATGGTTTGATGTAAACTGATTTGTGGGTAGGCAACCCTTTCTAGGGTCAGTGTCCCAAACAGTTTCTCTGCGGTTGCTACCCACGAAGGTAGCACTTAAGCGAAGGCTCAAGATGGCCTATTGCTTGTGGCCTAAACAAAATAACTAGATCCTAATACTAAACATGAGCGTCACCCAATTGCAAATCGCCAATATCCTTTTGAGGTAAATAAATAATTAAATAAATAAAGTAAATTTCACGAGAGCTCTTAACTAGACCATCCCTAAGAGGGGTTTACTATGGTTTATCTCAACGGATGTGAAATTCAATTAAAAGTTATCTTATTAAATTATCGATCCAAGAGGGATTACCCGCCCCTTGGATTTTTAACTTCCAAATGTCCCTTATTACTCCCCGACGATTTATAGGGACGATGCCAGAGACGTTGTTAATGCAGCTTTATTAGGCGTTAGGTGCAGTAGTTCAACACAACGGCATTACTCGTAAGCGTGACCCAGAGGCACCATATATACCGAACGCTGCTAGTTTTGGTTTTCCAACTTCCTTTATTTAGTTTTCTAACTATGAATAACAAAATGAACGCGTAATTAATTGAAGTAACTACTTGAAGTGTAATTTGCATAACAAATGAAACTTGCATAATAGTAATTGCATGAAAGATATAATAATTCGCATGCTATGAACGAAAGCAATTAATCCATGATGTAAGATGACTTAGCGAGTCCAAAATGCCGATTAAATCTAAATATTTTTAATAAGGTAAGTTAATCTCCGAGGACCAATCAAGTGTCCCAATGTTTTCTTAATTTTAGAAGAATATAGTCTACAATTTTAAAGTCTATTAAGGATAGTTTAATTACAATCATTAATCCCATTTTTAATTGAAAGTCAATATCCTTAAATTTACACTAAGGAAATAAAATCATCATTAAATGTCATTATTATCAACCTTAAAAAAAATTAACTAAATGGTAATTTAACTTAGATTATTATTTTCAAAAAAAAACAATTTAAAACTTCAACTTCGAATTACAAAAAAAATCAATTTTAAAAAGGTTTTGTTATGATAATAAAGGGCTGCGGGGTGGGGACCACGGGTCCCATCACCCCTGCGGCCTTGCAGTCGCAGGTCCACAGGGATGAGGGGATGCCGTGGGCGCCCCCCGTACCCTGCGACGGTTTATTGAAACCGTCCATGCAAACTGCGACCCGAGCACGTGGAAAGCCGTGCGTTACGGAGCTTAAGGAGATTTTTCTACGTTCGATGGGGTTTTTTGCTTTTGGGTTTTTTTTTTTAATTTATATATATATATATAAGTACCTAAATGTTATAATGCATAAATTTATATGTATATCTATATATCTATATATCTATATATATATATATATATATATATGAGTACATGAATGTTATATTATTATTATTATCATTTTTTTTTATCTCATACAGGAGTATTAAATTTATTTTTAATGAGTTATTGAAGATTACTCAGAGCAGGGTAATGTTTGTAGATTAAATTTCACAGATAAAATGAAGCAGTAACCAGAGGGATTTTTTTTTCATTTCTTTGTTTTTCTACAGGGAAATACATTTACAGATAAAGAGAGTTTATTTCTTTTCTTCATTTCTTCTGTTTCCTACACAGGGAAAACTCATTCACAGAGAAAGGAATTCATTTCTTTACACAGGAAAACAAATTTCATTCACAGGGAGAGAGTTGTTCATTTCTTTACACAGGGAAAATTCATTCACAGAGAGAGTTATCCATTTCTTTACACAGGGAAAATCCATTCACAGAAAGAGAGTTATTCATTTCTTTACACAGGGAAAATTTATTCACAGAGAGAGGAGATTTATTTATACACACAGGGAGATCTAATTTTTATCAAAATAAACTGAAGATAATGAATCTAATTTCCATTTACTCTGAAACTAATTTCTTATCAGAATTAAAACAATGAATCTTATTTTCTACAAAATCAGAAACTAAGAATTTAAAACAATGAATTTCATTCTACAAAATCTGAAACAAATTTTCTTATCAAAACTTTAAACAATGAATTTTATTTTCTAAAGATCTGAAACCAATATCAAAAATTTAAACAATGAATCCTATTTAACAATAAATCTCATTCTCTACTAATTCCTTATCAAAATTTCAAACAATGAATCTCATCCAAGCCATAAATCTCATTCTTTACAAAATCTAAGACTAATTTCATATCAAGAAATTTTAACAATGAATCTTATTTAAACCATGACTCCCATTTTCTACAAAATCTAAACTAATTCTTTAACAAAACACAAATGAATTTCATGCTCATAATTAATCTAATCAAATCTAATCTACCATAAAAATAAGATGCATAAACTAAGTTGAAGGAACCTGGGTGCTTGCAAAATGGTGTAGAGTCTTCCTTGATCCTCCAAATTGAAGAGAAATCCTCCCAACAAAACCTTGGCTGCAATGAAAAATGGACTACAAAGGAGAAATTGCAGAATTTCTTATGGAATAGCTAACTTTTCTTTTGAAACTTGTACCTATTTTATAAAAGAAATTTCAAATTCCCAGTACCTAATTATTAATTGGAAAAAAAAAGAGATTCTCTCCCAATTTGGCCTCCATGCAAATTAATTGGGCTTAGTGGGAGGAGTTACATGCAAGGAGGTGGAGAAGCCTCTAGAAGCTTCTTATTCCTCCTACAACATGTGCCTTAATTTGGGTGAGGGAATTTAAATAACTAATTTAAAATATATATGCATTTTCCATGTGTGTGGGGTTTATTATATATATATATATTTTTTTATTCCCTTACAATATTCATTCAATAATTCATCCAAAGAATATAAGTAGAGTTTTGTAATTTAAATCAAAAAAGGTGATAAAGGAGGGTTGTGACATCCTCCCCCCCTTAATCTGTGCATCGTCCCGATGCACTTATTAAATGCATTCAAAAGAGTTTATAGTTCATGTTCAAAACAAAAAGGGAAATAGCTGCTGCATCTCCTTAGTATCCTCCCACATGGCATTCTTCTCATCGTACTGGTCCCATTGTACTTTGCATTGATCAACCTCTCTATTGCGCAACTGGCACTAGCGCCTCTCCAAGATTTTGAATGGCTCTATCATTATTCCCCCCATTTCTTGGACCTGCAAGGCATCCCAATTCAAAATGTGTTTCTCATCAGGTACATACTTCTTAAGAAGAGATACATGGAAGACATCATGGATTCGGCTCAATTGGGGAGGCAAGGCCAACCGATAAGCAACTGGATTAATTCTTCCCAATATTTCAAAGGGTCCGACATAACGAGGTGCAAGCTTAGTCTTTTTCCCAAATCTTATGGAACTCTTGTGTGGCCTAACCCTTAGGAAGACTTCTTCTCCTACTTCAAACTCCCTTGGTGTTCTATTTTTATCTGCATAACTTTTCTGCCTATCCGAGGCTTCCTTCAACCTTTGCCTAATTTCCTTAGTTTTCCTTTCCATTTCTCTCAACATATCTGGCCCAATAATCACTCTATCTTCAAGACTATCCCAACTCAAAGGTGTTCGACATGGTCTACCATACAAAGCTTCAAAAGGTGCCATTCCCAAAGATGTTTGATATGTGTTATTGTAGGCAAACTCTACCAAAGGTAGGTACTCTTCCCATTTTCTCTGTTGGTCCATGCAGTACATACGAAGCAGGTCTTCCATAATCTGATTTGTCCTTTCTGTCTGACCGTCGGTTTCCGGGTGGTATGCGGTGCTAAAATTTAGTTGAGTCCCTAGAGCTGATTGAAGGGTGGTCCAAAACCTGGAAGTGAATCTTGCATCTCTGTCTGATATGATTTTCTCTGGTATTCCATGCAACCTAACTATCTCCTTAACAAAGCGTCTAGCCAAGGTGGGTGCATCATCTGTCAGATTCCTTGGTATAAAGTGTGCCACCTTAGTGAGTTTGTCAATTACCACCATTATTGCATCATGCCTAGAAGGTGACATGGGTAACCCTTGTACAAAATCCATACTAATAACTTGCCACTTATGTTGAGGTACATCGTGCAATTGTAACAATCCAACGGGGTGCCTATGTTCTGCCTTTACTCTTTGACACTCCAAACATTTAGCTACGTACTTGACAATATCGCTTTTCAACCCTTGCCAAAAGTATAATTTCTTTAGATCTGCATAAAGTTTGTTAACTCCTGGGTGGCCTGAATAAGGGGCATTGTGAGCCTCCGATAAAACTACTTCCCTTAAATTCCCTGAATTAGGAACATAGATTCTGTGTCTTCAAGTGTCTGCCACAGAATCTATTGCAGAATTTCTTATGGAATAGCCAACTTTTCTTTTGAAACTTGTACCTATTTTATAAAAGAAATTTCAAATTCCCACTACCTAATTATTAATTGGAAAAAAAAAGAGATTCTCTCCCAATTTGGCCTCCATGCAAATTAATTGGGCTTAGTGGGAGGAGTTACATGCAAGGAGGTGGAGAAGCCTCTAGAAGCTTCTTATTCCTCCTACAACATGTGCCTTAATTTGGGTGAGGGAATTTAAATAACTAATTTAAAATATATATGCATTTTCCATGTGTGTGGGGTTTATTATATATATATATATATTTTATTCCCTTACAATATTCATTCAATAATTCATCCAAAGAATATAAGTAGAGTTTTGTAATTTAAATCAAAAAAGGTGATAAAGGAGGGTTGTGACATAACATATGGCCCATTAAAAATGCCCCTAACCTAACCTTAGGAGTTAGTTTAACCCTCTAGAAATTCACCCAAAGTTTACCTATGGGTCACCTTTCTAATGGCTCCCCATCCAAGACTTTCTTGGGACCATACTAGGATATTTTAAAAAATGTATTGTTAAAACAAATTCCCTCCTAGGGACATGTCACTACCAACTCACTTCACAACACATGTCAAGTGACACCACACAATTATAGAATACTTAAATACACATGTCAATGTCCCTTTTTTGGAATTAATAAATTTAATAATTTCAAATTAAACACACATCCAAGCATAAATATTTATAAATAAAACACATTTACACACAAGGTGTTGTCTCCCCAAATAGACAACCCTTGGCTTCACAAACACACATAGGTTTAGGTTTGATTCTCCAAATAGTTTCCATGGTCACATGGATTAGTTTTCCTGTACATCTCACTTTGCACATTAGTAATTCCAATAATCACATATAATATTATCATATGGAAAGAATACAATTTAGACATTTGCATACAATTTCAATTATAATAATCAAGTTTCCAATTATCCAATAAAATCCACTTAAAATAATCTACTAAATAGCATCATCATAATCATCATGAAATTTAATCATTTACAAAGAATGCATCCATAATTTCTAGCATAAAAAATAAAGTACTGCAAATCAGAGATAAGTGACATACACCATATCAATATTATCCAATCACTGAATCATATAGAATCTATGTCCATAATGAATCAAAATAAACTATCAATAATAAGTCCAAAACATGAGAAATAATTGCAATGCTATGAGGGCTCAGGGTAGGGCCTCACACCAAGGTCATTAGGGGAGAAAGCAAGTGGCTCAGACTCAACAACATTGGTAAAATGAGAGGGAAACATATTGTTTAAGACGTTTTTCTTAGGAGGAGCTATGAAATTATTCCCTTTGTCATTCACACCAGGTACAGATATAGTATTGTTATCAATAAAGTCTTGAATCTTATTCCTTAATTGGTAACATTTATCAATGTCATGACTTGGTTGATGATGATACTGACAACAAGCTTTAGGATCATGGGAAGCTAGAATTGGTTTAGAATGGTCAATTGGTTTGATGGGAAGAAGTTGCAACACTTTAGCATTCATAAACCTCAACATTATACTATACAAAGACTTAGAAAGAGGAGTTAATTATTTTCTAAGGTATTTGGATAAAGGGGCCACACTTGGTGTCATGGCTGCCACTTGAGTGTTGATTTTGTTATTTATCTTGATGAAACCTTTATCATATTTAAACTTAATAAATAAATCTTGAGCACTTTCATTCTTATAAACTGAATCCATTGAAGAGGATGATTCAAATTGACTCACTTGAAGTTGATAATTACGAAGCACTACACACAATTGTGTAAAATAAGTAAACTCAAAAAATAGAAGCTTATCTCTAATATACTTTTGTAAATTAGCAATTTAAAAATTATTTGAACATCATGATCAGGCACAGGATAAGCAATTTGTGAATGCAAATGTTTATATCTACCAATAAAATTAGTCACTTTTTCTTTAACTCCTTTCTTATAATGAATCAAATTAGTTAAAGTAATCTTAGGACCGATGTTATTTTGAAGTTGTTGAATGAATGCATTAGCCAATTGTTGAAAAGGAGTAATAGTAAAGAGACAAATAAAAATACCATTGCAAGGCTTTACCTCTAAAGTTCAAGTAAATAATTTTTCCACGAGTCTTTGTTTTTGAGAGGAATCACTACACAAGGTTTGAAATGTCTTCATATGGGTCAAGGGGTCACCTTTTTCATTGTATAACTCTATTTGGGGAATTTCCATATGCTTAGGAGAAACCACACTTATAATCTTATTAGATAATGAGCTCGCTACATTAAACATGTGGGAAAATTGAATTTTGATTGAGTTAAAAAAGCCAATTGGTGTTGTAAGTATGAAATAATTTGAGCTAGGTTATTCATAGTTGCTTTGGTAGATGCACCAGAATTGGGCATATTGGATTGTGATGGAGGAGTAACATTGTTATAAGTAGGTATAGGTTGAAAATAAGGAGGAAAAACATTATGGTAGGTTGGGATGGGAGATGGTTGTGAAAAAAATAGAAGACTCATAGGAGTTATATAATAATATTTGTTAATATTGTTTCCCCCATGACTAACATGTGTATGATTAAAATTTTGTGTGGAAGTAGTCATGATAGAAGATGAAAATATTGGCACACTAGGCAAGGATGTAGGCATATGAATGGAATGGTTAACTTGGCTAGTAGGCTAGGAGTAACCAAGGACTTCATAATGACTTTTGATTGGAATAATATTTGTATTAATAATATGAGTAAGTCCACACAACAAATCCACACCTATCTTATCACTTTGCACCATTATTTTCAATCCTTCAATCAAGGGGATTGCCTCACTATCCAGGCATTGTTGACCCATCCTGTTAGGAACTGAGAAGGGCAACTAAGAGGGGGGTGGTGAATTAGTTGTCAATAAATTACAACCCAAAACAAATTATTCCAACTTAAAAATCAGTGCCGGTAAAATAGATTAACAATTATATTAATACCAGTATAACTTAATGCATGAAATAGAGAGAAAAACAACATCCACAATATATGACACATAGATTTTGATGTGGAAACCTTATAAAGGGAAAAACCATGGTGGGAAACCTCACCCACAATCAGATGATACTACTGCAAATAGTAAGTGAATACAATAATGGGGTCAGAACATGCAGAGAGGCCAACCACCTAGAGCTCATTGTTCAATCACAAAATAGAAGTCACACTAACTACAATTGGATGGTTAAATCCAATAACAATATATTACTTTAGTGTAGCATCTACAATGATGGATTCAATACTGCTCTAAGCTCTAACCATGACTGCCATACACCTTCATAACCTTTTCTTCAACCTCTAGATGATATCTGCGTGATTTGCACAAGGATCTGCTTATTTTTGCTCTTCATAATTATCTTCAATATTCGCACATTCACAACGATCTTCAAATAAAATATTACAATTATTTATACAAAACCTAAGACCTCATGATTAGGTCAGCTCCCTAAAGATATTACATTTAAATCAATTACAAAATAGGTCTTGATGCAATACAATATGTTAGCCTCAATACATTTACACATTATCCAATCAATAAACCATTTCCAAAATGTACCGTGTTGATCTGGAACATGATATCTTGTACCGGTCCATAACCTAGACCTATCTGTCGGTAAAGGCAAATATGTGAACCTGATCAGACCAATAATCAAAACAACAAATGCAAGCATCCAATCCATGTCCTAGACATAACCAAATGATCTCTAGATGATAACAAGTCATCATCAACTTCCTGAGCTACCGGTGATACATATACTGGTGACTGTGCATAAGCCAATATCCATACCGGGACCACAATGTGCCGGTTCAACAACAAAACAATATAACCAGAGTGCCAAATCAACAATCTAGTCCTCCAAAAAGATAAGTGTTGACATCAATGACAAAACCAATGCAACACATGACGAAGTCATCCATTGTTCAAGATTTTCAAACTCATTATCAATCTTTCTCAATTTTTTATTAGTAACCCTAGTTACTGATTCATCCTCATCATGAGAGGTATGAGGTGAATGGGGATATGCGATGTCATTTATTAGACTAGAAGAAGCACCGACATTCACATGGAAAATGTTTGCCAATTGAGGCTCCATATCCTTAGTGTTTAAACCTTGGGAAGCTCTAGGTCTATAACTTATTCTCACTATCCAATATTGTATTTAGGGGAAAATTGAATGTAAAGATTTGAAACAATGATTAAATAATGCAATTCATTTTTATAGTGATTGATTAACTAGTGAATTATGATATTGAACATTAGATGCATCTAAATTTGAACATAACATGTCATAGCAACCAGATCTAAAAATACAAATTAAAATTATGCAACCCACAAGTCAATTTTAGAAGAATAAATTGCGGTTTTCTTTAAATTAACCTCTAAATTTATGTAATTCCATTGCATATATGATCTATGGGTGCCAATATTAATGTTTCATTGCATGAAAATCATATCTAAGACAATAAATAAAAAATAAGCATGAAAGAAGTTGGGTTCATAAAAATGTATTAGTGAATGGCTATCAAATGAATGTAACTATAAGTGCACATGATTTATGCTTCAGAAATGGTTGCAAATATGAATCAATTAAGTGCATATGAATCACATATGAAAATGAAAATAAGACGTAAAGCAAACATGATATTCAAGTTCACCAAAATGTATAAGTAGTGAAATTAGGGTTTTTCTAATTAAGATAATAAAACCACTAATCTTATCTAATCAACCAATGCATTAAAAGAGGGGTAAATCCAATAGTTATAGCAACACTTCAATTAGGAAAAGGGCTGAGATACTGATTATATTTACTTGTTTGTTTGCCTCCCCCTTTTTTAGTTAAAACTAGATGTAAATTCTGAAGTTCAGGGAAAAGAAATGGATAATTGAAGTGAAATAGTAAAATCAAAATGCTGCAGATGTCAGACAGAGCCACAAATAAGGATCTGAGAAGAAGAGAATTGAAACCTATTACTGGAAATTCAGGTAGAATTTTTGGGACGATGGTGTTAGGTCATCCTATTCTTGGTAACTTTCTAATAGGCAAATGTGATCTTTTTAAATTAAAAAAGCACACTGGATCCAGTGTCGATAGATCAGGTAAAATTATTAGGATCATGGTGGTAGTTTGTCATGGTCCTCTGCTTTTTTCTCCTTCAAAATTTGAACCTGTTCATCATTGTCAACTCTGTTAGATTCTTTGATCATAGCTCTTGAATCAATTTCCAACACACAGAAAGAGAGGAAAGGGGGTTGTAGATAGGGGTTTCCCTTAGGTCAAACCCCAGTTTAGGAATTAATCTTGAAATTGAATTGATAATTGTAAAGGAAATATAATTGAATTGCAATAAGATGCTTTCCTTTTCAGGGAAAGACTAGATCTAAAATTTAATGCTTGTAATTTAACTGTATAACTTGATGAAGCTTTCTTGAATCCTCACACAAGGGTTTTAAGATGTTTGTAGAATTTCTTCATAGAAGTCTGATCATGGATGCCATCTTGATTGCTTGAACTTGACTAAAATTCTCCTTCAATGCTTGATGGGTGCTTGATTTCTTGCTAATTTGAATTGAATTTTGGATATTGATTGGGGTTCTAAGACATCATAGACTTCAAATGAGATGGGTAGGTCTCCTTTTATACTTAACCATTTGAAAACTATTTGAATTTTTGGAGTAGGCTGACACAAGACCTAAATTCCTGCCCACTTGATGTGACTATTGTGAAGACCAAATTTGGGTCCTAATTGAGAGGACCAAGGTTCTTTGGCACCATGTTCTTGAGCTAGGACCAGCATGCCCTAGTGCCTTTCTCCCAAGAATTAGGACTCGAATTCGGGGAAGGGATAGAAGAGAAAGTGAAAATGCAAGTTTGTGGGAGGTGTGAGTAGAATCAAAGCAATCATGGGACGTCAAAAGATAGAATACCAAGCTAAGGTCTAGGTGAGGATGGAAATGTATGCATATGCAATTTACAATGATACAATAGTAATTACCAATGGTTACACCTAAATGAAATATTTACAAAAGACTATGTTTTCTAAAATAAAAATACAAACTAAGTTCTACACATACATGAGGAAATAATATATAGTTGTAGAATATTATATAACTCTACTTAGTAATCCTTGAACATACATATACATATCTTTCATTTCTCTAAAGAGATACTCCATAAAATAAATGTGATGATTTGTAGTCTTTTTGATGGCTAACTAATCAATAGCACATCCAAAAATGCATACAATATGTAAGGAGATACTTAGTCAAGGCTATTTCTACTTTTAATCACCCACTATTCAAATATTACTAATTTTTATTACAAATTTGGGATAAACATAGAACATTACAGTATAAAGATAATTTACTTGTATCTAAAAACTAGAAACCCTTTGGTTTTGTCAAGTGATTTTTTCCCTTTTCTATGCTCAAACCTTTTTTATTTTTCCCATTCTTTCAAAATGAAGGCTAATTTTTTATTTAATATCTCAAAGAAGGGTGAATGATTTTGCCATAAATTTTATAGTATTTTTATCTATTAAGTTGTAGAGGAGTCCTATACTTCTTGGGAGTCAATTTCCTTGATTCACACCTAAAAAATACACTTAGGAGTACCTATGAGGCATGGGAAGATTTTCTTTAGATCCTAGAAATATCTTGACAATCAAATATAAAGTGAATGTTATAATGAAACGCCCACAAAATT
Source organism: Cryptomeria japonica (assembly GCF_030272615.1). NCBI lineage: Eukaryota > Viridiplantae > Streptophyta > Pinopsida > Cupressales > Cupressaceae > Cryptomeria > Cryptomeria japonica. Next base: position 690,594,618 of record NC_081411.1, read on the forward strand.
TGTAAAAAATGCTAAGGAAATATTGGCCTCACATAATATTTATTTCTCATCAGCTTGGCTCTTTAGGAATTGCCAATTTAATCATGTTCAAAAGCAGATTAGGGAATTCCTATGGTCAGATGGCAAGGGTACTAGGAAGCAACATGCAGTGAAATGGGAGTGGTGCACTATGCATAAACTATTTGGTGGGATGGGGTTGAAAGACTTGAAACTACAGGGCATTTCCCTCACCTCCAAGTGGATTCTTAAGGCCATGGAAGGTAATGAGCCATGGAAAGTTCTTATAAGAAATAATATTGTATGCTCGGTCCCTAAGAAAGCCAAGAAATGGAAAGATCTCCCCATTCTTGACCTTCTTATTGGACAACTTGAGGTATCTCTGGCTGGTTCTGATATATTTAAGTCCTTGCAGAAGGCTTGAGAACATGTGAAGCACTTGGTACATATCAAATTAAATGGCACTATATAGGGGCATATTGCTGATAACAGATGTATATGGTGGAATTTATTTCATAATGGAAAACCATTAGCCACTCTCCAATGTTGTTCTATACTAAAATTGCATAATATAGGTATTAAATACTTTGAGAATCTATTTGATAATGACCAATTGAGATCGTGGGAGGAGATGAAACTTACCTTCTCTATCCTGACATCCTAGAATAGGACCTATAACATACTTAAAATGGCCTTATCCTCTGCTCTCCCCCCCGCTCACCCCCCTTTCCTCTGCCCCCCATTTTTGCACTTTGCTGGACTGATGGCACACCTCTCCCTTCCCTTAAAGCCAAATGCATCTATTCTTCATTCATCGAGGCTGATACCATTTTTCTGCACCTTAACAAATGTTGGGGTCTAAACTAGGAACCAAAGGACTAGAAAGATAGTCTGTGTAAATTTTGGATGGCTCATAATAAACCAAAAATATAATTCTTTGGCTAGCGCCTGCTGTTAAATAAACCCTCCATAAAAGATAAGGAGGGTAATTTCCTAAGTTGTAACATATGCAGAGTTCCTGAAACCATGAAACATATATTCTTTGAATGCCATTTTGCAAAAGAAATCTAAAGATTATTTGGTTTTAATTTGGAATCTATTTCTTTTGAATACATAGATTTTATTCTAGGCTATATCAAGGGCTGTAGAAAAATTGCAAATATCTTTTGGTCTTGTTTTTCTTTGGAGGTTATTTGGCTCATATGGAAGTATCATAATGATGACATCTTTAATATCAATACCAGGCACCTCACTGAGTCTATTAGGAGACTCATTGTTTACTCTATCTCTATGTAGGTCACTGTTGTACTTAAGCTGGACTCAGACAAATTTGATGGGTGGATCAAGGAGGGGGCTACTACTGTGTACATCTATGAGTTATCACACAAATTCACTTGGGAGAGGGATGAACCAGGCAAGGCTACATTTGAGTAGGCATTAATGGCTTTTATGAGTCACCTGGAGTGTAGGTAGATACACATGGATATTACTCAAGAGGAAGCTAACCTGATTCATGAGTGCACCTCCCACCCCCATAAACATGACATACTTGATGGTCGAGTGGAAGTGTGGTAGGATGGAAAATTGGGTGGGTGGCTTGGATCCCCCCACTGGGAAACAACACTTCATCAGATGTTGAAATCTCATTTTCCTAGATTGATGCATATGTTTCTTACATAGACTGTTGCTGATATTTTTGTTTACAAATATGTATATCTAATGTAATCATCCTTGTTATAGTGGAGGTTCTTGATAACTGTATATTTTTGTGCATGCACCTTCCTTTTGTGCCCTTGATACTACTGAACTCAGTTTTTTCTGATGCTATGTAATGGTTGATATGATATCTAATCCAAAAAAAGCTAAGGAAGACTATATCCCATTACACGTAGTGGTTGGAAATGTTCTAAGGTAGGTGAGAGAAGGTATAACAATTGATCAAAGATGTAAATATCCTTCACACCTTTTCTACACTTTAAAAATAGTCATGGTTCACCTAAATTTTCTTTTCTCATCTAAGGTTTGGCTTAAGAGTGAACTGATTCACACTTTTACAAAGTTTTCAAAATTTTGAATTATGTGGTTCTAAAAACTTGACAACTTTCCTTCCTTTTTTTCTCATTAAAATTTTATTATTCATAAAAAAATTAGTTTGGTGAATATCATCACATTATCTCACTTTCTATGAACTTTAAAACTATTATCACAATTTCACAAGGCTCGTGAAGTTGCAAACCATCTGACATCACAAACCTTATCACTTTTTTGCATTGTCCTATGCTCTTTCTTCTTTCTCAATTTATTTGTTTTCATCCTCACAGCTGTTGTGACCTATTGACCCACATCATAGATATTGAGGTATCACAAATCTAAAACTATGAAATATTTAAACCTTTAGATTTTTTTTGTTTTCCTTGTTTATTTTTCAATTTTCTCATGAAATCCTGAATTTGGCAACATGAAGAACATTGTTTTCTTTTACTTGTTTCCTCAGATTATTACAACATTGTCACAATTTTTGTGAACTTGTGAACCATGTGAACCAAATTTTCTTCCTTTTTAGGAGTGATATGTGAAAGGTATTTGGGGAAGGGGGAATCTAGTAGTTTTGAGGGGAGTAGAAATCTTAAGTTTCCAATATAAAGATTTGGGGATTAGAGTTTGATCATTCCAAGGAAATGGTATTGGGGAAACATAAGTTTAAATTTTTTGCACACAAATGTTTCTAAGGCATAAGATCAATGTTTTTGGGCTTGGTCAAGTGGCACAAAGGTGGGGGAAAGATAAATGGTTTGACAACTATACTAGGAAATTTTCTACAATTGAAATGACCAAGATATTAGGATTAAATGGAGGTATGCTAGGAGGATAAAGTTTGACAACCTAATAGGGACAAAGGGAAGGTAATGATGGATGGGATGGCATGTTAGGATAATTGATATTAAAAGTTAAAAAATACAACTATATTTGAAAACTTAAACACTTTAGATTTTTTGCAACCACTAGTACTCTAAGAAATACATGGGGATTATAAAGAACCATATTTATATAAAATTTGAAAAAGGATCACCCATTTTTTATTGGCTCAACTTGGTTATCAATAATAGTATAAACAAGGTTAAACTATACAAAGCATAATAGAAAAAATAGGGTTCCAACACTTGGAACCATGGGTGGAAAAGGCTAAAGAGATAAATGAGCCTAAAAACACTAGATAATATAAACACAAATCAAGTGTAATATATAATGTGAAAAACTGCAACAATATCTATTTGTTATAAGAATTTTTAGATATATCATTGGAATCATTCTAGCAGCTAGCCTAGTGGTGCACTTGAAGCTCAAGATACACTTCCTTCCATTCTAGATGATTGACCTTGTGCTTCTTTGGAGGAAGATAATGTTATTTCTTAGATTTGAATCTAAATGGGATTATTTGGTGTCTCATTAATTCCACAAATATGTAACTCTAATTTTCTTGGTGTGGAAAAATATAGAATAAGTTGTTTTGGCCCAAATGGAATTTATTTATCTACTTATCCTATAAGAAAATGTATTAACTACACTACTATTAGAAAGATACAATTTTAGATTCCTTCAAAATGTGTTATGTGTGGGAATAATTAAGAAAGTATTTCTCATATATTCTTCTAGTGCTCATTATCTTAAGGTATTAAGGGGAAATGTAGAAATGATAGAACATGCTTCTTATTCATGATTCTTCTTTATTTGAATTTTGGTCTAGTTTGGTCCATCATCTTGCATCATCTTCTTTCCTTGTAATTTACTAGGATCTTGGTCCTATTTTTATTATTTTATAGATGTGATAGAGAATAATAATTAGATCTTATAGGTGTTGGGAATTAACACTCATTGGAATTATTCTGTTGTCATTGATGGCGACAAGATATGATGGAAGTCACAAACCAACACTAGGAGGCATATACCGGTAGATACCGGCATCAGATGCATTCAGGGCTACACCAACACCGACATCAAGGAGGATTTATTTGGTAATAATTTTTTAATTATTGTCGAGGCCGATATTGAATATCTTTTGTAAATGCATTATAAGTCGACATAAGGCATATCATGTGTAATAGGTATATAAGCCAGTCTGCTAGGTCAATTTAATGGAATGATGATGATGTGTGGATATAGGACAATATAAAAGAACTGTATGATGCGAAATATATGTATGGAGATCATTTTTGTATGTGAACATTATATCATGCAATGATCTACAAATAGATTGGAAAACATTCTTGGAGGAGAAGTAATACTGGTAATAGTTCAAGTTTGTGAACTGGTACAAAGTAGAACCAAAACCGAAACTCTATCTGGCATAACAGATGCATTCTTGAGTTCATTTTCAGTAATTTACTTTGGCATAAAGCTTGTAGTAAATGAGACTCTTTAGTGATGAGCAGTATGCTCTAGGTAGCGTGCCTTCCTGTAAGTGCAGGCCCCTATTATATGTAATATCTTTTCATATGGTCAGTGAATTGATATTGTGGGCCACAAATCCCACTGTGGTTTTTCCTCATTGAGGTTGTGTGTTATGGTGTTCATTTATGTGGATGGTTTATTTGCTTCTTGTTATATGCTTATTTGTTTACTAGTACATACATGCATGATTTAGAAAGTTAATAACTATTCATTCTGGCAGCACACTGATTCACCCCCCCTCTTAGTGTTCTCAGATCCCAATAATTGGTATCAGAGCTTGGTACCTCAGAAGAATTTTAATAGCTTGAGGAAGATCTTGAAACTAGAATCTTTGAACATGGATGTGGAGAAGCAACTTGAGATGGCTCTTAAGGATTATGATGTTGAAAGGATGAAGAACTTGAAATTGCAAGAAGAATTGAATTTTGCAAATGAATTCATTCTTATCCTGCAAGAAAGGTTATCATCTTCTCAAGCCAAGAGAAAAGAACTTATGCAACAATCAGATGATGAGGAGAAGAATTCTCTTAAGGAACAATGTCAAAAACTAAGTCAAGCAAACATGCTCATGAAGAATGAAATGCAAGATCTGGCTATGAGTTTATCAAAAGATATTGAGGATAGAAAGAAGGAAGATAATCTTGTTTTATCTCTGAAGAACAATTTTGATGAATGTGGAAGATTAACTCATGAGAATAATCTGTTGAGGACTGATTTGACACACTCCCAAAATAATGAACAAGAACTTGAAAAACAAGTAACTACTATGAGATATGATCTGACTACTGCAAGTGAATATAAAGAGAAGTTTAGGATCAGTGCTGCACAGTTGGATGACTTATTGAAAAGACAAAGACATATTGATGACTCTAGAGGACTTGGATTTGTATAAGGTGAAAACTCTAGTACTGCTAATGAAGATCAAACAACTGTTATGTAGAACTCATTAGAACAGAGGAAACTAGTAAGGAAATCTAATGCTTATAAATTCAATGGTAGATGTTTTGTTTGCGATAAATTTGGGCATATGGCTAAACAATATAGAAATAAGGCAAATCAAAACTACAATTATGTTTGTGGTCAATGCACAAACTATAAGAAATATGGTCATAGATCAGAAGACTACAAAATGAATGTTAAATGTCATGCATGTTACCCCAACACATAATTGTGAAACCGACATCCATAGGGTTATTGGTAAAGCAATAATTATAGAAAATTAGGGTTTTATTCATTGATAAAAGAGGGTAAGTGAATTCATTTTCACTCACTGAGCATTCAAGCAATTAGAGAAAAGTAAAGGCGAATTAAGATCGAGCAAAGCATTAAGAAAGGATTTCGAGCAATTACCTAAAGCACTCAATCATCCACTAGCATTCACTTTCAAGTATTTTTGACATGGAATCTAGATCATCAACTCCTACTTTTATTACAAATCCCACCATTATCAAAGTCAAGGATAGGTTAAGGCCAGTCTTTAAGGAGGTTTCCAAAATTGCCAAGAAGGAAGACTCTGTGAGAGAATTTTCTAGGGTTCCTGACAGAGTAATGTATGTTGAAGATATGAGGGAATACATTCAATATACTCTTGAGGATTTGGGCACCGAAGACATTAAAAGAATGTATCAATTAGTGATACTGGGAGACACCAAAATGATCAAACCATAATTCAAGGCAATTGAGGATCTAGGGCTAACCGATATTCTATACATACTGGAATTCAAGGATGAGGTGATCAGATGTGTTCTAAGCAGGGTTCACAATGAATTCATTTGGTTAGATAGGCCCTACATGATCACAAAGGAGGAAATTTAGGCTGTCACTAGCTTACCTAGGGTCAGACAAGAACCTAGCAAGAAAATTTCCAACATAGAGGTCGAAAAACTCACTAGTGCTACATTTGATAAAAGATCAATGAGGATAAGCACAATAATCGACATGGACATAAAGTTTGCAAGCATGATCATAAGATATAAGGTAACTCAATCCAGCTGATTGAATTTTGTTGTGAGTTCATACATTCATGCCACATATCAGATTCTAAGGAATAATGTGAAGTATGACTTATGTGAATGGATGAGGAGTGAATTAATGCTAAACCTTATTAAGATCAAAGGAACCAAGAAAGGCACCTTCAGATATGGAAACTTAATTCTTTGTTAATACTTTACGTCTTGAATGAGCTACCTAGTTTAGGAAAGAAGCAATGGGTTCATGACATACCGATAGGTATGCAGATCAAGATAGCTATCACCGGTCTTGGTACTGACAGAGATGAGAAACTTTGGGGGTATTTTAAGAATTTTCAAGAAAGCATGAGGAAAAGGGAGAGAATTTCAAAGAATATTGTCGAGAAGTATTCCATTGACATATGTTTCATGGTGAAAATTGATGAAACTCTCATGGAAGTAGTTGAACCTAGGAAATTTTGGATTACTAAGCTTGGATATGAGGTAGATGATAGCATTTTTGAGATTTATGCAAAGATGTTGTTAGATACCCCATTAGATGATACAACATAACACTTTGGTACAATAGGAGAGAAGGCTTTTGAAGTGAAAACAAGCTTTAATAGGAAGAGAAGAGAGAAGAAAATAGAAAAGATGTCTGAAGATATATACTCAGCTAAGCTCCAAATCAAAACAAGTTGCTAAATCGGCAGTGGTTGCTACTGAAGAAGTAAAGAAGCCACAAGTTCACATTTCCCCTATCACTTATGATTTTGATCCTAAGGATAATGAACTTTTGGCTTTCAAAAGGGTGTAAAGGAAGAATGTGGTAAAATCACCGGTAGAGCAACATAAGGAAGAACCTAGGAGGAGACTTGTCAGAAAGGCAGCTCAGCCTACTGCACCTCCACCACCAGTAAGGAAGCCTATACAGAAGAGGAAACCAGTCACATCGACATCCACAAGCAAAAAGCAGAAGGGTGATGATACTGAAACTAGTAAGACAACAATGACTTGTGCTAAACTTATTGATGAAGTTACAAAAGATGGAATATTAAAGAATATATCAAAGTATTATGAAGATTTTGAAGAAAATGAACAAAATGAGCTAGAAGAGGCTAATTTACTGTATATAGACATCTATAAGAAATCCTTAGTTAAAATTTTGAAGGAGATACCTTTATCCCTGTATAATAAACTTGAGGCTAGAAGACTTGATGCTATCAAGAGGGATAGGGAAATCAAGGAAGTTGCACTTTTGGAACATTGTGGTACTATAAATAATGAAGAGATGAAAACATGTATAGATACTGATAATAGGACAATTTTCAATAGTAAAAACCGACAGATAAGCCTTATGATGGGAAGAGTAAATGAGGTGATAAATGAGACAAGTAAGTGATGGACCAAATTCTTTTTGAAAAACCTAGACTTTCTCACATCTCAAGAAGAATTTGCAAAGGCAACATCCCCCACCATTCCTGACAAATCAAAAGGAAAGGGTATTTTGGGCAACTCAACTCCAATTTTGGCACAACCACAATTGGAAATTAAAGAGAGTGTATAGTATGTACCGGAACATACCAATTTTGAGAAAAAGAATATACAAGACATCAGAAACACTATGGATAATACTCCACCGATAGTAACCAATACTACACCAAGTGGCGAAATGGTGCAGGAGCACCTAGCTTCATTTTCATCACAGGTTTGAGAGAAAGTTTGATTTTTATTAGTTTTGAGTTGGAAAGTTTGTCTAAGATGTTTTTGTGTTGTCCTAAGTTGTTTGGATGAGTTTTGAACTCATTGTGTGGTCATGTTTCCTATTTTCATCTTTTTGCTCAAAGTTGCCAGTTTGGAGTTGCTTGGCAAAATGTTGTAAAAAGTGAGTTTTCAATGTGTTTTTATTTTAAAAAGTTTTTAGACATGTTTGGTGTTTGGTTTTTAGGTGTGAGTAGTGTTCTTAGGTGATTGGGAGTCTTTGAGATCAACCTTGCATCATCTAGGCATTAAAAGTTGTCATTTTAGACATGAAAATGTCAAATTTGAGTGCTCTTGGACATGTACTTGTCTATACAGGAGGTTAACTGACTTGTAAAGGTATTTTTTCTCTTATTTGAACCATTGTAAGGGTTGATCATTCAGAGATATCAAGCATTTTGCAAGTTTGCACTAATTTTACCTTGTTTTTCTCTATGTTTTGACTCCATGTAAGCAGCAGTCCATATACCTGCTGTATGTGGCCATACTATTTTTTCATTTTCCAGTTCTCTTATGCTTCCTGAAGATTTTCCCTTTGGTGGCATTGAATTTCATTAAGTTTTGAGTTTTGTGCAAAATTATTTAGTTTTGACATTTTCACTGCCTTGTCTAGGAAATTGGCAAGGATGCTTGACCAACTTGGCTTCTTCAAGCCCGAAATGTTCATGGCTTCCCAAGAACCAGTTGGTCAACTTGTAAGATATGTATATACATGTTTTTATTTCCAAAATGCAGGTGTAAGAAGTTTTGTGGCCATGGAGCCCTAGGCAAGTGTGTCATTTGGCTAGGGTCTTTGAAGAGGTTTGATGCTTTGCTCTTCCATAGCAAATGCATTCATCAGGTGGAAAGACTTGTTTTTGTTTCAAGTTAAATGTGAAAGAAAAGAGTTTTTTGAAGCCATGATAAAGAAGGTGGCATTATTCAATTTGGGAAAATTGTGTAAAAAAACAGTGAGTCACTGTTTTGGTGTTGGTTTGCACTCATTTGCTCACTCTCCACCATATGTTGGTGCTTGTAAAACCTTGTATCTTATTCTATTTGTTTGCAAACAAGAACAAGGAGTGGTATTTGACCTTTTCCCTGGGTTTTGAGATTGCTAAGATCAATTAATGATCCTTGAGGCAAAGTTGTAATGCCCAATTGGCTGTCATAGTCAACTATTACTGATTTTTACATTTTTGTTGAAGTTGTATATGTAATCTTCCTCTTCCAAATAGAAGGTATGAATGAAAACAAGCATTAAAAGATAGAGCATTGATAAAGAGCACAAATCAGACCTTTGGAAAAGAGTTTTGATAGTGGAAAGTGCAAGTCTAAAGTGAAAAAAAAATAGTGAAAAGGGCAAAGTGCAGTGATAACTAGTTTGATAGTGAATGACTCAATGTTTGTAATTGCCTAGTACCTTTTTGTGCAGGGATAATGTGGTTATTTATTTTCACTAATGATATACATGTTTACATGCTTTATAATGTAATTGGTTCTCATGCAAATGATGTGTTTGTAGAAAGCAAGAATGGAAAAGTTGTCAATGTTGCACACTCCCTATGAGCATTTTTTATAAAATCTTGTTCTCTAACCCTTTGAAGGTGTAAAAATACTTCATGTTGGTCTAAATAGTATGTGTCATGGTAGAACCCAGTTTGTATGGTGCACATTGAAGGTTTCTAGCTTGTAAGTTGTTTCTTGCCTCCAAAACCCTTGCAAACCCTCCTCTTTGCACCCATTTTTGGGATAGTCATGGAGAAGGCCTAATGGACCCTAAAACTTAGAAAATACTCAAGAAATTCCAAAAGGGTATCCAAATATTAGGTTCTTTTTGTTTGGAAGTCCATTGTTGGAGCAGGGTGAGCACAAAACCCCCAAAAGAGGGCTAATTCCTTGTAGCCCGTTTTAGGCCTAAAAATTGGGTTTTTGTCAAATCGGGTACACAAAGGAAGGTTGTAAAGCCTAAAACCCATCAAAACCAATTGAAACAAGTTGAAATTGCATGCATTTAAAATATTTGGTGAGATAGACTCCATAACTTAGTTTGTAGCACTTGTGAAGGGTTTCTACACTCCAAAACATAGAAGACCAAAGGCACCCATGAGGGGTAAAACTTGACACAAACTTGTAATTCAACAAAAGGAGACCTTGTGTAGTCAGAGAATAGATCAGGGATAGATGGAATGAATTCCAATTGAGTGAGTAAGTTGTTAGATTACCAAGCTAGAAACTATGGAGTTGAAGCCCTTGAGCAACCAAGAAGTGTTTCACTTAGGGAGGTGGATCAAGGAGAGTTGCTAGGTTGTCTATAAACCTTTTGCACTTTGATTTTGGTGAAAAAACCTTGAAAATAGCAAGGACCTACTACTTAGTGAACATACAAGCCACTTGGGCAACCCCCTTGCCCTACCTCCCAGGATAGAAAATTTGATGGATTGTTTAGGGGGTGCAAGGTATTTCTCAAAAATAGACTTAAAGAGTGGTTACCATCAGATAAGAATAAAAGAGGGTGATGAGTGGAAAACTACTTTCAAAACAAATGAGGGTCTTTATGAATGGTTGGTTATGCCTTTTGGACTCTCTAATGCTCCCAGTACCTTTATGAGGTTAATGAATGAAGTATTGCAGGATTTTCTTAGTATGTTTGTGGTAGTCTACTTAGATGACATTCTAATTTTTAGTAAGACTAAAGAGGAGCATTTGAAACACTTAGCTATTGTTTTGCAAAGATTATCTGATGAGAAGTTAACCATAAATCTTGAGAAATGTGATTTTATGAAACAAGAACTAGTCTATCTTGGTTTTGTTGTGTCCAGTGGAGATCTTAAGATGGATCAATCTAAAGTTGTAGCCATAACAAGTTGGTCAACCCCACAATCAGCTAGTGTAGTTAGAAGTTTTCATGGTCTAGCCTAGTTCTACAAAAAGTTTATGAGAGGGTTCAGTGAAATTTGTGCACCCATGTTAGATAAAATAAAGGGTGGTCATAAGGTTAAGTTTCAATGGACAAAAGCAACCAATAAGGGGTTTGAGTTACTCAAAACTAGAGCTGCTACACAGCTAGTGTTAATCCTTCCTATTTTTGACAAGCTCTTTACTATAGAATGTGATGCCTGTCATCTCGTAGTAGGTGCAGTTTTGAGTCAAGATAATAGACCAGTTTCTTTCTTTAGTGAAAAATTGAATGATGCAAAGAAAAAGTACTCATCTTATGATTTAGAGTTATATGCATTGGTGCAGGCACTCAGGAAGTGGAGGCATTACTTGCTTCCTAAAGAGTTTGTTGTGTATACAGACAACCAGGCAATCAGTTTCTTGAATTCTTAGGATAAACTCAACCATAGGCATGTGAAATGGGTAGAATACCTACAAGCATATACCTTTACTCTTAAGCACAAGAAAGGCCAATGTAACAAAGTAGTTGATGCTTTGAGTAGGAGATTGTTGACTATTCAGGAGATCCAAGTTAAGAGTATTGGTATTGATTGCTTTCAAGATTTGTATCCTAATGATGATGATTTTGCTACTGCTTATAAAGTTTGTCTTACTTTTGAGAATCATTTCCATAATGAGTATGTTGACTATACATTGCAGAATGGTTTGTTATTCAAGGGAGGACAACTATGTGTTCCTAAAGGTTCCATGAGAGAAAACCTTATCCAAGAGAAACACAATGGGTGTTTGAGTGGCCATTTTGGTCTCAATAAGACCTTAGAGTTGGTTCAATGCTTCTATTACTGGTCAAAGATGTAGAGATATGTCAGAAGACATGTTGAGTAGTGTATGGTATGTCAGAAGGCCAAAGGTAATAGCACTAATGCTGGTTTATATCAGCCACTTCCCATTCCTTCTAGGCCATGGGAGTGCATCAACATGGATTTTGTTGTAGGTTTACCAAAGACAAAAGAAGGGTATGATAGTATCTTTGTGGTTGTTGACAGATTTAGCAAAATGGCTCACTTTATACCTTGCAAAACTACTAATGATGCTCGTCATATTGCTTTCCTTTTCTTTAAAGAAGTTGTCAGAATACATGGTTTGCCATCTAGCATTGTGTCAGATAGAGATGTTAAGTTTTTGGGTCATTTTTGGAAGACTTTGTGGAAGAAATTGGGTACTAACTTGTCTTTTGGCTCAGCTTACCATCCATAGATAGATGGCCAAACAGAAGTAGTGAATAGAACATTAGGTAATCTACTCAGATGTCTCACCAAGGAGTATGGACAAAGCTGGGATCAACTCATCCCACAGGAAGAATTTGCCTATAATGACAGTGTAAACAGATCCACTGGCAAGAGTCCATTTCAGATTGTTTATGGTATGCATCCAAAAGGTGTTTTTGAGTTACATGATGTGACTAACTTGCAACATGTTAGTGGGACAACAGAGGATATAGCACAGTCTCTAAAAGAGATCCATGAATAGGTTAAGCAGTCTTTGTAGGACACCACCACAAGAGTCAAGGCAAGGGTGGATTCTTCAAAGAGGGATGTCCAATTCTCAGTTGGAGATTTTGTGATGGTGCATCTCAACAAGTCTAGATTGCAAAAGGGAGTTCCTACCAAGTTACAAATAAGAAGAATAGGGCCTTGCAGGATTTTGGCTAAGTATGGTCCTAATGTTGGATACGATTGTTTAATTGTGTATTGTCTTTGATGTTACACAAATGTCATATCAGTCTACCGAGTTCAGAATGTTCAGCAAAGCAGTCAGACAGAGTCTACCGAGTTCAGACGGTAAGAGAAGCAAGTTAAGTCGGTCTTCGAAGAATATGTGAAGGAAAGTCAGTCTATACCGAGTTCACAGTCTTTACCGAGTTAAGTCGGTCTTCGAAGAATATGTGAAGGAAAGTCAGTCTTTACCGAGCTCGCAGTACTTACCGAGTTCAGTCAGTTACCGAAGAATCAGCAGTGTTCACCGAGCATCAGTGAAATGTTTATGCAGCCGACCGAAGCAATATTTATTTATTGAAACTTGTATATGTAGCCGACCTATGTAATATTTATTGTAACTTATAATTGAGCCGACTTGGTAACCTGAATGGTATATATGAGAGATCAAGTTGCGATTTTGAAGTGTGGGAAAAAGAGTGAAAAGTATGGAAATGTGAAGGAGCAGAAATGTGCGAATTCTGATGAAGGATCAGTGATATCCTTGAGGTGCAGAAAAGATATATGTGATCAGTAAGGATCTATTGGCGCAGAACAGAGATCTGTATCAGCAAGATAAGTTGTGTTTAATTCAGGTCACTTCATTGTTGCTTTCTAACCATTGTAGCAGTGATACCGAAATCTCTTAACAGAGTTGGTCTAACAACCATTTTGTAAATCCTCTGACAAGGTGACAATTCGGTTGAATTGTTCTTAAGACCTTTCACAAGGCCACTCCTAGCAGGGTGATCAAATCCTCTAACAGGGTCACACCTAACAGTGTGTTTTGTAACCTTTAACAGGGTTGGCTCCTAACAGGGCTCACTTCAGAAGAGTGAAAATCAGTAACTAGTTACATTGGTGGTTTTCCCAAAATTGGGTTTCCACGTTATATCTGGTGTTGCTTGTGTTCATGTTATTTGTTTCATGCATATTAATGTTTGATGAACAATGATAAGCTAATTTACCGAGTTACAACAGTTTATATTTAAGACATCTAAGGGACTTGTGGATTTATTTTTGTGGTAACTGATTCACCCCTCCCCTCTCAGTTGGAAGATTAACTGCATTTGAGTTAGACAACTATGACAACTATGTTCCAGCTTCCAAAAACATGGAATCAACATTTGAAGCTAAGGTTTCACTCAAGGAGAAAGGCAAAAAGAAAAAGGAATCTCGGTCAGAAAGTGAAGATGAATCAGAACCAAGTTCAGACAGTGATCTTGAAATAATTGAAGCTCTTCTAGCAAAGAAATATTCCAAAGGCAGAGGAAAATACAGAGGCAAAGTTCCTCTAATCTGTTTTTCATGTGATGAAGTCGGTCATATTGCTGCTAGATGCCCAAGCAAGCAGAGCAAAGATGAGAAGAAAGATCACAAATGGAATGGCAAAAAGGACTACAAATCATTCAAAGGTAAGAAAACATGCTTTATGGCTAAGGATTCTAATAATAGTGAAGATGAAATTGTTTATATTGTTATAAGAGATGATTCTGATAATGATGAGGAAGATAAGATGGCACTTATTTCTCATATAAGAAAAAATGATACTTGGATCATAGACAGTGGTTGCTCTCATCATATGACTGGTGATAAAACCAAGTTTGAACATTTTATAGACTATGATGGAGGTAGTGTAAGGTTTGGTAATAATGAACCTCGCTACATAAAAGGAAGAGGTAGAATTTCTATAACCAAAGAACTTGTATTTGATGATGCCTACTGGGTTGAAGGTCTCAATCACAACTTGATGAGTGTGGCACAGCTACTTAATAGTGGACTCAAGGTGGAATTCATGCATGGGAAGGCTAGACTGCTAAATAATCAAGGAAAGCTGATTGGATCAGGCACTCAAACAAAAGGTAATTTGTTCCGACTTGAAACAAGTGAAAATTCATGTTTTATTGCTCAAGTTGAAGAAAGTTGGTTATGGCACAAAAGGTTATGTCATGTAAATTTTGATAACCTAGTGAAAATAAGTAAATTCAGAAAAGTAAGAGGTATTCTAGATATAAAGAAACCTGAGGTTGGTCTATGTAAGAATTGTCAAATTGGAAAGATGGGAAAGACTAGTTTCAAAAGCAAAAACTATCAATCTGAAGATATATTAGAAATTGTGCATACTGATTTATGTGGACCCATAGGAACTGAAAGTTATACAGGAGAAAAGTTCTTCATTCTTTTTGTTGATGATTACTCAAGAATGATGACTGTCATGTATTTAAGAAACAAATCAGAAGCATTTGAAAAGTTCAAATGGTATTTGGCTAGAGTAGAAAAAGAAACAGGTAAAAGACTTAAATGTCTAAGGTCAGACAGAGGTGGTGAATTTATCTCTCATGAATTCAATAACTTTTGCATTGAAAGAGGAATCAAAAGACAAGTATCAGCCCCTAGAACTCCTGAGCAAAATGGAATAGCTGAAAGAAGGAACAGATCTATCATGGATTGTGCAAGAACCTTAATGATTGAAAAGAATATTTCTATCAAATACTGGAAGGAAGCTATCAGCACTGCTGTTCATACCTTGAACCGAGTACAGCTAAAGAAGGACTCATTTCAAACCCCCTATGAATTATGGTATGGCTACAAACCTAATGTAAGTTACCTAAAAGTATTTGGAAGTAAATGTTACATTTTGAAAGAATCTAGAAAAGGAAAATTTGATGTGAAAGGTGATGAAGGTATATTCCTTGAATATTCTTGCAAGAGTAAAGCATATAGATGTTTGAACTTGTCTACTCAAAAAGTTATAGAAAGTGCACATGTGAAAGTTGATGAGTTTTCAGAAAGATCTGAAGAAGAAAGCAAAAGAGAACCAGAAGATTATAGAAGATTTGTGTCTATTGAACCTGATACAATACCAGATACATCTGCAAATCAGGAATCTTCTACTCCCGAGTCATCAGTAACCGAGTTACAGAAAGAGCAAACCGAGCCAGTATCTACCGATTCTGATGAACCAGAACCAGTGTCTACCGAGTCTGAAGAAACCGAGCAAATATTTACCGAGCCAGTTGAAGAACAAGAGGACAATGATGAAATTCATTCTAAAGGCAAGAAACTTGTATTAGCCGAGTATGTCAGACGACATCACTCAGCAGATCAGATCATTGGAGACAAATATGAAGGAACCATGACAAGAGGTAAGTTGAAAAGTACTTGTTTACTTGCTGATTTTGAACCTAGAAATGTCAAAGATGCATTGGGAAATGATAGTTGGACAGAGGCTATGAAAGAAGAGATAGAACAGATAGAGAAAAACAAGACATGGACTCTTGTATCCAGACCTAAGGATAAAAATGTCATTGGAACTAAGTGGGTATTCAGAAATAAACTGAATGAAGATGGCAAAGTTTCAAGAAACAAAGCAAGACTAGTATGTAAAGGATATGCTCAACAAGAAGGAATAGACTATGGAGAAACTTTTGCTCCTGTTGCAAGATTGGAAGGAGTCAGAACCTTACTTGCATATGCCGCCTACAAAGGATTCAAAGTTTATCAGATGGATGTTAAATCTGTATTTCTTAATGGTATATTAGATGAAGAGGTTTATATTGAACAACCTGAAGGTTTTGTTGATCCACAAAAGAAGGACATGGTCTGCAAATTACATAAAGCATTGTATGGTCTGAAACAAGCCCCTAGAGCATGGTATGAAAGATTGCATAACTATCTTATTCAGATTGGATTTCAAAGAACTAATGATAACAGTAGCTTGTATATCAAGGAAGGATCAGATAACAAAATTGTCTTAGCAGAAATATTTGTAGATGATACTATTTTCACAGGAAATGATGATCTTTGCAAAGAATTTTCAGTACAAATGAATAAGGAATTTGAAATGTCTATGTTTGGTGAGATCAAATTCTTTGTTCGTCTTCAAATTCAACAGAACAAAAATGGTATCTACATTACACAATCAAAATACATCAAAGAGATACTGAAAAAGTTCGGTATGGAAGATTGTAAACTAGTTGGAACTCCTATGTGTACTGGATTAAAGCTTACCAAGGAAGATGAATCACAAGAAGTAGATCAAACACTGTATAGATCTATGATTGGAAAGCTACAGTATGTTGTTCATACTAGGCCAGATATTGCTCTTGCAGTTGGTATTGTTGCAAGATTCTCAGCAAAGCCAAGAGAAAGTCACATGACGGCAATCAAAAGAATAATGAGATATTTGAAAGGAACTGAAGAGTATGGATTATGGTACAAATTTGGAGGAAATTTTGATTTGAAAGTATTTACTGATGCTGATTGGGCAGGAAACATTGATGACAGAAAAAGTACAAGCGGAGGAGCATTCTTTCTAGGAAAGAGATTGGTTTCCTGGACAAGCAAAAAGCAGAACTGTATATCCCAATCTAAAGCAGAAGCAGAATATGTTGCTGCAGCAGTAAATTGTTCAAATGTTGTTTGGTTTAAACAGCTATTGGCAGGCATGAAAATGGAAATCAAAGAACCAATTGTTATGTTCTGTGATAATACAAGTGCAATTGACATGTCCAAGAATCCAGTGATGCATCCCAAAACCAAGCACATTGCAATAAAATATCATTTTGTCCGAGAACTGGTGCAGGACAAGGAGATCAGATTGGAATATATTCACACAAAGGAACAAATTGCTAACATATTCACAAAACCATTGGCTAAGGATGCATTCTTGTATCTAAGAGGTAAGTTAGGGGTCACTCCCCTATCTGAAATTCACTAAAGAAAAGTTTTAGTGATTCATCAACTCATCCTAAGTGAAAAATCTACTAGTTGATGCAGTATAATCAAGAAAATATTGCATATGAATCAGTACAAAAGGTACATTATAACTCAGATAAAGTCTTATTGTCTTTGGCATGTGTTGTCAAAGAGGGAGAGTTACTGTCATATCCTACTAAAATTTGAAAGAAAGTTCATTAAGATAAAGAGGGAGAGTTGTTTGATAAAGAGGGAGAGTTTTACCATCCAAAGATGAAGTTACTTCACAGAGAGAGATTATTGAAAGAAGGAGTGTTCTCTATCCAAAGGGAAAGTTATGTTGGCATGTTGCTGTCATAAAAGAAAAGACCTGTTTTCAAATTTCATTCTGCTATGACATGTTGTGTTGCCATCAATGCCAAAGAGGGAGATTGTTGGATACAATTGTTTAATTGTGTATTGTCTTTGATGTTACACAAATGTCATATCAGTCTACCGAGTTCAGAATGTTCGGCAAAGTAGTCAGACAGAGTCTACCAAGTTCAGACGGTAAGAGAAGCAAGTTAAGTCAGTCTTCGAAGAATATGTGAAGGAAAGTCAGTCTATACCGAGTTCACAGTCTTTACCGAGTTAAGTCGGTCTTCGAAGAATATGTGAAGGAAAGTCAGTCTTTACCAAGCTCGCAGTACTTACCGAGTTTAGTTGGTTACCGAAGAATCAGCAGTGTTCACCGAGCATCAGTGAAATGTTTATGCAGCCGACCGAAGCAATATTTATTTATTGAAACTTGTATATGTAGCCGACCTATGTAATATTTATTGTAACTTATAATTGAGCCGACTTGGTAACCTGAATGGTATATATGAGAGATCAAGTTGCGATTTTGAAGTGTGGGAAAAAGAGTGAAAAGTATGGAAATGTGAAGGAGCAGAAATGTGCGAATTCTGATGAAGGATCAGTGATATCCTTGAGGTGCAGAAAAGATATATGTGATCAGTAAGGATCTATTGGCATAGAACAGAGATCTGTATCAGCAAGATAAGTTGTGTTTAATTCAGGTCACTTCATTGTTGCTTTCTAACCATTGTAGCAGTGATACCGAAATCTCTTGACAGAGTTGGTCTAACAACCATTTTGTAAATCCTCTGACAAGGTGACAATTCGGTTGAATTGTTCTTAAGACCTTTCACAAGGCCACTCCTAGCAGGGTGATCAAATCCTCTAACAGGGTCACACCTAACAGTGTGTTTTGTAACCTTTAACAGGGTTGGCTCCTAACAGGGCTCACTTCAGAAGAGTGAAAATCAGTAACTAGTTACATTGGTGGTTTTCCCAAAATTGGGTTTCCACGTTATATCTGGTGTTGCTTGTGTTCATGTTATTTGTTTCATGCATATTAATGTTTGATGAACAATGATAAGATAATTTACCGAGTTACAGCAGTTTATATTTAAGACATCTAAGGGACTTGTGGATTTATTTTTGTGGTAACTGATTCACCCCTCCCCTCTCAGTTACTCCATCCATATTTCCAACACCTAATGCTTATAAGATTGATTTTGGCTAAGGATTTTTTTGTATGGTCCCTGGGTTTTGAGATTGCTAAGATCAATTAATGATCCTTGAGGCAAAGTTGTAATGCCTAGTTGGCTGTCACAGTCAACTATGACTGATTTTTGCATTTTTGTTGAAGTTGTATATGTAATCTTCCTCTTCCACATAGTAGGTATGAAGGAAAAAAAGCGTCCAAAGATAGAGCATTGATAAAGAGAACAAATCAGACCTTTGGAAAAGAGTTTTGACAGTGGAAAGTGCAGGTCTAAAGTGAAAAAAAATAGTGAAAAGGGCAAAGTGCAGTGATAACTAGTTTGATAGTGAATGACTCAATGTTTGTAATTGCCTAATGCCTTTTTATGTAGGGCTAATGTGGTTCTTTCTTGTCACTAATGATAGACATGTTTACATGCTTTAGAATGTAATTGGTTCCCATGCAAATGATGTGTTTGTAGAAAGCAAGAATGGAAAAGTTGTCAATGTTGCACACTCCCTATGAGCATTTTTTATAAAATCTTGTTCTCTAACCCTTTGAAGGTGTAAAACTACTTCATTTTGGTCTAAATAGTATGTGGAATGGTAGAAACCAATTTGTATGGTGCACATTGAAGGTTTCTAGCTTGTAAGTTGTTTCTTGCCTCCAAAACCCTTGCAAACCCTCCTTTTTGCACCCATTTTTGGGACAGTCATGGAGAAGGCCTAATGGACCCTAAAACTTAGAAAATACTCAAGAACTTCCAAAAGGGTATTTGAATATTAGGTTATTTTTGTCTGGAAGTCCATCGTTGGAGCAGGGTGAGCACAAACCCCCCAAAAGAGGGCTAATTCCTTGTAGCCCATTTTAGGCCTAAAAATTGGGTTTTTGTCAAATCGGGTACACAAAGGAAGGTTGTAAAGCCTAAAACCCATCAAAACTAGTTGAAACAAGTTGAACTTGCATTCATTTAATATATTTGGTGAGATAGACTCCATAACTGAATTTGTAGGACTTGTGAAGGGTTTCTACACTCCAAAACATTGAAGACCAAAGGCACCCATGAGGGGTAAAAATTGACACAAACTTGTAATTCAATAAAAGCAGACCTTGTGTAGTCAGAGAATAGATCAAGGATAGAGGGAATTAATTCCAATTGAGTGAGTAAGGTGTTAGATTACCAAGCCAAAAACTATGGAGTTGAAGCCCTTAAGCAACCAAGAAGTGTTTGACTTAGGGAGGTGGATCAAGGAGAGTTGCTAGGTTGTCTATAAACCTTTGCACTCTGATTTTGGTGACAAAACCTTGAAACTAGCAAGGACTTACTACTTAGTGAACATACAAGCCACTTTGGCAACCCCCTTGCCCTACCTCCCTATGACGAAACCACCAGTGCAATAGAGGTTGAGATGGACAAGGTTAAATCAACTAAGTCCATACCAGCAGGTAAAATTGATTCCCCAGCAAGAGTTTTGGCAATTGACACTTCTTAGGTCAAGAAGAAATCATTCTCTGAGTTAAGTCCAATAGAATTAATGATGATGGCCACTCAGAAATTGCTAAATGAAGGAACTATAGACAAAGGGTTAATTGATCAATTAGTCTTTGTACTACATAAAATAATGCCTGACTGTCAGATTGAGGATGGAGAAAGCCCTTTCGGTAAGCTCAAGACTTTAACAAAGCACATATCAAATAATTATCAATCTTTGAGACAGATTGTAGACCGACTAGCTTTGGATAGTTTCTCTATAGCTAAAAGAGAAGCTTTTGATCAACTCATAGGAACTGGGAAGAAGAAAATAGAAGACAAGCTTATTCCCATTGAAATTTGTTTAAAACAATGTACTAATATCTACAGAGTATGTTGTAATTTGGGAAATCTTACAGCCAATGTAGATAGCAGATTGAAAGAGTTATATGACAAAATGACTAATATTACTAACTCTTTTGATGGAGTGGCTACACTAACTACATCTGTTGATGGACAAATTTTGTCCTTGGAGAACCAAGTTTTTGCTTTTGAGAAGGAGAAAAATAAAATAATAAGGAGATCAATAAATTTAAGAGGATTGGTAAGCCCTAGACTTGATTCATTGGGTTTTCACAAGAAAGAATGCATGGATATGATAGCAAAACCTACACTAGTATATACCCAGGACAAGGAATCATTTTCCCACTTACTCAGTGGACTTGCATCAGTATCTAATACTTTCAAATTAGGTTGGGACACGTATCTTTAGTTGCTACAAAGGTATACCCATAAATCCTAAAGATGACTAAGCTCGAGTGACACTAACAATATTCTTTCATTCTTTTATTCTTTCAGCGGTCTTTGGCATTAATGTCAAAGGGGGAGTATCTACATATGTGAAAAATATCAAAGAAAATATTATCAGAGAAAATATTATCAAATGGAGTATATGGAGTGTATTGCTCAAGGGGAGCACACTGATAGGGAATCCATTTTTCACATGAGTGTTGTCATCAATGCCAAAGGGGGAGATTGTTGGCAATTAACACTCATTGGATTCATTTTGTTGTCATTGATGGCAACAAGATATGATGGAAGTTACAAACCGCCACTAGGAGGCGTATATCGATAGATACCAACATTGGAAGCATTCAGGGCTACATCGACACCGACACTAGCACCGACACCAGCACCGACATCAATACTTCAAGGAAGCCGACATCAAGGAGGATTTATTTAGTAAATCATTTTGTAATTATTGTCGAGGCCAGAATTGAATATCTTTTATAAATTCATTGTAAGATGACATAAGGCATATCATGTGTAATAGGTATATAAGTCAGTCTACTAGGTCAATTTAATGGAATGATGATGATGTGTGGATATAGGAGAATATAACAGAATTGTATGATGTGAAATATATGTATGGAGATCATTTTTGTATGTAAACATTATATCATGCAATGATCTATAGATACCTTGGAAAGCATTCTTGGAGGAGAAGTAATACCGGTAATAGTTCAAGTTTGTGAACTGGTATAGAGCAGAACCAGAACCGAAACTCTATTTGGCATAGCAAATGCATTCTTGAGTTCATTTTGAGAATTTTTACTTTGGCAGAAAGCTTGTAGTCAATAAGTCTCTTTAGTGATGAGCAGTATGCTCTAGGCAGTGTGCCTTCCTACAAGTGCACACCCCTATTATATGTAATATCTTTTTATATAGCCAGTGAACTGATATTGTGGGTCACAAATCCCACCATGGTTTTTTCTCATTGAGGTTTTCCACATATAAATTTTGTGTGTTATGGTGTTCATTTATGTGATGGTTTATTTTCTTCTTGCTATATGCTTATTTGTTTACCGACACATACATGCATGGTTTAGAAAGTTAATAACTATTCATTTCAGTAGAACACTGATTCACCCCCCCTCTCTCAGTGTTCTCAAATCCCAACAATAGGATCTCCAGAGACATATTATAAAATTTGTAAAGAATATATTAGATTTAACCAAAGAAGATATTGCCACCAAATTTTATTTTAAGGGGTCTTCATCTCTTTTTAAATCTCTTCTTTTGTGTTGTATAGAGCTTTTGAGTCTATATCTTTTATCTAACTCTAGGTCAAAGCCTTATAAGAAGGTGAATAGGGACAGTAAGTGGTATCTTCCCCTATCTATTACTTTCAAAATTAATATCAATGGCTCTTTTAGAGGGAAGTTGGGTGCTATTGGGGTTGGAGACATTGGTCATTATTGTTAGGAAAATGGTGTCTCAACCTTGCAATAATAAAAAAATTATTGATAAATAATTTTAGGGGGTTGCAAGGGGGGCAGGGTGTACCCCTCTTATGGTGTCCAGGAGGATGGCCCCCTAGTGGTGGGTCCAGAGGCCACACACCTCAATGGGGGATTTTGGAGGCAACACCATTGAAGCCACATTTTATGTATAATTTATCATTGTACATGATGAGTGTTTATCATTAGGCCATAGATCTAATGGTATTGTATTATAGCTATGTATTGTGATGTATTATAAGAGTTTGATAGCTATTGAATTGCTACTAGATCTCTTTTGGTGATACCCTTGTAAGAATCTTGCTCTACAAGTATATTGTAATATGTTGTTGATTTTTTAATAATATATTAGGCAGATTTTAGAGTGCGGGATTTTTCTCCCAAAAGGGTTTTCCCCACGTAAATCATTGTGTTGTGGTATGCATTCTATTTATGTTAAGTTTTTATAATTGTTGTAAAAATATATAAAAGTTTTCCATTACCCTCCTCTCAATATTAGTGTAGGAAGTATTTTCGCTACCTTAACTTCCTTACAAGTAGTATCAGATCCTAATAACATTTGTTTTCAGTTGTGGGTTGTTGGGTTTTTTGAACTAATCTAGTTTTGAGTGGGAACATGTGTAGAAGATACTTTTTGATCTTGATGCAAGAATTTTAGGAATTTTTAGATGGAAAGTTCATTAGGGAGAATAGAAATGGAGAATTTTTTTGGAAATAATTTTGAGATGTTGAAGTTAAAGATGGGGGATCTATTAATAGATCAAGATCTATGTGATGTTGTTGATGAGAAATTATCAAGACCTATAAATCCTATTATGTATGCTTAGTATGATGTTATAGAATATAAATTTATAAGGATCTAATCAAATTGTTCTTGGAAAACTTTGTTCTAATCAATGTCCATGAAGAGAACTTTGCAAAAGAGTTATGGGAGAAGCTTGGTGAGTATCAAGCAAAATCTTTATTGAACCAAAGTTTCTTGAAAAATAAATTTTATTCCTTAAGAATGGAAGAGGGTGGATGGATTACAAATAACCTAGAAGGATTCAATATGGTTGTGGCTCAATTGGCATATGTTGGTGTCAAAATCAAGGAGGAGGAGAAATGTTAGATCTTGATTTGTTCTTTGCCTAATTTATGGTATTTTATTGTTATGACTATCAATAGTACTTCTATTGTTTTAAACTTTGAAGAGGTGGAGGAAGGTATCCATTAGTTAAAATGAGGTCTTAAGTATTCATGGAATACCTAAGGAAAAAGGAAAGAATAATGAGAAGCATGATAAATCCAAGTCCAAAGGGAGATCCAAATCTCTTAGAAAGTCCAAAGTCATTTGTTGCAATTGCAGTAAATTGGGACACTTTCATAAGGATTGCAAAGAATGAAAGAAGAAGTTTGATTCCAATTCCGAGTTTGAGAAGGAATATGATGATGCATTCATTGAAAGTTTTACCATTCATGCAAGTAATGATGCATGGATAATTGATTGAGGTGCATCTTTTCTTATGACTTATACCACATATTGTTTTTTTGAATATAAAAAAATTAATGGACATAAGGTGTACTTGGGTGATGATTCTCATTTAGACATTATTGGTCATGGTAAAGTTAAAATCAAGTTTCCTAATGGTTTAGTAAAAAGGACTAGTGGTGTGTTGCATATCTTTGGACTAAAACAAAATTTGTTATCTATGAGAAAATTGATAGATGTAGATGTGCAAGTAATCTTTTCTAATGAAAGATGTAAAATGGCTAGAGGTGTCATATTTGGCACATTGTATAAGCTATAAGCATACGCTATTGGATAAAAGGGTCTTAGCACCTTAAAAAATAAAATCTTGTTGAAGGTTTGAATGATTGTAATCTTGATTTTTTATTTTTGTGAGCATTGTATTTATAGAAAACAAAACCACATTCAATTTTACTTGAATTCTCATAAATCTTCTGGTGTTTTGGATCTTATTCATTCTAATGTGCTTGGTCTTGTAGATGTTCCTTCCATTGGAAAATCCACATATTATGTTTGATTTATTAATGATTTTAGTGGAAGGACATGGGTATATTTTTTAAAGAGAATTTAATTTTTCTTGTCAATTTAAAGAATATAAAGAAATGGTTGACTTGTAGACTAATAAAAATGTTTAAGGATTGATAATGGTAGTGAGTTTTTCTCTAATAATTTTAAAATATTTTGTAAAGGATGTGGCATTAATAGACATAAGACAACCGCACATTCTCTACAACAAAATGGAGTTGTAGAAGAAATGAACATACTGTTAGGATTCCCAAAGATACTGAGAGGGGGGGGGAGGGTGAATTAGTATCTTACTGGTTTGTGAATTTACTTCAATGAAAACATGAAAAGCATATCAATATTGTCTACTGGTAAACTGAAATAGTGTGGTAAACAAGAATAACAACAACTACAAGAAAACACACCATAACATAGTAGTTTAACGAGGAAACCTAGTGTGGGAAAAACCTCAGTGGGATTTGTGACCCACAATATTCGCTTACTGGCCAATAAGTGAATATTACTCTTACAATGGGGGCCTACACATGTAGGAAAGCCAAGTTCCTAGAGCTCACTGCTCAATGACAAAATGGGAAGTCTCACTAACTTACAAAATGGATTATGCAAATCTAATGTCTTGTACTGCTTCAAAATAGCATCTACTATGCCAGGTCCAGTAGTGGTTTTAGCTCTGCTTCATACATAAACCCTTAACCTATAATTCACATATTAGGTCTGCCTTAATTCACCTATCTACTTCCTTACAAAATGTTCTATAATGATCTCATACATATATGAGTCATTTTACAACTTGCCAAATCAGCTTACAATGATTTTACCTATTGGCCTGGGTGTCAGTATACTTCCTTTCACTGTCGGTGTTCTGTGTGCTGCTATAGAGTTTGTTATTGCTTGGTGCCAGTAAAATGTCTTACTGATATTATATGATTGCAAGGTTGCCATCAATGAAAAAACTTTAAATCACCTACAATTTCTCATTGGAGTGTGCATTTGCCAACACATGAATGATATATTCCTTATGGAAGTTGTAAGAGAGGCTATTTTTGGGAGATGGGTGTGAGTTATTCATCCTTGCGAACTATTATAAATTGGTGCCTTGATATAGAGCTATTCATTTAGTTTTGTTTAATTTGTAGGGCAATGAATTGATGTAGGGTTTTGCATAGCTCCATAGAGAAGTGTATTATTGTTGTATTATTCATTGGATTAGCAATACACTTTCCTCTCTTTCTTTGGTGGATTTTTTCCCCAAAGGGTTTCTCCACGCAAATCTAGTGTTTCATGTGCAATGATTTTTTTTTCTTATTTTGATTCTACAATCACTATGTCAATGCTTAATATTTAGTTTCAGATTTACATTAACTTTGAGTTGAATTTCATATTGCAAGCTTTCTTCACCTTTTTTACAACATTTAATACTAGAGCTAATGGTTTTATTGAGAGAGTGACATCTTACTCTATAAGTGTTGAAGGTTTTTTTTCTGCAATGGGAGATTTTGTTTTGTGGGTTTTATGTAGATTTGAAAAAGGTTGTAGACCATGGCCTCCACCTCTTGTCATATATTGAGAAGTTTAGTGACACTAGTTACAAGATGTGGAATTTCAAAGTTGAGGATCTCCTAGAAGAGAGATCAATGGTTGCTAGTTCTAGAAGAAAAAAAACCAAAGGATTCTTCCTTGACAAATGATGAGTGGACAAAGTTAGACAAGAAGGCAGGAGGATATTAAATACAATTTATGAAATAAAATAAGTGATATCTATCAAACCAAGAGTTTGACTAACATGATTTATCTAAAAAGATGTTTGTATTCTTTGAAAATGAAATAGGGTTGTAGACACCCAAAATTAATTAAATTAATATTTAATTAATTATCCAACCTCGCATAATATTTTCTATTAATTATGTTAGTCCTTTATTCTTCTTGAAATTAATTAAATTATATTTAATTAATTTTATCCTCCCATCCATATAGTTAATTTATTAATTAATTATATAATTCTCCATTTCCTCTAAAAATTGATTTAATTCCCCAACCTTAGCTAAAAATTCTAAAATTATTCTAAACGCACTAGATCAATTAATTTCTAATTAATTAGCCTAATTCCATCATTCCTAACCTCATTATCATTTTCTCCAATTAAAAATTCTCCACTGATTCTCTCTCCACCCATCACATCCTCCTAACTTGTCCACTTGCATCTTAATCCCTCATCATTTTACCTAATCTTCTCACTAATCATTTGCACCTTCCTAATCTCCAAGATTAGGGATGAGTAAACTCCATACCATAAATGGCTTTTCCATCTTACTTCCCAACCTTAAATGCTACCCACTTTGGTATTTCCAAGGAGATTTAAAAATCTCGTTATTCTCCCCATGCTCCCCTTTCCAAGTAATTTTTAATTCCTTAATCTTTTTATTCTCCCCATGATCCTCTTCCCAAGGAGTTTTTAAATCCTTGTTCCTCTCTCCAATGTCTTTTGTCCCTCTTTCACATGACCTTGAGGAGTGTGGAGACAAGGAATGCCTTTATGGAAAAATCTCTTGGATCTCTCACTTTTCCTCTCCTCTCACATTTAATCTTGGTCCTTCATCATCTTTTGATCTCAAATTTAAAATTTAAAAATCTAAAAAATTGGAGTCCCACCCCCCTTCACAAATCATCCACTTCCTTTGCATTATCACACTATCAATTTGAATACACAATCCACTTCATTTCATACTTGCATGATGTCCATTTGATTCAAAAAATCCATCTATTGCATCCTTATCATGCCCAATTTTAGTCTCAATCCATCATCACAATCTTCATCTTTTATCCAGTCATCCTCATTTTTGTGCATTAGGAGAGCATCCCACATCAAACTAAGAGAGAAAATCTAAATCAAATGGAGCATGGGCGCTTCCATTTCATAGCTCTATCAATATAGTCTTGTAAGGTATAAGCTTGGTAGTTTATTTGCATTGTTTTATGTTATTTGTATGTTCTACATGTTTACTAACATGCTAACCCATTTTATAACCACATTTTGGCATGCCTGGTGGGACCCCATGTCCCTAAAACTAATTAAATTTTGAGTGTTTTTAGAATTCATGCATATAGGTAGTGGAACGACATTTACGCCTTAGCAACAACGTCCGCATTTGAAACAACTAACTGTTTTGCAACATTTTTGAACATTAAAATTTTTGAGTCTAACCTTTTTTTGTAGGTCTACAAAATGGTGTTTGTGCCTCTGATTTGGCATCTCCACTTGATAAGTTTTTTGGTTTGCTGTAGGGTTTTAACATTTTATTTTGCAAGGTCACTTTTTTTTGCAAATTTGGAATCAATGTTTGTAGTCTTTAAATGACATCTCCACATGCCTAACCCCATTTGTGCTTTGGCATCTACACATTTTTCCTGATGTCTTTGTCAGGTAAAATGATGTCTTTGCCTACCTAATGACATCTTTGTCTGGTCAAAATTTCTTTTGATTTTTTCTAACAATCTTGTTTATTTAGCTTGTCCCCGACCATCCAAGACTGATTTTTTGCAAACTACTAATGTATATCTCTGGAGGTTTGATCATCCAAGACATTATTTGATTAGTAAGTGAATGATTACTTGTGTTAAAGTTTTTAATAGTGATTAAGGAAGCTTGTTTGTCATGTCTTGTTGATAGTAGGTATATGCTCTCCCCTTGCGCAAGCTTGGGTGATATAAAAAACCAGACTTGTCCTTGTGTTATATGTTTAAATCCTAAAGTATCATAGGGGCATCCTCTCCCCTTTGATGGGTGTATGATAAACCATATTAATTATTTAGCAAGCTTGCCCCTTGAAGCATTTATGCAAGTGAGAGGGAATGACCTAAGTAGTACTTTAATTCGGTCCGCTATTAAAAAAAGGGTGAGATGAAAGGCATAACACACTGGTATTAACTTCTATCATTCTTGTCAATTTGTAATGAGGCTTATACTCAAAGTATGGTTGGCTTGGTGGATGTAGGATGTTCCCATTCTTGGGATTCTGACTAAATAGCTTTTTTTCTAGAAGGCCAGAATCCCATATTTGCTAATTCAGGGAATGAGGATCATATCAAGAAGTTAACCCTTCATGTACCCTTCAACATGACACACAAAATTCCTTAGTCAAAATATTTCCAAACCTTTGGGGTAAGAGAATTGGTGTGCCCATGCAATGATGGGGGAGCCAGTGTCACCATATCTCTATGCATCTTCTTTGTCTGAGGTATTTCTATTTATAATTAAGGGCCTTAGCAGATATCAACCACTTTCCAACCTAAGTTGTATGTTTTCAAGTGCTTGCAAACATTAAAAGTAGTAATGTAACAATCGGGCTAATTTAGGCACTTCCAATTTTTGTACTTGCTCAAGCTTTAAACTTGCCCAATGTGTTTTATTGTTTGATATCTCTTGCCAAGAGAAAAATTTACAAGTTTGACAGAAAAAATTCAATTTTCTTTCAAACATTCCTTTTGCTTCTCTACCTATCATGTGTCATCTTCAATCCTAAAACACCATATCCTCTTTGCACCAAAAAATTGTCAAATATCATCTACATTTGTCAAAATGATGTCTACATCGTGGTTTCACTATCTTCGCCTTAGAAATTTGAGTATCAAGATCCCTAATTTTCAATGCATCATATCCTCAACTTTCTCAAACATATCAATAAGTCCATCTTCCATCAGTGCAAAAAGAAGAAGCCTAGTCCTAAGGTCATTTAAGAGCAAAGAATTTTCCTATACAAAAATTGTGATCTCCTATTGAACATCGCATATTCCAACACCGATATCATGACTTTATCCATGTCTTTATTGATGAATTTAAATTAGATCTTGTAAGAACACAAGCCTAGAATCAAAGGATAGCCTTATCTCAATCCATAAACTAAAATCAACACATTGCATAGTCTCATCTCCCTAATCCAGAGATAACCTATTAGTCATCTGTCACTTGTCATCTTTTTCTATCAACCCATTTTTAGACCATCATAATTTGAATCCAATCTTCCATAATCCATTTGGATCTAGTTCAATCAACAAAAATTGACCTTATGATCCTAATCTACCCAATCATATCCAGTCATGATTAATCCATAAATCAAGCTCAAAACTTTGCAAAAGTTAATCTAGATATTTTATCCTTTGAAAAATCCCTAATTATCATAATACTTGAGAAACTATCTATCTCAAGTTTTTAACCTAATTGTCTTTTATCATATAAATGTTGATCCAAACCCTTATCCACATCTAACCTTTCTTAGGAACTTAGCCTATCCCAAGTTAGAAAAGACCTAATCCAAATCCAATCTTAATCAAAGGATCTAGATTCAATCTAGCTAAGTTTTTACCTTTCTTTATAGCCTAATCATTGAACTCTACACCTAATTTAATTTTTCTTGGAAACTTTTTCTATTCCAATTGAGAGAAGAGTTTTAATTGGACAACAAAATCCAACCTAATCATAGTGTAAGGGCCAAGGTTCAATCCAATCCAACAATCCAATCCTACTCAAAAGGTCAGATTTTTCAATCAAACCACTAAGTCCTATGTACAAATCCCATATTCCTCCATCTATAATTTCCATATCCATATCATTTCCAACCATCCTTCTACCATTTTGAAGTTACCTGTGCATGGTCTACATGCATGCCTAAAAGAAAAAGATGGCTTCCCAAAGAGATGAGCTTCTTGATTCCAATTTCTATTTTGAACCCAAGGTTCAAAAAGAGGAAGTATTTGTTAACCAATCTGAACATTCACCTCATGTACAAACTTTCATAGAGGATCCATATAAAAAAGAGATGATAGAAAAATTTATAAAAATTGATCCTAGTACTTTCTGATTAGAGCTCATAAAACATGGAGCCATACTACCACCAGTGTTTGATAGGTCTATCATTGAAACTCCCATGGAAGGTAATTTTGTCGAAAGGCCCATCCTCAACACAATCTTCAACTTTGACACTTCTATACCTTCAAGCACCACCAATCCTACTATTCAACCACCCACAACTTTCATATGTCTGAACAATTTTTCTCACTAAATCTATGATAGCATGCTTCCCATTAGCATCACACCCATTTCATTTCCTCCCAACATTTCACAAGTGGCCACATTTGTCTACTAATACATTAGTAGTGGCCTTCCACCCATATCTACACAATTACCAGTTACATCCAACACAAACCATGGGTACCATCAAATTAATTATCAAAACATTGGCACACCTCAAGTACCTGATGTAAACAAGGGAATCCAAGACATGAAAACCATGATCAAATGACTAAGGAGACATGCAAAAATTCCTATACCTTTGTAGAAATATGTCCTTGTCCTTTCAATACATCACTCTCAGTGGTTCCTTATCCACCTGGTTTTGATATCCCCAATTTTGACAAATATAAAGGTAAAGGAGACCCTAGAGAACATGCCAGGGAGTTTTGCATAGCTTGCCAAGAGGTCTCCTATAGTAATTTTTACTTAAGAATATTCTTTCAAAAAAGTCTAGGAGGACCCACCCTCGCCTAGTTCGTTGGCATACCTTGTGGCTTCATCTCATCATTTCCCAACTTGATAGAAAATTTTGTGGCCCATTATGAGTATAATATTGAAAATTATGCATCCATGGTTGACCTATGTAACACCAAACAAAGAACTAGACAAACCTTTGCCAAATTTCTACAAAGGTGACATCACCTCATTAGGAAATTCCCTTGGATCATCCTCAAATCATACCAAGTTGAATTATTCTTTCCTAACCTCATACCTAACCTATTCTACCAACTAAGTTGTCAATGCCTTAAGAGCTTCAAAGAAGTCACTAAGAAAGGTCTAGCTCTAGAAAGGGTTCTCTTAGAACAAGGAGTCCTTAAACCATATCAAAAGGAATAAGGGTCCTTATCCAATGACAAGTCTAGGTATTGGTACAAGATTTTTTTTTTTGGCAATGATAACATAATTGATGCTAAATGTGTCTAGATCATTACCATTCCATCCAATCCACCTACCAAAATAAACCAATTAGCAGAACCAAAAAAACCCCACAATCTCATCTCTGTTCTTGGTCGTCAATCCTGTCGTGATAACCAATCTAGGAAAGAGTATATCCCATTGTTTGAACCCATAAAAGTTATCTTCTAAAAGATTGCACAAGCCGATGTAGTGGTATTTCCTATGACCCATCCTTATGAAGTTAATCAACCCAAACTGCAATGGTATAGTCAAAATGAATATTGTGATTACCACCGTGTCTAGGGTCATGACACTCGAAAATGCATGAAGCTCAAAAACTACATCCAAGACCTTACTGACAAGGGTAAAATTGCAATTGCAATTAATAACAACAACTCTAATGACAAACTCAAAATGAATTAGGATCCCTTTCCTAAGCATGGTAAATATAAAGGTCCATCATCTCATGCCATTCCTCATGACTGAACAACCACCATAATAGGATTTGAATCCCTCATAGGATGCATTAAATGTGCAAAAAACCATGTTAATACCATCACCATTCAAGGATCTGATTCTATGTCTACACTTCATAGAAGAATAATAACCCTTTAGGGTGCCTCCACCTCTTTGCCATCCAACGAACCACCTCCTAGAAAGATAGTCATTAAAGGATCCTCTCCTTCACATCCACCTCCCATCAAACAATTTCAAAGTGACTATGAGAAGAGAAAAGGTAATAAATTAGGGAGCTCCTCCTCCATCATCTTCTTCCACATCATCCACCCCAAGATAACATCAATGCAACACAATTCTAGGCTTTGATAGGAAACCTCACTGCACAACATGACCTTGTTTTTGCCTTGAAAGATGTCTCGTACGATGATACCTGACAAAACAAACCCCTTCATATTGAGGCCATTGTACACAAGCACAAAATCAAAAGAGTATGTATAGATGGTGGATCCTGTTTAAATCTATGTACATATAACTCGATCAAATAGTTGGGATTCTCTTAAAATCTAGTTGATCCTATAGGAAATATCACAATCAAAGCATATGATGATGTTGAAAGAGTTTATTAAAGGCACCATAAATATTTTGCTCCAATTTGGTCCAACAATGGTTGAAACAACATGTCAAGTCTTGGACCTTGATCTCCCATACATATCCTTGGTCATCCATGGATCCATTCCATCTAGGTTGTCCCTTCCATATGCCATCAATTTTTAAAATTCCCATACTATCCCTATTGATTCCCAACCATTTCAATATTACAATCTCCTTGAGGGGAAACACATTCACCATTGCCCACTTAATTCCCCTACTTCCACATCATCAACCACTCCTCCCACTAATCCTTCCACTTCAAATCTACCTCCACTTGTGATCAAGTACAAGATAATAGACAAAGGTTGTGGAGAATATAATCTACACAATGCACTCTATGTGGGGCACCTCCTTACATCACATAAATCATATGGTAGACCTAAAGAGATTGAGCTTTCTAAGAAACCTACCATTCAGTACAAAAGGACTACTTTCCAACAATAGGGTCCCTTAGACAAAGAAAAAATGGAAACAAATGTCACCTCTTGGTTCTATTGAGAAGAAGACTATGAGCA
Source organism: Cryptomeria japonica (assembly GCF_030272615.1). Classification (NCBI taxonomy): domain Eukaryota; kingdom Viridiplantae; phylum Streptophyta; class Pinopsida; order Cupressales; family Cupressaceae; genus Cryptomeria; species Cryptomeria japonica. The sequence goes on from NC_081411.1 coordinate 690,628,029, forward strand.
TATAGATATACCTAGAGAGAAATATCCTAAAGCATTTGCTATGGAAGATAAGATGGGTTACAAGGAACATGGTCTTGGATGTAAGGAACAAGGAAGAAAAGAGCTTATTGCAGCTATTACATACAAGAACAATAGAGGCTTGGTTTACTACCCTATACCTAAGGTTACTATCATTGGTGTTCATATAATGCCTCCTTCTGATGTCAACAACTCTAATGAAGAGGAATTATACAAAGTGCCTTTCGAATACCTTGATGACTTTTTTGCTAAAACCCACATCATGACTATTACTCAATCTATCCTCGATGACCTCCCCCCAATGTACCTTGAATTAATAGATTGGGACCAACAAGGACCTCTAACTATTGACATATGTGTAGATAATGATGCTATTTTGGCACTGTTAGAGATGTAAGACTTAGAAGACTACACTAAGGTTCATGGTATCTAGTTACATGAGAATGCATACTTTGTCAGTCGAGAAACTCCCTTAGTCATAAAAAGGAAAAGAAAAATTAGGAGTCTCTTGGTGAAAACCTCAATGAAGTGCCTTCAGACACCAAAAAAGTAAAAAGTAAATACATATCTTCTACTAAAAACCTGGAAAAGGCACCTGATAAATCTTCCATTTTGATTAAAGAAACTGAAGTAGTCAATCATGGCATCACTAAAATCCTAGAAACACATTCATTTCCAAGACTCTCAATGATCAGACATGACAAAATACCATAGCCTTTCTCCAAAGCACAAAGTAGAACTTTGCATGGTCCTATGTAGACATTCTTGGATTGGACCTAGATCTTGTGGTTCACCACCTTGTTCTACATGTGGATGCTAAAACTGTTAAGAAGAAGATGAGAAAGATGCATCCCCAAATTTCCCTACTAGTTAAAGTAGAGCTAAAGAAAATGATCGATGTGGGATTCATCCATCCTATTGATTTTCTAGATTGGATCTCTAACATAGTACCAGCTCGCAAGCCAACTGAGAGAATCCACATATGTAATGACTTTAGAGATCTTAACAAGCCATGCCCCAAGGATGAATTTCCTCTTCCAAAAATTGATATGATATTTGATCTCATAGCAGGACATGAGATAATATCCTTAATGGATGGCTTTTCAAGATATAATCAGATCAAGACCGCAATTGAAGACTAACACAAAACTGCTTTCACTTCTCCATGGGGCACCTTATGTTACCAAGTGATGCCTTTTGGTTTAAAGAATGTCAGTGTAACATATCAAAGAGCTATGAAAACAATATTTCATGGCCTCTTACATGACATAATGGAAGATTATGTACACGATCTCCTTGGCAAGTCTAAGACAAGAAAAGGGCACATTGTAGTGCTCACAAAGATCTTTGAATGCTTAGAGAAATATAAAATCTAGCTCAACCCTAAAAAAGTGTGTCTTTCGAGTTACTTCAGGAAAGATACTTGGATTCATTATGTTTTGAAGAGGGATAGAAGTAGATCTCACAAAAGTCAAAGCCATCATGGAAATGCCTCCTCTTAAAACTCTCAAATAGTTACACAACTTGCAAGGTAAATCTTAATCTATTTGGTAGTTTTGTAGCATCCTAAATTGTAATCCCTTATAATATTATAATTTTTCCTACATTTGGGCCCTCAACTTGACATTCATACTCTGATGCCTCAATGGGACCTAATTCTACTCATACTATGTAAATTTGTTACTATTTTCACTTCACACCTCATCTTTCCTCCAATTTGTGGCCTTCACACCTCAACTTATATTTGCAAATTTACATTTACAAGTTTAAATTTTTAATTGAATTTTAAAAATTTAGAGGTTGAATTCACAAAACCCTAATTTTTAATTCTAAAATTGAGCTTGTGGGTTTTCTAATTTGGATTTATTATTTAAAATCTAATTATTTATTCAATTTAAAATTCAAATTTTCCCTCCTAGATCTCATTTTCAAATTGAATTAAATAAATTTAGTGGTTGAATTTACAAAAACCCTACTTTATAATTCTAAAATTTACCATGTGGGTTGCAAAATTTTTCAGATCTTGTTTTTGTGAATGTTATGCTATGATTTAGATGCATTTCTATTTCAAATTCATAAATCAAATTCCTTAATTAATTGGTTAATCAATCATTTTCACAAATTTTTGTATTGCTTAATCATATTTTTCAAATTCAAATTTCCTTCTGTTGTGCATTATTTTTACTACTATTAGCCCTACTTATAATATTCTCATGAGAATAAGTATAATTAAGGCTTCCCGTGGTTTAATTACTAAGAATATGGAGCCTAATTTGGATAACTTGCTTCATGAGAATGTGGGTGGTTCTTCTATTCTAACAATTGATGTCGTTTATCCCCATTCTTTACATAATTCTAATGATGAGGGTGAGTCACTAACTAGGGTTTCTCTTGACCAATTGGAGAAGATTGACAATGAATTTGAAAATATTCAATAATGTATCAGTCAACAATACCTAGAGAGTGAGGCTATCCTATTGATTGAAGGATTAAAAAGAATGGTTCAAAGTGATAAAGGTGGCATTGATATATTGCATGGCCTTTTACATATTGTTGACACTAATATCATGCCTTTGAAAATTTGTGTTGAAGTACTTGGTTACACTCAACCTCCTAGTGAAGTTAGTCATTCTATTCCTATGACTACTTCTATCACTAGTGCACCTACTTTTGCATCCAGCATAATGGCTACTTCCACACAAAATATTATTCCTACACATGTTAGTCAAGGGGGAAACATTGCTAATCAAAATTATCTTATCCATCCTTTTGTGAGTCTTCCATTTGTCACGCAATCATCTCCCATACCTACCTATCATAGTGTTCCACCTCCTTATTCTCAACCTCCTCCTTCATTTAACAATGTTACTCCTCCATCCCAATCAAACATGTCTAATTCCAACCCATCCACTGAAGTAACCATTAACAACCTAGCTCAATCCATGTCATCTTTACAATAACAAATAGCTTACATGAACCAATCAAAGTTTAATGTGCCCACATTTGATGTAGTGAGCCCATTATCTAATGATATTGTTTGTGTTGTCCCCCCTAAACATGTAGAAGTCTTGAAATTGGAGCTTTATAATGGAAAAGGTGATCCTCTAACTCATGATCAAAGAATTTTGGCTAAGTTGTCTACTAGAATATTTAGGGATAAAGATTTGCAATGGTATTGTTCTTTTCCAACTTATTCTGTTATATCATTTCAATAATTGGCTAATTCTTTCATTCAACAACTTCATAATAATACTAGTCTTAAGATTACTTTGATTTATTTGATGCATTGTAAGCAAGGTGTTAAAGAAAAAGTGACTAATTTTATTGGTAGATATAAGCATTTGTATTCTCAAATTTCTTATCCTATGCTTGATCAACATGTTCAAAGAATTTTCATTTCTAATTTTTGAACAGACATTAGGGATAAGCTTCTCTTTTCTAAGTTTACTTCCTTTATGCAGTTGTGCACAATACTTCATAACTATCAGCTTAAAGTGAGTCAATTTGAACAATCTCCTTCAATGGCCCTAGTTGATAAGAATGAAAGTTCTCAACAACCTTTTGGGAAGTTTAAACCAAACAAGGGACTCATCAAGTTCAATGACAACAACAACACCCAAGTAGTAGTTGCAACAATAGGTGTGCCTCCTTTATCCAAGTATTTTAAAAAAGAATTTACTCCTCTTATTTAATATTTGCATAGTGTTATGACACAATTATTGAATAAAAATATGTTGAAACTTCCTCCCATCAAACCAATTGATAGATCCAAACCTTTTCCACCTTATGATGATTCTAAATCTTTTTGTCACTATCATTGTCAACCCAATAATGACATTGAAAAGTGTTATTATTCTAGTAGTAAGATTCAAGACCTTATTGATAATGATACCAAATTTATAACTGGTTTGAATGATAAAGGAAATAAATTCATAGCTCCTACTAATCAAAATCTCCAAATTTTTATTAATCCTTTGCCTTCTCATTCTACTAATGTTATTGAGTATGAGCATATTTCCTTTTCTCCTCATGATCTTGGCCTTGATTCTATTAATATGGTGAATCTTATTGATAAACCTACACCTCCTAAGGACCTATGTATCACCTTTGATCCCAATGAGATTATTGAAGCACCTGATGGCCTACTATATATCACTGCCAATATTAAAGACATGCTCTGACAAGGGATTCTCATTGATCTCGCATGCATGGTGAATGTGATAAGTAAAATATATCTTTATACCTTAAAAATGCACCAAGTTATATATTATAAATTTGATGTGGTAATTAAGATCTTTGATAGTTCCTCTTGTCTAGCTATAGGTTAGTACTAAGTGCTTAGATGTCACTTTTTCTATCATTCCTACATTGGATCAATTCCATGTGAAGTTGGGACATCCTTTCCTATCTTCCATGAAATCGGTCCCTTCTATTATTCATAAGTGTTTGAAATTACCTCTTAATGACAAGATCATATCAATTAATCATAGCATGTACCAACCCATGGTGAGGTGTGGAGATGTTAATCTTGATTACTTTTGGTCTAAACAAGTTGGACCTCTTAAACCTCAAAGTGATGCTCTTTTTCAATATTATCAAAGGTGGAAGAATGGGATGATCTTATCCTTGAATAAGCCTAGAGATCCTAATCCCATTCCTCTTCTTCATGATAGACCTATTCCTCCTCCTCATGATGGACCTGGTCTTCTTCCTACATCTTTTATTCCTCCTCTATATGTTGTGCTTCCACCTCCTACATCTTACAAAGGGAAGCGCCTGACATCTCTTATCTTTCAACCTAAAAAATCTTCTCCCATGCATCCTTGTTTAAAGGAAGAGAAGAAGCCTATGCCTATTGATCCTAAACCTTCACAACCTTCAACTAAAACTAAAAGAAACCATTGTATGAGAGAAAAATGATGGAGATGTCATGCTAAGGCTTGTGAACTTTATTCTCAACCCATTTCCTCCTCGAAGACTCCAACTATTGATACAATCCAATTTGTTTAGCCTTTGCCTAACCCTAGCGAGGAAGTTCAGCCTAAATCTCCAAGACATAAAATGCTTAATATAAATCATGGTTCACATTATATTCCAATTAAATATCCTATTTTTATTAATCTTGATGAAGAGATGGATGAAAATGATGTTCATTCTAATAATGATGATAATGATGATGAATATGAATATGTTGATGTTGACAATGATTTATCTAAATGATTTTCACAAGATTTAATCCTAGCTCCTAGTAATAGACAAAGTGATCCATCATTAGAGCATGACACTTGTTTGGAACTTGTGGTAGCTCCACCTACTATTCTTGAAGTTTCTCCTCTTGCAGATTGTCCACCTTCCCAAAATAATGTTGAGAAAGATTGGGAGGCATATGACTTGCTTGATTAGCTTCATTTATGCTATATATTTTCTCTCTCTCATCTCTTTCTTGATCATAACCTTCTTCTATGTGTTTATCAATTGTTCTATTTTTTGTCCCTAGTGTTGTCTACTTAAGGATGATGCAAAGAATTAAGATATCTTTTGGTCTCTCCCATGTTGACTCAACAGACACATGTGTCATTTTTCCACTATGGTTCTACTTTCTTTGGGGGATGAGGACAATTCAATGCAAATATATATATCATAAGAGTATACTAACCAGAGTTAATTATAATCCTTATGTGCTTCATGCTTCATGTTCATTATCCTTTGATTTGTTATCTCTTGGGGGAATATCATTGTGATAGCGTGCTTGTCTTTCGGATGATTGTATACTACCTTAAAGAAATTTCTCCTGATAAGGTGTACACACTCTTTTTAATGTGGGGGCATACACTTCATTCAATGTTTCTCTCTTTGCACCTCTTGATACTCAAGTTATTAGCAAACTTATCCTTTTGCTTGATAATTTTGGTATTTTTTATTTTCATGACTCATGGTAAGTGAACCTTACTAGGCTAGTAGTCATGGTTTTGTTGAGTTGTTGAGATTGTTAAGGATATTGTTGTAGTCTATTAGATTTGATTGTTGGAATTGGATATGTTGTTATCATTTATTTCAACATATTCTTGTGGGTTATTCTGGTGAGCTTGTGAAGATTTTTTCATCCAGTTTGTTGTTCTTTGGTTACCAGTTCCTAGTGTTTCCTATTGGTGTTCTTGTCAGTATTCCCTCCGGTATATTTCAAAATGATCAGATATTGTGCTGAGACATTAGGATGTTGTTTGGGATGATCTTGTGTATCTTCATTTCAGATGGTTCATGATTTGGTGACCCACAAGTTATCTTTCTTAGTAATAGTTGTTGTTTGGTTGTGTTCCTGAGCTTTGAGACGTTGATCGATGAAGATTTGAAAGGTGGAGTTGGTAGAAATTTTCTGGATGATTCTAACATGTTTTTTGGTGTTTCCTAATCATGTCTTATTTGTTTTGGTGATCCTTACTAATCATTGTGCGAGATTTGGTGATTTCTATCAGCCAGTGTTAATTTGTGTTATGCGGTATTTTTGGTAGTGTAGCATCTTGCGGTTGATCTTGATGAGATTTTCGATGGATATGATCATTTGGAAATTTGAATTAGGTCCATGATATCTAACTTAAACCATAATATTGGTCTAGTGGTTGATCCTTGTATAGTGTAATGTAATTTTTGTATTTATAAGTTGAGGGTTGAGCGTTTAGCCGACCTTGCTATCAAGGTTGACGATTTGTATATATAGGTGATATACTTATGTAATTTTGGTATTGGTGTTATGTCTTCTTTATCAGAGAGATTTGTATGTGTGAACAAGAGATATATCATTCATTGAAGTGTTGTGGTGAGATCAATGTTGTAGAGAAGACAATTGTGCTTAACCGAAACTGTAGACACCTAAAAATGTCTCATTAATTCTACACTAATTATTCAACTATTTAATAAATTAATTCTTTAATTATTTGACTAAACTAACTATTTCTTCGAATCTTCTCCCTTCAACACTCCTAATTATTCAATTTCTATTCTCACATCATTTAATCAGTTAGCCCTATCTCAATTATTAATTAAATATCAATTATTTGATTAATTACAACCTTTTCCTTAGTTAAATAATCTTTATTATTTAATTAATTATATTTCCTATGTTTAAACAATTTCATTTAAATTATTTAAATTAATTAACTTAATCCTCCAATTCCCCAAATTATAATTCCAAATAATTTCATCTCATTTCTCCCAAAGTCGAATTTCACTTCATTTCATCTAATTTCAAATCACCAAATTCACATTTTCCACAAATTTGAATTTTAGTTAATCTCATGTGCATTTCAGCATTCGGATGACCAAATTCAAATTCAGATTCAAATTGAAAATTAAATTCAATTTCAAATTCCTACAACACATGCTAAAATCAGAACTGATTGATCAAATCAGTTGTCTAATCAGTTAACTCAGTTAACTCATCAATCATCTTTTTTAACTCCCAATCACCTTTTTATGACTAATCCATCTACTTAGTTCACTAATCAATCATGTGAGTTGACTAAACAATCAATCTAGTTCACTCTACAATCAATCTAGTTCACTACTCAATCAAATGAGTTAGCAAATCAATCAAATGAGTTAACAAATCAATCAATTGAGTTCACTGATCAATCTAAATCAGTTATCTATCAATCAACACTTGAGTTCTATTTCTCACCCCCTTTATGTTGAAAATCTATAAATTCAACCTCTTTTCATCAATTCAATCTAGCTTTTTTAGAATCATAGTCTTCAAAATATTTGTATATAGAAAATTGGTGCAATACTTGAGATCCACCAACCACTCGAATTGGAGAAGAACAATGGAAGCAAAGATGCAGAATGAGGGAGTCTTTTATTTGAATTCATTCCTTATTTCATATTGGTTTTCATTGATTATGTTTGATGTTTGTTAATTAGTTAATAATTGGTGATTCGTTCTTATTTGCTAATTAGCTTAATACATTTATGACATTCAGGCATAGAAACAATGGTGAACCCAACGTCAAATCACTCTGACCTTTGATTTTTGTTTTGACATGTTTTGCAGATTTGTGCGGACATAGGAAATTGGACGTCGCAATTGCATACGCAGAAATTCACAATTGCTCATATCGTATTGCCATCGCCTTGACAACATGTCGCAATTGATCACACAAGATGTTGCAATTTCTTACACAATAATTCACATTTGATGGTTCATCATGTCGCATTTCATATGATATCGATTCACATTTGATTAGTAGGTTAGTAGCATTTGATAAATTTAGTTTTCTATTTTTTGTTTTATTACAGTTTTGGTTTTTACCAGAATACCTCTCTGTCTGTGAAAAGACAAAACTTTGTAACCTACAAATTAGGCTGGATAGCGCACCGTGTGTTATCTAACATTATTATTTTTCTGCACGGGTAGCTTAGAAATACTTCTTTTTGGTGCTTGAATAAAGAAAAAAACAACTTTCATCATTACTATGCTAATTAAAATGAACACCATGTCTATGTGGAGCAACATCTCCACTTAGAATATAAAATCATTGCAATGAATGGATAAAAAGAACCTTGTCTTTTGTGTATTTTAAGGGATAGGTATTATGATCTCCCCTTTAATAGGTGATCAGAAAACCATACTCTCTTTTTTAATGTTTTCCTTTATTTTATGTAATTAAATCCTTTAGAAGGCCTACCCTCCCGAGTTTCCCTTAGGGTGTCATTAAGGCCAGTGAGAGGGGAACGACCTAAGTGGCCAATGGCTAAAGCCAAGTAATCCAAGCCACTATAATCAAATATGTATGTGATGAAAATCATGTGCGACGAGTGTTACATGTTGTCACAATGGCATTATGCCTCCCTCAGTGCCTATACGGTGCATTAAAATCTATAGAGTGTAACCTCTACGGACTGGGAGACCTCCCTCAACGAAGTGTAAAATACTGTTGATTGTGACCACTCGAACGAAACCCTGTCTAAACACCATAGAAATTAGAAGCCAAGCCAAGTCAGTAACCAGAAACTTGTTTTATCATAGTGCAAGGGTGGGGAAGAATCTACCCCCAAGACACTCACCATAAATCTCCCAAGATAATGGGCCAATTGAGGAGAAATCTTCTTTGGTCTAATTTCTAGAAAAAGGTAAAAAATGGACACACCCTAGGGTGTGACACAGTTCTTTGATCTGACAAAGTATCGAGATGTGGGTTGTGATAATACTTGTGACCTCTTCACATTAGGAGAGTCTGTTTGATATCTAATTTCCCAAATACAACGAAAAAAAAATGGGGTCTTGAAAAAAATTCCAACATTCATGGAAATTTGAAGAACTTTCCTAAATAATTGCTATATTCATTGTTTTATTCTTTTTGATGTGACTGTTGTGCTCTTTTCTATACTTCAACAAATTCCAAAACATTGCAAGATTCAAATCAAAACAAAGTCAAGGGTTTCACTGTTCAACAAGGTCAAAAACTTCAACAAGGAAAACAATTGCCAACAACAAAACCAACGTCAAAACCAAACCTTTTTGCAAAAATTCAAAGATGACGAAAATGTTACTTTCAAGTGATCATAGGTCCTAGGTACTCAATTCATGTAGAAGTCCCATTAGAGTCATCACACAAGTTATTTCACCTTAAGATTAGTGTCACATCAGATTATAGGAATCATACCTAAGTCCACGGGTATTAGAGGAGATGGAGAATTCCCATTTGAACAACCAAATCTTGGACCAAACATTGACCAATTACAAATAATTGATGGTTTAGATAACCTCACTTGGGAGTTAAGAGTCAATCGTGCCCAATATTACATAGTTGAGGCCATCATAGATGATGAAATCTAAAAGTCTATTCACTTTGATGAGAAACTAAGGAAAAAGATATAAAGAGCAGCTCAAAAAGAGGAGCCATTAGAAAATTGGTAGAGAAAACCATAACAACATTCCTCAAACCATGTTAGAAAATGAAAAAGTATCCATCATCTTAGGTATCATTCATTCATTCTTAGAGTCTACATTGACTGCATAGTAATATTCAAACACATGGGTCTAAAAGGAAATGATCAATTCCCATTTGAACAACCAAATCTTGGGGAAAACAACACTCAATTAGAAATAATTGACAATTTAAATACCCTTGCTAAAGAATTAATAATTTATCAAAACCAATATGACATAGTCCCAGTTGTGATAGATGAAGAAGTTTGAAAATCAGTAAAGATAGACATAGACCTAGAAAACCGAATCAAAGAAGAGGTAGAATTTGAAGCTTTCAGGCAATACGTTGAAAATCTTGTGTCTGAATTTCAAAATCCTAGATAGCAAGTCATCTACATTTTAGGGTGTCATAGAAACAAATTTAGTTGCATTTAACTAAGTCTTCCATACACATCTTAGAGAGTCAAGATCACTTCAAAGCAATATTCATGCCATTAACATGTGCTCAGAAGGCAAAAAATCAAATGGATCCTAATAATGACCCCTTGGTCAACACAACATGGAATATGGATCTATCCACACAACAACAAACATAGGGTTACACACACACAACAATGCCAACAAACCCAAATAAGATGCCTTCTCTTGATGAAATATGACATAATTTGACAAAGGAAGAGCTTGAAGCAGCCCAATAAGACCCCACAACATTAAAGATGCTTAACGCTCTCATTAACAGTGACAAAGATAGGTATCTCTCTCTCTTAGTACAAAATGGGGCCAAACTACCATCAGGGGTAGATATTTCAACAATACTGCCACAAGGTATGACATTAAGCCTGAATATACCTCAAATTCCCATTACAATGTAGACAATTGCTACAACAACACAAGGTATGTCTCAAAATGCAAATATGGCTACAACCTCAATACAATCAACAGTGACAACACCAAGTGTCAATCTTACAACATGGGCAACACCAAATGTGGCTACAAACTCAATACAATCAATAGTGACACCACCAAGTGCTAAGCTTACAACATGGGCAATGCCAAATATGATGCTACAAGCTCCAATATCTCACACCACTACCTTGGCAAATATAACTCAACCAATAGTCTCAGTTGGTTTCTCCTACAATAGTCGGAATGGGAATCCAGGGATAACAAGCTTGGCTCAGCCAAATGCTACTCCACAATTTGCATACTTCACACCACCTGCTGGGACTTATGGGACACAATTACCTGGTTTATCTACATTTAAACAAGCCCAAAGGTACTCAAATACTATTCCTTTTGTAGGCAATATTCATCAAGTCAACACATCGGTAACCCAAATAGAACTTTTGACTCAATAAATGGAGAACCTACAAAAGCAAATGACCAGTATACAAGCAGGCAATGATAAAAAGAGCTATACCATGGAAGATCTTAGTCCTTATCCTTTTGATAGAAAATTATACATGCCACTTTTTCCCCCACATTTTGAAGCACCAAAATTTGACAAATATAGAGGGAAAGGAGATCCTTGAGATCATATAAGAGAATTCTTTATGGCATGCATTGAAGTAGCTCACAATGATACATACTTGATGAGATTATTTTCAAAGAACCTGGAAGGGACAACCCTAGAATGGTTTTCACACCTTCCGCTAAATTTTACTTCATGGGGATAATTAGCTAAGTTGTTTATATCCAACTTTTCCCTCAACATAGAAAATATAATCACATTAATGGATTTATGTGCAACGAAACAAAAAGAAGGTGAGACTTTCGCTACATTCTTACTGTTGGTATTATGGATGTGTTGCATTAGTTTTATCATTGAAAATACTTATCCTTCTGGAGATCTATGGTTATGTTCAATCGGCACATTGCGTTCACCGACAAGGTCACTGACTTATGCACAGTCACCGGTATATTGCTCACCAACAAGTTATATGGTTCATTGGTACTGATGATGACTTGTTATCATCTGGAGATCACTTGATTATGTTGAAGACATGGTTTGGATATTGGTTTTAGTATTTTGATTAATGATCTAATCAGGTTGACATATTTGTTGTTACTAGTAGACTGGTCTAGGTTATGGACCGGTATGCGTTATCTATTCCAAATCAGCACGACACGTTATGAAGATGATTTATTGATTGGATATTGTTGTAATTGTATTGAGCTGACATGATGCATTGCATATAGACTTATTTGTAATTTATTTAATTGTAATATTCTTAGTGAGATGACCTACACATTTGGTCTTAGGTTTTGTATATATGTAAGATCTCATTTGTGAGATGAAAGATATGATAGGTTATGGTATGGTATTGTAACATGGTATGTGTGAATATTGAAGATCATATGAGCGTACTATAGAGAAGGTTCAAGGAAGGTTTGAAGGTGTTTATCAGAGCTTAACTGGTACTAAATCTAGCATTGGAGATGCTATTTTAAGCAGTACATTATTCTAGGATTTAACCATCCTACTATAGTCATTGCGAGTGTGCTCTAGGCAGTTGGCCTTTCTGCATGTGCAGAGCCCATTTGTATACACATACTATCTGTAGTAGTATCATCTAATTGTAAGGTTTCCCACCATGGTTTTTCCCCTTATAGGGTTTCCACGTCAAAATCTTTGTGTTATGTGTTGTGGATGTTGTTTCTCTTTTTGTTTCATATATTAAGTTTCACCGATATTGATATTAATTGTTAATCTGTTAACCGACATTAAGATTGGTTTATCAGTATCAAGTATTAAGTTGAAGTAATTTATAATTGGGTTAAAATTCATTAACAACTAATTCAAGCCCCCCCCTCTTAGTTTCCCTTCTAATTCCTAACAATTGGTATCAGAGCTAAGTCCTCTTTTTGCAGAAGCCTAATAGCTTGAGGAGATCCTATGTCAACTAACATTTTCAGGAAGGACAGTCTGAAACTTGATGGAACTAACTATGGTATATGGAAGATCATAATGGAGACAGATCTAAATTGCATTGGAAGAGACATATGGGAAGTTACAAAGAATGGCTATGCTGGTCCTACTCAGAATCAACCTAATCCATTGACATTGGACAAGGATCAGGAGAATGATTGAAAAGCAAGAGAAGCACTTTTGAGTGCATTATCAGATTAGAAAATTATAGGATTATCAGACCGATCTACTGCTAAAGCTATTTGGGATAAATTTGAGACTTTGAATGAAGGAGATACCACTGTCAAATTTTCAAAACTAGAATATTACCAGGCCAGGTATGAAAATTTGAAAATGGAAGAAGATGAAAGAATTTCTGCTTTTATGGAAAGAGTTAATGAAATTGTTTTAGGAATACAATGGTGTGGAGGATCCTTAAGTGAAGATGAAATTGTTTCTAAAGTTTTAAGATATTTTTCACAGGCATACAAAATGAAAGTAACTGCTATTAATGAGTTGAGAACAATGCCTAATACATCAGTATCTAGGGATACCCTGGTTGGAAAAATTTCAGCATTTGAGCTTGAGGAATTTGGTCCTGTTGCTACTATTAAGATAGATTTAGCCTTCAGAGTATCATCATTTGCAAAATCATCATCATCATCTAACAAAACTGATTGGAAAGCACTTTATGCAAAAGAACTTGAAGATATCAAAAGGGAAAATGAAGAACTGGAAGAACTTAAAGCACTGTTTGCAAGGAAAATGCCTAAAGGTCTAGTTTGAAGTAAGTATGAAGGTAAAGCACCGTTTAAATATTTTTAATTGCAATAAAGTTGGTCATATGGCATCTAGATGTCCTGATAGACATGCAAGATTGGGAGAGGAAGCTAAAAGAACATATAAGCCTAACCCTAAATATCAAAGATACGGATTTAAGAAGAACAGAGATAAATCTTATTACTATGTTGATGAAGGAGTCACAGATGATTCTGATGAAGAACCGGTAGACAATTCATGGGATTTTTTTGCAATAAAAGAAGATCAACCAACACCTACTGTTCCACCAGTAGAGTAGGCCCTGGCAGCTAAAATTGAGGAAAAAGATGAATGGATCATTGATAGTGGATTTTCACATCATATGACTAGTGATAAGAGTAAATTCTTATCTTTTCGAGAATATAATGGAGGTCTAATAAGGTATCGTGATGATAAAGCTTGTTTAATCAAAGGAAAAGGCACTATATCCTTGGATGGTAAGAACAATACTGACAATTTTTATTATGTTGAAGGTTTGAAGCATAATCTTTTGAGCATTGGTCAATTAGTTGAAAAATGATTTCAATTATAGTTCAATAATGGAAAATGCAAAATCAGAAACAGAACTAGATTGGAGATTGCAGCCGGTAATCAGACTAAAGGTAATATCTTTCATTTGAACAATAATGATAAGACATGTTTGATTGCACATATTGATGAAAGTTGGTTATGGCATAAGAGACTTTGTCATGTAAATTTTGATAGCATTGTAAAGATCAGTTCAACTAAGGTAGTAGGGGATTTACCTAAGATTGTGAAACCTCATAATCTGGTATGTAAGGAATGTCAAATGGGAAAGCAAGTTAGAACAACTTTTAAGAGTATTTATGAGAAATCCAATAATGTTCTTGATTTAATTCATACTGACTTGTGTGGTCCGACAAGAACAAGAAGTCTACAAGGAGATATATATTTTATGCTAATTATTGATGATTATTCTAAAATGTGTTGGGTTACTTTTCTCAGGGAGAAATCATAAGCTTTTGGAAAATTCAAGTTATTCAAGGAAATGATAGAAAATGAAACTGGTAAGAAAATTAAATTTTTGAAATCAAATCAAGGAGGTGAATTTACATCTAAGGAATTTAATACATTCTGTGAAGTGAATGGAATCAAAAGGCAACTATCAGCACCCCAGACACCTAAACAGAATGGAATTGTAGAAAGGAATAACAAAACTATTCTGGAAGTAGCTAGAAGCATGATATTGGAAGAAAATCTACCTCATGTGTATTGGAGAGAAGCACTGAATACAATGGTTTACACTTTTAATAGAATTCACATCAAAGGTGAAACCGGTAAGACCCCTTATGAATTATGGTTTGGTAATACTCCTACTCTTAAGTACTTCAGAATATTTGGATGTAAATGGTATATTAGGAGAGATGAGTATATTGGTAAATTTGATCCTAGAAGAGATGAAGGAATATTTCTTGGTTATTCATCTAAGAGAAAGGCATATAGATGTTTTAATAAAAGGTTGTAGAAGATCATTGAGAGTGCTAATGTGAAGATAGATGAATACTTTAGAGGAAATTCAAGGTCTGTAGATTCTAAACCGACAGTTGAGATGATCATAAATGGACCAATATAGAGTGCACCGGTACAGAATGTGGATCTAGTCACACCGACATCATTAGAGAATTCCACAGTGACTGAAGAACATTAGCATGTGAATAAACCAAGGTATGTAAGACTAAATCACTCAGAAAATCAGATAATTGGGAATAAGTATTAAGGTGTTATGACAAGAGGAAGAATAGCAAATGAAGAAGTATGCTTAATTTCTCAAATTGAACCAGCATCTGTTATTGAAGCATGTCAAGATGAAAATTGGATAAAAGCAATGGAAGATGAATTAAAACAAATTGAAAAGAATAATACATGGACATTAGTTCCCCAACCTAAAGACAAAAATGTAATTGGAACTAAATGGGTATATAGGAATAAACTTAATGAAGATGGTGAGGTAATCAGGAACAAAGCAAGATTAGTTTGTAAAGGTTATTCATAGAAAGAGGGAATTGATTATAATGAAACCTTTGTACCGATAGCTAGAATTGAGGCAATCTAATTATTTCTTGCATTTGTAGCTCATAAGAACTATAAAGTATATCAGATAGATGTAAAATGTGCATTTCTGAATGGTGATCTTGAAGAGGAAGTTGACATTGAATATCCTGATGGATTTTCATTGACAAAAGATAAAGATATGGTTTGTAGATTAAAAAAATCTTTGTATGGATTGAAGCAAGCTCCTAGAGCTTGGTATTCTAGATTGGACAAATATCTTTTGAAGCTTGGTTACACTAAAGGTAATGTTGACAACAACTTATATTTCAAAGTGACTAATGATGACATCTTGGTTATTGAAGTTTTTGTTGATGATATCATTTTTGGAGGAGAAGATGGATTGTGTAAAGACTTTGCTAACTAGATTCAGGAAGAATTTGAAATGTCTATGATTGGGGAGATAAAATTCTTTTTAGGATTGCAGATTTCACAAACTGATAGAGATATATTCATATGTCAAACAAAATACTTGAACGAACTATTGAAGAAATTTGGTATGGAAAAATCTAAACCAGTAAGTACTCCAATGACTATGACTGATAAATTGACATTGAAGGATGATTCAGCTCATGTTAATATGACAAGATACAAATCTATGATTGGAGGTTTACTGTATTTGACACAAATAAGACCTAATATAATAAATGCAGTATGTATTGTCTCAATCAGAGTAATCCTAAAGAAAATCATGAATTTGTAGTAAAAAGGATTTTCCAGTATCTACAAGGCACAACAAATCTTGGTTTATGGTACCCTAAAGATGAAAATTTTGATTTATGTCCATACACTAATGAAAATTGGGTAGGAGATGTAGATGACATAAAGAGCACCATTGGCGGAGCATTCTTTCTTGGTAGTAGATTGATTTCATAAATAAGTAAGAAGCAAAGTTGTACATCATTAACAACAACAGAATTAGAATATGTTGCAACAACAACTAATTGTACTTAGGTATTATGGATTAAGCAAATGTTGAAGAACATAAAGGTAAAATGCAAAGAACCAATAATAATTTATTGTGATAATTCAGCAACAATTGATATATCAAAGAATCTGGTATTTTAGTCTAAGACTAAGCATTTTTCTATCAAATATAATTTTCTGAAAGAGAATGTTGAAGCAAAAGAAGTAAAATTGGCTTATGTGAATACTAAAGAGAAGATTGCAGATATCTTTACAAAGCCTTTGCCTAAGGAAACTTTTGAATATCTCAGAGAGAAGCATGGGGTAATAACCTCACCAATAGAGACTTAGATGATTGAAGATTGGCATCAAACCAACAGAAACTAATAGAGAAACCTTTTTCCAGCTTTGATGGAGGAGAGCTACTTCTCAGGGGGAGTAGTTGGTTATATTAGTTGGTTGTATGTTCTGGTATTTATTTGCTTTGGCATTTGATGTCAAAGGGAAAGAGATATCTATGGAAAAACATTATCCTTGGGGAGAGATTATTCATTGGGGGAGAGATATATACTCTCTACATTTTGGTTTTGATTTTTGGTATTGATCTATTTTGGAGATTGTTGGTTTTTAGTTTTTGGCATTCTATTTTGGCACTTAGATGTTTTTCCATCTAGTGTTGCCATTAATGCCAAAGGGGGAGATTGTTGGTATTATGGATGTGTTGTATTAGTTTTATCATTGATGTCAACACTTATCCTTCTAGAGATCTATGGTTATGTTAAATCGACACATTGTGTTTACCAGCAAGGTCAGTGACTTATGCACAGTCACCAGTATATTGCTCGCCGACAGGTTATATGGTTCACTAGCACTGATGATGACTTGTTTTCATCTGGAGATCACTTGATTATGTCAAAGTCATGGTTTAGATACTTGGTTTTAGTATTTTGATTAATGATCTAATCAGGTTGACATATTTGTTATTACTGGCAGATTGGTCTAGGTTATGGACCAGTATGCATTATCTATTCCAGATCAGCACAACACGTTATGAAGATGATTTATCGATTGGATATTGTTGTAATTATATTGAGAAAACATGATGCATCACATCTAGACTTATTTGTAATTGATTTAATTGTAATATTCTTAGTGAGTCGACCTACACATTTGGTCTTAGGTTTTGTGAGATGAAAGATATGATAGGTTATGGTATGGTATTGTATCATGGTATGTGCGAATATTGAAGATCATATGAGAAGACTATAGAGAAGGTTCAAAGAAGGTTTGAAGGTGTTTAACAAATCTTAACCGGTACTAAATCCAACATTGGAGATGCTATTTTGAGTAGTACATTATTCTAGGATTTAACCATCCTACTGTAGTCATTGCGATTCCCATTTGAGTATTGTGCTCTAGGCGCTTGGCCTTTCTACATGTGTAGACCCCATTTGTATACACATACTATCTACAGTAGTATCATTTGATTGTGGGTAAGGTTTCCCACCATGGTTTTTCCTCTTATAGGGTTTCCACGTCAAAATTTTTATGTTATGTATTGTGGATGTTGTTTCTCTTTCTATTTTGTACATTAAGTTTCACCAATATTGATATTAATTGTTAATCTATTAACTGACATTAAGATTGGTTTACCTATATCAAGTATTAAGTTGAAGTAATTTATAACTAGGTTGAAATTTATTGACAACTGATTCACCCCTCCTCTCAGTTGCCCTTCCAGTTCCTAACACTTACAAAGATGGAGAGGATTATATCGTAGATGCCCCAGTCACATCCCTGAAGCAGAACAAGTAGACATCTTTAATGAAAATCTGGTGCCTTCGATTAAATATCTATTACAAATGAAATGCCTGAATAATTTCAAAGATATTACAGAAAAAGGCATCAAATGTGAGAAAGGCCTATTAGAACAAGGGATATTGAAACACCAAAAGGATAGTGGACCAACCACTAGCACAAGCAATAAAAGACCAAAATTTTGGTCTAGAAATAAAAATGTCACAAACGACAGAGAAGTTGACGCACGTATTGTGAAAAAAGCTCAACCAGTAATATCTTTACAAGGACCAACTGATAAAAACCAGTCTCAGACAAATGACACCAATGTGCTATAGCTAAATAATCCAAGGCCTCCAAGGATAGGCGCACATAGAAGGAACTTCACACCCCTTTGAGAACCCATTGAATTAGCACTGAAGAAGTTAATATAGAGAAATGCTATAACTTTACTAGGAGCTAGGCCATATGAACCAGGTCCATTCAAGCCTGCTTGGTGGAATGACAATGACTTCTCAAATATCACCATAATAAGGGCCACAAGACAGCAACCTACTACAAATTGAAAAACCTCATCCAAGATCTCATAGATCAAGGTGAGATTATAGTGGATAATAAAGAAACAAATATAAATCATACCATTTTCAAAGATCCTTTTGTAAAAAATGATAAGGGAAAGGCTTCCAGTTATAATACACATGAAGACAATACTACCAATTATACCAATGTAGCATTTGGCTATGCCATTAACACGTTAAGTAAAGGACATAAAATGGTAGCTACAATCACAATGAATTCTAGAAGTAGAGATTGTGTCGTCATTACAAGAAGATCAAAAGTGACATTACAAGGAGTACCTTTGAACCAACCTTCAATAACTAGCAACTATAATATGGTGGATCAATTGAAGAGAACTCCAACCCAAATTTCATTATTTGAGTTGTTGCGCATATCACTAGCCCATAAAGTAGTCCTGGATAAAGCCTTACAAGATTCAATTATTACTAGGGACATTGATGAGAACACATTTCAATGAATGGTGGGAAACTTGTCAGCCTCAAAGGTCACATTCACTGAACAGGATGTTTCTACAAAGTGACTCATGCATAATGATCTGTTGCACTTAGAAGCTTTCATTGACCGAAAAAAGGTTTGAAGAGTACTAATAGATGGTGGTGCGGACCTCAACATTTGCACTCTACATTTGATCAAAGATCTGGGATAGTTGAACATTATATTGACTCTACTAAGAGAATCAATATAAAATCCTATGATGACATTACCATTACAAGTGGGACCAACTACAATAAATATCGCCTTCCAAGTACTAGATAGAGAACTGGGGTACAATATATTGTTAGGTCGCCCATGGATACATGCAATGCAAGCAATACCATAAACTTTTCACCAATGTGTAAAGTTCCTATATAATGGTATAGAGATCATTATCCATGGTCACTCGAACCCTTTTCAACATTGTAATCATTTAAAGGCATGGTCAGACAATCATGTACCAAACAATCAAGAAGCTCCTATTCACCTGCAAATGGAAACATTATCAATTAAAGAAATGGAGAAAAATACACCAACTATATCTTCTTTGCATATTAAAGAAATTGGTTGTGGAGAATATTCCATTTCAAGAACATCAGATGACAAACAATCATCATTTTCTCCACAGTCTTTTGGGAAGCCTCAGAACACAACAATGAAGCAATATAAAGGCAAAGAAATAGTAAATATTTAGATTCTTGTTCCTTCATTAGATGGGGAGATCTACAAGAAGAATCTCTAAATGAAGATATTAATCACTCAATATATATAGAGGAGGATAAAATGGTAGTACCCAAGATACCTCTACATCAATATGGAAATGTCTTCAAGATGTTACAAAAACTCGGATATGATGGCACCATAGGATTAGGGCTACAAAAGAAAGGAATATTAGAACATGTTTTGCCAAATGAAAACCCAAAGAATCAAGGATTTGGATATAAATATGTGCCACCAATCATAGAATCTAGACAACGAACATTGGATATATTGAACAAGCCAAAAGTACCCTCAGATTTCATACCTATAAGCTAGATGCATTTCTTTCCACCCCAGAAAAGAAATAAACTACCAACATCTCCTATCACAAAATCAGATGGTGAAGAAATTAGGCAACTTTTGCAAAATCCTAACATAGAGACATCTAGCAGTAGAGTACCTGAATCTTCTACACAAACAAACATGGCAATAAATACAAACTTAACACCAGAAGATGAACCAAATCCTTGTTTATTGTCAATACTCTTGCCAAGAGAAACAACTTCAACACCTCCATTTGAATCAGATGAATAAAGACTACCAAGGCTAATACTAGGCTTAAGAAGGGTATCCACAATGCAAAGGAGGCCTACCCATTTACCAAAACATGAGAAGATAAGTGATACAAAATCAAAGAGTGAAATGTACATAGAAAGTGTCACAGATTCTCATGACTATGAATTTCCATCTAACAATGAAGATAACTCATCACCAATATATGATGAAGAAACAATAGATCATAATCAAGTATGCATGATATCTGTATCATCTAAAATGACAAGAGACAAAGATTTTTCCCCTCAAACATCCATGTTTGATTGACTGGGGCAAGAAGGAGAACCACAATTAGATTGGTTCCAAAATAACAAAGCTATAGTAGAATTATTAGGTGCAAGAGATGGATTCCCTTATAATGATCACAAAGTTGGCTATGCAGTAGATCTAGATAGAACTGTATATTTTGGAGAGGCAAGGTCTTCTCTTAATCATGACGGTGATGATAAAGTTGAACACATAATAGCTGTCGTACCTATTGGTAAAGAATAGTCAACATTACTAGTAGAAGAAACTGAGGAAATCAACATCAGCGATGATGTGAAGGTTCATAACATTCACCTGGAAAATTCCCTCGATCCAATGGAAAAAGATAAATTTATCATCTTCTTTAAGAAAAGACCCATCAATTTTGCATGGTCTTATGTAGATATGCCTAGATTAGATCTGGAATTAGTTTTACATCACTTGCCTTTACTTCCAGGGGTAAAGCCATACAAACAAAAGCTCAGGAAAATGCACCCTCACATAGCCTTGTTATTCAAAATTGAGTTACAAAAATTGTTAGATATGGGTTTCATCAGACCTATAGACTATGTTGAATGGATTTCAAAGTTAGGTTTGTTTGTCATAATGAAAGTAATTGGAAATGGCACTTATCATTTACAAACAATGGAGGGAGATCCACTCCCTGATCCCATCAATAGTATGTACCTAAAAATATATTACATCTAAGGGTGGTTTCATTTCAATTCTAGTATTGCATTTGCATATCACTTTTCCGCATTGCATTATCTCTTCTCATATAGTTGCATCAATAAAATAGGGTGATTGTTCGTGTCATTCACCTATCTGCACTGAAAGGAACTAAGGTTGTCTCATTTCCTAGATACTTGTTCATAAAGTATTTCAGAGGTCTCTAGCCATTCATCTTCAACATCACGTCGTGATTGCACTTTATCCTTGGTTGGGTAGAGGGTTCCTTATCAAGTCTTGTTACCAAAAATCTATCAATTTCTATATCTTACACATTAATCAAAATCTCTAAATGATTACAGATACCTAGTTGGTCATGTGGCTAGTGAAAAATCCAATATTCTGCTTTAGTGCCACTGTAATTGTCATACCTAAGTAGGTTTCATTACTTACAAGTCAAGGCAAGAAAATAAAATAAAAAAGTGTTATGTCAATCTCAAGACAAAAATAAATAAATAAATGATCTATTACTGAAATATCACACATACAAATGCGACAAAAAAGAGAAAGCTTGACTATGGGAACATGTAAGTAACTCCATCAGGGCTATGGATGCCTACTGGCAATGGAGCAATATTTAAGATATTATAGTGCATAACCTCGTAGGATCCCTAAAAGATTGCTAGCAGCGAGGCTCTATCCAGGTTGTTTTTGAAGTCAGAATAACTCATGTAGCTAGCCACATAGGAGTCCAAGGGTCTTTAATGGTTATAAGAGTCAAAATGAACTCAAATGCACACACATGGGCAAAAGAAGATAAAAATTTCAAGAATTGATGGAGAAGTTTTTCGCGTCTCCATTCATAAATCTGGTTTACATAGTGTGTTAAGTTGGATGGTCTAATTCTTTTGAGAATGGATTGAACTCCTATCTTTGAAATGTTTCGCACCTTTAATCCAATTAGTGCATTTTAGAATGAAAGAGACACACACTCATCCTTGTTCAAATACAAACTACATATTTGTCATGCATCCTACATTAGCATAACTCATATCAAAAACTCATTGTCTCCATCACATTATGCATCATCATATAAGGTCTACATACTTGGGGGCATAACTTAAAAAATCCTAAACATTCAAAAAATGATCTTGAAAAAATCACAACAAAAACATTTGAAAAATGATCCTGAAAAAAATTAAAAACATTGAAAAAATGATCTTGAAAAAATTAAAAAAATTCAAAAAAAGACCTAAATTTTTTTTAAAAATTAGAAAACATCTAAATTCTAACAAAAACATTCAAATACGATCCTGAAAAAAGAACAAAAACATTGAGAAAATACCAAAAAACCCTAAACATCAGAAAAGCTCTTTGATATCTAAAAACAATCAAATATCAATTGTAAAACTTGCAATAAATTGTCTCGCAAGAATCAAACACCCCAACAGATGTTCAACAAACACTTTGCACAAAGTTAAACAAAAGATACAACTAGGTTGTCAAAATGTCTACAATCATATTGATCCACCGTCTAATCTATTGATTTATCAAACTATCATCATGATCAATATCTTATCTTATACAAAATCAGTACACTCAAAACTAGACATTATCAAAATCACACCAAACATATCAAAGCAAAGGCACAGTCAATCTCATTGTTGAGTTTTGTCTATTTTGGTTGACTCTTTTATCAAATTGGTGAAGATCATTGCTTTTAGCTACTCAAGGATGTCTAAAAGTGACTAGAGGAGTCGTGGTGGGCATGATCCTTTTCTTTGTTTGTTGTTTGTGGTTTGAACCGATCAAGTTCTAGGGCAATTGCTCTAGTGGGTGTTTGTGATAGGAGCATTCAGCTTGTGAATGCCACACATACCTTGACCCCTAGTGTAATTCCCAGAATGGAAGGTTCATTCCTTGTCTGTTACATGTTTGTTTCTTTGCAATGAGATATTTATATATCTTGGCTCCTTATACCCTGGTGTAATAAGCTCTGTTGTTATATAATAAGGCTCAATGATGATAATGTATTGCACCATGAATAAAGCAATGAAGACTTTCTCATCAAAATTTCTATCATATCATCTATTATTACATCAAAATCTAGCTTCCAAAGATTGATTTAGTTGATGGATTATCTTTTCTACATCTAACAACTAACAATTCTTCTAAGATCTTCAACATGTATTTTGACAAACACAAATATATAACCATCATCACATTGCATGTTCATTACCATTTCATACTCATAATAAAATTTTCATCAACCATTATGCATCACAACATAAAGCTACATCAAATCATTGCATGATATCACATTCATATTGCATTCATCATCATAACAAAAAATTACATGAAGTTCACAACCAAAAATCTCATCAAGAGCACATATCATATAAAAATGTGTCAAAATACATCATATCTACACCATCAAAATCAACATCCAATCTCTCAACCTATACTGCCTCTATCAGTAGGATCATCTCGACTAGCTCTAGTCTGTCCCGATGACGCTCTAGGTGGACCCATCACTCCCCCAGTGCTAGTTTATCAAGAAGTAGATCGACTCCATCTTCTCCCCATGAAAGCACCAAAACTAGGTTCCCTCTGACTCTGAGGGATATCTCTCTCATAAGCCTACCACTAATAAATAGCCTCCTGTGTTGCAGCAAAATATCTATCTGCTTGGCTACGTGCCTCCATCACTGGCCCAAATAACTGATCATATAAATCCATAGTGATCTGAGACCGTCTAACTACCTCATCCCTCTCTCGCTGTAATTGATCTCTATCAAAAGCTATCTCATCCCTCTCCACAGTGAAATCCTCCATCACATGCCGATATTAATCCCTATCCTCCATCCGTCGCTGCCGCAAAGTAACGACCAAATCCTCCAAATGCCTAACCTGATCTCTCAATCCTTCCTCATCTCCTCTATCCACACCTACAAACTCTACAGCCTATGGTATCTCCACATCATAACCATCATCTCCTCCCTCATCTTCATTGCTGCTCGATGACTCTGATCCTGACTCATTACTATCATCAAAACTGCTCATGGATGCAGGATCTCCATCAATATCCACATCCTCCCTATCACTATCCACTTGCCCTATGACACATGCTATCAGATCTATACCTCCTCCGCCTCTACCTCCTCTACCTCTACCTCCTCCATCCCTACCTCCTCCACCTCTAACTCCCCCACCCCTATCCTCTCCACCTCTCCCTCTAGTACCCCTGCCATGTCTAATATGGTGAGCACCAATCAGAACTATTTGATCTGTCAAAAGTGTAGGTATATGATGTATCCACCATACACTATACTGTGTTGTGGACCCTGGATCCACTACACCAATCCAACATCCCCATAAAATAGGAGCAAGATAATCAAAAACAACAATAGCAACATGAGGCTGTATACAAGCACCCCAATCACCAACCTCTTGAGTAGTGTGAGAAAAATAAGATGTCACATCTAGAATACACTGTACTTCCCCGAACTGTCTGAGCACACAGCCAGGAAGATACATATCAATAACCCTATGACTACCAACATCTTGATCAATCAAATATCTCTATTGTTGACAAAAAGGAAGATGCTGAGCATCATCAATCCACCCAGGACAAGTAAGATAAGGTCTCCATGAGAAGTACTGTAAGATATCAATCTGATGATGCCAATACAAGATGTTATCCGATGCCCTATGCCTCACACCAATAGTATATCCATAAGCATATGGCTGATCTAGCTCTAAATCTATACGTAACGTAGGATGAAAAATAACAATGTGTTCCCAAGCCCATATCTAAAGCAAAGTAATACCACATCCAACTAATTTCTGCTACAAATAAACAACCCCATGCATCTAATGATATAAAGTCCTAAGAAGACAAGGACCCCAAGCAAACACACATCTGTTAATAATCATATTATGTATAACACGTCCCATCCAACAGGAAAACCATGGGCACATCTATCAGGAATCAATAATCTGGCAATAGTACAAGCAACTACAATGGTGAGATCATCATAATCAAAATCATCCCAACAAATATCATAATGACTATGAATATGTAGATCCTACTCCTCACACTTGAAGATTGTACACAAAGCTAAAATACCATCATCATGATAAAAAATAACTTGCCTACCAGATATCAAAATGTGTAAAATATGCCACACATCCTCAAGTGTGATAGATGCCTCACCTATCCGTAGATGAAAAGAACATGTCTTTGAATGCCACTACTCAACCAAAGTAGTAATCATAGCCCTGTTGGCCGTAACCTTAGGCAAATGCGCAATATAATATAATCCAACCTGTTGTAACAAAGTGGTATCCTCTGCATCCAACTCATGACATCGATCAAGACTATCTGGCTATGTCTTCCTAGCAAGAAGTACTGGATAATGCACCTGCATTTGAAACATATAAAAATGAGTCAACTACATCATCAAAACTATCAGGTCACATAAACTGAAGGAAGAAAGACCATTATTATCAATTGCGATTCAATATTATCATATGCGATACAATTTTGTCAAGTGTGACATAAAATTAACAACTGCGACATAAAATATCAAATGTGATGCATTAAACTCAATTGCGACATAATAAAGTCAATCGCGGCAATATCGATACTCAATTTCATCATACATGAAAAATGACACACCAAAAATAATTAAAAATTTACAAAATACAAATAAAAACAAGCACAAAGTCAGACAACTCACCATGCCACTAGTGTCAGGAGGTCTCTGATAAGATCGCACTCGCTTGGATAAATGCAAACTCGCTCTATGACCTGCCATTTCACTCCAAGGACACCAAAAGCTCTCATCTCTCTAAGAAATTCTTTTAAAACAAAAAATACAAATGAGCTCAAAATGATACCAACCTTCATTTTATGAGCTCAAAAATTAAGGTTTCTTAACATAAACGCTCGTGGACCCTTCCAGCTTCAACATAGTGTTAGACATAAAAAATGAGATTGAAACTCTTTCAAACTTCATATTATCACTATCTAGCATATTTCCGAAAAACTGGTATTAGATCCAAAAATTTTCAACCACTTTTTCTGAGGGGGCATTATACCCTAGTGTCATCGAGGCATACTGGGGCAGTTTTTATTTTTATTTTCTTTGAAACAACGTTGTTTCAACATGGCCTCAAAGAGGGGCAAATGTAGACACCTAAAAATGTCTCATTAATTCTACACTAATTTATTCATCTATTTAATTAAGCAATTCTTTAATTATTTGATTAAACTAACTATTTCTTCAAATCATCGCCCTTCAACACTCCTAATTATTCTATTTCTATTCTCACATCATTTAATCAGTTAACCCTATCTCAATTATTAATTAAATATCAATTATTTAATTAATTGCAACCTTTTCCTTAGTTAAATAATCTTTATTATTTAATTAATTCTATTTCCTATGTTTAAATAATTTTATTTAAATTATTTTAAATTAATTAACTTATTCCTCCAATTCCCCAAATTATAATTCCAAATAATTTCATCTCATTTCTCCCAAATTTGAATTTCACTTCATTTCATTTAATTTCATATCACCAAATTCACATTTTCCCCAAATCTGAATTTTAGTTAATTTCATGTGCATTTCAGCATTCGAATGACCAAATTCAAATTCAAATTGAAAATGGAAATCAAATTCAATTTCAAATTCCTACAACACATGCTAAAATCAGAACTGATTGATCAAATCGGTTGTCTAATCAGTTAACTCATCAGTCATTCCTTTTAACTCTCAATCACCTTTTTATGATTAATCCATCTATTCAGTTCACTAATCAATCAAGTGAGTTGACTAAACAATTAATCTAGTTCACTCTTCAACCAATCCAGTTCACTACTCAATCAAATGAATTAATAGATCAATCAAATGAGTTAACAAATCAATCAATTGAGTTCACTGATCAATCTAAGTCAGCTATCTATCAATCAACACTTGAGTTCTATTTCTCACCCCCTTTGTGTTGAAAATCTATAAATTCAACCTCTTTTCATCCATTCAATCTAGCTTTTTAAGAATCATAGGCTTCAAAACATTTGTATGCAGGAAATTGGCACAATACCTGAGAGCCACCAACCACTCAAATTGGAGAAGATCAATGGAAGAAAAGATGCAAAATGAGGTAGTCTTATTTGAATTCATTCCTTATTTCATATTGATTTTCATTGATTATGTTTGATGTTTGATAATTAGTTAAGAATTGGTGATTCGTTCTTATTTACTAATTAGCTTAATACATTAATGACATTCAGGCATAGAAACATAAACTATTATCTGCCATATGTAGATGCTACTATTGCAGTTCATTTCTTCTGTATTATAGTTCGATTCATTTTGTAAGTCACTAAGACTTCCTTGAGGGTTGTATCCTTCTAGGCATATATCTTTTGAGAAGTGAGCTCTAGGTAGTGTGCTTGAATGCATGTGCACTCCCCATTGTAATATTTCCACATACTACCACAACGTATCATCTTATTCTGGGTAGGTTCCCACCGTGGTTTTTCCATTAACGGGGTTTTCCATGTCAAAAATCTTGGTGTTGTGTGTTGTGCTATTCATTTTCTTATCTTTTAGTTGGTCCAATTTATCAATTTATGTGGACCTACAAATGTTAGAAGTGTGCAGGGAGATAGATACTTTATGTTGCTAATTGATTATTATTCCAAGATGATGTGGGTTGTCTTTTTGAAGGAGAAATCAGAAGCATTTGACAAATTCAAGATATTTAAAGCTAAAGTTGAAACAGAGTTTGGACTTAAGTTGAAGTGTCTGAGATCTGATAGAGGTGGATAATTTTGTTCTGGTGAGTTCAATTCTTTCTGTGAGATGCATGGAATTAGAAGACAAATTTATGCTCCAAGAACCCCACAGTAGAATGGAGTTGTTGAAAGGAAGAACCGTACTATTTTGGATGTTGCAAGGACTATGTTGATTGAAGGAAATGTTTCTAAGATATACTAGAGAGAAGCCATTAGCACTGTAGTCTACACATTTAACAAAGTTCATATCAAAGGTGATACCGGTAAGACCCCTTATGAGTTTTGGTTTGGTCATGTTCCTACTGTGAAATATTTCAAAGTTTTTTGGTAGCAAATGTTATATCAAGAGAGATGAGGATAATGGAAACTTTGACACTAGAAGTGATGAAGGTATATTTTTGGGATATTCCACAAAGAGTAAAGCCTACCCATGTTATAACAAGAGACTGAGAAAGATTGTTGAGAGTGCATGTGTGAAGGTGGATGAGAACCTTGGAAAGGAGATTAGAGATTATAATGAAGGTCAGCATGTTGTTTAAGCTCCTATTCAGCCTCAAGGACCTAAGCAAAATGATCCAATAGAGACACAGACTGTTAATCCAGATGTTGCTACTTCTGGCAATGATGTGTAGGAATTTGAGAATCAGAAGACTCTGAGGTATGTTAGATTAAATCACTCTGAGAATCAGATTATTTGTGACAAGAATAAAGGTGTGATGACGAGAAGAAGGTTAGTTGTAGAAGAGGTATGTTTGATATCCAAAGTTGAACCCAAAGATGTTTTTGAAGCTTGTAAAGATGAGAATTGGATAATGGTCATGGAAGAAGAATTAGATCAGATTGAAAAGAATAATACTTGGGAAATTGTGCCTAGACCTAAGGATAAAAATGTTATTGGTACTAAATGGGTTTTTAGAAACAAACTGAATGAAGTAGATGAAGTAGTTATAAATAAAGCTAGACTGGTCTACAAATGGTATTCACAGCAACAAGGAATTGATTATGAAGAAAAAATTTCTTTGGATAATTGAATTTGTTTGGTTGTTGCTTGCTTATACTTCTTATATATATTTCAAGGTATATCAGATGGATATCAAATATGCATTTTTGAATGGTGATCTAGAAGAAGAAGTCCACATTGAATAACCTGATGGATTTTTATTGTCGGATGATGGTGATATGGTGTGTATGTTGAAGAAATCACTTTATGGATCAAAACAAGCTCCTAGAGCCTGGTATGCTAGATCAGATAAATACTTGTTGAAATTAGGATTCACTAAAGGTGTTGTTGATAGTAATATGTACTTTAAAATTAAAAATGATAACATTTTGATTGTTGAAGTCTTTGTTGATGACATTATTTTTGGTAGTGATGATGATATAAGTATGAAGTTTGTCGATGATATGCAAAAGGAATTTGAAATGTCTAAGATTGGTGAGATGAAATTTTTCCTAGGTTTACAGATTGCATAGATAGGAAAAGGTATCTTTCTAGCTCAAACTAAGTATGTGAAGGAATTGTTGAAGAAGTTTGGACTAGATGATTCCATACTAGTTGGAACTCCTATGGTGATTGGTTGTAAATTGTCTAAAAATGGTGAATCTCCTTGAGCTAGTTAGAGTTTGTATAGATCTATGGTTGGTGGATTATTATATCTTACTTGAAGACTAGTCCTGACATTATGCATGTTGTATGTATGGCTACTAGATATCAAGTTGATTCGAAGGAAATTCATGTTACTGTTGTCAAAAGAATATTCAGATATGTTAAGGGAATTGTGGATTTTGGTTTATGGTATCCTAAGAAAGATGATTTCATGTTATGTGCTTACAGTGATGTAGATTGGGTAGGTGATGTAGATAACTGGAAGAGTACGACCAGTGGAGAATTCTTTTTGGCTAAAAAGTTGATTTCATGGGCTAGCAAGAAACAAGACTTTGTATCTTTATCTACTACTAAAGCTGAGTACATTGTTGTTGCTAGTAATTGCACTTAGATAGTTTGGATGAAGAAAATGTTGTGAGACATTAGAATCATTTATGATGAGCCTACTATCATATATTGTGATAATTCAAATGTTATAAACATGACAAATAATCTAGTATAACATTCAAAGACTAAGCATATATCGATCAAATACAATTACTTGAAGGAGCAAGTTAGTGAACAAAAGGTGAAGTTGGAATATGTATCTACAAAGGAACAGATTGCTGATATTTTCACTAAGCCTTTGTCTACAGATACATTTGTCTATTTGAGAGATAAGCTAGGGGTAACCACCCCTCCTGATGAGAACTAGATGTATTGAGTTGCATCGATACAGTGGATTTCAGAGCCTTATTCTTTTTATCTGGATTGATGTGTTGGTGTTGCTCCTCTGCTGGAGTAGTCTGTTGATTTGGTAACAGATTCATGTTTCTATGGAGAGAGATCTGTGTTTCATATTCAAAGTGGGAGAGTGTGTTTGGTTTTCTATTTTTGAAGAGATTTTCCATTGTTGTCAAAGGGGGAGAGATCATGTGAAAAACATCATTATCTATCATAATCTTAGGGGGGGTTTTGCTGGTGATATCTTCTTTCTTTGCATTGATTGTTTTTCACATTCATATGTTGCCATCAATGCCAAAGGGGGAGATTGTTGAGTTGTTGAGATTGTTGTAGTCTATTAGATTTGGTTGTTGGACTTGGATATGTTTTTTTTATTGATGTCAACATATTCCTATGGGTTTTTCTAGTGAGCTTGTGAAGATTTTCTAATCCGGTTTACTATTCTTTAGTTACCGGTTACTGGTGTTTCCTATTGGTGTTCCTATTGGTATTCCCTCTGGTGTATTTTGAAATGATTAGATATTGTGCTGAGACTTTGGGATGTTGTTTGGGATGATCTTGTGTATCTTAATTTTAGATGGTTCATGATTTGGTGACCCAAAAGTTATCTTTCTTAGTGACAGTTGTTCTTTGGTTGTGTTCCTGAGCTTTAAGACGTTGATCGATGAAGATTTGAAAGTTGGAGTTGGTGCAACTATTGTGGATGATTCTAACATGTATTTTGGTGTTTCCTAATCATTTCCTATTTGTTTTGGTGATCCGTATTGATCATTAGGCAAGTTTTGGTGATTCCTATCAATCAGTGTTGATTTGTGTGTTATGTGGTATTTTTGGTGGTGTAGCATGTTGCGGTTGATCTTGGTGCGATTTCCAATGGATATGATCATTTGGAAATTTGAATTAGGTTCATGCTATGTAATGTAAATCATAATATTGGTCCAGTGGTCGATCCTTGTATCATGTAATGTAATTTTTGTATTTATGAGTTGAGGGTTGAGTGTTTAGCTGACCTTGCTATCAAGGTTGATTATTTATATATATAGGTGATATACTTATGTAATTTAGGTATTGGTGTTATGTTTGTATTAATAGAGAGAGTTGTATGTGTGAACAAGATATATATCATTTGGTGAAGTGTTGTGGTGAGATTCGTGTTGTAGAGAAGACAACTGTGCTTAACCGAAAATGTTATCTAGCATATGTAGATGCTACTATTGTAGTTCATTTCTTCCATATTGTAGTCTGATTCATTTTGTAAGTTAGTAAGACTTCCCTGAGGGTTGTATCCTTCTAGGCATATATATTTTGAGCAGTGAGATCTAGGCAGTGTGACTAAATGCATGTGCATTCCCCATTGTAATATTTTCACATACTACTCCAGAGTATCATCTTATTGTGGGTAGGTTCCCACCATGGTTTTTTCCTTAACTGGGTTTTTCACATTAAAAATCTTGGTGTTGTGTGTTGTGTTGTTCATTTTCTTATCTTTCACTTGTTGTAGTTTATCAATTTATGTTTTGGTATTTGATTATTTGATTTTTCAGTGAAGATTGATTCAACCCCCCTCTCAGTCTTCATTCTTGATTGTTGCTAATGGGTTCTCTTTCTTTGTCTTTCTTATTATATCCCTTTTATATTAATATTGAAGTAGTAAGATACCTAAAGTCCACTAGGGGCTTGGTGTGTCTTGCCTCCTTAGCATCTTGATAAAAGTGTTTCAATGTGAACCTTTGTACTTTACCAAGAGTATTATTAATCTCATACTCCCACTAAAGTGGGGATAAATGTAGCATCCTAAATTGTACTCCCTTACAATTTTGTCCATATTTGGGCCCTCACCTTGTTGTTCCTACTCCAAGGCCTGACTGGGACCTATTTTTCTCATACTATGCAAATTTGTGCACCATTTTCACTTCACACCTCATCTTGCCTTCAATTTGTGGTCTTTGATCGGGTAGGACCAGGGTGTGGTGCCTTGGTCCTCCCAATTAGGACCTAGTTTTGGCCCCCTTAATGGTATGTGATTTGAGTAGAGATTCTAGCTTAGTGCTGGCTCATGTTAAAAAATTAAGTTGTTTTTTGACAGGAAAATATAAAAGGAGTTCTACCCCTCTCATTTGATCATTCAAAAATTATATTGATCAATCAATTCAAGAAATCAAGCATTCAAGTTCAAGTGAGCAACCAATCAGTCTTCTTTCAAACATTGGAGCAAAGATAAAGTCAAGATTCAAGAATTGGAGTTGACATTCATGTTCTATGTTGTTGAAGACTTTATGAAACCTTAATTCTATGTGGAGACAAACAAAAATTCAAAAGGAGATATAGCATTTGTTTTTCAGTCATTATTCAACATCTCCCTCAAAAGGAGAACATTTTCATTACTGCAATTCAATCATATTTACTTCTATTTCATGGTTAATTCCAAAACTGGGGTTTGACCTAAGGCAAACCCCTATTCCCAACCTATTTCCCTTCTCTACTGTGTATAAGAGAAGGTATAGAGCTACAATATTTATAATTGGCTTTATTTGTAGTGATGAATCATTCCCCCATTGGAGTATGAAAATTTTAGAGGACCAGAGTGACCACCATCCCAATCTTGACAATTCAATATCTACTTCTAGGAACATATCTGAATACATTTACATTTCTTAGATCCAAGTTCATGGCTCGATATTATAACTATAGCTTATTGTTCATGCATTTTTACATCAATTCCAACATATTTACCCTAATTTTAGCATTTTTACAATTCAACTTAAAAGTGGGAATTCAATCCAATCTAGTAAATCTAATAGAAATATCAGCCCTTATCCTTACTGATTTGTGGCTAGATCCATTAGATTTACCCCTCTTAATGTAATGGTCCCTAAGTCTTAATATTAGCGGTTTTCATACATTTAATGGTGAAAACCCTAATATTTTCACCATTACAAGTTCGTAGCACAATTAACAGGCAAGTGTCATCCATTTGCTCATATCTTGTGAAAAGACACTAATTTTCAATGGTATTGTTTATGTCAGAAGGGATTTGACATATTCAAAGAATACTTGTCTTCTCCACTGGTACTCATGCCTCATGTTCCAGATACACCGCACATTAGTGGGCTATGAGCTTAACTACACATCCATTGAACGATCTTGTTTAGGTGTCATCTTTGGCACTTAAAATATTCAACACTGCATGCTTAATTAGAGAACAAATCTCATTTCTATGATTGATCCCTTGAAGTATCTCCTTTGAAAGGTAACCCTCAGAGGAAGGATGGCTAAATGGGTCATGATGCTAAGCGAATTTGACATTGAGTATGTGGACATAAAGGCTATAAAAGGACAAGTAATTGTATACACCTAAAAATTGGCTATGAGCAATTAAATAAATATTTTATATTTATTTAATATTTATTCTTCTATTAAATAGTTAATTCGAAAAGATTAATTAATTTAATTTATTTTCATATCTTTCAATTAATTAATATTTAATTAATTCAATCATTATCCTATTCTTCTGAATTAATTAAATATCTAATATTTAATTATCTTATTCCTCTAATTAATTAAATATCTAATATTTAATTATCTTCTCCAAACAATTAAATATCCAATATTTAATATTATTCTCCTATCCTATAGTCTCAAAATATTAAATAATTCTCAAAATTATTTAATCCCTTTTCCAACTCACCCTCCATCTCCACTTCATCTTCCCTTTGCCAACTCATCAAACATGTGGCTAAATAAATTAATATTCCTTAAATATTAATTCATGATCTATCTTCAACCTCCAAAATTAATGAAACTATGTACGTACACACATTTCATAACCATTTCCTATATTCTCTCCAACACCCCCTACATCTTGGGAAGGACTTGAGTCCGCTTGTCCTACCATGCCTAAATTTCCTCCAACCATCCCTAGATTCCCTCAGTCAGCAACCCAGTCAAGGTGGGATAAGTGACACTTGTCTTCTCCTTCCCCCTTTCTCTCAACCTTCACCTTTGCTCATAGCCATTCAAAATTGTAGATTTGATCAAGACCGTTGATCTAAGCCACATCATCTAATCCTCTCAAAGTCTATAAAATCAAGAGCTTCAGTTGAAGGAAGTTAGTCTTCAAAAATAGTCTTCAAGCCAATCTTATGCATCTGTGAGTTTTTGAAGCAAATAGAAAATATCATTTTAGAAATATAATCATATAGTATTATCATTTTAGCATAATCATGTAGCTTTGCATATCATACTATCAGTTAACTACAAGTTATCAGTCCATTCTTCATATGTCATCTTGGAAACCAATAGTGCATTGTTTGAGAGCACACCATCTACAACTAGGAACAGTGGAGTTAGGACACAATGAGACATAAGTCATGAAGGTAAAATAATATTTTATTTTAATATGTATTTCATGTAGTTTCATTGGTGGATTTTGGATTTCCTGTATGCATTTCCATTGTATTTTGTGAAACTATCTTATTGCAGGTAACATTCTAAGGATGAAATTCAAGCTCACACATTTTGGCACCCACCATGGGGCTAGACCTCACATATATCTTTAAAAATCTTGCAAAAATAAGATTAACATATTTTGTAGTGCAGATTCATGCATGTGTGAATTCTGACAGTGCTTTTGCATCATAGGTTAGCACTTTTGCATCATTGGTTAGCGCATATGTCATGTAGGTTAGTGCTTTTGTCTGAAAATCATCACTTTTGCATCATTGGTTAGTGCATATGTCATGTAGGTTAGCGCTTTTGTATGAAAATCAGCACTTTTGCATCATAGGGTAGGGCTTTTCTAACACAGGTTAGCATTTTTGTAATGTAGGTTAGTGCTTTTGACAGATAGCTTTAGGCTTGTAGAAGCCCACCTAGGGTTTTGGATTTTCACTAACTTCTTTTTTTTTTTGCAGGTTTCTAACAGTTTCTTGCAGATTTGGAGGAGTTAACTTAGGGTTTAGTGATTTCTTTTCAAGCTGTTTCAAAGTTGGTCAAAAAGAATTCATATTTCCTTTTGGGTAAAAAGAACTTCATTTTTCAAATTTGGTGTTCTAAAAAGTACCTCAATTGTTTTTGGGCTCTAAAAATAATCACATTTACAAGGTAAAAAGAACAACAAATCAAACATTTACTTTCTTGCAAAGTTAGGATTCACACCTCAAATTTTGGGCTCTAAAAAGAACAACAATCTTTTATTTTCTTGCAAAGGTAAAAAGCACAATCAATCTTATATTTTGCAAGTTAAAAAGAACAATCAACTTGTCTATTCTTACGAAGCAAGTTACTTTCTACAATGATTTTCATTTTGTTAACTAGGATTTCCAATTCCTAGTTTAGAAAATCATTTGCTATATGGGGCTAAAATAAACACCATGCTTGTTGGAGCAATATCTCCAAGTAGAGGATAGATCACATTGCTATGAAAAGTTAAAAAGAACACTTGTATTCTATGTCTCGAAAGTGGTAGGTATATTCTCTCCCCTTAATTGGGTGATCAAAAAGCCAAACCCACTCTTTTACACTTTCTTAACTTTCAAGCAATTAAAATCCTTTAGAGGGCTTGCCTTCCCGAGCTGCCTTGAGGGGGCCAGTGAGAGGGGAATGACCTAAAGTGGAAACGGGCTAATACCGAGTCCTTCCAATCCAGTATAAATAAATCGTGTTTGTGATGAAAGTTCAAACAACATGTGCTGATAAGTTCATACCGACATTGTGTTTCCCCATAAACCCTATAGAGCGTAACCTCTATAGGCTAGGAACCTTCTGTATTTATAGAGCTAAAAGTGTTGCATGTATGGCCACATGACCGGAAGCCTTTACTAAAAACTTTTTTTACTAGTTGCCAAAAACCTTCTAGTTGTTGGCACAGGAGGTCAGACCTCTGAAGCAGCTCACACACATATGGTTCCTAGTAGAGATATAAAGTTTTCCATGAGGAGATTTCATGGAAATTGGTGCTTGGCTGCCCCAAAGAAGTGAGTGTCGAGGGTGGAGCTAGTGGGGTCAAGCATCTAAATATCCTGTTTGAATAGTGTAGCCTCAGGGGAAACCCCATGTGGGATTCAACAACTATTGTATCAACCTGCCATAGGGATTTGTACTTGCTGGTGCTTTTCATTTATTAAAAATTGTGTCTTCTATGTCTGTAACATGTTCTAAATGGTCAAAAATTGAAGAAAATTATCATCTACAAGAGATCAAAAATCAACAAATTTCTGAAAAGTGTGATCAAAAAGGTAAAACAAAAAGCATTCCAACACTTGAAACACCAACTCAAAATCAAAGTATCAAAACATCAAAATATCAAAATAATTCTTGAAGTATGTTTGTCTCTAAACCATCACGTGTTTTCAAAATAGCTCAAACAACTAGGTTGCTAATCCTATAAGTTATTCCCAAAAGGTTCTATAAACATCAACATTCAACAAGCTATTGATTCAAACATCTTAAGTGCAAAAAATCAACATCCTTGTCAAGTCTCTCATCAGGATAATCAAATCCTCTATCACGAAGCTTGATCAATCTATACTAAGTTCTTAATCTTGGATATATCTTTCCTATTTTGAACTTAGGTTACATCCAAAACCAAAATTGCACCAACTTTGGAATCAATCAAACTTGTAAACTGTCAAATGCTTATATGACTTTTAAGTATCACCTTAAGAAAAGAAAACCCAGTTACAAAGCTACTCAAAAGAGGATAAGATTCTTGTATATCAATCGCAAGATCTTGCTGAAACATAGGAAATTCCTATACTGTTATCGTCACTACTTACGTGGCTGCGGTACAGAATTTGATGGTGAAACTCTACAAAGATGTTCTTTTCAACAAAGAGACGCTTTATCCCAACGAACAAACAATAGTGGTAATATCAATAAATCATATCTTCCTAAACCAATAATCACCTATTGACCTTGTCCTTGGGAACTTTTGACAACTTTGAAATAATCACATGCCAGTTTAGACTAGAGCCCAATACAAATAGCATAGAAAACAACAACAAATGGAGGAAGAAGATACCACTTTTGGATTTACCACTGTTGACGAAGAAGCAGTCAATAGCACCATTAGAGACCTTGAACAAGATTTCAAATTTGATAGGCTAATGGAAAAACTGTTGACAAAACAAAAAGAAAAATATCTCTTGATGTTGGCAAAATCTGGAGCTAAACTACCACAAGACTTTAACATAGAAAGCTTAAAACAAGACACAGAGACAAGTAACACCCAAAACACAGATGAGCAAAATAACGAAGATATAAACAACGGAGAAACAAGGAAAGAAAGGGATGATAAAAGAAAAGAGCATAGTGACAAAAAGACTCATGACGAAACAAGGAGAGACTATGCAGATAATCCCTTATCAAACCTTACTCAACAAATACAAGGTCTACAACAGCAAATGCAAGACATGCAAAATGGGACAAGCTCCAAGAAATATTTGTTACAAGATATATGCCCATATCCTTTTGATAAAAATTTGAATATGATGCCATTTCCGCAACATTGCGAGATCACTAAATATGACAAATGCGATGGAAAATCTGATCCTCAAGATCACATTAGGGAGTTTTATACTATGAGCATGGAATTTTCTCACGAGGAAACTTACCTTATGCATCTTTTTCCTAGGAGTTTAAACGGACAATCAATGGGGTGGTTTTCAAGATTACCATCCGGAATCAAATCCTTTGAAGAACTTGTGAACAGGTTTATTTCACAATATTCCTACAATATAAGGAATGAAATAACAATGCTAGATCTTTGCAATGTTAAACAAAAGAATGGAGAATCCTTTATTATCTTTTTACAAAGATGGAAACACATGTTTAATAGGTATCCCTGGGATGTACCTGATCAAGAAAAAATGGACATATTCATTGATAATCTTCTCAGTGAAATGAGTTATCGACTAAAGATGCAATGTCCTCCCTCTTTTGCCAAAATGATAAAAAATGGTCTGAAAATAGAGATCACAATGGTAAAGAAAGGAGAACTAAAACTCTACAATAATTCATACAACAATAACAACAACAATAACAATGACAAACCCAAGTTCTGGTTAAAAAATAGGAATGTTAGCAATGAAGGAAATGATGATAACAATACTGTGAAACATCAACGACCAATTTTCAATCTATCAAATCAAATCCCAAGAAACAACAATCTAGAAATCAATAAAGCCAAATCCTTTTTCTCTAATCCTCAGAGAAAATTCACAAATATTGGAGAATCTTTAGAATCAGCTCTAAAAACTTTGCTTGCTAATAAATTGATTGTTTTACCCGAAGCAAGAATTTATGAACCACCAGTCAAGCCAAATTGGTGGAATGACAATCATTTTTGCAATTATCATTGGAATAAAGGACACCTAACAAATGATTGCCAAAGATTGAAACACATTATCCAAGATCTAATTGATGATGGAACCATCATGATGGATAGCCATAAGATGAATGAATCACACTTGGCTTTTAAAAATCTACTTCCAAACTATGATAAAGGTGAATCATCCCAATTGGAAAATGACAAAGGAAAAACCAAAGTAATTACACTTATACATACAATGATGTAGTAAATGTGATAATTGTTAACGAAAATCAATCTTTAGAACCAATCAACGTTATCACAAGAAGCAAAGAAAAGGTTACCTTTCCAGGTATAGCAAAAGACTCAACATCCACATCACAACAATACAATTTAGTAGAGTAATTACAATGAATACTCGCTCAAATATCAATTCTGGAACTTTTCAAGATCTCACCTATGCATAAGGAAATTTTGGAGAAAGCCTTAGTGGAAACAACAGTTTCAAAATATTTGGATATAGATTAGTTCCAAAACATGGTAGGACACCTTATAGCCTCTCATTGCTTATCATTTTCTAGAAATGATGATGCATCTTTACAACATCCTCACAATGCTCCTTTGTATGTTGAAGTCTCCATTAATAAAACTCATGTCAAAGGTGTACTCATAGATGGAGGAGCTGGCTTAAATATTTGTGCATTAAGTTTGATAAAAGCTTTGGGATATTTAGAGAATGTAGTGGACCCGAAAAAGAAAATAACCATCAAGGCTTACAATGAAGCAGAACATTCTTCTAAAGGAACTGTTGTGCTACCAATAAAGATAGGACCCGTGGTAAAGGATACATTGTGTCAATTTTTAGACTTGAATCTCTCCTACAACATTCTTTTGGGAAGACCCTGGATTCACAAGATACAAGCAGTTCCTTCTACATATCATCAATGTGTGAAATTTCCTCACGAAGGGCAAGAGATCACTATAATTGCAGATTCTAGTCAATATTACAATAATTTGAAGCCAACACAAGATACAAGAGTTCCACATAATAGAGAATTAGTATATCCTACTAAAGAAATTCAGGCAAAGTTATGGGAAACTTTTTAAGAAAATCTCAAGTTAAATGATGAAGGAATGGGAAAGTATTCTTTGAATAAATTTCCACTTTCCCTTAAGTCATATGAAAAACCTGCAGATATTTAGTCACAGACATCAAGCAAAACAAAACATATGTTTAAAGAAACTTTTGTTAGTGCTGGAACCCTTGAAGAAGAAAATGAAGACAAAGACATTCTTGGTTGGTTATACAAAGATGAAGATAAAACTATAGCAATAACAACAGTAGTCAATATTCCCATAAAACAATATGGCAAATGATATGAAATCATGCAAAAGATGGGATATGAAGGAAAAGGACCAATTGGTAAGCAACATCAAGGTATTTCAGAACCTATTTGTCCACACTCACAATCCATAGAAGATAAATCTAGTTTGGGATACTTGAAGTCTAATCAAAAGCAACACAATACTCAACAGCAAAAATGGAGAAAGAAATCAGTTTCTAAAGGAGACAATTGGAAAGAAAAGCTACATCAAGTGGCCAAAATAGTAGCCAATAAGCAAAAGAAGCAAGAAGAAGAGACTACTATCAAAGGTAAAGAAAAATCTTGTCAACAAGTTCTAAAAATACAAACAAAGGCAAAATCTGAACAAGATATTCTAGAGGCAGTAAAAATAGAAATGACAAAAATCAAGGAACTTTTTGCACCACATGACATTCCAATATGGTACAGTGGAGTAATCTTAGATGAGGATTCAAAAATAGATTCCAATGAATATGAATGGAGTCCAAATACCTTATCCACTACATCAAGAAAAGAACACAATGAAGATCAAGCAGCTATCACAAAAGAAGACTTGTCTATTGCAGAACAAAAGATAAAATTAGAAAGAAGACAAGAGAAACTCAGAATTCAGAGAAAAAAGGCATATGCAAAAAGAAAAGAAAATGAAAAAAATAGCGACACAATGCCACAAGAAGCACAAACAAGGATCAGATATGCAAGAACCATAGACGAAATAAGAGATAGTCAAGTTGGATTAACTATTAGTCCAGAAGAAGCTGAGTTTGAAAGGTGACAAAAATATATTAAAAGAATCCTCTTTATCATGTACACAAGTCTATCAACTCCAAAATGCAAATGAAGTCAATCAAGAAGAAAATTGCAGTACCAAAGATGTGTGTGTTGATATAATCCATTCATTTAAGGGACAAACGTCAATTGAAGAACCACTTGAGTGTGAACTACAAAATGCTAATATTAATCTTGTTGAGAATAATTCAGAAATGCTTGAGAAAGACAATCCTCAAAAACATCTAATCTATGATAATACCTATTCTATGCTAAATTATGATCATTATGTCATGAATATTGAAACACCTAATGATGACAGTGATTATGATTTACCCCTTCTTCATCCTGAACTAATTGATTGGGATAATTTAGACAACCCCAAACTAAATGTCTTTTCCAATGATCATGACTTAGCTGTGTATCTTAATGCTATTGAACCCATCCCACCTAAGATATCTTCTACTACAGAATCAAGTAATGTTTTTCATAGTCAGGAGAATGCCAAACTTTG
Source organism: Cryptomeria japonica (assembly GCF_030272615.1). Lineage (NCBI taxonomy): Eukaryota > Viridiplantae > Streptophyta > Pinopsida > Cupressales > Cupressaceae > Cryptomeria > Cryptomeria japonica. The sequence continues at coordinate 690,669,845 of NC_081411.1, forward strand.
AAGTCGCAAAAGTGAAATAAAACAAGGAAAGAGACCTATTTTTGAAAACCATTTCATGGCAACATTAGATCAATCAAAAGAGAAAATAAAGGGCGTATCTAATGATGAAAACCCCTTTGAGGTGTCAGAAGATGAAATTTTAACATTTTTCCTACATATTTTCAAGAAAGATCTGCTATCCTAATAGAACCAACAGAAGCAGTAAACATTGATACATCAAAGGATCCTAAAATACTTCATTTTGCTGCCTCATTATTAGAAAAGAGAGGAAAGAATACATGTAATTCTTTAAGCAACGACAAATAAATTTTGCTTGGTCTTATGCAGATATGCCAAGGCTTAACCCAGATCTTATCATGCATCATCTTAATATGGATTTAAAAGCAAAACCTATTAAGCAGAAGCTAAGAAAGATGCACCCACATATTGCTTTCCTTGTAAAAGTTGAGCTCAAGAAACTATTGGAAGTGGGATTCATAAGACCATTTGCTTATCCAGAATGGGTTTCAAGTATTGTACCAGTATCAAAAATAGATAAGAGCATAAGAATCTACATAGATTTCAGAGATCTGAATAAAGCATGTCCAAAAGATGATTTCCCGCTACCAAACATTGATATCATAGTAGACTTGTTAGCAGGGCATGAGATGTTTTCATTAATGGATGGCTTCTCAGGATATAATCAAATAAGAATCACACCTGAAGATCAAGAGAAGACAACTTTCACCTCTGCATGGGGAACATACTACTAGAATGTTATGCCATTTGGTCTTAAGAATGTAGGAGTGACATATCAAAGAGCTATGCCGACAATTTTTCATGACATGATGCATACATTCATGGAAGATTATGTCGATGACATACTCACAAAATCTAACACAAGAAAAGAACATTTGAACATTCTAAGCAATATTTTTGATAGGCTGGAAAGATATCAATTGAGATTAAATCCAAAGAAATGTGCATTCGGGGTAACCTCTAGAAAGCTCCTTGGGTACATTATATCAACTCGTGGCATTGAAGTTGATCCTAGGAAAGTTAAAGCTATCATGGAGATGGAGTCACCTAAGAACATAAGTCAATTGCGATCTTTACAAGGAAGGTTGCAATCAATCTGGAGATTTGTGTCCCAATTGGCTGATAGATGTCTTTACCCATCTTCTACATAAAAATGTTCCATTCAAATGGGATCTAAAATGTGAAGAAGCTTTTTTACAAATAAAAGAATATCTTATGAGTCCTCCAGTACTGATATCACCAACCAAAGGGAAACCCTTGTTACTCTATGTTTCAGCAACAAGTGTATCATTAGGTGCTCTCCTAGCTCAGCATGATGATGAAGGAAAGGAAAGAGCAGTTTATTATATCAGCAGAACACTTGTTGGATATGAGTTAAATTATTCATCAATTGAAAAGATATGTCTAGAAGTTGTATTTGCAACTCAGAAGCTACGACATTATATGTTGATTCATTCTATAAAACTAATAGCAAAAATAGATCCTCTCAAATACTTATTGAGCAAGTCAACATTAACAGGGAGACTAGCCAAATGGGTTATGATACTGAGTGAATTTGACATATAATATGTTGACCAAAAAGCCATCAAGGGACAAGTCATTGCTGATCAATTAGCTAATGCACCTTTACAAAATAACATGCCTTTGCACATCGAATTTCCTAATGCAGATATCTTGACAGTAAGTACAAACTTTTGGGAAATATACTTTGATGGTTCTTATACTCAATATGGATCAAGTGCAAGAATCTTTTTTATCACACCTCAAGGACATACAATTCCGAAAGCATATAGACTGTGATTTCCATGCACCAATAATACTGTAAACTATGAAGCATTGGTTATAGGGCTCAAAATGGCCATTGAATGGAATGTTGAAGAACTACATGTCTATGGTGATTCACAACTTGTCATTTATCAAATAAATGATGAATATCAAACAAAGGATGATAAGCTTATGCCATACAAATAGCTAGTGGAGGAATTTAAAGGACATTTTAAAGAAATCACATTCACCCAGATTCCCAAAAATGAGAATAAAGCAGTAGATGCAATGGCTACAATAGCATCTCTCTTGCAAAATAAAGAGAATCAACAATGTTATGAATTTCTTGTGGAAGATATCTTAACTCCTACCATTCAATCCCAACATACCTATCGAATTTACCATATATCAGGAACCAGTCAATCCCTATATAGTCAAACCTACCAATATTTGAAAGATCATATCCTTCTTTTGGAATTATCTCGTAATCAACAAAGAAACTTTATCCGCCAGTCCTCTCACTATACCATTATTGTTGATATCCTATATAGGCGTGGTCTAGATGGTACATTATTGAGATGTCTTGAAAAAAATGAATCTGAGAGAGTTCTTAATGACATTCATGCGGGTATTTGTGGTACACACTCAAGTGGTTTAACATTGGCTAGGAAACTTATTTGTATGGGTTACTTTTGGCCTACTATGGAATTACCTATGCTAGAAAGTGTAAACAATGTCAAATTCATGGAAATCTAATTCATGCACCAGCACAAGAGTTATATCCTATGATAGGATCATGGCCATTTTCACAGTGGGGCCTAGATTTGGTAGGAAAGATCAATCCCTCATCTTCTAATGGACATAAGTTTATTTTGGTTGCTACTAAATATTTTACTAAGTGGATTGAAGAAGTACCTTTAACAACAGTGACAGGAAAACAAATATCATCATTTATTCTAAATTATATAATCTGTCGCTATGGAGTTCCTATGACCATTATCACTGATAATGGAAGACCATTCAAAAATCAAGATGTAAAAGAGCTATGTGAAAAATTTCATATCCAACATAAGTTCTCTACTCCATATTATCCACAAGGTAATGGTCAAGTTGAGGCATCAAACAAAACTATTTTAAAAATCTTGAAGAAAACAATCAATGAAGCTGGAAAAGATTGGCACATTCAGCTAAATCTTGCTCTTTGGGCAAATCGAACTAGTGTCCGTACTCCAATAGGGGCAACTCCATATTGTTTGGTCTATGGATCAAAAGCTATATTACCTATAGAAGTAGAGATACCTTCTCTACGAGTATCCTTGCATGGCCTTATACCAGAAGAAGAACAAAGAGTCTCTCGACTCCAGGAACTAGAACTGATTCAGGAATGTCGCCAAAATGCAACAGATCATTTAAAAGTATATCAAAAAAGAATGGCAAGAAGCTATAACCACAGAGTCAAGTTGCACATTTTCCAGATTGGAGACATAGTTCTAAGGGAAAATCCAAGAAATCAGCAAGATCGAGAAAAGAAGGGAAAATTTGAACCAAATTGGCTAGGACCTTTTGTCATAGTAGCAACATATGGATCAGAAGCATACAAATTATCTACCCCAGAAGGTGATTAGTTTGATGAACCTATGAATTCTATCCATCTCAAGAAATTCTATGCTTGAAATATAAAGTCTTGAAAAAATAAATAAAAAGCATATAAAACCCAACAAAAATGCAATAAATTTAATGGTGAAAACCTGGTAAACAGGCACTATCTAAAAAGTGAGTTCCTCCATCTATGAGATCTCTTTACGCACCTATCTGCTTCATCCTATCGCATCTATCACTTCCATATATCCTAGCTTATCCATTTCTCTGAACCATTTAGCAAGAAATATACAGCCTACCAACAATTATCAATCTTCAACATACTTGTTGTAGTCATTGTCTTAGATTTTATCAGCATCTATCAATCTGCATTTGTATCCCTCTATGGTTTGGATCTTGATCAAATTCATACATCCATAATAAATTTTTGTTTCCACTGGGGACAAAATCCAAATTCCTTTTGCTAAGGTGATCTTTTGAATCTTTAAAATCCAAAAACATTCGAAAAATTTAGAAAATCCAAAAACACCTAAGATTTTGAAACAGATAACAAGCAACAAAGAAATAAAAATCAAGGCATTTCATCAACAACTAAATCATGAAACTTAGAAACCAAAGAATCAATCAGCAACTAATACGAGATTATCCAAGATCTTTCATTAAAATGATTATATCAGTTAATGACCATTAGAACATGTGAATGACATACAAGATTCAGTGTTTATATCTTGATTTTACTGCTAATCATGTACTCTATGCGACTCAAGGATGTCCATGACTAGAGAAGCTATGATGGGGCATGATTATTTTCTTTGATTGATGTATGTGGTTTATCTCTTACTATGGTATGAACTTGTCTCAGGATATGATTGGAAAAAGATCAAGGAGGACGTTCCAAGTCATGCATGAATGGAGATAATCCTTGTCTGTTCTACAAGCAATACTTAGGTCAACTTGATCCATTATATCAAGTTGCTTGTATTAACTTGCTATATCAAAATCCATGTAAGGAATACTCAGGTCATGTTGAATCATTATGTCAAGTTTCTTGTATTTTTCTTACAACATTTTAAATCTCAATGATGAAATCAAGCACTGTTACAAGATAGCATATGAAGAATGGTAGTATAATTTTTAGTTAGATCATTTCATTAGCTCATTATTCATTGCATTATAAGCATATCATTTCATTAAACAGATCAACTGTCATAAATAAAGATTAAGTATACTTGGACAAACAAAAACAATTTGAATTTAATCATTGTAGGTGCATTCATTTCAATCATTATCCATTTCATTTTAGTTGCATTTTATCATTGCATTAATTGCATTCAATTAAGTGCATTTCATTAACCATGTAAAGTATCATCATTATTCCATTTTATCATTTAGTTGCATGCATAAAATTTCAAAAGAAACATTTCATATAGATCATTTGTATGTACATCATTGTAAGCATTAAGCAATCATTCATTTGCATTTTCATATAGATCATTTGCATTTGCATCATTTAATTTAAGTAATCATTTTTCATTTGCAACCAAAATCATCAAAATCAAAGTAAAAACATTTATCATTACATCATGTAAGTTATTATCATCATATCATTATTCATCTATTCATTTGCATCCATAAAATCAAAGCATATAAGCATATAGATCATCATATAAAGTAACATGCATAATGAAAAGCATCATCATATAGAATCCATGTCTGAATATAGGTCATCATAAAACAATAAAAGTCCAAGTATACAATGATATCAAATAAATAATACAAATGCTCCAAATCAAATCATGGTTGTCTTGTACCACTACCACCTGAATCTATCCATCTCTGTGGCTGTGGGCGAGAAGATCCTCTAGATGCTTGTCTACCATGCTCACCACTCCTCTGAGGAGGTCCCATGACCCCACCACTACTAGTATCCATCAACACGGTGGTCTAATAACTACCTACTCTTTGGCTCTCTACAACTACCTCCTCATATCGTCGTTGCTAGTAAGAATTATCCTTCCTGACCCAAAATAATGCTCCTACAGTGTCCGCTGAGAGAGTACTTGATCCAACCTGCTGAATATGATCAATAAGACCTTGAGTATCCTATTGTCTCCTAATAGATGTGTCTCTCTCAGTCATAAAAGTTTGTATCTGTGCTCGAAGCTGATCAATTTGTGCTCTTAGACTGTCAATAGTATCATGCCCTAACACATCATGCTCTAGTATAACTACATCTGGCATATCTTGCACTGGTGCAACCTGCTCTGGTAGATCCTACTGTGGTACATCACCCCCAATCCCCTCACCACCAACTTGTCCAACTGCTGGAATCTTAGTCCAAGTCACTCTCCGAACCCATCATCTAATCAAGGGAACATGATCCTTAGGATCCTCATCATCACCACCATGAGCTGCAATAACTCTAGGATCTAGCTGAATCTGTCCAAAATCAATACCTCTCCTACAACCCCCATCCAATCTAGTCACTCTCCCTCCTATAAATGGAAATCCTCTAAGTGATCTCATCCCTACCTGTAGCATCCTAAAATTGTGACACTTGTAATTTCGACCGCATTTGGGTCTTCACGATGGCGACGCAACACTGAACCTAAATGGAGACCCTAAAACTTGTCCATGACATCAAAAACTGCATTTTTCAGCACCCTGGCATGATCCTCCTTGCACCCTGCTGTCCCTGGAGGTGGGACCATGGTGCCCAGTGCCCTGGTCCTTCAGGACTAGGGCGCCCAGTGCCCTGGTCCTTCAGGACTAGGGCGCCCAGCGCCCTGGTCCCCCAGGACCATGGCACCCAGCGTCCTGGTCCCTGGCCCTATTTTTGGGCCTGGTCTCTTTTGGGTCTCGGGTCTTTATGTTTTCAAATTGGAAAATAATCTTCCTAGGTCGGCCTAAGGTCAGAAAAATCAGTCTTTTAACCCTAATTGACAAGTATATAAACTACATTTCCTCTCCCATTTTGGTAGATGGAAAAAAGGCAGAAGCGATATTCAAAACATTCAAGCATTCAAGCATTCCTTCAAGCAATTGATCATTCTAAGTCTCCATTCAAGGCTAAGTGTTGCATTCAAGACAAGGATTCAACCATTGAAGAGGAGATCACATACCACATACAACATACAACATACAACATACAACAACAACATCTACACCTTCGCATGTAAGAATACAAACATTCTTACAACATGGTACTAGTACTTGTTTTACATTACAATCATTTACATTTATAGCATTTCTCATTTCTTGGTTAATTCCAAAACTGGAGTTTGACCTAAGGGCAAACCCCTAATCCCTAACCCCCCAATCGTCCTCTCTTTTTTGTGTGTAGGTTGCAGGTACGTGGCTGTAATTGAAGATCTGGAATCCTTGTGCAGAGACGAACAGATCCCCCTTCGTTTTGCGGATTTTTAGGAGGACCGTGTGCACGTCGGGCGCCATCGTCTCATCAACTTTTGCTCAAATTTGCAGGACAGTGCCGTCTTGACATTTTACTGCTAATTCTAGGTCCGCAGCTTCATCCCATATTCCTATCTCTATTTATAAGCGAATCTTTCTCACTTTACATGCATTCCTAGCTTAATCTTTCTATCTACATTCTTTACAAAAGAGGGTAGCCTTGCTATCTTAACCCTTGAAACTCATTTAGAATCCAATCTTGCATTGTATGGGATTGGATCTTGTGAGTTTCAACCCCTCTTTTGAATGTAAAGTTTCTCTTAAGTGAAAACCGTCAACCCTAGTGACCTCCTTCCCCTCTCCTTGGAGTGGTGGGGGGAACACTTAGGGTTCGCTCACGATTTTCCGCGTTACATTTTGGTGAACCCGACGTGAACATCCTTTCTGATTATTCATGGTTAGATCTGAAAATTGGATGCCTTGATTACATTTCCATGTTTGATCTTTTGCAAATTTTAGAGGTTAATTGCATAAAAACCCTAAATTTTCTTTTTAGTAATTGAGCTTGTGAAATGTTTAATTATTAATGCTTGCTTCAGATCTATCCTTCTATTACAAATTGTCAATTCATATTTGTGCTTTAATTCTAAAAATTAAGTGGTTAAGTGTCAAAACCCTAATTTTTAAAACCCTCTTGATTCAGCCTTTGACTGATGATTTCACTGATCTAAACACCTCCAAATCGGCTGTAACTTTGGATTCCGCAACAAAATCATAATATCTTTCATCCCTGAAAATTTGGAAAAAAGTTGCGAGGACCATGTGCACCCCGAGCGCCATCGTCCCCGACATTTTTTCTGAAATTTTGGGAGCTAGATCTTATTGTATTTTTCTGCTAAAATCCAGAATTTTGGCTGATTTTATCAATTACAACACTTTCAAAATTAAAGTCAAAGTTGGTCTACTAATTGCTTGGATTAAGGCTCCTAATCATTCAAAAATTGTTGAAATTGAAATTTTGTGTCGAAATTGTGTTCTTAATATCCTAAATCTGAAAAGTGTGTTGGCGTTCATTCAAAATTTCAGTGCTTTATTCAAATTCTTGCAATTTGTGACTTTTGAAATTAAGTGTTTAATTACACCAACTTTGATTTTCACTTTCAAAATTGAATTTTGCATGAAATTGAGTCAATCTTTAAATTTCAAAACCTGCATTGCTTTTGGTATTCCCTCTAAAATCATAAAATTCAAAATTTTAGTTTCCCTCTCTTTTTCAAAATTCAAATTTTGCATTTTCCAACAATCTGGATAGGGTTCAATTTTGAGATTGCAACTTTAATTTGGCCTATCTACAGATCGTAAAATCACTCAATTTTTTCAGATTAGCTTTAAAATCATCATAACTTTCATCCCTGAAAATTTCAAAAAAAGTTACGAGGACCGTGTGCACTCCGAGTGCCACGGTCCTTGACATTTTTTTCAAAATTTCGGGAGATTGTCGTGATTGCATTTAACAGCTTAAATCTAGGAGATTGGCTGATGTTATTGAAATTTGCTACCTCTAAATTCAAAATCTTCTCTCTCTCTCTAGTGCATGAGTTTTACAACAATAAGCCCTACTTACACTAGATGAAGCCGTAGAATTAAGTCTTTCCAAGGTTTAATTATTGAGGAGATGGAACCTAATTTGAATAGCCTTTTTAATGAGGACATGGGTAATTCCTCTAATCCTCCTAATGATGAAGAAGCTCTCCATGAGGTTTCTGTAGAACAACTTTCAAAATTGGATAACCAGTTTGATGATTTTCAGCAATGGATTTCTCAAGAGTATCCCGATAGTCAAGCTCTTTCATTAATTGAGGGTCTAAAACGTATGGTTCAAAGTGATAAGAATGGAATTGATATTTTGTGTGGTATTGCACACATTGTGGATTCGAATGTGATGCCTATGAAGAGTTGTGCTGAAACTTTGGGTTATACACAACCTCCCACTCAAGTCAATCATTCTATTCCTTTGACAACCTCTATTGCTTGCATACCTACCTTTACATCAAACATAATGACTACTTCTATACAAGACATTCCACCTATGATCACTAGTCATGGGGGCAATCCTTCCTCTTCAATTAACCCTCTTCCTTCATTTAATACGACTTCTTCATTCATTCCTTCAATGAGTGTTCCTATTACATCTCCACAAATGAACTTGGCGCAAGGGGGCAATTCATTTAACCATTCCATTCCTCCTTGTAGTGTTCCTCCTTTCCAATCATCTCCTATGACTAACTATCATACTGTTCTGCCACCTTACTCTCAATAAATACCTTCTTTCAATAACATAATACCTCCATCTCAATCTAACATGTCTAATATGAATTCTTCAACTGAAGCGACCATTAACAATCTTGCACAAACTGTCTCTTCTTTACAGCAACAAATTGCCTCTATGAATCAATCTAAGTTTAGTGTGCCCACATTTGATGTTGCGAGCCCACTTTCTCTTGACGTTGTTCGAGCTATCCCTCCTAAGCATGTTGAAATCCCGCATTTGGAGCTTTATAATGGTAAAGGTGATCCTCTAACACATGTTAAGACTTTTCAAACAATATGTACCGATTTTGCTTATGACCAAAGGTTGCTTGCAAAACTGTTTACTAGGACGTTAAGAGATAAAGCCCTACAATGGTATTGCTCATTGCCTTCTTATTCTATTACTTCTTTCGAACAACTTGCAAATGCTTTTATTCAACAATTTCAAAACAATATAAGTCCTAAAGTTACTTTGATTGATTTAATGCATTGTAAACAAGGTGTTAAAGAAAAAGTGACTGATTTCATTGGTAGATATAAGCATTTGTATGCCCAAATTTCTTTTCCAGTGCTTGACAATGATATTCAAAGAATCTTTATTTCTATTTACAAAAAGATATTCGAGACAAACTTTTGTTTTCTGAGTTTACTTCTTGCCAACAGTTGTGTGCAACTCTTCACAATTATCAACTGACTGTGAGTCAAATGGAACAAGCAAATCCTATGGCTCTGAGTGATAAGGGTGATAGTAGTCAACAACCATTTGGGAAGTTTAAACCGAATAGAGAGTCTGTTAAGTTCAATGAAAACATCATCAACAACAATGTGAATGCAACATCAGGTGTGCCTCCTATTTCTAAGTTTTTCAAGAAAGAAAGAAAATTTACTCCTTTGAATGAATCATTGCATAGTATTATGAATAAGTTATTGGAACAAAATGTGTTTGCTCTTCCTCCTATAAGGCAAATAGATCGTGCAAAGATTAATTCACCCTATTTTGACAACAAATCTTTTTGTCAATTTCATCGTCAACCTGGGCATGATACTGAAAAATGTTTTGCTTTAAAGGGTAAAATTTAAGATTTGATTGATAATAATACTATCTTTGTTTCAGGAGTGAATGATAAAGGCAATACATCTGTAGCTCCTCCTAACCAAAATCTTAAGATTTTTACTGATCCATTACCTTCTCATACCTCTAATGTGATTGAGGCTAATGATTCCTCTTTCTCATCTGATGGTCTTGTGTCTATGACTCCGAATGTGATTAACTTTGTAGAGCAGCAAGAAAACCCTAAAGAACCTTCCATCACATTTGATTCTAGTGAAACTATCAGGGCACCTGATGGTCCTTTATATATAGTTGCAAAAGTCAAGAATACACCTTGCCATGGAGTTCTTATTGATCCTGCTTGCATGGTTAATGTTATTACTGAGGAATTTCTTTTTACTTTGCAATTGAATCAAGTGATCTATGACAAAATAGATGTGATTGTGAAATTATTTGATGCATTTTCTTCTCCTACAATTGGTTCTATTACATTACCTATTGAAGTCCATAACAAATCCCTTGATGTGAACTTTGCTATTATTCCTTCATCCGAACAATTTCGTGTGAAGCTTGGCTATCCTTGGCTATCTTCCATGAAAGCTATTGCTTCTCCTATTCACAAGTGTTTGAAATTTCCCCATAATGGTGAAGTTGTTACTGTCAATCATAGTCTCTTTAAACCAGCTGAAAGAACTTCTAGTGTTCCTATTGATTTTTTTTGGCCTAAACAATTCCAATCTCTTCCACCACGAAGTGATCATCTTTTCAAATCTTATCAAAAGTGGAAAATAGATATGATCCTATCTCTAAGTGAACCTAGAACACCCAAACTTGATATTCCTATCATTCTTGAGAAGGAAGTTCTTCCTTTGAAAGATAAAACTAATGTCTTTCCTCAAGAAGATTCCCAACCCATCCCTATGGATGTGACTATGTCTATGCCTAATAAACTTTCTAAAAGCAGGCCTATACCTCCTCGTCATGATGGAGTTGGTCTCCTTCCTAAACCAAATATTCTTCCTTTATATGGAGCAGTTCCTCCTCCTTCCTCTTATGGAGAGAAGAGACCTTCCTCTTCTCCTATTATCCAGCCTAAGAGACCACAACCTAAACACCCAAGTGATAAGGATGAGAACATTCCTCCTCCTCAATCTTCTCCACTTCCTACTAAGACTAGACGAAATCATTCTGCGCGTGAATGCCGACAAAAGTGTCATCTTAGAGCTCAAGCAACTGCTTCTCAAACCTTACAATCTCCAAAAACACCTTCAACAAGCATTATTCCATTTTCTCCAAAATCTCCTAAACATAAGATGCATGATGGTCTTGATCCTGTGCGAGTTAAAGATCCTATTTTTATAAATCTTGATGATGATATAGATGAAAATGTTATTCATGATGAAAATGTTACTTCTCTTGCTTCTGATAGTGAATATGAATATGTTGATGTCGATAACCATTTATCTAACGAATTTTCTAAAGCACTTATCCTAGCTCCCAGACAAGAACAACGTGGCTTGGAACATGAACATAGCCCTTGTTTGGATCTTGTGATAGCTCCATCTGCTGTGTTGGATGTTCCTCCTCTAGTGTGTTCCCTACCTTCCCGAAACATTGATCAGCAAGATCGGGGGGTGGATGACATGCTAGACTAGTTTCATTAGCATAGCAGACTCTCTCCTCCTCTCTTTTGTTACTTCTTCTATGTGTTATTCTCATTCTTCTATTTGTTGTCCTTAGTGTTGTCTACTTGAGGACGATGCAAAGCATTGAGATCTCTTTTGGTCTCTCTCATGTTGACTCAAAAGACACATGTGTTCCCTTCTTCTAGGTGACCTTCCTTGATTGGGGAATGAAGAACAATTATGCATACATACATATGATATACATGAATTATCATACAACATACTGACCCCGAGGAAAGTGAAGTCACCTCATGCTTTATGTTTTGTGTCTATTATCCTTGGGTTTATCTCACACTTGGGGACTAAATCTTTGTGATAACGTGCTCCTTTCCCTTCTCATTTCTTATGTGTATCACTACCTTAAAGCAATCACCCCCGTTGAGGTGTGTGCGATCGCTTTAACGTAGGGGGGCATACACCCTATCCATATCTCTTCAGGATACTTGAAAATTTCTTGACAAACTTAGCTTTGCCTTGAAAATTTTTGGTATTTCTCTTGCATGACTCATAGTGAGGGAACCTTACTATTGACAGTCATGGTTCTCCCTCGTGATCTTCCCTTTTACATTGTCAATCGAAGTCGTAAGATCCTTAGTCCACTGGGGGCTTGGTGTATCTTGCCTCCTTGACATGGTGAAAGTCTTTCAATGTTATTTCCTTGTACTTTACCAGAAGTATGAGCGTACGCTTATACTCCCGCTAAAGTGGGGGCTAAATGTAGCATCCTAAAATTGTGACACTTGCAATTTTGACCGCATTTGGGTCTTCACGATGGCGACGCAACACTGAACCTGAATGGAGACCTCGAAACTTGTCCATGACATCAAAAACTACATTTTTCAGTACCCTGGCCTGATCCTCCTTGCACCTTGCTGTCCCTGGAGATGGGACCATGGCGCCCAGCACCCTGGTCCCTGGCCCTATTTTTGGGCCCGATCTCTTTTGGGTCTCGGGTCTTTATGTTTGTAAATTGGAAAATAATCTTCCTAGGTCGGCCTAAGGTCAGAAAAATCAGTCTTTTAACCCTAATTGACAAGTATATAAACTACATTTCCTCTCCCATTTTGGTAGATGGAAAAAAGGTGGAAGTGATATTCAAAACATTCAACCATTCAAGCATTCAAGCATTCCTTCAAGCAATTGATCATTCTAAGTCTCCATTCAAGGCTAAGTGTTGCATTCAAGACAAGGATTCAACCCTTGAAGAGGAGATCACATACCACATACAAAATACAACATACAACAACATCTACACCTTTGCATGTAAGAATACAAACATTCTTACAACAAGGTACTAGTACTTGTTTTACATTACAATCATTTACATTTACAACATTTCTCATTTCTTGGTTAATTCCAAAACTGGGGTTTGACCTAAGGGAAAACCCCTAATCCCTAACCCCCCAATCGTCCTCTCTTTTTTGTGTGTAGGTTGCAGGTATGCGGCTGTAATTGAAGATTTGGAATCCTTGTGCAGAGACGAACAGATCCCCCTTCATTTCGTGGATTTTTCGAAGGACCGTGTGCACGCTGGGCACCATCGTCCCATCAACTTTTGCTCAAATTTGCAGGACAGTGCCATCTCAGCATTTTACTGCTAATTCCAAGTCCGCAACTTCATCCCATATTCCTATCTTTGTTTATAAACGAATCTTTCTCACTTTACATGCATTCCTAGCTTAATCTTTCTATCTACATTCTTTACAAAAGAGGGTAGCCTTGCTGTCTTAACCCTTGAAACTCATTTAGAATCCAATCTTGCATTGTGTGGGATTGGATCTTGTGAGTTTCAACCCCTCTTTTGAATGTAAAGTTTCTCTTAAGTGAAAACTGTCAACCCTAGTGACCTCCTTCCCCTCTCCTTGGAGTGGTGGGGGGAACACTTAGGGTTCGCTCACGATTTTCCACTTTACACTACCATGCCAGTATCCCTCCCAATCTATCCACCATCTCTCCCACCCATAGGATGAGGTCTCTCAATCTTGCCAGCCAGTCCAAATGGTCCTCAGCAGACTCTCAATCAACGTCCTCTCCATCCAGCTCCTCCACCACCACCTCCATCCCCACCATCATATCCACCTCTCTCAGCCTCATGAGCAGCTCTAAGCTCTTGTCTACATCTCTATCTCCTGATAACAATATCATCTGAATCATCATCATCATCTCCTGAGCTAGGAGGAGGATTTGTTGGATCCATAATCGGAGGAAATGGATGAGCTAATAAATACTGAGCATACTCTGCAGTAACCCCAGCATCCAGAATGTGTAATCTCATATCATATGCCACTCTCAGAGTAGTAATAAACTCTGCATGAGCAATCTCAAATGACAAAGATGGTCCCCAATATCGCCTATCTCTGTATCACCATGCATATATAGTCACACCAGTAGGCATAGGTTGAATGATACCAAACTATCTCAAAATCCGACCAATCAACTGTCACTCAACAATGAAAGGTGTCTGACCAATAAGATATCTACTCTGCATAATAAGCAGTAATGTTTGTGCATCATCCATCCATGGCTCATAATCAACATATGGTCTCCAAGTAATGCTATCTAAAGAATCAAGCACCCAATGCCAATACTCCATCTTACCCAGCTTATGCTAAGTAAGGATACTTGCATAAGAATAAACATATGGATGTCTCTCTCCATGAACTCTATGATGGATAGGCCTAGTAATAGCAATGTGCTCCCAGCACCAGATCTTTAATAAAGTGCATCCTATAGATAAACTAGCACTCTCATCATACACAACCTGGTGTAGATCATGATATAAATGTGCCAACATGCAAACACCCTAAGCATATCATGTCCGATGCTGCATCATGCTAAGAAGAACCTCACGATCGCTTATCAAGACATATGAATCCTCCAATCAAACCAGCCAGAATAATAGGAAGAGTCTCATAGTACATCACCATATCTACCCATTGGATCTCTCCTCTACCGATGCTCTCATCAGCAAAAATGACTCTGCAAGCCTCTGTACCAACTTGATCCTATGATGACTCAATGATGAATGAATAGTACCAAACCAGTACTGAGAGGGGGGGTGAATTAGTACAAACACAAATATAGTCCAAAACTGGTTTATCAACAAATACTCCAAATGATTGGCAAATAGGGATACTGGTTGAAATAGAGTGCAACCGGTAAGACCCAAAACAACTAAAACAATCATAAACCGGTCACTCACTAAGCTTTCCTCTTAGCTCAACACTATAGTACCATTACACCCTCATTCGTGAACAGGTAAACTATCATCAGATCTTCATAATAGTTAGTTCAATATGTTTTATAGACAGGCATAAAACACAAAACCATCATATGCTCAACAGGTAATAACAAAGCATCACACATGACACACATATTTTTCACATGGAAACCCAACTGGGAAAAACTAGGGTGGGGATGAATACTCACAAGCTGCTTTTGAACTCTTTAGAAGTTCACTCTGTTAGGAGCCTTGTTCGTTTAAAGACATTACAATATTTTCTGCTAGGAACCAATCCTGTTAGGGATCACCTGGTTAAGGGATGGCTACAATACCCAGTTAAGGGTTAAACCTAGTTAGGGTTACCTTGTTAGAGGATTTCAAGAACTCAATAGCTAAAGGATCTCCAGAGCTCTATAGCTTCCTAGAACTCATTAACCTCGAGTTACCTTGTTAGGGGATTTGAATCAAGTCGGTTAAAGCTACCCTATTAGGGGATTTGTATCAAGCTAGTTAAAGCTACCCTTTTAAGGGATTTCATAACTGTTGAAGTGGTTAAAGATCAATAGGAATTACAATGATCTAGTAACAACACTCAATGCTAATGTAGATCTATTTTAGCTCCTCTTCAGCTTCTACACATTCACTTTGTAGGTATCTCTTCTCTCCTTTGGTCTGGCAAGAATCATTTATCACTTCCCTTGGATACACACACACAACTTTTGCCAACAACCTTAGAAAGAAACACAACATCAACCTTATAGGAAATAGATAGGTCGGTAGAAAAAACCCTAAACCCTAAACCTATTAGGTTAACCAATTCAAGAGATTCAATCCTGACTGTTGAATCATACTGCATTAAATGCAACAATCTTGAATCAATCTCAAGACATTCTCCATTGTCTATTATCCACTGATTTCATGGCGGCTGATAACCCATCATGCATTATCACCATTTGACAAACTTCACACATTCCTGAGGTGGATAGGAATAGTCTTCTTCATGTAAGATCCTTCACGCACATAGAGCTAATGTGGCAACATGATCTGTTCTTTGTTATACTGCTAACTCATCACACAAAGATCACCTATTGAGTCACACGGGCTTGAGGTACTCCAACCAAAAATCCTAAAGTGGAAACTACCTACCAACCAGTAGTCATATAGTGCTTCCATGTGCCAATTCCCATAACTGCATGCCGGTTCATCTTGAACAAATATACCGCTTCACTTTGGCATATATACCGGTTCACACATATGTCGGCTCTCTCTTCTCACATATCACATATGCCAGTTCACTTCATATCACACACACATATGCCGGTTCTCTCTTCTCACATATCACATATTGACATCAATGACAACATACAATATCATTATGTCCTTATACTAGTTCACATAATGCCAACAATCTCCCCCTTTGGCATTGATGGCAATATACAAAGATATCTCTCCGCTTCATAGCTTCTCCCCCATTTTCTATAGATATCATTTCCACTTCACTCCTTCTCCCTCTTTGACAACAATGCCAAAGTGGAGGCACAAGCATCCCTGTTCCATTATGCTACTCCCCCTGAGGAGTAGCATCCTTCAATGCATCAATCCTGAAGAAAGATTTGACTATGCAATACATGACTGATGTGGATAATATATCTTTAGTTCACCTCTTGAAGGGGCAGTACCCCCAATTCACCTCTTAAATGCACAAATGTAGTCTTTGGGAGAGGCTTGGTGAATATGTCTACTAACTGCTCCTTATTGGAAACATGTTCCAGTGCAATCTCTTTATTCTAAACCTTTTCCCTCAAGAAATGATACTTAAGCTCAAAATGCTTGGTTCTAGAATGTAAAACTAGATTCTTTGAGATATTGATAGCACTTGTGTTATCACAGAATATACTTACCGGTTCAGATACAAGGATTTTGAAGCCTTCCAGTACATGCTTCATCCAAATTGTTTGAGTGCAGTTCATGAAAGCTGCAACATACTCCACTTTTGTTGTAGACTAAGAGATACAACTCTGCTTTTTACTCATCCATGAGACTAGTCTACCACCGAGAAAGAATGCACCACCGGTTGTGCTTTTCCGGTCATCCACATTACCTGCCCAATCAACATCTGTGAACACTTTCAGATTGAAATCATTGTTGTATGGGTACCATAATCCATGGTCAACTATTCCCTTCAGATACCTAAGAATCCGCTTGATTGCAACCAAGTGGGATTCTCTTGGACTTTTCTGGAACCTTGCAGTAATGCCAACTACATGTACAATATTCAATCTGCTATGCACTACATAATGCAACTTACCAATCATTGATCGATATTCCTTCTCATCAACCAGTGCAGAGTCATCCTCTTTTGTCAATTTGCAACCAGTCACCATCGGTGTACCAACCGGTTTGCTATCTTCCATACCAAAGGTCTTCAACACCTCTTTGACATATTTGGACTGAGTGATAAAGATTCCATCTTTCATCTACTGGATCTATAGTCCAATGAAGAACTTAATCTCCCCTATGAGTGACTTCTCAAACTCTTTCCTCATCTCATCAGCAAACTTATGACTCATCTTGTCATCTCCACCAAAGATGATGTCATCAACAAAAACCTCACAGATCAGGATCTGATCTCCTTCAAACTTCAAGTAGATATTGTTGTCTTCACTTGTTCTCTCAAATCCAATCTTGACAAGATGGGAATGTAGGTGCTCATACCATGCTCTAGGTGCTTGCTTTAGACCATATAAGGCTTTATGTAGCCTACATACCATGTCACTGTCTTCAGATAGGGAAAACCCATCTGGTTACTCAATATACATCTCCTCTTCAAGTATACCATTTAGGAATGCAGATTTTACATCTATTTGATATACCTTGAATCTTTTAAAAGCTGCATATGCAAGAATCATACGAACTCCTTCCAATCTAGCTACAGGAGCAAAGGTTTCTCCATAATCTTCTCCTTCTTCTTGGGCATATCCTTTGTACACCAATCTATCTTTATTCCTAATCACTATGCCATCCTCATTCAGCTTGTTTCTAAACACTGATTTGGTGCCAATGACATTTCTATGCTCTGGTCTAGGTACCAAGGACCATGTACCATTTTTCTCTATCTGGTCAAGTTTCTCTTCCATTGCCTTGATCCAGTCTTCATCTTTATGAGCCTCTTTGAATGATTTAGGCTCAAATTCAGAGATCATACATGAGTTTTCTCTGATCTTTCTTCTTGTAAGGATTCCTACATCCTTATCTCCTATGATCTACTTGGGATCATGATTCAGCTTGACATATCAAGGAATGGTCTTGACTGGTTCTTCTTGCTTTTCCTCTTCATCCTCATCTTCATTAGTATCAGCATTCACCGGTTTAGGAACACTATTACTAGTACTAGGTTGACTAACAACCAGTTCCCAAAAGGTTGCAACTGGTTCATTTACAGCTTGCTCACTACTGGTTTCCTCAGTTTTCTCAGAGGAATCATCAACTCTTACATTGACAATTTCCATAAATCTCTGAGTCCTATTGTTGTAACACTTGAGAGGTTTACTCTTGGTGGAATATCTTAGGAATATTCCCTCATCGCATTTAGCTTCAAATTTGCCCTGATGTTCACTTGTCTTGATGTAATAGTTTCTACCAAATACCCTAAGTAGCTACCCACAGGTGTCTTACCGATCCAATACTCATAAGGAGTTTTGTCCTTACCTTTCTTGATGAGTACTCGGTTCATAGTGTAGACTACAGTGCTCACCGCTTCTCTCCAAAAGGTGTGAGCTACCTTTCCTTGAATCAACATGGTTCTAGTTGCTTCAACCATAGTCCAGTTATTCCTCTCTGCTAGGCCATTCTACTATGGAGTCTGGGGGGCAGACAGTTACCTTTTGATGCCAAATTCTTCACAATACTTGTTGAATTCATCGGAAGTGAATTCCCCTCCTTGATCAGTTCTAAGACACTTGATCCTTTTACTGCTTTCCTTCTCCACTAATGCTCTGAAAGCTTTGAACTTCATAAAGGCTTTAGACTTGTCTTTCAAGAATGTTACCCACATCATTTTTTATTAGTCATCAGTGAGAATCATGAAGTACCTATCACCCTGCACATTTCTAGTTTTCATAGGACCACACAAATCAGTATGCACAAGATCAAGCAAGTTGTTAGTAGTGAAAGATTTACCTTTAAAGGTTGAGGAAGACATTTTCCCCAATTGACACTCTGTACACAAGGTATTATCCAGTTTGCTTAGCATCGGCAAACCTCTAATTGCCTGGATCTTACTAGCTTTCACAATGTTATCAAAGTTTAAATGGTAGAGTCTCCTATGCCATATCCAGCTATCATCAAATTTAGCCATAAGACATGTACTTATATTTGCATTCAGATGAAATAGGTTACCTTTGGTCTGCATGCTGGTGGCCACCAATTCACCATCTTTTCCTTTGATTCTGCAAACTCCATTCTTGAGTTCCAGAGTGAGGCCACTGTCATTTAGCTGGGCAACACTTAGAAGGTTGTGTCTGAGACCATCAACCCAGTACACATTTTCAGCACTGCTCTTTCCATTCAGAGAGATGGACCTTCTGACTTTGACCATGCATGGTGCATCATTCCCAAAGAGAACCACACCACCATCATACTCCTCCAAGGATAGAAACTTGCTCTGGTCACCTGTCATATGGTGAGAACAGCCACTGTCAATGATCCACTCATTGGAATTATCAAACCAAGAGAGAAGAGCCTTCTTGTCTGACACATCTTCTTTTACAACAACAAACACAATGTCTTCATTCTCTTCATCTTCTGATTCCTCATCTATGACACCTTCATCAACTGCCACAAAACAGTTTCTTTGGTTTCCTCCTTTGAATTTCCTGAACCTTTCTGGTTTGTCCTTGTTATCGCCATTAGGATAGTTTATAGCAATATGTCCTATCCAGTTACAAGAAAAGCATTTCAAAGGTAGCTTACCTTTGTATTTACCAGTTCCTTTAGGAAGCTTCCTAGCAAGGAGAGCTTCAAATGCCATCAGAATATCCTCATCATTCATTTCTCTTCTCTGACTAGGTTCCCCACTAGTGCTAGCCTCTTTTCCTTTTCTAGATGGTATAACAGAGGCTTTGAATGTTGATTTAGTCTTTTGAACACTACCATCAAAACTATTCAGCTCATAGGCTATCAACTTGGCTATGATGGATTCCAAGGACACCTTAGACTTGTCTATTGATCTCAGCTCCTGAATAGCAACAACCCTAATTGCATAGACTGGCAACAGGGATCTCAAGACTTTGCTTACCACGGTGGAATCTTCTATTTTCCCACCTGCACTCTTGATTTCTCCAACAACTTTTTTAATCCTTATTCCATACTGCTGAATGGTCTCACCTTCAACCATCCACATATCTTCAAACTTCCCTCTCAGACTTTCTTTCTTAGCCTGTTTTACATGTTCATCACCACCATAGATATTTTCAAGAGCATCCCATACTTCTTTGGGGTTTACCTTGTCCTGAACATCAATAAACTCAATGTCAGATAGACTACTAATGAGGGCTTCCATGACTTGCCCATTTTCTTGTATCTCTCTCTTTTGGTCGTTGGTGAGAGTATCGGTAGGGATAACATAGACATTCTCAACATAACTCCAGTGCTGAGCACCCATGCTTCTGATGAATATCTTCATCCTATCTTTCCATATACCAAAATTTTCCCTATTAAACTTTGGACCTTCCCTCTTCATCATTTGACTGGGATCTTTACCTCAAGCGGTTAAGCTTACAACATAGAGGACCTAGAGTGCTCTGATACCAATTGATAACTCAATGATGAACAAATAATACCAAACCAGTACTGAGAGGGGGGGGTGAATCAGTACAAACACAAATATAGTCCAAAGCTGGTTTATCAACAAATACTCCAAATGACTGGCAAACAGGGATACTAGTTGAAACAGAGTGCAATCGGTAAGACCCAGAACAACTAAAACAATCATAAACTGGTCACTCACTAAGCTTTCCTCTTAGCTCAACACTATAGTACCATTACACCCTCATGCATGAATAGGTAAACTATCATCAGATCTTCATAATAGTTAGTTCAATATGTTTTATAGACAGGCATAAAACAGAAAACCATCATATGCTCAATAGGTAATAACAAAGCATCACACATGACACACATATTCTTCATGTGGAATCCCAACTGGGAAAAACCACGGTGGGGATGAATACCCACAAGATGCTTTTGAACTCTTTAGAAGTCCGCTCTGTTAGGAGCCTTGTCCGGTTAAAGATATTACAATAGGTTCTACTAGGAACCGATCCTGTTAGGGATCACCTAGTTAAGGGATGGCTACAATACCTGGTTAAGGGTTAAACCTAGTTAGGGTTACCTTGTTAGAGGATTTCAAGAACTCAATAGCTAAAGGATCTCCAGAGCTCTATAGCTTCCTAGAACTCATTAACCTCGAGTTACCCTATTAGGGGATTTGAATCAAGCCAGTTAAAGCTAACCTATTAGGGGATTTGTATCAAGCTGGTTAAAACTACCCTATTAAGGGATTTCATAACTATTGAAGTGGTTAAAGATCAATAGGAATTATAATGATCTTGTAATAGCACTCAATGCTAATGCAGATCCGTTTTAGCTCCTCTTCACCTTCTACACATTCACTTTGCAGGTATCTCTT
Source organism: Cryptomeria japonica (assembly GCF_030272615.1). NCBI lineage: Eukaryota > Viridiplantae > Streptophyta > Pinopsida > Cupressales > Cupressaceae > Cryptomeria > Cryptomeria japonica. The sequence continues at coordinate 690,691,594 of NC_081411.1, forward strand.
CTCTCCTTTGGTCTGACAAGAATCATGTATCACTTCCCTTAGATACACACACACAACTTTTGCCAACAACCTTAGAAAGAAACACAACATCAACCTTATAGGAAACAGATAGGCTGGTAGCAAAAACCCTAAACCCTAAACTTGTTAGGTTAAGCAATTCCAGCGGTTCAATCCTGATTGTTGAATCATACTGCATTAAATGCAACAATCTTGAATCGATCTCAAGACATTCTCCATCGTCCATTATCCACCAATTTCATGATGACTGATAACCCATCACATGTTATCACCATTTGACAAACTTCACACATTCCTGAAGTGGATAGGAATAGTCTTCTTCATGCAAGATCCTTCACGTGCATAGAGCTTATGTGGCAATGTGATCTATTCTTCGTTATACTGCTAACTCATCACACAAAGATCACCGATTGAGTCACACAAGCTTGAGGTACTCCAATTGAAAATCTTAAAGTGGAAACTACGTACCAATTGGTAGTCATACAGTGCTTCCATGTGCCAGTTCCCATAACTGTAATGCCCATACCCTAGTCGGACTTTTAAAACCCGTTTAACCTTGATTGACTTCCTATGTGGCATTCTCGAATGGTAGATTAACCGATATGCAATGTGTAATTTAGATAATATAAATAAACTGAGCATACTTATTATTGTGTTTTTGCATCGATTCTTGTGTAAATGCAATTGTTCCTAACCCTTGTGATAAATCTTGAGCTAACATCTTCATTGAATATGTATTTGTATATGCATGCTTGTATGAATTCATGGGTGCAGGAGATTGCAGGTACAACACCGCTTAGGGCAAGGTTCATCTCCTTTGGAATTTGCAAGGTTGAGTATGCTCGTTCATCTTTTGAATTCGGATTTAGTGGTCATATAACTCTCGTCTGGCCTTAGCCATGGTTAGGTGAGCATCGTGTGTGGATTCGTGGGCTTGCTCTTCAATGGGATGCATGTCGAGTGATTTGGAGGACTTCCTCGATTTGCATGCCATGTGTGAGGTAAGTGAGGTTTGTGATCCTAAGTATTAAATTTAAATTTATCAGTAGACGAGCGCATTAGAAATTTAGAAATTTAAATGGGTAGCTTCTTCTATATGATTAATCATTAATTTAAGAGATTGCTTTAAATTGTTATTGTAACAAGCTTAAGGTGTTTAACTGGGGATTAGCATGCTCATTTACACCAGTTGAAACATTTACACATATGTAGTTGGGAAATTAGAATAAATAAGACTCTTGTACAAGATTAGTCATGTATTTTTAAATGTCGCTTTATTTTGTTGCAGCGAGTTAATTTAATAATTAATTTTAATAACTACGATTTTAATAAATTATGCATTTTAGAAAGGAAAATTCTTAAAGTCGTTTGGGAGATAGAAATAAATTACTCATTTTCGCATTTTGGAAGAAAAGGGTAAAATTTATTATTTAAAAGAAATTAGCTCCATTTTACTTGTTAAGTCGATATAGTATAAAAGTTGATTTCTTTTAGAAAATTTAAAATTTAATCAAAACGCCCTACCCGGTAAATAGTTCCAAAGTGTAAATGTAGGCCCAAATCGTTATTGGGAAATTAAAATTTAGAACTCAATAAAGAAATAGAAGCATTATAATTTTAATAAGGAAAACAAATAAGATGTAAGAGAGAATGGAAATGAATGACTCCTATTTTGATTTTCATTCATTTAATTTCAAAAAAATAAATGCCTAATTTCGAAATTGAAAATTAGGGCAAAATTAGGGTTTTCTTTTAATCTTAGTTTTGCAAGCACTTTTGGGGGGTCTTTGGCTTTTTGGCCATTTTTTTGGGGTGGAAAAAAAAAACATGGTTTGGGAAGAAAAGAAGGGAGTTTTTTCTTGCTTGCTGGGAGTGGCTGAAGCTCTTCATCAAGATTCATGCCTGGATTTGCATTACGAGGTAGGATCCACTACCTTATTTACTTGTTGAATACCAAAAAAAAAAAAAAAAAAAAAATTAGTTTTACCCATGATTGTATTGAGATTTAGTTTCAGTTTACTTCCAAACTTGGATTGTTCTTGAATAAAATTCTTGTTTTAATAGATTTGGTGTCTTTAAAAAAAAAACGATGTGGAGATGTTTGTTCTATAATAGGGTTTTGGATGAATCTGGAAATGAACAGACCTGTGAAACACAAATAAACAAAGGATGCATTGAGGAAGGGTTTCATTTTTCGTTAAGTCTTTTTTTTATGAAAAAAAAAGGGGGAGGGGTAAATTTCGAACTGTAAATCGAATGAAGAAAGGAAAAGAAATAAATTTAAACACAAAATTTCTTTTACGCAAAATTTCGGGGTTCGGGGGGGGGAGCCGTAGCTCGACCCGTCCCCTTCCCACGCGCGCCGCTCGCAGATGCCTCGGCGCCCACACACAGTGGGGGCCGAAGGGGACTGCGTCTCCTTTGGAGGCCGCAGCCCCCTCCGGCACCACTGTGTGGGGGTGCCGTGGGGACTGCATCCCCCATGGCGGACGCAGAGCCCCGGGCTGCGCCGCCATGGTGGCCGCAGTTCCCTGCGGTTAGGGTTCGGCGTTTAACAAAAATAAAACGTTTTCCTTTTGGCACGTTGTCTCGTGGTTTTAAAATCATTTTTATTTTATGTATTTATTTTGTTGTATAAAAAAAAAAATAAGGGAAGCATATAATATTTATATTTGTTGGTATGAATTCAGTGAGTAAGGTTTATATATATATATATATATATATATATATATATATATATATATATATATGTATATATATATATATGTGTATATATATATATGTGTAAGAGAATTTAAGATCAATATAAGGAAAAATTAAGCTTAGTTCTTTTATATCATTTACATTCAAAATTCCATCTCTTTTATGTAATTAATCTCTGATTTGCTAAATAACATATTTGGGTTTTAGAGATGTAGCAATTAGTTGACCCCTGCTATAATACAAGCTACTAATTTCATGTGGTCTAATGTACTCGAGTTAATATTTATTATTGACATAGAAGAAATAGTGATGGCGGTTTATTAAGAGTTTTAAGTAAAAGTTAATTTAGCTAGTATAACGAAGTATCGACATTATTAGTCAGAGCAATATGATAAAACGAATACCTCTACCGGATAATGCCTATGCTGAATTTAATCTTCTATTATTGAATTTGGTTATGTAATGGTGAGTCTTGACATGATAGTGTTGGTTGCAAGTTGGTCAAGCCCCTAATTAGGAAACCGTCAAACAAGAGTATCCAGGATTGTTTGTTTCTTTTTGTTTGTTATGACTCATTTTGACCCGCTTCAAAAGGGATCTTTATGTAATTAACGTCCGAGATGTCTGTTGTATATTGATGGTATTCGCCTAAGTGGCAAGATGTAAAAGACTCATAAATCATGTATTTCTAACAACATAATACCAAAGGGGTCTTGCAGTTGAGCAGACCCGGAGATGTAGCCCATCCGGGGTGAACTCCGAGATCATATCTGTGTTATGCGATGTTTATAGCGTACTTTGTTTTATGTTTTAAAATATCTTGAATGGATGTATTCTTGCATAGTGTAAAGTGTAAATTAAATGAATTCAAATTTAAAGGTATAACATTTTTCAGATGGATAAACGTAGTTATTCAAGTTCATAAAATGTTGTGAATTATGAATATGGCATGGTATTTAAATATTGAAATTAAAGTGTGGAAAAAAAAAAAAAAAAAAAGTAAATTGGTAATGTTAATTTAAAATGTAATAGTGGAAGAAATTTAATTAGAAATTACTTTATTGGATTAACTCGATATTGAGCATAACAATGGAATGAATGTAAAAAAAAAGAAATAAAGTTAAAATTCATGTCATAATTCCTAGATTTAGAACTAAAGGATGAATATCATATAAATATCTATCTACTTCCTTAAGTAAATGAATCATGCCATGTCAATTATGTTTCGTTACATTGAATGAATTTGATAAGTTATTTCACGTTTAAATCTCAACAATAATCCTCATCAGATTAATTTGATAATTCGTGAGGACTCAACTAGGCATCCATGTTGTATATTGGATGGATATACTCATTAACCCTTGTTGTAATCATAACCAATAATCCTCACCAGATTTCATTTATAATTGGGTGAACTCAATGGGATATCCATATTTTTAATCCCTTATAAAAGGAATCCCTCACGATTGCTAAAATTAAACTAAAATGGAAAAGTAACTGATTTGTTGTTTAAACATTAAATCCTAGTAAAAGTATCTCTCTCATTTTAAGATCATTTAACAAGAAGAGAACAAAACGAGAGATATGCAAAAAGATAATTGTATTTTAATCCGAATAGAAGAACGTCATTATGATCTTATTACTTTAATCTTGAAAAGTTAAATATTATCTTCCTAACTATATCTTAAAGTTAAAGGATGAACTCTTGTGGCTCAAATACATTTTTCATGTAAAGATTCTAGCCATCTAGTAGTATTATTTTTAAACTTCAAGTGAATTCCCATGGCTACTCACACTATACCTATCATAAGATTTTTCAACCCATCAGTTGGCTACGCATGGAACCAAATGAAGGGATCTCACTCTGATTGTTGTAGTTAATCCCTAAGGAACGAATTCTTCCTATGAACCTTACTTTTTAAATATTTAATATAAATATCAGACGTGAGTGAATCCTTTAAAATCAAACGACGGGATTCCTCGTTCTACCAAACGAAGATTATCCTTTAACGAATGAATCTCATTAAGCCTATCTATAGTATTCTAGGATGATGTCAAGTGTGGATGGTTATTTTAGAACTCTAATGAATGAACTTTGTTAAACTTAAAACGCTTGAACCTATTTGGAGACCTCCTAATGAAATTACGAATCAAAGCGTATTAATTAAATAACCTATCAAGGGCCTACTAATCTCCCAAAGTAAATGATCGATTCCTAAGATTAGAAGATGCCAAACCATTGAACACATCTATAATCAAGATCTATGCGTTATCTCGTAATTAAGATATCTAGTTAATGGATCTAATGACGCAAGTTGAGTTAGGTGTAAGGTTATGTAATCGCGTTAGGAAACTCCTTAGGATTGGATGAGCCTTCCGCTGTGATATCTAAGTTGTCAGATAATCTCCATTTTATTTTAATGTCGTGCCTAATTATGAATTGAGTTAACTAAATCTATCTTAATATGGTAACTTTGTATTAGCGCTCTTAATTAATTGTTAAAAAAAAAATAAAAAAATTTTGCTCTCTAATTGAGTGTTTTTAACTTAAACCCTTAGGGGTTTCCTGGCGGGGCATTACATTTGGTATCAGAGCCCATGTTGCAACACTGGGATCTCTGGTTTCACTTGTGCTCTTAGTTGGTGTGTGTGGGTCTACCTTATGTTGTGCGCTTGTCCACCTTGATGTGAGAGTGTGATTTAACAAACCCTACTTGTGTGTAACGTGTGTATTCACACTTTGTTTTCACCTCAATGATGTGGGTGTTTTGGGAATAATAATGGGTGTTTTGTCTGCTTGTTGAGGTCTTGATCTATGAATTCTCTTACTTTTAAAAGGACTCGTATGTACCTTCATTCTTGCCTTGTTTTACTCTTTGACTAATCCACCTGAGTTGGATGTTAATGTCTTGAACCTAAAAGTACGAATTGTGTTGTTTTGGCTCTATTTTAATGAATGTCCACTTTAAGGACTAGTATGACATATGTTAATGCTTATTATGTAGAAAAATTAGAGATTATGACTCTTCCTCTTCTATCTCTGGAAAAATTAAAAGTAATTGCTATGTGTAGTTACCTCTTAGTTAAGTTTTCTAATTGCAAGAGAAAGGATGATATATTTTGAGCCTTGTGTGAACCTTATAACGTTTTTGTGCTTTAGATTGTGAAAAGGATTGATTTAGGAGTTAATTTTTGGATAATGATAGAAAATTGTATGGTTGCATTAAAGGGTGCTCCAGGTGCTTGACAGGAGTAACATAATCAAATTTCATCTTAAGTAAGGTGCTTCAAATGCGTATAGTTGATTCTGTGCAAATTGCTTGATGTGAAAGGAAAACCAAAGAGGATATGTTGTAGTAGTTTCAAGAGTAAATTGATGTGCTCCTCAAAAGATTGTTTTATGTGCTTATTCAACTAGTGTGACTAGGACCTATTTAGTGGCGCACTTTTAACTTACTGTAGATATGGGTAATTGTCTTATTGTGTTTCGAAATGAGTAAAATAAAAGACTTGCTGATTTGTATGCATTAAATGAGTAAAAAAAAATCTAGTAGATAGCTCTTTATTTACCTCCTTATCATATTATGAAGTTTCAATGTTAAATTTGAGGTATTATTGTATTGTAACATATTATGAATAGTGATTGTGCTTTAGAAGACTTGTATTACAAAAGAAAAATTGGTTGTTTTGAATTCTTGTCCGGAAAACTAGAACATTATAGTGCAGCAATAATGATTAGAAACGTCATGTTAGGATGTTTTGGAACCTTCCTAAAAGAAAGCAAAATGAAAACCGTGCAACTCAAATGATAAACTTATGTCCGACCATATGGTGTGATTTTGAAATTTTTGTGTATTCGTAGGAAATAGTTGATTTTCCAACTCTCTTCCTCCTCTCGTTTAAAATAGAGGAATTGTTGTTTTTGAAACACTATTTAGAATGCAGTGATTTAAGAAGAAGTTTTGCTATAATGCATGTGAAATTTTATGTTGCTTTGGGCTTCTAATTGAAAGGGGAAAGTTTTTCATCTTGAAAAGGGAAATTACATAGTTAATAATGTGAATGGAAATACTTAGGGAAGATTGAGAAAGATATTAGAATGATGTTATCTCGTTGTGTAAATTTGAATTGTTGAAAATTTCAGTACGTGGATCTAGAGTAAACCGTGTCGGTGATTCATGTGTAAAGCATAATTAAAAAAAAAAAAAAAACTTCCCTTAAGTATATGTTAGCATAATGTAAAGTGCTCCCCGTAAATGTGACTAAACCAGTAATGGTGCTATTCGGTGTGTGTTGTGAGAAAACCCGTACTTGCTTTGTGTGCCCATGGGATGGTGAAGTAATCAACCATGGGGAATGTGTTTGTTTATGAGTATGGGAAACCATACCTATCTATGTGATGTTGCTTGTTTGTTTCCCTTACTGAGTGCCAACCCACGGGTTGTTGATAAGTCAGTATGTGAAGGGGTAGTAGTAGAAGTCACCATTCCTCGAATAGTATGAACAGCGTACGAGTTATGTCGACGCGAAGTGACTCTAGCTTCCCTATTTTGAGGAAAAGTATGGTTTTGTAACGAAACTATAACATAGGTGTACTCAATACTTCCCCTTGTGATGAACCGATTTATGAGGTTCATGTGTGCCAGCCTTATTCCTATCCTTTATCTTGAGCATATAGATGACAGTTTTTGAGCATATTGTTGGATTCCATCGGAGCATTTGTTGCCTTGTCTTCATGAGAGGCGTGTTATTGTTCTACATAAGTTACCAACTGGCTAGTGTTGGTAGACTTATGGGTAGACCTTAGCCATGTATACCTCTGGCTTACGACGAGTATCCTGAGAGGAACATCGCTATGCGGAGTGTGACCAGCGCGTGCCTTATCCGCGGGGTACACTGTCATGCGGGATACGTCCATTGCGTGCTTTGTCCGCTTGGAGTATTGCCATGCTGTGTTGAGACACGATGCGGGATGTAGTAGACATTTCCATGCGGTCTACCGCTATGTATTGGGTAGAGCCATGCCACGTGACGACGTGATGCGGGGTGATGCCGAGGTGCACACTGCCATGCCATGTGGATGTGTGACTTGGTCACACCACATGATGAGCTACTAGGGTAGCTAGATGATTGTTCCTTCCTTCCTCGTTGGTGGCTAGCTACTAGTCACGTAGTGATGTAATGTGCAATTATGATTTTCTTGTAATTATTTATTTATTTCCTTGTGGGCCAGCAATTTATTTTACCTTGACCTTGACAGTTTAGCCACGATCTTGCGATCTTGATTTTACTTGATTTGATGTTGCAAATCCGGAAATTATTTTCTTGTTTTATTGTTGGAATTGACAATTATTATCTTTAATCTATTGTACTTTAGTGGCTAAACCGGTTTATCCTTGTTGTTTTCGTATGCTGGTCTTGTGTTGTAATGTGAATTCCTCTCCAAGAACGTAGGAGACGGGCTTGGATGAGTGTATACGAGGAAGTAGACGCAAGGAACCTTGAGGATGGAGGTATGTGAGGCTGTGAAAACAGCTAAGATCCACTACCTACCTATGAGTGGTGACTATCTCTTGGAGGCTAAACACCTTACACAACAAGGGATATTCACGGGGGACTTGTATGGAAGGTGGCACCGCTATGGTGTACCCTAGCACCATCAAGCCCTTGAGTGAGATGATGGATATTTGTTGATCATGTATGTATTCTGAGAGCAGACATAGAGATGTGGATCATATATGTTACCTTTGACCGAGCATTAGACATGCTCACATGTGGCCTATTGTGTTGTGCAAACCAGTATTGTGGATGGATATTATGTGTAATCATGGATTAAATGGTATTAACTTGTCACTATGTTATGGGGCATAGTCATTGGAAAGGATCTTGTATGTCTGAAAAATGTAAACAATTGAGTTCTTATGTTGTTCTTATTTGTTGAGAAGTTAACTTGGCCCTGGAAATTGTTTTATGTGAAACTAGTTCTATGTGATAAAATCTTGTGAAAGAGAGGAATTGATGGAAGAAATTGACCTTGAGAGCCTGTTTTCTTGTCATGATTGATAAATGAGAAGGATAACTGTGTCTATGTGTATTTTAATTGCTTTAATTTGGTGTAATAAGGAGGGAAAAGTCTCGTATCTTTGCTATAATTGTGTGAGAATTATAGAATATTTGAAGGTGTGAATGATGTTAGATGCATTTTTCTTGGTGAATAATGTTTTAAATTGTTGACAAAATAGTTGTTTGTGTAAATTGATAATTGTTAATTGAGTTTAAGGACTAATAAGTGTTGCAGGACTTCCGTTTAACTTTGCGACTTCCAGGAGTAAGTCGGAACCTAGGGGGGGAGAATGTAATGCCCATACCCTAGTCGGACTTTTAAAACCCGTTTAACCTTGATTGACTTCCTATGTGGCATTCTCGAATGGTAGATTAACCGATATGCAATGTGTAATTTAGATAATATAAATAAACTGAGCATACTTATTATTGTGTTTTTGCATCGATTCTCGTGTAGACATCCTCAAGAGTAACACTAATCTCACCCGTCGATAGGTGGAAAGTGTTATGCTCACTGTGCCATCTCTCGGCTAATGTAATCAACAATCCTCTATTATGTGTAATCTCAGGCATAAATAATAAATGGCATAAACCACAGGCATCTATATGTCTAATCTCAACCTGGGACAACTCTAGAACTAAATTACATATGGCCAGTAATTTCTCCCAACATTGGAGAACATCAAGTTTCTCCTATTTTTCAAGAGAAATCAATCAATCAAATCAAACTAAATCAATCAATCAATCAAATCAAACCGACTCAATCATCAATTATCAATCAATCAAATCAAACTGAATCAATCAATCAATCAAATCAAACTGACTCAATCATAAATTATCAATCAATCAAATCAAACTGAATCAGTCAATCAATCAAATCAAATTGAATCAATCAATCAATCAAATCAAATTGAAGCAACTTAAGCTATCAAATCATTTTAAACCTATCAATCATGGTTTATTATCAATCACTAAGTTTGATCAAAAACTCTGCTAAACTCTTGCATCAAAAACTAAATCGGTTTCTTACAAACTACTTAATCATCAAAATCTATCAATCAAGCTAATAAGAGCTACTTAATCATCAAATCTATCAATCAAGCTAATCAGAGCTACTCAAATATCACATCTATCAAATCAAGCTAAGAGCTACTCAATCTAGTAATTAGAGCTACTCAAATATCACATCTATCAAATCAAGCTAATCAGAGCTACTCAATCCAGTAATCAAAGCTATATATCGATCTATCAATTAGGTAATCACTTAATCATGACTCTATTTTATCATACATGCGTATCAAACATGTTAAAACTAATCATCAAAGTGATTTTTAGCTTTTGTACCTATCAACAATATCAAATTAAAACAAAAGCGCTATCTTTTTTAGCATATGCACTAATCAATGATGCATATGCGCTAACTTAAGCAAAAGCGCTAATCAACGATGCATATGCGCTAATCAACCATGCATATGCATTGCTTTGTGCATTTGCACTATCCTATTGAACATAAGTGCTAACAAATGACACATATGCACTACTTTAAGAAAAAGCACTAACATTCTATGCAAATGTGCTAAAATACAGAGCAAATGTGCTAAAACATTCATTTGTGCTAACCAAAATTGCATATGTGCTAAACTAAATTGCAAATGCGCTAATCTAAAACTCGAAAAAATCAAAAATTTCAAAAATTCAAAAAAGAGCGCCTAAAACATGAAATTTTGAACGAAAACTTGCAAAACAAAGCTCGGGATAAGATACATACTAGATACCCATACTCGGCTGGCCATTGATATCACCGAACTCACTCAAATCGATGACACTCCACTGGAATCACCATTTTGGCCACCTCAGCAAGAATATTCTCTCCAAAAGCTGACAAGGATAACAATGAAGTTAAAATTAGCCTTGGTTAATTTTACATTTACTATTTCAAGAGTAATTAATTTCAACAATGGGGCAATTTAATTTGTTTTTCACAAATGAATTTAATTGACTAAATTTTTTATCACATTATCATGAGATTAATCATTCAAACTAAAATTTTTGACAATTTCATGATCAATCTCCCGAGGGGGCACACAAATGAGATTTTCAATTTCTATCAGGCATTATCGAGACTTGATTTAATCTTTGAAACAATGTTGTCTCGACATCATTTCAAAGAGGGGCAAAGAGTATACACCTAAAAATTGGCTATGAGCAATTAAATAAATATTTCATATTTATTTAATATTTATTCTTCTATTAAATAGTTAATTCGAAAAGATTAATTAATTTAATTCATTTTCATATCTTTCTATTAATTAATTCATTATCCTATTCTTCCAAATTAATTAAATATCTAATATTTAATTATTCCTCTAACCAAGTTAATTAAATATCTAATATTTAATTATCTTCTCCAAACAATTAAATATCCAATATTTAATATTATTCTCCTATCCTATAGTCTCAAAATATTAAATAATTCTCAAAATTATTTAATCCCTTTTCCAACTCACCCTCCATCTCCACTTCATCTTCCCTTTGCCAACTCATCAAACATGTGGCTAAAGAAATTAATATTCCTTAAATATTAATTCATGATTTATCTTCAACCTCCAAAATTAATGAAACTGTGTACGTACACACATTTCATAACCATTTCTTATATTCTCTCCAAACCCCCTACATCTTGGGAAGGACTTGAGTCCACTTGTCCTACAATGCCTAAATTTCCTTTAACCATCCCTAGATTCCCTCAGTCAGCAACCCAGTCAAGGTGAGATGAGTGACACTTGTCTTCTCCTTCCCCCTTTCTCTCAACCTTCACCTTTTCTCATAGCCATTCAAAATTGCAGATCTGATCAAGACCGTTGATCTAAGCCAGATCATCTAATCCTCTCAAAGTCTATAAAATCAAGAGCTTTAGTTGAGAGGAAGTTAGTCTTCAAAAATAGTCTTCAAGCCAATCTTATGCATCTGTGAGTTTTTGAAGCAAATAGCAAATATCATTTTAGCAATATAATCATATAGTATTATCATTTTAGCATAATCATGTAGCTTTGCATATCATACTATCAGTTAACTACAAGTTATCAGTCCATTCTTCATATGCCATCTTGGAAGCCAACAATGCATTTTCTGAGAGCACACCATCTGCAACCAGGAACAGTGGAGTTAGGACACAATGAGACATAACTCATGAAGGTAAAATAATATTTTATTTTAATATGTATTTCATGTAGTTTCATTGGTGGATTTCAGATTTCCTGTATGCATTTCCATTGTATTTTGTGAAACTAACTTATTGCAGGTAACATTCTAAGGATGAAATTCAAGCTCACACAGTAATTTCATATTAGCTAGCCAAAGCACCCCTCATAATAAATCATCCTTTTGTCATAGACTTCCCTGATGATGATATCATGATAGTCACATAAACTACACCCTAGAAGTTATACTTTGATGGTTCCTTCACCCAGTGAGAATCGTGGGTAGGCATCTTGTTTATCACCTGACATAGAGATTATGTCCCTAAATCCTACAAGTTGGCATTTCAATACAGAAATTACATCTTTGAATACAAGGCCCTCATCATAGGACTTCACATGGCTATCAATTGGTGTAATGGTGAAAATTAGGGTTTCTACCATTGGATGTAGTAAAATCACTAACTTTTCTTAGGGATAATCACATTAGAGAAAGATAAGAATTTGATATATCTAAACCTAGTAGATCTAAATTATAATCAAATTCTAGGGGTATTGGATGTGCCTCTTCTTTTCCTTGAGTTGAATTTAATTATTGAATTTGCTAAAATTGGGGTGAAAGTGTTGGAAATGAAGGTAAAAATATAGAAATAGTGAGCTACAGTTGTGAGATTGAGCCATGAACTTGGATCTAAGCAATGTAAGCATATTTGGATCTATTCCTAGAAAGAGCTCCTAAAATATTGGGATCATGTCATCCACGCCCTAGTCCTCTGAAATTTTTGCACTCCAATGGGGGATTGATTCATCACTATAAATAATGCTTATCTCGAAGATCGTGGCTTCGTACCCATTTCCTACACATAGAAAGAAGTGGAAATAGGTTGGGAAGAGGGGTTTGCGTAAGTCAAAACCTGGTTTAGGAATTAACCTTGAATGAAATATAGCAAATATTAAAATAAATGATGAAAAGATATACCTCAAATCTGCAATGACTAATAATGATGCTTTTATTCTTGAATATAACCACATATGTTGTGTGAAATGGCATGAACATGAAAAAACCCTAATCACACACACACACACACTTCAATATGAATGATGTAATGTTGCTTCATAATGGATAAATCAAGAATATGTAGCCTTGAAGATCTCTAGAAATGATTGATGATGAATGCTTCAATTCTTAAATGGTAGATTGATTGAAAGGGCACCTTATAATTCTCCTATTATCCTCCTATATGATCAAATGAGAGCTATGGACCTCCTTATATACTTGTGCATCAAAAAATACCTTAATTATCTGACATAGGCCAACATGGATATCACAATATTGATAGCTCATTGTGACCATTGAGAGGGGCAAATTTAAGGTCATATTTTAGAGGACCAAGGCATGGAGCCTTGGTCCCAATGAGGATCATGGCATCACGCCCTGGTCCTACCCCATTTTAGGACCATAATCAAGGGGCCATGTCATGTGTAAAGTGAAAATAAGGCTAGATTTGAGTGATATGGGTAGGATTAGGTCCTAGTCTATCTTTGGAACATGAACACTAAGAGGAGGACCAAAACATGGATTAAATTGTAAGGGAGTACAAGTTAGGATGCTACAAGTGGAAAATAACTAACTTATGTGTCTATGGTGACTCCCAACTCATGATTAGATAATTCAATGATGAGTATCGAATAAAGGATGACAAGTTGCTTTCATACCACCACATGGTTGAAGACCTCAAATAGAATTTTTCTTCAATCCATTTTGAGACAAGCAACAAATAAAACAATTGATATTATGGAAACCATTAGATCCTTGCTACAAATATTAGAGAATAGTACAAAGTGTGAATTCCTAGTTGAGCATCTCTTGGTGCCTGCATATGACATGCCTGAATCTGAAATGGTCTGTGAACATGTTGGTCTTGGTTCCCCTTGGTATGAAGACACCTACACTTACTTAAGAAACCAAACCATCCCACCTCATCTCACCAAAACCCAACAACAAACCTTGATTCATTGATCCGCTCGCTACACTATCCTTGGAGATACCATATTTTGTAGGCACTTTGATGGAACCTCTTATGGTGTTTAGATGACAAAGAAGCTAAACAAGCACTATGAGAAGTACATAAAGGTATTTGTAGAGCACACTCAAGTGGCCTCACTTTGGCTAAAAAGCTCCTAAGAATGGTTTACCATTGGCCTACCATGGTGTTGGCAAGAGACACTGAATAAGTATAGATAAGTGTATGGGAGTTGTCATTGATGGAAACCCATCTCAAAGATTCATCCTACAGAAAGTATAAAATCCAATTTTGCTTCAATTTGGAAAGTAGATCACAATATTTGATAGTATGAGAGTATCTTGAGCAGAAATTTACTTTGGTTGCACATTTTTCTTTGTGGCGATACAAGTAGTTGGTTGGATGTCTGGAGTATCTTATTCCATAATCTAAGCCTCCAGTGTTGTCTTTCGTGCATGATTGAAGATCCAGTATTTGACATTTCAGGGAGAACAATGTTATTTGGCCGAGTAGTGATGTAACGTGTTGGGCAGAATTATTGGACTGATTTTGGTGATTAATTTTGTGTTCGAGGTTTCTTGGCCGATATGTGAGAAGCATATAATCAATTTTTTGGGGTCGGAATATGCATTGGTGATCGAATTCAGTTGACACATCTTACACGTTTCATATTTTGTAAGTGCTCTTGAAGCCGAATTGTTGGTGAGATAAATTCATGTTGTGGATTTATTTAAGAGATTGGAAAGTTCATTTTGAATATCAGAGAGTGTGAGAGTTTTGTGTATATGTGATTATGCACAATTGAAGAACTTTTGCTTCAGATTAAAGAAGATCGACAAAATAGAGTAGTGAGTCTCAGAGCAGTGAGATAGTTGTATCTTGTGCTTAAACCGAAACTATCCCAAGAATTTATAGATGTTAATTTATAGTTCAATCTTGTTGTTACCTTTTGTAATTCCTTTGTAAGGCAGTGAGCCTTCCAAGGTTGTAGCCCTTAATTTAAT
This sequence comes from Cryptomeria japonica, assembly GCF_030272615.1. Classification (NCBI taxonomy): domain Eukaryota; kingdom Viridiplantae; phylum Streptophyta; class Pinopsida; order Cupressales; family Cupressaceae; genus Cryptomeria; species Cryptomeria japonica. The sequence continues at coordinate 690,706,603 of NC_081411.1, forward strand.
TTGAGCTAAAGCTCTAGGCATTATTCTTTAATGCATGTGCATTCCTATGTAAAATTTCCACATACTTCTAATAGAGTATTATCTTATTGTGGGTAGGACACCCACCATGGTTTTTCCCTTGACAGGGTTTTCCACGTACAAAATCTTGGTGTTATGGTGGTACTTTTATGTGTATTTTGCGTATGCTTATCTCTCTTATTCATTTGCATTAAATGGTTTGAAAAACTGGTTAAGAAAGCTAAAAGTTGCAGAACACTTATTCATCTCCCTCTTAGTGCTCATTGATTCCAAGAAAGACTAACAACTTGAGGAAGATCTAGGAAAGTGAATCAATGGATTTCAGTAGTCTTAGAAAGTAACTAGTTGTTGCTTTTCAAGATCTTGATCATGCACAAGATGAGAATCAGCAAGTGAAAGAAAATCTCAAAGATATTGAAGAATACATTGAAACATTGAAAGATCAGTTGAAAAAGTCAAGGGAAAAGAGAAAGGAGCTTGTTGATCAGCTTAAGCAGAAAAAAGTCAAAACATTGATGAAAAAGTGTTGAAGGAGAAGACAGAAGAATGCGACAGACTTGCTAGAGCCAATATAGTCTAGGAAAATAAGATGGAAGCTATTGTGATGAGATTGACAAAAGAGATTGAAGAAAGGAAGAAGAATGAGGAGAAGCTTGCTCAGTCCTTGAAAGATAAATTTGAAGAATATTGTAGACTTGACAGTGAAAATGGACAAATGAAGCTTGACCTGCAAGATGCTAGACAACATGAGGAAGATCTTGAAAGGTAGATCATCCTTATTAAATGTGCTCTTTATATTGAAAATGAGTACAAGTATAAGTTTCAAGCTAGCTAAACTAAGTTTGATGAGATTCTTGTTAGTCAGAAGAACCCAAATGATACACAAGGTCTCAAATATGAGAAAGGAGAAAGCTTTGGATCTGGTCAAATCAATCCTAAGACTCAATAGCAGAAGAAAAACTCAAGAAATCCTCTGGTAAGACAACCTAATGCTCATAAATTCAATGGCAATTGTTTTGTTTACAATAAATTTGGTCATGTGGCTAGTTAGTGTAGAAATAGGATGAACAATAATGGTCCATATTTTACCAATCAATGCTTCAAATACAATAAATATGGTCATAAGGTAAATGTATGTTGAAGTGTGATGAATAACTTTCAGAATAAAATAAATGTTAGATGATATGCTTGTAGAATATTTAGACATATTGCTAATCAATGAAGATCAAGGACAAATCAAGGAAATTTCAGACCTAATCAGAGGAACAATGTTGTTTTCTATAATTGCAACAAATCCAGTCACATTGCTAAGTTTTGCAGAATCAAAAATGCAAACAAGAAGGCTCTAGAAAAGAAGAATAAGAATACAAATTCAAATGAGAAGGGAAAAGAAAAATTTGAAGAGATCAGAGATCAAATGTAGAAGACATGAGTGAGAAAGAGTGACTCAAATGAAGGAAATGGATCCACACTAGATTCAGGCACTGCAAATTCCTCTGGGAATTAGATTATTGCCTCTGGCTTAAGGATATTTTTAATGCCAATCCAATTCTCCCTACCAGATCTTAGTGTTGGATGATCAATAGTATGTTGGAAGTTATGTTTTGATGATGCAGATGTCCATGATGTATTTCTGGAAGATTTGAGTCAAACTAAAGGTCCACAGAAGAGAACTATGTGAATGCAAGGTATCTGGAAAAGTTAGGGCTAAGAGCATTTATTATACCTAAAAGTTAGGTATGCAATGGATAAAAAGAGACCCAACCTCTCATTACTCACTTTACATTTGAAGCAAGAAAGCAACAGAGCATGGCGAAGGTGATTTTTCTAAGATTTCCAAGCGAAAGAGATTTGTCGAGGAGATCTTGCGTTTGGTTGAAGGTTGAAAAGGTGTTTCTCTGAGTTAGAACTTTTTTCAGTTTGAAACCTAATTTTTTTATATGGCGTTAATTGGTGTTGCCATCCCACTAGTAATTGATATAAATGAACGAGCTAGACCAAACTTCAAGAAACACCCCTACAAGTCAATGGAAGATGATTCAAATGAGGCATTTTCATCAGTCTCATAAGGAGTTTTACATGTGGAGGACATTAGGGTTTACAGTCACTGTAATATTGAGGAGCTTGGGAATGCCCCAATGTGAGGCCCTACCCCAACTCAGTTTGACATTTTCAGTTATTTGCATATTGAGACTATTATGGATGCTTTATTTTATGTTTTATGGACTTAGAACTTATATGATTCCATGATTTGGATCACATTGACATATGTTGATGCTTTATTTTATGCATGATGATTATGAAACTATATATATGTTGCTAGAATAGAATTACATTGATATGGTGAATGTCATTATTGGAATTGCAGGACTTCATTTTTTTTTATGATAGAAAGATGATGTTTATTTTAGGAATGGTTCAATTTTGAGAATTACGTTAATTGCTTATGTGAAATCGAATTTAATTGAAAGAGATATTGAATTATTGTTGCCAATGTATGAAGTGTTTGATGTGCAATGAAATCCATGTATTTAATTATGTATAATTGTGATTATTTGGAATTACTAATGTGTTAATTGAGATGTGCAGGAAAATTATCCATGTGACCATGGAATTTATATGGAGAACCAAACCTAGGCCAATGTACGTTTGTTAAGCTGGGAGTTGTCTATTTGGAGAGACAACACCCCATTTGTAATGTATTTTATTTGTGAAGTGTATGATGCTTGAGTGTTAAAAATTAATCTCTATGTATATGTGTAATCCTACAAGAGACAAATTCCATGTGTGATTTTTATATTGTATTTTTATTGTGTCACTTGACACATGTGCTGATTAGTGTCATTGATTTTGACTTGTCTCTTGGAGGGAGTTTTGTTTCTACCAAAGCCATTCAAAAACATGAGTGTGGTCCCAAATTTGCCTTGGGTAGGGAGTCTTGGGAGTGGTCAACTCAAGTTTGACCCGTAGGTAAACTTCAGTTGGGTTTCTAAAGGGTTAAATGGACTCCTAGGGTCAGTTTTAAGGCTTTTCCAAAGGTCCAAAGGGTATACCTATGGGTTAGGGGTATTTTGAAACATGTGGCTTCTCCCATGTGACTGTTTAGTCACCCCAAAAAGTGGTGTTTCCAAGGTGAACGAAAATTCAACTTAGAAAGTTCCTCCTAGGATCGACAACCTTCCCTTTTGATGTCAAACTCTCTTCCCCATCTTCTCTCACCTTTTTCCTTTCCAATTTTAGTAATGTGTAAGAGTTTGGGAAGGGCAACCAATGGGAACTCTCACCTCACCCAAGGGGTTGGGAAGTGTGTGAGAGGCCTTCTTAGGCAAGAATTGGAGACTTAGTGAGTAATCACCCACTCTCCATTTTTGGAGATTATGGTTTTGTTTTGAAAATTAGTAGGAGAATAGAACTTTTGGTAGAGATTGGAGAAAAGTTTGTGTGGAATTGGGCAGCTCATCCCCAACTAATTTTAGCATACCTATTGGCAGAATAAGGTTGGTTTTTATCTCCTCTTATTTATGTTGTTTATGTAGTTTATGTTGTTTTGTTGAAAGAAAGAAAAGCTTGTAAAGAAAGTGTTTATGTAAATTGTTGTTGAAAAGAGAAAAGAATGTGTAGTTTCATTTCTATGTGTTTTGTTTGTGTTCTTGTTGTTTTTGGGAGTGTCCAAGATCTCCTACTCTTGGGAGAGTAGGATGATCTTGGGGTGGAAGGAGTATGACAGCCTTGGGTGAGAGGCTCTCCTTATGGAGAGTGATCTCAAGGGTGTCCTTTGTGACCCTTGTTGCATAGCCTTTTGTATGCATTTGGGGGTCATAAGGGGAGTAAATATGGCCTTGAGCCTTTTGGGGGGCATAAGGAATGTGGAAGTATTTTGTTGCATTTGTATTGCCATGAGGTGGCTTGTGTTGTATTTGGCTTGCAATCTCCCCATTGGTACTTGGTCCACTTCCACCCGTGGAAGAATCATCACGAATGTGGTGAAAGTGTAGCTTGGGATGGGAAATTGTATGTTGAGTATCTTCCTTTATTTGTTGTGGAGTTTGCTTGTTTGTAACCCGTCTAGTGCTTGGTTCTCCAAGCTCGGGGGTGGCTTCTAGTAAGCCTAGGCTGGGAGGTGAGCTCTCCATGGTCAAGTTGTGTTTTTATTTGCAGGTTGCATGGGATGGGAAAAGAAAGATTAAAGAGCTATGTTGCTGTTTTATGTTGCAGAAAAAGTTTAAAAGACAAATGCATTCATTATTGAAGTTTGTAAGGGAAAAATGTGAGCTATGTTGTGTTTATTTACAAGGAAAGAAGAATTATGTAATCAATATTAGCTTGTTAAAAAAAAAGGGAGAGAGTCATTGTTGTATTTATTTTCCAAAAGAAAAGCAATGTATTCCTATTACCATGGAAAGGAAAATGTGTTGTTTTATTTTCAAAACCTTTGTACTCATATTTTCTTGTATATAAATTGCTAAAGAAATATGTATATTTTTCTCACTTTAGTTAGTGTTGCAAAAGAAAGAAGGAATGTACTAGATTGTATATAAATCTTCATGATTTACAAAAGAAAAAGTAAATGCAATTTTTATGATTTCTGCAAATAGATGTAACTTATTATCACATGTTCTTTATGATATTATGTTGCTGCAAATAATAAATCAGTCATGTAGTGCAGAAAATAAATCCTATTATAGTGATTTATTCCTCTCAAAAAAAAAAAAAACATTTAGCATTTAGTTTTAGTATTTTTGTTACAAAAGTTTATATGGGTTATAGGTTTAAAAAAAAAAAAGAACAGTTATGTATATTTTTACTAAATCTAGCTGCACCTACATTTATTTATATATATATATATATAGATTGATTGATTTTAGTATTTATTTGGAATTAAAATTGTTAGTTGAAAAATTAAGTTTTGCATTTTAAAAAAAAAAAAGTTTGACAAATGTAGGAGAATTTTTATAAGAGGATTTTAAATACTTAGGTTGTTTAGACTCAAAAAAGAAACAAATATAAACACAATGATATTTGTAGGGGCAAGAGGGCCATTCAAGTCTAATTTATAATGTATTTTTAATTCATAGGGATTTTATTTTAATAAGGGGGGTTTAATAACTAGAACAATCAAATTTAGAACCTAGGTGGTTAAGAAAGATAAGATAAATTTGGAATCATGTAAATTTGAGATTACTCGTTATGCTCAAGATTTTAATTATTTATTAATGGAGGTTAGTGATAACCTTTTTGGGAGAAATATTAACTCGTTGGTGGCTTAGTTAACTTTATCCCTAAATTGAATTTGATTACCTATTTTACACAAATGTAGTTAAGACCAAACAAAGTTTCATTATTTCATGTAAGACAATCGTACTTAGTAGAGTATTTAAAAAAAAAATTATTCCGTTCGTGCCCAAAAGTTTGGGCATGACACCCAATTTTGAAACTTTATATAAATCATATGGTTGACAAGATGGGAAACTGAAAACTAGAATTCAAAATACTTGACGAAAAGCATTTTTGCATAGTTTGTGAATTTTCTAGTTTTTGATGAACCTAAGTGGGTCCAATGTATCTTGAGAAAAATGCATAATGAGTTCATGTGGCTTGACAAGCCATACAAGATCACTAAGACAACAATCAAGGTGGTGACATCTAAATTCAACTAGTGAGGTACCTAGTCTAAGAAATGTGAAAAACTAGATAGTAACAAAGGTAACTGGTTCCAAATATGAAAAGAGATCAATGACCATCAATGACATAATTAAATATGATGTTAGATTTGCATCGATGGTGATAGGATACAAATTCTATCAATCCAAACCGGAAAATTTGGTATCTAGTACAACCATCTATGCTACCTACCAAATCTTGAAGGAAGGTAATATGTAGGACCTATGTGAGGTGCTCTAGAGTGAGATTTTGAGAAATATGAAGAAAATAAAGCAAGAAAATAAGTATGTGTTCAAATTCGGCACATTGATTATCTGTATATACTTCTACTTTATGAATGAGATTTTGGGAGTAGGAAAGGTTCAATGGGCCTATGACAGGCCAGTGGCTATGCAAATCAAAGAGACACTTCAGGGTCTAGGAGATTTACAAGCACAAAAAGGCATACTTTGGGGATACTTCAAGACCTTTCAAAGCATGTTGCAAAGTGAAGAAAGGATTCCTAGAGAGATAGTTGAGAAGTATAAAGATACTCTCTGCTTTATGGTAGACATTGACCAATGCCTTATGGAAGCCATTGAGCCAAGGACTTCATGGATAATACCCATGGAGTATGAGGTCAAAGGAAATGTACTTGAGGCATATGCTCAACACCTATTGAGAAAACGGGTGGACAAGTTCGAGGAGAGATTTGACACATATAAGGAAAAGATCTCGAGCCTATGTTCTTAGTTCAAGAAACATGAGATATAGAAGAAGGTAAGGAAGGAGGTGGAGTAGCTAGCAAAGAACATGGGGATCACAAAGGAGGTGGTCCAGAGATAAAAAGAGAAGAACATCTTGAAGGATAAAGATATGGTCAAGCCCAAGGAAGCCAAACTAAAAACCCCTCCACCTAAGCCAAGGAAGACAAGGAATTCTACACCCTCTTCTGGTACTCAGAAACCACCCAATTCACCTAAGCCTCAAGCCAACCATCCAATGGAGCAGTGAAGAGGAAGAAAGAGAAACCACATAGAGTTTATGTGGCAGCCCTTGTAGAAGAAGAGGAAACTGAAATTGATGAAGCTGTAAAAGAAGTGAAGAAAAGTACTACATCTCCAAGGTTGTCAAGAAGAGACCATTCGATGAGGGACGGCCTAGCAAGAAGCCAAGAGTTGAAGCAGAACAATCTAGAATAACACTCAAGCAAGTAAAGGAAGTAATAACTGAACAAAGTAATCTCAAACTACTTTCTCAATTTTATGTTCTACTGGATGATAAAGGGAAGAGATCATTGGAAGAGGCCACAATTGTATACTTGAATAAGTATAATAGGGCTCTCATTGAGATTGTATCGTAAGTTCCCAAGATCTTATATGATCTCTTAGAATTAAGGAAAGAGATTTCTAGATTAGAGGAAGAGAGGATAAGAGAGTATGTGTTAGTGCAACTTTGTCCAGTAATTTCTAAAGTGGAAATAGATAGAATTATTATAGAGAATAAGTGAAGAAAAGTACTATATCTCCAAGGTTGTCAAGAAGGGACCATTCGATGAGGGACGGCCTAGCAAGAAGCCAAGAGTTGAAGCAGAACAATCTAGAATAACACTCAAGCAAGTAAAGGAAGCAATAACTGAACAAAGTAATCTCAAACTACTTTCTCAATTTTATGTTCTACTGGATGATAAAGGGAAGAGATCATTGGAAGAGGCCACAATTGTATACTTGAATAAGTATAATAGGGCTCTCATTGAGATTGTATCGTAAGTTCCCAAGATCTTATATGATCTCTTAGAATTAAGGAAAAAGATTTCTAGATTAGAGGAAGAGAGGATAAGAGAGTATGTGTTAGTGCAACTTTGTCCAGTAATTTCTAAAGTGGAAATAGATAGAATTATTATAGAGAACAAGTGAAGAAAAGTACTACATCTCCAAGGTTGTCAAGAAGAGACCATTCGATGAGGGACGACCTAGCAGGAAGCCAAGAGTTGAAGCAGAACAATCTAGAATAACACTCAAGCAAGTAAAGGAAGCAATAACTGAACAAAGTAATCTCAAACTACTTTCTCAATTTTATGTTCTATTGGATGATAAAGGGAAGAGATCATTGGAAGAGGCCACATTTGTATACTTGAATAAGTATAATAGGGCTCTCATTGAGATTGTATTGTAAGTTCCCAAGATCTTATATGATCTCTTAGAATTAAGGAAAGAGATTTCTAGATTAGAGGAAGAGAGGATAAGAGAGTATGTGTTAGTGCAACTTTGTCCAGTAATTTCTAAAGTGGAAATAGATTGAATTATTATATAGAACAAGTGAAGAAAAGTACTACATCTCCAAGGTTGTCAAGAAGAGACCATTCGATGAGGGACGACCTAGCAAGAAGCCAAGAGTTGAAGCAGAACAATCTAGAATAACACTCAAGCAAGTAAAGGAAGCAATAACTGAACAAAGTAATCTCAAACTACTTTCTCAATTTTATGTTCTACTGGATGATAAAGGGAAGAGATCATTAGAAGAGGCCACAATTGTATACTTGAATAAGTATAATAGGGCTCTCATTGAGATTGTATCGTAAGTTCCCAAGATCTTATATGATCTCTTAGAATTAAGGAAAGAGATTTCTAGATTAGAGGAAGAGAGGATAGGAGAGTATGTGTTAGTGCAAGTTTGTCCAGTAATTTCTGAAGTGGAAATAGATAGAATTATTTAAGAGAACAAGTGAAGAAAAGTACTACATCTCCAAGGTTTTCAAGAAGAGACCATTTGATGAGGGACGGCCTAGCAAGAAGCCAAGAGTTGAAGCAGAACAATCTAGAATAACACTCAAGCAAGTAAAGGAAGCAATAACTGAACAAAGTAATCTCAAACTACTTTCTCAATTTTATGTTCTACTGGATGATAAAGAGAAGAGATCATTGGAAGAGGCCACAATTGTATACTTGAATAGGTATAATAGGGCTCTCATTGACATTGTATCGTAAGTTCCCAAGATCTTATATCATCTCTTAGAATTAAGGAAAGAGATTTCTAGATTAGAGGAATAGAGGATAAGAGAGTATGTGTTAGTGCAACTTTGTCCAATAATTTCTAAAGTGGAAATAGATAGAATTATTATAGAGGACAAGTGAAGAAAACAACTACATCTCCAAGGTTGTCAAGAAGAGACCATTCGATGAGGGACGGCCTAGCAAGAAGCCAAGAGTTGAAGCAGAACAATCTAGAATAACACTCAAGCAAGTAAAGGAAGCAATAACTGAACAAAGTAATCTCAAACTACTTTCTCACTTTTATGTTCTACTGGATGATAAAGGGAAGAGATCATTGGAAGAGGCCACAATTGTATACTTGAATAAGTATAATAAGCCTCTCATTGAGATTATATCGTAAGTTCCCAAGATCTTATATGATCTCTTAGAATTAAGGAAAGAGATTTCTAGATTAGAGGAAGAGAGGATAAGAGAGTATGTGTTAGTGCAACTTTGTCCAGTAATTTCTAAAGTGGAAATAGATAGAATTATTATAGAGACCAAGTGAAGAAAAGTACTACATCTCCAAGGTTGTCAAGAAGAGACCATTCGATGAGGGACGGCCTAGCAAGAAGCCAAGAGGTGAAGTAGAACAATCAAGAATAACACTCAAGCAAGTAAAGGAAGCAATAACTGAACAAAGTAATCTCAAACTACTTTCTCAATTTTATGTTCTACTGGATGATAAAGGGAAGAGATCATTGGAAGAGGCCACAATTGTATACTTGAATAAGTATAATAGGGCTCTCATTGAGATTGTATCGTAAGTTCCCAAGATCTTATATGATCTCTTAGAATTAAGGAAAGAGATTTCTAGATTAGAGGAAGAGAGGATAAGAGAGTATGTGTTATTGCAACTTTGTCTAGTAATTTCTAAAGTGGAAATAGATAGAATTATTATAGAGAACAAGTGAAGAAAAGAACTACATCTCCAAGGTTGTCAAGAAGAGACCATTCGTTGAGGGACGGCCTAGCAAGAAGCCAAGAGTTGAAGCAGAACAATCTAGAATAACACTCAAGCAAGTAAAGGAAGCAATAACTGAACAAAGTAATCTCAAACTACTTTCTCACTTTTATGTTCTACTGGATGATAAAGGGAAGAGATCATTGGAAGAGGCCACAATTGTATACTTGAATAAGTATAATAAGCCTCTCATTGAGAATATATCGTAAGTTCCCAAGATCTTATATGATCTCTTAGAATTAAGGAAAGAGATTTCTAGATTAGAGGAAGAGAGGATAAGAGAGTATGTGTTAGTGCAACTTTGTCCAGTAATTTCTAAAGTGGAAATAGATAGAATTATTATAGAGACCAAGTGAAGAAAAGTACTACATCTCCAAGGTTGTCAAGAAGAGACCATTCGATGAGGGACGACCTAGCAAGAAGCCAAGAGTTGAAGAAGAACAATCAAGAATAACACTCAAGCAAGTAAAGGAAGCAATAACTGAACAAAGTAATCTCGAACTACTTTCTCAATTTTATGTTCTACTGGATGATAAAGGGAAGAGATCATTGGAAGAGGCCACAATTGTATACTTGAATAAGTATAATAGGGCTCTCATTGACATTGTATCATAAGTTCCCAAGATCTTATATCATCTCTTAGAATTAAGGAAAGAGATTTCTAGATTAGAGGAATAGAGGATAAGAGAGTATGTGTTAGTGCAACTTTGTCCAATAATTTCTAAAGTGGAAATAGATAGAATTATTATAGAGGACAAGTGAAGAAAAGAACTACATCTCCAAGGTTGTCAAGAAGAGACCATTCGTTGAGGGACGGCCTAGCAAGAAGCCAAGAGTTGAAGCAGAACAATCTAGAATAACACTCAAGCAAGTAAAGGAAGCAATAACTGAACAAAGTAATCTCAAACTACTTTCTCACTTTTATGTTCTCCTGGATGATAAAGGGAAGAGATCATTGGAAGAGGCCACAATTGTATACTTGAATAATTATAATAAGCCTCTCATTGAGATTATATCGTAAGTTCCCAAGATCTTATATGATCTCTTAGAATTAAGGAAAGAGATTTCTAGATTAGAGGAAGAGAGGATAAGAGAGTATGTGTTAGTGCAACTTTGTCCAGTAATTTCTAAAGTGGAAATAGATAGAATTATTATAGAGAACAAGTGAAGAAAAGTACTACATCTCCAAGGTTGTCAAGAAGAGACCATTCGATGAGGGACGACCTAGCAAGAAGCCAAGAGTTGAAGTAGAACAATCAAGAATAACACTCAAGCAAGTAAAGGAAGCAATAACTGAAGAAAGTAATCTCGAACTACTTTCTCAATTTTATGTTCTACTGGATGATAAAGGGAAGAGATCATTGGCAGAGGCCACAATTGTATACTTGAATAAGTATAATAGGGCTCTCATTGAGATTGTATCGTAAGTTCCCAAGATCTTATATGATCTCTTAGAATTAAGGAAAGAGATTTCTAGATTAGAGGAAGAGAGGATAAGAGAGTATGTGTTATTGCAACTTTGTCTAGTAATTTCTAAAGTGGAAATAGATAGAATTATTATAGAGAACAAGTGAAGAAAAGTACTACATCTCCAAGGTTGTCAAGAAGAGACCATTCGATGAGGGACGGCCTAGCAAGAAGCTAAGAGTTGAAGCAGAACAATCTAGAATAACACTCAAGCAAGTAAAGGAAGCAATAATTGAACAAAGTAATCTCAAAGTACTTTCTCAATTTTATGTTCTACTAGATGATAAAGGGAAGAGATCATTGGAAGAGGCCACAATTGTATACTTGAATAAGTATAATAGGGCTCTCATTGAGATTGTATCGTAAGTTCCCAAGATCTTATATGATCTCTTAGAATTAAGGAAAGAGATTTCTAGATTAGAGGAAGAGAGGATAAGAGAGTATGTGTTAGTGCAACTTTGTCCAATAATTTCTAAAGTGGAAATAGATAGAATTATTATAGAGAACAAGTGAAGAAAATTACTACATCTCCAAGGTTGTCAAGAAGAGACCATTCGATGAGGGACGGCCTAGCAAGAAGCCAAGAGTTGAAGTAGAACAATCTAGAATAACACTCAAGCAAGTAAAGGAAGCAATAACTGAACAAAGTAATCTCAAACTACTTTCTCAATTTTATGTTCTACTGGATGATAAAGGGAAGAGATCATTGGAAGAGGCCACAATTGTATACTTGAATAAGTATAATAGGGCTCTCGTTGAGATTGTATCGTAAGTTCCTAAGATCTTATATGATCTCTTAGAATTAAGGAAAGAGATTTCTAGATTAGAGGAAGAGAGGATAAGAGAGTATGTGTTAGTGCAACTTTGTCTAGTAATTTCTAAAGTGGAAATAGATAGAATTATTATAGAGAACAAGTGAAGAAAAGTACTACATCTCCAAGGCTGTCAAGAAGAGACCATTCGATGAGGGATGGCCTAGCAAGAAGCCAAGAGTTGAAGCAGAACAATCTAGAATAACACTCAAGCAAATAAAGGAAGCAATAACTGAACAAAGTAATCTCAAACTACTTTCTCACTTTTATGTTCTACTGGATGATAAAGGGAAGAGATCATTGGAAGAGGCCACAATTGTATACTTGAATAAGTATAATAAGCCTCTCATTGAGATTGTATCGTAAGTTCCCAAGATCTTATATGATCTCTTAGAATTAAGTAAAGAGATTTCTAGATTAGAGGAAGAGAGGATAAGAGAGTATGTGTTAGTGTAACTTTGTCCAGTAATTTCTAAAGTGGAAATAGATAGAATTATTATAGAGACCAAGTGAAGAAAAGTACTACATCTCCAAGGTTGTCAAGAAGAGACCATTCGATGAGGGACGGCCTAGCAAGAAGCCAAGAGTTGAAGTAGAACAATCAAGAGTAACACTCAAGCAAGTAAAGGAAGCAATAACTGAACAAAGTAATCTCAAACTACTTTCTCAATTTTATGTTCTACTGGATGATAAAGGGAAGAGATCATTGGAAGAGGCCACAATTGTATACTTGAATAAGTATAATAGGGTTCTCATTGAGATTGTATCGTAAGTTCCCAAGATCTTATATGATCTCTTAGAATTAAGGAAAGAGATTTCTAGATTAGAGGAAGAGAGGATAAGAGAGTATGTGTTATTGCAACTTTGTCTAGTAATTTCTAAAGTGGAAATAGATAGAATTATTATAGAGAACAAGTGAAGAAAAGTACTACATCTCCAAGGTTGTCAAGAAGAGACCATTCGATGAGGGATGGCCTAGCAAGAAGCCAAGAGTTGAAGTAGAACAATCTAGAATAACACTCAAGCAAGTAAAGGAAGCAATAATTGAACAAAGTAATCTCAAAGTACTTTCTCAATTTTATGTTCTACTGGATGATAAAGGGAAGAGATCATTGGAAGAGGCCACAATTGTATACTTGAATAAGTATAATAGGGCTCTCATTGAGATTGTATCGTAAGTTCCCAAGATCTTATATGATCTCTTAGAATTAAGGAAAGAGATTTCTAGATTAGAGGAAGAGAGGATAAGAGAGTATGTGTTAGTGCAACTTTGTCCAATAATTTCTAAAGTGGAAATAGATAGAATTACTATAGAGAACAAGTGAAGAAAAGTACTACATCTCCAAGGTTGTCAAGAAGAGACCATTCGATGAGGGACGGCCTAGCAAGAAGCCAAGAGTTGAAGTAGAACAATCTAGAATAACACTCAAGCAAGTAAAGGAAGCAATAATTGAACAAAGTAATCTCAAAGTACTTTCTCAATTTTATGTTCTACTAGATGATAAAGGGAAGAGATCATTGGAAGAGGCCACAATTGTATACTTGAATAAGTATAATAGGGCTCTCCTTGAGATTGTATCGTAAGTTCCCAAGATCTTATATGATCTCTTAGAATTAAGGAAAGAGATTTCTAGATTAGAGGAAGAGAGGATAAGAGAGTATGTGTTAGTGCAACTTTGTCCAGTAATTTCTAAAGTGGAAATAGATAGAATTATTATAGAGAACAAGTGAAGAAAAGTACTACATCTCCAAGGCTGTCAAGAAGAGACCATTCGATGAGGGACGACCTAGCAAGAAGCCAAGAGTTGAAGCAGAACAATCTAGAATAACACTCAAGCAAGTAAAGGAAGCAATAACTGAACAAAGTAATCTCAAACTACTTTCTCAATTTTATGTTCTACTGGATGATAAAGGGAAGAGATCATTGGAAGAGGCCACAATTGTATACTTGAATAAGTATAATAGGGCTCTCATTGAGATTTTATCGTAAGTTCCCAAGATCTTATATGATCTCTTGGAATTAAGGAAAGAGATTTCTAGATTAGAGGAAGAGAGGATAAGAGAGTATGTGTTAGTGCAACTTTGTCCAGTAATTTCTAAAGTGGAAATAGATAGAATTATTATAGAGAACAAGTGAAGAAAAGTACTACATCTCCAAGGTTATCAAGAAGAGACCATTCGATGAGGGATGGACTAGCAAGAAGCCAAGAGTTGAAGCAGAACAATCTAGAATAACACTCAAGCAAGTAAAGGAAGCAATAAATGAACAAAGTAATCTCAAACTACTTTCTCAATTTTATGTTCTACTGGATGATAAAGGGAAGAGAGCATTGGAAGAGGCCACAATTGTATACTTGAATAAGTATAATAGGGCTCTCATTGAGATTGTATCGTAAGTTCCCAAGATCTTATATGATCTCTTAGAATTAAGGAAAGAGATTTCTAGATTAGAGGAAGAGAGGATAAGAGAGTATGTGTTAGTGCAACTTTGTCCAGTAATTTCTAAAGTGGAAATATATAGAATTCTTATAGAGAACAAGTGAAGAAAAGTACTACATCTCCAAGGTTGTCAAGAAGAGACCATTCGATGAGGGATGGCCTAGCAAGAAGCCAAGAGTTGAAGCAGAACAATCTAGAATAACACTCAAGCAAGTAAAGGAAGCAATAACTGAACAAAGCAATCTCAAACTACTTTCTCAATTTTATGTTCTACTGGATGATAAAGGGAAGAGATCATTGGAAGAGGCCACAATTGTATACTTGAATAAGTATAATAGGGCTCTCATTGAGATTGTATCGTAAGTTCCCAAGATCTTATATGATCTCTTAGAATTAAGGAAAGAGATTTCTAGATTAGAGGAAGAGAGGATAAGAGAGTATGTGTTAGTGCAACTTTGTCCAGTAATTTCTAAAGTGGAAACATATAGAATTCTTATAGAGAACAAAGAAAAGTTCAAGAGTAAATCAAGGGTGAACAAATTAATGATTGAGAAAAAAGAAGATGTCCATAAGGAGACTGAAATTTTTTTGAGGGAAATTCTTTCAAAGTATCAGTATGAGGTGATTCTTGAGAAATCTCAAGAAGATGTTCAAAAGTTTGTTCTAGAAGTCCTAGGAATGCCATCCCGAGGAAATGAGCAAAAAGTTGTTGAACCAAGAGGACAGATAGCCCAAAAACTTGACACAAATGCTCAGGGAGATGTAGGAGTTGAGGATACTATAGTTGTGGAGGCAAATGTAAGTAATAAGGAAGTTGATGTGGGTGATGGAACTTAGAACCCTTCAGTGGTGACTATTGAACCTAAGAAGGAAGCATAGAAGGTAGTGGAGGTAGAGAAGGGAGTAGAGGAAATAGAAAGCAAGGTTGAGCAGATTCTAGTGGCAATAAATACTGTAGTATATGAGAAGGAAAAGCAGATTATGATCCATGCAGATTTCACCTAAGGCCCCATCAATCTTGACTCTCTATCCCCTATCTAGGAACTCAAATTGGTTGCACTTGCTCAAGCCAAAGCAAGTGAAGAGTTACTGAAATATCACACAAGGACAATGAGGAGATATCATTGGCAACAAGTGTTCTTGAGAAAATTTTGCCATCTTTCAAGAAGGACTCATCCAACACACCCTCCGACAAGCTAAAGAGTTTGCTTGAGTCAGTCAATTCTCATTTTGAATCATTAGATAACTTGTTGAGGCAAAGGTTCATAGCAATTTTAATGCTATGAGGATGAGGACAATTTTGAGAATGATTGAAGGAGATTGAAAAATTTTGGTCACTTGTTTTGAAGGCATTCAAGATGCATTGGTCAAAGGAGGAAGAATCTACAAGTCATTCTTCTTATTGCCTAAGTTCACTATTGAGTTTGATAAGAAGATAAAGGAATGTGAAGGATAGTTGGCCAACCTATCCAATCTTATGATCCTTAATCCATTTTTGCAAGTAGTAGAGAAAATCGGGTGATAATTGTTGGCAAATACACACTCCAATGAGATATTGTAGGTGATTGAAGGTTTTGTCATTGATGGCAACCTTGCAATCCTATGACACCGGCAAGAAAATTTACGGGCACCAATAAAGATAGACTCTACACTAGCACAGAGACCACTGGTAGTGAAAGGAAGCATACCGGCACAGAAGCCGATAGGAATTTTGTTTGCAATATTTTTTTTTAATTATTGTAAAATCATTGTAAGCCAACTTGGCTAGTTGTAAAATGACTCATATATGTATGAGATCATTATAGAACATTTCTAAGGAAGGAGATAGGTGAAATAAGGCAGACCTATTATGTGAATTATAGGTTAAGGGTTTATGTATGAAGTAGAGCTAAAATTGGTACTGGATCTGGCATAGTAGATGCTATTTTGAAGTAGTACAAGTCATTGGATTTATATAATCCATTTTGTAAGTCAGTGAGACTTCCCATTTTGTAATTGAGTAGTGAGCTCTAGGCACTTGGCCTTCCTACATGTGCAGGCCCCTCTTGTAGCAGTAATATTCTCTTATTGGCTAGTAAGTGAATATTGTGGGTTACAAATCCCATCAAGGTTTTTCCCACACTGGGTTTCCTCATTAAACTACTGTGTTATGGTGTGATTTCTTGTGGATGTTGTTATCTCTGTTTATTTCTTTATTTCTAGTTTACCGGTATACAGTATTGATATTCTTTACATGTTTTAAGTTAAGAAAATCTTACAACTGGTTAGATACTGATTCACCCCCCCCCCTCTCAGTATCTATGGGAATCTTAACAATAATTTTACTTGATAAAATCAAGAGTATGAGTCAGGAGAAGGATAGGATTGTAGAAAGAGTGGGAGAGATAAGGAATCTAATCACTCCCTAATTAGACACTTAGTAGTCTATAGGATTCTCATAATGCATTGAGTAAAAGTGTTCCTACAGATCTTAGGGCAGCAAAGATGCATACATATCTATTCAGTGCCCTCATATCTATTTTGGACAATCTGAAGTAGGGATGGGATGACCATTTGCAATCATTGAAGAATATTTTTACAAATATCTTCAAATTATTTTAAGTTTTGAGAAAATTTTGATATGAAGATACTTTCCTTTGTTATTGATGTCAAAGGGGGAGATAGGGAAATAAAAAAAGGTGTATAGCCTTAGGGGGAGTCTGTAGAAGTTTTTTTTTTTGCAAGTTTACAGTGTATGACATTTTTGGTTTGACACAATCATTTTTCACTAAGTGTTTCCGTCAATGTCAAAGGGGGAGATTGTTGGCAAGAGACATTGCATAAGTATAGATAAGTATATGGGAGTTTTCATTGATGGCAATGTAGCTTAGAGTCTTCATCTGAACTGTATATATTCATCCTACCAGAAGTATGAAATTCAATTTTTCTTGTCTCGAAGGTGGAACATAATATTTGACAGTATGAGAGTATCTTGAGTAGATCTTTACTTTGGTTGCACATTTTTCTTTGTAGTAACACAGGTAGTTGGTTGGATGTCTGGAGTAGCTTATTATAGAATCTTAGTCTCTAGTGTTGTCTTTCATGTATGATTGAAGATCCGATATTTGACATTTCAGGAAGAACAATTCTATTTGGCCAGCTAGTGATGTAACATTTTGTGCAGAATTATTGGAATGATTTTGGTGATTGATTTTGTGTTCAAGTTTGCTTGGAAGATGTGTGGGAAGTGTGTAGTTAGTTTGTTTTGGTCCACATATGCATTGGTGATCGGATTTAGTTGAAACATCTTAATTGTTTCATATTTTGCAAGTGTTATTGAAGCTGACTTGTTGGTGAGCTAAATTTATGTTGCGGATATATATAAGAGATTTGTGAGGCCCTACCCCAACCCATCCTAGTATTGCAGTGATTTTGATGTTGGAACTATTATGGATGTTTTATTTCTATGAATTATAGATATAGATCTTTATATGATCCCAGGATTGGATAACATTGATATATTAATGCTTCATTTCTATGCATTATGGATATAGAATTTTATATGATTCTAGGATAGGATAACATTGAGATGATGTATGTCATTTATTTTATTTTTAGGACGTTATTATGATGCTATAAATATGATGCATATCTTATGAATGGATTTAATTTATGAGGATTATGATAATTGCTTATGTGGATTGCTTTCATATATGGTAAATTGATTTGTATGATGTCAATTGTATTCAGAGTGATTGATTTGTATTCTTATTTATGTGTTTAATATTATATGAGGCTATTTGGGAATTACTAATGTGTAATTGAGATGCATAGGAAAATTATCCATGCGACCTTGAAAAAATTATGGAGAATCAAGCCTAGGTCTATGTACGATTGTGAAGCCAGGGGTTGTCTATTTGGAGAGACAACCCCTCATTTGTAAACGTATTTTAATTTGTAAATGTTATTCTTGCATGAGTGTTCAATTTGGTGATTTGTTTAATTTATAAATTTCAATAGGGACAATTGCCATGTGTGTATTTATGATGTGGAATTCATTTTGTAGTGTCAGTTGACACGTGTGTTGTATGTTGAGTTGGCATTGTCATGCCTCTTTTTTTGAGGAATTTATTTTACTAATGTTATATTTCCAATTATCCTTGAAGGACCCAAGTAAACCTAGGATAGTGAGCCATTAGGAGGGTCAACTCAGAGTTGACCCGTAGGTAAACTTTGGGTGGACTTTTAAAGGGTTAAACAACCTCCTAGAGTCAGTTTAGGAGCATTTTTAGTGGGCCATATGGTGTACCTATGGATGAAGGCCAAATTTGGCCATGTGTCCACTCCCTAGGACTTGTTTAACCTCCCCAAAAAGTGAGTTGCCCAAGTTGCCCAAATTTCATCTTTAGGAGAGCCTTCCTTGGTTAGATAACCTTCTTGGTATGTGTCATTCCTTTTCCCCATTCCATTTCCCTTTTTGAGGTGCCTTGGTTAGGGAGTGTGTAAGGCTTTGGGAAGACCAACCAATGTGATCTCTCACTCTATCCAAGAGGTTGGAAAGAGTGAGAGAATCCTTCTTAGGCAAGGGATTGAGACTTAGGAAGTTAATCACCCACTCTC
Organism: Cryptomeria japonica; assembly: GCF_030272615.1. Lineage (NCBI taxonomy): Eukaryota > Viridiplantae > Streptophyta > Pinopsida > Cupressales > Cupressaceae > Cryptomeria > Cryptomeria japonica. Next base: position 690,725,574 of record NC_081411.1, read on the forward strand.
CATCTTTGGAGACTAGATCTTGAAATTTTGGAAGCAAGTTTAGGATAGAATTTTTTAGCTAAGTGTTGAAGGAATGAAGTGTGGATTTCGGTTGTTCTTCTCCAAAATATCCCTTGTAAACCCTTGGAAGATTCAAGGTTGGTTTCATCTCTTTCTTGTATGGTGTAATTTTTCCTTTGAAAGATTGCTTGAATGTAGTTTGTTTTCCTCCTTTGTGTTTAATTTGTGAAGAAATATATCTGAGCTTTCACTTGTTTTGGATATGCATTTTATTTGTGTTTTGGGAGTATCCAAGGCCAACTCACCCTTGGGAGGGTATAGTGGCCTTGGGGTGGAGGTTTGTATGACATCCTTAGAGTGAGAGGCTCTCTTTGGAAGAGAGTGATCTCAAGGGTTTGTTTTTGTGACCCTTGCTGCATAGTTATTGTTTATGCATTTGGGGGTCATAAGGGGAGATATTATGGCTTGTATGCCTTGGGGGTCAGAAGGATGTTGGGACAAAATGAACTTGTGTTGTGTTATTGGTTTCAATGAGATGGTTTGTGTTCTACTATTTTGTAGTTCTTCTCAAGGTACTTAGTCCACCTCCACCCTTGTAAAATTCACATTTGGTGACGATGTTAAGCCTTGGGATGGGAATATGTTTGTTGTAAGTTTGTCATGCTTGTTTGTGTTTGCTTGAGTGTAACCCATCTAGGTCTTGGTTCTCCAATCTCGGGGGTGGCTTCTAGTAAGCCTAGTTTGGGAGGTGAGCCCTCCATGGTCACAACCTTAAGATTTTGTAATGCAGGTTTGCTTGGAAAAGAAGAAAAAGGAAAGCTAGGAGTTGCTACAATATTATTTATTTGAGTTGCAAAAGAATAATGTATTTATTTATTTAAGTCCCCATTTATTAGAAATGAGAGGATAGTTGGGTATTTCATCCATTTGTAAAGTTGACATATTGTATTCAAAGTATTGTTTTAAGAAATGCATTCTTTTGTTAAGATGTTATTGTAAAATGAAATACATATTTGTGGTCAAGTTTTCTATAGTTTGAGTTAAAATCTATTGCTTTTATTTCTTGAAAATAAAGAAAGATATTCTATCTCCTTATGCATATTGAAAATAATAGAAATAAATAGAATAGAAAAGCATGAATGTTAGTAAGCTAGAAATAAACATTTAGACCTATCTATTTAGTTCCAAATGCAAATATAGCTAAATAGATTTTAGTATGAACATTAAAGTTGCATTTAACTTGGTAATATAGTTTTAAATGAATTTAAGGCTAATATGTTAATGCTGTAATTTATTTAATTCTATCATTTTTATTACGTTATATTATTGCATAAAATAAATCTAGATTTAATATCCTACCTCCATAGTTCACTATATGATTTATAAAAGAAAGAAAAAAGAGCATTTAGATAGATATGCATTCTTCCACCTTATTGTGTTTTAGAGAGTATAAAATTTAAACTTAGAGGGATCAAGATATCCAATGAGAAAAATATTAATTTTTATATGCCTTGTATAAAAAAAAAAGGAATGCAACAAAAATAAATCTAATACATGACTAATAGATTTATGTTTATTTTAAAATGAAGAAATGGTTTATTTAAAATGTTAATATGCTGTTAACAAGGTTGACTATTACTTTATTTTTAATGGTTGCATGTTTAAATGAAAATAAAATAAAAGAGTATATATATATATATACTTGTGGTTTTTTTTAAACTATATAAAATAGGAAACATTTTTTAATAAAAATAAAAATAAAAAATTAACTTCAACCCTACCGAGGGTCCTACAGAGCCGAAGCTCCGCGCAGGAGACCCTTGGCGGCCCGAGACCCACAGAGGTGTTGGTGGCGCCGCTGCAGGCTGTGACCTACAGGGATGTCGTGACACAATACGGATCGCGCCCCATAGGGATGCCTCAGCGTCACTATAGGCCGCAACCCGCAGTGGTGCCACTGCGAGTAGCCCCACAGAGAACCACTGCCGCCCTTTATAAAACCTATCGCTCACTGTCTTAGGACCCTCCCACGACACTATAGATTTACTTCACCTCTGCCATTCGCTCCTCCAACCTGCATAACACGAAACCCTAACCCGAATTTTGAGTTAGGGTATTCATGAATTAGTTTAGAGGGGGAGTATGGAAGTTATTTTATAACCTTTAATTAGGTTTTCTATATGTGTTATTTTAAATGGTATAAGAATAAAAGAGGGGGAAACCCTATTCAAAATTTGAATAGGGTATCCCATGTTCTTTTTTTATCTTTTGACTATGTAAATTTTAATCAATTAATTTCAATATCTCTTATATATGTATTTGTATATAGTCTAATATATATATATAGGTTTAGTTGGATTAATCTATTATATATATTTATATATAATATATGCTATATAAGCATATTGGTATATATGAATATATATAAGATATATGAGTTAAAACCTTTCTTGGTTATTTTTTTTATTAATAAGTGTTATTAACATGCTTTTGTTAATATTTAGACCTTAGGGGTTTAATTATTTTGCCAACATTAAATAAGTCTCATAGGGCAATTTACATTGTGGATTTTCTTAACCCTTTAGTCAAATTCGAAACGCATTATTATTATCACTCAACTGATTATTAAATTTTAATAATCTAAGTACTAGAATTAATTTAATTAATTCTTAGAACAATTAAAGGATTATTTGAGGTTAATAATATCCCTTGTGAGTTTAGTTGTAGATTATTGTTCAAATTTATTAATTAAAGAAATAATAATGGTTCTTTTGGAGAGTTATTTCCACATTGAATTTAATTTTGCATGCTTGATTAAGTTAACTAGATTAACTTTAGTAAACAACTCTTCTAATTTCTCAGAGTTAAAACATAGTTAAGCCAAGACTTAATTATTTCTTTTTTTATTTTAGCTTAATTAGTTTTATTAGGTTGTTTTAAAAAAATTGTTGTTCCATTTTTGCCCAAAAGTTTGGGCACAACATTTTGGTATCAGAGTGAGATTTCCAACACTAGAAACCTTTCTCCATTACATTTCGCTTTAATTATTTAATTAATTAAATTTTTTCTCCAAAACATTATTTGTTTATTTTATTTTATTTTATTTTCTCATAAGGATGCCTCCGACTACGCGACAAGCTTGCAAGCATGGTAGGGGTCCTAGGCATGCACATATGGCACATGAAGATGTTGATAGGGAGGACCGGTTCCGAAAAGGAACTAAGAAGCTCCTCTCGAATGACCGGTTGACCCAAAATGAGACATCTTATTAGCACTTCAGAACCTAATTGGGATAGTACAGGATAGGCTTCCAGCAGTTGACCATTAGGCAGAAAACCAGAATTAAAGGAGCCATAGATTAGCAGTTAGGGAATGGAGTAGAAGTCCACCTCCTAATCCCTTAGAGGGCCAAGCTAAGCATGAGCGTGAGTCCTTTCATTTACTCGAACCACCTCCAATAGAAGCACCTGTATATTTTGAGAGAGCACGTCATGATCCAGGGGATCCGATTAGAGAGGTTTTGTGCTCCAACCACCATCTTTTGGGGGATCTACCAATGGGGTAGAAGCTCCATATGGAATGACAATTCACCTTTTGAGAGGAATGGCCTCTACATGGTGGAGATGGGAGGAATACATGTGTGGCCTAGTTGTAGACACCCTCACACGGAAGATCTTTATAGAGAGGTTGAGGGAGAGATCCCCGTCGGATCAGTTCCATGATCTCTAGTAGAAGGATCTCTCAGTGACCCAGTATGAGAGTAAGTTCTTCGAGCTCCTACCATATGTGGATTACCTGAAGGACAAGAACCTTCTCATCAACTATTTTATCAGGGGACTAAATGTGAGGATAGCAGAACCGATGAGAATGGCCGCTCCAGGAAGCCTTCGAGTTGCCATGGAGAAGACCTTGATAGCAGAGAAAATCCATGTCAGGCCTTAGGACATGAGGGATCGGTTTTAGAACTGAAACCTTGCACCTCAATCTTTTGGATTTGGAAACCCCACTGGAAAGGTAACCACAGGAATACATCGGGGTCCTTTAAACCCCCTCCTCCATAGTAGTCACAGCAAAATCGAAGGCAGAGGCCCCCTTAGGGACAGTAGGGCTTTAATCCCAAGCAGTGGCATTCACAGGGTCCTAAGTGTGACTAGAGAGCACAAGGTACTTACACACCTTCAGCACAGACTCAACAGTCCTCCAAGGGTGGGTATAGTGGTTCGAGCAGGATAGGTGGATAGTCTTTCTCTAGGCCTCAAGGCATACAGTTTCAGGCACATGGTGCTTGTTTCACATGTGGAACCATCGGGCACAAGGCGAGAGAGTGTTTGCAGGGTCAGATGGCAGGTAATTAGAGGATGGAAAGATCAGAGCCTATAGTTGGGGACATGGGTAAGTCCCATAGAGTCTTTGCAACAGTTGACAACCACCAAGCAGAGCATCAGGCCACAATCATAGAGGCTACAGGTATGATCAAAGGTAGTAGTGTTTCTATCTTATTTGATTTTGGAGCTATTGATTCTTTTATATCTCCATTGGTAGTGGAGCATTGTGGGCTAGTGCGATCTAGGCAAGGTGTTAGTTGGGAAGTGGAGTTGGCTTCATGAGCTAGAGCATTAGTTGAGTCAGTGGTTAGGGGCTGTCAGCTTCAGATTGGTAGTACGACCACCTTAGTTTACCTTTGAGTCACACCTCTAGGATCTTATGGCATTGTTCTTGGCATGGATTGGCTATATGCCCACAGAGCCAAGATGGATTGTCACCAGAAGAGGATTGAGTGTGTGGATGATTAGGGTACCTCTATAGTTATTTCAGGGATTCAGAGGCCCATGTCTCTTCGTATGATTTCTACTATGCAACTTAAGCAGAGCATGCGAAAGGGATGCTAGTTGTTTGCTATCACCATCAGTGATAGAGAGGAAGAAAATGAGGAGCCTTCCCTAGATGATCATCCCATCCTTGAGGAGTTTGCAGATGTGTTTCTAGCCGAGCTACCTAGTATGCCACCTAGCAGAGAGATTGACTTCCACATAGATCTTGTACCAACAGCGAAGCCAGTTTCAAGAGAACCTTATAGGATGACCACAAATGAGCTTGTTGTTCACCAAAAGTGATAACCCAAGAACACCTACAAATCTATCTATGAGATAGCCAAGCTCAATCAATGAAACACTTCAGGGCTTGGACAACATAACATAGGATCCTAATGATCCTCCTACACTTTAGGTTCTACTAGACCTAGGGGGGATACCCTTTTATGCATTAAATACAACAATTACAGACACATAACTGCATCAACAATAAGCAGATAGATCATTCCATAGACTCACCGAATTTAGAAATACACTACAAATTGGCTAGATTTTTATGAATCATGAATGAAAACAGAGTTTGGAATGAAAAGAACACAACCCCTAAACACAAAGGGAAATAGATTTTCTTTTAATTTGAATTAATCTAAAAACATCCCCAAACTTGCAAGACCAGTGCCTTGTTCATTGGGCAACAGAGTCACACGCAGAACTTTAAATATGCATCCTAGTCACAAATTGGTTCTCCTTAAATGATATCCCTACATTAACACCTTATATTAATGCATTACTCAATTCCACTCACAAAAAATCATCAAATCTAGGACACATTCCATTATTCATGACTGATTACAGAGTTTAAAACCTTCCTTGAAGGATACCCACAAACAATCACACAACTTCCTTGAAATTGACAAATTTCATCCTCCTTGAGGATTGAATTCATAATAATGAAAAAAACATATGACAGAGACAATCTTGTGGGAAATTACTCATGCCTGACACAAGTAAAGTCTGTAACTAGAAAATACATCTTGAATACTGCACTGTAATCCTCTCTACCCTGAAACCAAACAAAAGCATTTACAAACTTGGGTCAAGATATTGAGAAAATGGAAGCCATCAAATCTGGAGCATTTTTCCAAAATTTTGGAACCCTTACAATGAGAAGATAATTAGAATAAGAAGGAAGAGGGAACAAATCAGGTCTGCAACTGAAATTGCCAAGTGTCTCTTTTTCCAACTGAATTTCAATTCCTTCATCATTTCCATGGAAACTACTCTCAAAATATCTAATCTTTGTTGAAAAAAAATTCATAACTTCATTCTTCATCTCGAGAGCTTTCTGGTGATATATGATACTTGCCATTTTGACAAAAAATGGACCTCTGGGTGAATTAATCATGTTGTGTGGCTCTGTCATTTAAATTTTTCAATAATCTACATTTAACTTTGATTTTTGGCTCCTTTTGTGCCTTGACCCTGATTGGTTGATGGGATCCACTAAGCACCACCCAGGATGACACCTCATTACTACCACATGCATGCTTTGTCACTGCCACTTGTTTGTCCACCTGTACGCCACATGTGTGCCATGTCACTGCCACCTCATCACCACTGGGATAGGACCCACCTGCTAGAAAGCCATGTCACACTGCCACCTGGCTTTCACCATTTTGGTATGGGTAAGTTTCATGCATCTTCGGGCTCTGAAATCATGCGAGCCATTGGATCTCCACGGACTTGCTTGATCTTTAACTCCTCACTTTCGTTGCATTTTTGGCCTGGGATTTTTGCCATTTCATAGACCTTAATTGACGAGCTTCTTTCCTTTGTGAATTCGGGCAAGCCGTCCCATCTCCTGAATGTGCAGGGTCTTTAACCATCACTGAGCTTTTCACCATTTTGTAGCCTTTAACCAGTGAGCATCTCCACCCTGCGAAGTCACGCTGACCGTCGATCTGCTTGGGATCTGCTTGCTGGTTAAGCCGTCTGTTTCCTACAAAACTCGCCTACCTACCTCAGGATCCATGCCTACGTGGGGTTTGCATGTCGCTGCTCAGTCAACCTTCTTAGTTGCCTTGGAGTCCATGCCCACATGCGTGGGGTCCACTTGGGCACCATCTATCAAAAGCCTTGAGGCTTTGATATGATACTTGGGTGGAGATTTGTATTTAAATATCAAAGGGTTCCCCTCCATGGTGAATGTCGGATAATGCATTATGCTTGGGAATGCATTTGTGAAGCAATTTCTACAACTTTAATGGCCTCTCTCATTATACTAACTGCTCAAAATTTCTTTACCTATTGTCACATAAGGGAGGATGCTATTACATTTTGCATTTGGTGTTTCATGTTGGGGAGGAGTATGCACTGTGGGTTTTAGCTATTTCATGCCTACCAATATGCATTTGCTGGAACTTGTTTTAATGCCTTCCACGCTACCTGCTGCATTTCTTTTGAAATTCTTTGATGACCCTCTTCTCCATCACCACATTTTTTACCTCTGCACTTACCCATCACGTGGACTTTGCTTTGTCCAAACCTTCTCTGCAACTTCAAATCCCACTCCACATTGGCATGCTCTGCAAACTCACCTAGCATGTGGAGGGAGGTCTCTAGTTGGCATTAATTTGTCTTTGTAGTCCCTTTGCCAAACAAGGAGCTTCGATTGTTGCATTTGTTTTTGGTTTCTAGCAATGCCCCCTTTCAACACCCAACGTGAGCTTAGGAAGATGGCTTCAAACACCATGTGCCATATTGATTTGCATTTGACTGTTGTTTATTGGGCTCCAACCTAGCATTTGCCACGTGAGAATTGCTGAAGTCTTTTTGCAAACTTCTCCAACACCATGTGCCAAACTTCAGCAAAGAGGGAGGATGCTAGGGTTTTCAACACTACCAATATGCATTTTCTTGAATTTTTTTACTACTGGCAAAGCCATGTAGCAACTGCTAAAACCTCTGCAGTCTTCTCCAACACCATGTTGTAGCAAGGAAGGAGTTTTAGTTTTGAATACCATTTCATACTGCATTGGGGCTTCAACACATTTGTTACTTCCAAGGCCACACACACAATAGAGAAAACAAAATGGCATATGCTTGGAATTTTATAGAATGGTCTGCTATGCTGAATGGGAATCTCTGGCTATACACCAATATTCAGAAAGATGTCTTTTAGAGCGTCAATACCCTCACCAATTCTCTTTGCTAGTTCCATAAGAGTCATCCCATCAAAAATGTCAATAATCTTATCACGTTAAAAACATATTTCTCTCTTTGGCCTACACATTAGCATTTCGGATATATGTCCATTCATCCATATGTAACCAATCAAATGAAGTCGCCTTTCACCATCCTACTGGTGAATTGCAATCGAGCCAGGTCGGGCCCCAAAGTGGGTCTGACTAAAAAAAATTTCATTTTCATACAACTGACCTCTAAAATGCTTCAGGAACCTTACCCATACCTCTGGAAATGATTGGCATCACTTTCGGATCATCAGACTGAGTTTTGCAACTTTCAAGCACTTATGCCACATTTTCGTATTTAATCGCGAAGACGTAATTTTCAAACCTGTCAAAACACCTTTCTGGATCTCGCCATTTGATAGGCGTGTACTTTGAAATACAAGAATGAACTCTACCAAATGGTTTATCAAAATGAGTCCCGAGCGAAGAGATATTAATCAGCGAAAATGACCAACTAGCTTTGTCGACACTGCGGACATGATGAAGTCAATGTTCTGGCAACACATGATGTCTTTCTCAAAAATATCAAACAACCTTCGTAGGCCCTCAAATTTTAAAGACAGATACCTTGAAGTACATATTAAACCTTTGGATTCTTAGTTTGACCAAAATTCTAACTGGGTGCAAATGGCGCGCTCATTAAAATGGCTACTTTAACTGATGTAGCACTGAAAGCACGGATCACTGAAAACGATGACTCAATGAACCCTTTTGAAAACCAATCAAACAGATTGGCAGAGGCTTGAAATTTGAAATGTAGCTCATCATTTATACCAACAATAGCCTAGAAAAAAAAGTTTGGCATAAAACGTAGTGAGGCAACTTTTACACTTTGTGCAAAACAAGGCTCCGACTAGCTGTCAAAACAGGGCCTTGTCAAACCACACAAACTACAAACTGATTTGGCTTTGAAAACTAAGCAAATGAATTCATGAAGACTTGGAATTTTGAAAGATCACTCAAATTTATGCATAAAATTGAATCCATTTTGAGATTCTCCATGACGATCAACAGGGCAAAATATATAAACACCTAAAGTAGGCTATTTAATAAAATCTGCATTTGTGCCTAAAATGCACTTTCAGCTCACCCCTTGAAATGGGTACCTCATAAACTTATCCAAATTGAATTCTGAAAGTTTCACATCATTGAATAGGCCAAATGAAAGGTGTATGACATGATTCCTGAGCCTTACCCTTTGAAAATCAACCGGCTCCATTTTGCCCTCTCTCTAACTAGGCCATTCAAACTGACTCATTTGGAAATGCAAAGCAAAAATTTGAATTAGGCCTCAAAACTTGACTCAATTTTAATGAGTCCCAACAGAGCTTAATGAGTTCAAGATGCAGCTTGAGGAACTCTTAGAGAAGGGTCACATTCATCCTAGTGTCTCCCCTTGGGGTGCACCAGTCATCTTTGTAAAGAAGAAGGATGGATCGGTTTAGTTATGATTGATTACAGGCAGTTGAACAAAGTGACCATCAAGAACCATTATCCCTTGCCTAGTATCAATGATTTATTTGATCAGCTTCAGGGTGCTAAAGTGTTTTCCAAGATAGATCTGAATTCAGGGTACCATCAGCTGAGGATAGTGGAGAGTGATATCCACAAGACCGCGTTTCGTACCAGATACGGCCACTATGAGTTCACCATGGTCCCTTTCAGTCTTACGAATTCTCTAGTTGTATTCATGAGTCTCATGAATGGGGTATTCCACACTTTCCTTGACCAATTTGTGATTGTGTTGCTCGATGACATATTGATATATTCTCAGAATGAGGAGGAGCACGAGGAGCACTTGAGGCAGGTATTGCAGTGCTTGAGGGAAAATCAGCTATATGGTAGTCTGTCAAAGTGTGAATTCTTAAGGTTAGGGGTCAGATATTTAGGTAATGTTATATCTGGTGATGGGATCTCAGTTGACCCATCGAAGATCAAAGCTATTATGGATTGGCTAGCACCAACTAATGTGACAGAGGTCAGGAGTTTCATGGGTCTAGCAGGGTATTATAGATGCTTCGTTGAGGGATTTTCCAGAGTTGCACATCCCATTACATCCCTTCAGTGAAAGGGAAAGAAATTTGAGTGGACAAAAAGGTGTGAGAAGGCCTTTCAGGATCTAAAAAGGGCACTCACTAGCGCAACTATTCTTATTGTGCCAGACCCCTCGGCTGATTTCATGGTATGCACAGATGCTTCTTTGGATGGATTAGGAGCAATCCTTATGTAGGAGGGTCGAGTTATAGCTGATGAGTCTAGGAAACTTAAGACTCATGAGCTTAACTACCCTACTCATGACCTTGAGCTTGCAGCAGTAGTGCATGCACTTGTGAGGTGGAGACACTTCCTTTTGGGTCATCATTTTGAGCTTCATTCAAACCATCAGAGCTTGTAGTACATCTTCACTCAGTTGAATCTTAATGCTCATCAGAGAAGATGGATGGAGTTTTTATGCGAGTATGATTTTGACATTCACTACATTAAGGGGAAAGAGAATGTGGTTGCAGATGCCTTGAGTAGGAGGCGTCATGAGGTATACTCCATATCTATGAGCACAAATTTGAGAGATCATATATTGCAACAATTGCCAGAGGATGGATGGTATTTGGAGGTTTGTTAGGTGAATCGATCATTGGAGACCCTAGAGGGGAAGTATGTTATTTATTCCTTAGAGTTTGATGGACTATTACGCCATAGAGGGTGCATCTATGTACCTTCTTCTCGGGGATTGTGAGAGTTCATTATCATGGAGGCTCATATAGCTCCTTATGCAACACATCCCGAGGTTAAGAAGATGCATGCAAACTTGAGACAATTATAACATTGACCAGGTATGTGATAACCTATTGCTGAGTTAGTAGCCCGATGTCTTGAGTGTTAGAGAGTCAAGGCGGAGCACCACCATCCTGATGGGTTGCTCTAGTCCTATGCTAGACTAGAATGGAAGTGGGATACTATATCCATGGATTTCATCATTGGTCTTCCCATGTCATCTTGTCACCATGATGCCATCTTCGTGACAGTTGACAAGTTGACCAAAGTGGCCCACTTCTCACTAGTTCGGACTACCTTCATAGTACAAGCAATGGCATAGGTGTTCTTGCGAGATGTTGTTAGACTTTATGGCATTCCACACAAGATTATTTTTGATAGAGACTCCCTTTATACTTCTTCCTTTTGGAAGGCGTTACAGGCACCCATGAGTACCAGACTCAACTTCAATACGGCCTATCATCCAGAAACGGATGGTCAGATAGAGAAGGTAAACTAGGTGTTAGAGGATATGCTCCACAGTTAAGTCATGGATCATCAGACTAGATGGGAGGATTACCTTCCTTTAGTAGAGTTTGCCTATAATAATGGGCATCACACTTCTTTGGGGATGTCACCTTTTTAGGCCTTGTACGGTAGACCTTGCAGGACACCTTTAAGTTGGGACTGTATTGAGTATAGAGTGGCCATAGGTCTTGAAATGGTTCATGATATGGAGTAGCAGGTGATTTTGATTAGACTGATAACTCAATGATGAACTGATACTACTAACCTGGTATTGAGAGGGGGGGATGAATTAGTACAAACAAAAATACAGTCCTAAATTGGTCTGACAGTAGACACTTCAAATGACTGCCAAACAGTGACACCAGTTTGAAATAGAGTGCAACCAGTAAAGCTAAGACTGATTGAGACAAGCATTAACTGGTTACTCACTTAGCTTTTCACTCAACTCAAGACTACCTTACCATTTCTCCCTTATGCATAAATAGGTAATCTGCCATCAGATCATAATAACAACTAGTTCAACATGTTTTATTGAGAGGAATAAAACACAGAACCATTATACGCTTGACAGACAATAGCAAAGCATCACAAGATAAAAGCATCACACATGACACACATATTTTTCACGTGGAAACCCAACTGGGAAAAACCACGGTGGGGATGAATACCCACAAGCTATTTTTGAACTCTTTAGAAATTTGCTCTGTTAGGAGCCCTGTCTGGTTAGAGACATTACAAAAGGTTCTGCTAGGAACTGATCCTGTTAGAGATCACCTAGTTAAGGGATGGCTACAATACCCGATTAAGGGTTAAACCCTGTTAAAGGTTACCCTGTTAGAGGATTTAAAGAACTCAATAGCTAAAGGATTTTGAACTCAATAGCTTTGAATTACCCTTTTAAAGGATTTACATCAAGTTGGTTAAGGCTACCCTATTAAGGGATTTTCCAACTGTTGAGGTGGTTAGAGATCAATAGGTATTACAATGATCTGGTAATAGCACTCAATGCCAATGCAGATCTACTTAAGCTCCTCCTCACCTTCTACACTTACACTCTACAGGTATCACTTCTCTCCTTTTGGTCTGGCAAGAATTACGTATCCCTTCTCTCGGATACACACACACAATTTTTGCCAACAACCTCAGAAAGAGACACAACATCAACCTTATAGGAAAACAGATAAGTTGGTAGCATAAACCCTAAACCTGTTAGGTTAAGGAATTGAAATGGTTCAATCCTGACCATTGAGAACACTCCATTAATTACAACAGTCTTGATCCAATCTCAAGACATTCTCCATCATCCATTTTCACCGATTTCATGGTGACTGATAACCCATCACACGTTATCACTATTTTACAAACTTCGCACATTCTCGAGGTAGATAGGAACAATCTCCTTCATGCAAGATCCTTCATGCACACAAGGCTGACATGGCAACATGATCTATTGTTCACTACAATGCTAACTTATCACACAATGTCACCGGTTGAGCCACACAGGCTTGAAGCACTTAAACCGAAAACCCTGAAGTTGAGACTACCAACTGGTAGTCATACAATTCTTCCATGTACCGGTTCCCATAACCATATGCCGATTCACCTTGAACAAGCACACTGCTTCACTTTGGCACTAATGTCAATTCACGGTGTTCTACCAGTTCTCTCATATGCCGGTTCTCACTTCTTCAGCATATTGACATCAATGACAACATACAATATCATTAAGTCCACATACCGGTTCACATAATGCCAACAATCTCCCCCTTTGGCATTGATGGCAATAAACAAAGATATCTTCTCTGCTTCACATCTTCTCCCCATTTTCTACAAATATCTTCTCCACTTCACATCTTCTCCCCCTTTGACAACAATGTCAAAGTGGAGGCACAAGCTTCCCTGTTCCATTATGTTGCTCCCCCTGAGGAGTAGCATCCTTCAACACATCAATCAAAAATAAATTTGACTATGAAATACCTGACTGATGTGGAGCATATGCTTTTAGTTTACCTCCTGAACGGGCAACACCCCTAATTCACCTCTTAAGTACATAAATGTAGTCTTTGGGAGAGGCTTGGTGAATATGTCTGCTAACTGTTCCTTACTGGAAACATGTTCTAGTGCAATCTCTTTGTTTTGAACCTTTTTCCCTTGAGAAATGATACTTAAGCTCAAAGTGCTTGGTTCTAGAATGTAAAACCAGATTCTTGGAGATATTAATTGCACTAGTATTGTCACAAAATATACTTACCGGTTCAGATATAGGAACTTTGAATCCATTTAATACATGCTTCATCCAAATTGTCTGAGTGCAGTTCATGAAAGTTGTAACATACTCTGCTTCCACTGCAGACTGAGAGATACAACTTTGCTTCTTACTCATCCATGAGACCAGTCTACCACTAAGAAAGAATGCACCACCAGTTGTGCTTTTTTGGTCATCTATATTGCCTGCCCGATCAACATTTGTGTATACTTTCAAGTTGAAATCCTTTCTATAAGGATACCACAATCCATAGTCAACAATTCCCTTCAGATACCTAAGAATCGGCTTGACTGCAACCAAGTGGGATTCTCTTAGACTTTTCTGGAACCTTGCAGTAATGCCAACTGCATGTGCAATATCTGGTCTACTATGCACTACATAATGCAATTTACCAATCATTGATTTGTATTCCTTCTCATCAACCAATGCTGAGTCATCCTCTTTGGATAGTTTACAACTGGTCACCATCAGTGTACCAGCCGGTTTGCTATATTCCATGCCAAAGGTCTTCAACACCTCTTTGACATACTTGGACTAAGTGATAAAGATTCCATCCTTCATCTGTTGGATCTGCAGTCCAATGAAGAATGTAATCTCCACTATGAGTGACATTTCAAACTCTTTCTTCATCTCATCTGCAAACTTATGACTCATCTTGTCATCTCCACCAAAGATAATGTCATCAACAAATACCTTACAAATCAGGATCTGATCTCCTTTAGACTTCAAGTAGATATTGCTATCTTCACTTGTTCTCTCAAATCCAATCTTCACAAGATGGGAATGTAGGTGTTCATACCATGCTTTAGGTGCTTTCTTTAGACCATATAAGGCTTTATGTAGCCTACACACCATGTCACTGTCTTTAGATAGGGAAAACCCATCTGGTTTCTCTATATACACCTCCTCTTCAAGTACACCATTTAGGAATACAGATTTTACATCCATTTGATATACTTTGAAGCCTTTAAAAGCTACATATGCAAGAAGCATACAAACTCCTTCCAATCTGGCTATAGGAGCAAAGGTTTCTCCATAGTCTTCTCCTTCTTCTTGAGCATATCCTTTGCATACCAATCTGGCTTTGTTTTTTATCACTGTGCCATCCTCATTCAGCTTATTTCTGAAGACCCATTTGGTACCAATGACATTTTTATGCTTCGGTCTGGGTAACAAAGACCATGTACCATTTTTCTCTATCTAGTCAATTTCCTCTTCTATTGCCTTGATCTAGTGTTCATCTTTATGTGCCTCTTTGAATGTTCTAGGCTCAAATTCAGAGATCATACATGAGTTTTCTCTGACCTTTCTTCTTGTAAGCATTCCTACATCCTTATCTCCTATGATCTACATAGGATCATGATTCAGCTTGACATACCAAGTAATGGTCTTTATGGATTCCTCTTTCTTTACTTCTTCATCCTCATCTCCATCAGTATCAGCATCTACATTTGTTGGTGTAGGAACACTGTTACTAGTACTTGGTTGACTGACAACCGATTCCCAGAAGGTTGCAACCAGTTCATTTACCGCTTGCTTATTATCGGTTTCCTTAGTTTTCTTAGAGGTTTCATCAACTCTTACATTCATGTTTTCTATAATTCTCTAAGTAATATTGTTGAAACACTTGAGAGCTTTTCTCTTGGTGGAATATCCTAGGAATATTCCCTCATCACATTTCACATCAAATTTTCTCTGGTGTTCACTCCTCTTGATGTAACATTTTCTACCAAACACTCTAAAGTAGCTGACCACAGGTGTCTTACCATTCCAATACTCATAAGGAGTTTTATCCTTACCTTTCTTGATGAGTACCTGGTTCATTGTGTAGACTGCAGTGCTCACCGCTTCTCTCCAAAAGGTGTGAGCTACCTTTCCTTAAATAAACATGGTTCTAGTTGCTTCAACCATAGTCTGATTATTCCTCTCTGCTAGGCCATTCTGTTGTGGAGTCTGTAGGGTAGACAATTGCCTCTTGATACCATTTTCTTCACAGTACTTGTTGAATTCACTGGAAGTGAATTCCCCTCCTTGATCAGTTCTCAGGCACTTGATCCTTTTACTACTTTTCTTCTCCACTAATGCTCTGAAAGCTTTGAACTTTACAAAGGCTTCAGACTTGTCTTTCAAGAATGTGATCCACATCGTTCTTGATTAGTCATCAATGAGAATCATGAAGTACCTATCACCTTACACATTTCTAGTTTTCATAGGACAACACAAATCAGTATGCACAAGATCAAGCAAGTTGTCAACAGTGAAAGATTTACCTTTAAAGGTTGAGGAAGACATTTTTCCCAATTGACACTCTCTACACAAGGTATTATCCAGTTTGCTTAGCACCGGCAAACCTCTAACTGCCTTAATCTTACTAGCTTTCACAATGTTATCAAAGTTTACATGGCAGAGTCTCCTATGCCATATCCAGCTATCATCAAATTTAGCCATAAGACATGTACTTATATTTGCATTCAGATGAAATAGGTTACCTTTGGTCTACATGTCGGTGGCCACCAATTCACCATCCTTTCCTTTGATTCTACAAACTCCATTCTTGAATTCCAGAGTGAGGCCACTGTTATTTAGCTGGGAAACACTTAGAAGGTTGTGTCTGAGACCATCAACCCAATACACATTATTAGCACTACTCTTTCCATTCAGAGAGATGGACCCTCTACCTTTGACCATGCATGGTGCTGTTGGGAAAAATGGTGTCTCAACCTTGCATTTATGTGAGGTTACTATTTATAGTAAGTTTTCATTTGAGCACGAAATGGTGCGAAACTCTCCCTGAAGCTTCTGGTTGGCTAGATAAGCATTCCGGTAAAGTTGTGTCCCAAGGTCACAGCTAGTTTTGAAGATATTAAAGTTTTCATCTTGGAGGGGTGCAATAAAATGTTTAAACTTAATTTTGGGGGATTTAGAGGCTCCAAAATGCCCTAAAAAGTGGCCATAACCAGCACAATAGGTTACGAGGTGATAGAGCACTTCATGAGCTTTTCGGCACTTCAAACGGTTCGTCAATCGGACACCCGGTTCTCAAGTTATGGCCTCTGGAAGTTTGTACTCCTGAAATAGAAAAAATAATTTGTATCGGATACATAAATGAGTTGTAAAAGGGAGAAAAATGTGTTGATGTGTGCTTTAACATGTCATAGGACATCTAGAAGGGAGATAAGGTCGGCTACACCTTATTGGGTGGTTTTAGCCCATGGTTTTGTAATACCGTTTAACAGTTTCTTGTATTGTATCTCCTATTTATGAGGTGTGTGAGATAGAGGTTGGGTGTAAGAGAGTCTTATGGCTATTGAGTTGCCTCTGAATCTCTGATTAGTGGTATTCCTACGAAGAGCTTGCTCTGCAAGTATGTTGTAATCTATTTTTGATTGCTGAATAAAATATTGAGCTGCTTTTGGAGCGTGGGGTTTTTCTCCCGAAAGGGTTTTCCCCACGTAAATCACTGTGTTGTGGTATGAATGCTATTATATCTATTTCTATTTTTTGTAACTGTTGTAACGATCTAAAAAAGTTTTGTATTACCCTCTTCTCAAGGTTAGTGTAGGAAGTTGTTTCCGCTACTTAACTTCCTTACAAGTGGTATCAGAGCCTGATCACCTTTGGTTTCAATTGTGGGCAGTTGGGTTTTTTGAACTAATCCAGATTTGAGTGGGAGCTTGTGTAGAAGACACTTTTTGTTTTTGTTGCAGGAATATTCAGATGGTGAGTTTGTCAGGGAGAACAGAGGTGGAGAAATTTAATAGAAGTAATTTTGAGATGTGGAAGCTAAAGATGGAAGATCTGCTAATAGATCAAGATCTTTGGGATGCTGTTGATGTGAATGTCCAAAGGCCCTTAGATCCTACTGTGGCAGCTCAATATGATGTTATGGACCAAAAAGCCAAGGGTCTAATTAGACTGTGCCTGGCAGACTCTGTTCTAATCAATGTCCATGAAGAAAACTCTGTAAAGAAGCTATGGACTAAGCTTGGTGAGATGTATCAAGCGAAATCTTTATTAAATCAAATTTTCTTAAGAAAGAAATTGTATTCCTTGAAGATGGAAGAGGGGGGATGAATTACAGACCACCTGGAAGCATTCAATATGTTGGTGGCTCAATTAGTATCCGTTGGTGTTAAGATGGACGAGGAGAAGAAATGTTAGATCTTGCTTTGTTCTTTGCTTGATTCATGGGATTCTCTTGTTATGGCTATCGATAGTACTTCTATTGTTTTAAAATCTGAAGACGTGGTGGGTGCCCTACTCGGTGAAGAGATGCGAAGGAAGGTATCCATCAGTTCAAAGGAAGCCCTAACCGTTCATGGAAGACCTAAGGAGAAAGGCAAGAAGAATGAGAAGCGCGACAAGTCCAAATCCAAAGGGAGATCGAAATCTCTTGGAAAGTCCAAAGTCATTTGCTGGAACTACGGTAAACCGGGTCACATCTGTAAGGACTGCAAAGAAGAAAAGAAGAAGAAGAAAAAGAAAAAGTTCGATTCTGATTCTGAGTCCGACAAGGAAGATGGCGATGCATTTATTATGGCTTTGGCAACTCATGTAGGTAATGATGCATGGCTAATTGACTCAGGTACATCTTTCCATATGACTTCCAATAGAGATTGGTTTTCTGAATATGAAGGATTTAATGGAGGTAAGGTGTACTTGGGTGATGATTCACCTCTAGACATTGTTGGTCGAGGTAAAGTTAGAATCAGGTTTTCTGATAGTAGAATAAAAAGGATTAATGGTGTGTTGCATATCCCTGGGTTAAAATGAAACTTGTTATCTATGAGCAAACTGATAGATGTGGGTGTGCAGGTAGTCTTTTCTAAAGCAAGATGTAAGATGATTAAGGGTGCTATGGTAGTTGCTAGAGGTGTCAGGTTTGGCACTTTGTATAAGCTTGAAGCATACACTGTTGAGTGTAATAGCACTTCTATAAAAAGTAAATCTGCGAATACTTTACTGGAAGATTTGAAGGTTTCACCTTCAGTAGATGGAAATGGTTTTTGGGTACCTAAGGGTGCTCTTTCGTCTGAAGCAAAGTTACCTGCAGAGAAGACTATGTTATGGGACCAGAGACTTGGCCACATTGGAGAAAAGGGTCTAAGGACCTTGAAAAATAAAAACCTTGTTGAAGGTTTGAATGATTGTAATCTTGACTTTGATTTCTGTGAGCATTGCATTTATGGAAAACAAAACCGCATTCAGTTTTACTCGAGTTCTCATAAAACTTGTGGTGTTTTGGATCTTATCCATTCTGATATGTTTGGTCTAGTAGATGTCTCTTCGTTTGGGAAATCCACATATTATGTTTCATTTATTGATGATTTTAGTAGAAGGACATGGGTATATTTTCTAAAGAGTAAATTTGAAGTTTTTAGTTGTTTTAAAGAATTTAAAGCAATGGTTGAGTTGCAAACTGGAAAGAAAATAAAATGTTTGAGAACTGATAATGGCGGTGAGTTTTGCTCTAATGATTTTGATAGATTTTGTAAAGACTGTGGAATTAACAGGCAGAAGACAACTCCATACTCTCCACAGTAGAATGGAGTTGCAGAAAGAATGAACAGGACACTGATGGAGAAGGCTAGGAGTATGTTGAGTGGTGCTGGTCTCAAACAAAAGTTTTGGGCTGAAGCTGTTGCCACTGCTTGCTACTTGATTAATAGGTCTCCTACATCAGCTCTTGTTGATAAAATGCCTATGGAAGCATGGTCAGGTCACAAGCCTTCATTGAGACATCTTAGAGTTTTTGGTTGCAAGGCATATGCACATGTACCAAAGGAGAAGCGAACAAAGTTGGAGAACAAGGCTATGAAATGTATCTTCATCGGGTATAGTTATGGTGTGAAAGGATACAAGCTTTGGGACCCTGTTGCACAAAAGGTAATTCATAGTAGAAGTGTTATTTTTAGAGAAATTAAGTCTCCTTCTGTTACATTGCAGCCAGAACAAACTAAAAAAGAAGATGTGATTCAACTTCCTTCTACACCTGAAAGAGTTGAATCGAGACCCCTAGATAGGCAAGAAGTTGAGGAGAGCTTGTCTAGCTCTGAATCTTTAGAAGAGGAGGAAGAACCTCCAACTCAGCTTGTTCGAAGGTCTACAAGACATAGACAACCACCTGAAAGGTATTCACCTAATGATTGGAGATGTATTTTTGCTCTGAATACTAGTGTGGATGAACCGAAATCTGTAGAAGAGGCATTAGGTATGAATGATGCAGAATCCTAGAAGATTTCTATGGAGGAAGAAATGGCAGCTTTGAAAAAGAATGATACATGGGATCTTGTACCATTGCCTGAAGGATGAAAACCTATTGGTTGTAAATGAGTGTTCAAGAAAAAGATTGGTTCAGATGGAAGCATTGAGAAGTATAAAGCAAGGTTGGTTGCAAAAGGCTACTCTCAGGTTGAGGGTGTTGATTATGGTGAGATATTTTCTCCTATTGCAAAAATGACGTCCATTAGATTTTTGCTTTCTATTGCTACTGCTTATGATTTAGAGGTTGACCAAATGGATGTGAAAACTACTTTCCTTCATGGTGATTTGGAGGAAGATATTTATATGACACAGCCAGAGCACTATGTGGTGAAAGGCAAAAGTAGTTTGGTTTGTAAATTGAAGAAATCTTTGTATGGCCTCAAACAAAGTCCTAGGATGTGGTACCAAAAATTTGATACATATGTGTTGAGTTTGGGATTTGAACGTTCTAAATCAGATCATTGTGTTTATTATAAATCTGATGGTGATCATTTCTTATTCATTGCATTGTATGTTGATGATATGTTATTCATTGGTAAAGGGAAAGGTATGATTTAAGAACTGAAGTCTCAGCTCGCTGCTAAATTTGAAATGAAAGATCTTGGTGCAACAAAGCACATTCTTGGGATGGAAATTAGAAGAGATAGGGTGAACAGAAAGCTATGGCTAGGCTAGAGTAAGTATGTGAATTCAGTGTTACAGAGGTTCAGCATGCAGACTTGTAGACCATTGAGTGTTCCTTTTACAGTTGGAATGAAACTATTTGTTTCAGATTGTCCTACATCCCCATTGGAGATGGAAGACATGAGCAGAGTGCCTTACCAGAGTGCGGTTGGAAGCTTGATGTATGCTATGGTTTGTACTAGACCAGACATTACCCAAGCAGTGGGAGTACTTTCTAGATATATGTCTAATCCTGGTAGAGTTCATTGGGATGCAGTCAAAAGAGTCTTCAGATATTTGAAGGGTACTTCAGAGTATTCTTTGTGTTATCATGGTAATTTAGTTGGAGGCATGACTTCCCTTGATATCCATGGTTATGTGGATTCAGATTGGGCAGGTGATATTGATAGCTTAAGATCCACCAGTGCTTATGTGTTTACTTTGTTTGGTGGTGCAATTAGTTGGATGAGTAAGCGACAGGCTATGGTTGCTTTATCCACTACTGAAGTAGAGTATATGGCAGCTACTCATGCTTGTAAAGAGGCCATTTGGCTTAAGAGACTATGTTCAGATATTGGAATAAAATAAGGTACAGTGACAGTTTACTATGACAGTCAGAGTGCAATTAGCCTAGCTAAGAATCTGACATTTCATGCCCGGACCAGACATATTGATGTTCAGTATCATTTTGTTAGAGATATGGTCGAAGATGGTAGGGTGAAGATGGTTAAGGTGGAAACTTTGATGAATGTTGCAGATGCTTTAACTAAGGCTATGAGCACAAAGAAGTTCAGATGGTGTTCAGAGTCTATGGGCCTTATGGCCCCTAGCAATTGATTCATTGTGTTGACATTCCCTTCCTCTCCTGCAAGGTGTTCGACAAGTGGAAGATTTGTTAGGAAAAATGGTGTCTCAACCTTGCATTTATGTGAGGTTACTATTTATAGTAAGTTTTCATTTGAGCATGAAATGGTGCAAAACTCTCCCTGAAGCTTCTGGTTGGCTAGATAAGCATTCCGATAAAGTTGCGTTGCAAGGTCATAGCTAGTTTCGAAGATATTAAAGTTTTCGTCTTGGAGGGGTGCGATAAAATGTTTAAACTTAATTTTGGGGGCTTTAGAGGATCTAAAACACCCTAAAAAGTGTTTGTAACCGATGCAACGGGTTACGAGGTGATAGAGCACTTTGTGAGCTTTCTGGCGCTTCAAATGGTTCATCAATCAGACACCCGGTTCTCAAGTTATGGCCTCCGGAAGTTTGTACTCCTGAAATAGGAAAAATAATTTGTATCGGATACATAAATGAGTTGTAAAAGGGAGCGAAACATGTTGATGTGTGCTTTAACATGTCATAGGGCATCTAGAAGGGAGATAAGGTTGGCTACACCTTATTGGGTGGTTTTAGCCCATGGTTTTGTAATACCGTTTGACGGTTTCTTGTATTGTATCTCCTATTTATGAGGTGTGTGAGAAGAGGTTGGGTGTAAGAGAGTCTTATGGCTATTGAGTTGCCTCTGAATCTCTGATTAGTGGTACTCCTGCGAAGAGCTTGCTCTGCAAGTATGTTGTAATCTGTTTTTGATTGCTGAATAAAATATTGAGCTGCTTTTGGAGCGTGGGGTTTTTCTCCCGAAAGGGTTTTCCCCACGTAAATCACTGTGTTGTGGTATGAATGCTATTATATCTATTTCTATTTTCTATAACTGTTGTAACGATCTAAAAAAGTTTTGCATTACCCTCTTCTCAAGGTTAGTGTAGGAAGTTGTTTCCGCTACTTAACTTCCTTACAGGTGCATCATTGCCAAAGCGAACCACACCACCATCATACTCCTCCAATGATAGAAACTTGCTCTGGTCACCAGTCATATGGTGAGAACTGCCACTGTCAATTATCCACTCATTAGAATTATCAAACCAAGAGACAAGAGCCTTCTTGTCTGACACATCTTCCTTGACAGCAACAAACACAATATCTTCATTTTCTTCATCCTCTGATTCTTCATTTGTGACACCTTCATCAACTGCTACAAAAAAGTTTCTCTGATTTCCTCCTATGAATTTCTTGAACCTTTTCAGTTTGTCCTTGTTGTCACCATTAGGATAGTTTATAGCAATATGTCCTATCTGATTACAAGAGAAGCATTTCAAATATAGCTTACCTCTATATTTGTCGGTTACTTTTGGAAGTTTCCTAGAAAGGAGAGCTTCAAATGCCATCAGAATCTCCTCATCATCCATTTCTTTGCCCTATCTTGGTTCACCACTAGTGCTAGCTTCTTTTCCTTTTCTGGATGGTATCGCAGAAGCTTTAAAAGTTGATTCAGTCTTTTGAACACTGCCATCGAAACTATTTATCTCATAGGTTGTCAACTTTGCAATGATGGAGTCTAGGGATACCTTAGTCTTTTCTATTGATCTTAGCTCTTGAATAGTAGCAACCCTTATTGCATAGACCAGCAATAGGGATCTCAGGAATTTGCTTACCACAGTGGCATATTCTATTTTACCACCTGCACTCTTGATATCTCCAACAATAGTTTTGATTCTTATTCCATACTGTTGAATGCTCTCACCTTCAACCATCCACATATCTTCAAACTTCCCTCTAAGGCTTTCTTCCTTAGCCTGTTTTACATGTTCATCACCACCATAGATATTTTCAAGAGTATCCCATACCTCTTTGGGATTTACCTTATACTGAACATTAATGAACTCAATGTCAGATAAACTACTAATTAGGGCTTCCATGACTTGCCCATTCTCCTACATCTCTCTCTTTTGGTCATCGGTAAGGGTATTGGTAGGAGCAACATAGACAGTTGCAACATAGCTCTAGTGTTGAGCACCCATGCTTCTGATGAATATCTTCATTTTGTCTTTCCATATACTAAAATTTTCTCTGTTAAACTTTGGACCTTCCCTCTTCATCATTAGACTAGGATCTTTACCTCAAGCGGTTAAGCTTATAACATAGAGGACCTGGAGGATGCTCTGATACCAATTGATAACTCAATGATGAACTGATAGTACTAACCCAGTACTGAGAGGGGGGGTGAATTAGTACAGAAAAAAATACAGTCCTAAATCGATCTGACAACAGACACTTCAAATGACTACCAAACAGTGACACCGGTTTAAAATAGAATGCAACCGATAAAGCTAAGACTGACTGAGACAAGCATTAACCAGTTACTGACTTAGCTTTTCACTCAACTCAAGACTACCTTACCATTTCTCCCTTATGCATAAATAGGTAATCTACCATCAAATCATAATAACAAATAGTTCAACATGTTTTATTGACAGGCATAAAACACAGAACCATTATATGCTTGACAGAAAATAGCAAAGCATCACAAGATAAAAGCATCACACATGACACACATATTTTTCACATGGAAACCCAACTAGGAAAACCACTATGGGGATGAATACCCACAAGCTATTTTTGAACTCTTTAGAAGTCCGCTCTATTAGGAGCCTTGTCCGATTAGAGACATTACAAAAGGTTTTGCTAGGAACCGATCTTGTTAGAGATCACCTAGTTAACGGATGGCTACAATACTCGGTTAAGGGTTAATCCCTGTTAAAGGTTACCTCGTTACAGGATTTCAAGAACTCAATAGCTAAAGGATTTCGAACTCAATAGCTTTGAATTACCCTATTAAAGGATTTACAACAAGTTAGTTAAGGCTACCCTATTAAGGGATTTTCCAACTGTTGAGGTGGTTAGAGATCAACAAGTATTATAATGATCTGGTAACAAAACTCAATGCCAATGCAGATCCTCTTAAGCTCCTCTTCACCTTCTGCACTTACACTCTACAGGTATCACTTCTCTCCTTTTGGTCTGGCAAGAATTACGTATCCCTTCTCTTGGATACACACACACAACTTTTGTCAACAACCTCAGAAAGAGACACAACATCGACCTTATAGGAAAATAGATAGCTCGGTAGCATAAACCATAAACCCTAAACCTATTAGGTTAAGGAATTCAAATGGTTCAATCCTGACCATTGAGAACACTCCATTAATTGCAACAGTCTTGATCCAATATCAAGACATTCTCCATCATCCATTTTCATTGATTTCATGGCAGTTGATAACCCATCACACGTTATCACCATTTTATAGAATTTGCACATTCCTGAGGTAGATAGGAACAATCTCCTTCATGCAAGATCCTTCACACACACAAGGCTGACGTGGCAACATGACCTATTCTTCATTACAATGCTAACTCATCACACAATGTCACTAGTTAATCCACACAGGTTCGAAGCACTTAAATCAGAAACCCTGAAGTTGAGACTACCAACCAGTAGTCATACAACACTTCCATGTGTCGGTTCCCATAACCATATGCTGGTTCACCTTGAACAAGCACACCGCTTCACTTTGGCACTAATGCCAGTTCACAATGTTCTACCGGTTCTCTCATATGCCGGTTCTCACTTCTTCAGCATATTGACATCAATGACAACATACAATATCAGTAAGTCCACATACTGGTTCCCATAATGTCAACATAGATAGTGCCTTAGAGAAGCACAGGATAGGCAGAAGAAGTATGCAGATGAAAAGAGGATAGACCAGAGCTTCATGGTTGGGGATAGAGTTTTATTGAGAGTGTGACCACATAAGAGTCCAACCCATTATGGAAAGGGTTCTAAGCTCTCACCTCGCTTCGTTGGACTATTTGAGATCCTTGAGAGGATAGGACCAGTTGCTTATCACCTAGCTTTGCCACCTAGCCTATCACGCATCCATGATGTGTTTCATGTATCAGTTCTGAGGAAGTATATCTATGATGAGTCTCACAATTTAGATTGGGATGCCTTGCAGGTGGAGTCAAATGGGAAGCTAGCTTTGGAGCCCATTCACATTTTGGCTTGTCGAACGTTGGCCCTTCAAGGTTGAGAGCTGAACTAGGTTAGGGTCCAGTGGGATTGCTATGATGAGGTTATAGCTTCATGGGAGGATGCAACATGTATAAGATCATAGTACCCCCATCTTTTTGATGAACTCCACAAGGAAGTTCATGCCTAGAGGGGGAGGGTGTGAGGCCCTATCCTGACCCACCCTAGCATTTCAGTGATTTTCAAGTTGGAACTATTATGGATGCTTTATTTCTATGCATTATGGATATAGAACTTTATATGATCCCACGATTGGATGACATTGATATATTGATGCTTCATTTCTATGCATTATGGATATAGAATTTTATATGATTCTAGGATAGGATAACATTGAGATGATATATGTCATTTATTTGATTTGGAGGACTTTATTATGATGCTAGAAATATGATGCATATCTTATGAATGGATTTAATTTATGAGGATTATGATAATTGCTTATGTGGATTGCTTTCATATATGGTAAATTAATTTGTATGATGTTAATTGTATGCATAGTGATTGATTTGTATTCTTATTTATGTGTTTAATATTATATGAGGCTATTTGGGAATTACTAATGTGTAATTGAGATGTGCAGGAAAATTATCCATGTGACCATGGAAACATTATGGAGAATCAAGCTTAGGTCTATGTGTGATTGCGAAGCCAGGGGTTGTCTATTTGGAGAGACAACCCCTCGTTTGTAGACGTATTTTAATTTGTAAATGTTATGCTTGCATGAGTGTTCAATTTGGTAATTTGTTTAATTTATAAATTTCAATAGGGACAATTGCCATGTGTATATTTGTGATATGGAATTCTTTTTGTAGTGTCACTTGACAAATGTGTTGTATGTTGAGTTGGAATTGTCATGCCTCTTTTTTTGAGGAATTTATTTATCAATGTTATATTTCCAATTATCCTTGAAGGACCCAAGTAAACCTAGGATAGTGAGCCATTAGGAGGGTCAACTTGGAGTTGACCCATAGGTAAACTTTGGGAGGAATTTCAAAGGGTTAAACCAACTCCTAGAGTCAGTTTAGGAGCATTTTTAGTGGGCCATATGGTGTACCTATGGATGAAGACAAAATTTGGCCATGTGTCCACTCCCTAAGACTTGTTTAACCTCCCCAAAAAGTGAGTTTCCCAAGTTGCCCAAATTTCATCTTTAGGAGAGTCTTCCTTGGTTAGATAACCTTCTTGGTATGTGTCATTCCTTTTCCCCATTCTATTTCCCTTTTTGAGGTGCCTTGGTTAGGGAGTGTGTAAGGCTTTGGGAAGACCAACCAATGTGAACTCTCACTCTATCCAAGAGGTTGGAAAGAGTGAGAAAATCCTTCTTAGGCAAGGGATTGAGACTTAGGAAGTTAATCACCCACTCTCCATCTTTGGAGACTAGATCTTGAAATTTTGGAAGCAAGTTTAGGATAGAATTTTTTAGCTAAGTGTTGAAGCAAAGAAGTGTGGATTTGGGCTTCTCTTCTCCAAACTATCTTTTTTAAACCCTTCGTAGATTCAAGGTTGGTTTCATCTCTTTCTTGTATGTTATAATTTTTCCTTTGAAAGATTGCTTGAATGTAGTTTGTTTTCCTCCTTTGTGATTAATTTTTGAAGAAATATATGTGAGCTTTCACTTGTTTTGGTTATGCATTTTATTTATGTTTTGGGAGTATCCAAGGCCAACTCACCCTTGGGAGGGTAGAGTAGCCTTGGGGTGGAGGGTTGTATGATAGCCTTAGAGTGAGAGGCTC
The DNA here is from genome assembly GCF_030272615.1 of Cryptomeria japonica. NCBI lineage: Eukaryota > Viridiplantae > Streptophyta > Pinopsida > Cupressales > Cupressaceae > Cryptomeria > Cryptomeria japonica. The sequence goes on from NC_081411.1 coordinate 690,752,765, forward strand.
TCTTTGGAAGAGAGTGATCTCAAGGGTTTGTTTTTGTGACCCTTGCTGCATAGTTATTGTTTATGCATTTGGGGGTCATAATGGGAGATATTATGGCTTGTATGTCTTGGGGGTCATAAGGCTGTTGGGACAAGTTGGACTTGTGATGTGTTCTTGGTTGCCATGAGATGGCTTGTGTTCTACTATTTTGCAGTTCTCCTCAAGGTACTTAGTCCACCTCCACCCATGTAAAAATCACATTTGGTGATGATGTTAAGCCTTGGGATGGAAATATGTTTGTTGTAAGTTTGTCATGCTTGTTCATTTTTTCTTGAGTGTAACTCATCTAGGTCTTGATTCTCCAAGCTCAGGGGTGGCTTATAGTAAGCCTAGGTTGGGAGGTGAGCCCTCCATGGTCACAACCTTAAGATTTTGTAATGCAAGTTTGCTTGGAAAAGAAGAAAAAGGAAATCTAGGAGTTGCTACAATATTATTTATTTGAGTTGCAAAAGAATAATGTATTTATTTATTTAAGACCTCATTTATTAGAAATGAGAGGCTAGTTGGGTATTTCACCCATTTGTAAAGTTAACATATTGTATTCAAAGTATTCTTTTAAGAAATGCATTCTTTTGTTAAGATGTTATTGCAAAATGAAATACATATTTATGGTCAAGTTTTCTATAGTTTGAGTTAAAATCTATTGCTTTTATTTCTTGAAAATAAAGAAAGATATTCTATCTCCTTATGCATATTGAAAATAATAGAAATAAATAGAATAGAAAAGCATGAATGTTAGTAAGCTAGAAATAAACATTTAGACCTATCTATTTAGTTCCAAATGCAAATATAGCTAAATAGATTTTAGTATGAACATTAATGTTGCATTTAACTTGGTAATATAGTTTTAAATGAATTTAAGGCTAATATGTTAGTGCTGTAATTTATTTAATTCTGTCATTTTTATTATTATATTATTGCATAAAATAAATCTAGATTTAATATCCTACCTCCATAGTTCACTATATGATTTATAAAAGAAAAAAAAAGAGCATTTAGATAGATATGCATTCTTCCACCTTATTGTGTTTTAGAGAGTATAAAATTTAAACTTAGAGGGATCAAGATATCCAATGAGAAAAATATTAATTTTTATATGCCTTGTATAAAAAAAAAAAAGAATGCAACAAAAATAAATCTAATACATGACTAATAGATTTATATTTATTTTAAAATGAAGAAATTATTTATTTAAAATGTTAATATGTTGTTAACAAGGTTGACTGTCACTTTATTTTTAAATGCTACATGTTTAAATGAATACAAAATAAAAGAGTATACATATACATATATAAAATACTTGTGGTTTTTTTAAACTATATAAAATAGGAAACATTTTTTAATAAAAAAAAACAAAAAAAAAAAAATTCAACCCTACCGAGGGTCCCACGGAGCCGAAGCTCCATGCAAGAGACCCTTAACGACCCGAGCCCCACAGAGGTGTCGGGGGCACTGCTACGGGCCATGACCCACAGGGGTGGCCTTGGCCACCACTATGGGCCGCGCCCCACAGGGACGCCTCGGTGTCACTGCAGGCCGCGACCCGCAATGGCGCCACTGCAGGTGGCCCTATAGAGAACCATCGCCGCCCTTTATAAAACCCGCTGCTCACTATCTTAGGACCCTCCCATGGCACTGCAGATTTACTTTGCCTCTGCCATTCGCTCCTCCAACCTGCATAACACGAAACCCTAACCCAAATTTCAGGTTAGGGTATTCATGAGTTAGTTTAGAGGGGGAGTATTGAAGCCATTACGGGTCGCGGCCTACAAAGAACCATTGTCACCCTTTATAAAACCCACCGCTCACTATCTTAGGACCCTCCCACTGCACTGCGGATTTACTTTGCCTCTGCCATTCGCTCCTCCAACTTGCATAACACGAAACCCTAACCCAGATTTTGGGTTAAGGTATTCATGAGTTAGTTTAGAGGGGGAGTATGGAAGTTATTTTATAACCTTTAATTAGGTTTTCTATATGTGTTATTTTAAATGGTATAAGAATAAAAGAGGGGGAAACCCAATTCAAAACTTGAATAGGGTATCCCATGTTCTTTTTTTTATCTTTTGACTATGTAAATTTTAATCAATTAATTTCAGTATCTCTTATATATGTATTTGTATATAGTATTATATGTGTGTGTGTGTGTGTGTGTGTGTGTGTGTGTGTGTGTGTGTGTAGGTTTAGTTGGATTAATCTATTATATATATTTATATATAATATATGCTATATAAGCATATTGGTATATATGAATATATATAAGATATATGAGTTAAAACCTTTCTTGGTTATTTTTTTATTAATAAGTGTTATTAATATGCTTTTGTTAATATTTAGACCTTAGGGGTTTAATTATTTTGCCAACATTAAATAAGTCTCATAGGGAAATTTACATTGTGGATTTTCTTAACCCTTTAGTCGAATTTGAAACGCATTATAATTATCGCTCAACTGATTATTAAATTTTAATAATCTAAGTACTAGAATTAATTTAATTAATTCTTAGAACAATTAAAAGATTATTTGAGGTTAATAATATCCCTTATCAATTTAGTTGTAGATTATTGTTCAAATTTATTAATTAAAGAAATAATAATGTTTCTTTTGGAGAGTTATTTCTACATTGAATTTAATTTCACATGCTTGATTAAGTTAACTAGATTAACTTGAGTAAACAACTCTTCTAATTTTCCTAGAGTTAAAACATAGTTAAGCCAAGACTTAATTATTGCTTTTTTTTTATTTTAGCTCAATTAGTTTTATTAGGTTGTTTTAAAAAAAATTGTTGTTCTATTTTTGCCCAAAAGTTTGGGCACGACAAGATTGAAAAGTTCATTTTGAATATCAGAGGGTGTGCAAATGTTGTATATATGCGATTGTACACAATTCTACGTATGTGATTGAAGGACTTTTGCTTTGGATTAAAGAAGATGAGTAGAACAAAGCAGTGAATTTCAGAGCAGTGAGACGGTTGTATCTTTTTCTTAAACTGGAACTATCCCAAGCATTTATAGATGCTAATTTATAGTAAAATCTTATTGTTACCTTTTCTAATTCCTTTGTAAGGCAGTGAGCCTTCCGGGGTTGTAGCCCTTAATGTAATTTGAGTAGTGAGCTCTAGGCAGTATGCCTGAATTCATGTGCATTCCTATGTAAACTTTTCACATACTTCTAATATAGTATTATCTTACTGTGGGTAGGATTCCCACTGTGGTTTTTCCCTTGATCGGGTTTTCCATGTACAAAATCTTGGTTTTATGGTGGTACTTATATGTGTTTTTTTCTTATGATTATCTCTCTAATAAATTTTCATTAAATGGTTTGAAGAACTGGTTAAGAAAGCTAAAAGTTGCAGAACACTGATTCATCCCCTCCCTCTTTGTGTTCATTGATTCCAAAACATGGAACAAGAGGCCTATCACTATCTTAAGGAATTTATACCTTTCCAAAAGCATGAAGACAAGATCCATGCATGATCACAAGCATTCTAGTTGTTTGTCATACCTTGGCCCTTTTCATAGTGAGGGCTCACGCTTATTAGCAAAATCCAGCCCACTTCCACCAACAACCAAAAATTCATGATTACCACCATTGAATATTTCACTAGGTGGGTGGAAGCAATTCCACTAACTTATACCACTAGTACATATATATCAAATTTTATCCCAAGATAAATAATATTTTTTTATGGTATTCCCAAGGCCATAATCAGATACAATGGAAGACCTTTCAAGAATCAGAATGCAAAATAATTGTGCCACAAGTTTAATATCAAAAAATTATTTTCCACCCCATATTACCCACAAGGTAACGGTGAAGTTGAGGCTTCAAATAAAACCCTTATCAAAATCCTTAAAAGTATAGTCAATGAAGTTGGTCATGATTGACACCTACAAATTCAGATTGCCCTTTGGGCCTACTATACAAGCATCTATACTCCCATCTAATCCACTCCATATTCTCTCATCTTTGGCTTTGAAGTTGTCTTTCCCCTTGAGATCAAGCTCCCCTCATTGAGGATATCATTGCAAAACATTCTTCCGATGAAGAATATAGAGTAGCGAGACTTCAAGAACTGGAATTACTAGATGAAAGATGCCTCAATGCTCAAAATCACCTCAGGGTCTATTAGGATTGCCTTCATCTTAGTTACAACAAGAAAGTGAAGATGTGATCGTTTTAAGTTGGTGATCTAGTCCTCAAAGAAAATAAGAGAAACCTCTGAGATCGTGAAAAGAAAGGCAATTTTGATCCTAATTGGTTTGTACCTTATGTTATCACTGCTAAATACGGCTTTGGAGCCTATCAATTGGCTATACTTGAAGGATAACCATTGGATGACCTAATGAATATCATCCATCTAAAGAGATTCTATGCCTAATCTTTAGGGAATCCTAACTTTCAAATCAAAAAACAAAAAATAAAAAAATAAAAAAATTGCATATTAAATGCAAAAAAAGAAAACAAATCATTGCGTCCATTGGTGAAAACCACTATGTGGCACTACGGGCAAGTACCTTGGTGAAAACCTATTTTTATGCATTAAGGTAAAATAAATCAAATCCACCATCTATTTGGAAACTTGCACATTCTCGCTTACCCATTCACCTACCCAACATTTCATCAAATCATCCCATTATACATCATAGTTGCATAACATGCATTTCACTACAACCTTATCCTCTTTTGCAAACATTCTTCACCTTAGGCATGCACTTTCAAGACACACCACTTTCACCTTAACACAACCTCCTTTTGCATGAGATGATGAGGTAATCCACTGCTATGAATAAAGATACCTCCCACCAAACTAAGCTTTCCCCTAGTAAATTGAGTGTTTCCCCATCCATTTGAGCTAGTATTGACTTGTGTGCAATCCAAATACCCATCCACAATGAAGGTGTGATGGTGAAAAATAGGATCGGGTAGTTTAAGACCTAACCCCTTTCCTTCATACATTGGAATATGAAAGAGCCTAAGGAGATGATTTGCTTTTACTTCCTCTTATGAAAGAGAGTCAAGGAATATCTTAAGGGTTTCTATTTCATTTCTGCTATGAAGAGGAGATGAGCTAAATATGCAATAATGATAAACTAATCTAGAAAGATGAAGGAAATTATTATGTAAATTATGATAACAAAAAGATACAAAATTGAAATCGACATACAAAGTATAGGGATGAAGGGGAAATTTTGTTGTGCACCTAATACTAGAATTTGAGCCCGATTGAGTTGGACCAGGATGCTAGGCACCTTAGTCCTTGTCATTGTACTAAGCTAGCAATCTGTAGTCTACAAATTGAAGTCCTAAGAATCCAAACTACTAAAAACTACACAAAAATGTAGAGGACCAAGGTGTTGGGAACCCCAATCCCAGTGATCTAGGGCTCTCCTTTGGATCTGGGACTATGACTATGAATTCTGGCTTTCTAGAAGATTACAGCTCCATCAGATTTTTGTACCTGCACCTGCAACATGAGAAATAGTGTTTGGGTGGCTATATAGGGTTTTTCCTTAGTCAAACCCCTTGTTCTGGTGATTTCCACCTCCACAAATAGCTGATAATGTATTGAAAAGTGTGTGTATGCCCTAGAATCTCATGTGTTTGTAAGATCCCAATGCGTCGGAATACAAATTAGAGTTCTACACTATGTTTTGAGTAAAAACCCTAAATAAACATAGTGTAAATGCTTGAAATCACAAATTCAATATGGATTTAAAGAAATAATGTAAATCCAAAAACAAGTGATATGAAACTCACATAGAGATATGAAAATAACATGAAATCATACCAACCCTAAGGGAGAGGTACAAACCAATCAACAGTCGGTGATCTCCTTATTATTCTTCAATATCTCTAAATATTCAATTGATGATGAAAATGGTTTATGAAGACTTGATGAATGCTTGATTTGCTGATTAAATACTTCACATAAACCCGCACTTTCACTTCATAAGAGGCTCCTTAAATCCTATAAAGTAACACAATTAGGTCACTGAGAGGGGGTGATTGTGAATCTTTAAAACTTTTGTGGAAACACTAATAATGTAAGTAGATTAAAAGAACATACACATAAAGGTAAACCACATAACACAAGGTATACAAGGAAAACCCACTTTGGGGAAAAACCTTGGTGATAAAAGTTGTCAAAGTCTACCACTCCAATCCAACCTCACAATGAAATATCTAATTACAATAGATTTTTGGGCACCAACCCAAGGAGCGCCAACCCCTGAATTTTGAGAACCAACTCAAGGAGCAGTTACCCCTAATCTAAGCACCCACTCAGAGAAATACAAGAAGAAAACCTATTACAAATGAGTTTTGCAACACCTTACAACATGGAAGTCATCCACACACTACTACTATGATATGTTATCCCCGTGATATCTCTTTTCTGCCTTCTAGTCTCTACAAATCATCAAGGTCTTTTATCCCTTTATCTAATGATTTCTCTCCTTCTCTTCACTAGCACCTCACTCTTTTCATCTTAAACTCAACTCAAACTTTTTCTATCCTTTTTTTTTCGTAATCACACTTCTGAATTACACACCTCTCTTTATTCAACATGCACACATAAGTTTGCCTTTTCTATTTTTTCTACAACTATCTTAGATTTCTTTGTTCTTCTCCTTCTCTTTATCTCTCTACTTCTCTTTGACAGACACACACTTTTCTCAGTGCTATGTTACACCTTACTCTCTTTGTTAGCTCAACTATCTCACCTACTCAGTATCACATCACAAATATCTGCTCTTTGGTCATCTCTACCCATACAAGATTTTCCTTCCAAAAAGAATTTAAAATTACTTCATCTCGAGCTTCTGAGAGATCATGCATTTTTACTGATTGGTGGTTGTCATTGAATGTATTTTTCTTCATCTTTGGATCCACCAATGAGTACAGATTACTATATTTAGTAATACTCACCTGCTCATTTTCTTAGTGTCAAGTCAACTAAAGATATTCTAATGCTTTCATGGCTACGTGATCATGTTGACAGAAGATCTTCAGGTCATTTTTGAGCCACTCACCATCTGCAACCTTCTCTTCAATAAATGCAGTTGTCCTCATTAGTTCCTTGACCTCTTCTAATTGGATTTCCAAACTACCAAAATTGGAGCATTTATGTTGACCAACTCTGCAACCAAAAACTATATCATCCAGATGGAACTTTATTCTTACCATGTGCTCTGCATGCTCAGGATAATCTTCCATGTCATATTTTTATCTCAGTCAACCCATCCATATAGATAATACATCTATCAGGATGCATTAGGAGGAGAAATCATGTTGAATGGTAAAATTCTATAGTTTAGGGTTTTTCACCAAGACCCATGGACCTTCACAGTAAACTAAAACCCTATCACTATGACACAAAGGGTCTAGAAGGGGCATATTGGGTCATGGTAAAGTGTCATGTTATATCAAAATACAAGACGGTGTTGGTAGGACCTCACACCTTTCTCACCGAAAAGAACTATTATCACCAAGACTTGTCTCATGTCACACCGAAGAGAGGTTATGTTAGAGTAGCAGAAAGCATTGAAGGGAGGGATATTTGGTCTCTTAGAAATGGAAAGTTACATCAAAAAGGTTTTTATTCCACATCACCAAGGGTGGGCCCCACTTGAGTGGCACACAGTATGGGTGGTCCAATGAACAGATGCCAGCAGGATGCCATTGAACATAGGGACAACATGGACCCAATAGTGGTCCCGTCATAGAGACATAAACACCACAACATCAGGAGTCCCACACATACCCCATGGCAAGGATGGATCAAACAATGAATGCCACATGGAGTCGATAAACACCAAAATGAGGTGGGCCCAACCACCCAACAACACTCACTACCCAAAATAGATATAGGTGTGACTCCATGAGTCAGCAAAGACCAATAAGGGTCTCACCAAATAGTGAAGTCCCTAAAAACCCACCATATCTCCCAAACTAGAATAAAGTCTCACCAAACAAGAGAGGATATCAATATGACACAAAGGTTTTACAAGGACCAAAAACTATCATAGCGATAGAGAAAGTCACACCGAAATACCATCTCACCAAAAACTACAACCCTGTGTATTTTTCTATCTGCAACAAGGATTAACCAAAACCAATGGATTCAACTCATTATGATTCCAATGTAGAACATTATGCCAACATGAATCTGAACCTTTTGCACATTTGCAATCCATTTGGTCTACCATCTTGTTTGCATCACATCTCTTTTGTAACCTACAACTGTTTGACTTAGTTGACATCAATGACAACATTTTCCAACACCCTAACTTTATTTTTTATCATAGACCAGCCTAGAATTAGTATGTCTTCATAGGAATCTAGACTTAAACGTTATAATATTTCCAAAACATGATCTCGAAATTCGGGTAGAAAAAGTCGAGACTAGAGCGAATCATCCTGGTCTGACCAATTTTTTTTTAAATACTTAGAGATGCAAGGTATCATGATTATAACGTGATTCCCAAATTGAAGTGACAATTAAAGGAGTTTAGATATGTGAAATTAGGCATTGAAGGTTGAAATAGGACATAATTAGGGTTTGGATAAGGATAAAATAAAAAGGGGCACACTTAGAGTTAAGGGCCCAATTTAATAATGTGTGGAGTGATAAAAGAGGACTTTAGAGTTAATTATATTAATTAATTAAATACTTAAAGGAGATTTAAAATGTAAAATGCAACACACTAAGGTGGGTTCTAACCTAAGCATGAAATTGTAATAACCAATTGTAAAGCAGAAAATCGAACCCTAGGTGTTCCCCCACTCCAATGAGAGAGAAAGGAGGTCACTAGGATTGACGGTTTTCACTTAGGAGAGACTTTACATTCAAAAGAGGGGTTGAAACTCACAAGATCCAATCCCACACAATGCAAGATTGAATTCTAAATGAGTTTCAAGGGTTGAGACAGCAAGGATACCCTCTTTTGTAAAGAATGTAGATAGATTGAACTAGGAATGTATGTAAAAGTAACAAAGATTCACTTGTAGATAGAGCTAGGGACATGGGATGAAGCTGTAGACCTGAAATTAGTAGTAAAATGTTGAGACAATGCTGTCCTATGAGTTTGAGTGAAAGTTGACAGGACGATGGCGCCCGGAGTGCACACAGTCCTCCAAAAAATCCGCAAAACGAAGGGGGATCCATTCGTCTCTACACAAGCATTCTAGATCTTCAATTATAGCTGCGTACCTGCAACCTACACATAGAAAAGAGAGGACGATTGGGGGGTTAGGGATTAGGGGTTTGCCTTTAGGTCAAACCTTGGTTTTGGAATTAACCAAGAAATGAGAATGCTGCAAATGTAAATGTTTGTAATGTAAACAAGTACTGATACCTTGTTGTAAGAATGTTTGTATTCTTACATGCGAAGGTGTAATGATGTTGTATGTTGTATGTTGTAGGTGATCTCCTTTTCAATGGTTGAATCCTTGCCTTGAATGCAACACCTAGCCTTGAATGGAGACCTAGAATGCTCAATTGCTTGAAGGAATGCTTGAATGCTTGAATGTTTGAATGTTTGTCTATCGCTTCCGCCTCTTGCACACATATGTTTTTCCTCTCCTTTTCTGGGAGGGGAAATGTGGTTTATATACTTGTCAATTAGGGTTAGGAGACTGAATTTTCTAACCTTAGGCCGACCTAGAAGCATTATTTTCTGAATTGCAAACTTAAAGACCCAATGCCCAACAAGAAACCGGGCCCAAAATAGGGCCAGGGACCAGGGCACTGGGCGCCATGGTCCTAAGGGACCAGGGTGCTAGGTGCCATGGTCCTAAAGGACCAAGGCGCTGGGCGCCATGGTCTCACCTCCTGGGATAGCAGGGTGCAAGGAGGATCACGCCAAGGTGCAGAGAGATGTAGTTTTTGGTGTCGTAAACAGGTTTTGGGGTCTCCATTCAGGTTCAACGTTGCACCGCCATTGTGAAGACCCAAATGCAGTTAAAATTGCAAGTGTTGCAATTTTACGATGCTACACCAATTAAGCATGTATGATTTACAAAGTTACAAAAGGTAACCAAATCCAAACAGAGATCCTATTAACTAGCATCTTTCCCAGTTAGCTTATCTATTGCCTCTCATCAATTTACCACAATCAATGCCCATTGGGATCCATCCTCCCTGTGTCTGACAACCAATACAAATCCATGTCTTACTCTTGACAAGAGATGTCTGTTGGCCAATCAATTCATTTGCTTGAATGATCTTTTCACTTTTATTTTATTTTTGTCCTAGGCCTATACCTATTCATGACTATCTTGATCACCCTATATATTGGTGTACATTGGGGCATAGCTTTTGTGGTACAATGTATTTGCAGTTTCTCATGTTTTATCCAACAAGGCTTGCATTCACCAGTTTGTATAGTTGTGTTGTTCATCCTTTGAATGTTCCAATCAAGTCACAATATAGGACTTGAGTGCACGACGATACTATCCAGCTCATATACCTCATATATTTGATCATAATGAATTGAAAAACTTGCATACATTGAGATAACTATTGTATAAGAGTCTAGTTCACAAATAGGATATTGATAGCATTCTGAGTCCTATAATCAGTGGTGTCGATAATCCTTTGCTAAATCAAACCTAGGAATTATCTCCACATATTACACAACAATACAACTACTTCCCTCATTTATCCCTTCATATTCTAGAGACTCTAATTTATTCACTCTTCCCCTCCCCTCTTCTTCTATTCACCTATTTTATTATATTATGGTTGGCACATCACAAAAATACATGTCTCCATTCACATTTTCACTTTACCACACACTCATTGTGCACCTTATGTGTTGCATTTATTCATTAGATTACATTCATTCATTAGGTTTCATTTCTTCCTTAGGTCGCATTTTATTCCATGCTTAGGTTGCACTCGCTACATTTATTCATTTTTCATCACCTCATTACAAGTATTAGTTTGCATTTATTAGGTTAATTGCATGCTTTAGATTGCATCCATTACATTATGGAAATCATCTAGTATTCATTGCATTCTTAGCTAGTTCCTTATTTTTCCTTTTAGGGCTCATTTGATATCATTTTCATTTTAGATTATTTTCATTTCATATCATATTCATTTTTTATCATTTTCATTTCATATCATTATCATTCAAGTCATGTCCATTTTAGGGTTCATTTCACATCATTTTCGTGTAGGTTCATTTTAGGATTCATTTTTATTATTCATATTAATTCCCTGATAATTTTCATTCATCCCATTTACACTCATTAATATTCATTTCATATGCATCTATAATATATTTCACTTCATTATTCCAAATGCATATCATAACAATAAAAATCATAAAAATACATCATCATCATATTCATTATAATACATCCATGCACATCATCAAATATCATGCACATATCCATCACAATACACACATACATCATAGTACACTCATCATACATGCATCATAATCGTTATGATATCATATAGGCATCATCGTAACAAAATTATAAAATCACATGCATACATAGTCCACCTACACCAAACATGTGTTAGGTCCATATATCCTACATAGTCATGAGCATCATATAAAATCTTAATATCCATGCATATCATATGGGACATGCATACATATTGCATCACACACATGTTAGGAGCATCATAATCATCATAATCACCATAGCATAAGAATAGAAAATCAGCATCCATAGTCATCATCTAGTCCATCATATAATCTATCAAAGTCTATAATAAAGGTCCATCATAACACAACACATAAATGAATCGCTGCCAAAAATCATAGTCTTTTCATATACATATAAAATAATGATGTGTCTAATCATGGTACAATGAAATAATATTGAAGTAGTCATTGGTGAGGAGGGACCTCAAAGAGATCAATCTAGGCCGATCAACAAGAGTAAAAACAATGGAAACACAGATATGATGGAGGCAATGCATAATAGATAACTTTATTGCATGAAATTTGATTACATCCAACCGGTAATAACTGAGTTACAACATACCGACACACAAACCTGGTAGAATAGGTCACAACCAAGACCTTGAATCGAAAGATCTATCTTCTAGGCACAATCTATCTATCTGATCCTCTTATTGATTCTAATTGATTACATTCTAACTCATGATTTTATATATATGTGTATATATATATATATATATATATATATATTTTATATATATATATATATATATATATATTGATCCAAAGGATCCAGTTGGCCCAAAAGGGATCAAAACCTGAAGAACAAGACCTAACGTGCAAAATGAACAAGGTTGGCCTCTGCCAAGAGATTCCTCCAGAAAATCCAACGGATAAAACATAGATCATGAGAAAAGGTCAGCCACACTCCAAGGAACATCAAAATCAATGCTCAAGGCTCTGTAAGCTTCAGAATGGGTTATGGTAGATCATCAGAATAGGTCTCAGGACACTGGTAACAAAAGAACAACTGGTAGCAAGAAACTATCATGGAAACTGATAGTGATATCTTGTCGATAAGTGATCCAAATGAGATGTGGTCTAAAAGAAAGAAATATGATCAATTATTCAAGTAGAATCCAACTCCACAAGATCTGGTGAGCCAAACTTGGGACACACGGAAAGGAAAACTAAAACTACAAACAAAAAGCAAAACAAAGAAAATTGTTTTTGGTTGATGCAAGATTGTTGTGAACCAGTGATGCTCTTGCATTAGACATCTGGGGTTAATGAAAAAGTGAGCCTCTCACTTTGCTGGGGTTAGAGAGAAGCCAAGGTGGTCTACCTCTACCTGAGAAATCCAAGATGAATCTTCAATTGGTTTGTTCTTCCACTTCACAAGATACTCTTTGTACTAGCTGTTTTGGGTACTACACCCAATCCTATTATCCAAAATCTCTTCAATATGATCCAGTTCCTTCTAGGGAAATTTTTTCTCCAAGTCTGCAACACTGTCTCCACTGAATTACAGTTCATGGTACTCATGAAGATTTGCAATGTTGAATATAAGTGAAATACTTAGACTATTTGATATCTCCACTTCACATGCAATTCCAAAACTAAACTTCCTCAAAATCTTATAGGGTCCAAACTTCTTCATCTGCAACTTATTATAAGTTCCAACTAGGAATCTCTCTTTTCTCAAATATACCATCACTTCATCACCAACTTCAAATTCCTTATGTCTCCTCTTCTCATTTTCCTTGTCCTTATATTTTTTGTTCATGTCTTTCAAATGTTGTTTAACCTAAATATGCAATACTGACATGTGATCTGCAAAATCTTCTGCTTCTAAACTCTTCTAGTCTTCACTGCTAATGTCTCTCAATTCTAATATTCCTCTAGGATGCACTCCAGTAACAATCTCAAAAGGTGTTTTTCTAGTACTTCTATTCACTAAATTGTTGTAGGCAAACTCTAATTGTGCAAGGATCAAATCCGAACTTCCAGTTTTATCTCCCACTAAACATCTCAACAATTTTCCCAAACTCCGGTCAACAAATTTTGTCTCTCCATTAGTCTGTGGATGAAAATTGGAACTAAATTTCAAATATATCTTCATCTTCTTCCAAAGTATTCTCCAAAAATAGCCAAAAAACTTAGTGTCTCTATCTGAAACTATTCTCTTAGGTAATCCAACAATCTCACCACTTCCTTGAAAAATAGATCTACTACATGCAATGCATCTGATATCTTCTTACAATGTATGAAATGAGCCATCTTTAAAAATATATCCACTACCACAAATATAGAATCATTCCCTCTCAGTGTCTTAGGCAATCCAAGTACAAAATCCATTTGTATATCCTCCCAAGGTCTTACCGGTACTATCAAAGGTTTATACAATCCCACATTCTGACTACTACCTTCTGCAACTTGACAAAATCTACAACTCTGCACATATCTCTTAACATCCCTATGAATTTAGGACCAAAAGTACTACTCACTCACCAATGTAACTATTTTGTCAATGCCAAAATGTCTAGCTAAACCTCCACTATGATTCTCTTTTATCAGATTCTCTCTCATGGAACTCTTATGTATACACAACTAAACTCCCCTGAATAACATCCCATCCTAAATGAAATAATCCAGCCATTTGCTCCTATCAACCATAACCGGTTCTCTACATGCTTTCCAAGGTTCTGCAAAATTTGGGTCTTCATCATACAAGGTCTTCAAATCTTCAAAACCTAATACTATCACTCTCATCTTTGTCAGCAAATTCCTTCTTCTACTCATTGAATCAATGACTTTGTTAGATTTTCCACTTCTATGCTTCAATAGAATGGTATAACTTTGCAAGAATTCCATCCATCTCATATGTCTCTGATTCAACTTACTCTGACTATTTAATACTGCAAAGCTTAATGATTTATATACAACACAAACTCCTTAGGCAACAAGTAGTGTCTCCATTTCTTCAAGGCTTGAATTATGGCATAAAATTCTTGATCATACACTGAATATCTCTTTCGGTCATCATTCAATTTCTCACTGAAATAGGCTACTGCTCTCCCTTCTTGACTTAAGACTACTCCTATTGCTATTCCACTTGCATCACAATCCACTTGGAATACTTTATTAAAATCTAGTAAAGCTAACACGAGCTACTCAGACACTTTCTACTTTAACAATTCAAAACTTTTGTTTTCTCTAGTGGACCACTTGAATTCCTTCTAATCTCCTCTCATGGTCTCATTCATGGGGTTACAAACTGAACTAAAATTTCTGATAAACTTCCAGTAAAAACTATCCAATCCATGAAATGATCTTACTTCCCCAATGCTTTCTGGTGTAGACCACTCAACAATGGCTTTCACTTTCTCAGGTTCCATCTCCAAACCATCCTCATATATCACAAATCTTAAATAGACTAACTCATCCTTCATGAAAGTATACTTCTTGATATTGATCACAACTTTTCTTCTCTCAACATCTGCAAAACTTGTCTTAACTGCAACAAATGTTCCTCTTTTATTTTACTAAAAATTAGAATGTCATCCAAATACATAATAACAAACTTACCCATGAATTTCTTCAATACCTCATTCATTAGCCTCATGAAATTACTTGGTGCATTAGTCAATCTAAAAGGCATCACGAACCATTCATATAGTCCTTCATTTGTCTCAAATGTTGTCTTTCGCTCATCACCTTCTCTGACCTTGATCTAATAATATCCACTCTGCAAAACTATCTTTATAAAGTATTTTGCTCCACTCAAACAATCCATTATGTCATCCATCCTAGGCAAAGGAAACCGATATTTCACTGTGATCTTGTTTATTTCTCTTGAATCGGTACACATCCTCCACTCTCCATTCTTCTTAGGTGCTAATACTATTGGTATTGCACAAGGGCTCAGCCTCTCCATGATCAAACCTTTCTTCAACAACTCTTGTACTTGTATATTCAGTTCTTCATTCTCTGTCGCTGTCAACCAGTGTGCATCTTTATTAGGAAAACTAGCTCTAAGAACCAAGTCCATGCAATGACTAGTACTTCTAACAAGTGGCAATCAATTAGGTACATTATCTAAAATGATGTCCTCATATTCTATCAGCAAATCTCTTATCTCTTATGGGTTTCTTCTTCCAGTTCTAGTCTCTCAGTCTTTTTAGGAATTAAAGCAACACACACATTCTCAGGTCTCAGTCCATCCATGAATTTACTTCCATCTACTAAACAAATTTTGGCATTCGTACATACTTCATCGTTCAAAGGTTTGCTTCATCGTATTAGTCACAATAGTGTATGTATTCTTCCTTCCATCATGTATTTCTTGTCTAACAAATTTCTAAGGTCTTCACAACAAAAGACAAATATCCATAGGCATAATATCACATAAAACTTTATCATGATGAATCCATGCTATATAATAAGGCTTAGGGTGTTTCAATCTCTCTAATTTCAACTTATTCACCATCTCTTCTGAAACAAGATTATCTAAACTACCACTATCAATAACAACTTTACAACACTTACCGGATACCTTACATTTGGTCTTGAACAAATTCTTCCTTTGCAAGGGCTCTTCATCTCCTCTAGTATGACACAAAGCTCTCCTCATCATCAACAGTTCTCCATCTTCTGATTTATTATCTAATCTGGTGGGGTTTTCTTCCACCACTAATTCTCTTTCAGTAGCCTCTATCTTCTTACACTCAAATGCATGCTGCCCTTCTCCTCCATACTTAAAGCAGGTTCCTCTGAATGTCCTCTTGTCTTGTCTTCCAAAGTTCTCATTCCGGTAACAATCTGGTTCTCTGCTCTGGTAGAAATTTCTATCATCCTTCCAGTATGAATTACCTTCTTTTCTCACTTCCTTGTCCTTTTTTTTATCTGTACTAGTTCCTTTTCCTCCGGTAAACCTTCCACCTCTACCTCTCTGTCTCTGCTCATGACTTTTGTTCAATTTCTCTTCAGTCTTTAACGCATATTGGTAAGCCTCTTCAACACTCTCTAATTTGATCATACTGAGTTCATCCTATATAGACATTTGTAATCCATTCAAATATCTTGCAATTTGTTCAACTTCATCATCAACATGTCTGGAACTGATGTTCAATTTTTAAAATGCTTCGGTGTTCCTTCACACTAGATTCCTTCTATCTCAGATTCTGCAACTTCTAGAACAAATCCACTTGATAATTTGTCAGGATAAACTTTGATTTCAACTTAGTAATCATCCAATCCCATGTCTTAATCTTTTCTTTACCTCTTCTTTGTCTATCAACTTGCAAATGCTCCCACCAAAGAGATGCATGACCTTTCAATCGGGTATAGGCATATTTCACCTTCCTCTCTTCTGCAATATTTTTAAAATCAAAATACTTCTCCATCTCTGAGATCCAATCCATAAATTCATCTGAATCCAACTTCCCATCATATGTTGGTGGGGTAAAATGAGGTTTAGTGTTCATCCTACTCAAAACCCCTTAAAAACCTTTCTTGACATGGGTCAACCATTGGTAGGTTTACTTATTTTGTCAGGGCTTCTTCTCCTTCATCTTCGCTTACATCTTCAATATGTCAGCCTCTTCTTTGGGTTGTCTCTATGGCTTCTAACCAGGCTTCTATTCCTCACAACATCTCCATCATAGTAGGGTCTACATTTCCACGCACTCCACCATTCCTAGTTCCTCTTCACGCCATCTATTCATGCTAGTTCTCTATAATTGTAGGTCGGATCCATAATCCACCACCCTACAACAAAATTCAAGACACACAACCTCCAGAACAAAAATTTTCTCTGATACCACTTGAAGCAGCCACCGGTGAGGAGGGACCTCAAAGAGATCAATTTGGGCTAGTCAACAAGAGTAAACACAATAGAATCATACAAATATGATGGAGGCAATGTAGGATAGATAATTTTATTGCATGAAATTTGATTACATCCAACTGGTAATAATTGGGTTACAACATACCGACACACAGGCCTGGTAGACTAGGTCACAACCAGGACCTTGAATCAAAAGATCTATCTTCTTGGCACATTCTATCTATCTAATACTCTAATTGATTCTGATTGGTTACATTATAAAGTATGTTTACACACACACACACACACACACACACATGTATCCATCCAAAGGATCCAGTTGGCCCAAAAGGGATCAAAACCTAAAGAACAAGACATAATGTGCAAAATGAACAAGGTCATCCTCCGCCAAGAGATTCCTCTATAAAATCCAAAGGATGAAATGTAGATTGTGGTTAAAGGTTAGCCACATGCCAAAGAACATAAAAATCAACTCTCAAGGCTCCACAAGCTTTGAAATGGGTTTCGGTAGATCACTAGAATAGGTCTCAGGCAACTGGTAACAAAAGAACAACTGATAAAAAGAAACTGTCATGAAAACCGGTAGCGATATCTTGTCAGTGATCCAAATGAGATGTGGTCTGAAAGCAAGAAATATGATCAAGTCTTCAAGCAGAATCCAACTCCACAAGATCCAGTGAGCCAAAACCAGCACACACAGAAAGGAAAAATGAAACTGCAAACAAAAAACAAAACAAAAAGAAAAATGTTTTTGGTTGATGCAAGATTGTTGTGAACCGGGGATGCTCCTACATCACATATCCCCATATCATAGGGTCATAAAAAAAATGTCTCTATATATCTTATGCACCCTATCTAATGTTGTCTCTATCTGTAGAGGGATTCCCATCCTGACATTGGACATGGTGGTGGGGGTCATGGATTTTGTGTACCGATTGATCCTCATGATGTACCTATCTTGGTGCCCCTAGATTGGGTGCTCTTGGCATACAAGGGTGCTCTCTAGTCTGTCGAGACTACCTACTCATATAAGGTCTTGTAATACTGGGCCTCTCACGTCACCCACTCTAGATGTGTCTTAGCTACCATTTCATAGTTGAAAACCCATGCCAGACCCTAAGGAGCCAGAATCTACCTCACAGTGTCCCTCTCTCCCCTCAATCGAACTACATTAGCCTTTGATCGGGCTAGCTATGCACGTGCCTCCTTGATCTTGATCTTCATTCTCTAGAGATCTGCTACCATCTCCTTGCCCCTAGCTGTCTATAAAGCCTCCCTTGTGGCCTCCACCTCTAACCTATAGGCATCCCTCTCTATTGTCATGACATCTAGGACCACCTAGAATCTATCTCGCTCGACCTATAGGCTACTATCTCAAACCTTCTCTATGTTTTCCCTGGCCCTCTCTCTTCCACCTCATCCTCCAAGCTTGTTGCTCAATCTCTTTCAGTATCCCTCTTGGTCATAATATGATCTAACATGGTTTGTGTGATCTATTGGTGTGGCTATGGTTGTGTTTTTGGTGGTGGCATTGTCGATACATGTACCTATAGTTCTACTAACACATGTCCTTGTACCTATACCTAAGGAGGACCCTATCCCCTCCTCTCGTGTCCTCTCCTAGAAACTTTTCTAGCCCCCCATCCTCTCCCTCCTCCTTCTCTTGATTCAACCATGGGGAAATCTCCATCCCCTCCCTCCTCCCCCTCTCCCCCCATGATCTAATCCACTGCAAGTGCCATCTCATTTGGTCCCAATACTCTAAGGATGGTCAATCAAGCATGCCAGTGATAGTCCCACCATGTTGTATACACACCTACAGTCCCAACATCTTTCACATTGGCTCTAGGTACCCTCACCAATGGTGTCATCCTAGTAAAACTCATCTGTGATACAAAAGGACCCATGGCATCCCAACACGTGCTTATCTCATGGGTAACCCACAGATGTGTTCGCTCCTCTCAATGAATGTCTTGTTGGAGACCAAACTACCTCATGGACCTATATGGAAGGTACTGGTCAATGATGTGTACAATTAGTCCCATCAGCCAACATTGACTCTGCATGAAGGTTGGGTAATATTGGTCCTCCTCCAATGCGTCATAGGTCTTATACAACCTCTAGGTGAAATCTTGCATCTTGTCTAAACAATGTCATGACCAGTAACCCATGGAGCCCACTAAGATGTAGTGGAGTAGCCCACCGTACCTATCTATGTAAGGAAACTTAGGATGATGGTCTCTCACTCCCAGCAGATGACAAATGACTATGTGTGCAAATGCCCATATATGTATAAGTGTGACTCATGTCCTCAAGATCTTATACCCACAATAGACACACATGTGAATATCGTGGTAGATCTAGTCAAGCATGGTATACCCCCAAGCATATTGTACCCCATCCTCCATAATATGATAAATACACCTTTCCCATTTGATAGAAAATCCATGCCAACTAAGATTGAGCATCATGCACTTACTGATGAGTCCTCATAGATATAGTACTAGCCTTGGGATCCATCGATGTCTCTCCATGGTGGAATCCAATCTCATATGTATTCAATCCATGGGCAAATCGTCTATGTCATAAATGAACTGAAGATAATGATCACCATGCTCCAAATTGTACTTAGAGCTAACTCCTTGAATCAATAATCTAAGGATTTGCCACACATCCTTCAAAGTGGTCTATGCCTCCCTAATAGGTAGATGAAATGAATAGGTGTTGCTATGCCACCTATCTATTATTGTTGTCATCATGACATTGTGTGCACGCACATGTGGCCATTCATGCACCCACTGCAAGTCATTGACAAACAAGATCATCTAGTCCACACTTTGTAACCTTCATCGATAGTGCATCATTGGTGGCTAATGCTCACATGACTCGATTGGACCTAACACCTCTTGCATTCACCACCAACGAGAGTCAGTTTCTTTCTTCTAAGTCTACCCTAATCATTTCCCCTAGGATAGCTTAGGGAATCCCTATGTCAACCCCCATCCATCCTAGATTTACCTTTCCACCCATTTTTTCCCTCCCAAGCAGAGACAATGCCTCCTTAAGCTGAGATACCAAAACCCCAATGCATGCACCATTTCATAAGAGTAGACATTGTTTGGGAATTTTTCCCCATTTTCCTACCAAGCACATATGTCAATTCACAAATCAGTGCCTACGCATGCACCTCATCGTCCTCATAGATGATGCACCACCAACATGGGTGATGTCCTCCAAGCAAAGACACTACGGGATGGGCGCGGATGCT
The DNA here is from genome assembly GCF_030272615.1 of Cryptomeria japonica. Lineage (NCBI taxonomy): Eukaryota > Viridiplantae > Streptophyta > Pinopsida > Cupressales > Cupressaceae > Cryptomeria > Cryptomeria japonica. The sequence continues at coordinate 690,773,346 of NC_081411.1, forward strand.
AAAACAACGATTGACATCTATGTCCCACTAACTTTTTCTCCTCATTTATGACTAATATATATACCTACCTACTAAAAAAGGGACGATTTTGGGTACATACTAGAGGCTCGTACTTGGGCAGACAATAGCATAGGTGAACTCTCTCTCCATAATGCTCATGATGAGTGATAAGCACCATGGTTGCTTTCTCTTCTACTAGGGGCTCCTTGTCACTTCTATTATTGGGTGTGTGAAAATGACCCTTTCATGGGTCCTTGGTGGCCTATATATGCCCTTCCTCCACCCTTTTGGACCATGCTATCACTTTGTTTTTCCTCTTGCTTCTTTTAGATTCTTGCCTTATCCTTCATTTTCCCTTTTCTTGTCATTTATCCCTCATTTCATTCTTATCAAGGATTTTCTCACAAAATTAAAAAAAATTGACCAAATCCTTGAGGGGCATCCCTTAGCCACATCCTACCTGTGTCACCTCCTTTTCCTTCCTAGGGAATATTTTTCTTTTACCTGTTGCCAATTCTTGCCACCAGGTAAAAGAGGGACAAAATGTGGACACCCAAAATTAATTAAATTAATATTTAATTAATTATCCAGCCTCAAATAATTAATTCTATTAATTGTGTTAGTACTTTATTCTTCTTGAAATTAATTAAATTATATTTAATTAATCTTATCCTCCCAGCCATATGGTTAATTTATCAATTAATTATATAATTATCCATTTCCTCTAGAAATTGATTTAATTCTCCAACCTTAGCTAAAAACTCTAAATTCTTTAAAGCCCATTGGATTAATTAATTCCAAATTAATCAGCCTAATTCCATCATTCCTAACCTCATTAGCATTTTCTCCAATTAAAACATTTCCACTCATTCTCTCTCCACCCATCACATCCTCCTAACTTGTCCACTTGCATCTTAATCCCTCATCATTTAACCTAATCCTCTTACTAATCATTTGTACATTCCTAATATCTAAGATTAGGGATGAGTCAACTCCATACCATAAATGGATTTCCCATTTCACTTCCCAACCTTAAATGATACCCACTTTGATATTTCCAAGGAGATATAAAAACCTATTTATTCTCCCTATTCTCCCCTTCCCAAGGAATTTTCAATTCCTTGTTCCTTTTATTCTCCCCATGATCATCTTCCCAAGGAATTTTTTATTCCTTATTCCTCTTCCCACTATCCTTTTTCCCTCTTCCCCATGTCCTTGAGGAATGTGGAGACAAGGAATGCATTTATGGCAAAAATCTCTTGGACCTCTCACTTGTCCTCTCTTCTCACATTCAATCTTGGTCCTTCATCATCTTTTGTTCTCAATCGTCCATTTCAAATTTAAAAATCTATAACTAGAGTCCCTTCTCTTCACAAATCATCCACTTCCTTTGCATTATCATGTTGTCAATTTGAGTTCGTTAGAGTTATCAAGTTGTGGCTAATAATTATTTATTTAATTATTAGTCTATTATACTCTACTCTTAAGCTAAACTTAGGCATCTAATAATATTATAGGTATTTAATAATTATTCTAATTATTAAATACATATTATCCCTTTAGGGTTTCTTTAGGGTTTCACACTTTTTAGGGTTGCCAATCTCCTTTTATAAGGATTGATTGTACTTTTTTAATCAATTCCCTCTCTGAATGATAATCTTTTTCTTCAGAGCCACTTTTTTTTTGCCTCCATTCTTCTTGTGTGATAGGTATTTTGGTTGCATGTGTTCTTGGGATCTCTGAAGTTGTATTTCTCAACTTCTTCATGGTATCAAAGCTCAAATCTGCTACTGCTTGTTCTTGATTTTTCAAAAGATTTTTGGAGGCTAGGGTTTCAAGTTTTTTCAGAGCTTTGTATTTGGATCTGGGGTGCTTTTTTTGGGGGGGCATTTTTGGCTCAAATGGACCTCACCATTGAGCTCAAAACACCCCAAAACCCCCATTTTCATATAAAATTTGTCCAATTTGGACTACTTTAGCCTCTGGAAAAAAATTGGTTTTTGCCAATTTTTAGCATGAATTTCAAGAAATTATTAAAAAAAATTATTTAAAATTTTTTTGGGTAGTTTTACGGCATACCCAGGCCAAAATGAAAAAAAATGTCAAAATAAATTTTAACAAGTAGCCTCTGTCAATCCGTATAGCTTGCAGCAAGTCGTGGACCCTACCCGACCCCCCTTCGTGCACCCTCTGCATGTAGCAAGGTTGACAATTTTTGTTGGGCCCCCGTTGCCCTCCTTCACAGCCACTCCCAACTAGCAACAACCTACTGCTCACTGCCACCACTCTGCCTCTTGTTCGTTGTCAGCCTACCATGCAACTGTGCCACCTCCCGGCCGCCACCACCGTCTGGTCACTGCCACCCAGGCCCCCAGCCCACCAATTTTTTTCCGGCTAGGGCCCTTTTCCAGCGCCAGTGGCCTTTCCGACAAAGGATTTTTCCGACAACATAATTTTTTTTCTAGCGAGTTTTTTAGGTAGAGGATTTTTTTGGTAGGAAAGGGAATATTCTCCTGATGTCAGCGGTATGGACAATTTGCATGGTCCCTGTGACCCTCTTTGTGCCCTAAAAGAGGGGTTTTTTTCTTTTGGTCATAACTTGGGCATACGATATCATTTTTTGGCAAACAAGATATCATCGAAAAGATAGTTTAGTCTACTTTCTAGATTTGTGTGTTTCATCACTTGGTTTTGCTACTGGTACATTCTACAACCATTTGAAGTCAGATGTTTTGTTTTTCAATCTTGAGCTCATATCTTTTCGCCAGTTTCTCCATTTTTTCATGATTCTAGTAGCGTTGGGATGGTGTTTCAAAGCTCTTCACAATCATCCATGCAATTTTTCTAGATTCTACTCCAGGTACATTTTATTCAATTTTTGTTGTTTTCACACTCTAGTGTATTACTTAGACATATGAGATCATGGAAGCTTCTCGTTTGTGTGGGATGACTTGTTTTTGGTTGTTTTTCATGTATTTCTAGCCTTTTGTCTTCTTTGGGAATTGTATACATCATTTTGTAAGCATTTTCTTTTTTGCAAATGCATTGAGATAAAGTGCCACTGTGCCTTACATTCTAGGGATCTTGCACATCTTGTGCCTTATTGTACTCATACTCCATTATAAAGTGTCATGGGGGGTTTGATGTTTTCTTTTGTTTGCCATCTACCTTTTTCATGTGAGTGTTCCTTCCATGACATTAGCCTCATGATGTGTGTCAAATGAGTGTTCCTTCCATGACACTAGCCTTTATATGTGTTTGTATTTTTTGTTGCACTCTTGATGTTCCTGGTTCTTCGTCATGCAGTTTTTCTTGGCATTCAGTTTCAGTGTACCTGTCTCCTCTCCCTTGTCAATATTACAAGAGGTTTCTCTTGTTGGTTGTTGGTTCTAATGCTTACTTGATTTGTTGGAGTGAGCTATGTATTCATTATTTGTTCCTATGTACTAGGCAGATGCAGTGGCTGGTTACCTATGCATTTTGGTGAGATGGATCATTTACCATATGGACACTCTTTCATTCCTTTTTTTGGAGGCAACCTTCCATCTTCAATTGATCAACTCTTCAGACTTTGGTGTTTTTGCCATCTTTATCTTTGAGTTGAGTTATTTGCCTTTGTTTGTCCATTTGATTTGAGTAGTGTTATTTGAGGGCACTCATGTAGATTACAGTCCTCTCTACCTAATCATCTTCTATTTTAGTGGAGGTTCTTCAAATCGACAGTTATTCTTCGATAGTGTTTGCAACTTCCTGCTTCAGTAGTGTTCTTCATGTTCATCCTTTGTTCCTTTTCTTGGGGACATTCTCTTGTTTGGAGGCTTCTTCAGTCCTTCACTTGTATTTCTCTCTTTAGGAGAGGAGTTTTTCCCATGAATTCTTCTCATTTTCTCGAGTTGTGAGAGATCTTTTGTACTTGAGTACCTCATCAGGCCTAGTTGTCACGACCCATTGTTACTTTCATGCATTTTATTTACATGCATTTTTTTAGTCCTTAGTTGTTTTTAGCTACTCCCTAAGTTCATCTTAAGGGGGGGTGTGAGAGTTATCATGTTGTGGCTAATAATTATTTATTTAGTTATTAGTCTATTATACTCTACATTTAATCTAAACTTAGGCATTTAATAATATTATAGATATTTAATAATTATTCTAATTATTAAATGCACATTATCCCTTTAGGGTTTCTCTAGGATTGCACACCTTTTAGGGTTGCCAATCTCCTTTTATAAGGATTGTATTGTACTTTTTTAATCGATTCACTCTCTGAATGATAATCTTTTTCTTCAGAGCCATTATTGTTTTTTTGCCTCCATCCTTCTCTTGTGACAGGTATTTTTCTTCCAGGTGTTCTTGGGATCTTTGAAGTTGTATTTCTCAACTTTTTTAGAGTCCATAATCCTATTCATTTCATACTTGCATGTTATCCATTTGATTCATTAAATCTATCCATTGCATTCTTATCATGTTTAATTTTAGTCTCAATCCATCATCATAATCCTTTATCTTTGATCCAATAATCTTTATTGTTGTGTATTTGGAGAGCATCCCACATCAAACTAAGAGAGAAAATCCAAATCAAAAGGATCATGGGCACTTCCATTTCATAGCTCTATTTATGGAGTCTTGAAGGTATAATCTTGGTAGTTTATTTGCATTTTTTTGTGTTATTTATATGCTTTACATGTTTACTAACATGATAACCCCTTGTATAACCACAAGGGTGATTCTATTATTGAGCATATGAATGCATTTAATTTTATTATAAGTCAGCTTTCTTCAATAGATGTTAAGATTGAAGATGAAAATAAATATATCTTATTGATTTTCTCTTTGCGTGATTCTTGCAAAAATCTAGTTGTTATCATGTGTAGTGGTGGTGCAAATCCAAGGATGGATAGTGTGATCCCCTTACTTCTTTCAAAAGAGATAAGGACAAAATCCATGAATTATGGCTCCCAAGATGTATTGCATGTTCGAGGAAGGCCTAAAGTGAAAGGGCTTAAAGGGGATAAAAAGAAGGATAAGTCAAAAGGATGTTTGAATACCCCCATAAAGAGTAGAGTGAAGTATTGGAATTGTGTAAAAAGAGGGCATGTGAAGGAGTGTAGAAATAAGAAAAAGGGCATTGATACTTCCATTGAAAAGTCCTCAGGTGATGGTTATTCCAATGCTTTGTTTACTTCAGCTAACTTTATTAGTAATGATGCTTGGCTTGTTGATTCAGATGCTTCCTACCATATGACTCCTCACAAAGAGTTATTTTCTAAGTATAAAGAATATGATGGATGATATTTTTTTCTTGCAAATAACACCTTAGTAAAGATTGTTCGAACAAGAGAGGTAAAGTTGTGTTTCAGTGATGGGAGGATTATTTGCATCGATCATGTTTTACATATTCAATATCTTGCAAGAAGTTTACTTTCAATGTCCAAGATAAATGATTCTATGACACATGTGACATTTGATAAGCCGAGTTGCAGGTTGGTAAGGGGAAGTTTGGTAATTGCTAAAGGATCTTAGACAAAGACTTTGTTTAAGATTCTACTCTTTGTAATTTAGTTTTTGTAACTACGACTGAAAATGCATGTATGTTGTGGCACCATAGTTTGGGTCACGTTGGTGAAAAAGGTCTTAAGACCATTTTAGATAAGAAACCAGTTGAGGGGAATTTTCATTATTTTATTAGTAAGAATGATTTTTGTGAGCACTATGTGTTTTGTAAAAAAAATAGATCTTCATTTCCTAAAGGAGTTAATAAAGCTAAGAGACTTTTACAGATTTTCCATTTAGATGTATGTGGTCTAGTGAATTTAACTCTTTGAATAGATCTTGCTATTATGTTTCATTCATTGATGATGTCTCAAGATATACTTTGATTTATTATATTCATTCAAAATCTTAAGTTTTCATTAAGTTTAAGGAATTGGTTGAAAAGTAATCAAATTATAAAATAAAAGTATTGAGATCAAATAATGGGGGTGAATATTGTTGAAGGGAAGTTGATGAGTTTTGCAAAAATGCAAGAATTGTTAGGAAAAAGGCTACACCTTACACTCTCTAATAAAATTGGGTAGCAGAAAGAATGAACCATACACTAATGGAAAGAGTTAGGAGCATGTTAAGTAGTGGTTGTAGACATATAAATCTAACCACTTTCCTAAGTGAATATTTAATATTCATTTAAACCTCATTCCCCTTATTAATTAAATTCCATTTAATTAATTTATTCATATTCATCTATTTAATTAAATTAATTACTCAATTTTTTTAATTAAGTTCACCTAAGCCTTTTCTAACCTTTAATTAAATAAATCACTTTATTTAATTAATTCCCCTTTCTCCCTTTTTAATTAAATTTACATTTAATTAAATTAATCTTTGCAAATAAATAAATCTAATTTATTTATTTAAATCTCCCACTTGCATTTTCCTACATCTCCCACTTGCCTCCTAAACCCCTTCTAGATTCTTCTAATCAATTCTAATTTAGCCTAATCCATCTCCTAAATATTGTCACATCCCTAAGCAAAGGGAAGTCACTTCTCAAACCCTCAAAGTCTTCCAAACCATTTAAGGCTCTTACATAACCATTAATGGTTAACTCAACCTTCTTGCATGGTTAGAGACTTTCTCTCTAACTCAACCCTCATCTAACCCAAGGGTCTCATCAAGAATTAATGGTTTTAACCTTGGTTATCCCTTTAACCCTTACACAAGAGTTTATCCCTTCGATAAAAGCTTTATCCAATGGATAACCCTAGTCTAACCTTAACCCTTACCTGCTAAGGTAACCTTCATGTCTTCTCAAGAATTTAATGCTTCTTTCATTGGTGAGAATTATAAGCATGGATTGAAGGCCTCAAGCAGTCTCTTGTTGACAACTATCACCATTTCATTGGTGAGAATTGTAAACATGGATTGATAACTTTCAATCCTAGCCCTTGCTAAGACTATCCAATCTTGACCATCCATTTCCCTATTTTTCTTATAAATAGAGCTCCCATTCTCTCATTGCCACATGATCCAACTTTCATGCATCTAACTTATAGTCATTTTACTAAACATCTAGCCTCTCTTTGTTAAAAACACATTAAAAATTTAGAAGCGTTTTAATATCAGAGCATATCCATGTTAGACTAGTATACATTGTTAGGATAGGATTACTAATCTTTATATAGCATCATATTCATACTAGTTTCAATCATCCTAGTTTCAATATTATACATGTTATAGGAATGCATTCATACTTATAAGAAAACTATTAGGATTCCCAAAGATACTAAGAGGGGGGGTGAATCAGTATCTTACTAGTTAGTGAATTTACTTCATTTAAAACATGTAAAGCATATCAATACAATGTACTAGTAAATAGAAATAATGCAATAAACAAGAGTAACAACATCAACATGAAAAGCACACCATAACATAGTAGTTTAATGAGGAAACCCGATGTGGGAAAAACCTTGGTGGGATTTGTGACCCACAATATTCTCTTACTAGCCAATAAGTGAATATTACTCTTACAATAGGGGCCTGCACATGCAGGAAGGCCAAGTGCCTAGAGCTCACTGCTCAATTACAAAATGGGAAGTCACACTGATTTACAAAAATGGATTATACAAATCCAATGTCTTGTACTGCTTCAAATTAGCATATGCTATGCCAGATCCAGTACTGGTTTTAGCTCTGCTTCATACATAAACCCTTAACCTATATTTCGCATATTAGGTCTGCATGATTTCGCCTATCTTCTTCCTACAAAATGTTCTACAATGATCTCATACATATATGAGTCATGTTACAACTCACCATGTCGGCTTACAATGATTTTACAATTAATTACAAAATATAAATTATAAACAAAATTCTTGTCGACCGGGGTGCCGATATACTTCCTTTCACTGCCAGTGTTCTATGTGCCGGTGTAGAGTTTGTCATTGCTGGTGCCGATATATTTGTCTTGTTGGTATCATTTGATTTCAAGGTTGCCATGAATGACAAAACATTCAATCACCTACAATTTCTCATTGGAGTGTGCATTTGCCAACAATCTCCCCCTTTAGCATTGATGGCAACACTCATGAGAAAAATCCAAAAAGTGTCATCCAAAAGTGAGTCTGCCAGAATTGTCTTACCAAAAACTGTGTGCCAAAAAATATGTGTTCCCCCTGAGCTGATGAGCCATTGCTGATTATTTTTCTCATTACCACTACTCCCCCTTTGGCATCAATGACAAAGGTTGTCAAAGTGTCAACTGAGTGTGGTTTCTAGCTTCATCCCTGTAACCGGTTGGTTACAATCTGAAAAAGGTCTGGCTCTCAGTGAATCATTCACTGTCCTTTAATGCGGGCTCTATCCTCTGAATTGTGCTAGTGAGGTGTTGCATTTTTTGTTCTGGTGTCTTCTGTCCTTGAACCAATGCCTCATATATCTCTTTTCTCAAGGAGGCGAGGTAGTCCAATTTTGGACTAAGTCTCCATTTCATATCTTTTGCCTTTCCTTTTATTCTTTCCTTTTCTCTTTCCAATTTCTGAAGTTCCTCCTCAAAACTTGTTATTTTTTGCTCAAAAACTGATAATGGTTCAGATGAATTAATGAAATTGTCAGCTAATTTCTTTATTTCTTCCTGTACCATACTGATCTTCTTGTCTATATCTACTATCAAAAAGTTTGTTTTGCATGTATCTTTGTACAACATTTTAAATTCTTTTAGTGTATTACATAGTGCCGGTAAAAGAGTGTCAAATTGTCTCATGCACTTCTTTATTTCCTCTTCAAAGAATTTATGTTTTTCTTTCTCAATTTTCTCTTTGAATGCTTCCTCATTTATTTGTTCAACTGTCATAATGTTGTCAGTAATATACTTAGACAATGTGTCAAGTTGATTTAAAGAACCTTTATTATCCACATTACAATTGGGTGCTATCATTTTCAAAATTGGGATTGTATCGTCAATAGCTTTGTATGCTTGTGCATTGCACTTTGTTATTTTCTTGATTGAATCCAATAGAACTTTGGTTACATTTGTTGGTTTGAATTCTGCCATGGAAGAACCAACAATCTATATTCCACTAGTGTGAGTAACTTCTTTGCTTGTAGTGACCTCTAGTAGGTCAGTTTGTGTTTGCATTTCTCTAAGCAAAAGTTTGGGTTTCTCAACTGTTGTCAGTGGCACTATCTCTACATGAATCTGTTCCTATGAGGGAGCCTGTTGCTTTGCCTATTTCTCAGTGTTGTCCACTATCAGTTTTCCTTCTGTGTTGCCTATTGCCAGTGGCTTAGTTGCCTTTCTAGTGTCTAGGATCACTGTAATGTTTTCTGTCGGTGGCTCTGTTACCACATCTGATTTCCCAGTTGATTCCTTATCTACCACAATATTGACTTTCTGAGTGTCAATGTTCATTGTATATAACACCTCAGAATCAAGATTCATATCCTCACGTGGTATTTCCATACTTTCAGTAGCCAATTGAATATCAGTAGTAACTATCGGTGAAGTATCTAGAGGTGGTGGGGATAAGTTGTCTATTATTTTTATACTGGGTGGTCCACCAACCTTACCTTTTCCCTTATCCTTTTGATATACCTTGATGGTTTTAGGGCTTCAATACTCTTCCTACTTCTCCTTCTCTACAAGTAATATATCCCATACATTAGTTGTCTCTTCTATTACCTCATTCACTCTACCTACCATCAGTGCTACATGCTAGTGAGTAGTTTAAAATACTGACCGGTTAGCCTCAGAGACCAATTGATCTATCTCTTTAGGTGAGTTGACAGGATGTACAACAAGTATTTTTTCAATCTTTATTTTCTTTTCAAGCTCAACAATGGTAGGGTTTGCAATGAATTCAGGAGTAGATGAAGAAGCCATGGTTATAAATACCTTTATCTGCCTTAAGGAATGATTTCTTGATAGATTGCTTTGCTTCTTTACTTGGGATACCTTTACGTAGGAATTTTCGCACTCTCAAAGATTTGAATGCACACTCCAATGAGAAATTGTAGGTGATTGAAGGTTTTGTCATTGATGGCAACCTTGCAATCATATGATACTAGCAAGACAAATATACCAGCACCAGCAATGATAAACTCTACACCGACACATAGAACATCGGCAGTGAAAGGAAGTATACCAGCACCCAGGCCAATAGGAATTTTGTTTATAATATATTTTGTAATTAATTGTAAAATCATTATAAACAAAATTCTTGTCAGCCTGGGTGCCAGTATACTTCCTTTCATTGTCGGTGTTCTGTGTGCCGGTGTAGAGTTTGTCGTTGCTAGTGCCAGTATATTTGTCTTATCGGTATCATATGATTGCAAGGTTGCCATCAATGACAAAACCTTCAATCACCTACAAATTCTCATTGGAGTGTGCATTTTCCAACACAAACATCACTTATTCTTTGATTTGCCATTCCTAGGTCACTTTTCTTAGTGATCTGAGAGCAAAGACATTGACTTTAGGGATCTTGTGAGATAGAGAAAAATGGAACACCCCTTGGGAAGTTGAGCTATTCAATATAGCTCCTATAACTTTCACCAAGAGTCCCATTGGTGTGTGGACACTTTGAAATTAGACTTTTATGTTTATGTCACCCTCATTGCCCACACACATTTTTGGTGCCCACCGTGGGGCTTGAACCCATAAATCTTATCATTTTTTATTCAGGAGCAAGATTGCAGGCACATAAGAAAAGTTGTTTTAGTACATTGAAACTTTTCATTAGCACGTTGGGACCTTTTGCTAGCACTTTTGGTATATTGTTTAGTGCATAAGACTCATCCCTTAGTGCATATAGACTTTCTGATAGCTCATAACATTCTGGTTTTTATTCCGAGCATTGGAAAAATAGCGTAGCACATTCGATAATCAGTATAGCGCATATGAGTCATTCTATAGCACATCTGTAACTTTCTATAGTGCATCTGTGGAGAAGTCTAGCACATGATTCTGTCAGAAGCAAAAACATAATTTATAACAAAAGTAAAAAGTTAGGCTTGTATAAGCTCACCTCAGATTTAAATTTTTCACTAACTGTAATTTTTGCTGCAGGTTACTAATCTTGGTTTGCAGGTTGGAGGAGCTTTATTTTAGGCATTTAATTATTTTTGTTTCTAACTTTTTCAAGTTAGTTTTAAAAATAGTTCATTTTCCTGCTAGTTAAAAAGAACTAAAAACTCATTTCATTTTGCAAAGGATTAAAAAGAACTACAAACAAACTTTCAAATTTTTTCAAAGGTTAAAAAGAATCCCATTTTCTTTTGGTGTTGCTTAAAAAGAACCTCATTTATCCTTTGGTGCTTAAAACAAAACCTCATTTTCATTTTGCAAAGGATTAAAAATAACCTCAAACTCACTTTCATTTCTTTGCAATGGACAAAAATAATCTCTTTTCTTGTTTTTGTATAAAGCAAAAGAGTTTTTCATTAAGGATTGATTTCGCGATTTTCCTTTTGTTGACCAACATCACAATTTACTTTGTTGACCAAGTTTTTTTTTCAAGAGTTTTGGAAATACACATTTTTCTATGAAGAGCTAAAAAGAACACCATGCTTTTTGGAGCAAAATCTCCATGTAGAAGTTAGCAAATCATTGCTTTGAAAGCTAAAAAGAACTTGTTTGCTTTGTCTCAAAAGTGGAAGGTATATACTCTCCCCTTAACTGGGTGACCAAAAATCAAAACCACTCATGCTTTCTTTATTTCAAGCATTTAAAACCTTTAGCAGGCCTGCCATCTTGAGTTGCTCTTAGAATGCATTAATAGCTGGTGAGAGGGGAACAACCTAAGTGGGAAATAACTTTATCACCAAGTGTTCCCACCCACTATAATCAATTGTGGAGGCTGATGAAAGTCCCCTTCAATGGTTTTGCTCAGTGATTAGTCTTCCCCCAATATCTTTAAGATACTAAAGCCTTTGTTCTAAACATTGGTAAGCCTCCCGAGGGAGTTTATCACTAAAGACCGAATGAAAACTTGATTAAAAAATTTAGCACTAGAAACATTGAACCGAGTCAATCCAAACATATTCAACATCATAGTGCAAGGGTGGGGAAGAATCCACCCCCAAGATTACTCATCATATATCTCCCAAGATAACTACTCAATTGTGAAGCAATTCACTTTGAGTTAATTTTTGGCAAAAGGCAAAAAAATGAGCGCCCTCTAGGGGGTGACAAGGTTGTTTGAGCTGATGGAGTATCAAGACTAGTCGTCTATGATGTTGTTTATGAACCTTCAATAAAGAGTGTGCGTGATCTATATTACTTGTTATCCAATCTAGTGAAAACATCAGGGATTTGAACACATCCTCACAAAAAATACACTAATTGTCTAGCATAGGCAAAATTTATTCTCTTTCATGTTGTGTTTGCAATTTAATTTTCAAAAAATCATCCATCCAAAACACAAGTTAAAAATTCTAAAAAATTGCAGAAACAAAGAAATCAGGACAGCTTAGTGCGTAGGAGCAACATCCTAGCACGTGTCAACCATTATGTAGCACGTCTCAACCAAAAAATAGCGTTTTCAGTAGTCACATTAGCACATAGCTAGTATCCTACTAGTAAAAGCATTCAATGGTTCTTTTTGCAACTAGTCTAGTGCATTTAAACATCATCTTAGCACATCAAAGACATACCTTAGCATTTTTAGCTTAAACAGTAGCGTGTAACTCTTCCAACCAAGTCAATTTCAAACAATCTAAGTCAGCACATAGGAGAGGTAGCTTAGTGTGTAGAGAACCTTCTGTGGTGCATCTTAAACATTTGTTAGCGCATCTAGTCTCTTTCTTAGCACATCTTAAAAACCCAAAAAAATAGAGAGAAAATCAGACCTTTCAGGAAAATTTTATTAATAGTCTTGAGTACCCTTTTTAATCTTTTATCAAACTCAATAGTCAAAATTGAAATCGAATTATCAAAGAAAAAAATTCCAAAATCAACAAGGCATCCTTAGAGAAAAGTTTTTGAATCCTAAACTAGCTCGAGATAAGACTTCATCCAAACAAAATCAAGCAGTATCATAACATTGATCAAAGTTCCACCATACAACAAATTTTATCACAAATAACATACCAAGTTTAAATCTTAAGTTGTCAAATCAAGTTTCCATATCGGGAGAATTTTTATCCATATCATTTGACACACTTTGTCGTGGAGGAGAATCTAACTAAACCTCTACTTGATAAAGTAAACCTAAGTTTTCAAATAAAGTATCACAATCCAACATCAACAGAAACCATTGATCATTCGTGTATGACCACTCCTCATATTTTGAGAAGAACAAGTATTCATCACAAAACTAAGTTGAAGAAGAGACAACCTAGTTCTAAGACACTTGCAAAAAGGAATAAGTTTCTCTACATCAATTGCCAACTCTTTGCATCACATCGTGCATTCTTGCGTCACATGAGATTGTATATCCAAGGCAAAAAAAATGATTTTGACAAAGAACCCTTGAGAAGTAGAGCTTATATTCAGAAAGCGGCATTCAACCAATGCCTAAATCATGGAGGAAGGATCAACACCACTTTATTCCCACAGATCTATATCACATATGATGAAGATTGACCTGAACCACTGACACCACCCAGAACTCCCATGGAAAATGAATAATTCATCATGGTAGAAATTTACTAGATGTCTATTGTCATTTGATCTCAGAGAAACAAACAAAGAGAATCACAACCAGAATCAGGTATGGGTCATAGATTATCCAACTCTTTTAATGAGTATGCTAATATGGGTGATAGAAAGATCACTAAGGAACTTCTCCAAGAGTGTCAAGAAAACCCATCATTCCAAAGGCTCATGGAAATACTTATTGACACAAACAAGGAAAAATATATACTCACGCTAACTAGCAAAGGAGTTAGACTTCCTGAAGATTCTAATATCGAAATCTTAAGAAATGTAAATGAAAGAATTTTTAGAACAAGGTCTATAAATTACGCCTGTCAAGACCAACAAAGAGAAGAAGAAACACATGGCCCATAAATCATACATGAACAAATAATACCCCTGAACACAACCATACTTGCAATCAGGATAATCTTAATGAAAGGGAGGAAGCTCTCCCTCAACGTACAAATGCACCCACGATTGTTGCTACAAAGGCAAATGCAAGACATGCAATAAGTAACCATAGTGCGATACTCCTTGGATGAGATATGTCCTTATCCTTTTGACAAGGAGATTGAACATGGTACCTTTTCCCCCAAATTTAGATATACCAAAGTATGACAAGTGTTAGGTCCCGAAGACAACTGAGAGGGGGGGGTGAATTAGTTGTAAAATAAATTCAAATCAAAAACAACTTAACCAACTTAATGCTTAATACCGGTAAACTAGTTAAGTATGTTAGTAGACAGTGTTAACAGTTAATTGTTGTACTGGTAAAGATTAATGCATGAAACATAAACATTAAGTCATCCACAACACAACACCAATATTTGTATGTGGAAACCCTATAAGGGGAAAAACCACAGTGGGAAACCTTACCCACAATCAGATGATACTACTATAGATAGTAAGTGTACATAAATGGGGTTTGCACATGCAGAAAGGCCAATAGCCCAGAGCTCACTTCTCAATCATAGAATGGGAGTCACACTGACTACAGTTGGATGGTTAAATCCAATAAGAATGTAATGCACAAAATAGCATCTTCATATGCTGGATTCAATATCGGTGTAATGCTGATATGCTTTCACAAAAACCTAGCTTCACCTTCAAATGATGTCTTCATGTATAGCTCTGCTTAATCTTGCATATACCTTCTCACAATTCTTTTTCACATTCCACATTTGATTGTACAAATAAGATCTTACATTTATACCATAACCTAAGACCAATTTTAGTAGGTCGGCTCTACAAGATATTACAATAAAAACATTTTACAAACAATATAATATCCTATGTAATAACCAATTAAACATGTCGGCTTAATGCATTTACAATGATAATTAATCATCTCCATAGCATGCCATGTTGATCTGGAAAAGATAAACCTGTTGGTGTAACCCTAGGTAACCCTGGACCTATTTGCCGATAAAAGCAAATATGCAAATATGAATATACCAATGACTAATTCTTCAAAATAAAGTGTCCACACGATGTCTTCAACATTACCAAGTGTCTTCCATATCATTCCAAGTACCGATGATCATTATATCCTGTCGGTGAACCATATACCAGTAACTATGCAATAGTTATTTGCTTGTTGGTGAGTGTTGCTGGATCTCCAAAGTGCTAGTGTTTTAGTAGGTGTTGACATCAATGACAAAACCATACCAAAATACCAACAATCTCCCCCTTTGGCATTGATGGCAACACAAGATGGAAAAACCATCAAAGTGCCAAAATAGAAATGCCAAAAATCAACAATCTCCAAAAAGATCATAACCAGAATACAAAGAGTAATAGTCTCTCCCAAACAACAATCTCTCCCCCTGGGAGAAACATGTGTTATCCAAAGTTCTCTTACAAGATAATGTGTTTTTCCATAGATACCTCTCCCCCTTTGACATCAAATGCCAAAGTTACAATAACAAAATCAAGTTCATATACAAAATACCAATCAATTCAATATACCAACTACTCCCCTTGAGAAGTAGCTTCCTCATCAAAGACCGGAGTAAAAGATTTCTCTATAAATTATGTCGGTTGATGACAATCATCAACTGTCCAAGTCTCTATCGGTGGTGGTATGAATCCAAGCTGATCTCTGAGATATTCAAAAGTCTCCTTAGGCAAAGCTTTTGTGAAAATATCTGCAAGTTGTTCTTTAGTATTTACATAAACCAGTTTTATCTCTTTTTCTTCAACTTTTTCCCTTAGAAAATTTAGTTTGATAGAAACATGTTTTGTTTTGAAATGTAATACCAGATTCTTAGATATATCAATTGCTGCAGTGTTATCACAAAATATTGTAATAGGTTCCTTGCATTTTACCTTTATGTCTTTCAACATTTGCTTAAGCCATAGTACATGTGTATAGTTAGTTGTTGCTGCAATATATTCTGATTATGTTGTTGATAAAGATGTACAACTCTGTTTCTTACTCAACCAAGAAACTAATCTCTTTCCAAGAAAGAATGCTCCATTGGTGGTGCTTTTTCTATCATCCACATCTCCTGCCCAATTTGCATTTATGTATGCACATAGATCAAAATTTTCATCTCTAGGATACCATAATCCAAGATTTGCAGTGCTTTGTAAGTACCGAAAAATCCTTTTTACTACCGATTCATGATTTTCTCTAGGATTACTTTGAAATCTAGAAATAATACATACTGCATTCATAATATCAGGTCTGGTTTGTGTCAAATATAGTAAACCTCCTATCATATATTTGTATCTAGTTGGATTAACAGGTGTAGATTCATCCCTTTGAGATAATTTGTCATTTGTAGTCATAGGTGTGCTTACCAGTTTAGAGTTCTCCATCCCAAATTTCTTTAGTAACTCTTTCAAGTACTTAGATTGACTAAAAAATATACCTTTGTTAGTCTGTGAAATCTGCAATCCTAAAAAGAATTTTATTTCTCCAATCATAGACATTTCAAATTCTTGCTGCATTTTAATAGAAAATTCCTTACATAATCCATCTTCTCCTCCAAAGATTATATCATCAATGAATACTTCTATAATCAAGATATCATCATTAGTTATTTTGTAATATAAATTGTTGTCTGCATTTCCTTTAGTAAAACCAATCTTTAAA
Source organism: Cryptomeria japonica (assembly GCF_030272615.1). NCBI lineage: Eukaryota > Viridiplantae > Streptophyta > Pinopsida > Cupressales > Cupressaceae > Cryptomeria > Cryptomeria japonica. The sequence goes on from NC_081411.1 coordinate 690,790,076, forward strand.
AGATACTTATCCAATCTTGCATACCAAGCTCTTGGGGCTTGCTTCAATCCTACAGAGCTTTTCTTAACCTGCAAACCATATCATTGTCATCTTTCAAAGAAAATCCATCAGGTTGTTCAATGTATACTTCCTCTTCAAGATCTCCATTAAAAAATGCACATTTAATATCCATTTGATAAACTTTGTAGTTCTTGTGAGCTGCAAAAGCCAAGAATAATCTGACTGCCTCAATTCTAGCTACCAGTGCAAAGGTTTCATTGTAATCAACTCCTTCTTTTTGAGAATATCCCTTAAACCCTAGTATTGCTTTATTTCTGACAACCTTACCATCTTCATTAAGTTTGTTTCTAAATACCCATTTTGTTCCAATTACATTTTTATCTTTAGGTCAGGGAACTAATGTCCAAGTATTATTTTTCTCAATTTGTTCTAATTCTTCTTCCATAGCTTTAATCCAAAATTTATCTTCACATGCCTCATTAACAGATGATGGTTCAATTTGAGAAATAAGACATACCTCTTCATTTGCCAACCTTCCTCTTGTTATAACTCCTTTAAATTTGTTCCCAATTATCTGATCTTTAGAGTGATTCAATCTTACATACTAAGGCGTCTTAGTTTGTTGTTGTTCTTCAATTACTGTGGAATCCTCTGATGGTACCGGGGTAACTGGATCTTCATTCTGTACTGGTGGATTTAGTGTAGGTTCATTTGTCACAATTTCTGTTGCCAGTTCAGAGTCTATATACCTTGAAGTTCCTCTGAATTGTTCATCAATCTTTACATTTGTACTCTCAACAATTTTCTGCAATCTCTTGTTAAAACATATATATGCCTTGCTCTTAGATGAATAACCAAGAAATATTCCTTCATCACTTCTAGGATCAAATTTGCCAATATACTCATCTCTTCTAATATAACATTTACTTCCAAAAAATCTGGAATACTTAAGAGTAGGAGTATTACCAAACCATAGTTCATGAGGGGTCTTACCAGTTTCACCTTTGATGTGAACTTTGTTGAATGCATAGACCATTGTGCTAGCTACTTCTCTCCAATATACATGTGGTAAATTTGCTTTAGATAACATACTTCTTGTTGCATCCAAGATAGTTCTATTTTTCCTTTCAACAACTCCATTCTGTTGTGGTGTCTAAGGTGTTGATAGTTGTCTTCTAATTCCATTCACTTCACAAAATGTATTAAAGTCCTTAGATGTGAATTCTCCTCCTTGATCTGATCTTAAACATTTGATTTTCTTACCGGTTTCATTTTCAACCATTGCTTTGAACAGTTTGAACTTTCCAAGTGCTTCTAATTTTTATCTAAGAAAAGTAACCCAACACATGCTAGAATAATCATCAATAATTAACATGAAATATCTATCACCTTTTAAGCTTTTAGTTCTAGCTGGACCACATAAATCAGTGTGAATCAAATCAAGAGCATTATTGGATTTTTCTAGAATACTTTTGAAACTAGCTCTAGCTTGTTTTCCAAATTGACATTCCTTACAAATTGTATTCTAAGGTTTGACAATTTTAGGTAGATCTCTAACTGCCTTAGAAGTATTGATCTTTACCATGCAATCAAAGTTTACATGATAGAGTCTTTTATGCCATAACCAACTTTCATCTATATGTGCAATCAAGCATTCCTTTTCACTATTATTCAAATGAAAGATATCTAGTCTGATTACCGGTTGCAATTTCTAAACTAGTTCTATTCATGATTTTGCATTTTCCATTTTTAAATTGTAACTGAAATCCTTTCTCAACTAATTGACCAACATTCAAAAGATTATGCTTTAATCCTTCAACATAGTAGAAATTTTCAGTATTATGCTTACCATCAAGAGATATTGTACCCTTACCTTTGATTGAACAGGCTTTGTCATCTCCAAATCTTACTAAACCTCCATTGTATTCTTGAAAGTTCAATAATTTACCTTTGTCTCCTGTCATATGATGTGAGCATCCTAAGTCAATGATCCATTCATCCTTTACTTCAAATTTAGCTGCTAGGGCTTATTCTACCGATTGAGCAGTAGGTGCCAGTTGATCTTCTGTTATAGCAACAAAAACCCATCCATTGTCTATTGGATCCTCATCAGAATCATCAGTCACACCTTCATCAGCAATGTAACAAGATTTGTCTTTGTTCTTCTTAAATCTGTATCTCTGATATTCAGGATTAGGCTTTGATTTTCTTCTAGCTTCTTCTCTTAGTCTAGCATGTCTATCAGGGCATCTCGAAGCCATATGACCAATCTTATTGCAGTTAAAACATTTAAAGGGTGCTTTACCTTCATACTTTCTTCCAACTGGACCTTTAGGCATTTTCCTTGCAAGTAGTGCTTCAAGTTCTTCAAGTTCTTCATTCTCCTTCCTAGTTTCTTCAGGTTCTCTTTCATAAAAGGCTTTCCAGTCTGATTTGTCAAATGATGGAGTAGATGATGTTGATGCTTTAAAGGCCAAATCTATCTTTATAGTAGCAACAAGACCAAATTCCTCAATTTCAAAAGATGAAAGTTTTCCAATCAATGTATCCCTAGTTAGTGATGTATTAGGCATTGTTCTCAACTCATTTATAGTAGTAACCTTCATTTTATATGCCGGCGGCAATCCTCTTAAGATTTTTGAAATAATTTCATCCTCACTTAAGGTTCCTCCACAACATTTAATACCCAAAATAATTTCATTTACTCTTTCCATAAAAGAAAAAATCCTTTCATCTTCTTCCATTTTCAGATGTTCCTACTTGACTCGGAAGCTTTCAAGTTTTGCAATCTTGATTGTGGAATCTCCTTCATTCAATGTTTCCAAATGATCCCAAATAGCTTTAGCAATAGACCTATCTGATAATCCCATGATTTGTTGATCTGATAATGCACTCAAAAGTGCTTCTCTTTCTTTGCAATCATTCTCCTCATCTTTAGCTAAGGTAGTTGAAGTAGCAGTATAACCTTTCTTTGTAACTTCCTAGATGTCTTTATCAATGCAATTTAGATGTGTCTCCATTCTGATCTTCCATATCCCATAGTTGGTTCCATCATGTTTAGGACTATCCTTCCTGAAATAATTAGTAGTCATTGGATCTCATCAAGTTGTTAAAATTATGCAAAAGAGGACTAAGCTCTAATACCAATTGTTAGGTCCTGGAGACAACTGAGAGGGGGGGGTGAATCAGTTGTCAAATAAATTCAAACCAAAAACAACTTAACCAACTTAATTCTTAATACCGGTAAACCAGTTAAGTATGACAGTAGACAGTGTTAACAGTTAATTGCTATATCAGTAATGATTAATGCATGAAACATAAACATAAAGTCATCCACAACACATAACACCAATATTTGTACATGGAAACCCTGTAAGGGGAAAAACCATGGTGGGAAACCTTACCCACAATTAGATGATACTACTGCAGATGGTAAGTGTACATAAATGGGGTCTACACATGCAGAAAGGCAAATAGCCTAGAGCTCACTGCTCAATCACAAAATGGGAGTCACACTGACTACAGTTGGATGGTTAAATCCAATAAGAATGTATTGCACAAAATAGCATCTTCATATGCTAGATTCAGTACTGGTGTAATTTTGATATGCTTTCACAAAAACCTAGCTTCACCTTCAAATGATGTCTTTGTGTATAGCTTTTCTTAATCTCACATATACCTTCTCATAATTCTATTTCGCATTCCACATTTGATCTTACAAATAAGATCTTACATTTATACCATAACTTAAGACCAATTTTAGTAGGTCGGCTCTACAAGATATTACAATAAAAACATTTTACAAACAATATAATATCCAATGCAATAACCGATTAAACATGTTGGCTTAATGCATTTACAACAATAATTAATCATCTCCATAGCATGCCATGCTGATTTGGAAAAGATAAACCTACCGGTGTAACCCTAGGTAACCCTGGACCTATTTGCCGATAAAAGAAAATATGCAAATATGAATATACCAATGATTAATTCTTCAAAAAAAAGTGTCCACATGATGTCTTCGACATTACCAAATGTCTTCCATGTCATTCCAAGTGTCAATGATCTTTATATCCTGCTGGTGAACCACATACCAACAACCGTGCAATAGTTACTTGCTTGTCAGTGAGTGTTGCTGGATCTCCAAAGTGCTAGTGTTTTAGTAGGTGTTGACATCAATGACAAAACCATACCAAAATACCAACAACGAGTACGATGGTAAAATTGATCCCCATGATCATGTTTGGGAATTTTGCACCATAAGCCTAGAGTTTGTTCATGATGACACTTACCTAATGCGACTATTCCCACATAGTTTGGGAGGGAAAAAAATGGAGTGGTTGTCTAAACTCACACCTCCCATCAAATCATTTGATGAGTTGGTAAACAAATTTATCACACAATACTCCTATAATATTCAACATACAATCACCATGTTGGATGTGTGTAACACCAAACAATAGAACAATGAAACATTCATGGTGTTTCTTTAGTGTTGGAGATGCATGGTTTCAAGATATCCTCAAGATATGCCTAAAAAGGAAAAGATGGAGATCTTTATCAATAATCTAAATAGTGATATGAGTTATCAACTCAAGCTCCAATGCATACTATCTTTTTCCAAGTTGATCAAAAACAAAATCCAAGTGGAGGAAGCCTGGGTCAAGAAAGGAACATTGAAGTTCTTTAAGGAAGGAGTTAACTCGTCAAACTCTGACCCCTTTAACAATCAAAACAACAACAACACTTTAGAGAAATTGAGAGTTTAGACAATGAACAAAAGCATTGTTAATGATGGGGTAGTTGATGATAATGTGAATTCCACTCAACGAGTTTTGGCTTTATCCCACCATCTAACAAAAATCAAAAAAGTTTTAATCAAGGCACTAACACTTATCCACAAAATACCAATCAAGGACCTCCAATTTCAAAAATCAACAACAATAGCCAAGGCAACACCAATAACAAAGGCAACAACACTAACCGAGGGAATAATACAAACCAGAGAGGTAACACCAACACTTTCCCAAATAGACGCACCTACACACCATTAGGGCAAACCTTAGAATCAACATTTCGAGAACTCTTGGCGAACAAAATTATCACATTGCCAGCCATAAACAACTTTAAACCCCAGTTCAAACCACCTTAGTGGAATAACTCACTTTTTTGTGATTTTCATCAAATCAAAGGACATCACACAAATGATTGCATGAGGCTTAAGAATATCATTCAGGACATGATTGATAGAGGCGATTTGACAGTTTATAATCTCAAAACAAATGGTGACCATGATGCCTTTAAAAATCCTCTTCTGAATTACAACAAGGGAGGAGCTTCACCATCAAATGATATAGGAGGAGCTCATATAAATCACCTGTACAATAACACCATCAATCACATATCTACGGATGACAACCAAATAAATGTCATAAAAATCAAGGAAAAACAAGACCATGCGTAGATCATTGTAACCACCAGAGCATAAAAATATGTCTTGAAAGAGTTTACATCAACATCCACCACTATCCCCAAGACTCAATATAATTTGGTTGATCAATTGTGGAGAACTCCTGCTAAAATATCCATACTCAAGTTACTCAAACTCTTGCCAAAACATAAGGACATCTTAGAGAAAGCACTTGTCGAAACAAACGTTCCTCAAGATCTGGACATTGATAAATTCCAAGTCATGGTGGCTCATATGATAGGACCTCATAACCTTACATTTTCTAAACATGATGATGTCTCCTTGAATCATCTATGTAACACTCCTCTCCACATTGAAGTATTAGTCTATAAACATTGAGTTAAAAGAGTGTTAATAGATGGAGGAGTTGGTCTCAATATCTATACTTTAAATCTTATTTGTGCATTAGGCTTCTCTGAGTAGTCTATTGATCCAAACAAAAAGATCACCATCAAGGCCTATGATGATGAAGAAAGGTCATCCAAAGGAATAGTAATACTACCTATTTATGTAGGACCAATACAAAAGGACACTATGTACCAAGTCTTAGACATAGACTTAACATAAAATATTCTATTGGGTCGTCCTTGGATACATGAAATGCAAGCAGTACCTTCAACATACCATCAATGTATCAAGTTCCCATATAATGGATAGGAAATTTCCATATCTACCAATAATAACCCTTTTTCAACATTGCAATGCTATGGGGGAACCTCAAGATAGCTTGGTTCCACACAACAAGGAGGATCAAGCTTCCTCAACATTCTGTCATCATCAATAAAAACTCAAGTCTTTATCCATAGACTTCAAACAAAAGATGAAAATCAAAGATCAAGGCATGGGGGAATACTCTTTTGAATCCATGTGTCTATCAAAATTGCCAACATCACCAAAATCTCATGGACAACCTTCGGCATCAACACATCAAGAAACACAGCCCATCACCAATTTTGATGGCAAATTTATCCAATTGGGCACACTAGCAAATGAATCGAAAGAGAAAGACATCCTTAGTTGGTTATACAAGGATGAGGAAGAGATTAAAGCTGCTACTCTAGAGGTGGCCATACCAACACAACAATATGGAAAAGGATTTCGAATCATGCAAGGGATGGGATACAATGGCAAAGGACCTATAGGCAAGCGTCAGAAAGACATTATAGAACCACTAGAACCTCCTTCACAATTTTCATGAGACAAAACAGGACTAGGATATGGACACAGCATACCACCTAAGCAAAAACAAAATAAATATTAGAAACCTTAGTGGAAAGCAAAGAAGAAATACAATAAAAACTCATGGCAAGAGGCACTACACCAAGCAACTGAAATGACAAGGAAAGAGAAAGAACAACAAGAACTAGAGAAATGACAAGAGGAATTGGCCATTCAAAGGGAAGAAGCATCTTATAAGAAAGTGCACCATTTGTAAGAACATGTTCAATCAAGGAAGAGTCACCACCCAAAGAAATTCCTACTCCCCAAGGGGAAACAGTGTATGAACAAATGTAATGGGTACAAACAAGCTTTGATTCTGAATCAAAAAAAAGCTACAAAACTGGTATCAATTATCAGAGATCTTTTCTCACCCTACAACATACCTATTAGCAGTAGGGAGAGACTCTGAGAGAGTACTTCTGAAACTGATTCTAATAAATATGAATGGGGTAGTTGTTCAGATATTACTGAGGATATCGAGGTAGGTACTATCCATTCATACACACCCCTTTCTCAGGAGAGACTAGGCGCAAAGTCTTGATCACTTGAATTTGGACCACGACATATCTATGAGGCTAAGGAGGATGAGCATCAGCAATACAAATAAGTCTACATTGGAGATGATACCATCGAAGACATTGACAATATCATTAACCTAACCAACATCCAAAACAACTATAACACTATCTCTATCATGACACTTACCGTAGTTGATCTCAACCCACCAAATCACTCTCTACCGCTCGTATTTATTCATCTCATAGAATGGGAAGAACCTGAACACCATGATATACCTATTTTCCTAGATGATGAATCCATTGTCCAGAATCTATGTACAACCAATCCAGATACATGCTCTACTAGCGAACAAAATAATGATATCTGCAATAAGGGGAGTGCCAAGTCTCTTAGTCACAAAAATGAAAGAAACAAAGAGTCTAATATTGAAAACTAGTCAATGGCAGTATTAGATCATAAAAAAGTAAAAATAAAGGACACATCTACGGGTGAAAACCTTTTTAAGGCACTTAAGGATGGGAGACTTGACACTCTTTCTGAACACTACCAAGAGAGGTCACCCATATTGATCGATCCCACTCAATCAATAAACATTGGTATAGAAACAACAATCAAAGCCATACACCTAGCAGAATCACTGACAGAAGAAGAGCAACTAAATTTTATCAAATTCTTCAAGAAAAAGAAAATCAATTTTTCTTGGTCCTATGTTTATATGTTGGGAATAGATCTAAACCTGATCATGCATCATTTATCCACCGCTCCAAGAGCTAAGCCAATCAAATAGAAATTAAGAAAGATGAACCTATATGTGGCATTGTTGGTCAAAGTTGGACTAAAGAATTTATTAGACGTTGGATTCATTCAACCTATAGACTATGTTGAATGGATTTCAAACATTGTACCAGTTTCAAAACCTAATGGAAGCATCAGAATATGCATGGATTTTAGAGATGTAAACAAAGATTGTCCAAAGGATGACTTTCCTTTGCCCAACATCAACATAATTGTGGATCTAACAATGGGCCATGCCATGTTATCATTAATGGATGAATTCTCTGGCTATAATCAAATCAAAATTGCCCCAGAGGATCAAGATAAAACTGCATTCACCTGTCCATGGGGAACATACTGTTGGAACATCATGACTTTTGGCTTAAAGAATGCTGGGGAAACTTATCAAAGAGCCATGATGACAATCTTCCATGATATGATGCATACCTTCATGGAAGACTATGTGGGTGATTTATTGGCTAAGTCATTCACCCAGGCAAAACATTTGGGCATATTAGATAAAATCTTTCAAAGATTGGAACAGTTCAAGGTCACATCAGGAAAACTGTTAGGCTACATTATATCTGCAAAGGGCATTGAAGTAGATTCATCAAAGGTACAAGCCATCATGGAGATGCCACCTCCGAGGAACATTAGTCAACTCAGATCTCTACAAGGCCAGCTGGAGTCTATCAGGCAATTCATAGCCCAACTAGCAGATAAAAGTCTACCATTCAATCATTTGCTACATAAGAACATACCTTCAAGATGGGAAGGCAAGTGTGCAGAATCATTCTACCAACTCAATCAATATCTAATGAATCCACCAATTTTGCTACCACCAATAGCAGGGAAGCCACTCATTTTCTACATATCAACAACTAAAGTACCATTGGGGCACTGCTAGCACAAGAAGATCAGGAAGGTAAGGAATGAGCTATATATTATATCAACAAAACATATATGAGATAAATTACACATTCTTTAAGAAGGCTTGTTTAGCTGTGGTGTTCGCCTCTCAAAAGTTTCGTCACTACATGATAGCTCATACAATCAAGCTAGTATCAAAAAATGATCCACTCAAGTATTTACTCAACAAAGCAGCTCTTACAGGCCGATTGGCTAAATGGGTCATGATTCTTAGTGAGTTTGATATTCAGTACACAGAGCATCAAGCTATCAAAGGACAAGTAATTGTAGATCAATTGGCTGAAGCACCGCTACCAAATAAACAACCAATGCAAGTGGGATTTCCAGACATGGATGTCCTTACTATCACACCCAAACAATACTTTGATGGTTCATATACCCAACATGGATCAAGTGCTCGTATCTTCTTCATCACTCCAGAAGGGCACACCATTCCATGATCTTATAGACTGATGTTTCCATGCACCAACAACATTGTTGAATATGAAGCCTAGGTCATAGGAATCAAAATAGTTGTGGAATGGAGAATCACGGAATTGAGAGTCTATGGGGATTCTCAATTAGTCATCAATCAAATCAATGATGAATATCAAACAAAGGATGATAAACTAATGCCCTATAAGAGAATGGTGGATGGTTTCAAATAGTACTTTGTACACATCACCTTTGCACAAATACCAAGATTGGACAATAGAGCTATTGATGCAATGGCCACTATCGCTTCACTCCTACAAATTTCAGAGAAACAGAGTGGTTACAAGTTCCTAGTAGAGCAATTATTTTCCCCAACCTATGACAATTATGCATCCCAAGTCATCTATGCCTTAACCGGTTCAAACTCCCCTCTATATAGGACAATCTATGATTATCTTTAGAATAACACCCTTCCACTTGACCTATCTCATAACCAAAACCGCAGCTTCATCTGGCAAGATGCCCATTATACCTTAACTACTAACACCCTTTACCGTCAAGGTCTAGATGGTACTCTTCTTTGATGCCTTGATAATAATGAATCTAACTCTGCCTTACACAAGCTTCACCAAGGTATCTATGGCACATATTCAAGTGGTCCTACTCTTGCCAACAAACTTCTGAGAATGGGATATTACTAGCCAACAATGGAGAAAGACTCATATCAATTTGCAAAGAAGTGTCCTAAGTGCCAAATTCATGGCAATCTTATCCATGCACTAGCACTGGAGCTGCACCCATTTACAACATCTTGGCCTTTCTGTCAGTAGGGACTTAATTTAGTAGGGAAAATCCAACCTTCCTCTTCAAATGGACACAAGTTCATTATCATTGCGACAAAGTATTTCACAGTGGATTGAAGGAGTCCCAATGACCATAGTAACTGGAAAACAGATTGCCTCATTTATTCTTAATTATCTAATTTGTGGATATGGCATTCCTAGTTCCATCATCACAGACAATGGGCATACTTTCAAAAATCAAGACGTACAAGAGATATGTGAAAGATTCAAAATCCAACATTGCTTATCTACACCTTACTACCCACATGGGAATGGTCAAGCAGAAGCATCAAATGAAACAATCTTGAAAATCCTCAAGAAAATAGTAAATGATGTAGGTAAGGATTGGCATGTACAGCTCAATCTGGCACTCTAGGCATATAGGACTAGCATTTGGAAACCTATAGGGGCTACACCATATTCATTGGTGTATGGATCAAAAGAAATTGTACCTCTTGAGATAGAAATTCCATCTCTCAAAGTATCTTTGAAAGGCCTCATACCAGATGAGGAATATCGGGTCAATAGGTTGCATGAACTCGAGCTTCTAGATAAAAAATGACAACATGCCTATGATCATCTCAAAGCATACCAGCAGCGGATGTACCATAGCTATAATCACAGATTCATCCTGAGGGATTTCAATGTCAGTGATCTTGTACTCAAAGAAAATCCCAGAAATCAACATGATCAAGAAAAGAAGGGGAAGTTAGAACCTAACTGGTTGGGTCCCTATGTCATCATATCAGCCTATAGATCAAACGCCTATCAGCTAACAACTTCATAAGGAGACATGCTCGATGAGCCAACCAACAACATCCATCTGAATAAATTCTACACTTGCGTTGTCTAATGCACAGAAAAAGCAAAAAATACAAAAAAATCAAAAAATTGGAAAAATATAAAAAAATCAAAAACAAAACAAAAAAGTGTAATAAAACCAAGTAGTGAAAATTTGGCAATAGGCACTATTTGCGAGTGACCGACTCCTCTATCTATCAGTATTCATATCTTTTACATCCATCCAAGTCTCAACTAATGGCCATCACCAAACACTTATTCACACAACATTATCCCGGACATACTTAGCATAGTCATTGTCCTTGATTACCTACATCAGTTATCCAAATCATATCCCACCATGGCTTGGTGATCAACATGTATATCCACATTGATAGATATCTATAACTAGGGGCAGCATCCCTCTCACTTTAACCATTCCAACAACAAACAACAAGGAGCACAACATGCTAAGAAAACAATGTCAACAATTGCTCCTTAGGCTAGAAAACAAAACCATTATCCAACTAAAATTTTACACACACTGGATGGATGATTTTCTGAATTATAATTTGTTTACATCTAGCATGAAGTTTTGACTATTTTGTATCTTAAAATTTTGAATCATTGGATCTTCTGAGCTACTCGAGGATGCATTGAGCTAGAGAAAACAACAAAGGAATCTAATAGTTTTTTTGGTTTTCTATCTGTGAGGCAATCATTTGTATGGTGTAAATATTATCTCGATACATGATTGGAAACATATCATTGAAGACATTGTTCCACTTTGCACATACAAATGATTAACTCTTGTCTGTTTCACGCAAGCAACACTTGGGTTGTCTTGGTTCAATTATACCTCGATGCTTGTGTCATCTTGCAATATCAAAATCCATGTAAGTTTCACTCAGGTCATTATTGTTCAATTATACCATTATGCTGATGAATATTAAGAGGGGGGTGAATTAGTATACCTAAAATTACTGAACTTAAATACTTAAATAGTTTAGCAGACAACCGGTATAACAGTTTAACTAACAAACCGGTTAAAACAAATGCAAACCAAACAACACATAAGGCATTCACCCACAAGAGCACAATCACCATAACACAAGATGTTTTGACATGGAAACCCAAATGGGAAAAACCATGGTGAGCTGAAACTCACAAGTAACTATCTACAAAATAGAAACTAGACCGGTTAAGGTCAAACTGGTTAAGGTCATACAATGTTCTTCACCAAAACAAATCCTGTTAAGAATCTAGATCTCTGTTAGGAGACAAGTCCTATTAAAGACTACCTTATGAGAGGATTTCAGATTCATAGTTGTGAACCACCTTGTTAGAGGATTTACAAAGGCTTTTCCAGGCCTAGCCGGTTAAGGGTTTCAGACTTGTCGAAGATGTGAGTAATCAACAAGTGAGTGATCTAGATACTAGCACAATATGCTTGGTTAGATCCTTGATAGCTCATTGTTAATGCATTTCAGCATTTCTTCAGTCTTCAATATCTCCACACTCTATTTCTTCACATAGACATAATCTTCTCTTTTGTGATCGCACATACAAAAACCTCATCAACCACCTTGAAACCTAACAACAACTAAAACCCTAGACATGATATCCTTATAAAGGAATCTGATTTCATGTCGGTCCAATAGGTTTACATTGCAAGTTCCTAGGTTCAGTGTATCTAGACACATTTGTTAACACAACATAGAATCACCGCCAAAGTGTCGATGGATGGTAACACAACACAAAATACCGGTTGGTAACTCATCACAGAGTAATACCAGTTCATTACCGATTACTAGTTCATACATTTTACTAGATACCGGTTTGACAAAATGAAGACTGGGAAAATGATAACTATCACTTTAGTTCCTTCACACCATTTGAGATCCTCGAACCACTTGAGGTCTTCATACCACTTTGGGTCTTTATATCGCTTTGGGTTTTCATACCACTTGAGATCGGTAAAAACTTTCTGCAAAACATCGATAGTCTAAAGACTATAATACATAATACCAGTTGGAACAAATACTGGTTGAGCATAACTCATACATACAAAAAGTGATCTCTAAGCAAGTGTGTGTCCATCAATGACAATCACAACATCATTATCAAAAATGCCAACATATGCTTGTATAAACTTCCAACATATCAAAATCCCAATGATGACAAATAAAAATAAAGCACAAACAAGTGACTCAACAGGAATGACAACACCAGAATTAAAGTGATCATTTGGTTGCCTATCATTCTTAAACTTGCATTTAGTCGCATATCATTTTAAATCTTGCATTAGCATCACATCTCATTATCATCCATCTCATTTTTGAGATACATCTCACATCATTATCATTATCATACATCTCATTTTCAAAGATACATCTCACATCATTATCATTATCATACATCTCATTTTCAAGATACATCTCATAAATCATAGTAATCAATACAAAACATCATCACATTCTCATCTCAGCATGAATCATACATCATCATCAAAATCAAGAGCATTATTATCTAAGCATCACATCATCATCATAGAATCATCATATCAATGCATCTCATCAATCATCATCAATAACACATATGGATCAGAGAAAATCAGTGCTATGTATATATATCTCAAAAATGGTTGAAATGTACAAGGGATATCATGTCTATCAAAATACAACAAAATGATCAAAATACAACAGAGACAAGTCTCTCAGGTATAATTATCTCCAGAGGCTAATGGTCTTGTAGTAGATGTCCCAGCCCTTGGATCTCCACCAGGTGGATCACGTCGGTTAGGCCTTGTAACACCTCTGCTCTTTGTCCTTGTATGACTGTGAATAGATCGACTAGATACATAGCTAGGAGCTCTGAAATCTCTAAGGACCACCTCCTCATATAAATGCTTGTAGTACTTAGCCTCCTTGGTCATATACCATATCTCCCTTAGCATATCCTGCATCAAGGCACCACTTGTCGCTCTCTCCAATCTCTCAGCAAGATCCTTTGCGTGGTCCCGACTCTCTCTTTGTATCCTGATTTGCTATTTTCTATGTAATCTGGTGATGTTGTGCTAGCACCTATGACTATAGCTCCTGCACTCTGACCTGTAGGGCTCTAATATGCAAATCTTGTTGATGGGTGGGTATCCTAATCTGAATGGGTACATGTGTCATGGTCCCACCCATACATGTTCATGTCTGAGGTGTCGATGGAGAAAGAACATCAGATCTCCTCCTTTGGGCAGGTCGCCTATCATCCTCTATACCACCCACTACAGCTGGCAAAGCACCTACCCTACCAACCCCACCAACACCAAGAAAAATCCCTCTTCCTCTCCCTCCACCTCCTCTATCTCCTCCTCCTCCTCCTCTCCCTCTATCTCCTCCTCCTTCTCCACCACCTCCTCGGCCATCTCCTCCATCACCTCCACCTCCATCTCCTACCTCCTCTCCCTCCTCATCTCTCGGTCTAACTCCCCCTTTCCTCTCGGGAAGCTCATCCTCATCATCATCAAAAGAAGGTAGCATCTTTGTTAGATCAGATATACATGCCACTACATGTGCCACAAAGTAAGCTACAAAATCCTCTGTCATCCCAGCATCAACAACCCCAGCTCCATAATCCTAGATTTGGCCTGCCAATGTCATATACTCCTCTACCACCACTACACTATCAAAAGTGGTCCCCACTCTAGTACATCTGATCTCTGGCAAGCATACAAATAGGCTCCCTATGGCATACCATGTTGTCTACCATACTGTCACTGAACACGGCTATGCAAGAATCGCTTGATGATAAAGAGCGTCTGCCCAATCAGATATCTCGACATATAAACATAGGGTTGTTAGCATTATGTGAACTGGTATGAGGAAATGATGACATTGTATGTTGTCATTGATGTCAATATGCTGAAAAGAGAACTGGTATAACATTGTGAACTGGTATATGTGTCAAAGTGAAGTAGTATGTTTTTTCAAGGTGAACCAGCATGTTGGTATGGGAACCGGTACATGGAAGCTTTGTATGACTACCAGTTGGTAGTTTCAACTTTAGGGTTTCCAATTCAAGTGCTTCAAGCCCATGTGACTCAACTGATGACTTTGTGTGATGAGTTAGCATTGTAACAAAGAATAGATCATGTTGCCACATCAGCCTTGTGCGCGTGAAGGATCTTGCATGAAGGAGATTTCTCCTATCTACCTCAGGAATGTGCGAAGTATGTAAACAGTGAAAACACATGATGGGTTATCAGCCACCATGAAAGTGGTGGAAAATGAATGATGGAGAACATCTTGAGATCATTTCAAGACTGTTGCATTTAATGAAATGTGCTCAATAGTCAGGATTGAACCATTTGAATTGCTTAACCTAAATGTCTTAGGTTTTAGGGTTTATGCTACTGACCTATCTATTTCCTATAAGGTCGATGTTGTGTTTCTTTCTAAGGTTGTTGGCAAAAGTTGTGTGTGTGTATCCAAGTGAAGAGATATGTGATTCTTGCCAAACTAGAGGAGACAAGTGATACCTGCAGAGTGTAAGTACAAAAGGTGAAGAGGAGCTAAAGCAGATCTGCATTGGCATTGAGTGTTGTCACCAGGTCATTGTAATACCTATTGATCTCTAACCACTTCAATAGTTGGGAAATCTATTAATAGGGTAGCTTTAACTAGCTTGATGTAAATCCTTTAATAGGGTGACTCAAAACCATTGAGTTCTTGAAATCCTCTAACAAGGTAACCTTTAACAGGGTTTAACCCTTAACCGGGTATTCTAGCCATCCCTTAACCGAGTGATCCCTAACAGGATCAGTTCCTAATAGAACCTATTGTATTAGTCTTTAACTGGACAAGGCTCCTAATAGAGTAGACTTCTAAAGAGTTCAAAAACATCTTGTGGGTATTCATCCCCACCGTGGTTTTTCCCAGTTGGGTTTCCACGTGAAAAATCTATGTGTCATGTGTGGTGTTTTTCATGTGATGGTTTAAGTGATTTGTGTCTGAAGGTAAATCATGTTGATCTAGTTGTTTATATATTTTTGATGATAGATTACCTATTCATGCACTAGGGTGAAATGGAAATTAAGTATTAGATTGTATGAAAAGATAAGTGTCAACTAGTTTATGCTTGTCTCAGTTATTCTGGATTTTGCCAGTTGTACTTTGTTTAAGACCGGTGTTACTGTTTGTTTGCCAAAGTGCAGTGTTTGTAGACAAACCAGTTTTAGGAAAGTGTTTTTGTCTGTACTGATTCACCCCCCCTCTTAGTACTGATTTGTTACTATCCATTCATCATTGAGTTATCAATTGGTATCAGGGCATCCTCCAAGTCCTCTGTGTTATAAGCTTAACCACTTGAGGAAAAGATCCTAGTCTCATGATGAAGAGGGAAGGTCCAAAGTTCAGTAGAGATAATTTCAATATATGGAAAGATAGAATGAAGATATACATGAGAAGCATGTGTCCTCAACACTAGAGCTATGTTGAGAATGCTTATGTTTCCCCTACTAGTACTCTCACCAATGACCAAAAGAGAGAGATGCAGGAGAATGGGTAAGTCATCGAAGCCCTAATTAGTAGTTTATCTGACATTGAGTTTATTGATGTCCAAGATAAAGTAAATCCCAAAGAAGTATAGGATACTCTTGAAAATATCTATGGCGGAGATGAGCATGTAAAATAGGCTAAAGAAGAAAGCCTTAGGGGTAAGTTTGAAGACATGCGGATGGTTGAAGGAGAGACCATTCAACAATATGGAATAAGAATCAAAACCATTGTTGGAGACATCAAGAGTGCTGGAGGCAAAATAGAAGACTCCACTATTGTAAGAAAAGTCTTGAGATCCTTATTACCAGTCTATGCAATAAGGGTTGTAACTATTCAGGAGTTGAGGTCAATAGACAAGACTAAGGTATCCCTAGACTCCATCATTGCAAAGTTGACTACTTATGAGTTAAACAGTTTTGATGGTAGTGTGCAGAAGACTGAATCAACCTTTAGAGCATCAGCTGCACCATCTAGAAAAGGCAAAGAAGTAAGCACTAGTGGTAAACCAAGATAGAGAAGAGAAATGGATGATGGGGAGATTCTGATGGGATTTGAAGCTCTTCTTGCCAAGAGACTTCCTAAGGGAACCGGTAAATACAAAGGTAAACTCCCTTTGAAATGCTTTTCTTGTAACCAGATAGGACATATTGTTGTAAACTGTCCTAATGGTGACAACAAGGACAAATTGAAAAGGTTCAAGAAATTCAAAGGAGGAAATCGGAGAAACTATTTTGTAGCAGTTGATGAAGGTGTCACTAATGAGGAATCAGAAGATGAAGAAAATGAAGATATTGTGTTTGTTGGTGTCAAGGAAGATGTGTTAGACAAGAAGGCTCTTGTCTCCCGCTTTGATAATTCCAATGAATGGATTATTGATAGTGGTTGTTCTCACCATATGACTGGTGACTAAAGCAAGTTTCTATCCTTGGAAGAGTATGATGGTGGTGTGGTTCACTTTGGTAATGATGCGCCATGTATGGTCAAAGGCAGAGGGTCCATCTCTCTTAATGGAAAGAGCAGTGCTAACAATGTGTATTGGGTTGATGGTCTCAGACACAACCTTCTGAGCATTTCCCAGCTGAATGATAGTGGTCTCACTCTAGAATTCAAGAATGGTGAATTGGTGGCCACTAGTATGTAGACCAAAGGTAACCTGTTTCAGCTGAATGTAAATATCAGTACCTGTCTTATGGCTAAGTTTTATGATAGCTAGATATGACATAGGAGACTCTGTCATGTTAACTTTGATAACATTGTGAAGGCTAGTAAGATCAAGGTAGTCAGAGGATTTCTAGTGTTGAGCAAATTGGAAAATCCTTTGTGTAGAGAGTGTCAACTAGGGAAAATGTCTTCCTCAACTTTAAAAGGTAAATCTTTCACTGCAAACAATTTACTTGATCTTGTGCATACTGATTTGTGTGGTCCTATGAAAACTAGGAGTGTGTAGGGAGATAGGTATTTTATGATTCTTATAGATGATTTCTCAAGAATGATGTGGGTCACATTCTTGAAAGATAAGTCTGAAGCTTTTGGAAAGTTCAAAGCTTTCAGAGCATTAGTGGAGAAGGAAAGCGGTAAAAGGATCAAGTGCCTTAGAACCGATCAAGGAGGGGAATTCACTTCTAGTGAATTCAACAAGTACTATGAAGAACATGGCATCAAGAGGAAACTGTCTGCCCCCCAGACTCCATAGTAGAATGTCCTAGCAAAGAGGAATAGCCAGACTGTGGCTGAAGTAGCAAGAACAATGTTGATTCAAGGAAAGGTTGCTCACACCTTTTGGAGAGAAGCAGTGAGCACTGCAGTCTACATGATGAACCGAGTACTCATCAAGAAAGATAAGGATAAAACTCCTTACGAGTATTGGACTGGTAAGACTCATGTGGTAAGCTACTTCAGAGTATTTGGTATCAAATGTTACATCAAGAGGAGCGAACACCAGAGCAAATTTGATGCAAAATGTGATGAGGGAATATTCCTAGGGTATTCCACCAAGAGTAAATCTCTCAATTGTTTCAATAATAGGACACAGAGAATTATGGAAAGCATCAATGTGAGAGTTGATGAAACCTCTGAGAAAATTGAGGAAACCGATAGTGAGCAAGCAGTAAATAAACTGGTTGTAACCTTCTTGGAACCGGTTGCCATTCAACCAAGTACCAGTAATAGTGTTCCTACACCGGTAGATGTAGATGCTGATACTGATGGAGAAGAGGATGAAGAAGAAAAGAAAGAGGAATCTGTTAAGACCATTCCTCGGTATGTCAAGCTAAATCATGATCTTAAGCAGATCATAGGAGATAAGGATGCAGGAATCCTTACAAGAAGAAAGGTCAGAGAAAACTCATGTATGATCTCTAAATTTGAGCCTAAATCATTCAAAGAGGCACATAAGGATGAAGACTAGATCAAGGCTATGGAAGAGGAACTTGACTAGATAGAAAAGAACGGCACATGGTCTTTGGTACCCAAACCGGAGCATAAAAATGTCATTGGCACCAAATGGGTTTTCAGAAATAAGCATAATGAAGATGGTGAAGTGGTTAGAAACAAAGCCAGACTGGTGTGTAAAGGATATACCCAAGAAGAAGGAGAAGACTATGGAGAAACCTTTTCTCCTATAGCCAGATTGGAAGGAGTTTGTATGTTTCTTGCATATGCATCTTTTAAAGGATTCAAAGTATATCAAATGGATGTAAAATTTGCATTCCTAAATGGTGTACTTGAAGAGGAGGTGTATATAGAGCAACCAGATGGGTTTTCCCTATCTAAAGATAGTGACATGGTGTGTAGGCTACATAAAGCCTTATATGGTCTAAAGCAGGCACCTAGAGCATGGTATGAATGCCTGCATTCCCATATTGTGAAGATTGGATTTGAGAGAACAAGTGAAGATAGCAATATCTACTTGAAATTAGAAAGAGATTAGATTTTGATCTGTGAAGTATTTGTTGATGACATAATCTTTGGTGGAGATGACAAAGTGAGTCATGAGTTTGTACATGAGATGAAGAAAGAGTTTGAGATGTCACTCATAGGGGAGATTAAATTCTTCATTGGACTGCAGATTCAGCAGATGAAAGATGGAATCTTTATCACTCAGTCCAAGTATGTCAAAGAGGTGTTGAAGGCCTTTGGCATGGAAGATAGCAAACTAGTTGGTACACTGATGGTGACCAGTTGTAAACTATCCAAAGAGGATGACTCAGCATTGGTTAATGAGAAGGAATATCAATCAACGATTGGTAAGTTGTATTATGTAGTGCATAGTAGACTAGATATTGCACATGTAGTTGGCATTACTACAAGGTTCCAGAAAAGTCCAAGAGAATCCCATTTGGTTGTAGTCAAGTGGATTCTTAGGTATCTGAAGGGAACTATTGATTATGGATTGTGATAACCATATAGCAATGATTTCAACTTGAAAGTATTCATAGATACTGATTGGGTAGGTAATGTGGATGAGTAAAAGAGCACAACCAGTGGTACATTCTTTCTTAGTGGTAGACTGGTCTCATGGATGAGTAAGAAGCAGAGTTGTATCTCTCAATCTACAATGGAAGCAGAGTATGTTGCAGCTTTGATGAACTGCACTCAGACAATCTAGATGAAGCTTCAAAGTTCCTGTATCTGAACCGGTAAGCATATTTTGTGATAACACAAGTGCTATCAATATTTCAAAGAATCTGGTTTTACATTCTAGAACCAATTATTTTGAGCTTAAGTATCATTTCTTAAGGGAAAAGGTTCAGAACAATGAAATTTTATTGGAACATGTTTCCAGTAAGGAGTAGTTAGCAGACATATTCACCAAGCCTCTCCCAAAGGCTACATTTACCTACTTAAGAGGTGAATTAGGGGTACTACCCCTTCAAGAGGTGATCTAAAAGTGTGTGCTCCACATCAGTCAGGTATTACACTATCAAATATTTTTAGGATTGGTGTGTTGAAGGATGCTACTCCTCAGGGGGAGCAGCATAACGGAGCAAGGAAGCTTGTGGCTCCACTTTGGCATTGTTGTCAAAGGGGGAGAAGAAGTGAACCAGAGAAGATATCTGTAGAATTTGGGGGAGAAGATGTGAAGTGGAGAGATATCTTTGGATATTGCCATCAATGCCAAAGGGGGAGATTGTTGGCATTATGTGAATCAGTATGAGGACATGATGACATTGTATGTTGTCATTGATGTCAATATGCTAAAAAGAGAACCGGTATAACATTGTGAATGGGTATATGTGCCAAAGTGAAGTGGTATGTTTGTTCAAGGTGAACCGGCATGTTGGTATGGGAACCGATACATGGAAGCTTTGTATGACTACCAGTTGGTAGTCTCAACTTCAGGGTTTCCGGTTGAAGTGCTTCAAGCCTGTATGACTCAACCGATGACTGTGTGATGAGTTAGCATTGTAATGAAGAACAAATTGTATTGCCACATCAGCCTTGTGCACATGAAGGATCTCACATGAAGGAGATTGCTCCTATCTACCTCGAGAAAGTGCAAAGTATGTAAATGGTGAAAACACATGATGGGTTATCACCTGTCATGAAAATGGTGGAAAACAAATGATGGAGAACATCTTGAGATCGGTTCAAGACTGTTGCATTTAATGCAATGTGCTCAATGGTCAGGATTGAACCATTTGAATTTCTTAACCTAAATGTCTTAGGGTTTAGGGTTTACGCTACCGACCTATCTATTTCCTATAAGGTCGATGTTGTGTTTCTTTCTGAGGTTGTTGGTAAAAGTTGTGTGTGTGTAGCCAAGTGAAGAGATACGTGATTCTTGCTAGACCAGAGGAGAGAAGTGATACGTGCAGAGTGTAAGTGTAGAAGGTAAATAGGAGCTAAAGCGGATATGCATTGACATTGAGTGCTATTACCAAATCATTGTAATACCTGATGATCTCTAACCACTTCAATAGTTGGGAAATCCCTTAAGAGGGTAGCTTTAACCAGCTTGTTGTAAATCCTTTAATAGGGTGACTCAAAACCATTGAGTTCCTGAAATCCTCTAACAAGGTAACCTTTAACAGGGTTTAACCCTTAACCGGGTATTCTAGCCATCCCTTAATCAGGTGATCCCTAATAGGATTGGTTCCTAACAGAACCTATTGTATCAATCTTTAACCAGATAGGGCTCCTAATAGAGTGGACTTCTAAAGAGTTCAAAAATAGCTTGTGGGTATTCATCCCCACCGTGGTTTTTCCCAGTTGGGTTTCCACATGAAAAATCTGTGTGTCATGTGTGGTGTTTTTCATGTGATGGTTTAAGTGATTTGTGTCTGAAGGTAAATCATGTTGATCTAGCTGTTTATATAGTTGTAGACACCCAAAAATGGTCAACGCTTGCGAAGTCATACTTTAACATTTGCGCATTGCCTCATTTTAGGTTTTTGCGTCGCATTAACATTTCTCCTATGTCACGCACTTGATTTTTATCATTTGCGAACATCGAGTCATTCTTCTATATTCTTGAATCATCTCGTCCTTGAATTTGGTCTTGTCGACAGCATTATCCAGTCATGATTTTGATCAATTTTATCTTGTCGCATCAATGAGCATGCTTATTTGTCATCATTTTGGACATCATCAATCCTAATTAGGGTTTTGTCCTCTTTTCAATCTTGTCATCATGTGATCGATTTGTCATCGATCGTTGTCACTGTTTGATCTTGTCATCTTGCGATCAATTTGTCATCGATCGTGGTCCTTTTCAATCTTGTCGTCTTGCAATCCAATTTGTCATCAATTCTTGTCTTCTTGTCGATTTTGTCATTTTGCGATCATATTGTCATCAATCGTTATCTGTCTCAATTATGTTAATTTGGATCAATTTGTCATTGTTCCTCGTCGATTGGCACATTTAATCAAATCATTTATCACATTGGTCATTTGTCAATCCAAAATCAAATCAAATCGAGTCAATTATCTTTTAAGACCTAATTCGTCTTCCAGGGTTTTGTGATTTAATCATTTAACCTTGTGTGTCATTTCTTCCTCTAGGATTAAATAATTTATTTATTTATCCTAGGTCTTCGTGTCGCAATTAAATGTTTCATTTAATTGGCTAATTAATTATTCTTCTCTTTATGAGTTAATTAATAAATGAAAAATTATTAATTAATTTCCCAATCTTTCATCAATTATTCCTCTTATTATAAATTAATTAATAAATGAAAAAAGTATTAATTAATTTATCTAATTTTCCTAATTTTTCATTCCCTCTTTGTGAATTAATTGATAAATGAGAAATTATTAATTAAATCACTAAGTTCCTATTTTCCTCATTTCTAATTTTTCTAATTTTCATTAATTTTCCTAATTTCCTAAATTCTAATTCCTAATTTCCACCTTTTTTCTAATTTTCCAATTCAAATTCCACCTAATTAACTTGTCTCTAGTTCTCCCTATTTTTGTGCTTCATGCGTCATACTCTTGACATAGAAATTTGTCATAGAACTTGTCTTGACATAGAAATTTGTCATAGAATTTGTCTTGACATAGCAATCTGTCATAAAATCTATCATAAGCCTCTTTGCATAGCAACATGTCATAACTTTGCTATTATTGATTTGAATTTCTATTCAAATCTCTTTCATGCTAATTTGCTCATTTATCCAATTCTTCTATAAATTGGATGATTTTCAATCAAACCTAATCCGAATTTTCTATCAAACTACCGAACTTATGCTTCTAGTACTCTTGAACTTTTCATCAATCTTGCTTTCAATTGTGTGTGCACTTGTAGGTGAGATCCACAAACCCATTGAAGAGGAAAGAACAACAATGGAGCCGCATGGAAGGAGTATTCAATTCTATATCTGGTTTGCATAATTTTTCATCTTTGAATGCTTTGTTTTCATACCTCTATTGAGTGTGCTTAGAATTAGGTTCATTTCAATGAGTGTTCTTTTGATTGAGTTATAATGTCTTGTGTTTTGTTTTGATCTACTTATTTTGATGATTCCTAATTTCTACGCTACAATAGTTTTGATGATAGATTACCTGTTCATACACTAGGGTGAAATGGAAATGAACTATTAAATTATATGAAAAGATAACTGTCAACCGGTTTATGCTTGTCTTAGTTATTCTGGGTTTTGCCGGTTGTACTTTGTTTAAGACCGGTGTTACTGTTTGTTTGCCAAAGCATAGTGTCTGCAGACAAACTGGTTTTAGGAAAGTGTTTTTGTCTGTACTGATTCACCCCCCCCCTCTCAGTACCGGTTTGTTACTATCCATTCATCATTGAGTTATCAAGGGCATCTCTAGCCCATCCTCATCCCACACCTCACAATCAATATACAATCTCCAAATGATCGTATCGATATCATCCAACGCTCTTTGCCAATGTTCTATTTTTTCTAGCTTACGCTAGACAACTATACCTATATAACCATAAGCATATGCTTGACCAACTGGCCTATCCCAATCTGCAAGTGGTCTCGACACAGGAATGTGCTCCTAGGCCCACACCTATAGTAATGTCACCCCTATGGATAAACTGTTGTATCCTAGATACACAACCTGTTGAAATCTTTCTATAAAGGTGAGCTAACAAATAGGAACCCCATGCGAACCTATGCCCCTATGTCACCATATCCTCTAACACAAATACCCATCCCATAGCTAGTCCCTTCGACCTATGGTTGGGACACAGAAATTTGTTAGGCCCAATATGGAAAGCTAATGTACTGAGAGGGGAGGGGTAAATCAGTACTTCAAATCCTTTTACCAACAATATCTTTACTGTTATGCATAAACCACAAACTACTGTAACATAACATAAAGCTAAAACAAATAAATAACAATCATACATGATTCACTCCATAACACATATATTTTGGTTACGCAAAAACTCTTGGTTAGAGAGAAAAGTTGTGGTGGGGATGGCACCCACAACTTCACTACTGCAATAATAAAGAGTTCTCGGTTAGAGCTACATGTTCAGCTATTTCTGATAGCTTACCCTATTAGGAGTATCAAGATCATTAGATCTACCTTGATAAAGGATTTTACAACACTTATTCTAAATGTTGCACCTGGTTAAAGGTTTTACAATTTATAGACTTTGTTAGAGTCTTTTACCCTGTTAAAGGTTTCTCTTACAACTACAAAATATTACAAAAAAATATTTACAAATATCTACAACTTTACATCTGGAATGTTATAGCAGATTCTATGTGCTCAAAATGAGATTACCTTGCTTATAGCATACCTCGGTAACCCATAGAATAACTCGGTAAACCCTTCTATTTACTCTGTTCTTTGACTATTCTCTAACATCCTTCTCAGTGATCTCTATGTCTCTATAACAATCATAACACTCAGTGCTTTCTTATGTATCACACATGTCTTGCTTCCTACACCTCTTTATGTCTCTATCTGATCTCAATCCATGCTGTATAAATAGATCTCTTATGTCAGTGATCTGGTTCATTGCTTCGATCTTACAAACATGATTTATCAAATAAATAACCATACAAAATATTTCATTGGATAGGTGACCTCAAAATCATACACAATCCTTAAGTGCAATTTCCAATGTGATAATGGTTCTATGTTCCTCGATCTTGTAACACATTTCTAGATGTGTGTCTAGGTTCAATGAATCTGGTAACATGTTTCACTCGGTGTATCATTATTGTTGCTCGATAGTCATGTAGTGTTACTCAGTAGATAGCTCGGTGTATACTGGGCTCTGTGACTACTTTCTTCTATAACCGACTGCTCTGTGCATACCGGCTGAATGTTTCAGTAGTAGTAACCAACTAGAGTATATAGAATGACTTTGGATATAAAACTAATGGCAACTTAATAAGTAGTAACAATCTCCCCTTTTGTAATTAGTTGAGATGTTTGACAAAACTACTTTCAAAGTCATAATTCAAAAATCTATATACTTACAAAATGTGGCTAAACAAACAATATATACATTAGTCAACAAAATGGTATGTTTTAGATATACTCCCCTTATCAATATACTATACAAAACTCTGATTTTGCATGCTCGGTGATCAATATTTTGTACTTGGTTTTGTTTGGTGATCACTACTCGGTATACTCCCCCTGTATACAGCACTTCCCTTTTTGGTACTTTGATGCTATACTCAGTCCCCCTTTTTGACAAACATCAAAACTTAATTACCATTTGGTGGTGGCAACCGGTCAAAAATGGATTTATACTTTGTCTTTGCATCGGTAAGGGCAGCAGAGAGGGCATCCTTGACACTGTCCATGAGTGAATTTTGAGTTGCAATGTCAGCTAATAGTAAAATTAGTCCATCTAAGGTGCTTCTCTCTTGCTGAGTGGATAGGGAGGTAGCTTTGTTGATCTGTTCTTGGATGGATGAAAGATGAGGAATGAATAATGTTTGAAGAGTCATTATGTCCATCCTTATCTTATGCTCTTCATTCCTGAGTTCCAATTGTTGAGCCATGAGCTTTTGTAGCTTTGTATAAAAATTCTGAATAGAGTTTGGCTCAATGGTCAACTTATTTGAGAGATCAGTGATCTCTTTCTCAATCACTTCAATTTTATTTTTGATATCTTTAATGAATAAAGAAAATGTATAGAGTTTCTAAAATAAATAAAGAATGTTCTTGAGTTGAGTGGACAACTTAGCAATAAATTTGACAAGTTTAACTTTGCCAATAGCAATAGCCTTCTATACCTCTTCAATCATTTTAGCAGTGAGCTCTTTGTCCTTTAACTTGCTCAAATATTTGGATGTGTTTACTCCAAATGTCTCTATTTTAGTTAGGAGTTCATCCAGTTGAATGTGGATGGTTGCATCTTTTGTCACTATAGCTTTAGGTAGCATATATGTTAATAGTGCTTTCACCTTCTAAAATACTTTGTTCTTCTTTTGAATAGCCATTTGCTTCTCCTATTCAGCTTTGGCTTTGCATAGTTCATCGAATTCAATGAGTGTATGCCCTTTTAATTTGGAAATGTCTACATTTAGCAACACTATTGGTTTTCATAAATCTAATTTGAAACTATGCTTTTTCATCTTCTTTTCTTTACCTTTCACCGGTTGAACTAAAATAATGGCTTGTGAGGCTTGGTGACCCTCGGCAAGTTGCTTGGTAGAGGCAACACTTTTATCAATTTCTTGAACCTCTGATGTAGCCTTTGTGGTGTCCTTTGGTGCTTCTATGCTTGGGGTCTATGCTTGGGGTCTCAGATGTAACATTTTCAGTGCTAGAAGGAGCTTGAGAAGACTGTTCTTCAGTGGCCTGAGAAGTAGTTTCTCCTTCTATAGACTTGTGACCCTCTGTTCCTTGCTTAGTGTCTTGAGGGGCCTCGGTTGAAGTAGCTTGAGTGACCAGAGGATAGGGCTGAACTTGTTCAAAAACTGACTCACTAGATACTAGTTTGGCATATGCATTCCCTTCTATCATTTCATGTTCAGGTGCCTCAGTGTCCATGATATCCTCATCAATTTGTATAGTGTCAGCAGGGTCTTGCTTGGTGACATCAACTATTTCAACTTCAGCTTGCTCACCAGCATTCTTGATTTGAAATATTTCCTGCCATTTTTCTTTGGTCTCATTCTCTACATCCAAGTAAAGGCCATTCATCAATTTCAAGGCTCTTTGCTTGACTAGGAATTTTGTGTGGTAGTTTTTTAGATGTTCGGTGATCTCATCTACCGACATGTCTGGGAAAAGATGTACCAGACTTCTTTCTCTCATCTATTTCTCTAAGTCCATGGCATACTTCCACCTATTGTCAATATGCAAATATAATTCATTTGGAAGAGATTTAGATACTTCCAATGGGACCAATCAGAATTTCAATAGTGTGCAAATGACAACTTCTTCTATTTGTCTCTTTTCATCGTCAAATCTGGATTCATACTTAACATATCTGAATGCTCTAAATCCACCATATTGCTTCAGATTAGTACCAAAATTGTCAACACTATGTACATTTACCTTTTTATTCTTGACAATCTAAAATTTGCTTGCATCTTCAGATTCAGTGTGACTAGACTCTTTAGCCAAAATGAGTCTCCGAGTAGATTTCTTGTAAGTTTTGTTACCTTTGGTGCGGCAACATTCTTTGGTTTCTTACTCGGTGATGCTACAGATGCTCTTGTGTTAGGTTGCTTTGTTGGAGGAGTCAGTGATACTTTTGATGTATCATGTTTCTTTCTTTTCAAAACTTTTCCTTTAGGCAACTTGGTGCTTAGTGTTATAGCTGCCTCTTGGGCTTCATATTTCTCCTCGGTGATTACTATAGTGCCCTTGACAGGTGTGGAGGAATAACCTTCTCCAAATTTCTCTATTAATACCTTGATCATTTTTGTTGCCTTCCTTGTAGCCTTTGGTACTACAATACTCATCTTTACTTTTTCTTTTTCTTCTTCATATGTTCCATACCTCAACTCGATAGCATGCCTTGGTAATGTAAGAAAAGCATCTATATGCTATTGTGTGATGTCAAAATCAATCTCATAACCCATAGGTGGCAAAGATTGATTTCTCGGTTCCACAGCATTAACATAGCAGTAATCAGTGTCCACTTCAAAACATATGTCATCCTTGTATTTCTCTACTAACTGGGGTGGGATTCGGTACCTATTATGCATCCTTTCTTGAAACTTGCTGAAATAATCATCCATAATATCATTAAAATTATCACCTAGCTTCTTGATGAAGTCATTGATTTGATGGGTGATTGGTCGGTGTAGCTCCCAAACTACATTACCGACTGACGGAAAGAATTTCTCAAAATAGAAAAACATGCATACTAGAAGTGATCCAAACTTCAGAGTGTTAGCCAAGTTGTTCTTATTTGGCTTCCTTATGGTGTTTAGATTCTCAAACAGGTTTTTCAACAATACTTCACAAAGATCAATTTTCATTCCTTTCTTCACAATTTTATATGCTAAATCAACTGTTGCACAGGGTACATTGTTTTCCCTTGCTAATTGGAAGAAATAATAACCTATTACTCTAATGGCAAACTTTAGCTCTGCATCTATGACATTGTTTAATTTCAATCCTCTACAATCAGATTCAACTCCCATTAGAGTGATCAATTCCTTTTGAGATATCATTTTCTGAGCTCGGGCATGATAAAAAATAGGGTAACCGGTGATTAAATGAATGATTTCCTTGCTGATTTTGAATGGTTTCTCCACTAACCACATGAAATCATCATGAACTGTTCTGAGAACAAACTTGACCCATTGGGGTTTGAAGACATGGGGATAGGTTAGGGCTTTGGTCAATCCCTTGATTTTTATGTGTTCATATTTGCTATCCAATTTCCCATCGATACATAATTCATCATATGTATCCTTGATTTCCACATGACCTAGTTCCTCAACTTGACATTTAGTGAAGAATCTGACATCCTCAACTAGTAAAACCCTATCCAGAATGAGTGAAAATGCAGTTTTATCATCCGGTTTAGAAGCTACTTTGGGAGTTAAAGAGTATTTCAGTGAGGGCTTTTCAATGTTCTCAACAACAATGGGCTTCTGGATCTTAGGGGCCATTGCAGATTTCAGATAAATACTGATGCCCTCCTAAATGGCACAAGGTTAGTCTAAGATCAAAGAACACAAAAACATACAAAACATTAGTGTTAGTCAATCTAAAACTAAACATATGAAGGCATTCCAAAAGAGACACAAAGAGACATGCTAATATATCTAATAAGTAGAACAAAGATCATGAGACATCTCCAACTGCCTCTTAGCATGGCCTTAGCTTCTTCTCCCTTGTTCCTCTCCTCTCCAAGTTCCAAAATAGTGTAGCTCTCAGTAGCTTTTTGCACTATGGATGCTTATGGAGGATTGAGATTGTAGTATAGCTCTAAATGTGAAATAAAAAGCTAATACTAATGCTAAAATGATGTATTTTAACCAAAAAGACAAGATGTTAGATTGCTTATGCTAAAATGCTCTCTAAAATGTCTATAGCTTAGATGCATACAAGTTTTTAGGATCTGGATTATGAAGGAATGGACTCTATTTATAGGAAAAATGGAGCAATGGATGGCTAGGATTGAAAGGTTAATCAAGGGTCAAGCTTGAAAGTTGGGGATCCATGTGCACAATTTGTACGAATAAAATGGTGACAAGTGTCAACATAGGGTTGGGTTTGAAAGAAGAGGTTGGAGGCATTAAAGGCCTGAGAAGACCTCATGGTTATCTAAAGGCTAAGGGTCAAGCCTAAATTAGGATTACCCACTGGATTAGGAATTAATCCAAGGATAAACCTTTGTGCAAATGATTAAGAGATAATCATGGTCAAAGCATTAAAGGCTTGATGAGACCCTTGGGTTGGGTAGAGGTTGAGTCAAAACAAATGTTTTAACCATGTGGAAGGGTTTGAGTTAACCATTAATGGTTTTTGGAGACTTTGGGGATTAAGTGGTTGAAAGTTGGAAGCCTTCAATGGTTATCAAAGACTTTGAGGAATTAAGTGGTTGAAGGTTGAAAGCCTTTAATGGTTATCAAAGACTTTTAGACTTTGAGAAGTGACTCCATTTTGCTTAGGAATGTGACAATAATTAGGGGATGGATTAGGCTAATTAGGAAGGGGTTAGAAGAATCTAGAAGGGGATTAGATTTTGCAAGTGGATTTGGTGGGTGAGGGAAAATATGATTTTATTAAAAATAAAAATTCATTTATTTCAATAAATGTGTGCAAGTTGCATTTGTAAGAAAATGCAAGTGGGGTGGGGATAATGATTTAAATAAATGTTTTATTTAATTTATTTAAAAGAGGAAAAGGGGATTTAATTAAATAAATTGATTTTATTTATTTAATTGATTGGAATTGGATTTTAATGAATTAATTAAAATAAATTGAGTAATTTATTTAATTAATAGGAGAATGTTTGGGGATGAATTAATTAAATATTTAATTTAATTAACTGATGGCTAGTGGATTTTTAATCAAATAAATATGAAATATTCATTTAATTAAAATGGACAGATTTATGTGACTACAAATACTAACAAAAGATCCTTAAGGTTTGAATACTTTCAAACGGCAGACATTTTCAACTTAGCAAATAATAACAACTTGATATGATCGGTAAACTATCTTGATAATGCATTGTGATTGATGTAAATACCTTTGAATTTTCTTTGTTCTGCTTTCTTGAAAACTTGGTGAGTGAAAAATGACTGTGCAATAGATTTAAGTATTCATTGTACCTCATCGAGCTTCGTGTAGTTAGGTCAGAAAACATTAAGTGCACTCGGTACCACTACTTCTTTTTATGCTTTTACCGAGTAGCCAGACTTCCTGCATTTACCAACTTGATAGGCTTCCAAAAGACTTTGATAAAATTTCAAATTTTCTAATGCATCTTTAATTATGTAGATTTTGAATTAAGTACAAGATGAAATAGGAACTGTTAAGATTTGGCCTTTGAGAAAATGTAGTCCCTTCATACCTTTACCGATTAATTTGGAATAAGTGCACCTAACTCGGTAGGTAAGTTGCTTTCTTCATTTGACACAATTTCCTTCTTTCTCCAAATCATTTGTAATTTTTCTTTTATTTCCTCAATGTCTCCTCTAGGTTGATCTCTACAATCTCTAGCCAAGTGTCCAACTTTGTGACAATGAAAACATGCCATACTAGGATTTCTCCATGATCTTCGATTGTTCATTCTAAACCTTATAAAGAAGTTGGCACTTATATGTCCATATCTTCCACAACATTCACACCATATCCTTGTATTGTAATCCCATGGTACTGCAGAATACTATTGGTAAGGATTTGTGTGAGTTTGGTAGCCTCTAGTATTTGGCACTTATATGTCCATATCTTCCACAACATTCACACCATATCCTTGTGTAGCGTAGAAATTAGGAATCATCACAAGACAAGTAGATCAATTAAAACACAAGACATGATAACTTAATCAAAAGAACACTCATTGAAATGAACCTAATTCTAAGCACATTCAATAGAGGCACAAAAACAAAGCATTTGAAAGAAAATATCATGCAAACCATATGCTTCTTCCATGCGGCTCCATTGTTGTTCTTTCCTCTTCAATGGGTTTGTGGATCTCACCTACAAGTGCTCACACAATTGAAAGCAAAAAGCTCAAGAGTACTAGAAATGAAAGTTCGGTAGTTTGATAGAAATTCGGACTAGGTTTGATTGAAAATCATCCAATTTATAGAGAAATCGGATAAATGACAAGATTGGCATGATGCAATTCAAATGGAAATTGCAAATAAATATGACAAATTATGCACTTTCCATGCACAATTTGATTGATTGATAATTGATGACAAATTATGACACATTCTATGTCAAAATTGATTGATTGTCAATTATGACAATTTATGACAAATTGAAATGTCATTCCCATAGAATTAGGAGATGAATTAGGAGGGAAAAGGAATTAGAAATTTGAAAAATTAGGAAATTGAAATTGATGACAAATTAGGAATTAGAAATTGATAGAAATTAGAATTTAGGAATTAGTGAATTAATTAATAATTTTTCATTTATTAATCAATTCACAAAGAGGAATAATTAGCCAATTAAATAAAGATTTAATTGTAATGAGAAGACTTAGGATAAATAAGTAATTTATTTAATCCTAAAGGAAGAAATGACACATTAGGTTAAATGAATAAATCATAAAACCCTAGAAGACGAATTAGAAATGCGAAAATGACAATTAGGTCTTGATTGAAGATAATTAATGTCATGATTTTGAATTGATAAATGACCAGTGCGACAAAATGATTCGATTGATAAATGCGCCAATTGACGAGGAACAATGACAAATTGATCCAAATTGACATAATTGAGACAGACAATGATCGATGACAAATCGGTCACAAAATGACAAGATTGAAAATGACCACGATCGACGACAAATCAGTCGCAAAATGACAAGATTGAAAAGAGGACAAAAATTGATGACAAATAGATCGCAAAATGACAAGATTGATAACGACCACGATCAATGACAAATTGATCGCAAGATGACAAGATTGAACATGACAACGATCGATGACAAATCGATCGTTAAAATGACAAGATTGAAAGATTGATGATAAATTGACAAAATTGAAAAGAGGACAAAACCCTAATTAGGATTGACGATGTCCAAAATGATAAGATTGATGATAAGATTGATAAGATTGACAGGAGGACAAAACCCTAATTAGGATTGATGATGTCCAAAATGATGACAAATGAATACGCATATTGATGTGACAGAGTAAAATCAATCAAAATCATGGCTGGATAATGTTATCGACAAGACCAAATTCGAGGACGAGATGATTGAAGAATGTAGAAGAATGACTCGATGTTCGCAAATGATAAAGACCAAGTGCGTGACATAGGAGAAATGTTAATGCAACGCAAAAACCTAAAATGAGGCAATGTGCAAATGTTAAAGTATGACCTCGCAAGCGTTTGACCATTTTTGGGTGTCTACACCTTGTATTGTAATCCCATGGTACTGCAGAATACTATCGGTAAGGATTTGTGTGAGTTTGGTAGCCTCTAGTATTTTCTTGGTGTGTAGACCACATATAGTTTTTCTGCTTGAACCAACACTCCTTGGTACTATGTCCAGATCTATTGCAGTTTTTACAAAATCCTTTGAATTTTGCCTTCTGATAATTGCTAACAGACTTTGTCCTACATTGGTTAGATGTGTGACCATACTTATTGCAATTTTTACAATAATCATTAGACTTAGTGACATTTGGTTGCTTGCCTTTTCTGATTTGGCACAAGTTAGCAGTATGACCTTGATTTCCACAGTAGTTGCAAATAGGCTTCTTTCCTTTGATGTTATTCTTGTTTCCAACTTGCTTTGATGATTCTCCTCTCTCGATAGTGTGGATTCCCTTTTCAGTAGAGTCTTTTCCTTTGTAACCGAGTCCTACTTCTTTGTTGGGTCTTCTTGTATTTAGTTGCTCATCCAACATCTTTGATGCTTTATAACTCTTCTTCAGTGTTTCTTTGGATTTATTTTCTATTTCAAGTTCATCGGTCAATCTTGCTACTTCAAGTTTCAATGCTTGATTCTCATTATCCTTCAAATTTGCTTCATGATGTGCATAACCCAATTGATCTGACAGATTACTTTGAATTCTAGTTAACCTTGTGATTTCATCATTCTTTTCAGATACTAAAGCTTCAAACTGTTGTTTTTCTCTTTCTAGATCTCTTACTTTCTCCTCAGTTGTCCTTAATGCATCAAGATTCTCAGTCATCTATGTGTTGAAATGTTCATGTCCTCTTTTCATTGCGTTTAGCTGATCAATCAGTGCTTTGTTCTTTTCTTTCAGTTCTCCAATCATCTCTTCAGTCTCTTCAGATATACTATTCTCAGATGATGTTTCAATTTGTTCCACTAACTCTTGAGAGTCCTGTAAATCATCAGATAATCTTCTTCTAACTTTCAATGATTTTTGCATTTGTCTTTGCATGTCTGCAATCACTTAATTAGCATGATCCAACTCTTCTTCCAAATACACAATTCTCTGAGATTGTTTATAGCCTTCCATTGAGAAGATCTTCTTCTTTAGGCTATTAAACCCTTTTCCAAGATTCAAGCTCTAATACCAATTGTTAGGCCCAATATGGAAAGCTAATGTACTGAGAGGGGAGGGGTGAATCAGTACTTCAAATCCTTTTACCAACAATATCTTTACTATTATACATAAACCACAAACTATTGTAACATAACATAAAGCTAAAACAAATAAATAACAATCATACATGATTCACTCCATAACACATATATTTTGGTTATGCAAAAACTCTTGGTTAGAGAGAAAAACTGCGGTGGGGATGGCACCCACAAATTCACTACTACAATAACAAAGTGTGCTTGGTTAGAGCTACATGTTCAACTATTTCTGATAGCTTACCCTGTTAGGAGTATCAAGATTGTTAGATCTACCTTGCTAAAGGATTTTACAACACTTATTCTAAATGTTGCACCTGGTTAAAGGTTTTACAATTTATAGACTTTGTTAGAGTCTTTTACCCTGTTAAAGGTTTCTCTTACAACTACAAAATATTACAATAAAATCTTTACAAATATCTGCAACTTTACATTTGGAATGTTATAGCAAATTCTATGTGCTCAAAATGAGATTACCTTGCTTATAGCATACCTCAGTAACCCATAGAATAACTCGGTAAACCCTTTTGTTTACTCTATTATTTGACTATTCTCTAACATCCTTCTCAGTGACCTTTGTGTCTCTATAACAGTCATAACACTCAGTGCTTTCTTATGTATCACACATGTCTTGCTTCCTACACCTCTTTATGTCTCTATCTGATCTCAATCCATGTTGTATAAATTGATCTCTTATGTTGGTGATCTAGTTCATTTCTTCAATCTTACAAACATGATTTATCGAATGAATAACGATACAAAATATTTCATTGGATAGATGACCTCAAAATCATACACAATCCTTAAGTACAATTTCCAATGTGATAATGGTTCTATGTTCCTTGATCTTGTAACACATTTCCAGATGTGTCTCTAGGTTCACTGAATCTGGTAACATGTTTCACTCGGTGTATATCAACTCGGTGTATCATTATTGCTACTCAGTAGTCATACAATGTTACATGGTAGATAGCTTGGTGTATACTAGGCTCTGTGACTACTTTCTTCTATAACCGACTGCTCTGTGCATACTGACTAAATGTTTCGGTAGTAGTAACCGACTAGAGTATATAGAATGACTTTGGATATAAAACTAATGGCAACTTAATAAGTAGTAACAAAATCCACCAATAAAACCTGCTAGTACCGAAGGCAAAGGAGAATAACAAATATCCAAAAACTCCTACCAAGGGATCTCATATCCATAGATCTAATCATCCTGAAAGATGCGATGAAGAGCCTTTGTCCCACCCTCCTTAGTTTGCTCATATGATAGCAAGGCCCCCACTATAGAAATCCACAAGATGTGATAAAAGTCCTCTAGTGTGACTGTTATCTCACCCATAGCCAAGTGGAAGGTATTCGTGTCACTATGCCACCTCTCCGCCAAAGTTGTCAATGAACCACGCATTGTTATCAAATTCTGATCCCCCCCTTTTCTCCCTGTAAGAAATTAATAACTCTGTCTACAAAATAGAGAGATCAAGGAAAATTAACCTTAGAGAAACATATGACAAGGTTTCAAGAACCTCCTACACTTCGAACTTATCCAAAGTTCAAGCGGGTATACCTCCTGTGAATAATTTCACACTTTTAAAATAGATCCACAATAAACCATTCCAAAACCAGTGAATCTTATCACCTCAACACAAACTGAAATGATAAAAAGAAAGCTTAATGCTCATGTTTGGTATTGATCTACAAGAAATGTAGAAAAAGAGTTACAACTGGTACCAATGCCTTATCCAAGCCATAGAGTCATCTAAAATAAACAAGAATTTCACAATTAAACATCTCCATACATATCATCACTCCAACTTCTATCAACCCCATACATGCCTGACATATATAAGAGTCTTTCCTTATTAGACTAGACAGTGTTTATCAGATTCAAAGTTTCCAACAAAATAACATACTGACAAAGATATTCCTTTCATATTTAACTCCCCTCCTAAAGAAGAAAGCCAAGAAACATATCTATAAAGACTGCATTACAATCCATGTTCAATTGAATAACCCTAGATTACCCAAAAGAAACTAGTAAATTATTGAAAGCACACCAAAAGACAACACAAATTCTAGGCTTGAAATTTTATGGTCTGTATATTGATATTCATTTGAAAAAATCTTACAAAAACTTAGAATATTCTTTGTAAACTTAGAAAAACCTAGATATATTTCTGTAGAGTTTCTTTACAAAATCTTGTGATCCCTTTCTTACTAGTCGTGGTCTCCATTTATAATAGTATGGATGCATACAAGCTTCGGACCTTTTCAAAAGGTTTGTTACAACAAACTTCTTGTTTGAACAAGAAGTAACAAATCTTTTCCACTTTCTAATGGCCCCTTTCCCGTGGTTGTCACTTTGCAGCTTCTTCTTGAACCTCTGCATCCAGCATAGCATACTTTCTTGTCCACTCCTGGTACATGTCATTAGCAGGCCATGAGAAGTTAAAAACTTTCCCTTTTGTCTTGGCTAATCTCTTCCAAGAGTTCCTCATTTTATTGACCTCTGAATTTAAGAAACCATAGTGTGATTTAATTTTCTCTATCTCCTCAACCGTTCTGACAAATGGGGAAGTATCATCTGTGCTAATGATTCCATTTATCCTTAATGATAAGTTGGCCCCTAATTCATTAAGCCATATTTGTTTGTCCTTTAATTGAGCTGGACTAGTAAAACCCCTAGGAAATAATTCAAATACCTACTCAGTATACTCTTTCTTATACAAATTGATCTTCCTCTCTACATTATCTATTCCTTCTCCTAGCTTTCCTAGATCCTTGGTCAAGTCACAAGTGGATTTGATAATGGGGTCAGCCCTTGCCTCATCATAAGACACACATATAAGTTCTAGGTCCTCCTCCCTAGGCTTCCACTTGTCCAAAATGGGCATTAGAATGGCCTTGTCTCCATTGAGCTCATTCCACATATCCAAAACTTTACTCATATTGTTATACACCAATGATGATCCTATAGTGTTAGCA
The DNA here is from genome assembly GCF_030272615.1 of Cryptomeria japonica. Lineage (NCBI taxonomy): Eukaryota > Viridiplantae > Streptophyta > Pinopsida > Cupressales > Cupressaceae > Cryptomeria > Cryptomeria japonica. The sequence continues at coordinate 690,827,216 of NC_081411.1, forward strand.
AAACTAAAAATTGTGGCCCTCACTCTCTCTTCATATTTATTTGCAAATAGGGTTTGAGCCTGTTTTAGCTTCTCCAACTCCTGAGGAGTGATCTCAACTGATTGGGAACTAGAAGGTGTAGGAGAAGCTGAGAATTCAATGATAGGGCTAGTAGATGGAGGCTGTGTAGGAGAAGAAGCAATCATCAATGTTGAGGACTCACCTTGATGGTATTGTCCTGCAAATTGGATTTTCAACTTAGCAATAATGCTATCTCGGCTCATTACCTCTCTTTTGGCCTCATTGTAGGCTTTCAAGACTGTCTCTAGCTTAGCTTGGAGATCTGCCTTTTCCTTTGCTTCTTTCTCTACCACTGTAACACTGAATTTTGCAGTCTCTAAGACTGTGCTAGCAGCCTCCACCACTCCAGTACTTTGTACCATCTTTACTATCATGCCTCCAAGGTAGTTGGACTCTAGGGTATCCCTTTTCTTTCTATTTTCATCTCTTTTCAGTGAAAATTGGACAAAGGGTCATAGCTGGTGTCAAATTGATGCACAAAATTTAGAGCCTTCTTGTAGGCCACCCATTTCTCTTTTCTTAGCTCCTGCTCATCCAAATTGAATTCATTTCTGATGAGGTCTTCAAGGAATTGGAATTGGTGAGGTCTACCTTTGCATATTTCCCTTTTCCTAAACATACTATTAAAGAAATCCTCAGGGTCAGAAAACCTTGACATTGCAGTGGACAAATGGTAGGGTTGAAAGAATTCCTCAAAGCATTTCCATCCCCCTTTAGTAATTACAAACTGATGTGTTATTGTTACTGTAGGTAATATGGTCCCTTTTCCTCTGTTAGATAGCTCTGCCTCTTACACACTCCCAATCTACCTGAGGACTTCTACAATTCCTACTTTTAATGGGACCTAATATGGTGACAAAAATGGAGTGCCTTTGAAACCATACACTCTGAAAACTATGGAAATAGGGTATAAGTACATGTCACCCCAATTGTGGACAATTTTGATTTCTTCAGCAAACTCCTTTGGCCTAAGAAACTCCAAAAGAGCTTTAGGGAACCTTGGATTCTCTGAGCATAAAAGAATTTTGATCTTGGATGCAAAGCACTTATCAAAATTCAGGTAGCTAGCATCTTCCCTATCCCATGATAGCACTGTGCTCCATAATTGAACTAGCATTTTCTCCCCATCCTTTTCTTTCACCAGATCCATTTCATTAGAAAAGTAGTCACCACCCTTGAATAGAAATAGATACATAAGAAGGGAGTACCATCCAAAAGGCATGTCCACCTTACCATTTTTTATCCCTATCAAGCCTTCATGGATTGCATCAGTAATAGAGGGGGCATAATCAAATGTGACTGCCAGAGAAGGATTTAAAATTTGAGCTATCATTAACATGTAATGAGTTGGCATGTTCACCTCAGCATGCTCTCCAAAAATCTAGCAGAGTGACCAGTATAATCCTTTGGCTCTAAGAGTGAACAAATTTAAGGAGAAAGGCTCCATGGTATTAGGTCCTATAATAGTCAATCCACCTATTTTAACAAAGAATTCTTTAAGAGGCCCATTTCGAAGATGATTCCTCTGTGCATTGTAGACCTGAGCCAATGATTTAAAATTAATGGGCTCCAAATAATTAGACACCTCACTGAGCCCAAATACATTTCTAAACTCATCATCATTTATTTCAATGAGGGTTTTTCCATTTATATCCCTAGCACTTTTGGTAATAGGGTCATAGTTGTGTGCAATCTGAGTTAGGAGATCCACATCCATGAACACTCCAGGGACCATCAATTTACCTACATCCAACTCCCAAATACTGTTCATTGGGGCTGGGGAGTGTCTCATACCAAATCTAACCTTGAATAAACCCAAACCAGACAACCCTATCTGTGGGTCTCTTAGCCAATTACCCTTGTCATACAATCCTTCTCCTATTCTAAAGCGAGGAGCCTTGGGCACTAACTCTTTAACCTTAGCTACTACGTTTGTGGACATGGATAACTGTTCTAGGAAATCATCACAAATTCCTCTCTCCTAGTAATTAAATTTCCCTATGAAGTCCCTTCTGGGTGCCATCTCAATGATATGCAAGTAATCCAATTACTAATCACAACAATTCTTTAATAGAACTAAACCACAATTCAAACAAACTTTCAAGTAATTGGTAACAAGGATATAAGAAAACCTGTTTTTGGCGTGAAGAACTCTACTGTGCACCAGCTTTTTTGCAACAACTCTTCAAAATGATGCCTACATCCAATTGATGTGAGTGTATATATGGCAATCAAGTTCTTAATTGTGACATTAACACCACATGCTTCAGCCATCACCTTAGAATTGAATTCACAAATGAATTCAAAAATTTCGCTCCAACGGATCACAAAATGTCTGTGTTTCTATCACTTTCTTGTTTCACCATTTTGTGAAGCCTAAAATCCGCACTTCTTCATCAAGAAAAATCACGCCAACCATTAGATCTAGCAAAACTTGCACGACTTTTACTTTATTGAGTATTCTTCATCCGAGGATGGGCTTAGAACTCTTTCACCATTTCGTGGAAGTTAAACATCGTGCATATTCACCCAGCGAAACCGTGTGGGCCGTCTGATCAAAAAGAACTTGATCGATCTTTATTTTGTCCTATGACTAGAGGTGAACCCCACTAACCATGCACCAAACATTTAAGGCTAGCGGTTTTTGCTATTTCACAAATGGTAATTACCTTGCATCTTTGGGCTGCGAAATAGCACCCACCATAGGATCCTTCTTGAGATACCTACCCTTTAACAAACTTAACCAGTAGAAGTGGGCCCTCTGACTCAGTACCATCTAACCTAGCAACCTACTGGCAAAGGAAACCAATGTGTCAATCTTTTATTCATCAAACAACTTCCACGGGATCCACTTCAGGTCCACCACATGTATTTGACAACTTGTCTTTTCATCAGCGGTCTAATCCATTTGTTCTGCCATGACATCGACCAAGTGGCTACCATGTCACTTCACCACTTAGTGAAGGTTAAATCTCTAGCACCTTAGGGCTGCAAAATAGCGTCGATCATCCAATCAAAAGGAACTTGATCAATTTTTACTTTCAGTTTTTACTGCCTCGCAGATCCATATTCCTTTTCACTACTTCGCAAAACCTAAAACCTGCACACCTTCACCAAGCAAAACCACGTGAGCCGTCCAATCAAAAGGAACTTGATTGGTCTTTATCTTTAGTCTTTTCTTGGATGTCGGGGCCAATTTCCTTTTCACCATTTCATGAAGGTTAAATCTCAGTCACCTTTATCTTGCGAAACCGTGTGGGCCGTCCAATCAAATGGAACTTGATCGATCTTTATCTTTAGTGAAAACCTGGATGTCGGACCCACTTCCACCTTTCACCACTTCATGAATGGTAACTCACATGCATCTTAGGGCTGCGAAATCATGCATGCCTTTAGATTAAAAGGAACTTGCTCACTGGTTAGGAAACCCGATTAAAAATTAAGAACTTTAGGAAAAGCTTAGAAAAATAATGCATTGCTAGACCCGCCTAGGAAGAAAAAAGAAGGGGGGACACTTCTCATGACAAACAGACCCTTCTTTAAGTGAATAAAGTAACACAGAATTAGAATGCAAGGGTTTTTCATAGACACTGGAGTGATTAAAACTTAAACCCTAAACCCTCTTTGGACCTAAAGCAATTAGAGGTAAGAAGGTCATACTAGACTCAAATTTTCAGACCTTTAGCCAATTATGAGACAAGAATACCCATTTTTTAAACAGTGATAACACCACGGTTAATGATATACCAAGGCATGTCTAGTAAGGATGATAAACCGAATCTCTCAATCACATCTGTATCTACCTATGATAAACATGGAATCAATGACAATGGTCTCAGAAATCGCTCTCGTGACTAAAGTATGCCAAGTTGTGCCTACAAAACAACAAATATTCATCATCAATTCCCACATCTATCTGATATATCCAATCAAAACAAAATCAACTTGAAACAACGAAGCATCAAATCAAGGACCCATATCAAAATCTGATCCATATCGAAAATGTGACCCATATTGAAAATCAATCTAACCCATATTAAAAATCAAAGGATCCATAGCGAAAATCAAAAATCCATAACACAAGCAAATCAAAGGACCCATATCAAAAATAAAAGGACCCATATCAAAAATAAAAGACCCATATCGCAAGTCTCACATCAGGAATCATATCGGACATCAAATTCATATCGTAAGGCAAAAATCAAAAATCCACATTAACATCAAAATCAGGATCCTCATCAAAACATTTAATCATTTTGGCACTCCATATCAAAAGAAATTTCAACAGACTCCAAATTATCATATCAAAAATAGGACATCATCACAGTAGGCAAAAAATTGGCTCAAGACCCATCTCAAAACACTCAGCAGGAACCTATCGACCCCTAAGTCATCTATGTAATCTATCTCAACTTGTGATGCATTCTTCTAAGCCTTTTTCACCCATTTTGGACCCTACGTGCTAAACCAGGGCTCCTATGCACTAAGATCTTTTATGTGCTATCCTTTTCCTCCAATGCGCTAGAAACTTTACCCTACATGCTAAATCCCCCGATGCGCTAACTGATTTTTGTTGGCATTCTACACTCAATGAGAATGGTTGATGTTGTCATTGATGGCAACCAACCGGTAACAGGTTTCTACACATTCACCGACATCACAGACATCATACATTGGTAGGCACCAACACAGGAAGGCACATTCACCAGTATCTAGATTACACCGACAATGAAGTATACCGGCACTCAGGTCGACATGAGACAAAGTTGTGTTTATATGAATTTTATTGTAAATGTAATTAATTATTTGTAAGCTGACATGATGTATTATACAAACTCATATATGTATGAGATCTAATAGGTCATTTTTGTAATAGAATAGCATGGAGAGGAAATTATGTAATGGTATTATGTAGAAGATAATGAAAGGTTTTGGTTAAGGTATCTGACTGAGCTTAAACCAGTACTGAACCAAGCATTTCAGATGCTATTTTGAGTAGTACATTATCTTGGATTTAATTATCCATATTGTAGTCACTGAGACTCTTTCATTGAGCAGTGAGCTCTAGGTTGTTGGCCTTCCCGCATGTGCAGGCCCCTATTGTAAGTAGCATTTATTCATATTTGCCAGTGAGTAAATATTGTGGGTCACAAATCCCACCGAGGTTTTTCCCACATCAGGTTTCCTCACCAAAATATCTTGTATTATGGTGTGCATTTATGTTGTCTGTGTTATTTCTCTTTACTACATTATTTCTTGTTTACCAATACATTAATTTGGGTTGCAAAGTTACAAATAAGTTTAAATATTCCAATAACCAGTTAGACACTGATTCACCCCCCCCTCTCGGTGTCTTTGGGACTATCATTGCATCTAACAATTGGTATCAGAGCCTGGTCCTCTATTTGCAAAAGCCTAACAGCTTGAGGAAGATTCTGAAACTGGTACGATGGAGAATTTGACAAAACAGTTGCAAGGAGCTCTTGAAGATTTTGATGCAAAAAAATTGAAGAATATCAAACTTGAAGATGATCTAAGGACTTCTAAGGAATTCATTAAAGGACTTTAGGAGAACCTAGTTATAGCACAAAACAAGAGGAAGGAACTACATGAGAAAATGCAGAAACATGATGATGAAAAGGAAACTCTTAGTGATATTGCAGAGAATTTGAGATAAGAGAACAGTAACATGAGGAATGAAATGCAAGATCTGACCATGAGGCTATGTAAGGATATTGAAGATAGGAAGAAGAATGAAGAAGACTTGACTAGGAGACTTAATGATGGAGGTAACAAAATCTGAGACTTTGTCATGAAATTGATATGCTAACGACAAATTTGATTCACATGCAACATGATAAAGAGGAGCTTATGAGACAAGTTGGGATTGTAGAAAATGAGTTAATCACTACAAATAAACACAAAGACAAATTCAAGAAAAGTTTAGAAAGACTTGATGACATGCTGAAAACACAAAAACTTGATGGAGATACAGTTGCACTTGGATTTGAACATGGAGAGAGTTCAGGGACTGCAAACAATCAAGATCATAGCAGACTGGTAAGACAACCTAATGCTTATAAATTTAATGGGAAATGTTTTAATTGCAACAAATTTGGTCATAGAGAAAAGCAGTGTAGATTTAGAAATAATCAAAATACAAACTTACCCACCTGTCAATGTTTCAAATGCAATAAAGTTGGTCATAACTCAGAAAATTGCAGAATGAATGTGAAATGCTATGTTTGTGGTAGATTTGGACATTTATCTAATCAATATAGAACACAAACCGGACAAGGATATGGAAAATCTATTCAGAGGAATAATGTAACTTGTTATGCATCTAACAAGATTGGACATATTGCAAAATTTTGTAGAAGCAAGACTATACCAGGAAACAATAAAGGATCTAATGAGAAGTGAAAAGAAAAGGTAAATGCAATAAAGAAAGAATTTTCAAAATAATGGATTAAGAAGGGAGATCAGAGAGTTGATGAATCTGTCTCTGCACCGGTTGAACAGAGTAATCCTCCACTGGTGGGAGATTCTTCATCTAACTAAGGAATAATCCTTAGAGGGTATGGCAGCAAGTTGAAAATCATGCATTCTACGCTCGGTTGATGGTAAGAAGACATGTTTCTTCTTTACCGGCAGATATGTTAATATTTCACTTAACCAAAAATTATTTAATATGGTAGTTGGAGAACATTTTGGTTATAAAACACCAAAAAACCCTCATTTCAATCCACCAATCATCTAAGCATTCAGAGAGTGCAAAATTGAGCAAAGGCATTCTAAAGGCGAAGCAGTAAAGTATTTTTCAGCCATTCAAGGATTTCAAGCAAAAGGTATTTATCAAAATGGCATCCTCATCCTCTATACCTGAATTTATTGCAAACCCTACTGTGGTAGAAAACATTAAGTGCCCTAGACCCATATTTAAAATCATCCTTGAAATTACCAAGAAAGATGATTATATCGGAGCTTTTTCAAAAATTTCGAAAGGAGTCACTTTTGCCGAAGACCCGAGAATTTATATTCACTGTAACATAGAAAATTTAGGGATTGATGATTTGAAGAACATGTACAATGATGTTATTACTGATGAACAAGGTTTGGTTAAACTAGAGTATAATATTGTAGAAGACTTAGGATTTGTTGAAATTTTGAACATATCTGAATTTCCAAAGGAGGTAGTTCATCTTGTATTGAGAAGAGTTCATGGAGAGTTTATGTGGCTAGGCTCTATTTTTTAAATCTTAAAGGAAGCAATCAAGGTAGTTACTAGTTTACCCTCAATTGATAGTAGGCCTGACAAAACAAAGAAGATACCTAACAAGGGTAATATGGATTTAACTGAAGCCACATCTGACAACAAATCTCTTACGGTTAATGCCATTATTGATGCAAATGTGAGATATGTGAGCATGGTACTTGGATATAGAGTGACTCATGCAAATAGATTAAATTTTGTTTCTAGATTATGTATTCATAGTGCATATGAGATGGTTAAGAACAATGCTAGGATTGATATCTGTGAATGGCTTAAGGATGAACTGATAGATAACCTAAAAAAGATTAAGGGTGATAAGAAGGGGACATTCTATTTTGGCAACCTACTTGTATGTTTGATGCTTTACTTCACCAAAGAGATACCTAGCATTGGTCATAAGGACTTTGGATATGACATCCTAGTAGGCAAACAAATCATGGAAGCTATTACCAGTATGGTCTCTAATAGTGATAATATTATAGCAGACTACTTCAAAAACTTCCAAACTAAGATGAAGGCTAGAGAAAGGTTACCATAGAGAATTGTAGATAAATATGACAAACAAATTTGCTTTGTAATCAAACGTGATGAAACATGGATGGAAGTTGTTACTCCTAGAACTATTTGGATAACAGAAATGGGATATGAAGTTGATCTAAATATTCTTGAAGCATATGCTAAAACACTTCTTGATGCACCTAAGGAACCATCTGAAGAAATTTTTGGTAGTGCTAAGACCTTTAAGAGTGTTGTTTCGATGTAGAAGCAGAGAAAAAGAAGAGAAAAATTCATCCAAGATGCATCCAAGAAGGCTAAGGAGGTTAAGGAAAATGTAATGAATTTGAGTGGTATATCTACTAGTGAACGTGAAGGACTAGAACTAGTAGCTCATGTTTCACCGGTTGTCACTTCTTTAGATACAAATAGTGGAAAAGCAGGTGAGTTCAAGAGAGTTGAAAGGAAGAAGAGGAAAACCCCACTGGTACCCTCTCCTTCTCCCAAAAGGACTAGAACTTTAAGGAAGAAGCAGCAGGCTATAAGGGAACCTAAGAAGAAACAACCAAAGCCACTGGATACCCTTACACCAAAGGACCTATAAATGAGATAACACAAGAAGGTAATCTCAGTAATGTGAGCAAATTGTATCATTCTTACAAAGATTTTGACAAGGAGACAATAGAGGCTAGTATTATTTTGCATCTAGACATCTATAGAAAGGTTTTGATTGATGTTGTAGATGATCAGTCGAATGATGTGTATCTAAGATTAGAGGCTAAAGAATGTCAGTGATGGAATTAGATAAAAAGTTAAAAGTTGAAGCATTATTGGCAATGCACCCTATAAATTCTAAAGAGGAAATTGATGAACTGATTTCTGAAGCAAACTGGACAGTTTTTGTGAGTGGACACCAAAAGGTTAGCCTAATGGTTGGGAGACTAAAAGAGATAGTTGATGAAACTGTAGACAAATGGGATATATTTTTTGTAGAAAAAGAAAAGAAAGAGGAAAGGGAGAGACGGGAAATGGATAAATATTTTGCAAAGGTATATCAAAAGGATAAGGATAAAGGTAAAAGTAAAATTGGTAGTGTACCTTCTATAAGGGTAATAGATAACCTTTCTCCTCTAGCATAGGACACCCCACCAATAAATTTAGATACACCGGTACATACAGGCAATCAACCAGATAAGGAAACTGAAGAAGTAACACATGATGTCACTAACTCAGATTCTAAAATTCTTTTCACTATGAATCTAGATACACAATATTTTAACATTGTTGTGGATAAGGATACTTCAGAGGTTAAGGCAATCGATGCTAAGAATAGTGAGATCTCTGAGTCACCTGCACACACTGTTGATTCTCATAACACTGAAATACCGATAGAGGCTTAGGAAAATAACACTGATAAACTAGCATAGACAGATAAACCGACAAAAAATGTAAATAAAGGGGAAGAAATTGATGGAAACAAGGAAGAGATAGTTAAGGAAATTGCACAAGTATTTGTTGAAAGGAAATCTATTGTAGAACCAAGCATATCCACTAGAGAATTCAGACCCACTAATGTAATAGATGTTATTTTGGATTCAATTAAGAGGAAAATAGATTGCAATGCCTTATCATTTAAGGCTATTGATGACACATTACCTATTTTGAAGACGATTGCACCAACCTATAAGATAGATCACATTGATGATTCTTTAGGTAAATTGGACGCATTGTCCAAATTTATTGCTGAAAATGTTCTAACCATAGATAAGGTAAATGAGGAAACTATAAAGGAAAGAGTAGATAAAGAGAAAGGTGAATTATTTGAGAAAACTATCAAAGATTGTACTGAGAACATGGATTCATTATTACTAGCACTTAACAATTTTGGAATATAAGGAGTTGCATAGAGAAGCTTGCAAGCCTTATCACCTGACTGGAGATATTGATGAGGAAATTGAGAAGACACAGAAGGAGATAGATGAAATTATGGATATTATAATAGGTTCTTTGGAACTTACCTCAGTTTTTTAACAAGAAATGGCATTTTATGAGGAAAAGTTAGAGAAACTTGAGAAAGAGAAAGCAAGGATAAGGTTAAAGGCACAAGAACTGAAAAGCAAAATTGGTCCAAGATTGGATAGTCTTATTACTCAGCGGGTTGAGCTATCAAAGGTAATAATTCAAGGAGAATGATCATGAAAGCAACAGATGCACTATCTGACTGGTATGATCCAACAAACATAAACCATTCTTTCTGACAATAACAAATTCATGCAGAGCCTGAATCTAATTTTGGCAGACATTTTTCAACTTGTACATAACTGGTTACAGGCCATGAGGTAGAATTTTTGTATTCTTTTATTCTTTTTGACATCCTTTGTCATTGATGTCAAAGGGGGAGTAGTATGGAGAAAAATAAATACACAGAGGAGATCACTTGCTTAGGGGGAGCACACTTATTTTGGATTTCATTTTTGGATAACAGCCTTGGATTTTTCTCATGAGTGTTACCATCAATGCCAAAGGGGGAGATTGTTGGCATTCTACACTCAATAAGAATGGTTGATGTTGTCACTAATGGCAACCAACTGGTAACAGGTTTCTACACATTCACTAGCATCACAGACATCATACACCGACAGGCACCGGTACTAGTAGGCACATTCACTGGCATCTAGATTACACCAACAATGAAGTATACTAGCACTAAGGCCGACATGAGATTAATTTTTCTTTATATGAATTGTATTGTAAATGTAATTAATTATTTGTAAGCCGACATGATGTATTATAAAGACTCATATATGTATGAGATCTAATAGGTCATTTTTGTAATAGAATAGCATGGAGAGGAAATTATGTAATGGTATTATGTAGAGGATAGCAAAATTTTTTGGTTAAGGTATCTGATTGAGCTTAAACCAGTACTGAACCAAGCATTGTAGATGCTATTTTGAGCAGTACATTATCTTGGATTTAATTATCCATATTATAGTCAGTAAGACTCTTTCATTAAGAAGTGAGCTCTAGGTTGTTGGCCTTCCTGCATGTCCAGGCCCCTATTGTAAGTAATATTTATTCATATTGGCCAATGAGTAAATATTGTGGATCACAAATCCCATCGAGGTTTTTCCCACATTGGGTTTCCTCACCAAAATATCTTGTGTTATGGTGTGCATTTATGTTGTCTTTGTTATTTCTCTTTACTACATTATTTATTGTTTACCTATACATTGATTTGGGTTGTAAAGTTACAAATAAGTTTAAATATTCCAATAACCGGTTAGACACTGATTCACCCCCCCCCCCCCTCTTAGTGTCTTTGGGACTGTCATTGCATCTAACAATTTTGCGATTGTGCTACCCTACTAACCATGTGTTCTATTCTACTAGACGCACTACTCTATTTACCCTAAGCACTAACCTGTCAACCATATGTGCTAAAATGATATACACACTAACCTAATCTATTGATACACTGCAGAAAGATACTTGGACACTACTCTACCTAGGTTTACCCTATGCGCTATGTTATCTATCATATGCACTATAAAAAAACCCCTACATGCTAAAAAGGAAAATTTTAAACAAAAAAACCCTAACCGTGATCAAAATAGGCAAAATTAATAAAAAATGTGGCAAATTTTGGATCACTTACAGGTGGTCAATACGCGGTGGGCCTTCGGTATCAATGAACACACTCAAATCGGTTTGAAGCATATGGAACTGACATCTTCGTCAAAGCTCAAGTGTCATAATCACAAGGAGACAAATGTGGAAATGATAAGAATCAAATCACTTTTTACCTTTTTATAGGGTGAAAGTCAACAAGGTTAATAAGTGGGGCATGTATTTTCCTCACTTTTCCATTTTTTAACCTTATCAACATCATTTTTGGGAAATGAATCAATTAAAATACATTCAACATAGCCAAAATATTCAAAAACACTCATCAAATCAACAAATTTTCCAAATCCTTGATTCATCTCTCGAGGGGGCATCATTAATATCGTTCATCAAATCTGGGACATCATATCAATATTTCGACACAATAGCATATCCGACAATTTTTCTTTGAATCAACATGTGCACACATGTCACTTCAAAGACGGGAAAAATGTAGAAATATAAATATGACCACTTTCCTAAGTGAATATTGAATATTCATTTAAACCTCATTCCCCTTATTAATTAAATTCTATATATTTAATTTATTCATATTTATCTATTTAACTAAATGAATTACTCAATTTATTTAATTAAGTTCACCTAAGCCTTTTCTAACCTTTAATTAAATAAATCACTTTATCTATTTAATTCTCCTTTCTCCCTTTTCAATTAAATTAATCTTTGCAAATAAATAAATCTAATTTATTTATTTAAATCTCCCACTTGCATTTTCCTACATCTCCCACTTGCCTCCTAAACCCCTTCTAGATTCTTCTAATCAATTCTAATTTAGCCTAATCCATCTCCTAAATATTGTCACATCCCTAAGCAAAGGGAAGTCACTTCTCAAACCCTCAAAGTCTTCCAAACCATTTAAGGCTCTTACATAGCCATTAATGGTTAACTCAGCCTTCTTGTATGGTTAGAGACTTTCTCTCTAACTCAACCCTCATCTAACCCAAGGGTCTCATCAAGCATTCATGGCTTTAACCTTGGTTATCCCTTTAACCCTTGCACAAGAGTTTATCTCTTGGATAAAATCTTTATCCAATGGATAACCCTAGTCTAACCTTAACCCTTACCTCCTAAGGTAACCTTCATGTCTTCTCAAGCATTTAATGCTTCTTTAATCTCCTCTCAAGCAATGTCTTGTTGACAATTGTCACCATTTCATTGGTGAGAATTGTAAACATGGATTGATAACTTTCAATCCTAGCCCTTGCTAAGATTATCCAATCTTGACCATCCATTTCCCTATTTTTCTTATAAATAGAGCTCTCATTCTCTCATTGCCACATGATCCAAGTTTCATGCATCTAACTTATAGTAATTTTACTAAACATCTAGCCTCTCTTTGTTAAAAACACATTAAACATTTAGAAGCATTTTGATATCATAGCATATCCATGTTAGACTAGTATATATTGTTAGGATAGGATTACTAATATTTATCATAGCATCATATTCATACTAGTTTAAATCATCCTAGTTTCAATATTATACATGTTATAGGAATGCATTCATACTTATAAGAAAACATCACTCATTCTTTGAGTTGTCATTCCTAAGTCATTTTGCTCAGTGATCTGAGAGCAAAGACATTGACTTTAGGGATCTTGTGAGATAGAGAACAATGGAACACCCCTTGGGAAGTTGAGCTATTCAATATAGTTCCTATAACTTGCGCCAAGAGTCCCATTGGTGTGTGGACACTTTGAAATCAGACTTTTATGTTTATGTCACCCTCATTTCCTACACACAGTGGTAAGCTTCACAAAAAAATTGGTCAAAAGTCATTGATACTGCTTGTTATTTGGTTAATAGATCTCCTTGTAAAGTCATTGTTGATAAAACACCCAATTATGAAATATGGTTTGGTAAAAATCCTTTAGTTTCACATTTAAGGGTCTTTGTTTGTGAGTCTTTTGTTCATGTACCTCAAGAGAAGTGATCTAAATTGGTTCCAAAACTACATAAATGTATCTTTGTAGGATATGGTGAGAATGTAAAAGGCTATAAGATTTGAAATCCTCTAACCTATTAAATGATCTTTTCTAGAGATGTGAATTTCAATGAATTTAGAGTTGACTTGGATGAATAACAACCAAAGGAAAAGTAAAAACCAATCCATTTTGAAACTAAGAAGATGCACATGCAGAAGAATGATAAGATGCACATGTGGAAGAACAAAGAGATGGACACAAAGATGGAGAAGAAGAAGAGAATTAAATTCAAAGTTTTGAAGATTCCGTTGTGATAGAAGAAGTTGAAAATAATGAAGAACATGAGGAAAAACCTCTTACTCCACCTTTGAGAAGGTCCACAAGAAAACATAATCTAGTTGATAGGTATAGCACACCAAATTTGTATTTTAAGTTTGTTTTATTAAGTACTAATTATGAACCTAGATCTTACAAAGAAGCACTCTCTTCTAACAAAAAGTGAGTTTTAAATGCAAGTCATGCAAGAGTAGATGACAACTTTGGATAGTTGAGACAATTGTGACCTTGTTAGTTTTCCCAAAGGAAGAAAGCCCATTGGATGCAAGTGGATATCTAAGAAGAAATTTGGAGCAAATGATTGGTTAGAGAGGTACAAGGCCAAACTGGTGGCCAACAGCTACTCCTAAAGAGAGGGAGTTGATTTCGATGAAATATTTATCTCTTGTTGCTAAGATAACTTCTATCAGATTCCTATTATCTATTGCTAAAACTTGTGATTTTGAGATAGAGAAAATAGATGTTAAAACTTCTTTCTTGCATGGGGACCTTGAAGAATAGATTTATATGCGTCAACCTGACAATTTTGATGGGAAAGGAAAATAAAACTTGGTTTGCAGGTTAAAATGATCATTTATGGTTTAAAACAGTCACCCAAGATGTGGTACCCAAAGTTTGATGCTTTTGCATCAAAGTTAGGTTATGTTAGAATTGAAGAGGATCGCTATTTTTATATTAAGGTTAATGATGATTAGTTATTAATTATTGTCTTGTATGTTGATGACATGTTTTTTATTGGTAATAATGATGTGATGATTAGAGAGCTCAAAACTTAGTGTTCTGGCACATTTGATATGAAGGATTTGGGGGCTGCTAGATATAAATTCTTGGGATGAAAATCAATAGGTATCAGATTCACATAAAGATTTGGTTAAGTCAGAGTGAGTATGTTGATAGTATTCATTTACCAATTGGTACTAATTTGAGTTTAGACATGTGTCCTAATTTTGAGGACAATATTGAAGAAATGTCTAATGTTCCTTTGCAGTTTCATTAGTAGTTTAATGTATGCAATGGTTTGTACTAAACTAGATATAGCCCAAGTAGTGTGAGGTCTAAGAAGGTTTATGTCTAACTAAGGTAAAGAGCATTAGACTTTTGTTAAAAGGGTATTAAGAAATTTGTGAGGTACTTATGATTATTTTTTGGTTTATCATGCTACTGATGATGTGGATCAATCATTGGACATACAAGGATTTGTTGATGTAGATTGGATAGATGACTTAGATAGTCGAAGGTCCACTAGTGGCTATGTGTTTATTTTTTTGGAGGTACAGTGAGTTGGATGAGTAAAAGATAGCCTACAATTGCATTGTCCACCATTGAAGTAGAGTATATGGTTGTTATGCATGCCTCTAAGGAGGTAGTTTGGTCATAGAGACTTGGTAATGCTATTGGTTTTCATTGCAAGACAATGAGGATTGGATGTGATAGTCAGAGTGCCATATGTTTGGCCAAAAAACCTATGTATCATGATCATACTAAACATGTTGATGTTCAATATCATTTTTTTGCAAAAGATGGTTGAGAGTGGACAAGTCCTAATTGAAAAAGTTGACACTTTGGATAGTGTTGCAGATTCTCTTACAAAGACAATAACCACAAATAAGTTTTCTTGGTGCAGGAAGGCGGTGGGCCTTGATCATTGTACTTGATGTTGGCAACAATACAACAAACTGAGAGGGGGGATGAATCAATTTGCACAAAACTTACTGCAACTTAAACCACAAAACAGATCTGATAATTAACAGTTAAAGCATGAAACAACACCACATCAATAACACACATAACACCAAGATTTTTGATGTGGAAAACCTTATTAAGGAAAAAATCACGATGGGAACCTACCCACAATGAGATAATACCTTGTTAGGAGTAAATGGGAATGCACATGCATTCAGGCACATTGCCTAGAGCTCAATGCTCAAATAAGAAACCCAGAAAGGCTACAACCTTTAGGGAAGGTTCACTACCTTACAGTAAGTCTCACTGATTTACAAAAACATTCAGAAAACAATCTGGATTACATGAACTATGAAAATAACATCTCTATATTCCTGAGTACAGTTTTGGTTAAGCACATAGTCTTATTTGCAACACTAATTCTCCTTGACGCTTACAAAAGGTCAAATCACTTATTCGAACATCCAACTTGATCAAACACTCGTAGATACAATATAGACACTTGCATACATACATCTTACATGATTATTACATTTATTTATACAAACTCTCAACCTCAATTTCAAGGTCGGCTATACTGTCAATACAAGTTACAAAATAATATCCTCACACACTATAACAATACATGAGGACCAAAACAGTGTCGGCCAAGACAAAGTGTGGACCCCAATAAATACTGCAAACAAGCAACACCTCCAACAATTACGCCTCCATCATCCGCAACACACTACATCCACCAAGAATGTCACATAACATGAAGAACACCGTTGGACAAGGAAAATCTTCAATAGCACACATAATAATCAATGTGGACCACCAATATGCATAGAACATGTTCTAGAGATACTCACAAGAAATGTGATTGCATCACAATAACCACAACAACTTGGATTACTATAATCATTATCATCTCTCTACCGGAGCTCAAGAACATCAACATAATTGACTATCAACCTAAAAGATTTACTTGTGAATTTCTAAATCATGAGCCAGTTGAAATGAGGACACACATCTATGTCCAAAACACATCCCACACATCCAAAACTAAAGATATAGAAATTCTGAAGCAATACATAGCACAAACCAGAATACCAAATAACACAAACAACTGCATAATATTGCCAATATCGCATCTCATAACTTGATCAAATCATCATGTTGACCTTTGCAAATGGGAATGAACCATCTACACACAACATACCAGAAACCCTTTAAACCACATTAGCTCATCTGCAATACATGAGCTAAACCAACTCATTCCATCAAACTGCAATACTGGAATACAGAGTAGAATATGTTAACAAAACTTTTCAACAATCTCCACATATGTTGACATCAATGACAACATATCAACCAATGTCCAACACTTGATTTGTATTTTGTATCTCTATGGGGTAATTTACAACATATGATGTCAATTGAAAGAATATTAGGATTTAGGTGTCATCAACCTTGTAAATAATTTAAAATATCTTTTTCCTAAATATCTTTTGTAATTTACCCGTAAAAGGTGGTGAAAGAGACCATGTAAATTTGAATTTGCTTTAGTGTTTGTCTTTTAGTAAAAGGACAAAATAGCTAGGTGACCTCTCTTGACAACCATTTTTACTATGACAACATATATGACAATATTTGTGATGAAATCATTACACAGGTGCACATGCATGAGAGATACCTTATGATAGTTATAAGAGAATCTATAGAGCCCATTTTTAGGAAGTGGATGTGACTTTTTTTAGGTGCTTTTGTTTTTGTGTAGGGGAAAAAGAGACTAAGTGTGGAAACCCTAATCCCACTCCCATACAAACTCATGGAATACAAAAGAGCCTAGGGAGGTAATGCACATCGGCTACTTCTTATGAGAAAGAGAGAGTTGTGGATTAAGTCTTAGGTTTTCTATTCCTTTGTTGTAAATGATAGAGAGGAATGATGCATAATGCAATCTCGCCTAGAAAGTAAGTAAGCAAGAAAACCCTAATCTGAGAATGTAGATCAAAGAACAATCAATACACTACTAAAAAGTATAGATCAGAATGCAAAATTAGAGGTGCACTTGTGTCTAAAATCTAAGCAGAAATGATCAGGACCAAGGTTCCATGCCACTATCTTGATTCTGCAATTTTGGAGCTGAAACTAACATGAGGATTCTGAGACCTACAAAGTGTTGTTCTGCCAAGTCCTACTGACAGAGGGTAGGACCATGGCACCATGCCACTTTCCTAGGTAGGACCAAGGTGCCACCCCCTATCCTTGGGGTTTGTGCCAAGTTTTGCAACCCAAAATTGTCCCTGTTGTCCCAAAACTTCCAGAGACGCTCAGATCCGAGCCTCTACCTAAAGCTAAAAAAGAGGGTTTGGGGTGGCTATATAGGGTTTTGCCTTATTCAAACCCTCATGTTGGTGACTTCCAACTCTATAAATAGTTGATAATGTACTGAAAAATGTATGTGCAAGAACCTTGTGTGTGTGCAAGATCCTAAGAATGAAAGTAAACAACCTAGAGTGACCCTAAAGAGTAAACCCTAACTTCTTATAATTGACAAATTAAATGCTCTAAATCCATGAGGCAAAGTGATCTAAAGCATGAATATGAATCAAAATTAAGCTTATGTAAAGACATGAAATCAACTTGAAACCATACCCAAGCCCAAGGGAAAGGTACAAGCCAATCCTCAGTTGGTGATCTCCTATTGTTCTTCTACCTCTTCAAAAGCCCCCAATTGATAAAATTATTCTTGATGAATTTTTAATGTTGTTGAAGACTTCAAAGATCTACTCTTTTTCTACAAAGAAGGCTCTAATACTCCAAAAAATTGCTCTTAGAGTCTTAGAAGAAGACCCTTTCAAATGAAGAAAGAGAGCTCTTAAGTATGAAACCCTAGATCTTAATTTCATGTTTAGGCCGACCTAAGATTTGAATTTCCCACTGATATTTTAGGGTTAAGAATAATCATATCATAGGATTGTGCTCCTGAAATTTTGGGGAAAAATTCGCGGACCATGTGCATTCCCGCCACGATCTGACCAACTTTTCACCAAATTTTTTGAGGCCGTTAGATATGATGATATTAGAGTGCATACAAAAGTTACAGTTGATTTAAAGATGTTTTGATATGCTAAATTGGGCCTAAATAGTCAAAATAAGATATAATTAGGGTCTATGATTAAATGATTCATTGGAGAAATAAGATGAAAAGGGGCACACTTAGGGTAAAGGGCCCAGCTTTATAATATGTGAAGTGATGAGACATGACCTTAGATTTAATTAAATTAATTAATTAAATGCTTAAAGGGGAATGAGAAATGCAAGATGCAAGATACACTATGGCAGGTGCTAACCTAAGTGTGAAATTGTACCACCCTAGTAAGGGTGTACAATTTACGATAGTACATTTAGCCCCCACTTTAGTGGTCATATGACACTACATGCATATGCAAGCTAAAGTACAGAAAAGTAAACATTATTTGAAAGAGGATATATCCATAAGTTGTCAAACGAAGCCCCCAATAGTATCTGCAGTACATAGTTAGGAACCACACCCTACAAAATCATATGTTAGATCAAAAAATTACCTAATGCTTACTAAGGAAGGTGATGAAATTCATTGGTAGCTATATGCCCCCCTTGTTTTGACTTGCTAATTAGTGAGGTGAGATAAGGTATCATGTTTTCCACAGCAAATTATGATAAAGATTGTGATGAAGCAAGTTTGCAACAAGGCTTGATTAATCATCCAAGTATGTTATGGAACTAATGTGGAGTGAGATGGAAAACTCACAATTCCAACACCACTGACGGTGCGAGATTTGGAGCTTCCTAGCTCAAGATATGATAGATTGAAGAAAAAGTGCAAAAATTAGGGTTTTAACTTAAAAACATAAAGTCAAAAAGTGCATAAAATATGAAAGTAACCCCTTCATTTGTCACTTTCTAAATTTTTGGCACTATTCACTATAGAGGAGCCCACATACAAGCCACCATGCCTTAACGTCGACTTGAGCGACCTACGAGGATGGAGATCGTGTGCCAATCTGTACTCGTTAGCTGACTGCTCAACGAGGTGAGTTGACCATCCATTGACTCCATTTGACTTTTTCATATTTTCATAGTTTTTAGAAGTGACGGTTTCATTGCCTAGTCTGGGCCTAGGCCCTCCCTTTAGACACCTAGGGGTCCTAGGGCACCCTGGTCCTCCTAGGGTGCCATGGTCCCAAGGGGGTGCCATGGTCCCTTCAGGGTGCCATGGTCCTAGTAGGGTGTCATGGTCCTAGTAGGGTGCCCTGTTCCCCTCAAAGCACCTTGGTCCTTGTTTGGGGTGACCAATGATGACACAGGATCAAGCGATGAATGCTAGAACTGATAGAATGATTGCTTTGATTAGATGATGATAGATGATTGATCAATTACTGATGATAGATTTCTTTGCATTTTTCAGACACTATCGTAAATCCGTGATACCATCGATCTCACCTTTTGGAGCCTTTGGGAGCAGATCCAAAGGCTGATGGCGGGAGAGAGGGATTTGCTACACTCAGTGGGCTTGTGGGATCTGATGATCATGTTGGCCATCTAATTCCATGTTGCAATTTTGATGGCACTGATGGAGATGTGGGATGCAGACACCTCGACATTCTCACTACTTGTGGGGGAGATGATGGTCACCCTTGAGGATGTATACTACATTCAGAGAGTTTTTTAGTGGTGAATCTTCGCCAATTGGTGAATTCTTCATTTTTTTGTATTTTTTTTAGGAAATGGTGAATAGTCTGGGGCAACATCATGGTCAAATTCACCTGGAATTTCAGGGTTAACGGTACACTGTATCCTAACTTCACTATTAACCACACATCGTTTGACGTGCATGCCCATAATATTTGCCTGGAATCACTCGGACATGGGTATTAGATCACCTCCATTATTCACCAGCAATAGTAAAATGACCATGTACCCAGGACCTAATTCGCCAATGGTAAATTAAATGTTCATTGCATGCGTCGGCCAAATTTGCCAATATCAATTAAAACATTATAAGCATTCGAGGACCCATTTTGCCTCGCTTAAATTAAATGTTCATTGTGCGCCCACCCAATTCACCAAAAATGCAATTAAATTAAATGTTCATTGGCAATTGCGATGCTCATGCAATTCGCAAAAAATGCAATCATGGATTGCTATAAATAAACTCTTTCTTACACTCTTTCTTACAATTTTTTCATGTATAATTAGTAAATTGGGAGCTCTTGAGTCTCGATTCACATTCTGCAAATTGAGTTGGAAAGTCAAAGTTCATTGTAGGGTGGAGGGCCAGAGTTACAATCCTGCAACACAGGCCTAGGCATTCCTGATTCCTGATTCAGAGAATTGAGAAGGCATATAGGTGAGTAATAATTTCTTCATACTTGATAGTATTAGTTTTAACTTTAAATTCATAGTGAGAGGTCAAGATTCAAGATGTCATAGTCAAACATGGGTGAGACTCCTAAGGGTGGTGAAGGGATTGAGATGTCACACAAGGGTGAGACTAAGACTCCTCAGGGTGGTGAAGGGATTGGGATGTCAGACAAGGGTAAGACTCCTCAAGGCAGTGAAACCGAAGGGATTGGGAGGCCATCAAAATACCCAAAACTTAAACTTAAAGATACTACCATAAAGTCTTTCTTTGGAATTGGAAAAGTTTCTAGTCCATCAACTTTTGTAGTTGCAGAAGCCATTCACAGTAGCTCACCACCACCACAAGGTTGGATTGTCATTAAGTTAAATGCATCAAATGAGGATGACAATACTGACACAATAGAAGATGTTCTAAGGGATACACATAATGAGATAATTCACTCAAATGCAAATGCTAGTACTAAAGATGACGTTGGTAGGAAGAAAAGAAAAAGGAAAGTAAAACTGGGGTGAGAGTGGGAGATGACAAGGAATTTTAAGATTGATTGGGTAGAAAATTACCCATTCATTGAACTGGTCCCAAATAATGATGAACAACCAACAGAATGCAAGTGTAAGATTTGTAGCTGGAAAACTAAAAGAGAGAAGAAGATGCAGCTAAAGCTTGACACCATAGAAAATCATATTGGTAAGGTTTATGAAAAACAAATCATAGATGGAAAGGAAACATGAGTAGTAAGATGGAAATCAAAGGAAGAATGTCTTCATGTTAAGTATGCCGCAGAATATGAAGAGCATAACCACAAAATGACACTGATTGGTAATAGTGGATTTGGAAATACAATCAAGGCTGGGCTTGAACATGCAGCGAAAGATGCAAACCTGGCAAAGACTATTCAGATGAGTGTTATTTTTCATATTCTATTGAGAGGGAATCCTATGAAAGATTTCCTAGAATTTAGTAATTTATTATCTTTTTTGAATGTTCCTCACTATCCTATGTCACATTGGTCAATAAACGTTGGATGGGAAATGGAAAACTATCTCACTGAGGTGGAAAAGAAAAATTTACAAGAGAGTGTAAAAGAGTCAAATTTCATTTCATTATCCATAGATGAAGTTACTGCGATAGATAACACTTCTTGGGTTTATATGCATGTGTATACTGTAAAAGAACATGTCTGTCGAGCTCATCTACTCTATGTTCATAAAATGAGGGGTAGTTCAATAGCAAAAAAATTATATTTGGAAGTTAAGAAAGCTTTGAATGAAATTGCTGGTATGGATGACTTGACAATTGCCAAAAAGTTGGTGTGTGTTCGAGCTGATGGAGCTGCAGTAATGCAAGGTCAAAGGACCAGTCTTTGCGTAAGATTACGAACTAGTATTGCACCATATATGGTTGGCATTCATTGCATGGACCATCAAATGAATTTAGCATATAGAATTGTAAGCAATTTCTCTATAGTGTCAAAAGTTAAAGATCTGGTCCACGAGCTCGACTCATACTTCTGCCGAAGTCCTAAACTTTTGCAGAATTTCAGATTTTTGTTGAGGGAGTAATAGGATGAAACAAGCTTCTTAGGGATGTTGAGACCAGATGGATCTCCTTGCATGGACCAGCAGAATGAGTTCTAAAAAAATATCAATCCTTGATCAGACTAATGTAAGAGCAACACCTCACAATAGACAAAGCTCTTGATCTCTTACATAAGTTAAGTGATGTGGACTCTGTTAATTTAGCTAGTCTTCTCCCCATGCTAGATTTAATGAAAAAACTTGTTAAGAAAACCCAAGATAGAGCTATGTATATCAATGAGTATAGCACTTTATGTAAAATAACATGCTTGAGCCTAGATGGTCTATATTTAGATCTAACAGGGTGAAGCCCAAAATTTTTTAGGTGGCAGACAATTACAGATTTGAATCATGCTGAAAATTTTTTACATTTCAATATAAAAAATGAGCTATGTGTCTTTGTAAAAGGATTTCAGATACCAATGCACCAACCTAAGATGGGCAAGCGAGGCAGAGAACTACTAGTTAAAAAGGAATATTTTGACAAGATTGTTAAATCAGTTAGTGATAATTTGAAGTCTATTGCATATGAACTTTCAACTGAGATTCATGAAAGATTCCCTCGAGAAGAAATAATTGAAGCCATGGGTTGTGTGTATCCTCAATTTTGGCATTCAATTGGAGATAATCCAAATGATGCAAAGATGTTTCATAAAAAACTAGAGGAATTGATATTGACATTTTCAAAAGATGCATATTGCAATGGACAACCAATAGAAGGAATTTTAAATTTAGATCATCTTAAAAAACAATGTAAACAGTTTGCATTGCTTATGAAATAGCAATTGGTTAACTTGGAGAATCTATTTGAACCTAGATCAATCATAAGGCTTTGGAAAAGGATAGATCAAAGTGAAGCATTGCATATTGCAATACCAGAATATTTGAAATTTTTTTATTTATGTCAAACAATGATATTGGGGTCAGTGGAAGATGAGAGAGTTTTCAATGCATTAGGACTTTTGAAATCAAAGATCAGAAACAAATTAGACAAAAATTTAGAAACTTGCTTGATGTTGTTTGTAACCCAATATAATGTTAGAGATTTTCCATATGATAAGGCACTGGCAATGTGGAATTCCATGCGTGAAAGATGAGGGTTGTGCAACACTTTAAAAGCTGGTGGTGCTACTGCTAGTGCTAGTTCTAAGACAAATGATGGATTGCAGACTCAAAGTCAGCATGAACACGAAGAAATTTTTGAATACCTGACTCAGAATGAAGATGAACCTGTTAGTACTAGTCAATTTCAGGATCTTGAGTCCATTTGGGATATAGAAGCCTCAGAGTGAGTCACTGAAGTGAATTAGCAATCAGTTTATAGGTATTTATAATTATACTATATTTCTTGAGTCATATTACAATTTCAATTTGCAAAATTGCAATACTATAGTTATCATTGATGATTTTTGATATTGTATTCCTTGAATTTGTCAATCAGAATGGATACTTATTTCATATTTTTAATTGTGAATTTGAATTATTAGTGAACAATTAGAATTTATTTTCTGAATTATTAGTAAACAATTGAATTATTAATAAATTGGTATTTGGCTCCACATTATGTTGAACATGAAATGCAACAATTTGTGTCACAAGATCCATAAAATTATTCATATTGCATAATTGTTACTGTTAGAACCTTTCTACTATTCTACATTAAATGCTTAACATGATGTTCATGGCGATTAGCGTTTTGTGTTTGTTTTTTGTCTTAGTTGGATAGTAAACTGAAGTTGTTGTGCATTGAAAATCTGAGTTGTTCTCTCTTTATTTATCCATGTCAACGTCAAGTGTGGTCAAACGGTTGGTCAGACATTGAGACAATAAGATGTGTTTAATGTTTCATCTCTAACTTGCAGATAAATTTCATGTTTAACAATTTAAGTGGCGAGATAGCGAGTGTTGGTTTGGGTTTAAATTGTGAGGTCTCTAGTTTTTTGAGTGTTAGCATTTTATGTTAGCGAGCTAGAGATTGTTAATAAAATTGCTTTGGTTGTGAGGTCTCGAATTTGTTTGATGCCATGCATTATAGCCGTGAGAGTTAGCGAGTAAATACTAAGTCATTAATGGTATGTGTGCCACTGCTCACACCTGTTTATAAGGATAAATTAATATAAAACATCAATTTTTGTTGGTACTCGCTGGCAGTCAAGAGATAAAAAGTTTTGAGATTTTATGGTTATCTCTAGCTCAGAGGTCCTTTATCATCAAGTTAGTTTAAGTCATGAGCTTACGAGTACTGGGAGATTTTACTTGTCGCTACCTCACAAGATGTTTTGCACTTAACCATTTTATGCTGTGAGGTTGCAATTGGATGTGATTTTATGTTATCACAAGGTCATGAGGTGTTTGTAGTTAATTCATTTTAATTTGTGATCATGCAATGTGGTTGGTATCATAGCTTAGTTGGTTTCGTCGCTTGCTCGCAGGTTTTGAAGTTGTTTGGTATTTTAAGTTGCGATCTAGCAACAAGTAAGTTTTGGTCCGATTTTGTGGTCATCGCATGCTCATGGGTTTGTAAGTCTTGAGTCAAAAAGTGTTGCGAGCATGTGATCACAGTTAAGTGTCTTGTTTTCGCGGGATCACAAGGGTTTAAGTCAAGTTAAGTCTTGAGTTGCAAGCTTGCAATGAAATAAGTTATTTTGTTAGATTTGCAGTGGTCGCCAGCTCACAGGAAAAGAAAGAATATTACAAATGTTGTTGTGAGGTTGTGACTGAAGCGCTTGGTGAAGATCAACGGTTGTTTCTCACTCTCGAGATTCTTTGAGTATTCGTAAAAGGGGTTGTGAGCTTGTGATTAAGAGGATTTGGTAGCATTGTCACTAACTCCCTAAAACATGGACTTGTTTGCTGAGTTCTGTAAAAGTTTTGAATGGCAATCGCCAATCAAATAGAAGGGCATGAATTCAAATTCCGCTCGAGTACTTCAGCTTTCAATTAATGCCATAATAGCTAGTTCATGCAATCATGCAAGTGTGGCAATTAATGAGACTTGAGAGAAGTGATGATGCCCAAATACCATAAATTACATGATCGAGCCGAGATTTTGTATAGTTGCATTAATGCATTCTATCTTCAAGGTAATCCAATGAATTGAGCTCTGCAACAACATTGGAGAATTCAGAGTGTTGGGTGTGGGAAAATTTCAGAAAATTGGTTCAATTTTTCTCCTTTAGCTAAAATGAGCAAGGTGATGAGTGGAACTGGTGGTTCCAATCCCACGCCCAAGGCCACAACAAGTAGAGGACCTGGAGGTTCTAAGGCCAATGCCACTGAGGAAAAGACGGTTAAGAAATACAAAGAAGAATTTGTAAATTTGCTGCCAGGGACTTCCATTGCTTTGAATATAAATGATTTGGCATGGAAAGATTTATGGAGCCAATGCAAAAACCCTACCATGCTTAATATGACTGGTTCTACTCTATTTCATTATTTTTGGAATAATAGGGTTAAGGGTATCCCAATGTCAAACCCTTGGGATTTAAATATGGAAAAGTTAATTGTGCTAGATGTGTATGTTGATGTGGATTTGATCAAAGAGTTGGCCAAATGCTATTTCCCATGATCTAGGGTAATCAGAAGAAAGAACCAGTATGCCCTAGTTTCAATTAATAGAGCTAGCTTTGTTGAAGCTTTCCAGATTATTGGTGTTGCATGTATAGATATAGATTTGAAGCGGATTGCAGATGATTATGACAAATACAAAGGTGTTATCAAGAAGCATGCAATGCCCAAATACATGCCTAGGGTGAATAGGAAACTGGTTATAATTCTAGAGAGTATCAAACCACCATTTGACATCACACCTTTCCACCATTATATGCATTGTACAATCTATAGATTATGTAGAGTGTTGGGTTTGGATGGAGATTCAACAATGTCAGCTGAATTACTGATGATGGCTATGGACATTCAACACCCAGATGTTAACAAATATTATGATTATGTGGGCTATGTGGTTGAACACAATCATAATGCTCTAGTTGAAATTTAGAGTGGTGCACCCAACCCTACATTCAAGCATTATTCATTGTTGATGCATTTAATCTTGTTCTATAATGTTGAGTTCATGGATAAAGAATTGGAGCTTTTCAAAGAAGAATTGGGTGTCTTAATGCCAATACAAAGATGGACCCAGGTTTGGGATAGTATTTCTCCCCATTCTTCTTTCCTTTTCTTTGAAAATTGGATTGTTTCACCAATTATGAAAATGCTAGGAATAAATAGGGAAGGATTGTCAATTAATGTTAGGAGGGTTTTGAGACCTTACCAGTATGTTCCAAACTGGTATATTTCACATAACTAGGGGGACTTTTATTTTTTTGATAACTTTACTGTGATCAGAGTCTATGAGTGTCCTCAGCCTCCCCATATTTTACCAAAATTTGTTCCAATTAGGATTGCTTTTATGGAGTTTATCTGGAAATTGACCCTAGTTGAAAAAGAATACCTTGACAGACACAGGAAGGGTTCTCTTCTTCCTAGGATTTGGGTTGTGACTGATTTTACCATTGGTAGGAGTTCCTTTGATGAAGTAAACAATTTCCTTAAATAGTATAGGTTGGTTAATGTTGTGTCTAAGTTTTGTGATCCTGAACAATTTATTAAACGTGCATTGCCAAAAATGACACCTTGGGCCACAATAAAGGACCATGAACCATTCAATGATGAAGATGTGGTTAGAAATTTTCTGAGAAAAGAGGAAGTACAAGAAAGGAGAAGAAAATGGAAAAATTTGATGAGAGTTGAAGCAGAACTGAAGGCTGCTAACCCTAGTTTCTCAGGTTTTTTCCTTGGTAACCCATACCTAGAGAGGATTAACAAAATGGTGAGTTTCTATGAAACTCTGATGGAACAAATGCCTCAAATTCCAGAAGTGGATTTTCAACAGCAAGACCCCCAGGATGGACATTCTTCACATGGAAAGAGGCCACTTAGTCTGTCTATTGATGATGTAGAGAGTGGGGATGAAGTTCAATATACCCGAGTGCCAGCTACAAAGAAAGAAAAAACCAATGAGGTCGGTACAATTGTGAGGAGAGACCTTGCTAGAACAATTGTTACAGAACAAGGACACTACTTTCATCAAATAAGGACACATCTCAGAGAAGCGGGGCAGAATGAAGAACAGTGAGAAACAAATGAAGCCCTTGCTCAAGGCTTTAATGAGCGTGTGATGTTGTCAAATGAGTTCATGAAAGATGATGACTTTATTAAGTCAGATGAATTTTAAATTTTTTTGACAAGGTTGAAACAAAATCAATTAAGACAAAATCTTATCATAGAGGAAGCAAATGAAGAAAAGAAAGAGGAGATCATCAAGGCACTACAGGAATATGATCCTGACAAGGAGCAAATATCTATGGAACAAGCAAGACAATTGATTAAGAGTACTAGTATGATTATGATGCCTGACTGGGATATCCAATCTATTTTTATTATTGATCAGATTAGGAAGCAAGAGGACCCAATGTTTAAAACTAAATTTGAAATTGGAGATGTAATAAGAGGATCAGTATATAATCCTAAGTCAAAGACACTTGTTGCTTGGTCTTTGGCCCCTTCCACTCAAAAGCCCCACCTTCTAAATATCCAAGTAGAAAAGAAAGCTGACAGAATGATCTGGAACTTGCAGAGCACAACTGACACAGAGATTGCCTCATTTTTTACTCAAGTTTCTTTCATGAATTTATCAAAAATAGAGGATTTGTCAAGAAGATGCACAGAAACATATACCCAATTGATTGCATTGTCTAAAAAATATGAAGAGACACTGATGAAAAAGGGCACTCTTGAGGAAGAGTTAGTGGAGTTGAAAACAAAAATTGCAAATGAGCCCCCTCCAATACAGATTACAGAACAAGTACAAGAAATACCAGCTGATGTGACAACAAAAATGGAGGAATACACAGGAAAAATTAAAAATCTTGAAAAGGATCAAAATGTCAAGGCTATCTATGTTGTGTTAGGAATTCTGAAATACAGGATTAATGTATTGAAAGGAAAATTGATGGTAGTGCATGATTTGCACATTTCTTTGAAAGAGGCAAGTAAAACATCCTCTGAGGTTGTCACTTTTGTTGGACCTTTGTTCAATGTTTGGTTAGTAAGAAGTAGATTAATGGATAAGGTAGATACTACAATGATGTATAGTGATGAGTTCCCTCCCAAGATTAGTGACATTAAAGATGTGGTGGAGGTAATCAATGCAGCTTATGCATTTTTCACAGGGAAGGATGTGCTTATAAATGAAAAATTGTAGACATTTGGGGAAGGTTATAGTAAATTGATGCCTTCAATTTATGGTAGTAATGAAGATTTGAAATCAGTTTCTGATTGGACCAGTCAATTTGATTTGATTCTAGAGAAAGAATAAATAATCAAGCATATAGATGAACAGGTTGATGTTGATTTCCTTAACGGTATGCTTGATTCAGTGTTTAAGGTTGAGGTTGACCATGCAAAGTTTATTGTTGAGCCTAGGGAAGTTACAGATGCCAAATGGATAGATTCAATTGCAAATTTGGAAGAGGTAAAGGAATTCAGTTGGCCAACAAACAAAGAGGTGGGCAGGTGGCAAGCCATGCTAAAGCAAAAGAAGAAATGTCAGGTTGAGGTTGCTACCCAAGATTCCTCATAGTAATTCTAAGCTTGTTGAATCCTCATCTTATAAAAGGATTCCAAGATTAATTTGAGAGGGATGGCCAATTTTTCTTTTTGATTGGTATAGAGGGATGGCCAGTTGGCCACTTTTATTGATGTTGAAAACTCTAAGCTCTTATATAGTTATAATAGCTCAATTGTTCAAGAATTTGATAAGTGCATAGCTGAATTGTATTGTGAATTTACTTTCTAATATCATTATGAATATAATATCAATATCATTTGTAGTTTGAGATCTTCACATAATTGTCTTTGTGTTGAATTTATATTTTCACTATGAATTGAATGGTCAAGGGTTTTTCAATTTACATATGAATCTGGGTTGTGTATGTAATGGCATTATTCATAATTTCATTCCTATTTATCTACAAATGAATCTTATTGAAGTTTATTATCAAGTTGTCTTTGAATTGTACGTGACTTTATGCCCTAGGATAAGGCACTGGTCTGTTGTCTTGATGTTTACTTGGTGAAGTGACCTTCCAATTATAATAGTTGATTCATTATGGGTGAATATGTTTTCTTGTTTGCCTTTGATTATGAAATTGTGATTTTTCTATAACATCTATCATGGAATTGGATCCTCAAAAGATATTCCCTTTAATTGAGTTGCATGCATGCTTTATTAATTATGTTGTATTCCTATTAATTATGTTGTATTCCTATCTATTGTGGTGTTTGATACTTTCATTCTTAATACTCTTATGATTTTATATGCTATGGATGTTTATGTAATATATATGGAGGTGTTCTATGACTATCATGTATACAATACATGTTTTCCCTCCTCCATAAAGTTGGCATTTACTCATACCTATAATCCGCCCACCAATTACAATGAGGTGAATCCTTAATATGATTCCAGACTAATAGAAATTTTGCATTACTGGGCATAATAGGAAGCATTAAATGAAAATTTGCATACACCATAACAATGCAACAAATGAAAAAAGTAAAATGTCATGCCCAACTTTTGGGCACAAAAACGGAACAACAATATTTTTTGACAACATGAACTCACTATATATCCTAATAATAATAACTTTATTAGAGTTTTGTCTTATCGAGGATGTAAGTAAATTCACTTACTAAGGTTGGGTTAACTAACCTACTCGAATGAGCAACTTGTTTGGTGGAGATTAATTAGTATCACGGATTAGTTAGCTAGCCCAATTACCTAAATCAAGTTGTCGCTAATTAAAACAAGGGTTAATTGGTTATCTTAATGTATTAAATCATTCCCAATCATATAATGATAATGCTATTAATTAATTGATGCACATACAAAATTTATTATTTAAATCCAACCGATGAGGGTTCGAATTGCTATAATGTCATTTGCCCACTAAAACCGACAATAAGCTAAAGCCAATTCTAATTTTCCCTAAACCCTTAGTTTTGATGATTTAATTTCGATCTGACCAAAAATCGGTCTCAAGGGCTTAAGGTTCATAAATTTACAAATTCCTCCTTTTGGATTTCCCATTTACATAATTTGATTTAGGGTATAGTTTATCCAACTATATTAATCCTTCATTTTTAAACCCCATGGAATTAGCTATATTAAAATTTAAATTTTCTAAAGAATAAAAACATATGATAATTCAATTATAAAAATAACCCTATTTATTAATTAAAACTAAACTCTAAAACTTCCAATTAAAATTTCCCAACTCTAATTTAAAATTCTTTTAAATAAAGAATTCCCCTAATTCCTAAAATGCTAACCCTAATTATAAATTAAAATCAAATTTTAAAACTCCAATCTAAATCTCCCATACATATATATATATATATATATATAATTCCTAAAACGCTAACCCTAACCCGAAATTGGGTTAGGGTTGCTTTTCTATTTATTCCCACTTGTTTTATTTTCTTATTATTTTATGCCCTAACCCGAAATGGATTAGGGTTTATTAAACCCCTTTGTTTTTTATTGTTTTTTTGAGTATGAGAGATTGCAGGTACGGCGGAGGGATTGCGTAGAGGGAAGGGTCGAGGAGGTGGCGTGGGGTTCTCCCAGGCGCCGCTGTGCGTACACACAGTGGCGGCAGCACCGCCCACTGTGTGCACACACAGTGGCGGACGACATAACCACCGCCCACTGTGTATACACACAGTGGTGGGTGCCACTCCACTATGTTTACACATAGTGCAGTGCCCTTCGGCGCCACCCACTGTGTGTAAACACAGTGGCTAGACCGTGAGTCGTCCACTATGTTACACACAGTGGCTCGGCTCGGTACCCCCCCGAAAACCAATAAATTTTTTTTTCTATATTTCGTTCTTTTTAATATATATATATATATATATGTAAAGTTTGATATATATATGTAAATTTGCTGCCATGACCAAAATACATACACATACCCCTTTTTTTTAAAAAGGGTATCTAGTGAGTATGATTCAGATGCAGGGGTATATATATATATATATATATATATATATATATATATATATATATATATATATATATATATATATATATATATATATCACTGATAGGGTTAGAAAGCTTGCTTGAATTATTTTTCACACAGCAGCATGCAATCTATATTTATTCTCTAATAGGAATACATAGGAATATGTTTCCTTATCTTTTTGTTGCAGGGTTAATCATATATAGAAATTTATATATGTATTTATATATATATATAAGTATATATTTTTCAATATATATACTTATATATTTATAGATATATATAGGTGAATGTTAAGACAATAGGGCTAGAAACCCTATTTTGTTTTGAGATTCTAGCATCTAAACATTCTGATCTTAGTCCTTTAACAGCATTATGAAATAATCTTATTTTCTTCTCTCTTTTTTTTTTACAGTCATACATCATGCTTTTACAGCAATGCTAAAATACTAGTTCTCCTTTTTTTTTTTTCAGCTGTGCCTAAATAGAGTAAAAAGTAACAAAATAACAATAAATAAAACTTTGCAAGAAATTACTCAACATAATGCATTCTCTTTTCTTCCCTTTTTTTTTTAACTTATATTTGTAGAAATAAACATGTCAATAGAATTTCTTTTTTTTTTTGATAGAATTTGATACCATTTATAGCAACCTAATAAATGTTCAAAACTTAAATAAAAGGTATTTTACATACAGAATATTTGAATACTAGGGTACACATTTACAATGGGTGAAAGTAACCCCAACTAGTCTCTCATTCTTAATGATGAGGACTTGAATAAAAGAATACATTTGATTAAATAGAAATGAAAGAATCAACTTAAGCCCTTTATTTACATTGTTTTCCTTTGTTTTGCAACAAATCACAAATTGCATTTTTGCTTTCCTGCATCTAAATAGAAATCTGAATAAAACTTGCAACTAAACACATCTGCAACTCCTAGATCTTTTTCCCAACAACCTGCATATAAAAATTTTAGGACTGTGACCATGGGATGCTCACCTCCCAGCCTAGGCTTACCAGAAGCCACCCCTGAGCTTGGAGAATCAAGACCTAG
Organism: Cryptomeria japonica; assembly: GCF_030272615.1. Lineage (NCBI taxonomy): Eukaryota > Viridiplantae > Streptophyta > Pinopsida > Cupressales > Cupressaceae > Cryptomeria > Cryptomeria japonica. The sequence continues at coordinate 690,859,791 of NC_081411.1, forward strand.
ATGGGGTTACAACCAAGCAATACAACAAGCAAAGGGGAAGAAAATAACACAACAGAGACACCCCTTCCCAAGCTGAAAACTCCATCACAAAATGTGATGTCTTATTAGGGTGGAAGTGGACCAAGTACCCTAGGGGAGAAATTTGCTAGTTCAAAACTTACAGCCAACTCATGGCACCCAAGAATGCATAACCAGAGTTCATCCTTAATCCCTACACCCTTATGACCCCCAAAAAGGCAAACATGCCATATTTGCTCCCCCTTATGACCCCCAAGAGAAATAACACAAAAGGAAGCAGCAAGGGTCTCATGGACAGACCCTTGAGATCACTCTCAAAATGAGAGCCTCTCACCCTAAGGGCTATCAAGCTTCTTCCACCCCCAAGACCAATCTTTCCTCCCAAGGAAAGGATGGTCTTGAACACTCCCCAAACACAACATTACATAAAACAGAAACAAACAAGAACACATAAATTTTACAAATACAACACAAATAAAGAGTAATAGCAATTTCCATTCAAACATTCTATAACATTTTTACATTTACATAAGAGGGAAAAATAACACCAACCTTGACCTGCCAAGGGAAATCTAAGGGAAAGCTTGATGAAGAGCTACCCAATCCACAATCTTTTTCTGCAAATCCTTAGCCCCAAATCTACTATTCCTAAAAACTGGTTTTCCTCCAAAATTTCTCCAAAAATCTCCAAGGATGGAGAGTGGGTGATTAGCTCACTAAGCTTCCATTCTTAGCCTAAGATGGCCTCTCTCACTCCTTCCAACCTCTTGGATAGAGTGAGGGATCCCCCATTGGGTTGGTCTTCCCTAGGTCTTACATACTCCCTAACCTAGGTACCTAGAGAAGGGAAATGGAATGGGGAAGAGGGATTACTCCCTTCAAGAAGGTTATCCTACCAAGGAGGGCACTCCTATAGATCGAATTCGTCCATCTTGGAAAAACCACTTTTTTGGGTGGTTAAACAAGTCCTAAGGGAAAGACACATGGCCAATTTTGGCCTTCACCCATAGGTACCCCATGAGGTCTAATAGAAATGCTCTAAAATTGACTCTAGGAGTTGATTTGACCTTCAAAAAGTCCACTTGAAGTTAACCTACGGGTCAACTCTAAGTTGACCCTCCTTGTGGCTCACTAACCTAGATTTCTTGGTTCCTTCAAGGATAATTAGGAGATAAAACAATTAACAAAAATAAAACTCTCCAAAAAGGTGACATGACAAATTGCCAACACAACATACTACATAGGTGTCAAGTGACACTACAATAATTCCACATCACATTACACACGTGGCAATTGTCCCTTAAACAATTTAAACAATTCAATAAATACAATTTACACTCATGCAACATTTTACATTTACGAATAAAATACAATACATATGGGGTGTTGTCTCTCCAAATAGACAACCCCTGGTTTTACTAACGCACATAGGCCTAGGCTTGATTCTCCATAATATTTCCATGGTCACATGGATAATTTCCTACACATCTCGATTTAAACATTAGTACTTCCCAATAGCCTCATATAATATAAAACACATAGTTAGAATACAATACATTCATTTGCAAAGACTTGTCATTATAAAATACGATTTGTCACAAATCAAAGCAATTCATCATAATCCTCAAAATTTGATCCATCTACAAGATATGCAAACATATTTCTAACATTATAACAAATCCTAAAATTCAGATAATAACATACATCATCACAATATTACCCTAATCTAGAATCATATAATATTCTATAATCCACAAGGCATAGAAATGGAGCATCAAATATATATCAATATTACCAAAAATCGTGGGACCATAAAAAATTCTATATTCATAGTGTGTCAAAACTAGCATCCATAATAGTTCTAACATGAAAATAACTGAAGAGATAAGATGGGTCGAGGTAGGGCCTCACACCCTCCCCCTCTAGGCATGAACGTCCTCCTGGAGTTCATCAAAAAGATGAGGGTACTGTGATCTCATGCATGCTGCATCTTCCCATGAAGCTGTAACCTCATCATAGCAATCCCACTGGACCCTAACTTGGTCCAACTCTCGACCTCAAAGGGCCAACGTCCAGTGAGCCAAAATGCGAATGGGCTCCAAAGCTAGCTGCCCATCTGACTCCACCTGCAAGGCATCCCAATCTAAAATATGAGACTCATCATAGATATATTTTCTCAAAACTGACACATGAAACACATCGTGGATGTGTGATAGGCTAGGTGGCAAAGCTAGGTGATAAGCAACTGGTCCTGTCCTCTCAAGGATCTCAAAAGGTCTAACAAAGTGAGGTGTGAGCTTAGAACCCTTTCCATAGTGGATCGGACTCTTATGTTGTCGCACTCTCAGAAAAACTCTGTCCCCAACCATGTAACTTTGGTCTATCCTCCTAGCATCTGCATATTTCTTCTACCTATCCTGTGCCTCTCTAAGGCGTTGTCTAATCAAAATTACCTACTGCTCCATATCACGGACCATCTCAGGGCCTATGGCCACTCTATCCTCAATATGGTCCCAACTCAAAGGTGTCCTGCATGGTCTGCCGTACAAAGCCTGAAAAGGTGGCATGCCCAAAGAAGTGTGATGCCCATTATTATAGGCAAATTCTACTAAATGCAGGTACTCCTCCCATCGGGTTTGATGATCCATGACGTACATGCAGAGCATATCCTCTAACACTTGGTTAACCCGCTCTGTCTGTCCATCTGTCTCTGGATGATAGGCTGTGCTGAAATTGAGCTTGGTGCTCAATGCTACCTGTAATGCCTTCCAAAAGGAAGAAGTAAAGAGGGAATCCCTATCAGAAATAATCTTGCGTGGAACACCTTGAAGCCTGACAATGTCTCGCAAGAACACCTGTGCCACTGCTGGAGCTGTGAAGGTAGTCTGGACTGGTGAGAAGTGGGCCACTTTGGTCAATTTGTCAACTGTCACCAAGATAGCATCATGGCGACGGGATGACATAGGAAGACCAATGATGAATTCCATGGATATAGTATCCCACTTCCACTCTGGTATAGCATGGGACTGGAGTAACCCACCTGGATGGTGGTGCTCTGCCTTGACTCTCTAACACTCAAGGCATCGGGCTACTAACTCGGCGTTAAGTTGTCGCATCCCTGGCCACTGATACAATTGCCTCAAGTCAGCATGCATCTTCTTAACCCCGGGATGTGCTGCATAAGGAGCTCTATGAGCCTCCATGATAATGAAATCTCGCAAACCCCTAGGAGAGGGTACATAGATGCACCCTCTATGGTGTAATAAACCATCGGACTCTAAAGAGTAGTCCACAAACTTCCCCTCCAGGGCCTCTTGATTACGGATCCTCTAACAAACCTCTAGATACCAATCATCCTCCAGCAATCGCTGCAAAATATGGTTTCTCAAATTTGTGCTCATGGTTATGGTGTAAACCTCATGTCGTCTCCTACTTAGGGCATCTACGACCACATTCTCCTTTCCTTTGATGTAGTGAACATCAAAATCATACTCACAAAGGAACTCCATCCATCTCCTCTGACGTGCATTAAGGTTAGGCTGGGTGAAGATGTATTGCAAACTCTGATGGTCTGAATGAAGCTCGAAGTGATGACCTAAAAGGAAGTGTCTCAACCTCACAAGTGCATGTACAACCGCTGCAAGCTCTAGGTCATGCGTAGGGTAGTTAAGCTAATGAGTCTTAAGTTTCCTAGACTCGTATGCTATCACCCTACCCTCTTGCATAAGAACTACTCCCAATCCATCTAAGGAAGCATCTGTGCATACCATGAAGTCAGTCGTGGGGTCTAGCACAATAAGAATAGGTGCACTAGTAAGTGCCCTTTTTAGATCCTGAAAGGCCCTCTCACACTTCTCTGTCCACTTGAATTTCTTCCCTTTTCGCTGGAGGGATGTGATGGGGTGTGCAACTCTGGAGAATCCCTCAACAAAGCATCTGTAGTATCCTGCTAATCCCATGAAGCTCCTAACCTTTGTCACACTCGTAGGCGCTGGCCAATCCATAATGGCTTTGATCTTTGATGGATCAACTGAGATCCCATCTCTGGATATAACATGCCCTAGGTACTTGACCTCTGATCTAAAGAAGGCACACTTCGACAAACTGTTGAACAACTGGTTGTCCCTCAAACACTGCAAAACCTGCCTCAAATGCTCCTCATGCTCCTTCTCATTCTAGGAATAGATCAATATGTCATCGAGGAACACTATCACAAATCGGTCGAGGAAGGTGCAGAATACCCCATTCATGAGACTCATGAGTACTGCTGGAGCATTCGTAAGACCGAATGGGACCACAGTGAACTCATAGTGGCCATATCTGGTGCAAAACGCAGTCTTGTGGATATCACTTTCCACAATCCTCAACTGATGATATCCTAACTTCAGGTCTATTTTGGAAAACACTTTAGCACCCTGAAGCTGATCAAACAAGTCATCAATCCTCGGCAAGGGATAGCGGTTCTTGATGGTTACTTTATTCAGTTTCCTGTAATCCATGCACAACCGAAGGGATCCATCCTTCTTCTTCATGAAGATGATTAGTGCGCCCCAAGGGGAGACGCTAGGACGAATGTGACCCTTCTCTAAGAGTTCCTCTAGTGGTGCCTTGAGCTCATTAAGCTCATGAGTGGTCATCCTATAAGGTGCTCTCAAAACTGGCTCAGCTCCTGGTACCAAATCTATGTGGAAGTCAATCTCCCTGCTAGGCGGCATACCAGGTAGCTCATCAGGAAACACATCTGCAAATGCCTCAAGGATGGGATGATCATCTATGGAAGGCTCCTTCTCATTTTCTTCCTCTCTGTCACTGATCGTGATAGCAAACAACTGGCATCCCTTCCGCATGCTCCGCTTAAGCTGCATAGCGGATATCATACGAAGAGACATGGGTCTCTGAATCCCAGTGATTACTATGGGAGCACCATGATCATCCTCACACTTGACCTTTTTCAAGCGACAATCCATCTTGGCTCTGTGGGCATAAAGCCAATCCATGCCAAGTACAACGCCATAAGATACGAGTGGTGTAACTCTAAGGTCTACTAAGGTGGTGGTATTACCAATCTAGAGCGGACATCCCCTAACCTCTGAATCCACTGACACTTTAGCCCCTGAAGCTAACTCCACTTCCCAGCTGACACTTTGTCTTACTGCCACTAGCCCGCAATGCTCCACAACCAATGGAGATATAAAGGAGTCAGTCGCTCCTGAGTCAAATAATATAGAAATACTGCTACTTCTGATCTTACCTGCAGCCTCGATGATTGTGGCCTGATGCTCTACCTGGCGGTTGTCAACCGCTGCGAATACTCTATGGGACTTGCCCATATCCCCAACTGTAGGCTCTGATGTCGCCATCCTCTGATTTCCTATCATCTGACCCTGTGGACACTCTCTCACCATGTGCCCCATGGCTCCACATGTGAAGCAAGCACTGTGTGCCTGAAACTGTGTGCCCTGTGGCCTGGAAAAAGGATGTCCACCTGTCCTGCTAGAACCACTGTACCCACCCCTGGAGGGCTGCTGAGCCCATGCCGGGGGTGTATATGTACCCTGTGCTCTCTGGTCACGCCTAGGACCTTGTGACTACCACTACTTGGGCCTGGAGCCCTACTGTCCTTGAGGGGGCCTCTGTCTTTGACTCTGTTGTGACTGTTGTGGAGGAGGGGGTTTATAGGACCCCGAAACATTTCTGTGGTTTCCTTTCCAATGGGGTTTCTGAAACCCGAAAGACTGGGGAGTCGAGTTTCGGTTCTGAAACCGATCCCTCATGTCTTGTGGCCTAATCTAAATCTCCTCGGCTATAAGGGCCTTCTCTACGACAACCCGAAGGCTTCCAGGAGCGGCCATCCTCACTGGCCCTGCTATCTACATAAGGTAAGAGCTCAATAAACTTACTCTCATACTAGGTCACTGAGAGACCCTTCTGCTGAAGGTCGTGGAACTCATCGATCCGATGCTGCCTGAAGTGCTCTGACAGGTACCTCTCTCTAAACCTCTCTGTGAAGATTTCCCATGTGATGGTATCTGCAGTGAGTCCACACTTGAATTCCTCCTGCTTCCACCATGTGGAGGCTATCGATCTCAGAAGGTGGACTACAACTCGTGCCTTCAGATTTCTTTCATAAGATCGCAATGCAAAGCACCGATCTAGGCTCAAAAGCCATGCCTCAGCCTCTACTTCGTCAGTAGTTCCTCCAAAAGATGGTGGCTGGAGGCTCAAAACCTCTCTAATCAGGTCTCTTGGTTCTTGACGTGCTCTCTCAAAGTACACAAGTGCCGCTACTGGAGGTGGTCCGGGTAGGTGAACGGACTCCAGCTCATGCTCAGCCTCACCCTCTATGGAATTAGGAGGTGGACTCCTACTCCGTTCCCTCTCTACTGACCTATGACTCCCTGAGTTCTGATTGTCTGCATGACAGTCCACTGTTGGAAGCCTATCCTGCACTATCCCAATCAAGTTCTGAAGAGCTAGCAAGATGTCTCAGTTAGGGTCAACCGGCGGTTCGGGAGGTGCTTCCGGGTTCCCTTCTGGAATTGGTTCCTCCCTAGCAACATCCTCACGTGCCATACGTGTACGCCTAGGACCCCTTCAGCGCTTGTGAGCTTGTCGCGTAGTCGGAGGCATCCTAATGAGAAAATAAGTAAATAAAATAATTAAATAAATAATTTAATTTTCACATATTTATATTTTTTTTTTGAGAAAATGTTTGATTAATTTAGATAATTAAAGCGAAACGTAATGGAGAAAGGTTCCTAGTGTCGAAAACCTTGCTCTGATACCAAAATGTCATGCCCAACTTTTGGGCACAAAAACAGAACAACAAATTTTTTTGACAATGTGAACTCGCTATATATCCTAATAATAATAACTTTATTAGAGTTTTGTCTTATCGAGGATGTAAGTAAATTCACTTACTAAGGTTGGGTTAACTAACCTAATCAAACGAGCGACTTGTTTGGTGGAGATTAATTAGTATCATGGATTAGTTAGCTAGCCCAATTACCTAAATCAAGTTGTCGCTAATTAAAACAAGGGTTAATTGGTTATCTTAATGTATTAAATCATTCCCAATCATATAATGATAATGCTATTAATTAATTGATGCACATACAAAATTTATTATTTAAATCCAACCGATGAGGGTTCAAATTGCTATAATGTCATTTGCCCAATAAAACCAACAATAAGCTAAAGCCAATTCTAATTTTCCCTAAACCCTTAGTTTTGACGATTTAATTTCGATCCGACCAAAAATCGGTCTCAAGGGCTTAAGGTTCATAAATTTACAAATTTCTCCTTTTGGATTTCCCATTTACATTATATCCTATTGTCCACAATTAAATTGAGGAAAATCTATTAACTAATTAAATAAATTAATTTGATTTAGGGTATAGTTTATCCAACTATATTAATCCTTCATTTTTAAACCCCATGGAATTAGCTATATTAAAATTTAAATTTTCTAAAGAATAAAAACATATGATAATTCAATTATAAAAATAACCCTATTTATTAATTAAAACTAAACTCTAAAACTTCCAATTAAAATTTCCCAACTCTAATTTAAAATTCTTTTAAATAAAGAATTCCCTTAATTCCTAAAATGCTAACCCTAATTATAAATTAAAATCAAATTTTACAACTCCAATCTAAATCTCCCATATATATATATATATATATATATATATATATATATATATATATATATATATATATATATATATATATATATATATATATATATATATATATATATATATAATTCCTAAAATGCTAACCCTAACCCGAAATTGGGTTAGGGTTGCTTTTCTATTTGTTCCCACTTGTTTTATTTTCTTATTATTTTATGCCCTAACTCGAAATGGGTTAGGGTTTATTAAACCCCTTTTTTTTATTATTGTTTTTTTGAGTATGAGAGATTGCAGGTACGGTGGAGGGATTGCGTAGAGGGAAGGGTGGAGGAGGTGGCGCGGGGTTCTCCCGAGCGCCGATGTGAGTACACACAATGGCAGCAGTGTCGCCCACTGTGTGCACACACAGTGGCGGACGACATAATCGCCGCCCACTGTGTATACACATAGTGGTAGGTGCCGCTCCACTGTGTTTACACACAGTGTGGTGCCCTTCGGCGCCGCCCACTATGTGTAAACACAATGGCTCGACCGTGAGCCATCCACTGTGTTACACACAATGGCTCGGCTCGGTACCCCCCCGAAAACCTATAATTTTTTTTTTGTAATTTTTTTTTTTCTATATTTCATTCTTTTTAATGTAAAGGTATATTTATATATATATATATAGACATATATATGTATAGTTTGATATATATATGTAAATTCACTGCCATGACCATAATACATACACATACCCCTTTTTTTTAAAAGGGTGTCTAGTGAGTATGATTCAGATGCAGGGGTATATATATATCACTGATAGGGTTAGAAAGCTTGTTTGAATTATTTTTCACACAGCAGCATGCAATCTATATTTATTTTGTAACGGTTTTACACAGGAATATGTTTCCTTATCTTTTTGTTGCAGGGTTAATCATATATAGAAATTTATATATGTATTTATATATATATATATATATAAGTATATATTTTTCAATATATATACTTATATATTTATAGATATATATAGGTGAATGTTAAGACAATAGGGCTAGAAACCCTATTTTGTTTTGAGATTCTAGCATCTAAACATTCTGATCTTAGTCCTTTAACAGCATTATGAAATAATCTTATTTTCTTCTCTCTTTGTTTTTTACAGTCATACATCATGCTTTTACAGCAATGCTAAAATACTAGTTCTCCTTTTTCTTTTTTTCAGCTGTGCCTAAATAGAGTAAAAAGTAACAAAATAACAGTAAATAAAACTTTCCAAGAAATTACTCAACATAATGCATTCTCTTTTCTTCCCTTTTTTTTTTAACTTATATTTATAGAAATAAACATGTCAACAGAATTTTTTTTTTTTTTGACAGAATTTGATACCATTTACAGCAACCTAATAAATGTTCAGAACTTAATTAAAAGGTATTTTGCATACAGAATATTTGAATACTAGGGTACACATTTACAATGGGTGAAAGTAACCCCAACTAGTCTCTCATTCTTAATGATGAGGACTTGAATAAAAGAATACATTTTATTAAACAGAAATGAAAGAATCAACTTAAGCCCTTTATTGACATTGTTTTCCTTTGTTTTGCAACAAATCACAAATTGCATTTTTACTTTCCTGCATCTAAATAGAAATCTGAATAAAACCTGCAACCAAACACATCTGCAACTCTTAGATCTTTTTCCCAACAACCTGCATATAAAATTTTTAGGATTGTGACCATGGGATGCTCACCTCCCAGCCTAGGCTTACCAGAAGCCACCCTCGAGCTTGGAGAATCAAGACCTAGACGGGGTTACAACCAAGCAATACAACAAGCAAAGGGGAAGAAAATAACACAACAGAGACACCCCTTCCCAAGCTGAAAACTCCATCACAAAATGTGATGCCTTATTAGGGTGGAAGTGGACCAAGTACCCTAGGGGAGAAATCTGCTAATTCAAAACTTACAGCCAACTCATGGCACCCAAGAATGCATAACCAGAGTTCATCCTTAATCCCTACACCCTTATGACCCCCAAAAATATATATCAATATTACCAAAAATCATGGGACCATAAAAAATTCTATATCCATAGTGTGTCAAAACTAGCATCCATAATAGTTCTAACATGAAAATAACTAAAGAGATAAGATGGGTCGGGGTAGGGCCTCACATTAAAACTCATGATTCTGATCATTTGAAAGAGATAGAATTATACACAAAATAAATTTATATATAACTTCTTCAAGAACCTGCACAAATATTGACACTAAATGCTTTTCATTTTCTCTGTAAATGACTATATAGTATACAACTTGCTCCCATCACCTAGAGTCTCACTACTGGAACCAGAAAAGGAACCCCAATGACTATACAACTTGCAAAACTGCTTGAACCATTCCATTATCACCCTGATGCCTTTGGATAGAATGTGAGATATTACGTTTTGTCTAATAGATCATTTCCAAATAGAGGAGGAAGCCTTCATGCCCAAGAACTGAGAAAATGGAAAGAGGAGCTCGATCCTTCATGCCAACGATCAGGTAAAGTGGAAATAGGAGATTTAGGGTAAATGTAATATGTTTGGGAGGGATTGCAGCTTCCATGTCATCACAAAGATGACTAGCTGCCACTCCCCACCCAAACAAATCCTTATTTCATTCCTCTGTAGGCTCCTTCAAACCCCTTGCCATCCTATGGTAGAGTAGAAGCAGAGGATGTGCCATGCTTGGCCTTTCTTGACAAGAAAGGGCTTTCACACCCCCTCTAGCAATCCTTCTCACTTTAACAACCCCTCTGACAATAAACAAACTCACACAAAAGAAAACAAAAACCACCCATCTGATATCACAGAGCACACAACAACTCCATGCACGATCCTGCTCAAACATCATCTTCCTTTCTGAGGAAAAAACCACTCTCAGAAAATGAAGAAGGTTTCTTTTCTCTTCTACCAATTAAGTCACCACTCCATTGTATTTATAATATTTTCACACTTCATTTGGTGATGCTCATTCACATGAAAAATCATCATTTTGGTGTTTTTCAACATGACTGTAGACTCTAGAAGTCATGCCTATCAAATCCACTGCATCCTGCTAAGGCTCATCTATTATGAATGATTTTGTTCTAATTTTATTCCTCCTTGATTGGACAAATTCTACTTCAGAATCCCTAACAACAAGAAACCTAAGCTCTTATTTCTTAGAGAAATCTGTGATCTCCCATCTCTAACTTAGAAGCTATCCAATCCTTTTATGCCTCTGAAACTGTCATCCTGTCTAATCAACCTCGACTCACGAGAAACCTTCAAACTAGTCCCTTGGGAATGAGTCAGCATCCAAGCCTTAAAAATTTTAGGTTGCAAGCTAGTGACCAGATAGTTTGTGGTTAAGTTTTATGGTTATCGCCAGCTCATGAGGTAAACTGTCTCAAGACGTGATCAAGCCGCAAGCTGGCGACAAGTTGGTTTGGGTTTACATCGCGATGTCTCTAGATTTTGGGGTGTTAGCATTTTATGTTACTGAGCTAGAGATTGTTAGTGAAATTGCTTTGGTTGTGATGTCTTGAGTTAGTCTAATGGCATACATTATAGCCATGAGAGTTAGCGAGTAACTCATTTCATACAGTTATCACTAGCTCTCATGTTTGTTTAATGTTAGCATTTTTAGGTCATGAGCTAGCAACTAGACAGTTTGTGGTTAAGTTTAATGGTTATCACCAACTCGCGAAGTTAAATGTCTGAAGACCTGATCAAGCCATGAGCTTGCGAGTGAAGTGCTAGTGGTTAAGAGATAAACAGATTAATGTTGGCGAGTATGTGACAAGGGTTAAAGTTACCACTATCTCCAAGTCACTATGGTGATGAGGACTTAACATTTTGTGGTTGAGAATTAGCGAGTGGCAATTCAGTTTCCCTCAGTTGCTAGATCTCAAGCATTTTCATCTTTCTAGTTGGAGATAGAGTCATAAGGGCTTGTCGCTAGGTCGCGATATTTTCTAATGGGCAGTCTTCTAGGCTGAGAGTTGACGACTATGTGCCATGTCTTTTAATGACTTAAAGTTAATATCTTGAAATCACCAATATTTTTTTTTATGGTTTGAAAATAGCTTGAAATCACCAATATTTTATTTTTATGGATTGAAAATAGGTTGAAATCGCCAATATTTTTTTTTAATGGTTAGAAAATAGGTTGAAATTGCCAATGCAAATATTTTTCTGGTTTTAAAAACATTACAATTTGCCAGGATTTTTCACAAACTTTGAGCAATCACGGCTAATTTGCTAATGGAGATTATTATTTTTCTCCATAAACTGCAAAAATTCGTCAGTAAAATTTAAATTTTTCTTGGGAATTATACAACTTTTGCCAGGTTTTACATCTTGTCCAAGGGGGGGTTTCTTAAAGTTTTCCCTGACCACATTCTTCACCTTCCCATTAGAGGAGAGACCGTGAGATACCGATCCAACTAGATAGAGGAGTATTATAAATGAGAGGAGGTATATGTTGTGGGGAGAGTGATACACAGCGAGATGATGGGCCACATCATGGTCAGCTGGCTCCTACACCCTACTAGTGAGGATCTATAAGTGAGGAGACTCATGATTGTGACCCTTGCACTAGCTGTGTGCCCTAATGGTCATGGCACACATATGCATGGAGGACTCATATATGCCATACGAGCTATGGAGAGACACAAGAGAGTATACTCTTGGGGTCAGAGCATGCTTGCGCATCTCTATCAAGACCTTGGGGAGTATGGGTTCAGACAGGGATGCAGCCTAATGACATGCACGCTACTACAATTGTGGATGTTGGAGCATATTGCATGCACTAGGCCTGGTGGAGCCCCCATAGAGCTAGTTTTAGAGTAGCCTAGGGTATATGTTTATCCTCTTACCCATGAGTGGTGATTTAGTTATCTCCTCTATTGGAGGTTGAGCTTAGATATATTGACAATGGGTGTGGTCAAATGGATACCCTACCTTGGGATGTACATGTGGGCAAGGATACATAGGCAGATGTTCAACATGGAGAGGAACCATCTACTACAGGGGTAGTACAGCCATATAGTCATTCCCTTCTACTTCAATCAAGTTTGGCGGTAGTTAGGGTTCAAGCAATGTGTTCCCACTGATGTGTCTGTATACATCTAACACTCACGCATGGTGTTGAGGCTAGGATCCATTCCTAGGCCTACTAGTGATGAGATCGACATTACAGATTCAGATGGGTCAAATCAGAACATGGAAATAGATTATAGATATGATTCAGGCGCGCACTAATGGTACATCACATGGTGGGGGAGGACATACCCTGGAGCCATTTTCCCAGTAGACTACCCTAGAGGGAACCTCAGACCATGGAGACAATCAAGAGATGGAGAGGGGTCTGATACATCCAAGGAGGGTTCAGATGACCAGGCTAACAACACAAAGGAGCAGGAGGCAGGTGAAGATGGAGACGATCCTTATACCGGAGAGGGAGATTGGGATGGAGATGATGATTAGGATGGAGAGGAGGAGGGTGATAAGGATGACGAGGAGGAGAACAAAAAGGAGGAGGACAATGAGGAGGAGGACAATGAGGAGGAGTATGAAGAGGAGGTGAACAAGGAGGAGGATGATGATGAGGAGGAGGACGATTTCCCGATCAGGAGGGGGCATCTAGCCACCATCCTCCAACTACTAGTCCTAGGAGATAATTTGATGTATTGATGTATATATGATGACACTCATGATTATGCTATTTTAATGCTTGAACAATATATGCATTGCTTAGATTAGAAATAACATATTGAGTAATGATCATGTATATCTGATTTTAATTTTCGTGTGATTGATTTCTCAAATGTTTCATGATTAAATTGATACATGTGTGATTTGATTACATAACTAAGTATTTAATCAAATGCTACTTTGTTGATGTAAAAGATGTATTAAGCTTGAAAACTATATAACTAATATCATTTAATTAACTCTAATTAAACACAACATGATATAATTCCACTTAACACATAAGAAATTGTATAATATGCTAGCATATATAAATCCATTACAATTTACATAAAAAGAATCCAAGACAAACAATATAGTAATAAAACATGCTTGTTGAAAATGAAGTAATGTAGACCAAACAATATAACCTCACTTAATCTTACATACTTTAATGAAGACATGCTAACATATTACCCAATTTTGAAGAAAGAAAAGACATAGAAAGAGAATAGAGAGAAGACTAGAAAGAAAGAGAGGGAACAAAAAATAGAACTAGGCATAGTATCTACGAAGGTGCATAGCATTTAAGGGTTTCTTGAGAGGTGTACCTTCCATATCTTCTATCATGTAAGCACCTGATCCATAGACCTCCACAACAATGTATGGTCCAAGCCAATTAGGACTGAATTTTCCCTTCTCCTTAGATAAGGCATTCACATTGTGTTGATTCTCGTAAAGAACTAAATCCTCTACTAAGAAGGAACATTGAATAACCTTATCATTGTACCTTTTTTGCAAAGTTTTATGACACACTTGAATATGCTCGAGGGAATTTATACACCATTCATCAAGAATCTCAAGTTGTTGAAGTCTTTTCTCTCTATAGGAATCATCATCCACTATTCCCCTAAGAGAAACTCTCAAAGAAGTAATTTCTAACTCCAAAGGCATAATGGCATCAGCACCATAAACAAGATTATAAGGAGTACAACCCATAGCAACACGTACACTCATGCGATAAACCCAGGAAGTGTAGGTCAATTGGGTATGCCAATCCTTACCATGCATGTTTACAGTCTTTCAAAGAATTTGTTGAATTATCTTGTTAGAAGACTCAACTTGACCATTTGATTGGGGATAATAAGGTTTAGAAAAAATTTGTTGAATATGATATTTCTTGAGAAACTTCTTCACATCCTTATTTTTGAATGGCGTTCTGTTATCTGAAACTAAGGTAGAAGGTATCCCAAATCAAGAAATAATGTTTTCCAAAATGAATTGAAAATTACTTCAGTGGTGGTGGATCAAAGAAGAACATCTTCCACCCACTTCTTAAATTAATCAGTGGCAATTATGATGAAAGTGTGTCCTTGAGATGAAGAGATATTTTACCAACAAGATCCAAACCCCATGTAGAAAAGGGCCAAAACGCTACCTGTGATCGAAGCACTTGGGTAGGAGCAAGGATCAAATTACTATGTTGTTGACACTAGTGACATCTTTTAAAAAATACTAAGCAATCCTTTTCCATGGTTTTCCAATAATATCCTATTCGGAGAAATCTCTGAACTAAAGACCTACCCCCAAAATGCCCCCCGTAAGAACCTGAATGTGCCTCTTCAAGAGCAATAGGGACTTCAGCCTTGTTTAAGCATCAAAGAAGAAGATCATTATAACCCCTCCTATAAAGGAAATTAGAAAGGATAATGTATCTATCAGCCAATTTGTGAATCCTGGCACTAGCATTCTTATTCCCAGAGTCAGAAAAGGTACCATCACTCAAATATCTCACGATATGTGAGTACCATTTGTTAGAATCTATAATGCAACAATATGCCACATCACTAGGATTATCAAGAATAGTCGAGGTAGTGAGGTTGTGAGTAGTGAATTTAAGATCTACTATGGGATCCTCTAGAGACGCAAGAGAGGAAACACATGCCATTGTGTCAGCATGTCAATTATCTTTTTGAGGAACGAGCTCTATGGTATAAGAATCAATTTTTTGCAACAAGGTTAAAGATAGATCTTTATATTGTGATAATTTGTCTTTCTTAGCTTGATAAACTCCTATCACTTGTCTTATGATTAGTTGATAATCTCCATAAATATGTAGATGTTTCACACTCAACACCAAGGTTGCTTTAATTCTAGCTATAAGAGCTTCATATTCAGCAATGTTGTTGGTACAAAAGAAATTGAGATGATATGATAAAGTAATAGGCTTCTTTTTAGGAGATATTAAGATCACCCTTGCCCCTGATCCTATACGACACTTGGAGCCATCAAAGTACAATTCTGAGTCTCATCAACCTCAATGGAAAGAATGTATTAATCGAGAAAAGACTCTAGATTAGGTAGGGAGAAGGGTGAAGGAGCATCAACTAAGTGATCAATAAACGCTTGACCCTTTATTGCCTTTTGTGAGACAAAACTTAAGGTCAAACATGGTCAGCATCATAACCCACTTAGCTAAGCATCTAGAAAGATTAGTTTTGGAGAAAAGATACTAAGAGGATCAAATTTAATGATAACATGGATCTCATCATTCAAGAGATAATGCCTCAACTTTTGAGTTGCAAAGACTAAAGAAAGGCACTGTCTTTCTATCGCAGAATATCAGACCTCGTAATCGAGTAGAGTGAGGCTTATGTAATAAACCAGAAATTCTCTACCATCCTTATCACATTGTGCTAATAACGCTACAAGAGCTTGAGAGGAAGCAACAGTGTATAGAAGGAAAGGCTTAGTAGGATCAACAGATTGAAGAATGGGAGGATTGGCCAAATAAGTTTTTAAGTCTTTGAATGCTTGATGACAATCCTCATTCCATTAGAAAGTGATATTCCTTTTAAGCAATTATGTAAAGGGAAATTTACATTCTGTAGATTGAGAGATGAACCTACGAATAGCTTGGATCTTTCGTTGTAAACTTTTTAGTTGAGAAACATTCTTAGGAGGTGGCATGTTGACAGTAACATCTATCTTCTTCGTATCCACCTCAATGCCATGATGTGAAACTATGAATCCTAATAGTTTGCCACTATCCACACCAAAAACATATTTTCAGGGATTCAAACACATGTTATACTTACGAATTCTCTCAAATACTTGACAAAGGATCTTAATATGATCTATATGAAGAAAGGATTTGGCTAAGATGTCATCAACGTAATCTTCTAAAGTCATATGCATATAATCATGGAAGATAAGTCATAGCACATTTATAGATGGCACCTATGTTTTTGAATCCAAAAGGCATCGCAATCCAAAATAACATACCCCAAGGAGTGGTGAAAGCATTTTTATATTGATCTTGGGGATTGATGAAGATTTTATTATATCCTAAGAAACCATCCATAAAGGATAGTAAAGCATGCCCTACTACTGAATCCACTATTATACTGATATTCAAGAGAGGAAATTCATCTTTTAAAGAGGCCTTGTTTAGATCTCAAAAATCCATACACATCTTAATCTCGTTTTTAGCTTTAGCCACAACCACAATGCTTGAAATCCATGGGGAAGAATCGATAGGATGAATGAACCCAGCATCCAACTTTTTTTCAATCTCATCTTTAATAAGTAATTCCACTTTAGGGTGAATCTTACGAATATTTTTCTTCACAAGTTTAGCATCAGAAATTAGGACAATGTTATGAGTGACAATCTTGGGATCTATGCCGGGCATGTCAGAATATATCCAAGCAAAGATCTCAAGGAATTCATGTAACAACTTCGCATACTATTTTTTCTCTTCTTCGTCAAGACATTTCCCTATCTTGATGATCTTATCTTCAACACAAGGATCCATCTTGATATCAATAGTGTCATTTATTAGGAAATTTCTTTGTTGAGGAGCATCTTTCAATTCAAGAAATTCTTTAACTATCTCATCATTATTTCTTTCTTTCCCAAAGCAAGCTTCCGCATTTAGACAGTAGGGAAAATTGCAGTTATGGTGATAACAAGGAAGGTTGTCATAAACTCCCAATAATTCAGCTAAGGAATCATAAGGAGAAAAAACATCCAAAGAAAAGATACAAGAAGAGTCACAGTCAATATATTCTGGATATTTTAGTGATAGAGAAGAAAAAATGACATTAACACTAATAGATGGTCTCTTAGAGGCTTTAATACGCTTGAAAGGATCATAACCAAGCCCAAATGTCATAACACAAAAGTTTTTTTCCCAAGAGAACCTTAATCCCTTGTTCTTGAGCACCACATCCATTTCTATTATATCCACACCTAGCCAAGATGTGAAAACCAAGACCATAAAGGTTAGTCATTTCCGAAGAAGAAGGAGGATTTTCAAAAAGTGAAGGATCAAAATCCTCTAGACCATAAACTAAGGGAGATGAAATCTAAGAAGCTGCCACAAAGTTATTACTCAATGGCCCAGACAAAGTAGATTGCTTTCTAGGTTCTTCTTCTTCTTTCTTCTTTTTGACCTTAGGTTCTCTAGGAGGAATCATGTATTCCCCAATGAAAGTAGGATTAAAATCAAGGGATCCCCAATCAACTTCTACAAGAATCCTTTCAGGAGAGAAAGTGCTCTCAATCACAGAATCGAGTTGAGAAGACTCTTCCTCAAGAACCTTAGGTCCACTTGAGGAAGTATTGGGGATCAGTCCAAATATAGGAGACAGGTTTGATGAACTAGTCACCCTAATCAGAGTAGAAGATTTAGAGAAATTGTCTAAGATAGTTGGGGAATAATTGATTGAAGAGGATTTAAAATGATGTTTGTAAACAAGCCTGAAATCTTGTGTCACCTAACAAGGTGTATGTTGTATTGTTGTGAATGAACTTGATTTCCCTATGCAATGTAGAGGGAATAGCTTGCATGCTATGAATCCAAGGTCTCCCTAGCAACAAGTTGTATGTCAACTCTCCAAACATAACATGGATAGGAGTAGGTAAAGTAACAGGACCTACCTTAACAAGCAAAGTGATGATACCTAGTGAAGATTTAGCAACATTATCAAAGCCACAGAAAGTGAGAGAATCGGGATTAATAATAGATGTATCAACATTAATCTTATGCAACCAGTTAATGCTACAAACATTAAGGCTAGAACCATTGTCCACTAGTGTTCATCTTATTGCATTGTCATTTATAATAACCACAATCATTAAGGGATCCTATTATTGTTGAACTTCACTAGAGGGCAGCTCATCTTGTGTAAACACAATCCGATCTTTGGGTGTTGTAATAGAGTGAATCAAGGAATCCATATTATTCAATGTCACTGTAGGTGGGACATTTAATGTTTTCAAGGCATCTTGTAGCATTCCATGATGAGTTGAATAAGTTTAAAGAAAATCCCAAAGGGATATCTTGGCAGGAGTAGCTTTAAGTCATTCGACAAGATCATATTCCTTACCAAGGGTTTGTGAAATATGAGGTGCTTGAGGAAGAATGAGTTGAGAATCATGTGGAGGAGGCAAAATAACTAGAGGAGGGTTAGGTTGTGTATACACCTAAAAATAGTCTGAAGATAATTAATTAAATAAGCAATTATTTAATTGATCCCCCTTCCTAATTTAATTGAATTCATTAGCAATTTGATTAAATTCTCCCTTTCATCTACTTATTAATAAATCTAAGGATTTATTTAATAGGTTCATTTCAATAGTCCCCTTTGATTAATTAATTTAAATTAATTAATCCTCCCCCCATTTCAATCAATTCTTTTAATCATGTAATTAATTAAAACAAATCAATTTATGAGTTGTTGACAATTAATTAGTCTTTTACTATTATTTGAATTTTTAAATTCAAATTGCCCACTTTCCTCCTAACTTCTAACCACCTAACCTAACCATCCCTCTAACCTATCCCATTCCACCTAAACTTGGGTTTGCCTAACCCTATCCTATCTTGCACATTATAACCTCCTTATCCTAACCTCCTATGGTGTGGATATTCTCCCCTTGAGACACATGGCACTTTGGCCACATGTCTCCTCTCTTGGACACTTGCCCTTTTATGAGCAAGGCTCCTTGACACTTGTCACCACAAAGATGACAAGTGTCCTTTCCTCCAACCTCTTCTCCAACCTCCTCCAATTTCACCCTTGATATCTTTAGACTCAATCTTGACCATTGATTCTTGCTGTAGCGTAGAAATTAGGAATCATCAAAGCAATATAGATCAATCAAAACACTAGACATGATAACTCAATCATGAGAGCACTCATTGCAAATGAACCTAATCCTAAGCACACTCAATAGAGACATAAAAACAAAGCATTCAAAAGCAAAGATCATGCAAACCAGATGACGATTTGGATGCTTCTTCTATGCGGCTCCATTGTTCTTCTTTCCTCTTCAAATGGATTTGTGGATATCACCTACAAATGCACATACAATTGAAAGCAATATTGATGAAAAGCTCAAGAGTACTAGAAGCATAAGTTCGGTAGTTTGATTAAGGATTCAGATTATTCAGATTCGGGATTCGAAGGGGCTTGATTGAAAAACATCCAATTTATAGAAGAATTGGATAAATGACAAGATTAGCATGATAGTGATTCGAATGGAAATTGCAAATCAACATGACAAAATATGACAAATTATGCACTTTCCATGCACAATTTGATTGATTGATAATTGATGACAAATTATGACACATTCCATGTCAAAATTGATTGATTATCAATTATGACAATTTCATGACAAATTGAAATGTCATTCCCATAGAATTAGGAGATGAAATAGGAGGGAAAAGAAATTAGAAAATTAGAAAATTAGAAAATTGAAATTCATGACAATTAGGAATTAGAAATTGATGGAAAAATAGGAAATTAGGAACTAGAAGAAATTAGGTAAATTAATTAACAATTTGTCATTTATTAATTAATTTACAAGAGCAAGAATAATTAGCCAATTAAATAAAGATTTAATTGTGATGAGAAGACTTAGGATTAATAAATAATTTAGTACTCCTAGAGGAAGAAATGACAAATTAGGTTAAATGAATAAATCATAAAACCCTAGAAGACGAATTAGAAATGCGAAAATGACAATTAGGTCATGATTGAAGATAATTAATGTCATGATTTTGAATTGATAAATGACCAATGTGACAAAATGATTTGATTGATAAATGCGCCAATTGATGAGGAACAATGACAAATTGATCCAAATTGACATAATTGAGACAGACAACGATCGATGACAAATCGGTCGCAAAATGACAAGATCGACAAGAACCGATGACAAAATGGATTGCAAGATGACAAGATTGATAATGACCACAATCGATGACAAATTGATTGCAAGATGACAAGATCGAACAGTGACAACGATCGATGACAAATCGATCGTAAAACGACAAGATTGATAAACCGATCGCCAGATGATAAGATTGCAAAGAGGACAAAACCCTAATTAGGATTGACGATGTCCAAAATGATAAGATTGATGATAAAATTGATAAGAGAGAAATGATTGATGACAGACTGATCGCAAGATTGATAGGAGGACAAAACCCTAATTAGGATTGACGATGTCCAAAATGATGACAAATTAGCACGCACATTGATGCAATAAGATAAAATCGATCAAAATCATGACTGGATAACGTTGTCGACAAGACCAAATTTGAGGAAGAATGACTCAATGTTGGCAAATGATAAAGACCAAGTGCGTGACATAGGAGAAATGTTAATGCGACACAAAAACCTAAAATGAGGCAATGCGCAAATGTTAAAGTATGACCTCGCAAGCATTTGACCATTTTTGGGTGTCTACATTTTGCCCCTCTTTGAGACAATGCGATTTTAAGCGTTGTTTCAAAGAACAATAACGAAAATGCCCTAGACAACGATAATTACATATGCATGCCCCCTCGAGGAATTGGTCAGAAACATGTGGAAAAGAGGCCAATTGATCAATAAAAATGATAGGATCGAATGGACTGACAATCGGATATCAGATGCATGAAGGACAAGCAATGTAAGGTGCACAAGACCATGACCAACATAAGATGGAGAAGATGCACGTCTATCTATGCAATGACAAAGAGCTATAAATGAGACCAAGAGGGTGAAAATTGCTCATTTGCACTAGCTAAAAAGGAGAATTTGTTGCTCTGGACAAGGACACTTGCAGAGAAATGGTGAACATTCCAAGGGCAGATCACCTCGGAGAACATGTACGCACATTCAGACGACTGGATGATGCAGGAGCAGCGGTATGCATCTCGAAAACCCATGTTTTGAATTTCATGAATTTTGACGGCTTACAGGACATTGCGGGGCCCATAGGGGATGCAAAAATGGACTCCTGCGCTTGTGTCATCTAGTTCTGCGCTTGTGTATGGAGTTCTGTGCTTGTGTAGGAAGACACAAGCACAGGTCATCTGACACAGGCGCAAGTTAGAAGACACAGGCGCAAGAGTGCATGAATGACTCAATTTTAACTCAAAACTTCATGCAAATGACCTAAAAAGGGGGGACAAGGGTGGGATAAGTCAATGCAGATGAAAAACACCCTGATTGAGACATGAAAAGGAGGATATGCAACTCATAGGAGCAAACCCTAAAACTGACAAAATGATGCCCTGATTGTGATGCAGAGTCGATAGTATCCATTGATCACGCGAGAGAATCGACCTGACTGTTTCATGCTATGACATAGACTCAGGAGCACAGAGAGAGACACATTAGTAGGACTAGGGATATACTACATCACATACATGCCCGAGATTAGGGCAAACACGGGATTGCTTACCGCATTGGCAGAGCGATGGCATTCGGAGACGTCCTCATTCCATTTGGCGACTGGCGAGGTGACGGTGACTCTAGAGGATGTATGGCGCATCCTCCGCATTCTGATACATGGGGAAATGATAGAGTACGACCCAGTGATAGGGAGAGATGCATTATGCAGGCTATTTGAGTGTGACGCAGATGATCTGGACATTGTCGAGAGGGAGATTCGCTGGGAGACTATGGCTGCCGAGTATGATCGATGATATGTGGTGATAGCAGTTGTGATAGCATGTCTTCTAGCAGGAGATAGACGAGGACATGGATTCCCTATTGGCTGGGGAAGGGTGCTAGAGTGGATGGCGACAGAGGGGACAGTGTACGCGTGGGGACCATGTGTACTTGCTATGTTGTATTTCCAGCTGCATCAGATAGCGTATCAGGGAGTTCAAACTCTGAGCTGTGGAGTTACATTGCTTCAGGTATGGGCATTTGAGCATATTGCCATATGTTAGTCGATTATAGATAGACAGGTTGTACCACATCGACCATATGTGTATAGCTATGGTGGAGCACTGAGATAGGGTCTGTTTGGATACATATTATACTGGCGACATGAGCTAGACAGACTGACAGAGTTCATATGGAGGCCATATCGATATTGCCCCGGATGGTCAGATGATCATGAGGAGTTACCATATTGCAGACAGGAGAGGTACCTGATTGGGCGACCAGTGAACCACCAGAGAGTGATTGAGTTGTACCTGCTAGAGAGAGTCAGGCGACAGTTTGGAGAGCGACAGGATGTACCTAGGAGGACTGCATGCTTTGCCCGATCTCACCGAAAGATGAGTCAGTGGGGGAGTATGATTCAGCCACGTATAGCATATGCCGACTTTGCACAGTTACAGCAGAGACAGTGGGAGTGGTGGTTAGATGTGGTGGATGCTAGGACTATAGAGGAGTATGAGACATGGTTCGCACAGTGACGGCCAGTGCCTTTGACTGATCCTGACATTCCAGTACCGAGGAGACAGGAGGACTTCCCACTCACGGGAGAGGAGGGAGATGATGACGAGGAGGATGAGGATGACAGAGACGGGGGAGAGGATGGTGATGAGGATGATGAAGATGACGAGGACGGGGGAGATGATGGTGATGAGGATGATGAGGATGACAAGGACGGGGGAGATGATGAAGATGGTGGAGGGGAGGACGAGGAGGAGCCAGACTCAGTGGATCAGGAGACATTGCAGGATATTCCCATAGAGCCAGAGACAGCTAGGATAGAGGAGATGGATAGGTGCAGGGCTACCATAGCGAGTCAGCAGGATCAGATTGCTACATTGGAGAGAGAGCATGAGCAGTTCAGAGTAGAGATAGCCAGACTCACAGAGGCTCGAGATACAGCCATAGCTCAGGCATAGCGAGAGGGACAGAGAGTCACTGAGTTCATTGGGTCGATTAGGGATGCCAGTGCATGGGAGATGGCACAGATGCTGGTAGAGACCGGCGAGGAGAGACTGTATTGGAGGACACTATATGAGAGTGCAGTTCCACCAGAGTGGAGAGCACCTTCATATCAGGCACGATCGAGGACAGAGAGCAGGTCACGCTCTCGGAGGTCATTGAGCAGCATGGGGGTGAGTGGACCGATGAGACCACCACAACCAGGACCAGGAGGGACATCATCTGCGAGACATGGCAGGGATGAGGAGGACAGAGGGAGCACCCAGTGATAGAGGCACGTACTCCTTATGACAGACAGTGGACATTATGTAGTTTGCCATTTTGTAGTCAGCCTGCGGGCCATACTTAGGACAGACAGTTCAATTTTGTACCCCGACATTATTATGATATGTGATATGATATGCATTGATATGATGGATGCAATATGTTATGACTTATGTTTTTTACATGCATGGATGACTTATGCACTGGTTTATGAACATGTATGGATGCATTTTTATGTATTTTGGATGTATTTATGAAATGAAATGGATAAAATGCTTGATGTAATGCTTGATGTAAATGCAAATGTACTAACCAAATGGATGCAGGATGCAGTATATGTGTTTGAATATCGGAGCACTAGACCGAACTGACTTTTCGACCGGACGGAAGAAGTGTTAGTAAGAAATGAGATAGAAGACAGTTAGAGATGATGAAAACTTGCTTTCAGTAATGCACTTTGTAGGTGAGAACCTTTATTTTTATTTAGCAAAATGGATGCGTAGCATCATGGCATTGAAGGCCAGAGCTGAAATGCAACCCTTTTTGCAAAAGACAGACACATCACAGACAAACGACAATCACAACAAAAAGGAAAAGGACCATGAACCATCCCGATTACTCTAAATCACTCAGTGACATCATCGAGCAACATAGGAACATGATCGAAGCCAAAGATAAATGCACAAATTCCAACAAATCAAACAAACATCTTGATCTTCATTGTCAAAAGTTGAAAGTGCTCATAAGATGATCATGCTGTCTGGTTTCAGGAAATGCGATACCCCGTCTAAGACAGGACACAGTCTAGTTTTGAGTATACCACACCCTGTATAAGACCCATGATAATGTGACAAGGACAGATGATTTTGATGTTGATGTGCGATTGATACGACAGTTTGGATCAGTTTGAATGTTTTATTTGATTGAATAAGTTCATCTGGTTAAAGCATGATTTCATTAAAGAACAGTGTGAAATAGATTGCGAGTCGTTGGAGGAATGCTCAGTGATCTGTCGATGCATAAAGGGAATACTTTATTGCAAAATGCGTGTTTTTGTTTTTTGAGTTTTACAAATTTTTTTGTGTTTTCATTTTTTCAAGACTTTATATGACTTTTTTTTTTGAATTTTTTTTTTTTTTTTCAGGATAGTTATTCGATTTTTTTGGATTATTTCAGGACATTATTCGATTTTGATGAATTTTTTTCAGGACATTTTTCAATTTTTTAGGATTTTTTCATGACATTTTTCAATTTTTATGAGATTTTTTCAGGACTTTATTCAATTTTTATGACTTTCTTCAGGACTTTTTTCAATTTTTAAGACTTTTTTAGGACTTTTTTCAATTTTTATGACTTTTTTCAGGACTTTTTGGATTTAAACGCTCCAGTGATTGATCATGACGAGGGAAAAGCACCCAATGCACACTTGAAAGACACATAAACCAGGACCAAAACATATGTACAAGACACTGGAGTAAGCAAGACAGTGATGTTGACCAACAACAGGCCTAGAATAAAACATTGGGTTGAGACAAAGATAGGCATGATAACTGGCCGAGAGAAAGCATGGCTAGAAGTCATGATAGATGACGGAGCAATAATCTCATTACTCATGGCACCTGATTGCCAGGTTTTCACCATGGTACTTGCCCAAAGCGCCTGTTTGCCAAGTTTTCACTAGAGGGTGAATCATTTTTTTGCTCTTTACTTTTTTCTCTTTTTTGCTTTTTTCTCTTTTTTGCTTTTTTCATTTTTTTGTATTGTTTTTGCTTTTTTCATCACTTTTTTTGTATTTTTTCAGGATCATATTTGAAGAAATATCTGACAGAAAACTATGCCCAGTACTTGCGAAGATGCATGCTATTAATAGGATCAGATAGAGGTTCACCTTCTGGAGTCGCAAGCTGATATGCCCCCGAGCCATAGGCTGCAGTTACTATGAAAGGCCCAACCCAATTAGGTTCAAACTTGCCCTTGATGACGTCAGTAGACTGTGCATTCTTGGGATTTGCCTTTAAAACCAGGTCTCCCACTTCGAAGTGTCGCCCTTTGACCTTCTTATTATAAGAGCGACGGAGACGGTTTTGGTATGCTTGCAAATGTGTCAGAGCTTTCTGACGCTTCTCATCTAACATCTCAAGCTGATGCAGCCGAGAGACTCTGTGTGTCTCATCATCAATTAGGTGTTGCAAAGAAACTCACAAGGAAGGAATCTCCACTTCCAAGGGTAAAATGGCTTCTGCATCATACACCAAAGAATAAGGTGTTGCGCCAGTAGGTGTGCGGACAGAAGTACGATAGGCCCATAGTGCTGGATTTAACTGTACGTGCCAATCTCGACCAGCGTCATTGACAACTTTCTTCAGGATCTTGATAATGGTTTTATTTGACGCTTCAGCTTGACCGTTACCCTATGGATAGTATGGGCTAGAAAAATGGTGTTGAATATGAAATTTTTCACAAATCTCTTTAACATCTTTATTCTTGAAGGGTCGACCATTATCTGTGACTATGGCAAGGGGAACCCCATATTTGCATATGATATAATTTAGCAAGAATTTTGAAATTTGGACACCAGTGATATAGGTCATGGGGATGGCTTCAATCCATTTTGTAAAATATTTTGTAGCTGTAATAATGAACTTGTGTCCATTTGCAGATGTTGGCTGAATCTTGCCGATAAGATCCAAACCCCACTGAGAAAAGGGCCATGGAGATATAACAAAATGAAGCTCTTGAGCTGGTGCATGAATATAATTTCCATGGATCTGACACTTGTAGCACTTTTTAACAAAATCATGAACATCCTTTTCCAAAGTGGGCCAATAATACCCAGCACGAATCAACTTTTTGGCTAAGCTAAGACCATTGAAATGGCCCCCACATATACCATCGTGAACCTCATGTAAAGTTGTTTGTGCTTCATCAGAATCCAAACACCTAAGGAGGGTATGGTCAAAAGAACGGCGGTAAAGGGTGTCGGCGATGATGACATATTTGGCTGTTTGTCGAATAAAGGCTCGGCGTTGGTTAGTGGAAAGGGTAGGTGGTAAGGTCTGGGATTTCAAATACTGATATATGTCATTGTACCAGGGGGAATTGGGACCAACAAAAATGCACATCACATCAGCTGTCAGAATGTCAAAAGAGGGGACTAGCAATTGTTCGACCAGGAATTCACACTTGTCCATATTATGAGGTATATTCAACATAGAAGCGATTGTAGCCATCGCATCTGCTGACTTGTTTTGCATTCTTGGCACTTGACTGAAATGGATAGCTGTGAATTTTGTCTTGAAGAAGTCTACCATGTGCTTATAAGGAATAAGCTTTTCATCTTTTGTTTCGTAGTCATCATTCACTTGTCGGATGACTAGTTGAGAATCTCCATAGACTTGCAAATGCTTGATATTCCAGTGGACTGCCACTCGAAGTCCTGTAACCAATGCTTCATACTCTGCAATGTTATTGGTACATTGGAAAGTTATTCTGTAGGACTTTGGAATAGCATCACCTTGAGGGGTGACAAACAAAATGCCTGCACCGGATCCAAACTTGGTGTGGGACCCATCAAAGTATAACTTCCATTCATTAGATGGTGTGAGAGAAAAAACTGATTCATCTGGGAAATCAGTCAACATGGGATGATCATCCAAAATAGGAGCATCTGCCTATTGATCTGCTATGACTTGTCCTTTTATCGCCTTTCACTCAATATACTCAATGTCAAATTCACTGAGAATCATGACCCATTTTGCTAGGCGACCTGTCAAAGCTGCTCGACTGAGCAAATATTTTAAAGGATCAATTTTGGAAATCAACAATGTTTGGTGGCTTAGCATATAATGTCGGAGCTTTTGTGTTGCAAATACCACTGCTAAGCATGCCCTCTCAATAGTTGAATAATTTAGCTCATAGCCTACCAGTGTCCGGCTGATATAGTAAATAGCTCGCTCTTTGCCGTTCTCATCTTATTGGGCCAAGAGAACGCCTAATGCTGTTTCAGTTGCAGAGATATACAATAAAAAGGGCTTTCCTTCGATAGGAGGCATTAGGATGGGTGGCGACAACAAATAGTCTTTGAGAGCTTGAAAAGCTGATTGACATTGCTCAGTCCATTTAAAAGCGACACCTTTGTGTAGTAGATGTTGGAATGGATGACATTTGTCGGCCAACTGAGCTATGAAGCGATGAATTGACTGGAGCTTTCCTTGCAGACTTCTTAATTGCCAGAGGTTGGAAGGTGGAGGCATATCCATGATTGCTTTGACCTTGGCGGGATCGACCTCGATGCCTCGGTGAGAAACAATGTATCCGAGTAATTTGCCAGCTGTAACACCAAAGACACACTTTTTTGGATTGAGCCTAAGTTGTAGGTCTCCATTCTATCAAAGATTGGGCCCAAGATGGCTAGATGACTATCTCTGGTAACAAATTTGCATAACAAGTCATCCACATAATCCTCCATCAAAGTATGCATGAAATCATGAAAGATTGTCGTCATTTCTCTTTGATATGTTGCACCGGCATTTTTGAGACCAAAGGGCATCACATTCCAGCAATAGGTGTCCCAAGCACATGTAAATGTGGTCTTATGTTGATCTTCAGGTGCAATGTGGATTTGGTTGTAACCGGAGAAACCATCCATTAGTGAAAGCATCTCATATCCAGCTGTCATGTCCACTATGATGTCTATGTTTGGCAATGGAAAATCATCCTTAGGGCATGCTTTATTGAGGTCCCTGAAATCTGTGCAGATTCTGATGCCCCCAGTTACTTTGCTAACTGGTACTAGATTTGAAATCCAATCTACATAATCAATGGGTCTAATGAAGCCCACATCTAGCAATTTTTTTAGCTCCACTTTAACCAAAAGAGCCACCTGAGGATGCATCTTTCTAAGTTTTTGTTTGACGGGTTTAGCACCTACTTTCAGTGGCAAATGATGAAGGACTAACTCTGGATTGAGGCCAGGCATATCTGCATAAGACCACGCAAAGCTGATCTTCTTCTCTAGAAAGAAATTAATAAAATCAATCTTCTCTTGTTTTGACAAGGAGGCAGCAAAGTGAATGACCTTAGGGTTATCAGGTGTACCCAAATTGATTTCCTCGGTCATCTCTACCAGCAATGTGGATTTGTCTTGAATTGATAGGGGTACGTCCACTCTTCCACCTTTGGGTGCCTCAGAAAGGTTTTCACCTGCAGGTACGTCTTTTATTTTTACTTTTGTATGATCAAAGAGTGCCTTACGGTTTTCACTCAAAGATCTATTCTTTTGATTTTTTTTCTTTTTCTTTTTCATGACTGGAAGAGGGAGTTGACTCCCCAAAATATGTCATTGAATCCAGGTCAATAGCAAATCCTTCCTTATGATCGCCCTGCGGTATGCCTTCCTGTAGTCCCAGGAACTCTGCAATTGCTTCGTCATTTTGAAAATAGTCCAATGTGAGCGGTTCTTGTTGGTCATATTGGATAAGTTGGGGATATATGAGGGGCATGTCATCATCGATTGTAAGGATAGAGAGGGCTGATATGGTAAAAATTTGAACGTCTGTGGTGTCACTATCCGAACTGCTTGTATCGGATTCGGAGCTTGGATCCCAAAATGACTCGATCCAAGCATGAGGACATGTTTTAGGAAGAGGAGTTATTTCATGTTTTTCCTCCATAGGCAAATTATCAGGGTCAATGAAGATATTGTCAAGGGCATAAGAGCTGGAAGAAAAAGAACTCCACTCCCATTCATTAGAATCAGTCTCGGGTTGGGTATCCTCAGGTGTTATTTCATCGTCAGAATCATGCCCTTTTCGACACATGGACCTTTTGGTAGATGTGGATCCAATTCGTAATGGTACAAAACCTAACCCTAAAGTTGGGGGTCGCCTTGTAGGTATGACAAGTTCTAGCCTTCCATTGTTGTTCAGGCCTAAGCCATTGCAGCCATCATATCCTTTCTTCTGCAACATAGTAAATCCTTTGCCATATAATTCCACGGGCAACTTGACAGGTGGAGTTTCAGTTGGATCTTTATAGAGCCAATCTATGACACCATCATCTATAGTTTCTTTGTCAAGTTCTCCCCATCTTGCAAATGTAGTGGGAGGCTGATATTGAATAATGACCTTGGGTTCCTTTTGCAATAGATGCGGTTTTCCATATGATTTTGGGGACATCGGCAAATTCCCAATGAGGAATGTTTGGTCCATTGAATATTCTCCACACCCTTGATCTTGTATTTTCAGTTTTCCTTTGACAGCATCTACCATTGCATTAGGATCCACATAACTGTCTGATTTGGCCTCTCTATTGACTAGTACTTGCTACTGAGGAGTATCCTTTAGGGTAGCACAGAATTGAAATGGATTAGGATCTCCTGGAATGGTTATCTCAGTGCCATTGTAAGGATATTTTAGACATTGATGATAAGTGGATGGAACTGCTTTCATGGCATGGATCCATGGATGGCCAAGGATCATATTATAAGGGAGGTCAAGGTCTAGGACTTGTAGGAAAGTTTTTTCCATCACTGGACCAACTCTGATAGGCAATGCAATTATCCCTTTGGATGGGCATTTAGCATCATCATAAGCTTTGATCATTATCCTTTTGGAAGCATCAATGTCATTTTCTGAATATCCGAGGCCAATGACCACTCTTAAGGTGCAGATATTAAGACCCGCTCCGCCATCTATCAAGACTTGCCGGATTTTGCAATTGTGGACAAAGACTTCTAGGTGCAAAGGGTCATTATGGGGAAGCTTGTCAGGTGAGATATCACTATCGGAAAATGCAACACTTTGGGAAATGGCTAAATGTCCAATCCGTGCTTGAAATTGGTCAACATCAATATCTGTCGGGATAGTGGACTCAGTCAAAGCTTTATCTAGGATTGCACGATGCATGGGAGACATTTTCAACAACTCTAGAATGGATATTTGTGCAGGTGTTTTTCCTAGATGATCCAAAAGATTATACTGACTTGCAGGAACTAGTTTGGGAGGAGCTGCAGGAGCTCCTTTCACGACTATTTTGGATTGACGAGTGGTGACCGCACAAGAAGGATCTTGTCCTTTTATTCTCAAGGTGGAAACATACTCATTTGACGCATGAAAACAATTAATGACATTGTGATAACCGGTATTTGCATAATTGGCCGTTTGAGCAGAATTGGAAGAAGATACTTTACCCTTGTCATGATCAAGCAAAGGAGTTTTGAAAATAGTATGATCAGTGTTAGAGGTCGGATGGGGTGGATCTACCTTAATTACTCCTTGCTCCAGTAAATCTTGAATCATATTTTTTAGTTGAAAACATGAAGCAGTTTTATGTCCTTTGGACCGATGATACTCACAGTACGCATTATCATTCCACCAATGCGGTTTTATCGTTGGTTCTACCTTAATATCTGGTAGCTTGATAAATTTCGCTTGTATTAATTGCTTCATTACTGATTCGATAGGCTCTCCCAATGGTCTAAACTATCGAGGAGGCCCATCCCGTGATCGGAAGGGTTTGCGTTGTTGATTTTGTTGTTGGCCTTGTTGTTGATTATATTGTTGAGCATACTGTTGTTGAGCATGTTGTTGATACTGTAGCTGTTGAGCATGCGGTTGATATTGCAACTATTGAGCATGCTGTTGATATTGCGACTGTTGAGCATGCGGTTGATACTGCGGCTGTTGAGTAACATTGTTCCTGGGTGCTTGATTTTGTTCCATAGTTGACATATTAGGAACACTCAACTTCTTGATTGTGAATGGGGGTTGATTTGCATTCACCGCTCTCGCATCAACAACACCATCATTAGTGACGTTCTTGTTCTTATACCAAAATCTATTTCTATCCCCAAAATAATTTGTGTTGTCATTGTCCTTATTGAGCTTGATAATTCCTTTAGCTACAAGAGCTATTTCAATATTCATTCCTTTCTTAATGAGTTTTTCTATAGTACTAGGACTTTTCAATTTTAGCTCATATATCATTTTTGGGACCAGATTCTGGATAAATAGATTCACTTGCTATTCTTCAGGTATATCGAGAGAAGAATGACTATACAAGCTTTGCCATCATTGCAAAAATATCACTAATGGTTCACCTTTCTTTTGTTTGGTATTGCATAAATCTGACATAGTCACATCACTGTCGATGTTGAACGTGAAATGAGATATAAACTTTTGCGCCAGTTCTGACCAAGTCTTTATATTTCTTGGCAGATGTGAATACCAATCCATAGCTTGTCCAGTGAGACTTCGTGCAAATAATCGCATTAAATATGTCTCCTCATAGCTTACTTCTGTGCATGCCGCATAAAACGCTCGAATATGATCTTTTGGATTGCCATTCCCTCTATATTTCTCAAAGTTGGGTGCCTCAAAATGCTTAGGGAATGGAGGCATGTATACACTCTTGTCAAATGGATTAGGACATAAATCTTGATCTGTATACAACTTCTTTGTTCCTTTAGTTTCTAATGCGTCAACTTTTCGTTGCAACTTCTCAAGTTGTTGCCCAATTGTATCAGATTTTAGAGGTCCATCATTAATCCCAGTTGCTATTCTTTGTTGATATATCGCATTTCCGATCGGTTGTTGATACTCTACAATGGTCATTTTTGGCATCTCCTGCATATAAAGTTCTTGGTACATCTCTTGTTGTTGCGGCTGTGCTATGCCTTGATATCGACCTTGTTGTTGTGCTTCTTGGAGCCTAGGTTGATATTGCAATTGAGTAGGTTGTTGATATTGCATAGGCACCAATTACGATTGTGAAGTAGGATAACTTGTTTGCCTTGGCACATATTGTGGCACATGTTGTTGGTGCTGATGAATCGGAATTTGTTGACTTTGTGCCAATTGTTGTCGCGGTGTATATCCCATCATTTGTAAAAAACTTTGTTTAGATGGTTTTCGTTGCTTCTCCTTAGGATGGGGTATAGCACTTGCATTAACTTGTTGTGTTGCTTGTCCAATCCATTGTGATGGTTGCAAGTTTGCGTTAACTTGTAATGGTGCCGAAGGCATTGCAATTTCTTGTTGAATGTGATATTGTTGTTGTTGCACATCGTTTGTTTGCACATTCGATCGTACCTTCTGCGTATTACTCAATTGTTGCAACAATCGCTGGTGGTGCAAACCACTACCCGTAGCTCTTTGTGTAGCCATTATCAAAGGATCTGTCGCAATAGTGTTTGACAAAGATACATAAGAACTTTGTTGCATCATGGAATTGCTTTGGACATTATTGACATTAGGCATTCCAGTTGTGAAACTTTCTTGTATCTTAGATGTTGATCCAATTTTATGCATGTGAGGAACCACTTCTTGTTGAGGAACCATTGTCGATATTTGCTTGGTCTTCATTTGATCTTGTATTACAGGCGTTGTATTGAATAATGGATTATTTATCGTCTCAAACGGTGACTTTTGAGGAATAGTCACTGTCAATTCCTTTAAAGCACGTTTACTCATCAAGGTAGGTTGTAGTTCTTGTTGCACATTTTCTTCATTTGGATGCGAAGAGAAACTTAACAGCTCACTGCCTTGTTGTGTTTGCACATTAATTGGTTCATTTAAGGAAGCCACATTACTCATCATGTGAAGATACTTTTGTGGACACATTTTAAAGACTTTGTTCAAGAACTTATCCATCTTTTTTGTTACCTTTGGATCTTGAAGGAACATGTTGACATCATCAGAAGCATCAGAATCAGATGAAGAATCTAGTTGGACATTTGGATTCGTTTCTTGTTGAATGCCTTGGTCTGAACCAAATCCTTGTGAAAGAGTTTGGTCTTCATACAATGTTTGAGTTTGAATGTCATGTTGCAAATTTCGTTGATCCCAATTAAAAGGTGCACTTCCTCTTGGATTTGGTGGAACACTCCCATGTCCTGGTTTCATGGGTACAAATACTGGTTCATATAATGGAGGTGGTCCAAGTTGAACCGTTCCATGTGGTGGTAGAGATGTGTTTGATGAACCTTCAACTTGCACTGTTTGACTAGTTTGAAACTGCAAATTTACTATGTTATCCATGGATTGATACATTGGTTCACTCATCTTCTTAGATCTTGATCTTGTCTCAACAGGCATGTCACTTATGCAAATGCAATTTTTTTGGAATATTTTTGAAGACAATATATGGTATGCAACTAAATGCAAACTAAATAGATGAAAATGCAATCTATGTTTTTGGTTGTTTTTGAAGATTTTGACAAACTTATGAATGCCAATCTAAGAGATGGACCCTTAGGAAATTGGAATGATATCTAGACCTCAAAGGACAAAAGGACTTAATTGACAAAGGACAAGATGACAATGTCTCCCCTATATGCTTGGATACTAAGCTAGGTTTGACGAAATGATATTGATGACAAAAGGACAAAAGACTTTGATAAGGTCTAGACTTCCTAACAATGACTTAGGGTTTATCAAAGATTTGGATTACTCAAGTATGACAAGACCGAGGTTTGACACTATATGCAAAAGGACAATTAATATGCAAATGATCTTAATATGATATGACAATGACTTAGGCTTAATGAAGAGACTTGGGATATGCAAATGTAAATGTATGACAATGTCAACCTAAGATGAAACCTAAGGTTTAATTATGAAATGATATTACTCTTATGCAAGAGGACATATGCAAATGGATGACTTTTATTGATATGCAAAAGAAGTATGACTTAGGTGAAACCTGACCTTGATACTTGATAATGACTTTGAAAAATGCAACCTAGGATGAACCTAAATGTAAGTGACATAAGAGTTGAGGCAAGTTTTTGAACAATGTTGGATAACCATGCTTTAGGACTATGATCTTTGAATCTTGTTGAATTTTTGTTGGATGAATATCTTTTGTGCTTAATCTTATGTTAGATCAATTTGTTTTGCTTTTGAAATGGGATAACATTCAACTTTTGACAATCAAAGAATACAAGATGTTACAACTTAGACTCAAGACAATCATACTCATTTCCACATTCCTTAGGGTAGGCAAAGACATTAGGTACTTGAGAGGTAGACTCATTATGGGATTCAAGGAGAATACATAGATGCTTGAACCCACGGGCTCCCCTCCACGGCACTCACTTCTCGGGGAAGCCAAGCATCAGTCCCCATGGAAATCTCCCCATGGCGAACTTAGTATCTCTTCCAAGTATCCGAATTTGTCCTTCTCAAGCAACTAGAAGGGTTTTTGGCCTCTAAAAACAAGGTATGTAGTAAGGATTTCTGTTAAGCATTACTCCTTGATGTCACGCAAGCATGATTGAGACATTAAGCCCATCAAGATACCAAACAAATTTAGTCGCACAAGCACGATTTAGACCAAGAGGCCCTACTTAGATGTTGATATGAGAAAGAGTTCAAGGGTCATCACTTCCCAAGTAACTGCAATTCCCACGTAACACTTCCTTCAAAGCTTTCACCCATCAGGTATTTTTTTATAGTGAGTTAGAATGCCAAGGAATTATAGCCATACTCACTTTGGGTCATTCCCTTCTCACGATTATCACTTGCTTGCAAAAGCAAAGTGGTCGGGAAGGCAGGCCCTCTAATGGAGACACTCAATCAACAACACAAGCATGGTATCGAAGATCTGGATTTCTGATCACCCTAAGAAGGATGAGAGCATACTCTCCTACTCCAATGTCATACTTAACAATCAAAGCAAACAAGTGTTCATTCCCACCTATTTATAAATCACTAAGTGCCTAATTAAAAAACACAAACACAAAAGTTTGGTTGTTTCTCCAAGGCAACCTGCAAAACCCAAGTTAGAGGTTTGATTTGTTGTCTTTGACCATCGAATCTGCAC
The DNA here is from genome assembly GCF_030272615.1 of Cryptomeria japonica. NCBI lineage: Eukaryota > Viridiplantae > Streptophyta > Pinopsida > Cupressales > Cupressaceae > Cryptomeria > Cryptomeria japonica. The sequence continues at coordinate 690,895,420 of NC_081411.1, forward strand.
AAAACATGTTATTAGTTTGATTTTTAGTCTTTTCCATGTGCATGCCAAGATTCTGCACAAATAATTAGTACCAAAATCCAAAACACAGAAAACAGAATGCAAAAACATCAAAAATTTCAAGTAAACAGTGCATTTTTCACCTCTGTTCTGGACTTTACACAAGCACAGAACTCATGACACAGGCGCAAGATGTCTAACACAAGTGCAGAATGTTGCATACATAGGTGCAAGATGCTCAACACAGGTGCAGAATGCTTCACACAAGCGCAGAAGTGTCCAGAATGCACTGCACGGCCCTGTTTTTGGGTTTTTGACCTGCAAATCAACTTAGAAGCACTCCAAAACACAGTAAAAGGGTTAGAAGGTTAGTATTCACGTCGGGTTCACCAATTAATGTAGCGTAGAAATTAGGAATCATCAAAGCAATATAGATCAATCAAAACACTAGACATGATAACTCAATCATGAGAGCACTCATTGCAAATGAACCTAATCCTAAGCACACTCAATAGAGACATAAAAACAAAGCATTCAAAAGCAAAGATCATGCAAACCAGATGATGATTTGGATGCTTCTTCCATGCATCTCCATTGTTCTTCTTTCCTCTTCAAATGGATTTGTGGATCTCACCTACAAATGCACATACAATTGAAAGCAAGATTGATGAAAAGCTCAAGAGTACTAGAAGCATAAGTTCGGTAGTTTGATTAAGGATTCAGATTATTCAGATTCAGGATTCGAAGGGGCTTGATTGAAAAACATCCAATTTATAGAAGAATTGGATAAATGACAAGATTAGCATGATAGTGATTCGAATGGAAATTGCAAATCAACATGACAAAATATGACAAATTATGCACTTTCCATGCACAATTTGATTGATTGATAATTGATGACAAATTATGACACATTCCATGTCAAAATTGATTGATTATCAATTATGACAATTTCATGACAAATTGAAATGTCATTCCCATAGAATTAGGAGATGAAATAGGAGGGAAAAGAAATTAGAAAATTAGAAAATTAGAAAATTGAAATTCATGACAATTAGGAATTAGAAATTGATGGAAAAATAGGAAATTAGGAACTAGAAGAAATTAGGTAAATTAATTAACAATTTGTCATTTATTAATTAATTTACAAGAGGAAGAATAATTAGCCAATTAAATAAATATTTAATTGTGATGAGAAGACTTAGGATTAATAAATAATTTAGTACTCCTAGAGGAAGAAATGACAAATTAGGTTAAATGAATAAATCATAAAACCCTAGAAGACGAATTAGAAATGCAAAAATGACAATTAGGTCGTGATTGAAGATAATTAATGTCATGATTTTGAATTGATAAATGACCAATGCGACAAAATGATTTGATTGATAAATGCGCCAATTGATGAGGAACAATGACAAATTGATCCAAATTGACATATTTGAGACAGACAACGATCGATGACAAATCGGTCGCAAAATGACAAGATCGACAAGAACCGATGACAAAATGGATTGCAAGATGACAAGATTGATAATGACCACGATCGATGACAAATTGATTGCAAGATGACAAGATCGAACAGTGACAACGATCGATGACAAATCGATCGTAAAACGACAAGATTGATAAACCGATCGCCAGATGATAAGATTGAAAAGAGGACAAAACCCTAATTAGGATTGACGATGTCCAAAATGATAAGATAGATGATAAAATTGATAAGAGAGCAATGATTGATGACAGACTGATCGCAAGATTGATAGGAGGACAAAACCCTAATTAGGATTGACGATGTCCAAAATGATGACAAATTAGCACGCACATTGATGCAATAAGATAAAATCGATCAAAATCATGACTGGATAACATTGTCGACAAGACCAAATTTGAGGAAGAATGACTCGATGTTGGAAAATGATAAAGACCAAGTGCGTGACATAGGAGAAATGTTAATGCGATGCAAAAACCTAAAATGAGGCAATGCGCAAATGTTAAAGTATGACCTCGCAAGCGTTTGACCATTTTTGGGTGTCTACACTTGCCACCTCACCCCTGGCCTTGGAAATCCTATAAATATCCCCCATTTTGGAATACAAAGGATCCAATCTCATTATCAATTTAGGAATTGTTACTATAGGTATATCATTTTGAGCATTATTATTATAGGCAATTGTATTAGCTTAATTTGATCATTTTCTAGCATAATTGTTGAATCATGTAGCTTAATCAATCTCTTTTCTAGCTTAATTGTATCCTCGTCATAGATTAATCATGCATAACATTATCTTAATTATTCTCTTGGATCAATCTAGCATAATCAATCTCATCTTTGCATATCATTATCATCTCAAATCCTTTGTCTAGGTGTAGTCAACTCATTGGGATTCCTTATCCAGATCTCAGAGCAAATTCATACTCGCATCTCTTAGGAGGTGATAGGTCACTTTGTCATGGTTCATCTTGATTTTCTTATTATTTTCTAACCATGCTCATAATGATCTATTAAGTGTTTGTGTTGCAGCTGCAGGTATCACACTTCACAGGCATGACATTTTGGCGCCCACCATGGGGCTTGAAAATCACATTTTTGGCCTCTTAGCATCATCAAATTTCCAATCTAACAGGTTTCTGGGTAGGTCTGATTCATAATTTTGTACGAGTTCCCTTTTTGTCTCGTACAAGCTCCTTTGTGCCCTCATATGAGCAGGTGAGAATTCTCACATGATCAAGTGAGTATTATCGTACAAAATTTTGCTTTTGTGTTTTCAAAACAGATTGCATTTTAGGGTTTTCATGCTTCAATTTGATTATTACTAATGCTAACCATGGTCTGTTTATGAGTTTTTTGATAGCCTAACTGGTTTTTGCAGGATGATTGTCAAATATTATGCTTGTCAAAGCTTCATTTCATCAAAACACATCATGACTACTAATATATCTATTTTGCAGGTTGCCTAGGAGGACTCAACCAAACTTTATGTCTTCTTTAAGTTTTCTAGGCACACTTATTTTGCTAAAGGAAATGAACAAACATATCTTATGTGTTTTGATGATAGGAGAGTATGCTCTCACCTTTCTTAGGTGATCAAAAATCTAGACTCATCTTTTTCTTTTAATAGTGCATATCTTTAGCATTTTTGCCCTCCCAAGGAGCCTATAAGGCCAAAGCCATTAAGGCCGGTGAGAGGGGAATGACTCAAGTGGGAACTTGCAACACCAAGTACTCCAACCCACTGTAAAATAAATGTGATTTGATAAAAATCAAGTTAACGATAGTGCTTGGGAATATCTCTCCTCTATGCCTTCAGGTATATCAAACCTTGGTTTTCAAGGCTGGGAGACCTCTTAATTGAGTTTATACCCTGACGCGCCAAATGAACCCCTTACTAGTTTTGATTAAAATTAGAAGCTACCCGATTCACCTCTGAAAGGGGGATAATATTTATGCAAGATAGATAGTAACTCTCCCAAGACACTTGCCATATCATGCCCCAATTAGCATTTGGAGTAGGATAATATGGCGTTGAGAATCCATTGCATGAGACTCAGTGGCCGTACTCTGATTAGCTATTGGGTGTGTACCTAAGTTTGCAAGCAAACATTTTCTCTCTCATCCAACTTCCTTAGGATTTAGCATGTTGTGCTTGAGATCACTTATCATATCACATGTTTATTGCATCTTCATCCCTAAAACATAAAATTAGACATCTAAAAAAGTGGAAAACAGAAGCAAAACATCAAACTTCAATGATCAAAAATTTGTCCAAAACAAAGTTTTTATCTCTATTTTGTCCTTTGTTGTACAAGTTTGTTAGTTTTTCATATGAAGCATATATTTTATCATTTGATCCAGTGGGAATTGTTGTACGAGTCAACTTAGCAGAGAATTTTATGTCATCTTTTATCGTCTTGTCCTATGGGATTTGTCGTACGAGTCAGTTTAGTAGAGAATTTTGTGTCATCTTTTGTCATTGGGTTTTGTGAGAAAGCTTGTACAATTTTATGTCTTTTGTCATGTGAGATTCCCAGTTTGTCATATGAGCCTATCTAAATTGTCGTTCGGGGTTGTATAAGGTGTACGAATTTTTATCTCTATCTGTCTAGAACTATCTTCTTGCATGTCTTTTTCAGACCTATCATATTTGCTTGGTCAGTTTACAATGAGCATAAACACCTAATATTTGTCATCTTTGTGCTTAGATTGTCTTCTTGGTTCATTTGGTCAAGTTATCACCTATCAAATCAAATTCTAGAAATAGACACCTCAAGATTTTCAAGCATTCGCCTTCAACAAGTTCAAGGTCTAAACATCTCAAAGTGCATTATCACCCTCTTTGATAAAATGATCACTCAAAACATAGTTTCTCATTAGGATCTATCATCCTCTATCATGAAACTACAACGTTTGATCAGTATAACCTTGTCCCACATCGTAGGATATATCATTCTTATTGGACTTGGTTTTTATCAAAATCATCATCATTGTACTCCAAAACTAAAGATCGAAAAACTTGCAAACTTTTAAACACTTGAATCGTCTTTTCATGTCATATCACTCTACCATGTTTACATTGACAGTTGATCACTCATCAAAACAACTTTTAGACAATCAAATCCTAGCACAATATCTAACACACGTGTATGCCCATTTTAACTAAAGTGCAGAGACATAAGATCACTGAAACAGAAATTGAAACATTTGAAATACTTGAAGATCATAGAAACATGGAATACCAAAGAAAAATACAAGAAGAAGACATAACAAGTCAACATATCAGAGAAATCAAACAAGTTCAAAATTAAAAACCAACTATGTCAAAATCTCTCAAGGATTCAAATACATATCCAAAGAAATGTGGCTCTTTTATGCAACTCTTAAAAAGATCCCTAAGGAATTTTGATGAGAAAGATCACAATCGTGCACCTATGTCTAGCAATGTCTCATTCCCCCATAAGCAAATTGACTCTCCAAAGGCATCTATTCCTACACCTCTTGAAAATTGCAAGAATATTCCATAGCATCATCACCAAATAATACACCCAAGGATGAAGTTCCCCAAGGGATATCCATAATGTGTTAGGACCTGGAGGCAACTGAGACGGGGGGGGGTGAATCAGTTGTCTATTAATTTCAACCCAAATATAAATTAATCAACTTAATACTTAATATCGGTAAACCAAACTTGATGTTGGTTAACAGATTAACAAATAATATTAATATCGATGAAACTTAATGCATGAAATAGAAAGAGAAACAACATACACAACACATAACATAGATATTTGTACATGGAAACCCTGTAAGGGGAAAAACCATGGTGGGAAACCTTACCCACAATTAGATGATACTACTATAGATAGTATGTGTATACAAATATGGTTTGCACATACAAAAAGGCCAACTGCCTAGAGCTCACTTCTCAATCACAAGATGAGAGTCACACTTACTACAATTGGATGATTAAATCCAATGATAATGTACTGCTCAAAGTAGCATCTCTAATGTTGGATTCAGTATCGGTTAAGCTCTTATAATCACCTTCAAACCTTCCTTGAACCTTCTCTATGGTCTGCTCATATGATCTTCAATATTTGCACATACCATGTTACAATACCATAACCTTACATACCATAGCCCTACATCTCACAATTGAGATCTTACATATATACCAAAACCTAGGACCAAATGTGTAGGTCGGCTAATTAAGATTATTACAATTAAATCATTTAAAAATGAGTCAAGATGCGATGCATCATGTAGGCTCAATGTAATTACAACAATATCCAATTGATTAAATCATCTCCATAATGTGTCGTGTTGATCTGGAATAGATAATGCATGTCGGTCCATAACCTAGATCAATTTGCCGGTAACAGCAAATATGTCAACCCAATTAGACCAATAACCAGAATACCAAAACCAAGTGTCCAAACCATGTCTTCAACATAACCAAGTAATCTCCAAATGATAACAAGTCATCCTCAGTGTCGATGAACAATATAACCTATTGGTGAGCCAAATACCGGTGACTGTGCATGTCACTGAACTTGCCGGTGAACAAAATGTGCCGCTTCAACATAACCAAAGATCTCCAGAAGGATAAGTGCAGATAAGTATTGACATCAATGACAAAACCAATGTAACACATCCATAATACCAAAAATATCCCCATTTGGCATTGATGGCAACACAAAGATGGAAAAACCATCTATGTGCCAAAGCAGAAATCCCAAAAACCAAAAAACCAACAATCTCCTGAATAGATTAATAGAAGAAATCAAAATACAAATGCAGAGAGTAAAAATATCTCCCCCAATGAATAATCTCTCCCCAAAGGATAATGTTTTTCCATAGATATCTCTCCCCCTTTGACATCAAATGCCAAAGCAATACAAATACTAGATACAACTAGTTCATAGAAACAATTACAAATACCAACTATTATAACCAACTACTCCCCTTGAGAAGTAACTCTCCTCCATCAAAGCCAGAAAAAGGTTTCTCTGTAAATTTTGTCGGTTTGATGCTAGTCATCAAACATCTATGTCTCTACCAGTGAGGGTATAACCCCAAGCTGTTCTCTGAGATATTCAAAAGTTTCCTTAGGAAAAGGCTTAGTAAAGATATCTGCAATCTTCTCTTTAGTATTCACATGAACCAATCTGACTTCTTTTTCTTCAACATTCTCTTTCAGAAAATTATATTTGATAGAAGCATGTTTAGTTTTAGAGTGAAATACCAGATTATTAGATATATCAATTGTTATTGAATTGTCACAATAGATGATTATAGGTTCTTTGCATTTTATCTTTATGTCCTTCAACATTTGCTTAATCCATAATACCTGAGTATAATTAGTTGCTACGGAAACATATTCTGATTCTGATGTTGATAATGATTTACAACTCTGTTTCTTGCTCAACCATGAAATCAATCTACTACCAAGAAAGAATGCCCCACCAATGGTTCTCTTTCTGTCATCTACATCTCCTACCCAATTAGCATCGGTGTATGCACATAAATCAAAATTTTCATCTTTAGGATACCATAAACCAAGATTTGTTGTGCCTTGTAAATACCGGAAAATCCTTTTCACTACTTATTCATGATTTTCTCTAGTACTCTGAAATCTTGAAACAATACATATTGCATTCATTATATCAGGTCTTGTTTGTGTCAAATACAATAAACCTCCAATCATAGATTTTTATCTTGTTGAAATAACAGGAGCTGAATCATCCTTCAATGATAGTTTATCAATTGCAGTCATAGGAGTACTTACCAGTTTAGATTTTTCCATACCAAATTTCTTCAATAGTTCCTTCAAGTACTTTGTTTGACATATGAATATACCTTTATCAGTCTGTGAAATCTGCAATCCTAAAAAGAATTTTATCTCCCCAATCATAGACATTTCAAATTCTTCCCACATCTTATTAGAAAAGTCTGTACACAATCCATCTTCTCCTCCAAAAATGATGTCATCAACAAAAACTTCAATAACCAAGATATCTCCATTAGTCACTTTTAAATATAAGTTGTTGTTAGCATTACCTTTAATGTAACAAAGCTTCAAAAGATATGTGTACAATCTAGCATACTGAGCTCTAGGAGCTTGCTTCAATCCATATAAAATTTTCCTTAATCTGCAAACCATATCTTTATCATTTGTTAATGAAAATACATTAGGTTGTTCAATGTAAACTTCCTCTTCAATATCACCATTCATAAATGCACATTTAACATCCATTTGATATACTTGTGTAAGGGAAAAAGCGAGACTAGGTTAATCATGCCCTAATCCTACCTTTTGACACACATTACGGAATACGAAAGAGCCTAGAGATATCGCACAATTGGCTACTTCTTTTGGTGAAAGAGAGAGCCATGGGATATCTATTAGGATTTCTATTCCCTTGTTGAAATTGTAAGATCAAGTAATGCAAGTTCAAACCCTAATCTCAAAATGCAAGTATGAACTAATAACAAGATTGCAGAATTGAGATTAAACAATGAACAGCTGTAAGTACAAGGATGAAATAAGAATGCAGATATGTACCCGGAGTCAAAATCAGACTAAAAATGTTTTCGGGACGGGGGCGCGGGCGCCACTGTCCTGAAAACTGCACCGGAAACCACTGTTCTGCACTCTGAAACACTGTCTAGAAATTGTCTGTAAACTGTCTGTCCGGAGGACCAGGGCACCCAGCGCCTCTGTCCCAGGGACCAGGGCGCCTAGCGCCCCTATCCTGGCAGGACCAGGGCGCCCAGCGCCCCTGTCCCGATCTCCTGCTCTGCAATTTCACACAGAGTGTTGTTCCAACCTTCTCTCTCCGGATCTGTATCCCGCGGCGTCGTCCAAATCTCGAAACCTGCAATAATATCTGAAAGGGGGAGGGGTGGCTATATAGGGTTTTGCCTTAGTCAAACCCCCACTTCGGTGATTTCCACCTCCACGAATAGCCAAGTTGTTTTGTAAAATGTATTGTGTGTGCAGACCTAGTGTGTGTGCAAGGTCCAAAATGCAAGAAAGCAAACTAGAGCAACCTAGAAAGTAAACCCTAATTGCTTGCAAATGATAATGTAAATGCTCTAAATCAAGATGCAATGTGATCTAAAGCATGAATAGATGATGTATCAAAGCTTATGCAAAGACATGAAAACAATACGAAATCATACCCAACCCTCAAGGGAGGAGTACAAGCCAATCTTCAGTCGGTAATCTCCTATTGTTCTTCAATGTCTTCCAAGCCCTAAGTGGATGAATGAATTTGATAGATGCTTGATAGAATGATGTTGAATGTTGTTGAATTCCTCAAAGATCTGCTCTTTCGCTGCATATGAAGTTCCTGGAAACAAAAATCTGATCCCCTCAAAATGAGGAAAGAGAGCTTTTATGTATGAAACCCTAGGTCGTAAATTCGTATTTTGGCCAACCTAGAGATTGAATATCCCACCAATTTCTTGGAGTTAAGCTTTATTTTATGATTGGATCATGCTCCTAAAATTTTGGGAAAAATGTCTGGGACCATGTGCACCGGGCGCCACGGTCCCGACAACTTTTCACCAAATTTTCAGGGCCATCGGATATGATGATTTTAGAGAGAATCCCGAAGTTACAGGTGATTTCGAGATGTTTTGACCCCGAAACCAAGCCCCCAAGTTTGGAATAGGACTTAATTAGGGTTTTTGATTAACTGATGTATTGGAGGAATAAAATGCGAAGGGCGCGCTTTAGTGAAAGGGCCCAACTTTATGATGTAGAGAATGATGAAATAGGAACCTTAGACCCAATTAATTTGATTAATTAAGTGCTTAAGGAGAAATGCAATGCAGAATGTAAAATGCACTAAGGCGGGTGCTAAACTAGGTGTGAAATTGTACCACCCTAGCGAGTGCGTACAATTTACGACGCTACAATACTTTATAGTTCTTGTGTGCTACAAATGCAAGAAATAATCTAACTACCTCAATTCTGGCTACCGGTGCAAAGGTTTCATTGTAATCAATTCCCTCTTTCTATGAATATTCTTTACACATTAATCTTGCTTTGTTTCTGATTACCTTACCATCTTCATTAAGTTTATTTCTGAATACCCATTTAGTTCCAATTACATTTTTATCTTTAGGCCGGGGAACCAATGTCCATGTATTGTTCTTTTCAATTTGTTCTAATTCATCTTCCATAGCTTTAATCCAATGTTTATCTTCACATGCCTCAATAACAGATGTTTGTTCAATTTGAGAAATTAAACATACCTCTTCATTTGCTAGTCTTCCTCTTGTCATAACTCCTTGATACTTATTCCCAATTATTTGACTTTCAGAGTGATTCAATTTTACATACATGGATGTGTTCACTTGATTTTGTTCTTCAGTCACTATGGAATTCTCTAATGATGCTGGTGTGACTAGATCTATATTCTATGCCGATGCATTCTATATAGGTTCATTTATGATCATCTCAACTACTGATTCAGAATCCATAGACCTTGAATTTCCTCTAAAGTGTTCATCTGTCTTCACATTTGCACTCTCAATTATTTTCTGCAATCTTTTATTAAAACATATATATGCTTTGCTCTTAGATGAATAACCAAGAAATATACTGTCATCACTTCTAGGATCAAATTTACCAATATACTCATCTCTCCTAATGTAACATTTGCTTCCAAATATTCTAAAGTACTTAAGAGTAGGAATATTGCCAAACCATAATTCATAGGGTGTCTTGTTGGTTTCACCTTTGATGTGAACTCTCTTGAAAGTGCAAACCGTTGTATTCACTACTTCTCTCCAATACACATGAGGTAGATTTGCTTCTGATATCATGCTTCTAGCTGCATCCAGAATAGTTCTATTCTTCCTTTCCACAACTCCATTTTGCTGAGGTGTTCGGGGTGCTGATAGTTGTCTTCTAATTCCATTCACTTCACAAAATGTATTGAGCTCCTTAGATGTAAATTCACCTCCTTGATCTGATCTTAAATATTTGATTTTCTTACCGGTTTCATTCTCTACAAATGCCTTGAATAATTTGAATTTTCCAAAAGATTTTGATTTCTCCCTAATAAAATTAACCCAACATATTCTAGAATAATCATCAATAATTAGCATAAAGTATATATCTCCCTCTAAAGTTCTTGTTCTTGCTGGACCACATAAGTCAGTATGAATTCAATCAAGAACATCATCGCTTTTCTCAGAAATACTCTTAAAAGTTGTTCTGACTTGCTTTCCCATTTGACATTCCTTACATACCGAATAAAGAGGTTTTACAATCTTAGGTAAATCCCTTACTACCTTAGATGAACTAATCTTTACAATGCAATCAAAATTCACATGACAGAGTCTTTTATGCCATAACCAACTTTCATCAATATGTGCAATCAAGTATACCTTTTCATTGTTATTCAAATGAAAGATATTACCTCTAGTCTAATTACCGGTTGCAATTTCCAAACCAGTTCTGTTCATGATTTTGCATTTACCATTCTTGAATTGTAACTAAAATCCCTTCTCAACTAATTGACCAAAACTCAAAAGATTATGCTTCAAACCTTCAACATAATAAATGCTATCAGTATTGTGCTTACCATCAAAAGATATAGTGCCTTTTCCTCTAATCAAACAAGCTTTGTCATCTCCAAATCTTACTAGAACTCCATTGTATTCCTGAAAAGATAAGAATTTACTTTTATCACCAGTCATATGATGTGAACATCCGAAATCTATAATCCATTCATCCTTTTCTTGTTTTTTAGCTACCAGGGCCTGCTCTACTGGTGGAATAGTAGGTGTCGGTTGATCTTTTGTTATTGCAACACAATCCCATCCATTGTCTATCGGTTCTTCATCAGAATCATCAGTAACTCCTTCATCAGCATAATAACATGATTTGTGTCTATTCTTCTTAAATCGGTATCTCTGGTATTTAGGGTTAGGCTTGTATGTTATTTTAGCTTCTTCTCTCAATCTTGCATGTTTGTCAGGACATCTAGATGCCATATGACCATCTTTATTGTAGTTAAAACATTTAAATGGTGCTTTACGTTCACACTTACTTCCAATAGGACCTTTAGGCATTTTCCTTGCAAATAGTGCTTCAAGTTCTTCAGTTCTTCAGTTCTTCATTTTCCCTCCTAATATCTTCAAGTTCTCTTGCATAAAGTGCTTTCCAATCAGATTTATCAGATGATGATGACGATGATGATGATGATGATGATGATGATGATGATGATGATGATGATGATGATGATGATGCTTTGAAGGCTACATCTATTTTAATTATAGCAACAAGACCAAATTCCTCAAGCTTAAATGTTGAAAGTTTTCCAACCAAGGTGTCTCTAGATACTAATGTATTAGGCACTGTTCTCAACTTATTAATATCAATTACTTTCATTTTGTATGTTGGTGGCAATGCTCTCAAAACTTTAGAAATAATTTCATCTTGACTTAAGGAACCTTCACAGCATTGTATTCCCAAAAAAAATTCATTAACCCTTTCCATAAAAGCAAAAACTCTTTCATCTTTTTCCATTTTCAAATTTTCATACCTAACTCGGAAGCATTCCAATTTTGCAATTTTGACAGTGGTATCTCCTTCATTCAATGTCTCCAATTTATCCCAAACAGCTTAGTAGTAGATTGATTTCATAATCTCATGATTTGTTGATCTAACAAGGCGCTCAAAAGTGCTTCTCTTTCTTTGCAATCATTCTCTTGATCCTTACCCAATGTAGGTGGATTAGGTTGACCCGATGCAAGACCCACATACCCATTATGTGTAACATCCCATATGTCTCTTCCAATGCAATTAAGATGTGTCTCCATTCTGATCTTCCATATACCATAGTTAGTTCCATCAAGTTTCAGACTGTCATTCCTGAAAAAGTTAGTTGTCATAGAATTTCCTCAAGTTGTTAAACTTCTACAAAAAGAGGACTTAGCTCTGATACCAATTGTTAGGACCCAAAGGCAACTGAGAGAGGGGGGTGAATCAGTTGTCTATTAAATTCAACCCAAATATAACTTAATCAAACTTGATACTTAATACCGGTAAACCAAACTTGATGTTGGTTAACAAATTAACAGTTAATATTAATACCGGTGAAACTTAATGCATGAAACAAAAAAAGAAACAGCATCCACAACACATAACATAGATATTTGTACGTGGAAACCCTGTAAGGGGAAAAACCATGATGGGAAACCTTACCCACAATTAGATGATACTACTACAGATAGTATGTGTATACAAATGTGGTTTGCACATGCAGAAAGGCCAACTGCCTAGAGCTCACTTCTCAATCACAAGATGAGAGTCACACTTACTACAATTGGATGATTAAATCCAATGATAATGTACTACTCAAAGTAGCATCTCCAATGCTAGATTTAGTATTTGTTAAGCTCTGATAATCACCTTCAAACCTTCCTTGAACCTTCTCTATGGTCTGCTCATATGATCTTCAATATTCACACATACCATGTTACAATACCATAACCTTACATACCATATCCCTACATCACACAATTGAGATCTTACATATATACAAAAACCTAGGACCAAATGTGTAGGTCGGCTAATTAAGAATATTACAATTAAATCATTTACAAATGAGTCAAGATGTGATGCATCATGTCGACTCAATGTAATTACAATAATATCCAATTGATTAAATCATCTCCATAACATGACATGTTGATCTGGAATAGATATTGCATGCCAGTCCATAACCTAGATCAATTTGTCGGTAACAGCAAATATGTCAACCCGATTAGACCAATAACCAGAATACCAAAACCAAGTGTCCAAACCATGTCTTCGACATAACCAAGTGATCTCCAAATGATAACAAGTCATCCTCAGTGCTGGTGAATAATATAACATGCCAGTGAACCAAATATCGTTGACTATGAATGTCACTGAACTTGTCAGTGGACATAATGTGTCGGTTCAACATAACCAAAGATCTCCAGAAGGATAAGTGCAGATAAGTGTTGACATCAATGACAAAACTAATGCAACACATCCATAATGCCAACATAATGGCCATCATACCTATTCCAAAGGATCCTATTCAAAGCTCATCTCCTGCATATCTAAGCATTGATTCCTTGCAACATCCCCATAATGCTCCCTTTTAAATTGAAGTCCTCATTCATAGAATGCTTGTTAAACGTGTCCTAATAGATGGGGGAGATGGCTTAAACATGTGCTCATTGAGTCTTGTTTGTGCTCTAGGTTATTCAGAAGATGTAGTTGGTCCCTGGAAAAAGATCACATTCAAAGCATATGATGAAGAAGAACATTCCTCTAAGGGAATTGTGATATTACCCATCTCAATGGGACCTTTGTAGAAAGACACAGCATGCCAAGTTCTAAACTTGGACTTACCATACAACATACTCTTGGGAAGACCATGGATACATGACATATAGGCTATTCCATCAACATGTCATTAGTGCCTAAAATTTCCCTACAATGGGCAAGAAATCATGATCTCAGCAGACTCAAAACCATTCTAGTGTTGTAGTAATGTGAAATAGGCCCCAGAGGTCATTGTTCCACATAATAGAGAGATGAAATCTTCAAGAACACAATTCAAGGAACAATCATTTGCATCAATTTTGTCAAGCATAGAAAAACAAATGTAGCTAAGAGATCGAGGGAATAGAGAATATTTACTATCATGGAAAAGCAAACAAGAGCAACTTGAAATTGAAAGGGAAGAAGAATATTTAGGTGTCGATGTAGTTCATGTGTATGCAGGACAAACATTAGGAACTAGCCCACTTGAATCAAAATCACATTTGGTTGATTTGGACTTAATTAAGAATGATCAGGAGCTACTTACGAGAGGTCATTCTAACGAGAGTATCACTCTAGGAATTGAAATACATATTGAAATCTCTGGCATCTCAATCATGAACCCTAATATCTTTGAAACAATTCAACCTGAGGATCCTTTACCCTTAATCCATCCTAAACCTATGGACTAGGAAAATGAAAGACATGCTACCATTGATACCTTTCCTAATGATCATACCATATCTATATATCTTAATGAAATCAAACCCACAACAACTTCTACCAAGGATTTCACTAACATATCTTCCAGTCAAGTGGGTGTCAAATCTCCTAGTCGCAAAAGTGAAAATAAAGAAAATAATATCAATTCTAATGCTGAAAACCATTTATTAGCAACATTAGACCGAGAAAAAGTAAAAATAAAGGATGCATCTAATGGTGAAAACCTCTTCAAGGCACCAAAAGATGGGAGATTTGACACCTTACCTGAATACTATCAAGAAAGGTCATCAATTTTGATAGAATCAACAAAGTCAGTTACCATTGGCACAACTGATCTACATCTAGCAATCTCTCTATCAAAACATGAAGTACAGAAATATTTTGAACTCTTCAAAAGAAGGCAAATCAAAAGATGGTCATATGCAGACATGCCAGAGTTCGATCCAAATCTTATAATACATCACCTAAATATCAGTCTAGGAGTAGGAATCAATAATGGAACACAGCATGGATCAGGAGAAGGTATTCTATTCATCACACCACAAGGTCATACAATTCTGAAAGCATACAAATTAAGCTTTTCGTGCACCAACAATACAGCAGAATATGAAGCTTTGGTTATAGGTATCAAAATGGCTATAGAATGGAACATTACACAACTTCACGTCTTTGGAGACTCTCAGCTCATCATCAATAAAATCAATGATGATTATCAAACAAAGGATGAAAAGCTAATGCCTTATAAGAAGATGGTTGATGATATCAAGAAATACTTTGTAGAAATAACCTTTCAATAGATCCCAAGGAATGAAAACAAATCAACAAATGCCATGGAAATACTTGCTTCTCTCCTTTAGACACAGGAAAATCAAGAGTGTTACAAATTCCTGGTGGAAGAGTTGTTTTATTCTACTCATAATTGTCCTGATTCCCAAACTATCTATCACCTTGTTGGGCATGATTCCTCCCGCTATGGCCAAACTCACACATACCTGAAATATAATATCCTTCCTCCTCACTTATAAAAAAACCAAAAGAGAAACTTTATTCGCCAATCCTCCCATTATACTCTCATCACGGATACCCTTTTTAAACAAGGTCTAAACCATACTATTTTAAGATGTCTCAAACAAGAAGAATCTGAGAAGGCCTTACATGAAGTCCATAACAGCATTTGTGGCACTCATTCAAGTGGTCTTACCCTTTCGAAAAAAATCATACACTTGGGCTATTATTGGCCAACTATGGAATGAGATTCTTTTCAAATAGCTAAAACATACAAACAATGCCAGATCCATGGAAATTTGACTCATGCACCCGCACAAGAACTTCATGCTTTGGCAACATCTTGGCCTTTCTACCAATGGGGTCTTGATCTAGTAGGAAAGATAAATCCTTCTTCATCTAATGGTCACAAATTCATCCTTGTAGCTACAGAATATTTCACAAAATGGATTGAGGCAGTACCTCTCATCAATATCACAAGAAAAAAAATTGTTGCATTTATCTCGAACTACATCATCTATCATTATGGAATACCCATGACCATTATCACTGATAATGGATGACCATTCAAGAATCAGGATGTCCAAGAACTATGTGAGAAATTCAAGATCCAACAAAGATTTTCAACACCATACTATCCACAAGGGAATGGGAAAGAAGAGGCATCAAACAAAACCATTCTGAAAACCCTCAAAAAGACCATGAATGATGCTGGAAGAGATTGGAATATTCAATTGAACCCTGCTCTATGGGCCTACCATACCAGTATCTGCACACCAATAGGTGCCACACCTTTCTCTCTTGTCTATGGATTAGAAGCAATACTACCAATAGAAGTAGAGATGCCTTCTCTACGAGTATCATTAAAAGGCCTTATCCCAGATGAAGAACAACGAGTATCTCAATTGCAAGAGTTAGAATTGATCCATGAATGAAGACAAAATGCCTTTGATCATTTAAAGATATATCAAAAAAGAATGTGTAATGGTTATAATTATAAGGTCAAACTGAGAACATTTCAAGTTTGGGAACTAGTACTCAAATAAAATCCACGTAACTAGGCAGATCGAGAAAAGAAAGGAAAGTTTGAACCAAACTAGTTAGGTTCGTTTGTGGTCACAATAGTATTTGGGTCAGGAGATTATTAGCTATCAACATAGGATAGGGATTATCTCGAGGAACCCATCAATAGCATGCATCTGAAGAAGTTTTATGTCTGAAAAAGTAGAAAAATCCAAAAACAGTGAAAAAGTCAAAAAATCCAAAAACAGTAAAAAAAATAGAAAAATCCAAAAACAGTGAAAAATAGGAAAAATAACAAACAAATCAAATATGAAAAAAGGTGCAATAAAAATTGATGGTGAAAACCTAGCAAACAGGTACTATCTATCTGCTAGCTCTTCTATCTATTGGTTCATGCATCATTTCGCTTGCATCATTTTCCATCAACCTTGTTCATATCCATAGTAAAGACTTTGTATATATGCAAGCATCCTAGGTGGATTCTCACCATGGTTTGGATCATTAGGTATATCATACTAAATTTGTTTCTAGGCTTGGGGAAAAATCCTGCACCTAGCTGGGGGCCCAAAAAAAATTTTTATCATTTTGAGCTTATTCAAACAAGTAGAACAATAGTCAGGCAATTCTTATCAAGCAAAAACTAAGACACATCCAATGTTGAACGTGAGATCAAATTGTCAACCATCAAACTAACACATGTTAGTCTAAGCATATCACACACTTTTCAATGAATGATATATTTTGGATAATGATTTTGGCATGATTGTTCAACTTTTATATCTTGATTTTCGCTATCATGATTTTTGAGTGACTCTGGGATGTCTATGACTAGAGGAACAAGGAAGGAACATGATATTTTTCTTGTCTATTGTCTATAAATTAATCATTAATATGTGCAAATTTGTCTCAGGACATGATCATCAGAGTATCATCGAAGAAATTTTTGATTTGCGTATAGAAATGGTTAATACTACCTATTTTACGCAAGCAACACTTAGGTCATCTTGGTTCAATTATACCTTGATGCTTGTGCTAACTTGCAATATCAAAATCCAAGAAAGTAGTGCTCAGGTCATCATGGTTTAATTATACCATCGATGTTTGCACTCACTTCCCACATTTAAAAAAATCTCAATGATGACAAAATGCAATAACCTAGTGATTGTTGTAGTCGTAGCTGTGCATTTCATTTGCATTTAGCTTGCATTTCATTCTTGCATGGAATCCTGCATGCTCATTTTATCCAAGGTTAAAAATATCACAGGAATCATCAAGGTATCATCATAAGTGTATGCGCAATCAGACCAATGACTCATCTCTCTCCAGTTATTGTCGACCCAGCACAAATCTTCAGTTCCCCCCTCAACAGAATCAACGTCAACATATCTAAATCTTCTTGCAACTTGATATCAACAAAATGTCAGTTCCTTATCCAGTCAACCTGGTGTAGGAGCACCTAACCCAAAGGTACACCAAGAGGTTGAAGATCATGTCATGAGTAATTTCAATAATGTTTGAGTTTATAAGGTCTATTTGAGTCATTGTAAATCATAATGTAACACTATGTAAGCCATTTTTCATAAATTGTCCAAAAGGTCCTCATGAGGTTGAAGTGTTCCAAAGTGTGTTAAAAGACCCAAATAAGGGAAATAAGGATGTAAAATGCATAAATGAGGAGGTCCAAATTGGTTAAAGGGTAGTTATGAGAGTTCAAAGGGATGGGAATCACTATTTAAATGATGTAATGTTGATCCAAACCGAAGAGAAAAGGAGTACATTTTGATTGAAATTGGGAATTGATAAACTTTTGTTTTGCAGTCCTAAAACAATTATTTTCTCTATTTCCATGCCTTGTACGACCATCTAAGCCTTGGAAATGGTGTATAATTATTATGAAAAGTTATGGCAGTGAGTTAACTTTCTTTTGGCTTTGGTTTGGTGTTTTTTAATGAAGGAATGAATGAGTTATGTTAGATTTTGTAAAAATGGTTTGTAAACCCTCATTTATAGAGGTGTGTGCAAGGGTTTGATCATATTCCAAATTTTAACCATGGGAAAAATCTAAATATTAGTTATTCTAAGAGTAGATTCAAGGGGATTTCATATGGATTTGATTTCATATCAAATGGGTATGTGTTTTGGGAGATATTTGATGCCCTAGGGGGACTATACATGCATAATTCTTATTTTTCTGTAACAGTCAAAATGGTCTCGGTGCGGAGAATATAACTCTTGACTCCACCATTGGATTGTTCTCAATTTTGGATATGTTTTTGTAATCCTATTTATCTACATCTCCACTAGAGATATTTAAAAAGTGTTATCTAGTTTAAAAGATGTGAATAACAGAATGCAGGATATCAAAACTGTCACAACTGGGACAGATTTGGAAGGTGATTGGAAGCATGAATAGGATGGACTCATGATTGATTGGTATGATTTTGTAAGGATATGGTGAAATTTTTGTGATTAATTGAAGGTTATTGATTAAATTTTAAGTTTATGGAATTTAAAGGTTGTAATTATCTTTGATGAGATTGAGGAACCTATCATATTTGTTATTGATGCAATGATAAGGTGTGTTGTTACATGAGAAATGCCTCTAAAATGTTGTTCAGATGATTGGATCAACATGATCCTTGATGGTTGGTTGGTTTCCCATGATTCTTTTCATCAAATTTATATCAAAGCTAGAAGAGCCTAAGAGTGTGAGGAGTGAGAACTCACACCAAGACCTAGCCAAGAAGGATTTGTTATTTGGTTTTTACTGATGAGTTTTTGGTTGTGAGGTACTCGTCCATCTAGCTGCAAGAAGGCAGACAAGAAAGGTCTGTCAAGGGCCATGGGATGGTCTATTTATTTCCAAAAGACTAGGGAGAGAGGTAAAGAGGAGAACTCCTAGGTGAGGCACAAAGGTTGTTGGTGAGGTGATACAGCATGGAGAGGTGGACTTATGGTTGGTGAAAGCACCCTATGGAGCAGCCATTACAAACTCCATTAATAGGAGTAACAGAGGGATTGTTTCAAGATGAAGATAGTAAAGGCAAATGATAAAGGAAGACAAGAGGCATAAAGAGGTAAAGTTGAAATGAATACAAAGATGAAGGTTTCAATCTAATGTTTTTTTCTGGCAAGTTACTATTCCTATGTTTCCAAAGGACTTGGAAAGCTTTCAAGGTCGGTAGTATGGTGTAGGAGCACCTAACCCAAAGGTACACCAAGAGGTTGAAGATCATGTCATGATTAATTTCAATAATTTTTGAGTTTATAGGGTCTATTTGAGTCATTGTAAATCATAATGTAAGGCTATGTGAGCCATTTTTCATAAATTGTCCAAAAGATCCTCACGAGGTTGAACTGTTCCAAAGTGTGTTAAAAGACCCAAATAAGGGTAATAAGGATGTAAAATGCATAAATTAGGAGATCCATATTGTTTAAAGGGTATTTATGAGAGTTCAAAGGGATGTATTAACTATTTAAATGATGTAATATTGATCCAAACCGAAGAGAAAAGGAGTACATTTTGATTGAAATTGGGAATTGATAAACTTTTGTTTTGCAGTCCTAAAATAGTTATTTTCTCTATTTCCATGCCTTGTATGACCATGTAGGAACTGTAAATGGTGTATAATTATTATGAAAATTTAAGGGAGTGAGTTAAATTTATTTTGGCTTTGGTTTGGTGTTTTTTTATGAAGGAATGAATGAGTTATGTTAGATTTTGTAAAAAAGGTTTGTAAACCCTCATTTATAGAGGTGTGTGCAAGGGTTTGATCATATTCCAAATTTTAACCATGGGAAAAATATAAATATTAGTTATTCTGAGAGTATATTCAAGGGGATTTCATATGGATTTGATTTCATATCAAATGGGTTTGTATTTTGTGAGATATTTGATGTCGTGCGTGGACTGTACATGCACAATTCTTGTTTTTTTGTAATAGTCAAAATGGTCTCGGTGCAGAGAGAATAACTCTTGACTCCACTGTTGGATTATTTTCAATTATATATATGTTTTATTAATCCTAGTTATCTACATCTCCAGAGATTTCAAAAATGTTATCTGGTTTAAAAGATATGAATAAAAAAATGCAGGGTATCAAAACTATCACAACTGGGACAAATTTGGAAGGTGATTGGAAGCATGAATTGGATGGACTCATGATTGATTGGTATGATTTTGTAAGGATATGGTGAATTTTTTGTGATTAATTGAAGGTTATTGATTGAATTCTTAAGTTTATGGAATTTAAAGGTTGTAAGTATCTTTGATGAGATTGAGGAACCTATCATATTTGTTATTAATTCAATGATAAGGTGTGTTGTTACATGAGAAATGCCTCTAAAATGTTGTTTAGATGATTGGATCAGCATGATCCTTGATAGTTGGTTGGTTTCCCATGATTCTCTACATCAAATTGGTATCAGAGCTAGAAGATCCTAAGAGTGTGAGGAGTGACAACTCGCACTAGGACCTAGCCAAGAAGGATTTGTTATTGGTTTTTACTGATGAGTTTTTGGTTGCAAGGTGCTCCTCCATCTAGCTACAAGAAGGAAGACAAGGAAGGTCTGTCAAGGGCCAAAGGGATGGTCCAGGGCCATGGGATGGTCCATTAATTTCCAAAATACTACGGAGAGAGGCAAAGAGGAGAACTCCTAGGTGAGGCACAGAGGTTTTTGGTGAGGTGATGCAGCATGGAGAGGTGGACTTATGGTTGGTGTAAGCACCCTATGGAGCAGCCATTACAAAATCCATTAATAGGAGTAACAGAGGGATTGTTTTAGGATGAAGATAGTAGAGGAAAATTATGAAGGAAGACAAGAGGCATAAAGAGGTAAAGGTGAAATGAATACAAAGATGAAGGTTTTAGTCTAATTTTTTTTTCTGGCAAGTTATTATTCCTATGTTTCCAAGGGACTTGGAAAGCTTTCAAGGTCGGTACTATGGTGTAGGAGTGCCTAACCCAAAGGTACACCAGGAGGTTAAAGATCATGTAATGATTAATTCAATAATGTTTGAGTTTATAAGGTCTATTTGAGTCATTGTAAATCATAATGTAAGGCTATGTAAGCCATTTTTCATAAATTGTCCAAAAGGTCCTCATGAGGTTGAAATGTTCCAAAGTGTGTTAAAAGACCCACATATGGGTAATAAGGATGTAAAATTCATAAATGAGGAGGTCCAAATTGGTTAAAGGGTAGTTATGAGAGTTCAAAGGGATGGGAATCACTATTTAAATGATGTAATGTTGATCCAAACTGAAGAGAAAAGGAGTACATTTTGATTGAAATTGGGAATTGACAAACTTTTGTTTTGCAATCCTAAAACAGTTATTTTCTCTATTTCCATTCCTCATATGACCATGTAAGACCTAGAAATGGTATATAATTATTACAAAAAGTTAGGGCAGTGAGTTAACTTTCTTTTGGCTTTGGTTTGGTTTTTTTTAATGAAGGAATGAATGAGTTATGTTAGATTTTGTAAAAACGGTTTGTAAACCCTCATTATAGAGGTGTGTGTAAGGGTTTGATCATATTCCAAATTTTAACCATGGAAAAAATCTAAATCTTAGTTATTCTGAGAGTATATTCAAGGGTATTTCATATGGATTTGATTTCATATCAAATTGGTTTGTATTTTGGGATATATTTGATGCCTTGGGCGGACTGTACATGCACAATTCTTGTTTTTTTGTAATAGTCAAAATGGTCTCGGTGCAGAGGGAATAACTCTTGACTCCATCATTGGATTGTTCTTAATTTTGGATATGTTTTATTAATCTTAGTTATCTAAATCTCCACTGGAGATATTTCAAAAATGTTCACTGTTTTAAAAGATGTGCATAACAGAATGAAGGGTATCAAAACTGTCACAACTGGGACAAATTTGGAAGGTGATTGGAAGCATGAATTGGATGGACTCATGATTGATTGGTATGATTTTGTAAGGATATGGTGAAATTTTTGTGATTAATTAAAGGTTATTGATTGAATTTTTAAGTTTATGGAATTTAAAGGTTGTAATTATCTTTGATGAGATTGAGGAACCTATCATATTTGTTATTGATTCAATGATAAGGTGTGTTGTTACATGAGAAATGCCTTTAGAATGTTGTTCAGATGATTGGATCAACATGATCCTTGATGGTTGGTTAGTTTCCCATGATTCTCTGCATCAAATTGGTATCAGAGCTAGAAGAGTCTGAGAGTGTGAGGAGTGACAACTCACACCAAGACATAGCCAAGAAGGATTTGTTATTTGGTTTTTACTGATGAGTTTTTGGTTGCAAGGTGCTCATCCATCTAGCTGCAAGAAGGAAGACAAGGAAGGTCTATCAAGGGAAAAAGGGATGGTCCATTTATTGCCAAAAGACAAGGGAGATATGCAAAGAGGAGAACTCCTAGGTGAGGCACAAAGGTTGTTGGTGAGGTGATGCAGCATGGAGATGTGGACTTATGGTTGGTGAAAGCACCCTGTGGAGCAGCCATTACAAACTCCATTAATAGGAGTAACAAAGGGATTGTTTTGAGATGAAAATAAAAGATGCAAATGATGAAGGAAGACAAGAGGCATAAAGAGGTAAATGTGAAATGAATACAAAGATGAAGGTTTTAGTCTAATTTTTTTTCTAGCAAGTTATTATTCCTATGTATCCAAGGGACTTGGAAATCTTTCACAGTCGATAGTATGGTGTAGGAGAACCTAACCCAAAGGTACACCAGGAGGTTGAAGATCATGTCATGAGTAATTTCAATAATGTTTGAGTTTATAAGGTCTATTTGAGTCATTGTAAATCATAATGTAAGGCTATGTGAGCCATTTTTCATAAATTGTCCAAAAGGTCCTCATGAGGTTGAAGTGTTCCAAAGTGTGTTAAAAGACCCAAATAAGGGTAATAAGGATGTAAAATTCATATATGAGGAATTTAAAATTGGTTGAAGGGTAGTTATGAGAGTTAAAAGGGATAGGAATCACTATTTAAATGATGTCATGTTGATCCAAACCGAAGAGAAAAGGAGTACATTTTGATTGAAATTGAGAATTGATAAACTTTTGTTTTGCAGTCCTGAAATAGTTATTTTCTCTACTTACATGCCTTGTATGACCATGTAAGCCCTAGAAATGGTGTATAATTATTATGAAAAGTTAGGGCAATGAGTTAAATTTCTTTTGGCTTTGGTTTGGTGTTTTTTTATGAAGGAATGAATGAGTTATGTTAGATTTTGTAAAAATAGTTTGTAAACCCTCATTTACAAAGGTGCGTGCAAGGGTTTGATCATATTCCAAATTTTAACCATGGGAAAAATCTAAATCTTAGTTATTCTGAGAGTATATTCAATGGGATTTCATATCGATTTGATTTCATATCAAATGGGTTTGTATTTTGGGAGGTATTTGATGCCCTAGGCAAACTGTACATGCACAATTCTTGTTTTTTTGTAACAGTCAAAATGGTCTCGGTGCAGAAAGAATAACACTTGACTCCATTGTTGGATTGTTCTTGGTTTTGTATATGTTTTAGTATTCCTAGCTATCTACATCTCCACTAGAGTGATTTCAAAAATGTTATCTGGTTTAAAAGATGTGAATAACAGAATAAAGGATATCAAAACTGTCACAACTAGGACAGATTTGGAAGGTGACTAGAAGCATGAATTGGATGGACTCATGATTGATTGGTATGAGTTTGTAAGAATATGGTTAAATTTTTGTGATTAATTTAAGGTGATTTATTTAATGTTTAACTTTATGGAATTTAAAGGTTGTAAGTATCTTTGATGAGATTGAGGAACCTATCATATTTGTTATTGACTCAATGATAAGGTGTGTTGTTACATAAGAAATGCCTCTAAAATGTTGTTCAGATGATTGGATCAGCATGATCCTTGATGGTTGGTTGGTTTCCCATGATTCTCTACATCACAACCTTATCAATTCTATCAATTGATTGCATCTAAATTGATTCTATCATGTCTTATACAGGATGTATCTTTCCTGGAACCAGATGTTCTGATCAAGTCTTATACATGATATATCATTCCTCAAACCTAATACTTTGATCATCTTTGTCTTATACAGGAGGTATCATTCCTGAAACTAGAATAAATCTTGATCTTATCAATCTAATCAATAAATATTTATCAATAATCAAGAACCACATCATCATGATTGCAGAACTCGCATTTTCATCAACCACAGTTGCAGAAATCAAATCATATCTAATCGGGATATCAATTTCGCAAAAATTCACACACTCCAAAGGTCAATTATCTCAATTGATCTCTCGAGGGGGCATCATCATATCACAATTTAGCAAACAATGGCCAAGGCATCCTATCGAACCAATATCATCATTAAAATGAGATTATTTGTTGAATCAATGCATCATCACACCTCGCTTCAAATAGGGGCAAAATGTATACATTTAAAAAT
Source organism: Cryptomeria japonica (assembly GCF_030272615.1). Taxonomy (NCBI): domain Eukaryota; kingdom Viridiplantae; phylum Streptophyta; class Pinopsida; order Cupressales; family Cupressaceae; genus Cryptomeria; species Cryptomeria japonica. The sequence continues at coordinate 690,920,419 of NC_081411.1, forward strand.
GGTCTGAAGATAATTAATTAAATAAGAAATTATTTAATTAATCCCCCTTCCTAATTTAATTGAATTCATTAAAAATTTGATTAAATTCTCCCTTTCATCTACTTATTAATAAATCTAAGGATTTATTTAATAGGTTCATTTCAATAGTCCCCTTTGATTAATTAATCCTCCCCCCATTTCAACCAATTCTTCTAATCCTCTAATTAATTAAAACAAATCAATTTATGAGTTGTTGAAAATTAATAGTCTTTTCCTATTATTTGAATTTTTAAATTCAAATTACTTACATGCCTCCTAACTTCTAACCACCTAACCTAACCTTCCCTCTAACCTAACCCATTCCACCTAACCTTGGGTTTGCCTAACCCTACCCTATCTTGCACATTATAACCTCCTTATCCTAACCTCCTATGGTGTGGATATTCTCCCCTTGAGACACATGGCACTTTGGCCACATGTCTCCTCTCTTGGACACTTGCCCTTTTATGAGCAAGGCTCCTTGACACTTGTCACCACAGAGATGACAAGTGTCCCTTCCTCCAACCTCTTCTCCAACCTCCTCCAATTTCACCCTTGATATCTTCATACTCAATCTTGACCATTGATTCTTGCCACCTCACCCTTGGCCTTGGAAATCCTATAAATATCCTCCATTTTGGAACACAAAGGATCCCATCTCATTATCAATTTAGGCATTGTTACTATAGGCATATCATTTTTAGAATTATTGTTATAGGCAATTGTATTAGCTTAATTTGATCATTTTCTAGAATAACTGTTGAATCATGTAGCTTAATCAATCTCTTTTCTATCTTAATTGCATCCTCATCATAGCTTAATCATGCATAGCATTAGCTTAATTAGTCTCTTGGATTAATCTAGCATAATCAATCTCATCTTTGCATATCATTATCATCTCAAATCCTCCATCTAGGTGTAGTCAAGTCACTGGGATTGCTTAACCAGATCTAAGAGAAAATCTATACTTGCATCTCTTAGGAGGCGATAGGTCGCTTTGTCATGGTTCATCTTTATTTGCTTATTATTTGCTAACCATTCTTGTAATGATCTATTGAGTGTTCATGTTGTAGCTGTAGGTATCACACTTCACAGGCACGATAGGTTGCCTATTGTTTCTCATGTTATAGGTATGGGCAATTGCATTATAACTCTCGTTAGTTAGTTGTCTAGCATAGCGATAAGGACTCTTAGTGGGATTCCTTCCTTGAACTGCAATGATAGGTTTGTTTGGAGTGCTAAAGGAATCATGACTATATCCACCTTGAACTATTAAAAGAGGTTGATTAGGAGGAGGTAAAGTTGGAGAAGGACAAGCACCTTGGACAACAAAAAGTGGTTTTCTATGTTCATCACAATTTTCATATTGATTAACCTTTTAGATGCATTATTCTTGTTTGAAAGTTTAAGAAAAGACATAAGGTCATTAAGGGCATCATCCATAAAGCATGGTCATAGTGATTGAAAGGCTTATCTTTGGACTCAAAAGGAGACATAACATCATAAAGAGAATCATAGGAATCAACTAAATGCTAGATCTGGTGGAGGAGTTGATAGGAATGTACCCATTAGAGGGATCATTCAACTTATCTTTCTCATCACCACTAAATGGCATAGTAACAAGGTTGATTAACTTTTGGCAAAATGAGGGTTTAGAAGGCTTAGGGTTCAAAAACTCATCTAGAGATTCATCTAATTCATCCTTACTAGACTCATAAACAAAAAAATGCATACATCATCAAAAGCATGAACATCTTGCAAATAGAAATCTGACATTTTTAAATGAAAATTGCATGAAATTTAAACACACAATGCAAGGAAAATAAAAGAAACCTATCTCTCTTTTTTTCCTTTTTCTCTTTTTTTGTTTTTTTTTGTTTTGAAAGAAAATCAAATAAACTAGATCTAGATCTAACAATGCAATGCAATGCAAATAAAATTGGATTCACATCGGGTTCACCAAAGATGTCTAGGGGAAAAAGTGAGACTAAGTGTGGAAACCATAATCCCACTCCCATACACACTCTTGGAATACGAAAGAGAATAGGGAGGTAATGCACATCGGCTACTTCTTATGAGAAAGAGAAAGTCATGGATTACCTCTTAGGTTTTCTATTCCTTTTGCTTTAAATGGGAGAGGAATAATGCATAATGCAATCTAACCTAGAAAGCAAGTAAGCAAGTAAACCCTAATTTGAGAATGGAGATCAAAGAACAACTGATACACTACTGAAAAGTATAGATTAGAAGGAAAAATCAGAGGTGTACCTATGTCTGAAATCTGAGCAGAAATTTCCAGTACTAGGGTGCCATGCCACAGTCCTGATTCTACAATTCTGGAGTTGAAACTAACATGAGGGATTCTGAGACCTGCAAAGTGTTGTTCTACCAAGTCCTACTAATAGAGTACAATACCATGGCACCACAACATTATCCTAGGAAGGACTAAGGCACCATACCCCTATCCTTGGGGTTTTTGCCAAAATCTGCAACCTACAACTGTCCCTGTGTGCTCTTTCGGTCCCAAAACTTCTAGTGACGCTTAGATCTGAACCTGTACCTGAAGCTAAAAAAGAGAGTTTGGGGTGGCTATATAGGGTTTTTCCTTAGTCAAACCCTTGTTTTGGTGATTTCCACCTCCATGAATAACCAATAATGTACTGAAAAATGTGTGTGCAAGATCCTAAGAATGAAAGGAAACAAACACCCTAAAGAGTAAACCCTAATTGCTTATAATTGACAAAGTAAATGATCTAAATCCATGATGCAAAGTGATCTAAAGCATGAATATGAATCAAAATTAATCTTAAATAAAGACGTGAAATAAACATGAAACCATACCCAACCGCAAGGGAGACGTACAAGCCAATCGTCAGTTGGTGATCTCTTATTGTTCTTCTACCTCTTCAAAAGCCCCCAATTGATAAAATAATTCTTGATGAATGTTTGGTGGATGAATGTTGAATTTTGTTGAAAACTTCAAAGATCTACTCTTTCATTGCAAAGAAGGCTCTAATACTCCAAAAACCTGCTCTTAGATTATTAGAAGAAGACCCCTTCAAATGAAGAAAGAGAGATCTTAAGTATAAAAACCTAGATCTTAATTTCATGTTTAGGCCGACCTGGGATTTGAATTTCCCACTGATATTTTGGGGTTAAGCATTATTATGTCATAGGATCGTGCTCCTAAAATTTCAGTGAAAAAGTCGTGGACCATGTGCATTCTTGCCATGGTCCGACCAACTTTTCACCAAATTTTTGGCACCATTATATATGATGATATTAGAGTACATCCCAAAGTTACAGCTGATTTCGAGATGTTTTGATATGCGAAATCAGGCCTAAATGGTCAAAATAAGACATAATTAGGGTTTATGATTAAATGATTCATTGGAGAAATAAGATGAAAAGGGGCACACTTAGGGTAAAGGGCCCAACTTTGTAATATGTGAAGTGATGAGACATGACCTTAGATTTAATTTAATTAATTAATTAAATACTTAAAGGGGAATGAGAAATGCAATATGCAAGACACACTAAGGTGGATGCTAACCTAAGTGTGAAATTGTACCACCCTAGCAAGGGTGTACAATTTATGACACTATAGTTTCCTATTGTTTGGTGATACCATAGTGTTATTCATCCTCAAAAACTCCTATAAATTGGTGCCTTGAGCTAGAGATATTCATTTAATCTTGTTCAATTTATAGGGTAACAAATTGTTGTCGATTTTTATAGAGGTCTACAAAGAAGTTTTTTGTTGTTGTATTCTTCATTGGATTAGTAATATACTTGCCTCTCTTTCTATGGTGGATTTTTTTCTCGAAAGAGTTTCTCCACATAAATTTGTTGTTTCATGTACAATGGTTTTCTTGTTCTTGTTTTGATTCTACAATCACTATATTAATAGATAATCTTTAGTTTCAATTTGCAATAACTTTGAGTTTAAGTTCATATTTTAATCTTTCCTCACCTTGTTTTACAACATGAATTCAATTTTATTTAGTTTTAACATGTGGGATTGTAGATCATTATGTGTTATCATTACAATTGGAACTATATTATCTATTTCATATTGTCCTACATCCCCATTAAAGATGGGAGACTTGAGAAGAGTGTCTTACTAGAGTGTAGTTGGAAGTTTGATGTATGTTATAGTCTTCTCTAGACCAAACATTGTGATAAGAGTTATTTCTAGATATATGTCTAATCCTGGTAGAGTTCATTAGGATGTAATTAAAAGTGTCTTCTGATATTTCAAGGGTACCTCGAAGTACTATTTGTATTATCATGGTAATTTGATAGGAAAAAAATTTTCCCTTGATATTCATGGTTATGTGCATTTAGACTTGACAAGTGATGTTTATGACCAAAGATCAACTGGTTCTTATATGTTTACTTTATTTAGTGGCAAAATTAGTTGGATGAGTAAGCAACAAGTTGTGATTGCTTTGTTCACTATTGAAACAAAGTATATGATAGCTACTCATGCTTGTAAAGAAGCCATTTGGCATAAGAGATTGTGTTCACATATTGGAATAAAATAACATGCAGTGACATTATATTGTGATAGTCTAAGTGTGATCTGCATAGCTAAGAACCCAACATTTCATGCTAGGACCAAGTACATTGATGTTTAGTATTATTTTGTTAAATATATGGTTAAGGATGGTAGGGAAAACTTGGTTAAGGTAGAAACTTTAATAAATGTTGTATATTATTTAACTATGGCTACGAGCACATAGAATTTTAGATGGTGTTCAAAGTCTAAGGTCCTCTCGGCCTCTAGCAATTAAAACATGATGTTGGTACTCCTCTTCATTACTCTTGCAAGGAGTTCTACAAGTAAGAAATTTGTTAGGAAAATGGTTTCTCAACCTTGCAATAATAAAAGGTTACTATTGATAAATGAGCACAAGGGGTTACAAGGGGGGTACCCCACTTATGGGGTCTAGGGGGATACCCCCCTTGATGGGGAGTTCAATGGCCACCCACCCCTATAGGGGATTCAAGGGGAAACACCCTCAAAGCCACAATTTATGCATAATTTGTCATTGTAAATCTTGATTGTATCCAATGATGGATATTTTGTGTGCTTTGTTTTCCCTAAAAGGCAACCCTATTTTATGAGTGTATTATATTATGACTATGTATTGTGATCTATTCTAGGTCTGATAGTTGTTGATTTGCCTCTGGATATTTGTTGGTGTTTCTCTTGTAAGAGATTTCTTTGCAAGTATATTGTAATATGTTGTTGATTTTCGAATAATATATTGGGCAACTTTTGGAGTGTGGGGTGTTTCTCTCAAAAGGGTTTTCCCCACATAAATCACTGTGTTGTGGTATGTATGTTATATATGGTTTTTTAATTTTCTAAAACTATTGTAAATATCTATAAAATTTTTAAATTACCCTCCTCACAAGATTAGTGTAGGAAGTTGTTTCACTACCTTAAATTCCTTACAATGATAGGCCTTTTTTTATAGTGATGTCACAATCCTTTTTTTTTCTTGTGTTATGGGATTATCACTAATAACATGATGGAAGCCTAGCCTATTCTAGAGGTTTTTGAGAAGGCTTTTGAGAAAGATTGGAAGAACGTTATTTGTGGATCTAACTCCTTAATATTGGTTTCTCTTTTGAACAAATAAATTTTTCATTGTCAATCTAAACTTTCCCATTAGTGAAATATGAGATTGATCTCTAAGTGTGGGACCTAGAAAAGGAGATCAAACCTCTAGATTAATGGTCGGTTCCTTGTCTAATTTAAATAAAAAATGCTAAACTAACCTAACATTGATCAACTCTACTAATAGCCTATCTTATCAACTTGCCAAAGAAAAAGAGGAAGAAAGAGATTGCAAATATGTAAAGGAGGTCATCCTCCTAGATTAGAGTGGTCCTTGCTCACCAAAACACAAAGAATAAGAAAAATTATGAAAGGCTTACACAAAGATTTGATTCAAAGAATCCTACGACAAGTTTGAAGGTAAGGGTTAAAAAAATATGAGGGAAGAAGATCCACAACCAATTCATGCAACCAAAATTTACTCAACAATGATATGTAGAAAGAAGTAAATACACACTCACACATAAATATAATATATTATACATGTCCTAGATAGAGAAGAGGTAATAATATATTTTGATTCAATCTCAAGATTGAAGCTAGTTACAATAGAAGAAATGCCCAAAATGCATAATTATACTCTAAAAGTTTAGGAAGAACATCCTTTACAATAAACAAAATGTGTCATTTAGTCATCAACCAAAGAGTGAAGAAGAGACAAGAGAGGATGTGATGGGCCTAAAAACCCTAGACACCAACCTCTGCAACATCCTAACACATTGAAGAAGAAAAATTGATCTACAAATCTTGGGATCCTCCCAAACACTTGACAACACATACATTGAATATCTTATGAAAATAAGGGAATATCACCCACATATTCTACCAAAAAGTGGCTAAGAATCCAAAAAGAGGACTCGATGAGGATAAATGTATTGTGGATGCAACATTTTTTCTTCCAACATTTATCAGACCACATTACAATCACATCTCAAAATAACCTTGGAGAAGATTTGATTTCTTGAGAGTGAATACCATTGAATGGGTTACAAATGGGGTAGGTCATTGAAAATAATAAATTTATATACCTCATCTATATAATTTCATGTGGCCAACTCTTTTTCACATTCCCACCTATTTATCCTTAGTTGCACATTGTTTTAATACCTTGTCACTACAATCAAGGTTAGTAGACTTTCCATGACATGTCTAAGTTCCTTTAGGCTAATATTAAAATATTAGTAGATCCCTAATAACACCCTCTTTATAATGTTTTTCCTTAAGGGTTGTCCTTTCCTTGATGGGATCACTTCCTTATCAAGGTTAATAAGAATTAGTAACCAAAACTACTTTTCCTAGTTATAGTTCTCTCTAACCACACATTAACTTAGCAAAATATTTATTTTCATATCTTAGATTTTTTATTTTTTTTGCATTTTGGATCTTGGGGAATAGGTCTAACTATAGAAAAGGGGAAACCACAATCAAAATCACAAATGGTAATTATGACCCACATAGTGAAGTAACACAAATAGACCACTGAGAGGGGGAGGTGAATCAGTGGTAATTAAAAATCTTAATTTCTAATCAATCAAACACAAATAACTAAAATTCTTAGAGATTAAAAAACATTCACATAAAGAGGCATACAAATGTAACACTAGGTATACGAGGAAACCCACGGTGTGAAAAAACCTCGATGAGAAATGCTACTAGAGTTCACTGCTCTAATCTAGCCTCATATTGTAAATACTTTGGTTAAAAGTTTTATAGGCATTGTTAGACAATTCAGATAATCGGAAGACAAATAAGAGGGGGGGTGAATCAGTTGTCACAAATTACCGAAAGTATTAGCAATTTAAACTTTAATGCTAGAACTCAAAATAATACTAGAATAGCAGTTAATCAATTAAGCATAAACAATAATCACTGAATAAAAGCCATCCACACAACACCAATATTTATACATGGAAAACCCGATAAAAGGAAAAACCACAGTGGGAAGCCTATCCATAGTTAGATAAAACTTCTACAGTAAGTATGTGAATTACAATGAAGGGGCCTGCACTTGCAGGAAGGCCAACAGCCTAGAGCACACTGCTCATCACAAAAGGAGCCTCACTGACTACATATAAATCCAGACTACAATCCTAAGAAGTGTTGAATTGCAAAAGATAGCATCTCCTATGCCTAAGTATAGTTCTGGTTAAGCTCAATACCAGAGGACTAAATCCTCTTACATAAACCCAATTCGATCTCTAATGATCGACCAACTCCTCTACCTGAATGATATTACATTATTTGCACATTACATTCCTTGACCATGACCTTTTACATATCACTGTGATGATCTACAATGAGATCTTACATCTATATATACAAACCCTTGACCATAAACAATCAGGTTAGCCACCAGATAATAAACTAATTACATAATTATGAACCATGTCAGCCTTAGACCAAATAAATAATATCAACCATAAGACATCTCAAAAATACATCAATAGTTCCTATCCACATGTTACATTAAAGACGGTCCATAACCTAGATCAATCAAGAGCAAGTATAGGTCCACACGCTTCAGCAGTGATCTCCATCCACCAAGTCTCAAACATGATCACCAACAGCATCCTGAAACTCTATCAGAAGCTACACCAACACCACTTATGTAATTCATCAAAGATCTCCACTAAAAGCTCTCTCGGTGAAACCCTCGTCGGAACCAAAAACCAATCTTCTAAGCAAGAAGAATGGCATCCAATCACCAAACCAAAACTAACTGACCAAATATGAGTATAAGTATCATGAACAAGCCAATTCCATTACCAGATTATACTGGAGCCTGCCGGATCATGTCAGATCCAAGTTAACTAGAAACCACTTAACCTACAGGGACCAGAAGGGTGCTGGTAAAGCATCCAAACAACTAGTGTTGACATCAATGATAAAACATCAATACAACACATAATCAATTCCACCAAATGGCCAACAATCTCCCCCTTTGGCATTGATGGCAACACTAGATGTGAAAAACATCTTACCAAGAAATGCCAAAAAAGTCTCCCCCTATGGAAGACAGCCAACAATATCACCCACATATAGCTCTAAATAACTCTCCCTTTGACATTTATCATTTTCTTTCTTTATCTTTTTCACATCAATATCTCTCCCCCTTTGACATCAATGCCAGAAATCTGACAGAAATATCAAAGCAAAAACATAAGTCTCTGAATCACAAAGATGACTACTCCTCCTGAGCAGTAGCATCCCACATCAATGTCAGAATGAATAGTATCTCAGATAGTGCATGTCGGACTGATGCCTAACCGCATCAATCAAGTCTCTATCACAGGAGAAGAAACTCCCAATCTATCTCTTAGGTACTCAAATGATTCTTTGGATAAAGGTTTAGTGAAAATATCTGCAATTTGTTCTTTAGTGTTCACATAAACTAGTCTAACTTCATTTGCTTCCACCTTCTCCTTCAAAAATTTATACTTGATAGATATGTGCTTTTTTTTAGAATGAAATATTGGATTCTTTGATATATCAATAGCAACAGAGTTATCATAGTGAATAACTATCGATGCATCATAATCAACCTTTATATCCTTCAATATTTGCTTCATCCATAAAACTTGTGTATAGTTAGTAGCAGCAGCAACATACTCACCTTCAACACTTGATAGAAAAGTGCATGATTGTTTCTTGTTGATCCATGAAACTAACTTCTTTCCAAGAAAGAAAGCTCCACCAGAAGTTCTTTTTTGGTCATCAACATCTTCAGCCCAATCAGCATCTATGTATGCACATAAAGTAAAGTTATCATCCTTAGGGTACCATAAGCCATATTTTGATGTACCTTGTAGGTATCTAAAAATTATTTTCACTACAATCTCATGATTTTCTCTAGGATCACTTTGAAATATTGAAACAATACAAACAGCATCCATAATGTCAAGCCTAGTCTAAGTCAAATAAAGCAGACCTCCAATCATAGATTTGTATATTGTAGGATTTACCGATGCAGAAACATCTTTGCTTGTCAATTTCTCACTTGTAAGCATAGGAGTACTTACCGGTTTAAAATCTCCCATACCAAATTTCTTCAACAATTCCTTAGCATATTTAGTTTGACAGATGAAAATACCTTTGTTAGACTGAGTAATTTGCAAACCTAAGAAAATTTTCATCTCACCAATCATAGACATCAAAAATTCTTTCTCCATATTCTTAGAAAATTTTATGCATAATTTATCTTCACCTCCAAAAATAATATCATCAACAAATACTTCAACAATCAGTATATAATCATCAGTGATTTTATAATATAAATTACTATCAGCACCACCTTTAGTAAAACCAAGCTTCAAAAGATATTTATGCATCCTTGCATACCAAGCTCTAGGTGCTTGTTTCAATCCATATCAAGCTTTCCTTAACCTGCAAACCATATTTGTATCATTTGATAGTGAAAAACAATCAGGTTTCTCAATACAAACTTCCTCATCAAGATCCCCATTCAAAAATGCACATTTAACATCCATTTGATAAACCTTGTAGTTTTTGTAAGCAGCATAGGCAAGAAATAATCTTACAGCTATAGTCCTAGCTACAAGTGCAAAAGTCTCTCCATAATCAATTCCTTCCTTCTGAGAATATACTTTACAAATCAATCTAGCATTATTCCTTATAACTTGACCATCCTCATTCAATTTATTCCTAAAAGCCCATTTAGTTCCAATAACATTTTTATTTTTAGGTTGGGGAACCAAAGTCCATGTGTTATTTTTCTCAATTTGATCTAATTCTTCTTCCATAGCTTTTAACCAATGTTCATCTTTACATGCCTCAATTAGTGATACCAGTTCAACTTGTGAAATTAAACCTACCTCATTAGTTTCTAGTCTTCTTCTTCTCATCACTCAATTGCTTTTATTCCCAATGATTTGATCTTCAGAATGATTCAGTCTCACATGCATAGGAGTCTTCTGACTCTATGTTCCTCTTCCCTATTCTTCAGTTACTGTAGAATTCTCTGATGTTGTCAGAGTAATTGGTTCAAATCTTTGTTCTGATAAAGGTTCTATCAGTTTAGATATGATCATTTCCACTACCGGTTCCTTCTCATAAACTCTAATTTGACTTTTGTTCAACTCATCTACTTTGAAATTAGCACTCTCCATAATTCTCTTCAATCTCTTGTTATAAAATCTATATGATTTAATTTCATTATAATAACCAAGAAATATGCCTTCATCACATCTAGGATCAAATTTCCCAATAGTATCATCTCTCCTGATATAACATTTACTACGAAAAATTTTGAAATACTTAACTGTAGGTGTATTGCCAAACCATAATGCATAAGGTGTCTTACCAGTTTCTCCTTTGATATGTACTCTATTGAATGTATAAACTATTGTACTCACTGCTTCTCTCTAGTAGATATGAGGTAGATTAGCTTCCATCGATATTTTCTAGCAACATCCAAGATAGTCATATTCTTCCTTTCCACAACTCCATTCCGTTGAGGTATCCAAGGAGCAGAAATTGTCTTCTTATACCATGTTTGTCACAAAAGTTATTAAACTCACCAGATGTGAATTCTCCACCATGATCTAATCTGAAACATTTAATCTTCAATCATGTCTTAGTTTCCACTCTAGCCTTAAATATTTTAAACTTTTCAAATGCTTCAGATTTTTCTCTCAAAAAAGTAACCCACATCATTCTAGAATAATCATCAATGATTAGCATGAAATATCTATCACCATGAAAACTTTTAACTCTAGCATGACCACATAAATCAGTATGAATAAGATCAAGAACATCATTTGATTTATCTTGTATACTCTGAAAAGAGGTTCTAACCTATTTTCCCATTTGACATTCTTTACATACTGCATTATAGAGCTTCATAATCTTATGTATATCCCTAACTGCCTTAGTTGAACTGATCTTCTCAATGCAATCAAAATTCACATGATGCAGCCTTTTATGACATAGCCAACTCTCATCAATTTGTGTAATCAAACATGTCTTCTCACTAGAGTTCAAATGAAATATATTACCTTTTGTCTATGTATAGGTTGCAATCTCCAAGCCAGATCTGTTAATGATTTTGCATTTTCCATCCTTCAACTATAATTGAAATCCCTTATCTACCAATTGACCTACACTCAAAAGATTATGCTTCAAACCTTCAACATAATAAACATTGTTAGTATTGTATAGTTCCTTTTCCTTTAATCATACATGCCTTGTCATCTCCAAATCTAACTAGTCCACCATCAAATTCTTACAAAGATAGAAACTTCCTTTTATCTCTAGTCATATGATGTGAAAAACCACTGTCAATTACCCATTCATCCTTGTCTTCAATTTTAGCAGCAAGTGCCTTCTCCTCCAGTATATTCTCTTCTAGTTCAGGATCATCTTTCTTGATAGCTAGGAACACCCATTCATTCCCATTGTTGGATCCACTATCAGAGTCTTTTGTTAGTTCATCATCTGAATCAGTAATGCCTTCCTTATCCTCTATGTGGCATGATTTGTCTCTATTTTTCTTGTATTTATATTTTTTTTGATATCCATGATTAGGCTTAAATTATCTTCTAACTCTTCCTTCAAATCTTGAATTCCTTTCAGGACATCTAGATGCAAAATGACCAATCTTATTAGATGCAAAACATTTAAAAGGTGTTTTTCCTTCATATTTACTTCCTACTGGTCCTTTCAGTACTCTTCTAGCAAATAATGCTTCAAGTTTCTCAAACTCATCATCTTCTCTCTTCATATCTTCTAACTCATTTGCATATATAGCTTTCCAGTCTTGCTTACTGGTTGTAGATGTAGATGCATGAAAAGCAAGTTCAGTCTTCACAACTCCACAAGGTCCAAATTCCTCAATCTCAAAAGTAGATAATTTCCCAAGCAAGGTATCTCTGTTGACTGATGTATTAGCCATTGTTCTCAATTCATTAATAGCAGTAGCCTTCATTTTGTAAGTTAGTGGTAGGACTCTCAGGACTTTAGAAACAATTTCATCTTCACTCAAAGTTCCACCACAACATTGAATTCCTATAACAATCTCATTTACCCTTTCCATGAATGCAATAATCCTTTCATCTTCTTCCATCTTCAAGTTTTCATATCTCACCTGGTAACCATCAAGTTTAGAATCTTCACTGTAGGGTCACCTTCATTAAGAGTCTCCAACTTATCCCATATAGCCTTTCTAGATGATTTGTCTATTAATCCCATTATTTGTTGATCAGAAAGTGCACACAAGAGGGCTTCTCTTGCTCTACAATCATTCTCAAGCTCCTTGTCTAGGTTATCCAGGGGAGGATTGCCAGATCCCATATTATAGGGAGTGACACCATTTTGTGTGATCTCCCAAATCTCCTTGCCAAGACATCTCAGATGAGTCTCCATCTGAATCTTCCATATTGTGTAATTTGTTCCATCAAACCTTAGAATATCCCTTCAAAAGATAGCTCCAGAAGAACTACATCAACTTGAACTATTAGTCACCATAGGATCTTCCTCAAGCAGTTAATCTTTTAAATTTCTGATACCAATTGTTAGACAGTTCAGATAACTGAAAGACAGCTAAGAGGGGGGTAAATCAGTTGTCATGGATTACCAGAAGCATTAGCAATTTAAACTTTAATACCAGAACCCAAAATAATACTAGAATAGAAATTAATCAATTAAGCATAAACAATAATCATTGAATAAAAGCCATCCATACAACACCAAGATTTATACGTGGAAAACCTGGTAAAAGTAAAAACCATGGTGGGAAGCCTACCCATAGAAAAATAATATTTTTGCACTAAGAATGTGAATTACAATGAAGGGACTTGCACTTGTAGGAAGGCCAACAACCTAGAGAACATTGTTCATCACAAAAGGAGCCTCACTGGCTACATATAAATCCAGACTACAATCTGGAGAAGTGTTGAACTGCAAAAGATAACATCTCCTATGCTGAGTACAATTCTAGTTAAGCTCAATACCAGAGGACTAAATCCTCTTACATAAACCCAATTTGATCTCCAATGATCTACCAACTCCTCTGCCTGAATGATATTACAATATTTGCACATTACATTCCTTGACCATGACCTTTTGCATATCACCATGATGATCTACAATGAGATCTTACATCTCTATATAAAAACCCTTGACCATAAACAATCAGGTCAACCATGAGATAATAAATTGATTACATAATTAAAAACCATCTCATCCTTAGACCAAACAAATCATATCAACACATAAGACATCTCAAAAATACATCAATAGGTCATATCTTCACGTTAAATTAAATTCGGTCCATAACCTAGATCAACCGGGACCAAGTATAGGTTCACACACTTCAGCAATGATATCCATCCGCCAAGTCTTGAACATGATCACCAACAACATCTTGAAACTCCATCAAAAGTTGCACCAACACCACTTATGCAATTCATCAAATATCTCCACTAAAAGCTCTGCTGGTGAAACCCTTGCCAGAACCAGAAACCAATCTTCTATGCAAGCAGGATAGCATCCAATCACCAGACCAAAACCAACTAACCAAATATGAGTATAAGTATCATGAACAAGCCAATTCCATTACCACATTATACCAAAGACTGTTGGATCATTCCGAATCCAAGTTAACCAAAAACCACTTAACCTACCGGGACCATAAGGGTTCCAATAAATTATCCAAACAGCTAGTGTTGACATCAATGACAAAACATCAATGCAACACATAATCAATTCCACAAAATGGCCAATAGGCACAAACCCCTTATCTAAGCACCCACTTAGATGAATTACAATGAATTTTAGTTACAATTGAAACATCTTGTTACAAATGATATTTTGTAACTTTGATACATTCTGGACCTCTGCCTCTACTGCTCTCTCTATCTTAAAATATTTCATGTTTGTCTCTACTCTCTTATTCACTCTCTTCTCCCTACTACTTTACTTTGTGTTCTCTCCTCTTTTTTATGCACACACACTTACTCTTCTACACCTTCTCTCAGATATGCATCTGAATCTTTGAGAAAACTCTTATCTATTCTATTTGTTCTTCTCTCTACAACACTATTCAAAAACATTACCGAATCATCTTTTGATGGTCTCTTACTCTGTCACCAGCAACTTCCCGCCATACATGATTTAATTGCACTTCTCATGCCACTAAAAAAAATTATTTTTTTCAACCTACCCTACAGTAAGATAGCCACAATTTATAAATGTACCCTTTCCTTCTTCAAATTTAAATCCTTGCATTCACCTACTCATCTATAACTGAAGATCATGAATATTCTCAAGCCACTAAAATATTTGATCTTACATCTAATCTACAATCATCAACATTAATTGCATCCTTTTTTCTTCTTTAAATACAAATCTTTTATGATTAGATTTGATCTGGTTCCCAACTGCCATTTGATATTTTCCTGCAACTTCTCTCTGTTTGCATTTACTTGCTTTGTACATCAACAAAATCTTCTATCAATGTTTTTTTACTTCTACCCTAAGAAAACTCTTGCCATCTATCTCAACTAACCCTTCCTGAGTAGCAAAAAGATTTGATCGGACTTTCAACTACTATATCTTATATCCTTATTCATCTATTATTTGTTGGCATTAATTAATAATTCATTAGTTGGTTGAACAGAAAAGAACTCTTTGAGCAGTACAAAACCACTACATCAAAATGCTCAAATAGATGACAAGCAGCCTTCTTGTTGACACATCCACAAGCCAGCTTGGTCAACTATCCAATCAAACCATTGTGAGGACTCCAACACTTTTTTCTAGACATATGGAATGGTGTCACAACATCGTGACCTAACATTCTCTTATATCATCAAACTCTGTGAGGTTTTACTTTACTCATTTCTTCTAGCTCTGTGGGGCCTAACACAACACATGGTAGATGGTTGCAACATCATGACCTTGATCTGATGATATCACCTCTCCATGCTATAGTGCAATTTGAGTGACACATGGCAATATCTGGCTACTTTGTAGGCTAACCTTCCACTATCATATCCAAGCCATGAGGTTGTGGCATAGGAGCTTCTGTGACCATTCATAGTTAAATTGCAAGGTCCTAGCTCTCCCTCGTAGTTTTTCCTGGCCGTTGTGAACTTGCGCCTAACAGTCCATGCATCTTCATAGTTTATCCTAGTGATTAATGCTAACTATTGTGATCTTGCACCTGGCAGTCCATCGCCGCATCACAACCTCCTTTGGTAGTTTGTTCTGATGGTTGAGATCTTGCATATGGCAATTAATGTCACCTTGACGCGTACTCCAAATCAGATGGAAAAAGTATGTGAGCTATTTCTCACTTAACCTCCATACGTGTTAGAGTTATCTTGCATTAGCTAATAATTATTTATTTAATTATTAGTCTATTATACTCTATGCTTAAGCTAAACTGAGGCATTTAATAATATTGTAGGTATTTAATAATTATTCTAATTATTAAATACTCTTTGTAGACACCTAAAAGTTGCACAATGAATTGAGTGAATTTTATTCATTTAATTATTCTTAATTCTTCCAATTAATTAAATTAAGATTTAATTAATATCCCTATTCTTCTAATCGCCTATTAATTAAATTAAGATTTAATTAATATACCCTTCTTCTATCTAAGCCATTTAATTAAATATCCCCCTCTATCCATTTTAATTAAATTCACATTTAATTAAAAATATCAATTTATTCCCTTTCCCATTTTAATTAAATCTATATTTAATTAAAATCTCGTTTGCATTTAAATAAATCTAAATTTATTTAAAAATCCACCCACTTGCATTTTCCTACATCTCCCGCTTGCCTCCTAAACCCCCTTTCTAAATTCTTCTAGAACCCATCTAATCCTAATCAATTAGCCTAAACCCTTCAATCATTCATTTTCCCTAAATTTGAGGATGTCACTTCTCAAACTTGGAGGAAAGTCTTGCAAAAGCAATAAAGACATTATGTCTTCAACAAGTTAACCTTGAAAGTCTTCCAAACCATTAATGGTTAACTCAAGATTCTTACATGGTTAGAGACCTTTTGCCTAATTCAACCCTCATTTAACCCAAGGGTCTCATCAAGCATTCATTGCTTTGACCATGGTTATTCCTTTAACCCTTGCACAAGAGTTTATCCTTTGGGTAAAAGATTTATCCAATGGATAACCCTAACCTAACCTTAACCCTTACCTCCTAAAGTAACCATGAGGTCTTCTCAAGCACTTAATGCTTCTTTCAACTCCTCTCAAGCAACCTCTTGTTGACAATTGTCACCATTTCATTGGTGAGAATTGTAAATATGGATTGATTAACCTTCAATCCTGGCCCTTGATAAGATTATCCAATCTTGACCATCCATTGCCCTATTTTCCCTATAAATAGAGCCCATTCCTTCTTCAAAATAATCCAATTCTTTAGCATCATACTTATACTCAATTTTAGCAAGCATTTAACCTCTCTTTGCAATAGAAATAAATCTAATAATCATTTTAGAGGTATTTCTATCATCTTAGTTTAAATCATATAACTAGTATATCATGTTAGGATAGTATTTTTACTAATCTTGTCGTCTTATCATCTAGTTTAGTTCATTTGTTAGGATCATGCATAAATAGGATGCATTCATACTAAATTTGATATAAAGCATCCCTCATTCTTGCTTTTGTCATCCCTAAGTCACTTTGTTCAGTGATCTGAGAGCAAAGGCATTGGCTTGAGGGACCTTGTGAGATACAGAACCATGGAACACACCTTGGGGAGTTGAGCTATTCCTCATAGCTTCATAACTTTCACCAAGAGTCCCATTGGTGTGTGGGCAAGTCTTTGAATAAATTTCATAATTTTAGTTTCATTGAATTGCTTTTCCCACATACATTTTTGGTGCCCTAGATTTGATAAATGATGCCCTAGATTTAATAAATGATGTTGATAATGCCCCCTTGGGAGATGAATCAAACTCAACAGTCAGAATCCAAATCCAATTATCAAAGAAAACAATTCCAAATCAAGAAAGCATCCTAAAAACAAATTTGTCGATCTTAAACTAGCTAGAGGTAAGACTTCATCCAACCAAAATTAGGTAGTACCATCACATTGATAAAAGGTCTGCCATCTAAATGGATTCTATCAAACAAACAACATACTGAGTTTAAACCTTAAGTTGTCAAATCAAGTTTCCATATCGGGAGACTTTATCCATATCATTTGACACACTTTGTCATGGGGGTGAATCTCAACCTCTGCTGGATAAAGTCATCTTGAGTTTTTCAAATGAAGTATCTCAATCCAAATATTGAAGGAAACCATTGATCATTCATGTATGACCACTCCTCATATTTTGAGAAGAACAAGTCTTCATCACAAAACTAAGTTCAAGAGGAGACAACCTAGTCCTAGGGCCCTTATCAAAAGGAGTAAATTTCTCTACATCAACCTATCAAAAACATCAACTTTGATAATTCATATGACCATTCATCATTAAACCAAGAAATAGGAAACTCAATCAAAGGAAATAACTCCTAACATAAATCAAGATCACAATATCATGACTTCCCAATCTGATCCCATTTTTTATCAAGATCCTACCTATCAAGAATCTTATGATGATCCCCTAATCTTTTGGTATTACATCCATGATGATCCCCTTTCATCTCAAGAGAAAAGACCCATTCAACATCCACCTCCTAAGAAAGAGCATGATATCCCTTCCATCTCCTTCAATGGTCTAATTCCAAATCGAGGAAAGCACAAACTCAAATGATCCTACACCAAGTCAAGATCGGGATCAAGGAATCCTTTCATCCTCCAAATATATCTTAGGTCCTTTCATTCCAAAGTCAATCTCTTCATCCTCCAAATCCATTTTAGATCCTTTCATTCCAAAGTCAATCTCTTCATCCTCCAAATCTATCCTAGGTCCTTTCATTCCAAAGTTAGACCCTTCTTCCTCCAAATCTATCTTAGGTCCTTGCATTCCAAATTCAAACTCTTCTTCCTCCAAATCTGTATTAGGTCCTTTCATTCAAAAATCAAACTCTTCTTCCCTTCCATCCATCCTGGGTCCTTACCTCCCTCCATCTACCATTTCATCACCTCAAATGATCCATAATAAAGATCAACTAAGGAACCCATATTTGAGCTTCTTTCAACCATCTATCTAAACATCTTTCCAAAACTATTCTTCCATCATTTCCTCTATCTATTTTGGGTCCTTATGTCCAAAAATTCAATTTTCCTCTATCTCTTCATCACTTCTCGAGTTGTGTACCAACACTCATCTTGAATACATTTCCATCTATCCTCACACAAATCTTCAAATATTCTATCTATTATCCAACACCTCTTTTCTATATTTCAATCCCTATCATTCAATCCTTTGCATAAATCCTTCATCTGTAAGATAGGTGTTTGTGTCATTTTGTCACATACTTGCCCATGCTCGAATCTCATGCTCAGTCCTTTTCCTAGATATCTATTCATCAAATGCTTCAGAATCTGAGGTTGTTCCTCTTTAACATTTTCTTTTGGTTGGGATACACACTAAATCCAGAAAAGAACCACTTACCGTATCTTGGTACTGACATCTTTTGATTACTATATCTCATACACTTAATCGATTGCTCTAAAATCATTGTGATCTCTTAAATTGAAGACATGCTAGTGAAAAAACCAAAATCTTGCTTCAGCGCCACTGTAATTATCAGACCCATGTAAGTTTCATCACTTACAAGCTAATGCAAGAAAAATAAAGAGCAAAAAGAAATATCAAAAGCATGAGAAAGAAAATGAATATCAAGAAAAGAAAAATGCAATGAAATACAATATCAAAATGATTGGCTATGGGAACATGCAAGTAACTCCATTGGGGCTATGGAGGCTTGGCTGGCAATGGAGCAATATTTGTGAGATTATAGTGATAACCTCATCAGGACTATGGACGTTCACTTTTAATGAGGCTCTATCCAGGATGCTTTTGAATTCAAGGTAACTCATGTAGCTAGCCATAGTGGATTCTGAAGATTACAATGATCATATGAGCTGAAATGAACCCACTTGCACACACATGGGTAATCAAAGACTAAGTACCTTGATCCAGTTTGGGATTATTCTTCCCTTTTGAGTCGACTTCCCAGTTGGTAGAAATGTTCAGTTGAATTTTCTGGAGGTTCTAAGTGTGGGTTGGGTCTCTATCTTTGAAAATTTCAAGAACACTTATTCAGATGGTGCAAAATGTTGTGACAATATTACATATCACCTCTTTGCAAATGGAAACCTCTATTCTTCCTACCATATCTCCCATTATCCTTCCTTCAATATCCATTACCCTATCTAACTTCATCATTATCTATGATCTTGCTTCACCTCATCCATATCCTCTAATCCATATCCCTTATCCTATCTATTCATTGCTTCTATCATCCAGTTCTTTCTACAATCTTGCTTCACCTCATCCATATCCCTTATCCTATCCATTCATATCTTCTATCATCCAATGCTATCTATGATCTTTCTTCACTTTATCAATATCCTCTAATCCATATCCCTTATCCCATCTATTCATTTCTTCTATCATCCAATTCTTTCTACAATCTTGCTTCACCTTATCCATATCTTATAATCCATATCCCTTATCCTATCTATTCATTGTTTCCATCATCCAATGCTTTCTACAATTTTGCTTGACTTTATCCATATCCCTTATCCTATCTATTCATTGCTTCCATCATCCAATTTTATCTATGATCTTGCTTCATCTCATCCATATCCTCTAATCCATATCCCTTACCCTATCTATTCATTGCTTCTATCATCTAGTTATTTCTACAATCTTGCTTCACATAATCCATATCCTCTAATCCATATCCCTTTATCCTATCTATTCATTGCTTCTGTCATCCAGTTCTTTCTACAATCTTGCTTCACCTCATCCATATCCTATTTATCCATACTATCTATCATATCTATTCATTCCTTCTATCATCTAGTGCTATATACAATCTTGCTTCACTTTATCCATACCATCTATCCTATCTATTCATTGCTTCTATCATCTAGTGCTATCTACGATCTTGCTTCACCTCATCCATATCCTCTAATCCATATCCCTTATCCTATCTATTCATTACTTCTATCATCCAATGCTATCTATGATGTTTCTTCTCCTCATCCATATCCTCTAATCCATATCCCTTATCCTATCTATTCATTGCTTCCATCATCTATCACTATCTATGATCTTGTTTCTCCTATCCATATCCTATCTCTATCCATATCCCCTTTTCCATCCTTGATCTTAATCAAAACTATGGACAAAAAATCCATTTCCACCTCAATGGTTCAGTCATCCATTCATAATGTTCCTTGTCTTGCTATGCATTGGGGCAACAAAATACATCTTTCTTCTAATCCAAAAAATAAAATAAAAATTGAAATATCCAAAAACTCAAAAAAAAATTGAAATATCCAAAAACTAAAAATTGACAAAATTGACAAAATCAAATCAAAAATTGAAAATCAAAGCATGAACGCATGGACCATCCATCAAATCAATTCAACAACAGAAAAACTCTCAAAGTCTACAATCAAAATGATCACATGTCTTGTTAATCAATTCATCACTTAAAATCAACATCAACATCAACATGTCTTATACAGGGATAGGTACACTCAAAACTAGATAGATCAGTCTTATACGGGGTACTCTTTCTTTGAAACCAGACATTCCTATCAATCATTGAGTCTTGATAATCAATCCATCTATCAACATCAACATCAACATCAACATCAACATGTCTTATACAAGGATAGGTACACTCGAAACCAGACAGATCGGTCTTATACAGGGCACTCACTCTTTGAAACCATACATTCTTATCAATCATCGAACAAATCAAAACAATGACATAGATCAATATGACTGCTAGATTTTTTTTATAAGTTAGCCTTATCTTTATCAATTGATGGTAGTATATGTTTCACAAATCATAGTGTATATGTCATATCCACCCATCTGAGACATCACCAAAAATTCACAAATGCTTATCAATCCTAGACATACTTAGCGTAGTCATTGTCCTTGGTTTATTTGAATCAATTATCCAAATCATATCCCACTTGTCTTGGTGATTAGTGTACATATCCATATCGAAGTAGTATCAGCAGCAAGGGGCAAAATCATAGCCTCGCTGGGGGCATTTTGCCTTCAGTGTTTTCAACATCAGACCAAAAACATAGCAAGACAACAAGGATCAGAACAACCAACAAATGACAAATGACAATGCAAGAAGTCTAGACATCATAGACTTGAACTGATTTCAACTGAAAAAAGATCTATTTGCAAGATGTTTTAATTGACAAGAATACATTTCCAATAACATGCATGCTTACTTATGGTTGTTAATTTTTCCTTATCATATCTCCTAAGTGACTCAAGGATGTCTCAATGACTAGAGAAGCAAGGAAGGAAAGTGATGTTTTATTTGTCTTCTATCTGTGAGTGAAGTCTTTTACCATACAAATTTGTCCTATGAAGCAATTAGGTGGAATATCGCTGAGGACATTTCGTATCTGTATGGGACAAAGGTTAACTCTTGTTTTTTTAGGTAAGCAACACTCAAGTCATCTTGGTTCAATTATACCTCGATGCTTGTGTCATCTTGCAATATCAAAATCCATGTAAGTTATACTCAGGTTGTTATGGTTCAATTATACCATGAGGCTTGTATCAACTTTCAACAAATCAAGGCTCGATGATGAAAACAAAGGAAGCAATGGCACTTTGATCACAATAGATGGCAACATTGAGAACGAGAATGCATATTAAGCTTTGCATTAGCTGCGCATCATTATTATCTTAATCTTGCATTAGTATCATTATCATAAACATCTCATAAATCAAAGCAATGCATCATCACATTTTTCTTATCAAAATCATGAATCATACATTCACAACATAATCGAAATCAAGAGCATTATTATCTAAGCGTGAAATCATCCTCATAGAATCTCATACCAAAACATCATTCATATCATTCATCATTCATCATTACATCCATCACATGCATATCTATCATATCATCATGGAATCTTTCTTCACTTTCATATCTTCATCATTCTTCCAAACTATCTTCTTTCATGTCTTATACATGATATATCATTCCTGAAACTAGATGTTTTGATCAGCTCTTATATAGGATATATCATTCCTGAAACCAGATGTTTTGATCATCTCTTATACAGGATATATCTTTCCTAAAACAAGACATTTTGATCAAATCTTATACAGGATATATCATTCCTAAACCAAAACGCTTGATCATCCATGTCTTATATAGGTGGTATAATTCTTGAAACCAGACACTCAATCATCCATGACTTATACAAGAGGTGTCATACCTGAACCCAGACTTGATCTCAATCTTATCAATTCCAATCAATCTTATCAATCTAATCCATATGATCGATCATATCATTATCCCCATACATGAGCATATCATATCGACAACATGTTAGAAACATCTTCATTCATCAAATTCGCCATCTTCTGCAAAAGTCATATAGATTAAAAGAATGTCATATAGCTCATCAAAATCAAAATCGTTGCATCCATATCATATCATAAGGCACATGTGTGACCACATGTTGATCCAAAGGAAATCAATCAGAACCAATTATCAGACAGAATAAATAAATGTCCAAAGTCCCTGGATATCATATCAAAAATTAATCCAGACCCATATTGAGAAATCAATCAATCCAAGTCCCATATCGAAATCAATCAAATCAAAGATCTATATCGAAATCAAATCAAAGAGCCATATCGAAAGCATGAATATCAAGATCCATATCAAGAAATCAAGCAACATCAAGATCCATATCGCAAGCATCAAATCAGGACCCATATCAACACTTGAACCATATCGACAATCAAGATTCATACCAACGCGACCTTGGTGGACATGTGGGACATGTATGCACTATGCCCACATTAGTCTTCATCATTTCTATTAACATCATTATCGGGAGATGAATCAATTAAACTGCATTCAACAAAGTCAAAATACTCAAAATACAATTAATTCAAAAAACGCTCATAAAATCAACAAATTTTTCAAAATCATTGATTCATCTCTCAATGCAATATCATTCATCAAATCTAGGGCATCATATCGGCATTTTGACACAAGCATCATATTTGGCAAGATTTTATTTGAATCAACATGTGGTCACACGTTAACTCAAAGAGGGGCAACATGTAGACACCTAAAAGTTGCACAATGAATTGAGTGAATTTTATTCATTTAATTATTCTTAATTCTTCCAATTAATTAAATTAAGATTTAATTAATATCCCTATTCTTCTATTCACCTATTAATTAAATTAAGATTTAATTAATATACCCTTCTTCTATCTAAGCCATTTAATTAAATATCCCCCTCTAGCCATTTTAATTAAATTCACATTTATTTAAAAATATCAATTTATCCCCTTTCCCATTTTAATTAAATCTATATTTAATTAACATCTCCTTTGCATTTAAATAAATCTAAATTTATTTAAAAATCCACCCACTTGCATTTTCCTACATCTCCCACTTGCCTCCTAAACCCCCTTTCTAAATTCTTCTATAACCCATCTAATCCTAATCAATTAGCCTAAACCCTTCAATCATTCATTTTCTCTAAATTTGAGGATGTCACTTCTCAAATTTGGAGGAAAGTCTTCCAAAAGCAATAAAGTCTTTATGTCTTCAACAAGTTAACCTTGAAATTCTTCCAAACCCTTAATGGTTAACTCAACCTTCTTACATGGTTAGAGACTTTTTGCCTAACTCAGCCCTCATCTAACCCAAGGGTCTCATCAAGCATTCATTGATTTGACCATGGTTATTCCTTTAACCCTTGCACAAGAGTTTATCCTTTGGGTAAAAGCTTTATCCAATGGATAACCCTAACCTAACCTTAACCCTTACCTCCTAAAGTAACCATGAGGTCTTCTCAAGCATTTAATGCTTCTTTCATCTCCTCTCAAGAAACCTCTTGTTGACAATTGTCACCATTTCATTGGAGAGAATTATAAATATGGATTGATTAACTTTCAATCCTGGCCCTTGATAAGATTATCCAATCTTGACCATCCATTGCCCTATTTTCCCTATAAATAGAGCTCATTCCTTCTTCAAAATAATCCAATTCTTTAGCATCATACTTATACTCAATTTTAGCAAGCATTTAACCTCTCTTTGCAATAGAAATAAATCTAATAATCATTTTAGAGGCATTTCTATCATCTTAGTTTAAATCATATAACTAGTATATCATGTTAGGATAGTATTTTTACTAATCTTGTCATCTTATCATCTAGTTTAGTTCATTTGTTAGGATCATGCATAAATAGGATGCATTCATACTAAATTTGATCTAATTCATCCCTCATTCTTCCATTTGTCATCCCTATGTCACTTTGCTCAGTGATCTGAGAGCAAAGGCATTGGCTTGAGGGACCTTGTGAGATAGAGAACCATGGAACACACTTTGGGGAGTTGAGCTATTTCTCATAGCTCCATAACTTGCACCAAGAGTCCCATTGGTGTGTGGGCAAGTCTTCGAATAAATTTCATAATTTCAGTTTCATTGAACTGCTTTTCCCACATACACTCTTTATCTCTTTAGGGTTGCACATCTTTAGGGTTACTAATTCTCATGTCATATGGATTGTATTGTAACTTTATTTTTCATTCCCTCTCTAAATAATAAAAAAAAATTCAGAGCCTTTATTGTGTTTTTGTCTCCAATCTTCTCTTGTGATAGGTATTTTGCTAACAGGAGTTCTTGGGATCTCTGAAGTTGTATTTTCTTAACTTCTTCATGGTATCAGAGCCTACATCTGCTGCTGCTTATTCCTGATTTTTTGGAGGGTTTCAAGCTTTTTCAGAGTTTTTTTATTAGATTTGGGGTAGCTGTTTTGTTTTTGATCATTTTGGGCTCAAACGAACCTCACCGTTGAGCTTAGAATGCCCAGAAACCCCCCATTTCCAAATAAAAGTTGACAAATTTTGACAAATTTGGGTTCTGGACATTTTTGGCACAAATTACAAGAAATTCATTTGAAAAATCATTAAAAAAATTTTAGAGCAATTTGGGCTAAAAAAGACCTCACTGTTGGCTTCTGAAGGGAATTTCCAATCATTTTGATATATAATTCGACCTATTTCGGTGACAAGGGCATCTGGGCCATGATTTTTTCATTGGCACATTTTACGAGGCAGAAAAATCTGTACGATTGTACCTACAAATGCGTCAGAAAATTTTCGTCAAAAAAAAAAATAATAACCTTCTGTATGTTGTAACTTGGGCAAATGGAGTCGGTTTTTCAAAAACAAATAGACGTCGGAAAACTCTTTTCAAGCTCTACTCAGATCTGGAGGTTTGAACTTTTGATTTTGCTTTTTTGATGGCATTTTTTGTTGTCCAAGCCAGAGGTTTTTTTTGCACTCCAGGAGACATAACTTGAGCATCCGAACTCTGTTTTTTGAAAACTTTATATTGTTGGAAAGCTTGTTCTATGTACTTTCCAGTCATATGAGTTTTCTTTCCAGATTTTGCTCCAGGTATATTTTATTCAGTTTTTTTCTTTTCAACACTCTGGTAAATATCTTGGATGTTTCAGGTCCTGGGATCTCTTTCTCTGAGTAGGATGTCTCATTTTTTGTTGTTCTTTTTGTTTCCAGTCTTTTGTCTCTTCTAATCATTGTAGCATTTTATTTATGCAAACGCACTGAGATAAAGTGCCACCATGCATTGTATACTTGGGATCTTGCACATCTTGTGTCTTATTGTATATGCACTACATTATAAAGTCCCATGGGGGGGTTGATGTTTGCCTTTTGTTTTCCATCTACCTTTGTCAAGTGAGTGTTCCTTCCATGACATTAGCCTCATGATGTGTGTCAAGTGAGTGTTCCTTCCATGAAATTAGCCTCATGTTGTGTGTCAACTGAGTGTTCCTTCCATGATACTATGTAATTTCTCTGCACCTTCGATGTTCCTGGTTCTTCATCATGTAGTTCTTGTTGGTCATTCTTTTAGGTGTACCTATCCCTCTCCCTTTTCTACATTATAGGGAGGTTTTTCTTGTTGTTTTAATGCTTCTTTGGTTTGATTGATCAACTCTTCAGGCTTTGGTGTCTCATGCCATTTGTATCTTTGAGTTCAGTTGTTTTCCCTTGTTTGCCATCTAATTCGAGTAGTACCATTTGAGGGCACTCATGCAGATTATAGTCTTCTCTACCTGATCATGTTATATTTCAGTGGAGGTTCTTTAGATCAACATTTACTCTTCAACAGTGTTTGCAGCTATTTCATGCTTCAGTGGTGTTCTTCATGATCTTCTCTTGTTCCTATATTTTTGGAACATTCTTGTTTGGAGGCTTCTTCAGTCCTTTACTTGCTTTTTCCATCTCTTTTTGGAGTAGATTTTTTTTCCCACATGGATTTCTCTATTTCTTTGATTCATAGAGATTTGGTTGTGATTGGGTACCTCATCAGGCCTTGTTGCCGGGACCCAAATTTAATTTTGCTTCATGCATTTAGTTTTTAGCTACTCCCTAAGTTCATCTTAAGGGGGGGTGTTAGAGTTATCTTGTATTAGCTAATAATTATTTATTTAATTATTAGTCTATTATACTCTACACTTAAGCAAAACTTAGGCATTTAATAATATTGTAGGTATTTAATAATTATTCTAATTATTAAATACTATGTATCTCTTTAGGGTTGCACATCTTTAGGGTTTCTAATTCTCCTATCATAAGGATTGTATTGTAACTTTATTTTTCTTTCCCTCTCTGAATGATAAAAAAATTTCAGAGCCTTTATTGGGCTTCTGTCTCCAATCTTCTCTTATGACAGGTATTTTGCTAACAAGTGTTCTTGGATCTCTGAAGTTGTATTTTCTCAACTTCTTCAATACGTTGGTCTATAAAATGACCTGAAACCGCCCTCACATTACCAATGTAGGATTGATGGTTAAGACCAAATTATGCACCCACACGTCTGTCTTTTCTAAATGATTTTCACTCATCATCTTTCTATTTGTTCTACCAATTTGAATTCCTTCATTCTCTTTCTATCTTTTCTCAACCCCTTCCCTGCATCAAGTCTATCAATTTGTTCAATATTGACATCAATGACAATCCAATGCCAATAGTCTCCCCCTTTGACAATAATGGCAAAGGGTGTTCCTACAAATTCAAACTTCATTTCTCCCCCCGTGGAACACAAAATCATATTGTAGGCAAATCTACCAATCTGCACCAGATCTAAAAAATGAAGGATATACAACCATGGCATGTTGCAGACCTATATCTAACTCATCTTCCCATGTGCCTTACTAATATTTTTCATTTAAACTCTCTCTTTTGACACTCTAAGAAATAGTCTCCCCCTAAGGACCACAATTATTTTTCTCCATCTCCCTTGGAGCACAACCCAATTCAGGAACGTATGTTGAAAATAATGAACTCCCCCTGAATCAATACACTGTCAATTTCTTGTTCACCAGTGCTTTATCCTTTTGTGAAAGTGTTTAAAGACCTTTATGTCTTCACACCTATTATCTTTTCTATCTTAAATCCATTTGACACTTTTTCATTCAATCCATAGATTTATATATAAGGTTTTGATCTTTACAAACTATAGCTCTGTATGTTGCAATTTCCCTATATTTTTCCTTTTCCTCTTGTCCTCAAGTTAAGAACTATTGTTATGCACTTCTTCTTAGAAGGAGCACAAAAATCCCACGTCACCAAATTTATTCTTTTACTCCAACTCTAATTTGTATATTCAATCCATCCTTGCATATTCATCTCCCCCTATGTTGTAGTGTTAACATTGTTGCAAAATTGTTCATTGTCCTCATGTAATTCCATCAGTCTTTTCACTCTTATTCTACATCATACCTATTATTTTGTTGATCCAATGATTTGTATTCTTCCTTGATAAATATAGCGCATTGTCACAAAGATCTGTGTGACACAAACTACATGCTCCACTTTGTCTAACATAGATTTAGCATTGTGACAAAGATCAATCCCTTTACACATGACCTTTGTTGTAGCACTTTTATTTGCAAAGTTTGTTCTCCAATTGTTGAACATAGACACAACTAACACATGCAACTACAACCAATTATAATTTCAATGTAAACTTAAATGACAATCTTCTGCTACATGTAACCACTATCAAACCCTAATCATTTCCAAGGCGTCATTTTGCAGCTTCAAGAAACCAACTCTTTTCATTTCACACCACAATCTAAAAATCACTTTTGAGATCTTGAATAGCCATTGTTTTCTTCATATACTATCTTCACACTTATTCTTCTAAAAAATTTGGGGGTGAAGGATATTATCATGTTTAGCTTCCCTAATGATCTACATCTCCTTAAGATCTAGGGGATATTATTTATGCATGGAGTGCATAGTGCATACTCATGTTAGTCCCAATCGGTGTTGAAAGGGGAGGGGTGAATCAACACTATATCGGTTTCTTCCAAATTTAACCTTAATCAAAACTTCTATTCAAACTTAACACTTATTAGTATAAGCAACATTAATAAGAAACATGCACACATAAAATCAAACACACATGACTACCAAGATTTATCACGTGGAAACCCAAATGGGAGAAAACCACGGTGTGAGTAGAAACTCACAAAATCTACACTCTTCTGGAGTACGACCGGTGAGGAACCATCCCTGTTAGGAGATTACAAAGACACTGTAAGGTGTCAACCAGTTAAGGGATTTTATTTAAGGCCTATTAGAACCTTTACCCTATTAGAGGTAGCCTTGTTAAAGGACTTAGGATCATCATTTAAGATGTCACCCGGTTAAGGGATTTTACAAAGGGACCTATTAAAGTCCATCTGATTAAGGGATTTTATAGTTGTAGTTATTAGAAAATAATGGAGAGAATGATTTTCTATAATATCTACTCTTAGCTTAATCAAATTCAAATGAAGCTCTTTGGTTTGACAACAGATTACCCTTTCTCTGCACTCTACTAGTGCTCTGCATTAAACTTGCTATGCACTCTATTGGTGCTCTACATTCTTTCTTTGCTCTTCATACTATCTGAACTCTACACACTCTCTTCACCACTCTGCTATTCACTTAGCAGTTATGCCCTCTTCTCACCTTGCTAGATCGCCTCTCTTCAAAATTGCACTTTTATAATTTTTACGATCAAACTTTTTGGTTTTTGTCAAAAACCTTTATACCATATTTTGCCAACACATACCCGTTGATTCCTCAATAAGTTTACACCTAACACTCGGTAGATTTAAAATTCAAATCTTCTTGCACTTTCTCTACACGCTCTCCATCAATCTTGCCAGCTACTCATCCTTATCTACCTCTACAACTCATAATTTCACCAACCTCTGGGTTGTGTTTTGTCTTTTTAATGCAAACCAAAAAATCTGCACAAATCTCACCTTAACTAGTTGTTAATTGCTATAAACTTCATTAGCAATTTGTTTTGATAATATCTCACCATGACTAACTCACCTTTGGTCATCACATCTAGCTTACCAGTCACTACTCTGAGATTCTCGATGGATAGCATTCTTTAACCTATATCACCGATTCACTAGTGTAACTCTTCATCTTTTGCCATCGGTCACTGATCATCAATTAGACTGATCACCTATCTATCTAGAGTATTTGGTCATGCATAAGACTACTAAACTACAATTTGAGTCACCTCTTATGACTGCATCATCATTTCAACTGCATGTTTAAGAAACTAATCTCAACACCTATCAGATGCTTGATTGACTAGTCAGTTGCTATGTTTATCCTTCAACTGATTAGTCTTTGACCAACACACTGCTTAAGTGTGTCAATAATGCATATTAGGGAAACACTGAATCCTCCATATTGTTTGAAACCATGAGTAAACCATTGAGGTTTACCACACCTCCTTTCCTAAGAGCTTGGCTTTATTCATCGGTAAGTGTTGGTCATCAATGACAATACTAATTGATGAACTGGTTGTGCCAATACCATCAGTTATGCCAACAATCTCCCCCTTTTGCATTGATGGCAACATTTTAAACTTCTCTTTAGAAACCATGCACTTCTTCTTTTATTGTACCGATCAGCTACTCTGATTGATCTTGAGTAATGATCTTACTTCCCCTTTTCACACTCCCCCTTTTCACTAGCTTCCATTCATGATGAACCGATTGTGCCAACAATTACCAATCTCCCCCTTTGACAGCAATGCCAAAGGTGTAGTCTTAGGCATCCTATTTCACATACTGCAATGACTACTCCCCCTAATAGGAGTAGTCCATAATCATCAATCCAAATACATATAATTTTTTAGGAAATCATACCGGATTGATGTTGTTCCGATCTTCACTCACCTTAGAG
Organism: Cryptomeria japonica; assembly: GCF_030272615.1. NCBI lineage: Eukaryota > Viridiplantae > Streptophyta > Pinopsida > Cupressales > Cupressaceae > Cryptomeria > Cryptomeria japonica. Next base: position 690,951,495 of record NC_081411.1, read on the forward strand.
TATGCAGGGGAATTACCCCTAGCTTACCTCTAAGATACTCAAAAGTATCCTTTTTTAGTAGCTTAGTAAATATGTCTACAAAATGTTCCTTGGTTGGCACATATTCCAATCTAACTTCTTTTTCCTACACCTGTTCCCTAAGATAATGATATTTTATTGCAATATGCTTGGTTTTAGAGTGCATTACCGGGTTTTTTGATATGTTGATAACACTTGTATTGTCACAATGTATCACCACAAGTTTTGTCACCCTTTCTTGGATACCTTCCAAGATCTACTTAATCCATACTACCTATGTACAGTTTATTGCAGTAGCCACATACTCTACCTCAACTATGGATTGAGAGATGCAATTTTGACACAATCCTATCTCCAAGAAAGAATGCACCTCCACTAGTTCTCTTTTTTTCATCAATGTTCTCTCCCTAGTTTACATTAGTGAAGATACTTAGGTTAAAATATCCCTTATGTGGATACCAGAGACCATACTCATCAGTCCCCTTAAGGTATCCGAATATCCTCTTAACCGCCACCATATGAGTCTCTTTTGGATTTGCAGCAAATCTAGCAACCAATCCAACTACTTGTGAAGATACTTCATTAGCCTCATCATCTTTGAAAATCTTGCAACTTGTAACCATCAGAGTTCCAACAAGTTTAGAATCTTCCATTTCAAAGGTCATCAATATTTCCCTTATATATTTGGTCTGGCAAATGAATATACCATTCTTTAGCTGAGAAACTTGTAGAGCAATGAAGAATTCTATTTCACCTATCATGGACATTTCAAATTCTTCCTTCATTTATTCTACAAAATCTTTGCTCATTTCATCATCTCCTCCAAAGATGATGTCATCTACAAAAATCTTTGCAATCAGATGTTTTCCTTCTTTTCCATTCTTCCAATACAAGTTATTGTTGTCACTGGTTCTGATGAACCCTATACTTATCAAGTATGAGTGCAGTCTCTCATACGAAGCTCTTGGTGCTTTTTTTATCCCATATAGAGCCTTTTTCAACTTACATACCATATCTCTTCCATCTACTAAAGAAAACCCTTCTAGTTGCTCAATGTACACTTCTTCCTCTAGAACACCACTCAATAATGTCGATTTGACATCTATTTGGTAGACCTTAAACTTCTTGTAAGAAGCATAAGAAAGAAAAATTCTGACCCCTTCCAGTCTGGCCACCAATGCAAAGGTCTCTCTGTAATACAATCCTTCTTCCTATGCATACCCTTTGCATACTAACCTTGCCTTTTTTCTTACTACTTGACCAGTTTCATCCATTTTGTTTTTTAAATACCCACTTGGTGCCTATCACATTTTTTTTCTCCAGTCTGGGCACAAGGGTATAGGTTTCATTTTTCTCAATCTGCTCCAGTCCTTCATCCATATCCTTGATCCAGTCTTCATCTTTCAGAGGCTCCTTTGTTGTTTTGGGTTCAATTTTGGAGAGTAGACAGGTACTCTCCCTTTCTTTTCTTCTAGTCAATACTCTTGTATTCTTGTCACCAATAATATTGTCAGCAGAATGATTGATTCTAACATACCTTGGTGGTGTCGGTTTATTTATTGGAGCTTCTTCTACCGGTTGTGCAAGTTCTACTTCACATGCTTCCTCATTTGTAGCTATGCTAGGATTCTCTGCAGTAGGTTTGACTAATATAGTGTTATCGAATCCTTGATAGTCCTCTGGTTCACTCTTGTTGTCCTGTTCATTTTTCTCAAAGAACTCATCTACTCTTACATTTCCACTTTCCACAATCTTACTGGTCCTTTTGTTCAAAAATTGGTATGTTTTACTCTTTGTAGAGTAACTCAAGAAGATTCCTTCATCACTCTTAGGATCAAAATTTCTAGAGTACTCATCCCTCTTGATGTAGCACCTGCTTCCAAATACCTTGAAGTAACTCACATTGGGTGAGTATCCACACCATAATTCATAGGGAGTCTTATTTATCCCCTTCTTCACTTGTATCTGATTCAAGGTATACATAGCAGTACTCACTGCTTCTCTCTAGAAGACATGTGGAATATCCTTCTGAATCATTAGAGTCCTCACACAATCAATTAATGTTTTATTTCTTCTTTCAGCAACCCCATTTTTTTGAGGTGTTTTGGGTGCATACATTTGCCTCATAATCCCCTGTTCTTCACAGTAATTTATTAACTCTTGAGAGGTGAACTCTCCTCCTCTATCTGATCTCAAATATTTCAAACTCTTTCTAGTTCCTCTATCCACTCGAGCCTTGAGGACCTTGAACATGTGAAAGGATTTAGATTTTTCTTTCATGAATATATCCCTCATCATTCTTGAGAAATCATCTACAAACAACATGAAGTACTGGTCCCCATAGAAACTCTTAGTCCTCATAGGACCACACAAATATGTATGCACTAAGTCCAACACATTCTCAGATGAATAAGATTTGTTGTTGAAACTAGATCTGGTCAACTTTTCTAGCTAAGAATCTTTACACATAGCATTCTCAAGTTTCATAATGTCAGCCATACTTCTATTGGACTTCATTTTACTAACCTTTGCTATGCTATCAAAATTAACATGACACAATCTTTTGTGCCATAGCCAACTGTCTTCTACCTTTGTCATTAAGAAACTTCCTAAAGTGGTGTCTAGGTAGAACAGATTACCTTTAGTTTGTTTACCGGTAGCAATTAGACCTCCTAATTTATCACTTATTTTGCATATTAATTTCATTAAACTCCAACCGGTAGCCCTTATTGTTAAGTTGTACAACACTTAATAGAATATGCTTTAGCCCTTCTACCCATTAAACATCTTCACAATTGGTTTTATCATTTAGGGAAATAGATCCCTTACTTTTTATCGCACATGGAGCATCATTGATGAATCTCACCAGTCCTTCATCATAGTCCTCCATGCTAAGGAATTTGTTCCTATCGCCAATCATGTGGTGAGTGCAACCACTATCAATTACCCATTCTCCACACTGATTTGAACTAGAAGTTAGTGCCATGTCACTTTCCTTTGTGTTATCTTCCTTTACCACTACAAATGCAATCCCTTCTCTATCAGATCCTTATGATTCTTCATCGGTAACTCCTTCTTCTACAAGATAGAACTCCTTCTTTCTCTTCTGTTTGTATCTTCTAAATTTATGCTTCCTATAATTGTCAAGACATTTGGATGCAATATGACCTATTTTATTGCATGAGAAACACCTCAAGGGTATTTTACCTATGTACTTCCCTTTTGCTCTTTGCAGCCTTCTTGTAATTAGAGCTTCAAGCTCATCTTGTTCCTATTCTTTAGATAACAAGTTGTCATATTTATGAGAATGACTAGTTCTTGCAATAGAACTACTTCTGGTTTCTTTTCTTCTCATTATTGGTGCAAGTGTCATGGAAGATTTGAAGAGAGGCATTTCTGATGAAATTTACCACATCCTTTATTCATTTGTTATACTATTCTATATTCTCTCCTTCTTGCATCCTCCATCTCATCAAACTTGCCTCTCTAACTTTACACCTTATCCTTTTGTACACGAGGATCTCCTCCATAAATAGTCTTTAGCTTATTCCACATCTCATAAGTTGTTTTTAGATCTTGAATCTCAACATACTCACTATCAGATAGAGTACTAGAAATCAGTTCCATAGTTGTGATGTTATCTTGTTTCTGTTTGATCTGATCTACAGTGAGAACCCATGTAGGTTCATTGTACTCTATGCTTACATGATTCTAGTATTGATCTCCTAGGGTTCTTAGGTAGAGCTTCATTCTACCACACCATAATGTGTAGTTATCCTTAGAGAACTTGGGGCCTTCCTTTCGTATCATCTTGGATCTTTCCTTAAGTTGTTAAGCTCTTCTGAATCTAAGGACCAGGGCTCTGATACTAATTGTTAGTCCCAACTGCTGCTGAGAGGGGAGGGGTGAATCAGCACTATACCGGTTTGTTCCAGATTTAACCTTAATCAAAACTTCTATTCAAACTTAACACTTATCAGTATAAGAAGCATTAATAAGAAATATGCACACATACAATCAAACACACATGACTACCAAGATTTATCATGCGAAAACCCAAATGAAAGAAAACCACAGTGTGAGTAGAAACTTGCAAACTCTGCTCTCTTTTGGAGTATGTGTGGTGAGGAGCCATCCCTATTAGGAGATTACAAAGACACCATTAGGTGCCACCCAATTAAGGGATTTTATTTAAGGCCTGTTAAAACCTTTACCCTATTAGAGGTAGCCTTGTTAAAGGACTTAGGATCATCATTTAAGATGTCACCCAATTAAGGGATTTTACAAAGGGACCTATTAAAGCCCACCCAGTTAAAGGATTTTACTATTGTAATTATTAGAAAATAACAGAGAGAATGATATGATGTGATAGCTACTCTTAGCTTAATCAGATCCAAATGAAGCTCTTCAGTTTGACCACCGGTTACACTTGCTTTGCACTCTGCTAGTGCTCTGCATTACACTTGCTCTGCACTCTACTGGTGCTTTGCATTCTTTCTCTACTCTTCACACTATCTGAGCTTTGCACACTCTCATCACCACTCTACTATTCACTTAAAAGTTCTGCCCTCTTCTCACCTTGTTGGATCGCCTCTCTTCAAAATTGCACTTTGCAATTTTTACAATCAAACTTTTTGGTTTTTGCCAAAAACATTTATATTATATTTTTCCAACACATACCTATTGATTCCTCAATGAGTTTACACCTAACACTCGATAGATTTGAAATTCAAATCTTCCTGCACTTTCTTTGTGCACTCTCCATCAATCTTGCCAGCAACTCATCCTTATCTACCTCTACAACTCATAATTTCACCAACCTTTGGGTCATGTTCTATCTTTTTAATGTGAACTGGAAAATCTGCACAAATCTCACCTTAACTAGTTCTTAACTATTGTAGACTTCACTAGCAGTTTGTTTTGATGATATCTCACCATGACTGACTCACCTTTGGTCATCGCATCTAGCTTACCCACTACTCTGAGATTCTCGTTGGATAGCATTCTTCAACCTATATCACTGGTTCACCAGTGTAACTCTTCATCTTTTGCCACCGATCACTGATCATCAATCAAACTGATCACCTGTCTGTCTAGAGTGTTTCGGTCATGCATAAGACTACTAAAATGCAATTTAATTCACCTCTTGTGACTGCATCATCATTTCAACTACATGTTTAAGAAATTGATCTCAACACCTATCAGATGCTTGATTGACCGGTTAGCTACTTTATTTATCCTTCAACCGATTAGTCTTCGACCAACATACTGCTTAATTCTATCAATAATGCATATTAGGGAAGAATTGAATCCTCCATACTATTTGCATCCATGAGTAAACCATTGAGGTTTACCATACCTTCTTGCCTAAGAGCTTGTCCTTATTCACCAATAAGTGTTGATCATCAATGACAATACTAACTAATGAACTAGTTGTGCCAAAATCATCAGTTATGCCAATAACTCATTATTTCACCCTTCTTATTTTCCTCATCATCTGGGTTTTGTTTCCTTCTCTGAACTTGCTTGTTCTCTTTCTTCTTCTTAGTTGCAACTCCTTGAACAACATTTATCTTCTTCTTTTGTTTGACAGCCTTTATTTTATATTATTTTTCAATGTGACTAAAATTTTTGCATTTGTATCACACCATGTTCTTATTAAAAAGAGGAGTGAAGAAATTTCTACTACATTTATTTGTTCTCCTTCTATACTCGACACTCCTACAATACTGTTCTTTGTGCCCAAAGTTATTACATGTATGGCATATGGTCTTGTGACTAGCAACAGAAACAAAAGAATTTCTTGGCAGTCCAAAAACACTTCTAATTTTGTTACATGCATGATCATGTCTTATATAAGTTTTACATTCTCTTTCTATGTGACCAAGGTTGTTACATTTGTGAGAAACTACATTGATATTTCTAGAGAATGTAACTTGATACCTCTTAGACCCTTTTCTATATTCACTTGCTTTATGCCCATAACCTATGCATGAATAACAATAACCAGAGAAGGAAAGATTGTAACTCACTGAATGATTTTTCTGAACACATAGAGATCTTGTGGACTTGTTGACTTAGCTTCTTCTTTCTCTATTGAAGACCTTGGACTGTCCACTATCAACAATCTTGTTCTCTAATTTCTTCTTGTCTTCATTCTTAGCAGTAGTATCATGATAACTTAGATCTGACCTTAAAGCCTTATCCTTTTCCATCTATCTTTGCAGACACAAACTATTTCATGTTTTGACACCCCTCTAGCTATGGAGCTTTTCCCTATCTCATATCCTAAACTATTAGGATCCTTGGAATTCATTTTCTTGTTTGGCATGTCATTTAGTGAATTTGTGTTTCTTTCAAACTTCATCCTCAGCCTGAGATCTACCTTGCATCTCTCAATCTATTTCTTAAGATTTTCCACTTCATCTTCTAGCTTCTAGTACTTTTCTTTTACATCAGTCTCTAACTTCAACACCTCACTACTTCTAGTTTCTTCTAACTAATTTGTCGAGGTAGTGATGTTCTGATCAAACTCTTTAAGTTTCTTTCTCAACTGATCTTGTTCTTTTAGGGCATTTCTTGTATCTTGCATGTTCTTTATTTAATCTACCAATTTCTTCAAGAGAACAAATCAAATCTCCTTCAAGATCCACCCTAGCATTCTCTTCACCTTCTTCATCACTATCAAATAAGTTCTAATTTCTAGATTGAGCTCCACTATCACACCCTGATATTTTCTCCTCATTTTGGACCTCTTGTGCCATGAATAGATCATTTTATTTTTCATATTTACTACAGCTACTATTCGGTCCACTTTCACTGTCTCTATATCTATTAGATACTGTCTTCATCTCCCTTACAAAATTTGCTTCAACAATACTAGGCATTTCTTCATAGATGTTTCTCAACTTGTCTGATATATCCTTTGCATACTTATAGTTCATGACTTTCAAAGACTCTATATCTAACAACCCACTAAGAATAGCATTCTTGGCTTTAGTATTGCACTCATATTTTGTTTTAACATAACGATTAGTAGGAGTAGGAGGAATAGTATAATCCTTTTTTACAACCATCCAAACATTATAACCTAAGGAGGAAAAATACGTTTCCATTCTTATGCTCCAGAAGGCATATTTAATGCCATCAAACATTGGTATGCTAATAGAGGACTCATTCCTAGTCATTGTGTTCACAAAGAAAATCTACCCAAGCTGGAGAAAGCTTATCTAACAGGGAACCTAGAGCTTTGATACCAATCGAAGGAACACAGCTAGACCACTAATAGGGGGAGTGAATTAGTGGTAATTAAAAATCTTATTTTCTAATTAATCAAACACTAATAGTTGAAGTGTAAAGAGATCAAAATGCATTCACACAAAAAGACATGCACATGTAACACCAGGTATATGAGGAAAGCCCACAATGGGGAAAAACCTCAATGAGAAATGCTACTAGAGCCTACTACTCTAATTCAACCTCACAATATAAAAACTTTGGTTACAAATTTCATGGGAACCAACCCAAAGGAGCACCAACCCCTGATCTAAGAACTATCTCAGATGATTTACAATGGATTTCAATAATAATTGAAGTACCTTGTTACAAATGAGATTTTGTAACTTTGATATATTCTGCACCTCTACCTTTGTTGCTCTCTCTATCTGCAACTCTTCTTCTTTTTTGTCTTCTACTCTCTTCTTACTATTTTCTTCACTCTATGTAATCTCCTCTTTTGTTATGCATACACACTCACTGTTTTGCACCTTTTCTCAGATATGCATCCAAAGATTTGTGCAATCTCTCTCACTCCTTCTCTCAACCACACACTCTCTTCAAAACAATGAACTACCAAAAAAATAGTTTGATAGTCTCTACATCTAGCATATGAACAACTCTGCACTAAAAAACAATTAATTAATTTTATTTCTTAGGATACAAAAGGATTTGATCTTCTCCATCGTCCTTGCAGATTGTTGGCCTTCTTCTTTTTCTCAATAAATCTCACGTCATGCATCTTAATTTACTTTTCTTGAGCTGCAAAAAAATTTGATCTTTTATCTACCTTGCAGATGGTTTACCATTGGCATTAAATGCATCATTTCCATATTTGAGATATTATTCTCTACGTTCAAATTACTATCTGTAGTAACTTCACCTATACACTGTCTCTGATTACCCACCAACTAAAGATTTCAAATCTTTTTGAGTTACAAGATTTATCTTTCATTTGTTCAACAACCATCAACATTAATGTCATTCTATTCTCCTTCAATAGTTTCAAATCTTCCTGATCAGATATGATCCAGTTCCTAACTGCCATTTTATATTCTCCTGCAACTACACGATGTCAATATTAATTCACTTTTCATTAGTTGGTCGAATAGACAAAAAACAACTCTCCTTGAGAAGCAAACTTTTGCATCATACATGACACATCCACAAATTTTTTCGATCAACTGTATAATTAGATAGATGAAGAGATTTCAAATGTTTCTCCTTGGACACATGGCATTGGATCACATCATCGCAACTAAACATTTTCTTATGTCACCAGATCCTATGAGGTTGCACTTTCCTTCATTCCTTCTAGCTCTGTGGGCCTCAACACGACATGTGGTAGACTCTCACCACATCACAAGCTAAACTTCCACAGTTATCTCCAAGTTGTGAAGTTGCGGCGAGTAGCTCCTGCGACCGTTCTGTTAGGATTGATGATAGTCCCAAAGATACTGAGAGGGGGGGGTGAATCAGTATCTAACCGATTTATAGATTTTCTGACCTTATAAAATTATTTGCATTCCAAAACAATGTACCAGTAAACAATAATTAATGCAGTAGATATGAACAGTAAAGACAACATAGAAAGCACACCATAACACAAGATTTTTGGCGAGGAAACCTGGTGTGGGAAAAACCTCGGTGGGATTTGTGACCCATAATATTCACTCACTGGCCAATGAATGGATATTACTTACAATGATATGCCTCCACATGCAGGAAGGCCAACTGTCTAGAGCTCACTACTCAAATACAAAAGGAAGTCTCACTGACTTACAAAATGGATTATGAGAATCCAACATAATGTACTGCTACAAAAAGCATCTGCTATGCCAGGTTCAGTACCGGTTTAAGCTCATACAATAACCATAAACCCTGATACAAAATCTACCTTAATATTCACTCTACATATCCATCATATCTATCCTCTATATATCCTCTCTCAAAATGATCTACAAGATCTCATACTTATATATGAGTCTTATTACAATATGCCATGTCAGCTTACAAAAAGATATTACAATTAAATACAAAAGACAATAATCAAAATCCTATCAGCTGAGATGTCGATAAACATTGTTGTTGTTGTCGGTGAACTATCTGTCGATGTAGAGTTTGCCGGTGCTAGTTCCATAAGATTACAAGGTTACCATCAATGACAACACCTTCAATCACCTTTAACTACAATTAGAGTGTGCAATGCCAACAATCTCCCCCTTTGGCATTGATGGCAATGCTCATGAGAAAAATCCAAAATTGTCCCCAAAATTGAAGTCCAAAAATCTTACCAAAAATATGTGCTCCCCCTGAGTAGATGATCTCCTCTAACAATCATTTTTCTCCGTTCTACTACTCCCCCTTTAACATCAATGACAAAGGTTGTCAAAAATTGTCAAATGAGTGCAGTTTCAGCTAAAACCTTGTAATCGGTTGGTTACAATCCATAATAACTCTGCTAAAATCAAGTTCAAGCTCTGAGTAAACCTATTACTATCCTTCAATTTTACCTCTGTTCTTTGAATAGTACCAGTGAGATGATGCATTTGTTCTTCCAATGTCTTATGTCCTTGTATAAGTGCTTCAGATTTCTCTTTCCTTAGAGAGATGAGGTTATCCAACTTTGGACTGATTTTATATTTAGGCTCTTTTTCTTTTCCCTTTATTCTCTCCTTCTCCTTCTCTAACTTCTCAAGTTTCTCTTCAAATCTAGAAATTTCTTGCTCAATAATTGATATTGGTTCAGATGAACCAATGATGTTATCAACTATATTATCAATTTCTTTTGCATTTTGCTGATTTCCTTATCAATATCCATTATCAGAAGATTTGTCTTACATGTGTCTCTATATAGTTCCTTGAATTCCATTATTATTGTGCTAAGTGCCATTAAAAGAGTATCAATATGTTTCGTGCACTTCTTTATTGTTTCATCAAAGAATTTCTCTTTTTCCCTATCCATTTTCTCCTTAAATGTCTCTTCATTTATTTGTTGTACAGTCAATATATTGTCGGTAATGTACTTAGACAATGTGTCTAACTGACTCAAAGAATCCTTATTATCTACATTGCACTTGGATGCAATAAATTTAAGAATGGGAATGGTTTCATCTATAGCCTTATATGCCAATGCATTACAATCAGTAATTTTCTTAATTGAATCTAAGAGTACTTCAATCACATTTGTGGGTCTGAATTTAGACATAGAAGTATTGGATGACTATCCAATTACCTTAACAATCTCCATGTTGTCCGTGGTAGTAATCACTATGCTTGTCTCGACGTCTGGTAGGTCAGTTTATGTCTGCATTTCTACTAGCAAAGGTTTAGTCTTCACAGTAGTTGTCGGTGGCACTGTCTCTGTGTGTACCTGAAGATCAACATGTTTCTCTACTTGTTTCTCAGCCTATTTCATAGTGTCATCTGTCAGTTTTTTTGAAGGTTTTTCAGTGATATCTATTATGGTTTCTCTATATGTACCTCTGCACTATCCACTACCAATATCTCAATAGGTTTCTCTATATTCTCTGTCGTCAGTATCTATGTCTCTATTGGTTTTGTAATGCTTGCATCAACAGTATTGTCAGTATCCATGCCACTAACCAAGGAATCAATTGATTGTTCAGTATGCTCAACTTTTGTCTCAACATTTTCAATCTGTGATTCAACTTCAACATTATCAGCCAGTTGCTCAGTAGCAACATCTTTCTTCTTTCCCTCAGTGTTCTCTTTATCAACTACAATATTGACCTCCTGATTGTCTATGTTCATTTTGTACAAGATTTTAGACTCAGGGTTTGTGTCTTCATGTGGTGTTTCCACATTCTCAGTAGCTAGTGAATTATCAGTTAGTACTGGTGAAGTAACTAAAGGTGGTGGAAGCTTATCTGTCACATTTATACTAGGTAGTCCGCCTACCTTGCCTTTTCCATTGTCACGGTCCTTTTGGTATACCTTGAAGTTTTTTGGCCTCTTAAGTTCTTCTTGTTTCTCTTTCTCCACAAATAAAATGTCCCATTTATCTGATGTCTCTTCTGAGATTTCATTTACTCTACCGGCCATTAGACTTACATGTCGGTGACCACTTGAAAAGGCTGTTCTATTTGCTTCACTGATCAGTTCATCAATTTCCTCAACTGATTTAATAGGGTGAACTGCTAGCAATTTCTCAATCTTTATTTTCTTATCAAGTTCCATAATAGCTAACCTTTTAGCATCTAGCCACCTATACAAATCACTAGGCAAATCATCTACAACTTCTATCAAAACTTTCTTATAAATGTCAAGATGTAGAATGATACTATTTTCTATACTTTCTTTCTCCTCATTGGTAAATGTATCATATGATTTACTTACATTTGATAAGTTTTCATCATCTGTTATCTCATTCAGCAAGTTGTCAAGAGGTGGAATAACCTATTTTTCTTTTTTCTTTCTAGGTGTCAGCTTCTGTCAGCTTCTTAGCTAGTGGCCTCACTGAGCTTGTTGTTTCTTTCTTGCCTTCTTGGGTGTAGGAGAGGGTACCGATGAAGGTTTTCTCTTCCTATCTACTCTTTTGAACTCTGTGGGGATTTCACTGTCTGATAAAGTTCCAACTAGTGAGAGATGAGCCTCCAGTTGTAAACCTTCCAAGTCACTCTCCTTGATACCAGTGATATTCATTATGTTTTATTTTATTCCTTTAACCTTCTTTGTTGCACTTCTTATGTATTTTTCTATTTTCTTCCTCTGTTTAAGTGTTTGCACACCACTCTCTATAGTTTTAGCATTACCAAAGACTTTTTCTTCTGGTTCTGTAGGGGCTTCAAGTAGGGCTTTGGCATATGTTTCAATTATGTTCACATCAGCCTCATATCCCATCTTTGTCACCCAAATAGTTCTAGGAAGAACTGCCTCTATCCATATCTCATCTTTCTTGATTACAAAACAAATTTATTTCTCATACTTGTCAACAATACATTGTGGTAACCTTTCCCTTGTTTTCATTTTTTCTTTAAAGTCTTGGAAATAGTCTATTATTTTGTTGTCCTTGTCTGTACCCATGTTGATGGAGATATCTAACAATTTTTTTCCTACCGGTATGTCATAACCAAAGTCTTTCTTGCCTATATCAGGAACCTCTTTAGTAAGATACAACATTAAGCATACAAGAAGATTGCCAAATCTGAAAGTACCTTTCTTGTCTCCTTTTATTCTCTTCAAATTATCAATCAACTAATCTTTCAACTATTCACATATATCTATCTTAGCATCATTGTTAACCATATCATATGCACTTTTGATATATAGACTAGAAACTAAGTTCAATCGGTTAGCATGTATGGCCTTATATCCTAATATCATGCTTATGAATCTAACTTTCTCATCCTTCACATCATTAACCCTCAGGGATCTGTTGTCATGGGTTGCATCTGTTAAAGTCATCACTATGTTATTTGAAACCTTCTTATTTTTATCTGGCCTGCTACCGGTGAAGGGTAAGCCATTCACTACCGTAACTACTTCTCTAGTGATTTTGTGAATAGAGTCAAGCCAAAACAATTCACCATGAACTCTACTAAACACAATCCTTACAACTTCTTTAGGAAATTCCAGAATGTCAAGGATTTCCACAAAACCTAGGGTCTCTATAACCTTATGTTCAGGTTTTATAGTTCCATTATCATCACAAATCACATTTTTATACCTTTTCATGATTTCCTCTTAACCTAATTCCTCAATGTGGCAATGTATGTAAATTCTTGGGTCTTCTGCATATGCAACTCCCTTATGGATTTTTGAAAATGCTCTTAGGTTATCATCTTGTTTCGCTACCTCAGGGATAATCTTGAAAATTGGCCTATGGCGTTTAACCACTTCTATAATAGTAGGGTTTGCAATAAATTCAGGAGCAGAGGAGGAAGCCATTGATATATAACCTTAATCTGCCCAATAGGTTTGGATGCTTGAAAGAACACTCTTCACTTCTCGCTAAGGATTCCTTCGCTCGGGTTTTCTGTGCTCTTAGGAAATTTGAATGCTCGGTGAATGAAAAAGAGGAAAAAACACTGCTTTATAATGTCTTTTCTTCCAACAACCACAATAAATGCTTGTTGGTTAAGTGAAACTTAACACATCTGCCAGTAAAGAAGAAATCCATCTTCTTACCATCAACCGGGGTAAACTTGCATGATTTTCAATTTGTTACAATACCCCCAAAAGGTTTCTTTTCAATGGGATGAAGAATCTCTTGTCAGTGGAGTAATACTCTGTTCTACCGGTGAAGGAATAGTCTCATCAATATTCTGATCTCTCTTTCTAATCCACTATTTTGAGAATTCGTGCTTTACCTCATCTACCTTCTCTTTGCCTTTCAAACTAGGTCCTTTATTATTTGTCGGTGATGCCTTACTTCTACAAAATTTAGCAATATGTCCAATCTTGTTACAAGCATAACAAGTCACATTGTTCTTCTGAAAAGCTTTTCCATATCCTATGTCGGTATGTGTTCTGTATTGATTAGATAAGTGCCCAAATATTCCACAAACATAGAATCTTACATTCATTCTACAGTTTTCTGAATTATGACCAATTTTGTTACATTTCGAACATTGACCGGTGGGTGCATTAATGTTTTGATAGTTTCTAGATCTACACTGATTTTCTCTATGACCATACTTGTTACAGTTAAAGCAATTCCCATTAAATTTGTAAGCATTAGGTTGTCTTACCGGTTTACTGTGATCATGATTATTTGTTGTACTGGATCTTTCACCAACTTCAAATCCAAGTCCATTGGTATCTCCATTAGGTTTCTGACTTTTCAGCATATCATCAAGTTCCTCTGAACTTTTCTTGAATTTTTCTTTGTGTTGATTTGCAGTAGCCAACTCATTTTCCAAAATTCCCTTCTATCTCATAAGTTCAGTTTTATCATGTTCCATGTGAATCAGATCTGTCTTTAACATATCATTTTCATGACTGAGTCTTAGATATTCAGTTCTAGCATCATTGAGTCTCTTAGTAAAGTCATCTTTATTCTTCTTTATGTCTTCAATATCTTTACAAAACCTCATAGTCATGTCTTGCATCTCATTCCTCATAGCACTGTTTTCTTGCCTCAATTTGTTCACAAGGTCATTAAGAGTTTCCTTTTCATCATCATCACTCTACATCTTCTCATGAAGTTCTCTTCTTTTGTTTCTAGCAATAGTGAGATTTTCTTGAAGTCCTTGAATGCATTCATGTGTACTCTTCAGATCATCTTCAAGTTTGATATTCTTCAACTTTTTTGCATCATAATTTGCAAGAGTTGTTTCCAATTGCTTTCTCAAGTTTTCCATCTGTATCGGTGTCAGAATCTCCCTCAAGTTGTTAGGCTTTTGAAAATAGAGGACTAGGCTCTGATACCAATTGTTAGGATTGATGATAGTCCCAAAGATATTGACAGGGGGGGTGAATCAGTATCTAACTGGTTTATAGATTTTCTGACCTTATAAAATAATTTGCATTCCAAAACAATGTACTGGTAAACAAGAATTAATGTAGTAAATATGAACAATAAAGACAACACAATGCACACCATAACACAAGATTTTTGGTGAGTAAACCAGGTGTGGGAAAAACCTCGGTGGGATTTGTGACCCACAATATTCACTCACTAGCCAATGAATGGAATTACTTACAATCATGTGCCTGCACATGCAAGAAGGCCAACTACCTAGAGCTCACTACTCAAATACAAAAGGAAGTCTCACTGACTTACAAAATGGATTAGGAGAATCCAATATAATGTACTGCTATAAAAAGCATCTACTATGCCAGATACAATACCGGTTTAAGCTCATACAATAACCATAAACCCTTATACAAAATCTGCCTTAATATTCGTTCTACATATCCATCATATCCATCCTCTATATATCCTCTCTCAAAATTATGTACAAGATCTCATACTTAAATATGAGTCTTATTACAATATGCCATGTCATCTTACAAAAAGATATTACAATTAAATAAAAAATACAATAATCAAAATCCTATCGGCTGAGATGTCGATAAACATTATTGTCACTACTGGTGAACTATCTACCGGTGTAGATTTTGTCAGTGCCAGTGCCTACCGGTGCCATAAGATTGCAAGGTTGCCATCAATGACAACACCTTCAATCACCTTTAACTACCATTAGAGTGTGCAATGCCAAAATGTTTATGGTTAGATCATAAAATCACATCTTCCTTCATTAGCCTTTATCGGTTGTGATCCTGCACTCGATGGTTTATGTTATGAGTGATGGTTTCATCACCACTTCATAGCCTTTCTTGACAGTTTGAATTAATCATTGTGAACTTGTGCCTAATGGTCCATCACATCTTCGCAATGCTCTCTAGCAGTTAACCCAACCTATTGTGATCTTGTGCCTGGTGGTTTATGTCAACACTCTACCTACATTGGGTCATCCACATCATCGGACCAATCACCTTGTTTGCTTAATCACCTCGACCTACACTCCATGTTGGGTAGTAAAAGCATGTGAGCTATTGCTCACTTAACCTATGCTTGACTATAAATAAAAAGACTTCAAACCGCCCTTGCACTAGTAATGTGGGATAAATGATTAAGACCAAATTATGCACCTACAAATCTATCCAGTTGAATTCTTGATCTGTCATGCCCAAACTTTTGGGCTAAAAATGGAACAAAAAAAAAAAAAATTGAAACACTTAAACTCTCAAATTAATCTACATTTAAAGTGGAATCAAATAAGTCTTGTCTTAACTAGGATGAAAATAGAATTGTTTTCTAAGGTTGGTTTAATTAACCAACTCAAATAAGCGACATTAATTAATGCAGATTAATTAATCCCAAGAAGGTTGTCGCAATTTAGTTAGTTAATTTAATTATCTTAATTAAGTTGCTGCTAATTAAAATCGAGGGGTAATTAGATATCTCAAATGCATATAAATCATTCCCGACCTAAATAATGATAATTCTATTTAAAATTAATTAATAATTCTCGTTTACAAATTTTCCCCAAATTAATTTCCACTTGACGTCCATATTTAATTAAATACAAAAATTAGCTAAGAAATGTCCTTATTAAAATTCCTTGATAAAATTACGTCAATAATGCGATAAGATAACTATATAAAATTTAATAAAATAAATTTAAATAGGTCTTCTACTTAACCTCAAATATGTATAATTAATTGTATATATATCTATATGTAGAAAACATAGCATATATATAAATTATATACATATAAACAATTTGGGTAAACAATTTTTATATTTTAACCTATTTATACATGTATATTTCTTTTGATAAAAAGAACCAACTATGCCCATTAAATATTATCATGCAACTATTAAATAACCTTAAATTTTAAGTTATAATTTAAAAACTTAATTCAAATTCCCCCTCATATTTTTACATGCAAACCCTAAGTTTAAACAATTATAATAAGGACTAAAATTCAAATCCTTCTTTTATTTTTCTATGCTAAACCTAACCCGAATATGGGCTAGGGTTGCATTACTAAAATACTCTTATTATTAAAATGCTAATCTATGCTAAACCTAACCCGAATATGGGCTAGGGTTGCATTACTAAAATACTCTTATTATTAAAATGCTAACCCTAACCCGAAATTGGGTTAGGGTTGCATATTCTTTTTATTTAAAATCCTTTCTTTCTCTTTTCCTATTTCCTTATACCCTGATCCAAAT
This sequence comes from Cryptomeria japonica, assembly GCF_030272615.1. Lineage (NCBI taxonomy): Eukaryota > Viridiplantae > Streptophyta > Pinopsida > Cupressales > Cupressaceae > Cryptomeria > Cryptomeria japonica. The sequence continues at coordinate 690,968,500 of NC_081411.1, forward strand.
TTGGGTTAGGGTTTAATATTTTTTTCGTGTGTGTGTTTGTGTGTTTTGTGCAGGTTTGATGGCTAAGAGGCAGCAGCCGAAATGGGCAAGGTAGTGGTTGAAGGGAGGGGCAGAGGCATTCATGGGGAAACCACCGTGGATGCCCACAGTGGCAGCCCCATTCCGCTCACTGTGGTTATCCATAGTGGCAGCCCTGACGTCGCCCACTGTGGACACCCACAGTGGTTGCACCGACGCCGCCCACTATGGTTGCCCATAGTGGCAAACACGGCTCCGCCCACTATGGGTACCCACAGTGGTAGCGCCAATGCCACCCATTGCGAATGCCCGTAGTGGCCAGCGTGGCCTGCGGCGCCATGGGGAGGGGTAAGGGTTTCGGCCCTCCCAAAAAAAAAATTTAGAATTTTTTTTTTGTTATTTTTTTTAAATGTAATAAATATATATATATATATATGAACATATTTAAATATGTATCCTTGATTATATTTATGTGCTTTTTTTTAAATATATGTATTCTCTTAGGGTTAGGATCCCTTTTTTTTTTTTAATAAATTTATACATTAGCATGCAGGAATGTAAAAAAAGAATGTTCAGGCTGTTCATAGATAGATGAAATTTTATATTTATATTTTCTTTTCTGAAAGGATTTAATTAATCATAATTAGATTAACTTATACTTCATAGTCTAAGACTAGATCTGTATGCATTTTTTTTGTTTCTTATTTTTTTGTTTTAACAGCAATACATTTTTTTTTTACAGTAATACTAGTAGCAAGCTAAAGACTATATTTAGGTTTTAATATTATTTCTTTTGTATATAGATTAATTTTCTGCTATGTATAAACAGAAATAAAAATGATAGAATTAACTGCATCTAAATATCGCAAGTAAATACTTAAAACACATTGCATTTTTTTTATTTTTTATTTTTTAAATGACGGTAACTACAGCATTTAAATATTGCAGGAAAATACTTTAAAATCACATTGCATTTCTTTTTCTGCACCTATCATTTCTTTACAAAAATTGCAAAAATAAACAACAACAGTTTTCAGTCTAAGACATAATTAAATAAAGATAACAGCAACATTATTTTATAGAATTTAAATAAAATGTTTTTCATATATGGATGGTTTGAACACAAGTTGTCAATCTTTACAAATGGGTAAAATACCCAAATAGTTTCTCATTCCTAATGAATGAGGACTTAACTAAATAACACATCTCTTTCCTTCAAAATATTTACAATAATTACATTTTTATTTCTTACTTTCTGCAACTAAATAAAATCTGCATCTCCTAGCTTATCTTTCCAAGCAACCTACATTTAAAAATTTAAGGTTGTGGCCATGGGGTGCTCACCTTCTAGCCTAGGCTTACTAGAGGCCACCCCCGAGCTTGGAGAACCAAGTCCTAGATGGGTTACACTCAAGCAAACACAAACAAGCAAGGGGAAAACAAAACACAACAAACACATTCCCTTCCCAAGCTGAAACTTCATCACATAATGTGATGTTTTACTAGGGTGGAAGTGGACCATGTACCCTAGAGGAGATCTGTCAGATAGTAAACTCACAGCCAACTCATGGCATCCAAGAAAACACAACAAAACTTATCTTAACCCCCATATCCTTATGACCCCCAAAAGGTAAACATGTCATATTTGCTCCCCTTATGACCCTCGAATGCATAAATAGAACTATGTAGCAAGACATGGAAAAACCCTTGAGATCACTCTCATGATGAGAGCCTCTCACTCTAAGGCTGTCAAACTCCTTCCACCCCCAAGACCATTTTGCCCTCCCTAGGGTAAGATAGTCTTTTATACTCCCAAAACACAACAAAATGTATAAATAGAAATAGAAAAAGAATCACATAGAGCTTTCACAAATACAATACAAGATACAACATATACATTCAAGCATCCTACATACAGATTTTCAAATAAACAAGTAAGAAAAAACCAACCTTGAATCTGCCAAGGGTATTCTAGGGATAGCTTGGAGAAGAGTAGCCCAATCCACAAGACTTTTCTACAACACTTAGCCAAATTTTCCTATTCTCAAACTAATTTTCCTTCAAAAATTGTCCAAAATCTCCAAAGATGGAGAGTGGGTGATTAGCTCACCAAGCTTCAATCTCTAGCCTAAAAAGGCTTCTCTCACTCCTTCCAACCTCTTGGATAGAGTGAGGGACTCCCATTGGTTGGTCTTCCCTAGGTCTTACACACTCCCTAACCAAGACACCTCAAGAAGAGGAATGAAATGGGGAAAAGTAATTACACCTATCAAGAAGGTTCTCTAACCAAGGATGGCACTCCTATAGATGGAATTCGTCCATCTTGGGAAAACCACTTTTTTGGGTAGTTAAACAAGCCCTAGGGGAAGGACACATGGTCAAATTTGGCCTTCACCCATAGGTACCCCATGAGGCCTAATAAAAATGCTCTAAAACTGACTCTAGGAGTTGATTTGACCCTTAGAAAGTCCATTTAAAGTTAACCTACGGGTCAACTCTGAGTTGACCCTCCTTGTGGCTCACTATCCTAGGTTTCTTGGTACCTTCAAGGATAATTAGGAAATATAAAAATTAAACAAAAATGAATCTTTCCAAAAAGGTGACATGACAATTGCCAACACAACATACAACATAGGTGTCAAGTGACACTACAAAATAATTCCACATCACAAATACACATATGGCAATTGTCCCTTGAATGATTTAAACAATTCAATAAATACAATTTACACTCATGCAACATTTTACATTTACGAATAAAATACAATACATATGGGGTGTTGTCTCTCCAAATAGACAACCCCTAGTTTTACGAACACACATAAGCCTAGGCTTGATTTTCCATAATATTTCCATGGTCACATGGATAATTTCCTACGCATCTCAATTTAAACATTAGTACTTTCCAATAGTCTCATATAATATAAAACACATAATTAAGAGTACAATTCAATCACTCTGCATAGAATTGACATTATACAATACAATGTGCCACATATCAAAGCAATTCTCATAAGTAATTCATCATAATCCTCATATTTTAATCCATTTATAAGATATGAAAACATATTTCTAGCATCATAATAAAGTCCTACAAATCAAATAATGGCATACATCATCTCAATGTTAACCTATTCTAGGATCATATAAAATTCTATATCCATAATATATAAAAACAAAGCATCCATAATAGTTCCAACATGAAAATCACTGAGAAGCTAGGATGGGTCGGGGTAGGGCCTCACATGATCACTCTGTTCTAGCAACCTGATGGTGATCAACATATTCTCCATCTCTCCTACAAATTCCCACAACCACAACATAGAAGTGATCTAAGCATAACTTATTTGCCTCTTGAACATGGCGATCCCATGCACCACCTCATATGCCACTCGACCACACTAACTTGCCTAAACATGGTCATTTACACCACCTTGTTTGATCAGTTAAACATAAGATATCTCTCATCCATATATCCATCTCTCCTCTCATCATGGGAACTTGATTATTCTCTTTTCTTAACTTCCCTTTGTGAGTTATCTCCTTGTGGACATCTTGATCTTTTCCTTATTGATCATCATATGGCATTGTTGTAGCACCTGTAATTGTCTTTCCTACACTTCCATCCCAAGATTCTTCTTCTTTAAGTACAACATCTCATTCCTTGTGGACTTCTTGCCCAAGATAATGCTTTAGCCCAGTACTCATTAGTTATATTCACCCATCTCTATAAATTTGTACATTCTCTATCAAGCTATTGTTAGGTCCCGGAGACAACTGAGAGGGGGGAGGGGGTGAATCAGTTGTCTAATAAATTCAAATCAAAAACTTATTAACCAACTTAATACTTAATATCGGTAAACCAGTTTAGTATGCTGATAGACAGTGTTAATAGTAAATTGCTATACCGATAAGAATTAATGCATGAAACATAAACACAAAGTCATCCACAACACATGACACCAATATTTGTATGTGGAAACCCTGTAAGGGGAAAAACCACGGTGGGAAACCTTACCCACAATCAGATGATACTATTGCAGATAGTATGTGTACAAAAAGGGTCTGCACATGCAGAAAGGCCAACAACCTAGAGCTCACTGCTCAATCACAAATGGGAGTCACACTAACTACAGTTGGATGGTTAAATCCAATAAGAATGTACTGCACAAAATCGCATCTTCATATGTTGAATTCAGTACCGGTGTAATGCTGATATGCTTTTACAAAAACCTAACTTCACCTTCAAATGATGTCTTTGTGTATGCCTCTACTTTATCTTGCATATACCTTCACTTGAATCTTTTTCACATTCCACACTTGATCTTACAAATAAGATCTTACATTCATACCATACCCTAACACCAATTTGAGTAGGTCAGCTCTACAAGATATTACAAAAAACATTTTACAAATAATATAATATCTGATGCAATAACTGATTAATCATGTCATCTTAATGCATTTACAACAATAATAAATCATCTCTATAGCGTGCCATGCTGATCTGGAAAAGATAAACCTGTCGGTGTAACCCTAGATAACCTGGACCTATTTGTCGATAAAAGAAAATATGCAAATATGAATATACCAATGATTATTACTTCAAAATAAAGTGTCCACATGATGTCTTTGACATTACCAAGTGTCTTCCATGTCATTCTAGGTACAGGTGAACATTATATCCTGCCAGTTAATTATATACTAGTAACTGTCGCACAGATTACTGCTTACAGGTGAATGTTGCTGGATCTCCAAAGTAGGTGTATTTAGTAGGTGTTGACATCAATGACAAAACCATACCAAAATACCAACAATCTCCCCCTTTGGCATTGATGGCAACACAAGATGGAAAAACCATCACAGTGCCAAAACAGAAATGCCAAAAACTAACAATCTCCATATCTCCCCCTAGGAGTAACAATCTTTCATACTAATTTCTTCTTAAATGTGTTTTTCAAAATTTCTCCCCTAAAATCTCTTTTACCAAAAAGATAATGTGTTTTTCCATAGATATCTCTCCCCCTTTGACATCAAATGCCAAAGTCAAAAAGGATCAAGTTCATACAAAATACCAACCAATTCAATATACCAACTACTCCCCCTTTGAAGTAGCTTCCTCATCAAATACTGGAATAAAGATTTGCCCATTTAATTCTGCTAGTTGATGACAATCATCAACTGTCTAAGTCACTACTGGTGGTGGTATGACTCCGAGCTGATCTCTGAGATACTCAAAAGTTTCCTTAGGCAAAGGTTTTGTGAAAATATCTACAAGTTGTTCTTTAGTATTCACATAAACCAATTTTATCTCTTTTTATTAAACTTTTTCCCTTAGAAAATTTAGTTTGATAGAAACATGTTTTGTTTTAGAATGTAATACCAGATTTTTAGATATATCAATTGCAGCAGTGTTATCACAGTATATAGTAATAGGTTCCTTTCATTTTACCTTTATGTCTTTCAACATTTGCTTAAGCCAAAGTACTTGTGTACAATTTGTTGCTACTACAACATATTCCGATTCTGTTGTTGATAAAGATGTACAACTCTATTTCTTACTCAACCAAGAGACTAATCTTTTTCCAAGAAAGAATGCTCCTCCAGTGGTGCTTTTCCTATCATCCACATCTCCTGCCCAATTTGCATTTGTATATGCACATAGATCAAAATTTTCATCTTTAGGATACCATAATCCAAGATTTGTTGTGCCTTGTAAGTATCGGAAAATCCTTTTTACTGTTGATTCATGATTTTCCCTAGGATTACTCTGAAATCTAGAAACTATACATACTACATTCATAATATCAGGTCTGGTTTGTGTCAAATACAGTAAACCTCCTATCATAGATTTGTATCTAGTTGGATTAATAGGTATAGATTCATCCCTTTGAGATAATTTGTCATTTGTAGTCATAGGTGTGCTTACTGGTTTAGAGTTCTCCATCCCAAATTTCTTTAGTAGTTCTTTCAAGTACTTAGACTGACTCAAAAATATACCTTTATCAGTCTGTAAGATCTGCAATCCTATAAAGAATTTTATTTCTCCAATCATAGACATTTCAAATTCTTGCTGCATTTCAAGAGAAAATTCTTTGCATAATTCATCTTCTCCTCCAAAGATTATATCATCAACAAATACTTCAATAATCAATATTTCATCATTAGTTACTTTGTAATATAAATTGCTATCTGCATTTCCTTTAGTAAAACCAATTTTTAAAAGATACTTATCCAATCTTGCATACCAAGCTCTTGGGGCTTGTTTTAATCCATATAGAGCTTTTCTTAATCTACAAACCATATCATTGTCATCTGTCAAAGAAAATCCATCAGGTTGTTCAATATAGACTTCCTCTTCAAGATCTCCATTCAAAAATGCACATTTAATATCCATTTGTTAAACTTTGTAATCCTTGTGAGCTGCAAAAGCCAAGAATAATCTAACTGCCTCAATTCTAGCTACAAGTGCAAAGGTTTCATTGTAATCAACTCCTTCTTTCTGAGAATATCCCTTACACACTAGTCTTGCTTTATTTTTGACAACCTTACCATCTTCATTAAGTTTGTTTCTAAATACCCATTTGGTTCCAATTACATTTTTATTTTTAGGCCGAGGAACTAATGTCCAAGTATTATTTTTCTCAATTTGTCCTAATTATTCTTCCATAGCTTTAATCCAAAATTTATCTTCACATGCCTCATTGATATATAATGGTTCAATTTGAGAAATAAGACATACCTCTTCATTTTCCAATCTTCCTCTTGTCATAACTCCTTTAAATTTGCTTCCAATTATCTGATCTTCAGAATGATTCAATCTTATATACCGGGGCGTCTTAGTCTGTTGTTGTTCTTCAATTACTGTGGACTCCTCTAATGATACTGGAGTAATTGGATCATCATTATGTACCGGCGGATTTATTGTAGGTTCATTTGTCATAATTTTTTTTTCCGGTTCAGAGTATATATATCTTGAAGTTCCTCTGAATTGTTCATCAATCTTTACATTTGTACTCTCAACAATTTTTTATAATATTTTATTAAAACATCTATATGCCTTTCTCTTAGATGAATAACCAAGAAATATTCCTTCATCACTTCTAGGATCAAATTTGCCAATATAATCATCTCTTCTAATATAACATTTACTTCCAAAAATCCTGAAATACTTAAGAGTAGGAATATTACCAAACCATAGTTCATGAGGGATCTTACCGGTTTCACCTTTGATGTGAACTTTGTTGAATGCATAGATAGCAGTGCTTACTACCTCTCTCCAATACACATGTGGTAGATTTGCTTTTGATAACATACTTCTTGCTGCATCCAAGATAGTTCTATTTTTCCTTTCAACAACTCCATTTTGTTGTGGTGTCTGAGGTGCTGATAACTATCTTTTGATTCCATTCACTTCATAGAATGTATTAAAATATTTAGATGTGAATTCTCCTCCTTGATCTGATCTTAAAATTTTGATTTTCTTACCGGTTTCATTTTCAACCATTGCTTTGAATAGTTTGAACTTCCCAAGTGCTTCTGATTTTTCTCTGAGAAAAGTAACCCAACACATTCTAGACTAATCATCAATAATTAGCATGAAATATCTATCACCTTGTAAGCTTTTAGTTCTAGTTGGACCACATAAATCAGTGTGAGTTAAATCAAGAGCATTATTGGATTTTTCTGGAATACTTTTAAAACTAGCTCTAACTTGTTTTCCAAATTGACATTCCTTGCAAATTGTATTCTGAGGTTTCACAATTTTAGGTAGATCTCTAACTGCCTTAGAAGTACTAATTTTTACCATGCAATCAAAATTTACATGACATAGTCTTTTATGCCATAACCAACTTTCATCTATATGTGCAATTAAGCATGCCTTTTCACTGTTATTCAAATGAAAGATATTACCTCTAGTTTGATTACCGGTTGCAATTTCCAAACCATTTCTATTCATGATTTTGCATTTTCCATTTTTAAATTGTAACTAAAAACCTTTCTCAGCTAATTGACCAACACTTAAAAGATTATGCTTTAATCCTTCAACATGGTAGACATTGTTAGTGTTATGTTTACCATCAAGAGATATTGAACCCTTACCTTTGATTGAACAGGCTTTGTCATCTACAAATCTTACTAAACCTCCATTGTATTCTTGAAAGTTCAAGAATTTACCTTTGTCTCTAGTCATGTGATGTGAGCATCCTGAGTCAATAATCCATTCATCCTTTGATTCAGCTTTAGCTACTAGGGCTTGTTCTACCGATTGAGTAGTAGGTGTCAGTTGATCTTCTGTTATAGCAACAAAAACTCATCCATTGTCTATTAGATCCTCATCAAAATCATCAGTCACACCTTCACCAGCAATGTAACAAGATTTATCTTTGTTATTCTTAAATTGATATCTCTGATATTCAGGATTAGGCTTGTATGTTCTTCTAGCTTCTTCTCTTAGTCTAGCATGTCTATCAAGGCATCTTGAAGCCATATGACCAATCTTATTGCAGTTAAAACATTTAAAGGGTGCTTTACCTTCATACTTACTTCCAATTAGACCTTTTGGCATTTTTCTTGCAAATAGTGCTTCAAGTTCTTCAAGCTCTTCATTCTCCTTCTTGGTTTCTTCAAGTTCTCTTGCATAAAAGGCTCTCTAGTCTGATTTGTCAAAAGATGGAGTAGATGATGTCGATGCTTTGAAGGCCAAATTAGTCTTTATAGTAGCAACAGGACCAAATTCCTCAATTTCAAAAGTTGAAAGTTTTCCAATCAATGTATCCCTAGCTACTGATGTATTAGGCATTGTTCTCAACTCATTTATAGCAGTAACCTTCATTTTATATGCTGGTGGAAAACCGCTTAAGATTTTTGAAACAATCTCATCCTCACTCAAGGTTCCTCCACAACATTTGATACCCAAAACAATTTCATTTGCTCTTTCCATAAAAGTGGAAATCCTTTCATCTTCTTCCATTTTCAGATGTTCATACCTAACTCAGAAGCTTTCAAGTTTTGCAATTTTGACTGTGGAATCTCCTTCATTCAGTGTTTCCAAATGATCCCAAATAGCTTTAGCAGTAGACCTATCTAATAATCCCATGATTTGTTGATCTGATAATGCACTCAAGAGTGCTTCTCTTGCTTTGCAATCATTTTCTTCATCTTTGGCTAAAGTAGTTGGAGCAGTCTGACTAGCTACAGTAGCAGTATAACCATTCTTAGTAACTTCCCAGATGTCTTTACTGATGCAATTCAAATGTGTCTCCATTCTGATCTTCCATATCCCATAGTTGGTTCCATCAAGTTTAGGACTATCCTTCCTGAAATAATTAGTAGACATTGGATCTCCTCAAGTTGTTAAACTTCTGCAAAAAGAGGACTAGGCTTTGATACCAATTGTTAGGTCCTAGAGACAACTGAGAGGGCGAGGGGGGTGAATTAGTTGTCTAATAAATTCAAATCAAAAAACTTATTAACCAACTTAATACTTAATACCGATAAACCAGTTTAGTATGTTGGTAGATAGTGTCAATAGTAAATTGCTATACCGGTAAGAATTAATGCATGAAACATAAACACAAAGTCATCCACAACACATGACACAAATATTTGTACGTGGAAACCCTGTAAGGGGAAAAACCACAGTGGGAAACCTTACCCACAATCATATGATACTACTACCGATAGTAAGTGTACAAAAGGGGTCTACACATGCAGAAAGGCCAACAACCTAGAGCTCATTGCTCAATCACAAATGGGAGTCACACTGACTACAATTGGATGGTTAAATCCAATAAGAATGTACTGCACAAAATCACATCTTCATATGCTGAATTCAGTACTGGTGTAATGCTGATATGCTTCTACAAAAACCTAACTTCACCTTCAAATGATGTCTTCGTGTATGCCTCTGCTTTATCTCACATATACCTTCACTTGAATCTTTTTCCCATTCCACATTTGATCTTACAAATAAGATCTTACATTTATACCATACCCTAAGACCAATTTTAGTAGGTTGGCTCTACAAGATATTACAAAAAACATTTTACAAATAATATAATATCCGATGCAATAACTGATTAATCATGTCAGCTTAATGCATTTACAATAGTAATAAATCATCTCCATAGCATGCCATGCTGATCTCAAAAAGATAAACTTGTCGGTGTAACCCTAGATAACCTAGACCTATTTGCCGGTAAAAGCAAATATGTAAATATGAATATACCAATGATTATTACTTCAAAATAAAGTGTCCACATGATGTCTTCGACATTACCAAGTGTCTTCCATGTCATTCTAGGTACCGGTGAACATTATATCTTGTCGGTTAATCATATACTAGTAATTGTTGCACAGATTACTGCTTGCCGGTGAATGTTGTTGGATCTCCAAAATAGGTGTATTTAGTAGGTGTTGACATAAATGACAAAACCATACCAAAATACCAATAGCTACATTTGATCTTTGTGACACTCATGTTCTCTATCAACAAGATAATATGTTGATATCAATTAAAATCAAATACCAACATATATAATATCTTGGATTGATTTTTAGTAATTGGAAAATAAGTTGGCATAAAAGTGCTAACATTCATGGTGGCCTTCACAGGATGTTTTCCTCCTAAACGTGGGAATTGGAAAACAAGGTGGCATAAAAGTGTCAACATTCATGGTGGCCTTCACAGGATATTTTCCTACGAAACATGGGACAACTATTGTCCTAAAGCATCGATTGGGAATATTTTTATAGGTCTCACAAAACTATAATAGATGTTTCTTCAACACAACAAAACCACATACAACAATATGGATACTTACACTTCAAGTAAAACAAAGAAAATGTAAACTAATATGTACATGATTATTACAATCAACCTTTAAAATAAGTTTGAGGTTAATTAGATTAATTGAGATTGTAAGAGCTTCACAATCCAGTGTGGTAGATTAAAAGTATTAGCTTCCTTGTAATTTGTGATGATATAAGGAACACATAAAATAGCATCAAATTCAATATGTTCTCTAGGAATTTTCCTAATAGCATCCCACCTCAACACTAAGTCACCTTCTTTAAAGTTCAATTTCTAGCCTTCTTGTCAAAGTGATGTTTAGTTTGTTTTTTATGCTCCTCTAGGTTTTCCATAGTTGATTGCCTCAATTCTTTTACTTTTTTCAACTTGGCCATTCTAATGGCCATTGTATTTTCTTCTTCTAATTCTAATTTTTGAGCTAGTTCCAACAAAGGTAGATCCAAAGATAGGGGAAATATAACCTCCCTTTCATAGAAAGACCAAAATAAAATTAGAATTACCAATTTCTCTCCTGGGTGTGATTCTATCTACCCAAAGGAAAAAATGAATTATTGTGTGCTACTATCTTTAATTGGTCTCCATAGTCCTCTTCATGATTTTGATCAAATTCTTATTTTTAGACCCTATTAAACCATTACCATTTGGGTAATAATTAGTAGAAATTTAAGATACACCTTACATATTAAGGCCCAATAAGTAATTTTAAAACCAGTGAAATATTTGGTATTATTTGAAATGATGGTGTGGGGAGTTGAAAACTTTGTTAAAATTTATTCTAAAAATAAATAATAGTGGATTCAGTGGATTCCTTCAAAGGGATGGGTTTATTCCATTTGATAAAGTAGCTAGACATGATTAGTACCCACTTATGATCAACACTAGATACTACATTAATTGTTCCAATGAAGTATAGACCCCATTCAGAAAAAAGTTTATTTTCTTGAATAGGTTGAAAAAAAGGGACAAATATTCTCTTTTCACTAGTGAACAGAGCATAATACATGCATCTTCTAACCTAGGCATGACTATTCTAGAATAAGGCAATCTAGAAGTGACCAAATCTCATTATCCTTAAAGCAATAAGTCTTAGAGAAAATTGTCCTCTAGTTGATCCCTCATAGAACTCTCTAACAACTCTATCAAATTGATGCTCTTCTATACATCTCAATAGAACTCTATCCAAGTTTCTCTTGAACAAAAATCCACCAACCAACACATAAGGAATTAATAGTAATTTGAAATACTTCCTATTTGTCTTTTCCAACCCTACAAGATAATTTCCAATGGATATAAACCTTTCCATTTTTCTTGTCCAATATTTATTTATAGTTACACCTTCTTGTACAACTAAATATGAACCTTCATTTTTTGCATCTTCAACAAGTTTCTCGCAAAACCCCCTAACTACATGATCAACTTTGTAGCTTTAATGGTGACATCATATTATAAAATTTTAACTACCCGAGTAGCTTCATTTTCATGTATATCATCTCCCATTATAAAATCTCTCATGCTAGGATGAAAAACCAATACTTTGATATGATTTTTGGTAATCATATATCTAAAAAATTTGAGAGCCCTCATCATACTTTCTTCTCCATGGGTTTATATTGTTCTTCATAGTCCTTCAATGTTTGACTAAATAAAGCCAAGGGTTGTTCCAAACCTTTTTCATTATGTTGAGTAAAGACAATTGCAACACTACTTTCTCCTCCATGATTATAGAGAATAAACTCCTTAAAGTTTAAGTTCATGAGTGCTAGAGCTTGGGCAAATTATTCTTTAATTTTCTCAAATATTATTTCCCCCCTTTGGTCCATTTGAAAACAAGATCCTTCCTTGGCATTAATGTAAGATGCTTAACAACTTTACATAGTTAAGGATAAACTTCCTAACAAAATTAATCTTTCTAAGGAAAAATTGTAATTCTTTTAATGCATGGGTAAGGAAATTGTCAAGATGGTTGATGCCTTCTTGGGTCAATAGATATGCCTTCCTTGGATACTATGTGACCTAAAATATTTTCTTGGGAAACAAAAAAATATACACTTTATAGGTGTAAAGACACCCCAAACTCTCTACACCTCTAGAAAACCTTTCTAGTATTCTCGATGAGATCTTCAACAACCTTTGAAAATAATAATTTATATCATCTAAATACGCCAAGATAAATTTGTTAGTGAAACATTTAAATACAACATCCATGGCCTTATAGAAGGTTTGACTAGCATTTGGTAGACCAAAAGATATCTTCTCATATGCAAATATCCCTCACTTAGTGGTGAAGTTTGTCTTATACCTATTTTGTTCCTTCACAAAAAAATTGGTTGTAGCCTAAATAGCCATCCAAGAAGGAGAATATTTCAACACGTACCACAATTTAAAAGATCTACACCATGGATGGAGGAGGGTAGTGGTCTTTTAGGGAAGCCACATTTAGGTCTTTGAAATCAACAAAAAGCCTTATTTCTTTATTTTTCTTTCTTACAAGAGCTAACTCAGCTACCCAAGAGGAATACTTGATAAAAATAATAATATTAGACACTATGAGCTTACTAGGTTACTTTTTCATTGTGGGAACTCACTATTTGTTTGTGTTCCCAACTAATTTCCTAATTATCTCTATAAATTAGCTACCTTTAGTCCTCAAGACTCTTATATCAATGGCCAACAAATAGAAGACAATAAATTGTTCTTCTATATACTTTAGGCTTTGCTATACCTGGGGGTAGCCCTTATTACAATATCTAAAAGTTTAGCCCTTATACACGGAGATATTGTTGAAAGCAGATATATTCTCACAGTTTTATTAAGGTTTGAATAATTTTATATTAGATTAGATACACCCTAAATAATTTATATATCTTAGCACCTCGATAACATGGAACAACTTGAATAAATTAAAAGAAAATTAAATGTTGTTTTGTATATTTAGGGTTTTGAGAATCTAGGTTTTGGACTAAGAAATATTCTTATATCAATGCCTATCCAAGGAAATAGAGCCAAATACTACATCCAATTGCCTTCTTTTGACAACAAAACTTCTTATTCAAAGGAATCATGATGATATCAATGCCTTACAATGATATATATGTCTAGGAAAGGGTATAATCTACAACTCTACTTAAGGATAGTCCAATACGATAAATATTATTCCATATCTCACATAAAGCATATTTAATCCATTACTTGAATTGAAGTAGTAAATGAGATACACCAAATAGAAAATGTATAAGAATAAGTTTAAAAACCCTTAATTTCTTTTCTTAAAAGAAAAATGCACATATTCAACGAGACAATTGTAGACAACACACACATAAAGTGTTTTTCATATTAGCTCAATCTGAATAGAAAATTTTCATACACAGTTTTCCACTTACATGCAAAAAAAAAATGCAACCATGAACAGTACTTTCTTTATTGAAGATCTCTAAAAATTTCAACTAGATCCAATTTGATTATCTTTTTATTATGTTCAGGATCTTTGAGATTCATTGTACAACATTAGAAGTTCCTTTTTATAGAAAAATTGCAAAACATGTTCGCCTAGGACCTAATAACAACTTTTACAATGTTTTGATTTTTTTCTTACAAAATAAATTTAGGAACTTGTTCTCATTACAATACTTGATTTAATATTTAAAATATATAAAATATCACATTCTTACTGTAGACACCTAAAATTGTCATGTCTAATTAAATAAATATTTTATTTATTTAATTACTTTAAGCCTAATTCTTCTATTAATTAAATAAATCTTTATTTATTTAATTCATTCATTTATCCTCTTCTAGCCTTATTTCTCATTTAAATAAATACATTTATTTATTTAAATTACCCTTTTTCCTGAATTAAATAAATATTTTATTTATTTAATTGATCCCACTTCTTCTGTTAATTAAATAAATCTTTATTTATTTAATTAATTCATTAACCTTTTCTACCCATGACACATGTCATTCATCTCTTAATTCATACACTACCTCCCCCTCTCATTATTTTATTATTTCTTTTACCTACCCTCTAATCATAGCCGACCTCCTTTTACACCTCTCAATCTTATCCCTCCATTTCATATAGTGGCTTCTATATAAGGAGATGCTTCCTTCATTATCAAACCCTAACAAACTAACTACTAGATCAATTGACTACTTGGCATATGTGATCCTATTTGCAACCACATTCCGTTCTTTGTTGAGCTCTTGTGCACATAAAATCTGAGAGCAAATATATCAAGCAAGATCAATGGAGATAGGAAGAATGGAGATCCAAACCCTATTGGACATGTGATGGTATAATCTTTGTTATTTCATTTGATTTACATTGTCTTAGGTAATCTTCATATGTTATGGTGGACCTTTGTTGTGTTAGGCCAGAGTTTTGTGGTTGAATTCTTTTAGCCTTTCAATATCGTTATTATTGTTATCCATTTTCACCATATACATTTTGGCATGCCCGGTGGGACTCTTGTCCCTTTTGCATTTAACATCCTTGTTGCAGATTTTGTGTTTTGAAGTTGCAGATCTGACATTTTTGACAGCATTTTGATATTTTCGCGTCTGCGCACCTTCGGGTCATGTTTTTGATTTTCTGTCGTGTCTGTGACATCTGGAACCGCGTCTGCATCTTCGACAGCATTTTTATTTTTTTTATGATTCTAAAAATCGCGTCTATGTTCCCCAGTCGCGTCTGTGGTGTTTTTAGACGTGTCTGTGTCCAGAAGTCGCGTCTGGGTTCTGGAACCGCATCTGTGTCTTGCAGAAGCATGTCTACATAAGAGAAGCGTGTTTGTGTTTGGGGTAACCACGTCTGTGTGCGTTGATTTCTTTTTTGTAGCTTTATTGATTCAGTTTTTTTGGTCATTCAATATTTCAGATCCAGTTTATTTTGAGCTAACATCTTTAGATATAGCTAACGAAATTGGTGCAGCTTGTCTTGAAAGCAAAATCGTTTGGTTGAAGGCCCCTATTTCACAAAGTCTTTTGGATCTAAAATTTACCTAACTTGTGTGTTTGCAGGAAGGGGTGATTATTTCAAACAATCCAAACTACTAACAAATCTTTGTTGCAAGTCCTTGGCAAGGGTTTTTGATATTTTTTTATTGTGTGCTTTGTTTTCAATAGACTAGTAAACACTTCAATTGGTGCACTAAAATTAATCATTGTCTTTTGTGTCTTGAGCAATAAGCTCTTTTTGTTTAATCTTTAGAGGGTCTGTCTTCCCGTGTGGTCATTAGGACTACTAGTGAGAAGAGAACGACCCAAGTGGTAGCAAAAGAAAAGCCATCTTCTTCCAAACCACTATAAATAACTGTATTCATGGTGAAAACTATGAATAATGTGTGTTGATTAGTTCATACCGACACTATGTCTCCCCATAAACTCGTTTGATCAAAGTTATTTGATCAGTTGTAGGGCGTAGCCCCTACCAGCTGGGAGCCTTCTGTATTTATAGAGATGAAAGTGTCACATGTATGGCCACACGAGCGGATGCCCTTACTAGCACCTATTTGTTTTAGAAGCCCAAATCCTTCTAGTTGTTGGGGCAGGAGGTCGGACCTCTGGTAGTGGCCCACACACATACGGTTCTTAGTAGAGATACAAAGTTCACCACGGGGAGTTTTCATGGGGACTGATGCTTGGCTGACCCGAGAAGTGAGTGCCAAGGGTGGAGTTAGTGAGGTCAAGCATCTAAGTATCCACTCTAAATAGCATATCCTCAGGGGTAAAACCCCATGTGGGATCAACAACTATTGTCTTGGCCAACCATAAGAATTGTGCTTGACTTATTTTAAACAATCAAACATTCAAGACCAAATAGCAAAACATTGTGTCTTTTGTGTCTTCAAGTGTATGCAAAACATTTTTACATCAAACAACACACTTTTCTTGGAGTCATTTTGAGTCTAGACACTTGCAAACATTGAGTCTTCATCAACACTGTGTCCTCTTGTCACAAAAAAATAGTCAAATAGTCAGATTTGGTCACAACAAAACAACTTCATAGATTGAAAAAAATTGTACAAATTTTGCAGAAACGCATCTGTGTCAGACATAATAGTGTCTATTTTGTATAATCACATCTGTGAAGGGCGGAAACGCATCTATGTTTCCAGAATCAACATTGCAATTTACAAAAAAATCTTAGAAACGCGTTTGTGTCAAACATAATAGCATATGTGTTGTATAACCGTGTCTGTGAAGGGCAGAAACACGTCTTTGTTTCTAGAATCAACATTGCAATTTACAAAAAAATCTTAGAAACGCATCAATGTTAAGTAGAACCACGTCTATGTCAGGAAATCGTGTCTGTGCAGTATACAGGCATGTCTGTGTTCAGAATTGAAAAAAACTTTTACAGTCCAGCAAACAAACACAATCAGTTTCAGAATTCTTGAGCTTCCTAGGTTGTTTCTCCAGGTTTTCATCTAGCATTCAACCTGTCTTTGGGTCTCACAAAGTCCATCATTGCTTTACATCTTGCATTACATTCACATTTGTCTAAACTTGAGTCAAAAGGTCACTTGCTTGTCCTCATCATACTTTGTCAACACACTACGTACAACAACATTTTTCTAAGTGGTCCCTCATCAAGGTCTATCACCTTTGGGTCTCATTTGGTCTTACTTAGAGTCAAGGTCAACTTACCTCATTAAGAGAAACTATCCTCTCTTTGGAAGTCACACCTACTATACTACATACATACTTGGTCTTACACTTTGGACATTGCAAGTACATCTCAGATTCATTTACATTCCATCCAACTCTTGGTCTTCCATACTTTTTCCATTTTCATCTAGTCTCACATATCTTGATCAATACCTAGTTCATGGTTGAAACCTGTCTTCAAAAATCTAGCAGAGAAACTAAAGAGGCTCAAGAGTCCGCAAACATGAGTGTCTATGAGTATGACAATGATGTCTTTTTCAATACTGATCATAACACATTACCTGACATGGATGCCTATAGAAACATTCCAAATGTTGAGAACATGGACACTACAAACAACAATGATACACACAATGATGATATGGACAGCTTTTCAGTACATTCAGCAGATGTGGAAGAATCCATTATGGATCCCTATTTCAATTGATTGGTTGAGGAAATAATGAGGAGGGATAGACAATACTTCTTACAAATGATGGCACAAAGTGGAGCCAAGATACCTCATGATTTTGACATGTCTCAAATAATGGAACATAGGCCTTTGCAACAAACTCACTCCAACATGGATCAAAGGAGACCTAATAGTGGAGGCAATAGAGGACCACATATGGTACCTGAATCACCATCATCTTTGTTTCAAAAACCAAAGGTCCCACATACACATGGTCATGCATATGATACTCACCTTCGCAAACCATTATGGAAGTCTTATGCAGAAAGATATGCTCAATCACATACCAATGCTAAGAATCAACCACCAAAGCAATTGGATATTCAAAGGCATGCTCAAAATTTGGACACAAGGAAACCCCGTGTCAAATTTGGGGGTAACACATTAGAACATGAAATGCCTATATAGTATGGTATACATGGACAAAATAGATATGGCGTTCCTCAACATGAATCTATACCAAGTGGTCCATATATGCAGCATCACTATAGACCTCCTCCATATGAACATGTGTATGATCAATATCATCCATATATGCAACATGCTCCTCCTCCAATTGGTGCCTCAAGAATGGGGTATGGTCCAAGAAGTCGATCTCCACCTAAGAGCAATTTGGAGCAACAAATCAGGGACTTACAAAAGAAAATGGAGGACATAAATACACCGAAGCCAACATACACAATGAGAGACATATGTCCTTATCCGTTTGACAAGAGCATTCCAATTCCTCCTTTTCCTACACACTTTGTGATGCCTAAATTTGATAAGTATAGAGGCAAAGGGGATCCTAAGGCACACATAAGATAGTTTTTCACAGCTTGCATTGAGGTAGCAGCAGAAGAGACATATTTGATGAGATTATTCCCACAAAGCTTAGGCGATCAAGCTATGGAATGGTTCTCCCAACTTCCACCTAGAATTAAGTCATGGGGTGACTTAGCAGAGGCATTTATTCAACATTTCTCCTACAACATAGAGACAGACATATCAGTCACTACTTTGTGCAACACCAAGCAAAAAGAGGGAGAGTCTTTTGCATCATTTTTACAAAGATGGAGGAATCTAGCCAGCAGATGCTCTTGTGAAATTCCACAAAAACAAATGGTAGAAATGTTCACCCAGAATATTAACGAAGACATTGGCTATGATCTAAGTAAAGCTTGTTTGTCCACCTTCAAGGACGTCATTGAAAAAGGCTTAGCAACAAAGAAGGTCCTAATTGAACAAGGAATCATTAAGATATTCAAGGAAAACAAAGATGACTTTAAAGGAAAAGATAAGCCAAGATTTTGGAATAAAAACAAGAACACAGTCAATGATGGTGTTGTTGATGCCAATACAGTGCGACCCAAATTCATTTTTTCTAGATCAAGCTCTACCAACAACCAAGTGAATACTCAAACAACTTCTAGATCATGAAGGAAGTATACTCCATTGGGAGAACCACTTGAGTCAGTCTTCAAGAAGCTAGTGGCAAACAAGGTAATGACAATTCTAGATTTTCCTCCATATGAACCAAAGGTCAAACCAAATTGGTGGAATGATGATGAATATTGTGAATTTCATAAGAGCAAGGGTCACAAGACAGGAAATTGTCATCGCCTGAAGAACGTCATACAAGATCTCATTGATAGAGGTGACATCAAGATTGAAGGACACTCATCCAATCAAGAACATGAGATGTTTAAGGAACCATTCCCAAAACATGACAAGGGAAAAGTTGCAGCCACAGATGACCAAACCAACTATACTAGAGCGTCTTATAACTATGATTCAACTATCAATCACATTTAAATGGACAATTATGTCTCTACCATTATCATCAAGGACAAAAACCCTAAGAATTCTACCCAAAGACCCAAGATTGTCTTAAAAGTTGTTGAATCTTCTTCCGAACCTACTACTGAATGTCATGTTACAACCCATCAAGGTAAAATCACTTTGCAAGGTGCTCTAGCCAAAAACACTGCTTCTTCATCAACCAAGCCTAATTATGACCTTGTAGAACAATTAGGGAAGACACACGTGCTCATCTCCATCCTTGAGCTCTTACACATATCCCCCACACATAAAGCTATTCTTGACAAAATCTTGGGAGATATTGTCGTTCCTACTGATCTGACTGTGGACCAGTTTCAAGCCATGGTGGGATACCTTTTCATTCCACACTCTCTTACATTCACGGAAGCCAATGATGCCTCCGTGAGCCAACCACATAATGCACCATTACACATTGAATCCTTCATACACAAACATCGAATAAAATGAGTCCTGATAGATGGAGGAGCTGGTCTAAACATTTGTACATTGAGCACAATTAAATAATTGGGATATTCTGATAGAGCTATGAATTCTACAAACAAAATCACCATCAAGGCATATGATGATGAAGAGAATTCATCCAAGGGCACAATCACCTTACCTCTCAGAGTTGGTCCAGTTACGAAGGATGTGGTTTGTCAAGTCCTAGACCTAGATCTCACTTACAACATATTGCTAGGGCGTCCCTGGATTCATGAAATGAGGGCAGTCCCATCTAATTATCACCAATGCATTAAGCTTCCTCACAATGGAGTGGAGGTAACAGTTAACGGTGATCCTAATCCGTTCATATACTGCAATAACTTGAGATCAAAAACTGAGACCATCATTCCCAGTAATCGCGAAGCTGTTCCTTCTTCGGCATATATTGATCCTGAGTCATTAAAACCTTCGACATCAAAACAAGGTGAGCTTATAGGAAAATTTTAGGACAAGGGCTGGGGAAATACACTTTAAATCAGACCATGTACTTACAACAAGTCATGAGTTCACCAAAAGAATATGAAAGACCACATCCTAACAAGCAAGTATCCATCATGGTACTCAAATGCGACCCTACTACCTTTCAAAGATGGGGTGAATTGGAAGAGGAAGACTTATACAAAATGCTTTACAAAGACCTTGAAGATGATACACAAGATCACATCAGTCTACCATGTGAGAAATATGGCAAAGGTTTCAAGATTCTACAAAAATTTGGGTATGATGGAAAAAGCCCTCTTGGGTTACAAAAGGAAGGCATCATTGAACCTTTACAACCTGAATTGACTTTCAAAAAGAAATGCTCGAAGGGACTTGGTTTCCTGACTCCCAAGGTCCACACTCAAAGGACAGAAGAAGCCTTACAAATCAAAGCTGCCAAGATTCAACAAGAGGATCGCTATTCCACAGACTCCAACGAATGGGAATGGGGTTCAGACAAATCCTCCAGTGACTACAAGCTCACCGAGACATTCAGAGAGCCAGATGAACCCACAGAAGAAGAGGAATTTTATAAAAGATTCAAAGTTGGTCAAGAAACAACCCATGAGGATTCCACACAGTCCTCGTCTCAAGGTCCTAGGTTGAAATCACATAGGATGAGAACACCTATCCCAGAATGCACTACTAGTGATGATAATTTGGATTCGTTCACGATCGAGACTGATGAGGAGAGTGCCATCGATGACCTCGATAATTACCTTGACATACCCAAATATAACTGCATCTTCACTCTTAGCCCCGCTACCTTTGAAGACATTAAAGGCCTTCCCCTCATTCACCACCAACTCATTGACTGGGATCATGAAGGACCTGCACAGTTTGACACATTCCAAAATGATGAAGCTTTTATTGACTATCTTGGCATACAAGATGATCTTCCCCCTCGGGACCATAAAGTGGGATACACTATAGAACTCAATAGCATGGCATATTTTGGTGAGGGCATCAGACCTTCCAGTCACAAAAATGTAAAAATAAGAACAAACCAAGGGTCTTATGGAAAAAACCACACTGTGGCACTGTCTGACCCCAAAAAAGTAAAAAGAAAGGACGTATCTGAGGGTGAAAACCTCTCTGAGGCACCCGAAGATGGAAAGCTCGACATTCTCCCAGCATCATATGAGGAAAAGTCATCCATGTTGGTAGAGGAGACTATCAAAACAAACATTGGTACAGAAGAAGTTCCACACAACATATTCCTAGCTCAATCATTAACGGAGTCAGAAAGGTCAAAATTCATAAGTTTCTTCAAAGAAAAACAAATCAACTTTGCATGGTCATACATTGATATGCCTGGATTAGATCCAGATTTAGTAATGCATCATTTGACAGTTAAACTAGGGGCAAAACCAGTGAAATAGAAATTAAGAAAGATGCATCCACAAGTCGCATTATTGGTCAAAGCAGAGCTTGAGAAATTATTGGACGTCGGATTCATACGCCCAATTGATTATCCTAAATGGATCTCCAACTTAGTGGCTGTCAGTAAACCAGATCGCCGCATCAAAATATATACAGATTTCAGAGACATCAACAAAGCTTGTCCTAAGGATGAATTCCCATTACCAAATATTGACTTGATTGTCGATCTCACAGTAGGTCATGAAATGTTATCATTGATGGATGGATTCTCTGGTTATAATCAAATAAAGATCACGTCTGAGGATCAACATAAAACATCATTCACTTGTCCTTGGGGAACCTTCTGCTGGAATGTCATGCCCTTCGGGCTAAAAAATGCAGGCGTTACATATCAAAGAGCCATGACTACTATCTTTCACGATCTCATGCACGTAACTGTGGAAAATTATGTCGATGACCTCTTGGGCAAATCAATAGATAGAAATACACATTTGGACATAATTTTAGTCATCTTTGATCGGTTGGAAAAATACAAAGTAAGATTAAACCCCAAGAAATGTGTCTTTGGAGTAACCTTCGGGAAGATCCTAGGATTCATTGTATCAAAAAGAGGAATCGAAGTTGATCCAGCAAAAGTCAAGGCCATCTTGGAGATGCAACCACCAAGAAATATCAATCAACTTCAGTCTTTATGAGGGAGACTCTAGTCCATACGAAGATTCATAGCGCAACTTGCAGATAAGTGTAATCCTTTTCAGCACCTGCTACATAAAAACATCAAATTCAAATGGGATGATAACTGTGGCTTTCCAGACACTCAAAGATTATCTTCTAAATTTTCCAGTTCTAGATCAGCCTCTGTTACTATACATATCAGCTACTTCAACAGCACTGGGGGCACTCTTAGCACAACAAATTGCTGAGGGCAAAGAAAAAGTGGTATACTATATCAGTCTCACATTGGTGGGATATGAGCTAAACTACACACCAATTGAGCGTGCATGTCTCACCGTGGTCTTTGCTTCATAGAAATTACGACATTACATGCTCACTCATAAGACTAAGTTGGTTGCAAGAATCGATCCATTGAAATACCTTCTCAATAAAGCAACACTTACTGGGCGACTAGCCAAATGGGTAATGATCCTGAGTGAATTTGACATTGAGTATGTGGATAGAAAAGAAATAAAAGGACAAGCTATCACAGATCAGTTAGCAGATGCTCCCATGATCAATGATGTTCCTCTAAGTTTAGAATTTCCAAATGAATCCATTTTAACAATATCACATGCAAAGCCATGGCAATTATACTTCAATGGCTCATACACACAGCATGGGGCAGGAGCTGGCATCCTCTTTATAACTCCTCAAGGGGATTCTATACCAAAATCATACTTCTTATCATTTCCTTGCACTAATAATATAGCAGAATATGAGGCATTAACAATTGGATTACAGATTGCAGTTCAGTGGAAGATCCAGGAACTTTGTGTTTTGGGGGACTCTCAACTTGTAATCTGCAAGCAACTGATGATTACCAAACAAAGGATGAAAAATTAATGCCTTACAAACAAATGGTGGATGACCTGAAACAACATTTCACAAAGATAGACTTTGAGTAGATACCAAGAGAGCAGAATCGAGCCGTAGATGCCATGGCTACAATTGCTTCACTGATCGATCTACCTCCAAATGAGACCCGCTATGAGTTCTTGGTGGATAACCTTTTGGTTCCTTCATATGAAATCATTCCTACTGAGATGATATATGTCATCGGTCCTGAGTCCCAGTTATATGGTTCCATTTTCACATACCTTTGTGACAATACCCTACCTCTTGATCTATCCAATAACCAACATCGCACTTTCATTCACCAATCCTCTCGATATGTCATTTTAGCTGATATCCTATACTGGTGAGGTCTAGATGGCACTCTTTTTAGATCTTTAGAAAGTGATGAAGCTCAGATTGCGTTACATGAAGTACATGAAGGGATATGTGGTCCACATGCTAGTGGTCCTACCTTAGCCAAGAAACTCATCAAGACTGGATATTACTGGCCCAATATGGAAAAAGACTCATTAGTTTGTCAAGAAATGTAAGCAATGTCAAATTCATGGAGACCTCATACATGCGCCAATGCAAGAACTTCAACCAATTGTGTCTCCTTGGTCCTTTTGTCAGTGGGGACTCAATCTCATAGGCAAGATTCACCCTCCTTCTTCCAACGGTCATAAATTCATTATCACTGCCATAGAGTATTTCACAAAATGGATTGAAGCCATGCCTCTCACACAAGTCACTAGAAAATAGATTGCTACATTCATCCTCAACTATATCATTTGCCGATACGGTATTCCTGTTTCCATTATCACTGATAATGGGTGTCCCTTCAAAAATCAGGATGTTCGTGAACTTTGTGACCACTTCCATATTTCCCATCGTTTCTCCACGCCATATTACCCCCAAGGTAATGATCAAGCTGAGGTGTCTAATAAGACAATCCTTAAAATCCTAAAAAAGATAGTTGATGACGTTGGCCGTAATTGGCATATCCAACTTAATCCTACACTTTGGGCATACCGCACAAGTGTCCGCACAGCTACAGGAGCTACACACTATTCACTTATCTACGGTGCTGAAGCCATCTTGCCTATTGAGGTTGAGCTAGCCTCTTTACGAGTCTCTTTGCAAAACATTATCAGTGATGAAGACTATAGGGTCTCTCACTTACAATAACTTGAACTATTGGATGAATGAAGACAAACTATTTTTAATCATCTCAAGGCTTATCAACAATGAATGAGTCACAGCTACAATCACAAGGTCAAGCCTCACACATTTGAGGTAGGTGATTTGGTTCTCAGAGAAAACCACAAAAATTAGCAAGACAGAGAGAAGAAGGGCAAGTTCAAACCAAATTGGCTTGGTCCTTACATCATTATAGTAGCATATGGATATGGTGCATTAGCTCTCAACTATAGAAGGTGAACCTTTGGAGGATCCTATCAACAACATGCACCTTCACAGGTTTTACACATAGCTCTTCAGAGTATCCTAATTCAAAAAATACAAAAAAATTCAAAAAATTCAAAAATACAAAAAAAATTATAAAACAAAAAAAAATTGTTACTTGGTGAAAACCTAGCAAACAAGCGCCTTGTAACACAAAAAACATTCAAAAATTGAAAAAAGTACAGAGAAATAATTTCGTCCAATGGTGAAAACCACTTCGGTGGCGCCCTGGGCAAGTACCATGGTAAAAACTGGGTCACCAACGCCATGTGTAGAGACATTGCTCCTCCCTGCTTCAGGATTCCATTTCATCCTTCACTTTGCACACACTCACAACCTATTCATCCATAATAAACTTACACATTCCCATCATGGCTTGTTATTGATCTGCCCAAGATTGGTTCACCACTCATAATAAACCTCCCTTTTCACTCCTTTCCATCCATAATAAATCAGCTCCTATCTGTGGCTAAGGCAAATCCTACGTCTAGTGATGGGTGTGGAACTGAGAAAATCACATGTTTCGACGAGTACAGTTTCTTCCAACTTCCTTCAGTCTATCCGTGCACAATTTGCATTAAAGCAACATCTACATCGCCAATCCATAATAAAGTTTTGTCTTCTTCGCAATAAAGTATCAGTTTCATGGATTCAGTCAATTTCAAATGAGACATAGCAGCAACAATGGGCTTCAACAAATCAAATCTTTCAACAGACTCAGACAACATATGGTTCAGTGCTATCTATCATTTCTGTGAAAGTAAACATTGTGACCACAATCAAATAAGACTTATACAAGTGACAAGAGACACTAAACTTGACGACTACAGTGGATGTTGGTGTCGAGTCTTGGTTTTCTTTTGATTTTATCTTTTGGTGACATGTCTTTTAGCTTTTCCAGGATGTCTCTGACTAGAGATTCTATCTCCAGGATGTCTTTGACTAGAAAGGTGAGGATGGGGTATCATCACCTATTTGTATTTGTTGTATGTGGATTGTCTCTTAGTAATGCTATGACTTGTCCAAGGATATGAGGACACTATGAGTCTAGTGTGAACTGGGGCATTCCTTGTTTGTGACTGTCTTATCTCCATGCAAACAGGTACAATGACTTTCTAGGTCGAACATATGCATTGATTGTCATAACCTACTTGCCATAATAAAGCTCAATGATGATAATGCACAAGAAACTCTTTCACTTTCATATCTTCTATCTTCCATACCCATTTCTTGATTGACTTCCATCATCCTTCTTGAGTCCGCGTAGCCTACTATCACATGACTGAGTATATTGACACACCAAAAACATTTGCATTTCATGTAGTTGCACCTGCATTATCACATATTAAGCATTTCATACATACATATAAATATCACAATCACAACACATCCTGCACACAACACATGTTAGCACATTTTTCATTTTCATCATGTAAATAATCATTTGCATCATCATATTCATTTGCATTTCATACATTAACATATGCATAACATATAAAACATAAAAGAACAAAAATATTGCATTTCATTATGTACATATTTGCATCCATATCATAAGCATCACATAAGAACATCTCATCACATAGGTACGCATGCATATAGCTGCAGCAAAGAAGAATCATCTCATATATATATAAAGTGTCATGATACAATGATGTCAAAATCATATGGCTACAATCACCCGCAGGTGTCTACATCATCATACAAAATGGTACAATATTGATACATAGGGAGCCCTCTACAGCTATGATGAACTCCCTCCCTCAAAGCTGCCTGGCCTTGATGGAATCTAAACCCTCGAAGCACCCACCCCAGGATCATCCCTCCTATCCCCTCTATCTGGTGGTGGTGGAGGACCCATAACCCCACCGCTGGATGTCTGTCGTCTCCAGCTCCCTCCCGTAGCTGTCACTATCCGCGATGGTCTATGGAAGCTCCTCACCCGCTGATCAGCTGGCACTGCACCATAATAGAGATCCCACCAGTAGGAAATCTCCTCCCCTGCCTGCAGGACATAGGTGTATCCAACCCCTGTGTCCTCTGTCGCCTGCCTCCCAGCCCTGAGTGCTATCTTAGCCTTTGTGTAGAATTGAATGGCCTAGTCCTGCTCCCGCTCAGTATCTCTGAGCCACCTCCTAAGTCTATCCCTCTCCCTCTCTAGGTCCTGGATTTCATCTACCTATCCCTGGTAGATCTCCCTTAGCTCAGTCAGCTCATCCTCCTCCACCTCAGCCCCCTATGGCTCTGTTTGTGGCTCCCCTTGTACGGGTGCCTGCCCCTATGCCTGTGCCTGTACCGGTGGTTGTACCTATACCTGCCCCTGTCCCTGCACCTATCTGGGACCCTGTGCTGCTGGCACCTATAGCGGTAATCCACCGCGACCCCTCACCACCTGAACCTGTCTGTCCTCTCCACCCTCCCTCCACAGTGCCACCCTCCTCTCTCCAACTTCCCCCCTCCTCCTCCATTGGCCTCTACCCCCATCATCTCCATCATCATCACTATCCCCACCACCATCTCCATCTAGTGGCTCTCCTAGATCTGTCAAGCATGGGAATGGATGCTCGACCCAATATGCTGTGTACTCTACATCCATCCTGACATTCTCAATCTCTGGCCATATATCCCAGGGTAGGGGCATCATCTCCACTAGCTATGTAACAGCTTGATCATATGATAATAGTGGCCCAAACTGCGCCTGATCCTTGACCGTCTGTGCATACATGCCTGAACCCCGTGGCATCCACTGGATCCTACCAAACTGCCTGCCCACCCTGTCAACTAGCTGCCTCTCCAGTACATAGGGCACCCACCCAATCAGATACCTACTCCAGAAGGTGTAGGGTATCTCTACTACATCATCCTCCCACTACTCGCATCCCAAGTATGACCTCCATATAACCATATCAATATCATCTATAACCCACTGCCAGTGCTCCAACCTGCCAATCCGTGGCTACGAGGTGATCATATTGTACAAATGCACGAAACTGTGCCATGACCTCTGCCCCTGAAGTGTATTGGTCACATCATCGGTAGATGCTCATAGGCCCACACCTATAACAATGTGACCCCGCAGCCCAATCCCACTGATCCATGGTACACAAACTAATGTAGCTCATAATATAGGTGCGCCAGCACGCATAGTCCGCAGGCATATCTGGTGTGCTATGTCACCAGTGTCTCTAATGTGCTCCCCCAGCCCACAGCCAACCCTCGTGTCGCTCTATCCGGACACAAGAACCCACTGATCGCTCCTCCTACCACTGCTGGTAGTGCCAATCCTATCTGTGTCATGGTATCCCATGCCACATGCCCTGCCCTCATCTCCAATCCTGGATCCCGTAACACTCGTCTCAGGGCCTCCCTGTCTCCATCTCGATCATAGGGAATTAGCTCCCCATCGATCGGTATTCTCAACATCCTATATACATCCTCTAGGGTGACTGTCATCTCACCCATTGGCAAATGAAACGTGCAAGTCTCAGAGTGCCACCTCTCCGCCAGTGCAGTCAACAGTCCCATGTTCACCTGAAACTCAGGCACATACAGAATATGTCTCAGACCCATAGCCTCAATAGTAGCTCTATCCTTGAATTTCAACTCAGGTCACAACCTCTGAGTCGATGGGAATCTATCCCGTGACTCCAACATAGGCAAATACTCCTGCAGTCAAGCAAATCAATCATGTCAGTCATAGTGGCATTCACTGTTCATCACAAAATGCTACTTTTTATCTAAGTGCATATGGTACTCTAATCTAGTAACACTCACTGTTCATCACAAAGTGTTGCTTCTATCCTAGTGGTACTCCCTGTTCATCACAAAGTACTACGTGTTCGGCACTTCGTGTTCATCACAAAGTGTTGCTCACATTTGCACTCCCTGTTCATCACAAAGTGCTACTCACATTTGCACTCACTGTTCATCATAAAGTGCTACTCATATTTTAGTACTCCCTGTTCATCACAAAGTACTATGTCTTGGTACTCACTGTTCATCACAAAGTGCCTTGATCTATCCTATCCTAGGGCCTCTGCTTGAGTGAATCCTCTTGAGTAGTTTCCTAATTGGCAACATATGTTCTATCACAGAATTGTCAATCCTAGCCCTATTTGCTATTCTAGTCTTCCCTAGAGGACCTGCTTGAGTGTATCCTCTCAGCAGCTTATCCAATCGATAGCATATGTTCATCATAGAACTGTCGATTTGACCTTGAAGACATAAACGCGCTTTCCTGACATAAACACGCTTAGAGACAGCATAAACGTGCTTGTTTTACACAGACACACCTAAAGCACATAGACATGCCTATGCTCTGCATAGACGCACCTGGATGACACAAACGTGCCTACCTAGCATAGACGCGCCTGCACAGCACAGACATGGCTGCATTCTGCACAGACGCGTTTTCCAGCACAGACGCCCTGGCACAAACACAGACGCGCCTAGTGAGCATAGACGTGCCTGGCACCAACACAAACATGCCTGGATGTTTTTGACATTTTTTGGACCCTAACCTAGAGCGCATTTATAACCCTATCTAGCATGCATTAATGACAACAATAAATGCAACAAAGTACAAGGAGGTTTTACGATACTTACCGGCTCTCCTACATCTGATGGCCTCTGATATCAGCGAATGCGATCAAATTTGTGAATCAAAGCCATCGTTGTTGACTGCTACTACTCTATTTTTGCTCTACACTCTACTCTTGTGGATGTGTGGATGACAATGAGGATGTATTTTGCCTCATGGTTTATCTTATAGACTACCCTAGCCCTAGCCCTCGTCTCCCGAGTCAGTCTTCATTATCCCATGACTCTGTCACTTTATCCGGTCAGTCCATTCTAGCCTTTCTTTCTTATCGAGAGATTGTATGTGGTCTTTTCACACATTTTCATCCAATCTCTCAAGGGGGCATATCATTCCCATCTTGGGGCAACTCTGTATCAGTTCATCTGATCTTCTTTGAAACAACGCGACAAGCCGCATTGTCTCAAAGAGGGGCAAAATGTAGACACCTAAAATTGTCATGTCTAATTAAATAAATATTTTATTTATTTAATTACTTTAAGCCTAATTCTTCTATTAATTAAATAAATCTTTATTTATTTAATTCATTCATTTATCCTCTTCTAGCCTTATTTCTCATTTAAATAAATACATTTATTTATTTAAATTACCCTTTTTCCTGAATTAAATAAATATTTTATTTATTTAATTGATCCCACTTCTTCTGTTAATTAAATAAATCTTTATTTATTTAATTAATTCATTAACCTTTTCTACCCATGACACATGTCATTCATCTCTTAATTCATACACTACCTCCCCCTCTCATTATTTTATTATTTCTTTTATCTACCCTCTAATCATAGCCGACCTCCTTTTACACCTCTCAATCGTATCCCTCCATTTCATATAGTGGCTTCTATATAAGGAGATGCTTCCTTCATTATCAAACCCTAACTAACTAACTACTTGATCAATTGACTACTTGGCATATGTGATCCTACTTGCAACCACATTTTGTTCTTTGTTCAGCTCTTGTGCACATAAAATTTGAGAGCAAATATATCAAGAAAGATCAATGGAGATAGGAAGAATGGAGATCCAAACCCTATTGGACATGTGATGGTATAATCTTTTTGATTTCATTTGATTTACATTGTCTTAGGTAATCTTCATATGTTATGGTGGATCTTTGTTGTGTTAGGCTAGGGTTTTGTGGTTGAATTCATTTAGCCTTTCAATATCGTTATTATTGTTATCCATTTTCACCATATACACTTACTAATGTAGTGCTCTAATCCTAATGCTTGATCCATTTGCATAGGTCAAAATGTTGCACCACTTCAAAATTGTCAAAAACTAGGTCATTTCTTGAGTTAGATTTGATTAGATTGAAATACAATGAATATCTAAAATGCAAATATGCCCAATTCTCCATACCTCTCATTCCTTTCCACATATGCCCTCTCATCAAGCCATTTGAACTCTTGAATTTTGATAATTTTGTAATTAAGACTAACATATTTTACATCCAAATTTTCCCTTTCTTCCTTACCAAATCTATCAGATAACATCTCCAAGGCATTCATCCCAACTAGTATTGAATTCATTAATCCTATGTTTAATTTATCATCAACACAGAGGATACCAAATTTGGGCCAACATTAATGAATTTTGTCTTCCACTAGTCTAGGGTTTTAGCTTGGCCTTTATCATCTTTGATGTTAGGAATCGCCTTTCTCTCCATGGAGTAAATCAAATTCAACTTATGCATCAATTGTTTTTAAAGCTTAATAATATAGGCTATAACTTCCTCCAAGGCTTTCGCCATCTCAATAACATCCTTCAACTCTACAAACTTCTCAAGGTCAAAATTTGACACTTTTATAATCTATCTGATTGTAACAGTCCTTGACATCCACCCATTTGTGTTCTCCTTCATAGTATTGAAGTCTTAATCATGCTTAGCTAAGGAATAATACAAATCTACATAAGCTTTGTAGGTTTCGTCCACTTTGCCATTTATTTTGGTTAACCTATGATTAACCAAGTTTGAGAACATCTTTGTCTCAACCTATATTTTACCATCCTTTATTTCTTGCTCTTGATCCTTCAATTCTTTGATCTCTATGAGAAAAGGATGTGTATCTAATTGAAAGAATTCTTCAGAACTTGAAGAGATTGCAATTATTGGTAGAGGGGCACTGGAGGACGCCAACTCATTTTCTTCATATGCCCTTACCTTTACCAAAACTCGCATGTATCTCAATTGCAGATCATCGTGATCACTCTGCATTTTTTTCACTATTGCTTCATTGATAAGAGTAGTATTAACATGTAATGAAGTTGATTCAAGGGCAGGATTCTCTAATACTCTTTTCACTATGATATCTTGTTTAATATATTTTATACTATTTATAATATTTGGCTTATATGTGTTAGGAGCCAATGCCCAAATTGCAAGGGTTTCAAAGCTAGGGCTAAACCCTGATCCATAGAATTCTTTCTTAGCTTGTTCCTCAATGGTGTAGACCTATTTATTCTCTCTATATTGTGTAAAAGGTATGGGAATTAGTTTTATCCCAATTTTTCAATAGTAACATGTCACTATCTCTCACCATTTGTTTGCCTTAGTCAAGGGTGATATTATCTACTTTGAAATCAAATTGTTGCAAAAATTGTTTTTCCACCTCCTACTATTGATATGGGTTCACTTTATTTCTCTCATTAAATTTATTATGAAATTCATCTTGTTTGGTTTTGACAACAAAATCTTTGAACTCCTACAAGCCAAAGGCCTAATGTCACTAGTGTTACTAGTGGCAACCTTCAAGTACTCCTTACTTCTATTTGCAAGCATAGTGAGGATAATAATCCCTGTTGATGAGGACTCAAATTCAATATCTTTTGTCACCTCCAAAACTTATAACATCTCCACAATCTCAATACGAGCTTTTCCTTTCTCCTTAGAGGTATTTTGCCTCTTAATTTGTTGATGTTCAGGCATGACAACAAATTGAGATTTCTCTTCTAGTTCTTCACTCCTTTTCTAGACATATGGATTGATTGTGACACTTGTATCCCATTGAATTTCAAGTTTCTCATTTTCTGTAACCATGAATTGATCTATATTGACCAAGATTTTTTGTATCCTGACCATTCTATCTTTATCATTAGCAAAATCTCTTGGAAAGTAATGATGTTTTCTATTTTAATCTTCTCAACCTTAACAATCCCAAAACACATTCTTTTTTATTATTTACATCCTTAGTTGAGAGACAATTTCTTGTAATATCCTCATCAAAATCCATTTCATAGGAAAATTGAGGTATATTTACACTCGCTCTTACTACATTGATAAATCCTTATGGATCAAAGATGATTCTTGGTCCAACATGTGACATTTTGTATTTCCTAAATGGAGAATATATTTGGTCCAAACCATCCTTGTTTGCAACTTGGAAGTCAAACCACTTCAATGAGATAGCGAAAAATGAGCCTTTCTTTTGCCCTCTTAAATGAGTTTTATCATATTCATTCAATTTAAAGATGATATCAAAGTATGATATCCTTTTAGGTACACATGATATAAATAGATGAGTCTTGACAAGGCACTGGTATATCTTGAATGAAGTGAGGTATTCACGGAGATGCCAATCACCCCAATTACACCTGATACCCAACTATGGAGTTCTCTCAGCTAGCTTATAAAATCCATGATTTCGCTTGGGATCCTTTCAACTTGGTCACCAAAATACCAAAGCAACTTCTTTGCAAAAAACTCTTAAAAAATGGAAAAACTATAATTATCATAGTCCCTATCCCATATGTAGCTCCAACATTGAAAGGGAATATAATTCCTTTTCTCATCTATTTATCTAACTTTTAAAGTCATATCCCATATACCTTTGTTAGAATGAACATATAGCACATGAAAGAGTGCCATTTAAAGTCAAATTTTCCATCATTGGTCTTGATGGTTGTCATGTGCTTATGCATCATATCTACCAAGAAAGTTGCAAATTTGAACTTTGTTTTCACTATATTATCTTGAATATGTTGTGTACATCAGATGAGTTGGGTTATTTAATTGAGCATATTTCCCAATAATTTAGCAAAGTGGGTGATAGGTCTTGATGTTGTAGTCTTCAAATGTTTCAAGACCAAAGGGACCCTTCTCTATGAATAAAATTTTAATAGGTTTTCCATCTGAACCCTTGATATTATTCTTGGGAATATGCATAGACCTATACACACCTTGATGATTTTTGTATATTTGTTTGAAAGCATCATAATTTATGACCTTATTTGCAACTTTGTTTAAATTGAACGTATAATAAATGAATGCCTTTGTAAATGAGATCATATAAGCTCCAATGCTTGTGAAAATTCTCCTTGACTTTGTATCATATCTCTTCACCACAACTCTAACAAAGTTATCATCTGCAAATCCATTGGGCACAACCAATCTTCATATGTTTAGAACCTATCCATTTCTCAAGGGGGAGTGTGACGATTTCTTTTTGTACCAATTATCAAAGAGAGACCACCCTAGGACTTGTAACCTTGTATCTCTAACCTCCTCCATCTCATCAACCAATTTTATTTTTTTAGCTCCTAGGACACAAAAATTTGCAAGCCTTTGTGTTTACCCAAGCATAGAAAGAACAAAGTCTCTTTAAAACCCTTCTTTGTTAAAAATATTCTTGTCATTGTTCCAGACTCAGAGTTTCCAAATAGGTTAGATTTTTACAAAATATAACAATTCACAAGAAATTTTCCTTGAACTCTTGCTCAGGTCAAATTATAAATGTTCTTACAAGCTCAAAAACATGAAATTCAATGAAATTGAGTAAAACTTTAGCTTAGAACTTTCACTTACTGGCCCATGCATAGGAAACCCTAGTTTAATCAATTGTAGCATAGACAACTCAAATCACTAAGAAAATCATATTGCAAATGAAAATGCTTGCCAAAATGATCTGTATCATGTATTTATTATGATTGAATGTGCTAAAATCCAATTGGAATGAGTCTTTTTTCCACTATTACATGTTTGTTTAGCCAATAGAATAGGAACTAGTCATTCTAAGGTTTGAACATGGGTCATTGATTCATCATGATCGTGGAAAGATATACAAATGAAAATAAGCCTACACACTTGAGATGAATTAGAGCAATCAAGGTATGACAAATGAGATGCACTTCACATTGTTAATGGCATTTGTCAAGCTATCACACACTCATGTAGGGAAATGGGTCACATATCTTGGATAGTATGCTATCATGACAAGCCTTTATTGAGCCTTGTCAACTGTCAAGCCCACCTCCACATGGTGCAATATCACAAAAATACACATCCTAATGGACCTGATAGTTTTAACAATGTGTTATTGTGCTCCAATTAAAATAGAGATGACTTAGCAAACAATTATTACCCCATTGGTATCCACTGCATGATAGTATGCTCTGATATCTCTAACAGATCTGATAGATTTGAATCCCATAGATGCTCGACAATTCTTGGATCTTACTTTAATAAACTTTTTCTAGGCTTAGGAAAAATTGAAAAGATAGGACAAATCAGTTTCTAGGACTTAGGGGTTGATTTCAAATTATGCATAACACATTAAGTCATGACGTAAAGGGACCAAACCAAATGTATCAAGTCTAGATTAAAACATAATGTAGACAAAAGAGTTTAGGGTTTAATACCAGGGCTTAACAAACTTAGCCAAATTTTGCAGGGTTTATCAGATGGAGAGCTCAGGAAACTTGCAGAGCTCTGCCACAATCTTAGTGTAAATTGGACTCTTCTTTTGTCTGATAAGCTTGGTGTTAGGATATAGTTCTATGGCATGCTAGGAAAAATTAGGATCATCATAGTTCAAATAATATATAACTGTATTTTCATGATAAATAAATAAATCTTTTGTTTTCCTTGTTTGTGCATACATTTCCTAGTAGCACTTGTTCGTCTTAAGAAATTGTGATTTTTTGGAAATCATCCTCCTCGGTTGTCATGCTCCTTTTATCTCCTTTAAATTCATCATCATGGCTAAAGACATTTTCAAGAATTATTAAACATTTGGGAAACTTGTTAGTGTTAAGCTATATGATCTAATCACCATAACAGTATTGCAACATTGAATGCAAGGATGGTGATAACTCTATTGCATTTTGTGTGAAGCTTGAAATATGCTTATCACTATCAAAAGTCTACCTTTTGTCATTTTTTAACACAAAGTAATGAACTAGTATCTTGATATGTTGATCTTCACTTTGGAAAAGGTTTGTTGGGGTAGAGAACTGAGATCCAAATGTTGCAGTTGATTAGCTTTATCATTTAACTTTCTTCAGATCACTTGTAGATTTATAGCTTCAAAATGCTTAATCATGTCCCACATTTTATGCTTGTACCCTTTAGATCATTCTTTGTGACGCATCTCTTCCATGGTTGATTACTAGTTTAGTACCTCCAAAGACTTGGAATTATTTGTATTTTCTCTTCTCAAGCAACAACAATACATGAACTAGAGCCTAGTACTCTGCTACATAATTATTACAAGTAAATTGTAGAATATGAGAAGAAAAAAAATTACATATGGGAGAGATCAATAGTACACCTACTCAAACCCTAATTGTACTCTTTGCAGCAACAAAGAACATTTCTCTTAGGTCATTTGAATCATCCTCTAGCTTCAAGGAAGAAGGTATGATTGTGCCTTCTTCTTGTATCATGTAAGTACCCAGCCTATTCATCTTAGTAGCATCAAATGGATCATCATAATTCTCTCTAGCACACTCACTAAGAAAGAGATAGAAATGGAAATAGGTGAGGTGACTTTTCTTTTGTAGATTATGAATCATCTTCTTCTTCCTCTTCTATTAAGAAGTTAGGAATAGAAATCTTGGGATTATAAATCTCTACATGGTAATTAGACACAGGCTTAGCTTTGATAGTGAATCGTGTTCCATACCTTGTTCTTAACAATATGTAAGACAAATTAGGAAACAAATACCCACCAATCTTAGATATGAAATCTCTTTATTAGAAAATGACAAAGAATGGAGGTAGATCAATAACTAAAATATATTGACTAAAAGTCAAAATAGGAAATCATGCATAATTAAATCTAATAGTTTAATTAATCTCATTGTGTTGCTTAAAGTTTCATCTAGCTATAACACTCCCTTGAAATTTGGAGTGTATTCATTTCCTAGTTTTATTTACTATCTTATTAGGCAAAATTTAAACATATATTGTGAGAATCAATATGTTTAATAATATTAATTAAAATATCATTATTTTATTCTATTTCTTATTAATTTTTTACACTTCATTCCATTTGAAATAATTACTACTTATAAGAATAATTTTTTAAATTATTAAAAAAATTATTATTCAAATTGAACAACTTTTGCTTAAATTCCTAACATCATATAGATATAATTGACTTAAATAATTTGACTTAACGTTGTAATACCCTAAAATTGGTCATCTAAACCATGGGCCCCTAATCTCAACAACATCACCAAGGTCCTTACCAAAGGCAATTAAATCAATCTTGAGCACAAAATTAATTCTTCAATCACCAAATGTCACATGGCAAAACAAATACTCAATATTAATTAAATATTTATTTATTTAATTAAATCATTCCAAGAAAATCATTTTTGATCAATTATCCTATTTTCATTTATTAAATATCCTAGCATACTTATTTAATTAATAAATTTGCCATTTAATCATACAAAAAAGGAATTAATTTGTTACAAAAGAGGAATTAATCACAAAGCAAGAGTTAAATTGAAAATAAAATAAAAGAATTGAATTGAGAGAAATCAAACTTGAGATATTATTTATTTTTCAAAATTGAGATTAACTTGAAATCAGAAAAGCAAATAAAAGGAATTTAATTGCTTTCTCTAAAATTGGAACTCAAAGCTTTTGAGAAAAAGAACTTCAGTTGCATTGAAAGGACTCTTTTCTTGAATAAATCAAAGAATTATCCATTTTTATCACAAATGCATGGAATTAATTAAATCTTATTTCCAATGCAACTTGAACTTCTTATTTAAATGCATTTCAATTAAACTATAATTGGAATCTATCTCAAGGTTAACTGAATCTAATTTCGCAATTATTTCAATTAATCCTAAATTGTGCTTTTTCTTGATCTCTCTTGTGATTCTCCATAAATTCAGCCTTCAGCTCCCATTCAAAACACCCTGGAGATTTATTATTATACAATTTTCGCTCTGGAGTCATTGAATATATTGTGCTTACTTTTTGAAATTATTGCATCTTAGTTTAGCTTTTTGCATATTGCTTGAATCCGTTATTGCTTGAATCCATTATTGCTTGAATCCATATTGCTTGAATCTTTCATCCATCCTGCATCCATTTATCTTAATATCATGCTCATATAGATTAAATCCTTCGTCTTGGTGTAGTCTAGTCACTGGTATTGCTTATACTAATCTGAGAGCAATCTTATACTCGCATCTTTTAGAAGGCAATTAGTCAATTTGTTATGGTTTTATTATTCATTGCTTATATTTGTCTAACCATATATGTAATGACTTAATTGAAGTGTTGTTCCTGTAGCTATCAGACTTATTTCACTTTTTCACACACACATTTCTGGTGCCCACCATGGGGCAGAAGACTTCATTTTTCGGCCTCCAAGGCTAACATATTTTATTTTATTTTCAGATTTTTGACTTTTCGGATTTTTCGTCCGTACAATCTCTACGTAGTATCGTACGATATTTCCTATATGCTAGAACGACAAATCGCATGTGTCATACGATCTGGTATAGTTTATCGTACGACCCCGTAAGAATTGTCGTACAATTCTGTACTTTTTTGGTTAAAAAAGCAAATTTCATTCTTCCATTTTTATGTCCAATTTGATTATATTGACGACTGACCTTGGCTTGTTATCTATTTATCTGAAGAATTTTCACAGCCTAATCAGTATCTTGTAGAATGCTTGTCGAAGAATATGCTTGTTGCACAAAGACAATATGACTACCGATTCATTGTCTTTGCAGGTTGCCTGAGGAGATTCAAGCAAACATTGTGTATTCATTAAATTATTTTTTTTAGGAACCTAACTTGCTATCTGGTTAAAGAACAAATCTATATTTCATGTTTTAAGAAAATTCTAAGAGGTAAGAGAGTATGCTCTTGTCTTTACAAACAATCAGAAATCCAGACCCTTGAGGCGTTTTCTTTAAGTTTGAGATTTGTACATCTTTAGCGATCCTACCCTCCAGAGGAGCTAATAACTCTATAGCCATTACAGTCGGTGAGAGGGGAATGACCCAAGTGGGAATGGCTAAATGCCAAGTACACCAACCCACTATAAAATAAACGTGATTTGAAGAAAATCAAGTCAACGGCAGTGCTCAAGAATAGCTCTCCTCTGTACCCTCGGGTATATTAAACCTTGGTTTTCAAGGCTGGGAGACCTCTTAATTGAGTTTATACCTCGATGTGTCAAACAGATCCCTTACTGGTTCCAATTAAAATTAGAAGCTACCCGGTTCACCTCCAAAAGGGGGGATAATCTTTGTGCAAGAGAGATAGTAAATCTCCCAAGACAACTTTCATTTCGTGCCCCCATTAGCATTTGGAGTCGGCTAATACAGCATTGAGAATCCATTGCATGAGACTCAACGGTCGTATTTTGATTAGCTATTGGGTGTGTACCTGAGTCTACAAGCAAAGGTTTTCTTCTCTCACCAAATTCTATAGGGTTTGCATGTTGTGATTGGAGTTATTATTCATATTACGTGTTTTCTGTGTTTTCATCCCTCAAACTAAAACTGGAATACCAAAACTGAAAAAAAAAAAAAAAAAAAAAAACAAGAAAC
The DNA here is from genome assembly GCF_030272615.1 of Cryptomeria japonica. Taxonomy (NCBI): domain Eukaryota; kingdom Viridiplantae; phylum Streptophyta; class Pinopsida; order Cupressales; family Cupressaceae; genus Cryptomeria; species Cryptomeria japonica. The sequence goes on from NC_081411.1 coordinate 691,008,037, forward strand.
AACTCAGTGATCAAAAACTCTATCTGTGTCTAAACTGATCTATCCTAGTTGAAACTCTATCCAAAACTCATCTATCCTAGTTGAAACTATGTCCAAAACTAGTCTATCCTAGTCAAAACTCTATCCAATACTGGTCTATCCTAGTTGAAATTATGTCTATGTCACAAACTAGTATACCTTAGCTATCAAAAACTCAGTCCATCTCAAATCTAGTCATACTCAGTCATTGAAAACCCATAATTTTGCCTTTGTCCAGAAAACAGTCGTACGAGTCTTCTTATTCATCATCCTAGTTTATATTCTTTGTCGTACAATATTCCATCAGTCCTAACAGTCTGTTGTTTGAACCTTCATTCTATGTCGTATGAGCTATTATTGTTTGTTGTCCAATCCTGAGAATTTTAGTTTTACCTTGCATCCTATGTCGTATGATAAAATTTTGCACTGATCAGTCTATCATTCTAGACATACCCATCTATCATACAGTACTAGGTAGCAACTCGTACGAAACAGAATCGTCATTATCCTGAAGCTAGCATACTGTCGTCTGGTCGTGTAAAACCTATCGTATGAATCTCTAATTTTGTCAGTCCAAAATAGTCAAACTTGCCTAAAACAGCCTACAGCGAGCATTAAACTGGTTATCATCATTCTGAGCATGAACAGATCAAAACAGTATACCTCTACCATTTGTGTTGCACAATTTGGTTGATCATCTTTCAGCTAGTTCAATCAACTACTTATCAAACCCAAGTCACTTAGATAACATCTTATACAGGATAGATCATTCCTAAAACCAAACTGAGTCTTAGTCACTTCTCTCAGATTGACTTAGATAAACGTCTTATACATGATAGATCCTTCCTGAAACCAAACTAAATCTTAGTTGCTTCTCTCAAACAATACGTTAACTAAACAACTAGCTTTGAATTTGATCTTGACTTCTGCATCACAAATAGCTTTAGGTCACACCAATCAATAAAAATGCCTATTCAAACCAGGATTTCTCATAAGAAAGATGCCAAAGGAAAAGGGCGACCCTTTTCATATAAAGATAATCCATTTTACGAAGAAGATCCTCTGACTAATAAACCTTCATCATCAGAGATACTAGTTTCTGATGAACCTTTATCTCCCACTATACCTAGAACAGAACAAAATAACAAAGACAACCTCAGTATTCATGATACCGACAATGATTCCTCATCAAGTGAATCTAAAGACCCTGAACCTCCAGAAAAAGATATTCATAAATATCAAAAGGATAAAGATTTCCGAAAAAATGATGAAGGCTATCATGGCTAGAGAAAAAGAAGACAATATTCTAGAACGGGCAAAACAAGGCGCCAAGCTTCCTACTGGATATGATGTTCAAACTCTCATTACTAAAAAGGAAGAATCACCTATAATAATGGTACACAGACAATTACAAGCCTTGCGGACTGAGATCATAGAACTGAAAAATAAGGATAAGTCCCCAAAATAATATTCTCTGGAGACAATATGCCCATTTCTGTTTGACAAAAACCTATACATGCCTCCATTTCCTTCATGAGTTGAGATCCCAAAATTTGACAAATATGATGGTAACTTAGATCCTAGGACCATATTAGATAATTTTGTGCTTTATGTATGGAGTTCATGCACGATCAAATGTATCTCATGCGCCTTTTTCTGAGGAGTTTGGGAGGACAAGCTATGGAATGGTTCTCAAGTCTACCTAAGGGAATAAAAACTTTTGAAAAACTAATCCAACTATTTTTAAAATAATACTCCTATAACATTCGACATCCTGTTACTATGATCGAACTTTGCAATACCAAATAGAAAATGGGGGAGCCTTTTCTCACTTTCCTCCAACATTGGAGAAAGATGTTCTCTAGATATTCATGACCTATTCTAGATGCTGAGAAAATGGATATATTCGTCAAAAATTTGATCCCTGAATTGAAATATAGTATCCAAATGCAAGTGCACCCATCATTTAATAAAATGGTAGATAATGCTATCTGAATGGAAGATGTGCTTATAAAGAAAGGAGATATCTCACCTTGGAAAGAAACACAAGCAGGGTCTATCTCTAAGGAAAAGAACAAGTACTAGAAATATGGCAAAGATAACAACAAGAATGTTGTTAATGATGGAGTAGTAGACATTGTTAAAACCAACTTGAAGCCCACGATATTTAACTTGGATAGTGGCACACAAGCACTCAAAGCAGCTGAAACCATAGCAGAAAATCCTCCAAAGAAAGTAAAAGAGTGGTTCAAAGAGAAACCTTGGCTTTAGAAACCTAGATGTGAATTCACTCCTCTGGAAGAATCATATGAATCCGATTTCAAAACTTTATTGGAAAATGAGCTGATAACATTACCAGATAATTCTAGGCCATATGATCTGGAAGTCAAACCAAAATGGTGGAGAGAAAATGAAATACTGCAACTACCATCAAAATAAGGTCATAACACGAACAATTGCATGAAGCTCAAGCATGAGATTCAAGATCTCATAGACGCTGGTAAAATTGTTGTCGAGAATCACCCGACAAATGTTGATCACAAAGCATTTAAAGACCCTTTACCTATTTATGAATAAGGTGATTCCTCAAAGACAAAAGGAGGTGCCAAAGTAAATTACACTTATACCAGCAATGACAATGTCATCAACATGATTGAGTATTCCCAATCTGAATATTACAATATGATTATAATCAAAGATAAACAAAATGAATCACGATATGCAAAGGCTATGACCCGTTCTCAAAAGAAAGTCACTCTCCAAGGAGCTAGATCTTCAACTCTAGCTCAAGCAATATCAAACCTACCAGCCTTGTCAAACAAACAAAAAGAATCAACATTTGATAAATTTAAAAGGCTAACTTCATCATCATCCTCTGGATATAGCATTGTTGAACAATTAAAAAGGACAATTGCTCAAATTTCCATCTTTGAATTACTAAAAATCTCTTTTGCTCACAAAGAGATCTTGGACAATGCCTTGCTCACCACTAATGTTCCAAAAGATTTAGACATTGATCGGTTTCAGTCTATGGTGGGTCATCTGACTTCACCTCACTATCTAACCTTCTCTGAAGAAGATGACAACTCACTAAATCATCCACATAACCAGCCATTTCATATTGAAGCCATGATCCATAAACACAGAGTTAAATGTGTTTTGATAGATGGAGGTGCAAGGTTGAATATCTGTACTTACAGTCTACTTACACAACTAGGATTTTCTAAAAATATCATTGATCCGGCCAAGAAAATAACAATTAAAGCCTATGATAAAGAAGAAAGGACCTCTAAAGGTCTGGTATTATTACCAATCAGGATGGGACCTGTAGAAAGAGATGTTATTTTCCAGGTACTTGATCTTCCTCTGTCATACAATATCTTACTGGGCAAGTCGTGGATTTATGAAATGAAGGCAATTCCATCTACATACCATCAATGCTTAAAATTTCCTTATAACGGAGTTGAAGTCAGTATCCCTGTTGATACAAATCTCCCCTGTAATGCATTGACAAAAGGTGTTGATACCTTTGTGCCTCATAATAGGGCAGCCACTATAAATGAAAGTCCAAAAGCTCTGATGAGGGACTGAGAAAATAAATTGAAGATTATAAATACTAGCATGGATGGATACAAGATAGAACCAGTACTTTCATTAGTCTCTCTCCCTCCATATCATATATGATGATCTTTTTGTACAGTCTTCTACTTCCCTGGCAGATGAAATAGAAGAGGATTCTATTCTTAAGTGGCTTTTCAAGGAAGATAGTCAAAACGAGGAAGTACGGCATTGTGATATTTCCCCAACCCAATATGGTCCCAGCTACAAAATGATCCAACGCATGGGATATTTTGGCATTGGTCTCCTGGGCAAACATCAAGAGGGTATTACTGAACCAATTCAGCTAAAAAGAAAATCTACAAATGATAAGGTTGGACTGGGGTACAATCTAAAAAAGACATCAGACCAAAAACATGCTTCTAAGTCTAAATGGAAGAAAAGGATATCGCCTTCAACATCATAGGAAGTCGACACTCAACAAACAAAAGTAGAGTGTAGAAAAGAACAAGAGGAACAACCAATCAAGAGAGAGGAAATAGTCAGTACTCAAGTTCTGATGGTGTCAACTACAACAATGCAAGTGATGAGGAGGTAGAATAGAAGTTAGTCTCCTTTTGAGGTTGGTGGGATTTTGTTCTCAATGTGTTTCCCAAATCAATCCCTAGGCACAAATGGGATTCTCCTAAACCTTTCTCCTATCTCCTCCTCTCTATTCAACACTGCTTGCACCCTATTGAATTGGACATCACTCCTCCTTACCTTCCATGCTAAGGCATTCAAGTCTGAAATGAGGTCCTCTTGTGTGTCACCAAAAATGAATAAGTTTGGTTGTCCAACTGGCTGAATCTCCTCTCTTCCAGGAATGGGCAACTGTTGGAGAACCATGGTTTACCAAATCTTGTTTGCACCTTTAAGGAATTCAATCATATTAAAGTGTTGATTGAGCATCTAGACAGGTATGCAAGGTATGATGACTGTCCTTCACTTTTCAAGAATGGAAATTTCTAAGTTGAATACAAGGAGCGTTGAAATACTCAAGGCAACTTCTAGGTTCAAAGGGTCATTTTGATCAAATGACTTAATGCAAGGCTATGGATATTGTAGTAGGGTGTCTTAGGTCTTTACTCATCAATTTTGATGATTTGAAACAATCAATTGCTTCTCCTTCCTTACCGATTTCATGAAATGGTCAAATTTGCTCCAAAAAGGCTACTAGAATTAGCCCTAGTTTTTAATGAAAATTGTTCACCCTGCTCAATCAGTTAAACTTCATCACAAACCCTTGGAGATGTGGTCATTTGATGATGAGAGCTCAAGGATTTTTTCTATGGCAAGTACTGTATGGACTGTTTGAGGACCGTCCCACAAAATATGCAATTTTCAAGAGTTTTTGAGGTTTCTAGTGAGAGTTTGCAATTTACAAGTCTTTCTCATGATAGTAGACCAATTTAAATGCTCCAAAACTTGCTACAACATATACCAAACACTTTCAAGGATTCAAACCTCATCTACTAATATTGTCATTTTGTCAAATAAGTGCCATATTGCTGCTTTACACAAAAATAACAGTCTAAATGACTGGGACAGCAATGTATTTAAGGTTTTGCACACATTTTCCACCTTAATAAACCAAATACAATGAAGGTATATCAAATATAGATGCAATCATGATCTGACAGAAGTTGGAACATCCTGCAAAGAAAATAGGAAAGGAATTTTGATGACTGTTACTCATTCAACCGCCATCACTGCACTTTGACAGTCTTAACACAGTTGCAACTTTATTCCTTTGTTTTGATTGGCTTCTTCACTCTATCCCTGGCCTGCAAATAGGTGTTAATGGCATGATAGAATAATGCACATAACCTCTCCAAAGAGCTTGTAAGTTTGAACATTCAAAAGGATGCCACAAAGTATGACAACATTATATGACTGTGACAAAGAGTACACTGTTTTAGGATCCTTATTTAGGTCCTTTACAATCAATTTGTGTAACTTGTCATCTCAAAATTGAAGCCACTTGCAAATACATTCCATGATGCATGACAAAAAGAATCCATCATTCCATATTGTCGTCTATGAAGGTTGGCAATGAGGTTTTAATAATGAAAACAGTGACACATTGTCTTACAGCCTATTTACACATTTTCTTCTTGCATCCAACCAAGTCATGAGAGAGACAAGGATGGTAAAGTATGATTAAGACTCTTTCCAACTTGATTCTTCTTCAACATATCAAAGTACAGTGCTATGAACAGCAAAGTACCATTCACACAACATCAAGAATACCCAAGCCAAGTTGCTCACTTCACACACTTGCCATGGGCTTACAAACACTTGTGCATTGCTAGAAAAGGAAAATAAATGTATGGTATAGTATGTACAGAGGATCCAACAAATTTCCTCAAAGCCATGGATGAAGAGACTTTGAAGAAATCAGTTGGACCATGAATGATCTTCCATTGGAACCACAAAACAATGCCTTTCTCAAGAACACTTCAAATAAAACTTGTTCCAATCACTACTAAAACATCAAAGGAGATCATATCAACCAAAAATAGGAGCAGTACGGACTCATGGAGCCATGGTACGGACTGTACTCTAAAAAGTGCAGAAAACTAGTTAAAAGCTCATAGAAAATAAGAGCAAAACAAGTATCTTTCTTATTTTTCCAATGTAAACTGCCCATACAATGATTGGAACATGGTTTTTATACATGTGCCAACTTGTTGAAGCCTTTGTATGGATAGGTATAGGCTAGAACTAACCAAAACCACCAAAAGTCATTTTTTGCACTTTTTGACAGCTTTTTGACAACTTTTGACAACTTTTGTTGCTCAAAAAGTTGCATTTTGACTCCCGGTGACTTGGTACTAAAACCAATGACTCAAAATCATTAGAAACACTAAATAAACATGCTCCAATGCCTTTCAAGGCTTTACAACATCAAAAATTCAAAAATGCTCATTTGGACACAAAATTGACAATTTTTGGCCCACTGAGAAAAAAAACAAAATCTTGGAAACTCTTAACACAAATGAGTTCCAAACCTTATTACACCACAAAACAAACCTATTAAACCTACTAGAAGCATAAAATAAACACACATGCTTAATTTGCAATATAATGTTATACCTGCTAGGATTTGAGCATTCAGGTGCTCAGGTGCTCCTGCACCAGCAAGGAGTTGAAGTTCCAGAACATATGAGAGATGAAGTAGAAAGAATCAAAGAATTGTTTGCACCCTTGAAAATTCCAGTTGCATACACTAGTAGGCAACAAGTAGATGATTCAGAAACTGACTCAAACGAGTATGAATGGGGTCCAGACCACCTCTCAAATACATCCAATACAGAAACTCCAGAAGAGTCCAGTGATATCACAAATGACACTCAAGAGCTGATGCACTTAAAGCTAGAAAAGGAGATATAGGAAATCAGACTAAAAAGACAAGAAAACTATGAACAAGGGCTCAAGGAAGGAAGAATACCAAAAAGTTTTTCATCTATTATATACCCCTCTAATAAAAAAGAACAAATTGGGTATGGGACTACACAAGAAGAATTGGAAGCTATAGAAGCAAAACCAGTCATTAGTCCAGAGGAAGAAGAATGGAGTAGACAACAGGGAGTCATAGAACCATCAAGTTCATGTCAACAGGTGTGTCAAATACAAATGATAATTGAGCCAAATCTTGAAGGAACTTGTAGCATTAAAGATGTTGGTGTTGATACCATACATATATTCACTCAACCACTTGAAGAAGACTTGAAAACTTCATCTTATAACTCTAATGACTCTGACAATAGTCCTATTTATGACAATATCTACTCAACATCAAACACTGAATCCTCTGATGTAAATGGTGAGAATCTGTCTACTGATCTTGTTATTGTTGAACCTTGATATGAAGTCCAATCTGGCATAGATAACGATGCTACAAGTAGGTCTATTGGATTAGGTTAACTAAATATTAATGTGCACTTTAATAATTGTGTTCTGACTCTTCTTGGTTTCGAGACATTTACGCAAGGTTGTCTTCTAGAACTTGACTTTTTGATTTGCAGTTGTGATGACAATACCGTGAACTCCCCTCGAACCTATCCATACTCTATCCTTGGTACATCCTGAATTAATTGACTGTAGTCTACAAGACCAACCCATGAATGTACCTACTTTTTCCAATGACTACATGCTAGCCTATTACCTCAATGTAGTTGAACCCATGGACTCTTCCACCAGCAAACGAAGTGAAAACATGACTGAAATAGATATCAAGTATCTTAGTCACAAAAATCAAGAAAATAAAAGATCTGGTGGCGAAAACCACATTATGGCAGTGTCAGAATCTAAAAAAGAGAAAATAAAGGACGTACCCGAGGGTGAAAACCTCTCTGAGGTGCCTAAAGGTGAGATACTTGATATACTGCCAAGTTATTTTTAGGAAAGGTCTTCTATATTGATTGAGCCAACACAACCAGTGAACATTGGGATTCAAGACATGTCACACATCATTCATGTAGCTCATTCATTATCAGCAGAAGAATTGAAATATTTCACTCATCTCTTTTCAGAAAAAAAGATAAATTTTGCATGGACATACTCTGATATGCCAGGCCTCAATCCTGATCTTATTATGCACCATCTTTCTATCACACCAGGAGTTAAACCAATAAAGAAAAAAATTTGTAAGATGCACCCTCACGTGGCACTACTAGTCAAGGCTGAGCTAGAAAAACTGCTAAAAGTTGGATTTATCAGAGCTATAGACTATGCAGAATGGATTTCAAACATAGTACCTGTGTCAAAGGTAGACAAATCTATTAGGGTTTGCACAAACTTCATAGATCTCAATAAAGCTTGTCTGAAGGATGACTTTCCATTGCCAAAAATTGATATGATAGTCGATATGACTGGTGGGTATGAGATGTACTCACTAATGGATGGATTCTCAGGCTATAATCAGATCAAAATAGCTCCTGAGGATCAAGAAAAGATAGCTTTCACCTGTGCATGGGGAACCTTCTGTTGGAACGTCATGCCATTTGGGCTAAAGAATGCAGGAGCAACTTACCAAAGAGTAGTAACTACTATCTTTCATGACATGATGCATAAGAATATGGAAGATCATGTTGACGATACTTTAGTGAAGACTATGTAGAGATCCATGCATATTCAAGAACTAGGCCCTATACTAGATAGAATGGAAAAATTCAAACTCCGGTTAAATCCAAAAAAGTGTGCATTCAAAGTGACATCTGGTAAACTACTTGGATACATCATTTCAAAGAAGCAAATTGACATTGATCTTGACAAGGTCCAAGCTATAATGGAAATGTCACCTCTGAAGAACATCAGTCAAATGAGAAGTTTGCAGGCATGTCTCCAATCAATCAAATGCTTTATTTCTCAGTTGGCAGATAAAGTTCAACCTTTCACAAAGGTATTAAGGAAAGGAGTAATATACAACTGGGATCAAGAATATGAACAGCACCTTCAGTAGATCAAAGAGTACCTATCCAATCTACCAATATTGATGCCCCCAATTCAGGGTAAACCATTGATCTTATACATATCAGCCACTGATTCATCATTGGGGGCACTTCTAGCACAATAGGATAAAAAAAAGAGAGAGAGAGAGCTACATATTACGTCAACAGAACACTGGTGTCTTATGAAATGAACTGCACTATAATAGAAAAAGTATGCTTGGCATTGGTCTTTGCATCACAAAAACTGAGACACTACATGTTGGCACATTCCATCAAGCTAGTAGCTAGGATTGATCTGCTCAAGTATCTTCTCAACAAAGCAACACTCACTGGAAGATTGGCAAAATGGGTCCTGGTTCTTACAAAGTTTGATATTGAATATGTGGAATGCAAATTCATCAAGGGACACGTAATTGCAGATCAACTTGTTGAAGCTCCAGTTGAAGACACTCAACTGTTGCATACAGAGTTCCCAGATGAATCAATAATGCACCTTACTCAACAATCCTGGAAGATGTTTTTTGATGGGTCTTTCACTCAAAATGGTTCCAGTGTTGGAATACTGTTTATTACTCCTCAGAAGTATTCAATCCCGAAGGCTTATAAGATTATTTTCCCTTGTACAAACAACATTGTAGAGTATGAAGCTCTAGTAAACAGGATCAAGCTAGCTATCGAATGGAAGGTTGTTTAATTACACATCTATGGAGATTCTCAGCTGATCATCAATCAAATAAATAATACATATCAGACTCGAGATGAGAAATTGATGCCTTATAAGAGAATGGTTGATGATCTCAAGAAAAATTTTACTTTTGTATCATTCCAGCAAATTCCCAGATCAGCAAACAAAGCAGCAAATGCTATGGCCACCTTGGCATCTATACCAGAGTTACAAGAGTCTAATTTTTGCTTTAAATTTATGGTGGAAGAGTTATATTACCCTGCCTATGAATCTCTTGAGTCCCAAATAGTTTGTTCTATTATTGGACATGACTCATCCCACTACAACCACATCTACTCTTATCTATGTGACCAAATTATCCCTAAAAATCTTACCCATAATGAGAAAAGGAACCTAACCCAAAATGCTTCACAGTACATCATCATTGCTAATGATTTGTTTAGGCAAGGTTTCAATAGTACATTGCTTAGGTGTCTATAAACTGAAGAGTCTAAACATGCATTATTAAAAGTCCATGAAGGTATTTGTGGATCTCATTCGAATGGTATTACTTTATCTCAGAAAATACTAAGAGTTGGCTACTATTGGCCAGACATAGAGAAGGATGCTATAAATTTTTCTAAAACTTGTGAGAAGAGTCAGCTACATGGAAATCTCATACATGCTCCAGCAAGGGATATCATACCCTTCATCACACATTGGCCTTTTCAGCAATGGGCCTTTGATCTCACTGGTCAGATATATCCTACATCATCCAACAGACATAAGTTTATCATAACTGCCACTGATTACTTTACTAAGTGGGTAGAAGCGGTTCTGCTTATTAAAGCGACCGGTAAACAAGTAGCTCTGTTTATCCTAAACCATATCATCTATAGGTATGGGATACCTTCATCCATCATGACTAACAATGGAGGACAATTCAAGAATAAAGATCTGGATGAGCTCTGTGAGAAATTCAAAATTAAACAACACTAGTCATCTGTATATTACCCTCAAGGTAATGGACAAGTTGAGGCATCTAACAAAAACCTATTGACTATCTTACATAGAACAGTGAACAAATTTGGGAGGGATTGGCACCTGCAACTCAATCCTGCATTATGGGCTTATAGAACAAGTATCAGAACACCTACTGGGGCTACACCTTTTTCTTTGGTGTATGGGTCCAAAGATGTATTACCTATTGAAGTGGAAATACCATCTCTAAGAGTTTCTTTGCAAGGTCTTGTTACTGATGAAGACTACAGAATAGCTATATTGCAAGAGCTCGAATTGTTGGATGAACGGTGGCAAGTGGTGTTTGATCATCTCAGAGTGTATCAAAAGAGAATGTCCAGAGGATATAACAAGAAGGTTCGACAAAGAGAATTTCAGGTTGGTGACCTAGTTCTGAGAGAAAATCCTAAAAAACAACAATTTCGAGACAATAAAGGAAAATTTGAACCCAACTGGTTGGGTCCCTACATTGTTACTGTAGTCTTTGGCTCTGGTGCCTATCATCTCTCAACATCGGAAGGAGAACAACTCTGTGAACTGATTAATACCACCCATTTAAAAAAGTTCTTCACTTAGTATTCTCTGCTCCAGCAACTTGTACAGCTGAAAAATGTCCTTAAAAAAAAATTACAAAAAAAATCATAAAAAGAGAAAAAAAGAAAAAAAGAGAGAGAGAGAAAAAAAGGGGGAAAAGAGAGAAAATACCCTGGTGAAAACTTGGTAAATAGACACCTTGGTAAAAAAAAAAGAATCTTTGCCAAGCAGGTGAAAACCTAGCAAATAGGTGCCTCTTGTACTCAAGCGCTCCATCTATCAATGCAACATTGGCATTTCTAGTTTTCATGCATAATTGCTTTCACTTGTACATATATTTCATTCACTTTTGTGACATCTTGGTTTGTTGGAACCCTCATGGCTTGAAACTGATCAATGTCCTAGTCTTAGGTTAATCGACAGAGCACATTACATGTCCTAAGCGGTATCAACCAAGTCAACTTTACGTCAATGAAATCTAGTCATCCAATCTGAGTCAATTACCTGTCTCCTGACTACTGAAGAGTTTTATCACTGAGTACACAAGCAAGACAACATTATTGAAAACAATCACTAAACAGTTTGAGCTATGGATGGAAATTTTCTTTGTGTGATGTCTTTTATATTAGTTTTCGATTATTATCCCTCTGAGTAACTCAAGGAAGTCTATCTTGACTAAGAGGAGCAAGGATTGGGGGCATAATATTTTCTTTGTTTTCTGCTTGTAGGAATGATTCTGATGATCTAGAAACATCTAATAAGTTGGTTGTCTCTGATAAGAGCCTTCACATCAAGGTTAAATCGCCACACATACCTCGACTTTGCTTATTTGTATGCTACAGGGAGGTTCACATCATTTCTTTGTCTGTTTTGAGGGAATTTCTTTATCATGCAATACAGGTCCCTACAAAATCTATCCAAGGATATGAATGAAAAAAGGGTCATTGCGGACAAGATAATTAATATTACACATGAAAAGAAAGGAACTCTAATCTGCCTACTATGTTTGTTAATGCTCAGTGATGAAACTTAAGCATTTCAAATCCAGTGACTAGGTTTAGGTTGCATTTCATTCTATATTTTGTGAATTTAGAGTGATTTCGGTATAAAAATGATCTTTTTATCTTCTGAATGAGAGTTGGAAGCATCATCATTTCTTTGCTAAGTGGTATCTTCTTCATCACTTCTCCGATCAAGTACTTGTGTGTTGAGATATTTAGCTACATACATAAGCATTTTATATAGATTCATACATTCATTATCACTCATTTACATTTATCTTATTGCATTGAAAAAAAAAATTGCACTACTCATTACTCATTTTTATTCATTTATTTGCATATGAAAAGCAACAAAAACAAACATCCATATTCATTTGCATTACATACATCCATACTGAACAGATATGCATACATATAGAATAAAGCATATAGAAAAGCATCTCATAAATCGATCGACACAAGTATAATGAAGTCAAATAAAGATCTTGTATATATAATCATCAGTATCTCAGGGTACAAAATGATGTCAACTGACATATACAATCTCCCATCGGAGCAAGAATCATAAGGGCTACAAAAAATGGGTGTGTCTACAAAAAACAAAATCTCAGAGCTACAAAAAGAATATCTAGCTCTCGGCCTCTCCCTCATCGCCAAGTGGTGGAGGAGGTGTGGCCTGCTGACCCAGATCCTGCCTAGGTGCCCAAGCTCCCTCCGATCATGCCATATATTGTGAGTAGGGTACAACCTATTGCGCTACTGGAACTGCTACGTTGTAATCTGCAACATAATAGGCTACCCAACTCATCTAATGAAGAACCTCTTACCGCAAACCGTCTCTCTCTACCCTCATCTCTACTAGTTGTCGATCTCGCTCCGCTAGTTAAGTTTGTGCCACTATCAACTGTGACTGTAGACCTGCCAAACGTGCTCTCTTCAACCGCTCTGTATCGGCCCCCTGCTCCCTCATAGACTCTCCACCCCCATCTCCTCCTCCATCTCTGCCTTCGGCTCCACCCTGCTCCTCCCATCTTTGCCTGACCTGTCTTGGAGCTACTCGCTCCTCCTCACCTCCACCCTCAAGCACCCTCACTCCACTCAGTCTCACCCCAACAATCCCTAGGGATCCACCCTCTCCTCTTTGTTGCCTACCTTTAGCTGGTACCCTCCTGCTGCTAGCACCAGGATCGCCACCTGCCCACCTCGGAGCCTCAACTCTCTGTCCATGTCCTTGTCCCTGTGCAAGGGCATCATCCTCTACCTCCTCTATGTGAGGTGCCTGTTCAACCGGATCCGTAAATCTCAGGAATGGATGTTGTTGAAACCAATCCTCGTACTGGGGCAATACCTCTGTATCTGCAACATCATCCATATAGTCCTATCTGAGTTGATGTGACCCAATCATCTCCTACATACCTAGGGCATAAGATAATCTCAGTGCCCATCCTCACCTCTCCTCATCTGCATAATGCGCCTATACAGTGAAATCCTATGAGATCCCCTGAGGTCTACCATACTGCCTCATCACTCGAGTAACAACAAACCACTTGACCACTGTTTGTGATCTTCCTATGAGAGGTTGTGTCATGAAGAGGTCTCTGCGCACGGCTCTCCAATCATCCCAAGGATCTAGACCCCTTATATGGTCTCCATATCACGACTATCAAGTCGTCTAGTTGTCGTCTCCAATAATTTGTCTTGCCCAAATGGGGCTAAGTCACATATCCTAAATATCTGTATACAATGGGCTAACTAGGATCCCTGGCATCATCCACAATCGGTCTGCATATAGGGAGATGCTCCCAGGCCCATACCTGTAAAATCAAAACTCCTGCAGCCATACTCTTCCCCTCCCTATATACAATCTCATGCATCTCCTGATACATGTGTGCCAATATAAAAGAACCCCATCCTCACCTATGGGGGTGCTCAACAAACCTGTCCAACATCCTACCCCATCCACACAAAAGTCCTCGATGTCCCCTATCTGGCATAAGAAACCAGTCAATGAAACCTACCAAGATGCAAGCAAGTGTAAAGTCCTCATTGTACCTAGTCATCATAACGTCCCAACTGATAGAACGTGTCAAAATATCAGGATCCCTAAAAACCTGTCTAACAAATAGTAACCCAGAAAGTTGTGTTGCATCATAATCAACCTTATCTCTAGCAAAAGGGATATGGAGATTCCTATAAACATCCTCGGGAGTGATCGTCATCTCCCCAACTGGCAAATGAAACATGCTATGCTCTGAATGAAACCTCTCAACTAATGTCACGAGCATACCATGATTCACACGAATATCAGGTAACTCAAGAAGATGAGTCAATCCGCACAAATCAATATGTGCCCGATCTACATCTGATAACTGACGCACTAATGTCATCATCGGTGGATTTACACATCTAAACAACACATGGGGCAATCGAACCTACAAATAATCAAACAACGGTGCATCAGGAAACATTTCAAATAAGCCTATAAGAGAAGTAAAACATCACGCAAATCCAACTACATCAATTGCAAAATCAAAATTTCAAGTTTGAACCTTCAAAAATGCTTACTGTTTTCCATATGACATAACACAGTAGAGGCAACAACTCGTACGAGTCAGGAATAGGCCTAATACAACAACATACTCTCATACGACACAAGAATAGCTATAGAATGACAAAATGGGCTCTTTTGAAGGTTATCGTACAACACAAGGGTAGTTTTAGTGCGACAAAACTAGTAGACTTAAATGAGAAAACAAACTTAATCAGTTTGTTGTACGAGACAAGATCCTGTCTCGCACGACAAAATGAAAATGGTCGACTTCTACATGACAAAAATTAAAAAATTCAACAACAAATTCAAAATTGAGACAATAAAGAGGCTTAAGATCAATCACTTACCATTGGCTCATAGTTCTAAGGTCGATTATGTCGTCTTTGGTGCTCGAATTGATGCTCATGAGTGGGAACCACCATTTTTCTTCACAAAAGGCTTTTTGAATTTTTAAACTTGGAGGGTTAAAACGAATTGAAAATGACACTTTTACCCCATATATACCCAAAACCCTAATTTTTCAACTTGCTCTGATGGACATGAAAATTGTACCATTAGCTAATTTGTCTATCCTGATTCCATTTTCGAGATTGAAATCAAAATTCAAGATCATTTTGCTAGTCAATTTCACACAATTTGGACCACTTAGCGCTTTTCATCAAAAGCACATTCTTTTTTTCAAATTGAGCTCAATTTCTCAATAATCAACGCTGAATCTCAATTTTATTCTACAAAACAACTTTGCACTCAATTTCTCTAATCAATCAAAGCCAAATTTTTAAATATTCCTCTGAATCATTTGTGCTCAAATAAACTTATCATCGCTAAACAATTCCCTAAAATCATGTACCCTCTCTATCTTTCAATTTCGCTCCCAAGGGGGCATACTGATGACCTCATGACCTCACATCTTCAAAAGTCGAGAAAATTTTCAAATCTTCATCAAAAGATGAGCAAAAAAATATTTTCAACTAAAGAAAATCAAATTATTATTGCTAAGAGGCATCTCAGCTTCGTCACTTCATATCAAGTTGAGATCTCTTGATCATCTGAATCGAATCAATCGCTAGGGGCATATCAGTTTCATCGCTTCAAATCAAGCTGATATTTGTCTGCATCTGAATCAATCTCTTAATGTTAATCAGTTTCATCGCTTTTCATCAAGCTGATTATTCGTTTAAACTCAATCAAAAGTTTAAAGAGTATCTTTGATCACACGCTCAATCTAAGCAGGTGTTTAGTTTCATCGCATCAAATCAAGTTGGACAGTTTATCTTCGTTCATCGTGTCTTGATCCATCAAGTTCAAAGTCAATTTTATCTTCGCTCACTATGTCTAGATCAATCAAGTTCTAGATCAGTAAGATCCGCTTCTTGATCAATCAAGTTCAAGTTCGGTATCTTCACTCTCTATCGTTCCTAGTTCAATCAAGTTCGGGATCGGTTTCGCTTTAATCAAACTATGTTCATCTTCATCGCTTCAAATCAAGCTAAACACCTTGCTTTTCATCTTGTTCGTGATCAATCAAGTTCAGAACTGGTATCTCCTAGACATCAACTATTCTTTGAACCAACGCACTTCTCGCACATTAATTCAAAGAGAGGCAAATGTGGTCATCTAAACCATGGGCCCCTAATCTCGACAACATCACCAAGGTCCTAACTAAAGGCAATTAAATCAATCTTGAGCACATAATTGATTCTTCAATCACCAAATGTCACATGGAAAATCAAATACTCAATATTAATTAAATATTTATTTATTTATTTAAATCATTCCAAGAAAATCATTTTGATCAATTATCCTATTTTAATTTATTAAATATCCTAGCATATTTATTTAATTAATAAATTTGCCATTTAATCATGCAAAAAAGGAATTAATTTATTACAAAAGAGGAATTAATCACAAAGCAAGAGTTAAATTGAAAATAAAATAAAAGAATTGAATTGAGAGAAATCAAACTTGAGATATTATTTCTTTTTCTAAATTGAGATTAACTTGAAATCAGAAAAGCAAATAAAAGGAATTTAATTGCTTTCTCTAAAATTGGAACTCAAAGCTTTTGAGAAAAAGAACTTCAGTTGCATTGAAAAGACTCTTTTCTTGAATAAATCAAAGAATTATCTATTTTTATCACAAATGCATGTAATTAATTAAATCTTATTTCCAATGCAACCTGAACTTCTTATCTAAATGCATTTCAATTAAACTATAATTGGAATCTATCTCAAGGTTAACTGAATCTGATTTCTCAATTATTTCAATTAATCCTAAATTATGCTTTTTCTTGATCTCTCTTGTGATTCTCTATAAATTCAGCCTTCAGCGCTCATTCAAAACACCCTGAGATTTATTATTATACACTTTTCGCTCTGGAGTCATTGAATATATTGTGCTTGCTTTTTGAGATTATTGCATCTTAGTTTAGCTTTTTGCATATTTATTTTATCCATTATTGCTTGAATCCATTATTGCTTGAATCCATATTGCTTGAATCTTTCATCCATCTTGCATCCATTTAGATTAAATCCTTCGTCTTGGTGTAGTCTAGTCACTGGTATTGCTTATACTAATCTGAGAGCAATCTTATACTCGCATCTTTTAGAAGGTAATTAGTCAATTTGTTATGGTTTTATTATTCATGCTTATATCTATCTAACCATACATGTAATGACTTAATTGAAGTGTTGTGCCTGTAGCTATCAGACTTATTTCACTTTTTCACACACACAAACGTAAACATTAAATTTTATTTAAAGTTATTTAAGAGAATTTTATTTAAATGAATAGATGAAATTCAAGACAATCGTCCCAAATCTTTCCATCTTCAAAACTAACTAGTATTAGGAATAATAGAGAATGTCTTAATCCATGCTATTATTTTAGTATTTATACATATATTTTCAAGTCTTAAAAAACTTTATAGGTTGGGATTAATTATTTTCTCTACACTTTTGTATTCTAAATAACTAAGATAAATATGTAACATATTAAATTATATTTATAAGATTATATCAATCTTTTATAATTTAATTATAATTTTCTCATGACCTTGTTCATGTATAAGTTTATGAAAAAAATAGGTCTTAGACAATAAACTTACAACAAAATAAAAATGTTTAAAGTCTATAAATTGGAGCGAATTAAAAGATCTTATTAACTTCCAACAACCAACATCATATACTAGATCCTCAAGATCCACCAAAAGTCATTATATCACTTTAACTAAACTTATTAATTGTTTCTAATAACCTATGTCATTATATAACCTTTAGAAAGAGAGTAATGGTTACCACTACCACAAGGACTTAAAATTTGACTTCTAGAATCATTATGAAATATTTTATCAAAATTTAATTTAAAGTTCTTATTAATGTAACTATTTCAAATCACCTAAGTCATTATATCATCTTTAGAAGAAAAGCAATGGTTACTACTCTGACTTGAAATTTGATTTCAAGAATAATTTTGTAATATTTTATCAATTTATGTAATTGCATTTTAGTCAAAATCATTGATCTACATTTCATAAGTAGTGGTGAACCTCTCTCTCATGGATATGAATAGTCCAAGGGTGAAGAATCATAATTTCTTGGACAATTACCATCCAAGTCCTTCTTCAACTCAAACACATTTAACCATGGAGTTTCATCCAAAATCAAGACCATTAAACTTGCTACCCTATTTGTAAACCCTTCAACAAACATTTAGTATTATGAACCATTTTTATTTTGGATTTCCTTAACTCAATCATTATTATGAAGACAAAGTTGTCGTAATGTATCAAATTTTGTAATGTTTTATCAAGATTCAATTATGTTGTTGAGTTAAACTCACTCACCCTCATTTCTTTAATGGTGATTCACAAGAACCCATATCTTCTAATATTGCTAAAATAAACATATAATTTAACAAGCTACCAAAATATACCATCTTATTAGTCCAAAATTAATTTCTTTTCACTCAACTGCACAATCCAATTCACCTTCCACTAACAAGTAAACAAACTTATAAATTTGAATTTGTCACGATGGTGGGTAACTAATTGTAAATGGCTATGAGATTCTTGCTTAAAAGACCCAACGTCATGTAAAGTCATCCATATTTTGGGCCACCTGCTACCTTTTAATTCTCCATAGATCCATCCACCCAAAAGCCATAGGAAAGTGCACTTTATCCTCCAATTCTACCGAGAAAGGTTTGAAAATGGAAGCCCTAAACCAAGCATGGTAGTGTGGCCACATTTATACATATTCAAAATGCACTTCCAAATTCAAGGATCCAATATCAATGAAAGATGGGAAGATGTTTACCTTAAACTAAGTTAATTTTTCTTGAGAATCTTTATCAAAATTTAATTTGAAAAAACCTTAAAACTAAATATAAATAAATTAATTTCTAACAACTCACTTGTCTATTACCTATTAACAACAAGTAAACAAAATTATTATATTCATATTTATACTATAATATTATTTTTTCTACTTCATTGGTATGTGTACTTCAATAACTTCTTAAACATAGTTAATGTAAGTTATAAAATAATATTTTTAACAAATGTAATATTTATATTATTATCATTTTCAATCCTATTAATTAATTTTAAAAAAATTATATAAATCATTCTTAATGAAAACATATTTCTCTTCTCACATATTATAAATTAGTTTTCATTTAATAATATAAATAATTCTTATTAAGCTAATTTACAACCAATAAATAATTAATTATTGTCCCCTGATATTGAAAGAAGTTATTTAGTATTAAAAAATATTTTAAGTTTTTTTTTTGCATCATTGATGCTAAGTAAATGAATCTCATTATTTGTATTCGACTAACATGTTGATAGTCTTCTTGTGGTTTTTGTTTATGGTAAAAATGGAAACAACAATATTGAAAGACTAAAATAGATTCAACCACAAAACGCTAGCCTAACATCAACAAGATCCACCATAACATATGAAGATTACCTAAGGCAATGTAAATCAACAAAATCACAAAGATTATACCATCACATGTCCACTAGGGTTCGAATCTTCATTCTTCCTATCTCCGTTGATCTTGCTTGATATATTTGCTCTCAGATTTTATGTGTGCACAAGAGCTCAACAAAGAACGGAAGTGTGGTTGCAAGTAGGCTTGATCGCATATGAAAGTTTGAATGCTAGAATGCTTGGGAGAGATTAGATAATGAAAGAAGTATCTCCTTATATAGAAGACACTGTGAGAGGTGTAAAAGATAAATGGCCAGCTAGGATTAGAGGGTAGGTAGAGGAAACAAGAAAATAATGAGAGGGTAGGTAGTGTAGGAATTAAGAGATGAATGACATGTGTCATGGGTAGAAAAGGCTAATGAATTAATTAAATAAATAAAAATTTATTTAATTAATAGAGGAAATGGGATCAATTAAATAAATAAAATATTTATTTAATTTAGGGGAAGAACAATTTAAATAAATAAATGTATTTATTTAAATGAGAAAACGCTTAGAAGAGGATAAATGAATTAATTAAATAAATAAAGATTTATTTGATTAATAGAAGAATGGGGCTTAAATAATTAAATAAATAAAATATTTATTTAATTAGACAGAACAATTTTAGGTGTCTACATTTTGTCCCTCTTTGAGACAATGTAGCTTGTCGCGTTGTTTCAAAGAAGATAAGATGAACTGATACAAAGTTGCCCCAAGATGGGAATGATATGTCGCCTCGAGAGATTGGATGAAAATATCTTAAAAAGATCGCACAAAATCTCTCAATAAAAAAGGAAGGCTAGAAAGGACTGACAAGATAGAGTGACAAAGTCACGAGATAAAGAAGACTAACGCGGGAGACTAGGGCTAGGGTAGTATGTAGGATAGACTACGAGGGAAAACATCCTCATTGTCATCCACACACCTAAGAGATCATAATGCAGAGAGAGCAAAGAGAAGTCAGCAGTGATGGCATCAGTGCACAAATTCGATTGCGTTTGTCGATATCAGAGGCCAGCAGATGCAGGAGAGTCGATAAGTACCAAAAAACCTCCTTGTACCTTTTTGCATTAATTATTGTCATAAATGCATGCTAGGTAGGGTAATAAATGCATATTAGGTAGGTTGCAAAAAATGTAAAGTGAGGTAAAAAACGTTAAGGCGCGTCTGCGTTGGTGTCAGGCATGTCTGGGTAGGTTAGGTGCATCTGTGCAGAATGTAGGCACCTCTATGATTTCAAAAGCGTCTGTGTCCAATGTGAGTGCGTCTGTGAAGTGCAAGCGTGTTTGTGCAGTGTAGGCACGTTTGTGTAGGGAAGAGGCACATCTATGTAATCCAGGCGCATCTGTGCAGGGCGGGCACGTTTGTGAAGTATGTAAGCGCATTTGTGTCATGAATGTGTGTTTATGTCTTCAAGGTCAAATCATCGGTTCTGTGATAAACATACGCTGTCGATTGGATAAGCTGCTGAGATGATACACTCAAGCAGGTCCTCTAGGGAAGACTACAATAACATATAGGACTATGATTGACAATTATGTGATGGAACATACATTGTCAATCAAGAAACTACTCAAGAAGATACACTCAAGCAGAGGCCCTAGGATAGGATAGAGCGAGGCACTTTGTGATGAATAGGGAGTACCGTAGGAATTGACAATTCTGTGATAGAACATATGTTGCCAATTGGATTAGGCTGAAATTGACAATTTGTGATAGAACATACATTGTCAATTGGCTAAGCTACTCAAGAGGATACACTCAAGTAGGTGCCCTAAAATATAAAAGCAACACTTTGTGATGAACAGGGAGTACCACTAGGATAGAGTTCCATATGATAGATATAAGCACTAGGATAAAAAAACAGTACTTTGTGATGAACAGGGAGTACTACTAGGATTGACACAGTTGATTTACTTGACTACATGAGGACCTACCTATGCTGGAGTCATGGGAGAGATTCCCTTCGACTCAAGGATTATGAGTAGAGTTGACAATCGAGGATAGAGTAGCAGTTGAGGCTATGGGCTTGCGATACATTATGTATGTGCCTGAGTTTTAGGCAAACATGGCATTGTTGACTGCATTGGCTGAGAGATGGCACTCAGAGACATGCACTTTTCATTTGCTGATGGGTGAGATGACAGTCACCTTAGAGGATGTATATAGGATACTGTGAATACCAATTGTTGAGGAGTTAGTTCCTTACGATCGAGAGGGAGACAGGGATGCACTAAGACAAGTGTTCTAGGATCTAGGATTGGAGATGAGGGCAGGGCATGTGGCTTGGGATACTATGACAGCTATAAGATTGGCTCTACTGGTAGTGATGGTAGGAGTTATCAGTGGGTTCCTCTGTCCGGATAGGGCGACACGAGGGTTAGCTATGGGATGGGGGAGGAATCTGGAGACATTGGTAACTGAGCACACTAGGTTTGCATGGGGACCGTGTTTGTTGGCACACTTGTATTATGAGTTGCATCAGTTTGTCTATCACATATCAACAGGATTAGGATGCGGAGTGACATTGTTGCAGGTATGGGTGTATGAGCATCTACCAGTTACCCAGCCGATACACTTTAGAGGTAGAGCACATGGGCGCAGATATGTACATCTATATGATATGATTACTTCTTAGCCATGGATTGGGAGGTTAGAGTATTGGCGTCAGGTTGTCGATGAGGTAGACAGTGTGGTATGGAGGCCTTACTTAAACTGTGAGGAATGGGAGGATGATGCAGTGGAGCTGCTGTATGTATTTCGGAGTAGGTATTTGATTGGTCGGACACCCTATATTATTGAGAGGCAGTTGATTGACAGGGTATGTAGGCAGTTCGGTAGGATATAGCGGATGCCACGAGGGTCAAGGATGTATGCACAGACAGTGAGGGATCAGGTGCATTTAGGGCCATTATTATTGTATGATCAGGTTGTGACACAGATGTTAGAGATGGTGTTGATGCCTTGGGACATATGGGCAGATGTGGAGGATGTAGGGATGGATGTAGAGTACAGTGCATATTGGGAAGAGCATCTGTTTCCATGGCTGATGGATCCAGGGGAGCCGATAGAGGGTGATGGTGGAGGTGATGGAGATGAAAGTGCAGATGGCAGAGGCAGAGGACGACGGCGAAGGCGGGGCACAATGGTAGAGAGGAGAGTGGCTCAGAGGAGAGAGGGTGAAGAGGAGAGACAGATGCATGTAGTGAGGGGTAGAGGTGGATTGTCATTACAAGTGCTAGCAGCACAGTTTCCCAGACAGGTACAGGGACGGGGACAGGGACAGGAGCAGCCACAGGGACAGGGTGAGGGAGAGGGGAGGAGGAGAATGCGCTACTATCCTTGAGGGAGATCTGTCAAGGACAGGCAGATGAGATCCAAGATATAGAGAGGGATACAGCTAGGCTCAAGAGACGGTTGAGGGACATTGAGCAGGAGAGGGATCAGGTTATTCAGCACTAGACAGAGGTTGAGACAGCACTGAGGGCAGGGAGGCAGGCAACAGAGGACACAAGAGTCGGATACGCCTATGTTCTGTAGGCAGGGGAGGAGATAACCTACTGGAGAGACCTGCACTATGGAGTGGTACCACCATATCAGCTAGCTAGGAGCTTCCAGAGACCATCCCAGATGACGACGACCTCTGGAGGGAGAGATAGGAGACAAGCGTCTAGCAGTGGGGTCATGGGTCCTCCACCACCACTAGATAGAGGGGGCTGGAGAGATGATCCTGGGGCAGGTCCTTCCAGGGCTTAGACTCCATTGAGGCCAACTGGCTCTGAGGGAGGGAGTTCATCATAGCCTTAGAGGGCTTCCTATGTATCACTGTTGTACCATTTTTGTATGATGATGTAGACACCTTCGGGTGATTGTAGCCATATGATTTTGACATCATTGTATCATGACACTTATGATTTTATACATATATATGAGATGATTCATCCTTGCGGTAGCTATATTCATGTGTCCCTATGTGATGTTGCTTGTATATGATGCATGTTTCTATGTGAGGCTTATGATATGGATGCAAATATGTTCATGATGAAATGCAATATATTTTTGTTCTTTTATGTTTTTAATATGTTATGCATATGTGAATGTATGAAATGCGGATGAATGTGATGAGGATGTAACATGTGCTAACAAATGTATGAAATGCGGATGAATGTGATGAGGATGTAACATGTGCTAACATGTGTTGTGTGCAGGATGTGATGTAATTGTGATACCTATATGAATGTATGAAATGAGATATACTAACATGTGATGATGCAGGTACAAAATACATGAAGTGCAGATATTTTTGGCGTGTCATTATACTCAGTCATGTGATTACGGGCTACACAGAATCAAGAAGGACAATGGAGGTCAATCAAGAAAGGGGGATGGAAGATAGAAGATATGGAAGTGAAAGAGCTTCTTGTGATATTATCATCATTGAGTTTTATTATGACAAATAGGTTATGACTATCCAGGTATATGTTCGACCCAGAAAGTCATTGTACCCGTTTTCATGGAGATCAGACAGTCGCAAACAAAGAATTCCCCAATTCACACTAGACTCACATTGTCCTCATATCCTTGGACAAGTCATAGCATTACTAAGAGACAATCCAACAGACAGCCAAGAAAAATAAGTGACAATACCCCATCCTCGCCTTTCTAGTCAAAGACATCCTGGAGATAAAATCTCTAGTCCGAGACATCCTGGAAAAGCTGAAAGACATGTCACCAAAAAGATAAAATCAAAAGAAAACCAAGACTCGACACCAACATCCACTGTAGTCCTCAAGTTTAGTGTCTCTTGTCACTTGTATAAGTCTATTTTATTGTGGTCACAATGTTTTCATTCACAAAAGGATAGATAGCACTGAACCATAATGTTGTCTAAGTTTGTTGAAAGATTTGATTTGTTAAAGCCCATTGCAACTTGTGTCTCATCTGAAAGTGACTGAATCCATGAAACTGATACTTTATTGCGAAGAATAATGCAACTTTATTGCAAATCCGTGATGCAAGTGTTTCTTTATTGTGGATTGTGCGCAGATAGACTGAAGAAAACTGGAAGAAACTGTACTCCTCGGAACGTGTGATGCTCTTAGTTCCACACCCATCACTAGACTTAGGATTTGCCTTAGCCACAAATAAGAGTTGATTTATGATGGATGGAAAGGGGTGAAAAGGGAGGTTTATTATGAATGGCTAACCAATCTTGGGTAGATCACTAACAAGCCATGATGGGAATGGGTAAGTTTATTATGGATGGATAGGCTGTGAGTGTGTGCAAAGTGAAGGATGAGATTGAATCATGAAGGAGAGAGGAGCAATGTCTCTACACATGGTCCGGTTAACCTGGTTTTCACCATGGTACTTGCCTAGGGCGCCACCGAAGTGGTTTTCACCGTTGGACGAATTTATTTCTCTTTACTTTTTTTTATTTTTCAATCTTTTGTGTCACAAGGCGCCTGTTTGTTAGGTTTTCACCAAGTAACGATTTTTATTTTTATTTTTTGCTTTTTTGTATTTTTGAATTAGGATATCCTGAAGAGCTATGTGTAAAACCTGTGAAAGTGCATGTTGTTGATAGGATCCTCCAAAAGTTCGCTCTCTGGGGTTGAGAACTAAGTTACCCACCTCAAATGTACGAGGCTTCACTTTGTGATTGTACCTGCGACTCATTCGTTGTTGATAAGCCTTGAGATGATTAAAAGCAGTTTGTCTTCATTCATCCAATAGTTCTAGTTCTTGTAAGCGAGAGACCCTGTAGTCTTCATCATTGATAATGTTGTGCAAAGAGACTCCTAAAGATGGTAACTCGACCTCAATAGGCAAGATAGCTTCAGCGTCATAGCCAAGTGAATAAGGTGTGGCTCCTGTAGGTGTGTGAACACTTGTGCGATAAGCCCCAAGTGCGAGATTAAGTTGGATATGCCAATTTCGGCTAGCGTCATCGACTGTCTTTTTTAGGATTTTAAGAATGGTTTTATTAGACGCCTCAGCTTGACCATTACCTTGGGGGTAATAGGGAGTGGAGAAACGATGGGTAATATGGAAGCAATCACAAAGTTCACGAACATCCTGGTTTTTGAAGGGACATTCGTTATTAGTGATGATGGAGAGAGGAATATCGTATCGGTAGATGATATAGTTGAGAATGAATGTAGCAATCAGTTTTCCAGTGACTTGCGTAAGAGGCACGACTTCAATCTATTTTGTGAAATACTCTGTGGTAGTGATAATGAATTTGTGGCCATTGGAAGGAGGGTGAATATTGCCTATGAGATTGAGTCCCCACTGACAAAACGGCCAAGGAGTCGGAATCTATTGAAGTTCTCGCGATGGCGAATGAATAAGGTCTCCATGAATTTGACATTGCTTACATTTCTTGACAAACTGATATGAATCTTTTTCCATATTGGGCCAATAATATCCAGTCCTTATGAGTTTCTTGGCTAAGGTAGGACCACTAGAATGTGGACCATATATACTTTCATGAACTTCACGTAATGCAATCTAAGCCTCGTCCCTTTCTAAACATCTAAGAAGATTGCCATCTAGACCTCGATGGTATAGGATATCGGCTAAAATGACGTATCGGGAAGATTGGCGAATGAAAGTACGGCGTTGGTTGTTGGATAAGTTAGGAGGAAGGGTGTTGTTACGAACGTATGTGAAAATAGAACCGTATAACTAGGAATCAAGACCAACAACATATATCATCTCAGTAGGAGTAATCTCATACGAGGGAACCAAAAGGTTGTCCACCAAGAACTCATAGCGGGTTCCATTCTATGGTAGGTTGATCAGTGAGGCAATAGTAGCCATGGCATCTGCGGCTCGATTCTTCTCTCTTGGTATGTGCTCAAAGGTTATCTTTATGAAATATTGCTTGAAGTCATCTACTATTTTCTTGTAAGGCATTAATTTTTCATCCTTTGTTTGGTAGTCATCGGTTGCTTGACGAATTACAAGTTGAGAGTCCCCAAAAACAAAAAGTTTGTGGATCTTCCACTGAACTGCAATCCGTAATCCAGTTGTTAATGCCTTGTATTATGCTATGTTATTAGTGCAAGGAAATGAAAATCGATATGATTTGGGAATGGAATCCCCTTGAGGTGTGATAAAGAGGATGTCAGCTCCTGCACCATGATGCATGTATGAGTCGTCAAAGTATAGTTGCCAAGGCTTCATGTGTGATACCACCAAGATGGATTCATCTAGAGATTCTGAAATTAGAGGAGCATCATCTATCATGGGTGCATCTGCTAACTGATCTATGATAGCATGTCCCTTGATGGCTTTTCTATCCACATATTGATCAATCAACAACATGCACTTGATCGGTTGGAAAAATAGTGCATGTTGTTGAGAAGATACTTCAATGGATCAATCCTTATGACCAGCTTAGTTTTATGAGTTGGCATGTAATGTCGTAATTTTTGCGAAGCAAAAACCACGGCGAGACACGCACGCTCAATTGGTGTGTAGTTTATCTCATAACCGACCAAAGTATGACTGATGTAATATACTGCCTTTTCTTTGCCTTCAGCATCTTGTTGCGCCAAGAGTGCCCCCAATGTTGTTGGTGAAGCTGATATGTAGAGTAACAGGGGTTGTTCTGGGATCGATGGCATCAAGACCGGTGGATTCAGAAGATAATCTTTGAGTATTTGAAAAGCCTGTTGACATTTATCATCCCATTTGAATTTGATGTTTTTGTGTAGCAAGTGCTGAAAAGGATGACATTTATCTGCAAGTTGTGCTATGAATCTTTGTATGGGCTGGTGTCTTCCTTGTAAAGATCGAAGTTGACTGATATTTCTTGGTGGTGGCATTTCTAAGATCACTTTGACTTTTGTTGCATCGGCTTCAATTCCTCTTTTTGAAACAATGTATCCTAGGAGCTTCCTGAAGGTTACTCCAAAGACACATTTCTTGGGATTTCTCACCTTGTATTTTTCCAACCGATCAAAAATGACTGAAAGGATGTCCAAATGTGTATCTCAGTCTATTGATTTTCCCAAGAGGTCATCAACATAATCTTCTACAGTTACGTGCATAAGATCATGAAAGATAGTAGTCATGGCTCGTTGGTATGTAGCGCTTGCATTCTTTAGCCCGAAGGGCATGACATTCCAGCAGAAAGTTCCCCAGGGACAAGTAAACGTTGTTTTGTGTTGATTCTCGGATGCGATCTTCATTTGATAGTAGTCGAAGAATCCGTCCATCAAAGATAACATCACATGACCTGCTGTGAGATCTACGATCAGGTCAATGTTTGGCAATGGAAAGTCATCCTTAGGACAAGCTTTGTTGATGTCTCTGAAATCTGTACATATTCTGATGCTACGTTCTGGCTTACTGACTAGTACTAATTTGGAGATCCATTCAAGATAATCAATTGGGCGTATGAATTCGACATCCAATAATTCTTCAAGCTATGCCTTGACTAATAATGCCACTTGTGGATGCATCTTTCTAAATTTTGGTTTCACTGGCTTTGCCCCTGGTTTAACTGTCAATGATGCATTACCAAGTCCGGATCCAGTCCAGGCATATCAACATATGACCATGCAAAATTGATTTGTCGCTTTGTGAAGAAACTTATGAACTTCGGTCTTTCTCTCTCTATCAGAGATTGTGCCAGGAATATGTTATGTGGAATCTCTTATGTACCGATGTTTGTTTTGATGGTCTCCTCTACTAACATGGATGATTTTTCTTCATGAGATGTTGGGAGAATGTCGAGCCTTCCATCCTCGGGCACCTCAGAGAGGTTTTCACCCTCAGATGCATCCTTTATTTTTACTCTTTTGGGGTCAGACAGTGCCACAATGTGGTTTTCACCGTAAAACCCATGATTTGTTTTTATTTTCACATTTTTGCAACTGGAAGGCCCAACACCCTCACCAAAATATGCCACATTGTTGAGTTCTATAGTGTATCCTACCTTATGGTCCCCAAGCGGAAGATCATCTCGTATGCCTAAATAGTTGATATAGACTTCATCGGTTTGGAATGTGTCGAATTGTAAAGGTCCTTCATGTTCCCAGTCAATAAGTTGGTGGTGAACAAGGGGAATGTCTTCAATGTTTTCAAAGTCAGCAAGTGTTAGGGTGCATATACAATTATATTCAAGTATGTCAAGGTAATGGCCGCTGGCACTCTCCTCATCTGTCTTGATCGTGAACGAGTCCAAATCGTCATCACTAAAAGCACATTCTGAAACGGGTGTCCTCATTGTTCATGATTTCGCCCTAGAATCTAAAGACTGTGTGGGATCCTTAGGGGTTGTTTCTTGACCAACTCTAAATTTTCTATGAAATTCCTCTTCTTATGTGGGTTCACCTAGTTCTCTGAATGTCTCAGTGAGTTCATAATCACTAGAGGATTTTTCTAAACCCCATTCCCATCCATTAGAGTAAGTGGAATAGTGGCTCTCATGTTGATCATTGAAAATCATGATTTGCAATGCTTCTTCTGTTTTGTGACTATTTACCCTAGAAGATATGAAACCAAGCCCTTTTGAGTGTTGATTTTTAAATGTCAATTTTGGTTGCAAAGGTTGAGTGATACCTTCTTTTCTTAAGCCAAGAGGACTTTTACCATCGTACCCAAACTTTTGTAGAATCTTGAATCCTTTGCCATATTTTTTCACATGCTATCTTGATGTGATCTTGTGTGCATCTTCAGGGTAAGCATTTTGTATAATTCTTCTTCTTCCATTTCACCCCACTTTTAGAATATAGTAGGATCCCATTTTAGCGTAATGATAGATACCCGTTTAGAAGGATGTGGTCGTCCATATTCTTTTGGTGAACTCATAACTTGTCGTAAGAACATGGTTTGATTTAGAGTGTATTCACTCATGCCTTTGTCCTGATATTTCCCTTTAAGCTCACCTTGCTTTTATGTTGAAGGTTTTAATGATTCGGAGTCAATATATGCAGAAGATGGGATAGTTTCTCTATTAATTGGAATTATTGTCTCGGCTTTTGGCCTCAAGTTATTGCAGTATATAAATGGATTAAGATCACCATTAATTGTTACTTCAACTCCATAATGAGGAAACTTAATGCATTGATGGTATGTAGATGGGATTGCTCTCATCTCATGAATCCATGGGCGTCCTAGCAATATGTTGTATACTCTGAGAGGTAAGGTGACTGTGCCTTTGGATGAACACTCTTGATCATCATATGCCTTGATGGTAATTTTGTTTGTAGCAACAAGGCGCACAATAAATATCAAAAAACCCTTGCCAAAATTCTGCAACAAAGATTTGTTAGTAGTTTTGCAATAATACCCCTCCTGCAAGCACACAAGTTAGGTAAATTTTAGATCCAGAAGACTTTGTGAAAAAGGGGCCTTCAACAATGCGATTTGCTTCAAGGACAAGCTGCACCAATTTGTTAGCTAGATCACAAGATGTTAGCCCAAATAAACTAGATCTAAAATCAAAATGACGAAATAAAGCTCTAAAAACTGGAACAAAAACCAAAATTGCAAAATCAAAAACATAGACGCAATTGAATCTCACGCAGATGCAGTTACAGGACACAGATGCACCTTCAACCCTCACAGGCGCGTTTCGGCAACACAGACGCGAATCTACAACACAGACGTGGTTAAAAGATGCACAAACGCGATTCGGGAACATAGATGCCAACCTACAATCTAAAAAATGCAAAGTGATGTCGAGGACGCAAACGCGATTCTAGGGGTCACAAACACGATAGAAAAGAAAAAACGTGGTTCCAGTATGCGTAGATGCAAAAATGTTGAAACGTTGTCGGAAATGTCAGATCTGCAACTTCAAGAGTCCCAAGATGTTAAGTGCAAAGGGATAAGAGTCCCACCAGCCGTTCCAAAATGTTTATGGTAAAAATGGAAACAACAATATTGAAAGACAAAAATAGATTTAACCACAAAACCCTAGCCTAACATCAACAAAGATCCACCATAACATATGAAGATTACCTAAGACGTTGTAAATCAACAAAATCACAAAGATTATACCATCACATGTCCACTAGGGTTTGAATCTCCATTCTTCCTATCTCCATTGATCTTGCTTGATATATTTGCTCTCAGATATGTGTGCACAAGAGCTCAACAAAGAACGGAAGTGTGGTTGCAAGTAGGCTTGATCGCATATGAAAGTTCGAATGCTAGAATTCTTGGGAGAGATTAGATAATGAAATAAGTATCTCCTTATATAGAAGACAATGTAAGAAATGGAGGGATAAGATTAAGAGATGTAAAAGATAAATGGTCAGCTAGGCTTAGAGGGTAGGTAGAGAAAATAAGAAAATAATGAGACTGTCGGTAGTGTAGGAATTAAGAGATGAATGACATGTGTCATGGGTAGAAAAGGCTAATAAATTAATTAAATAAGTAGAGATTTATTTAATTAATAGAGGAAATGGGATCGATTAAATAAATAAAAATATTTATTTAATTAGACAAGACAATTTTAGGTGTTTACAGTTTTACTTTTTCATGTTGCACTAACTTCATTTGATATGCTCTACTTCTTATATAAAAGCATTTTTCCCATGGGAGAGTACCTTATTGTTGTGTAACTTAGCTTTGCACTTTTCAAATAAAGATTAAATTTTCTAACAAATTTTGATTAAGTTTATTATTCAAATTTAAAGTTTCACATTTGAATTTCATATAAAAAACATTTTATTATTAAAAGTAGCAAAACAAGGTTGCTGACCTTATACAAGCTCGGGTCAAACAGACCATTAACAACAGGTCAGAAGACCACTATTAAAAGGCCTACCAAACCAACAACAACAATAGCAAAAAGCTAGGAACCCACCTCAAGAGTGGGGAGAATCGCCCACAACTCGACACAGAAGATATTTTTTTTTTTTGGGGGGGGAGGGGGTGGGGGGGGGAAGAGTTACCTTTACGCACAAACAACAATCCAGAAAATACTACTATTAGGAACATCATTGCAAGTGGGATCAAGCGGGGAAATCCTGACTGTCAACACCTAGAGAAGACTATTGTTGCAGAACAACACTTGGAGCAGACCCACTATATCAATATGATTTTGTTAATATGTTGTAAAATACAAAGAAAAAAATAGCTCAAATCATAAATTACAAAGAATAAAAAGTTAGTCTAATAGTTCTATATTAAGCGTATTCTTTTGATGCACTCATGTGACATCACAAACTTTGTTGTTTTTATATGTATCTTTATCTAAGGAATTCATTTCATTTAGTTGTTAGTAACAAAAGTCTAAACTATGTTGGTTTTTTATGTGTCTTGTTCTAAGTAGCTCATCAAATTATTAGTAATAATAGTTGGAACTTAGAGCTATAAAATCACAACTAATAATGTCATAGTATTAGAATTAAAACTTTTAATGTCTCAATGCACTTGCAACTATTGGACACTTCTTTTTACAATCTAAAAGCAAGACTTCGAACAATTAATTTTTTTCTTTAATATAAATGAGATAATCAAGACTAATTTTATTTGATCTCTACATAATAGCATTAGACTCTCTCCTGCAACAACAATTGTAAAGACACATCTTGGGTCACATAAATTAGAACCCCTTCACATTTAAGTTGTCAATATATAAGGAATATCTTTTCACCAAAGACATTCACAACACCTCCTCTTTATCATGTGCCATATATGAGTAAAGATTTTTCACCAATTAGTCTATTGCTATTTCACTAGCTAACACATTTTGAATCCTCAAAAAGTACTTTACTATGAATAATGTAAAGGAGCTACTATAGACCAAGTCTTATATCGAGGAGCGAGTATCACAACATAGACCCTAGTTCAAAATTCATAAGGTGCGCCTTATAGTGGGCCATAAGACACTCGGAGATAGAAATTGAACCTTTGTTAATGCATGTACTAAAGTCCATCCCTATGTTTCACAATGGGGGCACTTTTGAGTTAAAATTGAGTATAACCATATCAAGAAACCAAACCCACTGCCGCGTCTTATATGAGCTATCCCAACCTTTACCAATTTTGTCCAACAAATTTGGGTCTAATGAATGAGAATGATGAGCTACATGCAAGATACGCAAGTCCAAATCCAACAAATAGTGCACTCATTGTAGTTGCCATAGGGACACCTACTAAAAGAGCTTGCACTAATTGTAATGCATCGACTATACCCTACCCCTATGTTTCACCACATGAAAACTTGACTTGTAATTGAATATAACCATATTAAGGAACCAAGCTCATACCCCAAATTTTGTTAATGAGGGCACAATTTGTTGATTACAAGTGGCATCATTTAAGTGTCCACCTGAATTGAAGCCCTTGCAAACCTGGTGAACTTACAGGCCTTGTGCCTATGTTGGGTCATTGCACTTGAAAGCTTGAAAGCTTAGGCCACTGATTAATAAAGGATGGCATCCCTTGTTTGTGGTTTTTTTTATTGGAACCAATTAATTGCCAAATTTTAGGCCAAGGTTCCAGAGACACCCTCAACTTAAGGAGAATTTTTTTTGTTATTGTTCTCAAAAAAACTAAGAACTTTTACTTATATTATGAACAATATTCATAGAATATCAACCCTACTCCACCTTCCTCTTCTACTTCATCCCCTCTCCCTAGCACACCAAACAACTAACGAGGCACAATTGTATAAATGTAAAGCATCCAATTGTTGAACTCAAGCAACTTCCATGAGATAATTAGGAACAAATTGGCCTAGCCTTAAAATGAATATAGAATGTCCTTTAGCCATCTTTTAAAGGTCTAATATCCCTCTTTACACTAAATAGTTTAAAACAAGTTGTCACTTCATTTACTATTCAAATTAAGGCCAAATTTGTGCACAGTGCATGACATCACTATCTAGTCATCCAAATTGTAGTTATAAGACTCATTTTTACTCAATAAGTCTTGAGTTGATTGCATTCAAATGAGAGACCAATAGACTCATGATGCAAGTACTTGGCGAGTTTAATCAAACTCGATTAGTCCTACCACTGAGACTTAGCTATCAATCACATTCAAATGTAAAAATAAGAAAATTAAAGCAAAAAAAAAGACTCAAACTAGAACTTTATCATTTAAATTAAAAGTACACTTGACATAGCTAAACATTTTTTTTATGTAGAAACAAAAACTTGAAGATCAAAAGCAAACTTGTCTTATGGAAAATAGCTTTTAGATCTATAGTTTTAAACACTTGTGGAATGTGGGGAGGAAATTGTTGGTAGATGGCCAAGAGATCAAGTACACACATATGCTATTTGTTGAAGCTATTTGTTGAAGTTAGTAACAGATTAATGTGTATGTATGAGAGCACAAATTCAATGCTACTAAGAGTTTGTGCTTTTAAATCTACAATTTTAAACACTTGTGAAATGTAAGGAGAAAATTGTTGGGATGGATGGCCAAGAGATCAATTTGACCTAAATACATATATATTAAGTTTATTTTTGGGCATCTTCAAAAAGAGGACTTGAAACATGAAGGATAAATTTCACACTATTTTAGGAAATATTATAGCATGCTTCTATGACGCAAGCTAGGTTAAGATAAATCTCACCAAAAGACTATTGAATGTGTGGCATCTAAATTCTTTGAGCTTGGTTAAAAGCTATAATATTATGAAAAATAGCATGCCCCATCAAAGTCTATGTGGTCTCAAATCTGCCCCTCAACCTCATTGGGGCCTATTTCCCCAAACCCCCCACTCTAGTTTAAAAGAAAAATTATTGTTGACCATGAAATAACACTTCTTATTCTGACCACTTTTTTCCACATAAATACATTTTGTTTGCCTAGTGAATCTAATCCCTAGGCAATGCTCCTATCGTTGTAGTAGTATTATAGGTTTGCCTAAGATTTGTGCACAAGATCCCACATAGAGATAGTGACGGTAAATTGAGTGATACAAGCTCTTCTCTAACTATAAAAATTATAACCATAATATTTGTACATCTATAACATTTCAGAATATTTATATGTTATATATTATTAAAGTTGAAAGATTCTAAATGAGAACACCATGGATCATGTCTTGCTAAGAGCAGGGGAAAAAAGGATGAGTCGAGATCATACCTCAAACGAATTCAGTAGAATAGATACCCCTCAATCCTTAGCACTAAAACAAATAAAGGCAATTATTTCTGCACATTTAAGTCAAGCTCCCAATACCAATAGGTTGCCAAAATAATTTAAAATTTTTATTCTCTTAATAAAAAACTGTTGTTTCTTGCAACTCAAATCTGTTTTTGTAGTCAATTTATTGGCGCATATTTGTGGATGTGATAAAAGTAGCTTTTAATTTACAAGTTTATTATGCTTTTATAGTTGAATTATTAAAAGGCCCATAGTAAAATCCTTAAAAAATCTCTATATTTCAAGTATTTTCAATTTGTTGAGTCCAAATCTGGGTCAAATATCAGCCTGCTGAGTTCCGGGTCTTTTCCGGGTCTTGCACCTATGGTCCAAACTCCTGGCTCAAGTACAATAAATGGACTGTCCACCATGATAGATAACTGTCATCAAATTCCATCCCATACATCCTTGCGCCCATAATATATTTAGCAACCAGAAACTAGCATATAAGAACCTGAACAAAATAAAGGATGGCTGATGAAAATGCATTGTGCAATCACACCCAGATGCAGAGCATTTTCAGAAATGATAGAAGAGAAATGTCCATGGACTGTGTCCAACATGGCAGTTATGCTTTAAATTTTTGTCCTTACAGTCATCTTATGTTCTCTGCTTTCATGTAAGCTCCTATTAAATTCTATATTTTCTCTTTTTCTTGGTCTGCTCTTCTCCACCATCCTCTGCAAATAGTGTGAATCAATTATAATATTGATAATAGTTAAATCAAAGTTCCCAGACTCGGACTCGGCTCGGACTCGGCAAGGCCGACTCAACTCGTGACTCGGCTATGACTCGGCAACGACTCGGCAATGACTCGGCAAAATTAAAAAAACCTTGAAATTAAGAGATTTTTAACAATTTAAAACTTGTTTCATGCACCCATTATTGAATAAAGCCCAATTATAATGTGTGCTAGCTTGTTATGCCATGAAAGGCATGCTGGTAGAGTATCTACTTGTTTGGGGCTTCTGTTTAGTATTTTCTTTGGCCAAATTGAAATTTTGGGAGCACCAACATGAGACATCATGAACATCTTCACTTGGAAACTGTAAGGAATGCTTGTGTATGGTAGCATTAAATAGTGTGCTTTTTGAACTTAGGTTTTACCTTGGGACTATAGTTGACCTTGGTCTTTCTTGGACCTCTTAGTTTTTAGGCTATATATATGCTGGATGGAAGGGGGAATTGTGAGGCCAGAAGGGTTTGAAATATGCTCCTCAGAGACATGTCCCTTGCCAAAAATAACCTTGTGCCCCATGGGGGGATTTTTTGGTATGTGGGGATAGGTAGGAAATATCCCCAACTCACCCCCTTTTTTCAAAATTTTAAGAAACATCCCTGTTGTGAGGTACTCACACATCGCCCCATTGCAAATGAAGACCCCCACTTTTTGCTTTCTAGGGTTAGCTCTTTTAGTTTTGTTGTTGGTCGTTTTAGTGTCTTAGCCTTTGCATTGAAGGGATTGAGTTTCTCAAAGGTCATCAAATCAGGTGGATCTCCTCAAGGTGGAGTGAAGGAGGTTAGGTCAGTTGAGTGATTAGGGGTTATTTAGATCATTCCTAGGGTTTTTGTGTACTATCTAGTCACGCTTCAAGTTGCTAAATCAAACCTTGGTTGAATGCATAGTGTCCTCCTAGGTCCCATCCCTTACATCATGGTCAGAGTGAACTCGCCTTAAAAATCTGGAATGTCATCCTGATCCTGAAATGGCCTGAAATTTGACTAAGTCTGGAAATTTGAAGGATCCTCCAAAAACTAGATTTTGCATTATAACTCATGGAGGTCCGAAACCACTCTCAAACATCCTGACAATATATATGGAATATAACTTAAAGTATAAGAAAGAGAAAAGACATAAGGAAATGTCACTTATACTTAAATGTTATATTCCATATATGAATCCTGACGAAGATACTAACTTGTCAAACAAGTCAAAACATTGACCTGTGGTGGCCGAGTTTTGGAGCTTGGACTCGGCGAGTTTTGCCATAACTCGCCTGACTCGCGAGTTAGGCGAGTTATGGTCAAAACTCGCCGAGTCCGAGTCCCGAGTTAGCAAAACTCGCTGAGCTTGGCTCGACTCGCCAACTCGGCGAACTCGCCTGACTCGCGGCGAGTTTGGGAACTCTGAGTTAAATATGCAACAATTGTAAGATCAAATAAGGTAGGCATACCTCAAGTTCTTTCATGCATTTATATTAGCTTTCTTCCTATTTTCACATGCTGTAATATCTGCATTCTTTCTCTTCATCCTAGGTCAGATTTCCAGTCAGTTCAAGTTAATGTTCAAATATCAATCATAAAATTGTATATCACATCACTAATCATACAAAGTAAAATGCAAGCAAAGCATCATACTCCAAAGCTTCTATAGAATGTAACTTTACAGGCACCAAATCCATATAACAGAAAACGGAGTAATTCTGAAATCCTTTCAATGAACAGTTCAAATATGCTCTTCTAAATGTAACTTATTCAACCAAAAACAAACTGGCTCCGAAGTTATGTACCCTACATTCAAAAAGCAAAAGCACTTCGTCCCTGCAAATAAAATTGATTCAAAGTCAAACACTTAAAAATTATCAACCCGTATGCTTGGAAACAAGAATAATAACAGACAAAATAGCTACTCATAAAAACTAATGCGCTTATACAGCAAAATTTATAAATATTAAAAACTAATGCCCTTCCTGCATAAATTGGCAATGATGGACAGAAGTATAGGCAGAAATTATTCAATCTAAAATTTGAAATGTGAAGATTTAGAAGCATTGGAAAGAAAATGATTCTCGAGTATGGTTAGAAAATCAAAAGTGTCAGAAATCATTGACCTATTCAAGAGTCAAGACTATAGCTGCTTTAGCCTCTTGACAACCAATAGTCTTGGCCCCTCTCTCTCTCTCTCTCTCTCTTCCCCAACCCCCTTATCCTTCATTCCTGCAACTACCCAGAAATCTCCATACATCCAGGAAAGTTGAATAGGACCCTCATCTGGTGATCTCTGTGCCACTGCATTCCTCCTCTACAGTATATACACACTAATTGCAGTGCTGCTGTCTAGACCTTCAAATTGATCCACTTACTGCAATTAAAAAAAAAGAGGTTGTGGTGACCCAAGGAAATCCACCAAGAAATCAACTACACACAGAATATCTTCAGTCCAATGATAGAGATCCTTCCCTTAGATATTCAAGCTCACATTTACTTCAGAGAAAAAAATTGACTTGATAAAGCTTTCTATCATGGGAATGGTTTGGTAAACTCTGTCTGCCAAGGTTTGATGCGAGCATGTGTAAATTCTGAGGGGATTTTTAGAGACTTAGACTGCTCCAATTCTCAGCAGAGGATCTCTAGATGGATTGAAGGAGAGAATTAGGATGGAAAGACTTTATAAACGGCATGCAATGCAAAAGAAAAATACCTAGGAAAGCTCAAACGTAGACAACATGCAGTGCAAAAGGCATGCACTCTTAGTTTAGACTGCTTTATTAGACAGTCTCTTGCATCAATAGCTAGTATGATAAATATGGTTCCTGCCTCTTGATGTAACTGTGGGGCTTGTCCCTTTTTTCTATTTATCTATTAATTAACTTTATCCAAAAATAAACAAAGCTTTTTATTATAAAATCTAATGGTACAGGATATCATGAGGCAGAAAGTAATTATATTAATGTCTACAAATGACCTTAGTAGGTCACCAGGACTAGAAAGTACATTCAATTATATTCAAAAAGTACTACATATAATGTTAATGTCCAAAAATATGAGAGTAGATCAACAGGACTCAAGCGTACATTCAGTTATATTACGAAGGTACTAGCAAATATAAATATGCACATAACTAACCAGAGTGGAACACGAAAGGACATTCAGTAGCTATAACTGTCTAATACTAGGGTGAAAAAAATCTTGCATTCTCAAAAGTAACTAAACAATATGTTGGAATTTTTGTCAAGGTTTAGTTGAGGTGTCTACTTGCTTGGTTGAGCTGCTTGAGCTCCTTGCTTGCTTGGCTGCTTGAGGTGCTTGACTGTCAGCTTGAGCTATGTATGTGTTTGCTTCACCTGCTTGACTGTTTACTTACTTGTCAACGTATCAGCTGATTAGTGAGAATTTATGCCTTGTCACCGTTGAATATTCAAAGAAACGATTTCTTCATAAGTCTTTATATGGCAGCGTTGTTAAAGATTGTTTATGGTTGGCAAAAATTAAATATCCAAGGCTGGTGTTTTTTATTCGAAAGGCAATGCTTTTATTTCCTTGCTTTAGTGTGTCGGGAGCTTTGTAATGCCTTTTTTGTTTAAGGCTGTTTCGAATATTTCTGGAGCCTATTTTTGCTATCGTGAGGAGTGGTCACGTGTTGCATATACCTTCTCTCGGCACAATTTTACCTAATGTTGTGGGTGTTATTGCTGAGCGGTGAGCTGTCCAGAAAAACGATTTTCTAATGGTGTTGACTTCATAATGCCCAGGATATTTGGAAATCGAAGAATTAAAAGTTTTTGGTGATCGTGGCTGTCAGTTCTTATCCGTGTTTAGTCCATGCAATTTGAAAAAGGTAGTGGAGCCTATTGATGTGTTTTTCATGCAGATTGGAACACAAAATAAAATACCAAAGGCACTCTATCCTCTCTTGATCA
The DNA here is from genome assembly GCF_030272615.1 of Cryptomeria japonica. NCBI lineage: Eukaryota > Viridiplantae > Streptophyta > Pinopsida > Cupressales > Cupressaceae > Cryptomeria > Cryptomeria japonica. The sequence continues at coordinate 691,047,626 of NC_081411.1, forward strand.
AAATCTTCTTGGATGCTAAATGATATGATCAACCAAGACGACTTCAAGGTTTCTTTAGTTAGGTCTTGACATGTAGATAGCTCAATTCGTTGATGTGATTGTTGGTAATCCAAGGGGACTTACGTTTAATACTTGAATGTTGAATGTTTGGATGTTGTTGGAACTTAGATTCTAACTACTTGCTTGGAAAATAAAATAGCAAAAGAGATAGGGTTCAAGGAGTCTATTCTAATCCTAAGAATGTACGAATGTTGGACAATCTTTGGTGAACGAAGCTTAGTGCGATCTTCTAAGGAGAGCAAAATGATGTTCAAATCACTATTAACAACAAGGATACCATCAAGGTGATACATATCAAGGTATGAATAGCAATTGAAGTTAAGCTCATTTAAAGATTCCAGTTGACCACACAAGGCAAACTCACAATCAGCAAATTGCTAGTGGTATGGACATATGAATTTCATCATTGATCATGCACAAAGTTCTTTCATTCATCTAAACAACATGAAAATTAATTGAAAAGTAGAGACCATGCAACTTGTTGAAATAACACATCAAATTCACCATAGCTTCAATGAAATCATATGCTCTTTACATCAAGATCTTGGCAACAATCTTTGCCTTCTCCTAGTCTAACTTCTATTCTAATTGCTATCTATGAACTATTATCTATTACTTCACTATTATTCTACTCTTGTTAACCTTTTACAAATGAGTGATTTGAGTCTCTTATAGTGCTCTCAATACAATTCAATGGCTCAGATTGATTCACAATCAATGGCGGAGATCTTACAATAAAACCCTAATTAGGGTTTGTTACAACAAACTTCCTTCTAGCCAATAAGATCGTTACAATGAATTTGACATATGTCCATCTTGATTTCTAACCAATGAGAGAATAGGTTAGGTACATAAAATAGTATTTGATGAGGCACCATGTGTCACTTGCTCCATGTTTGTTCCCTACCGTGAGATACTTAAGGATTCAGAATGAACCGAATAAGCACAGAACATATAACCAGCAACTACGATTGTACTCAGAACATCAATGTAAGTAATGATCACAACAATATGGCAGAAAGATTTCCTTCTATTGCATTCCAAAATGTTCAGTACATCCACATTATTGTTGGGCTTCCCTTACATGGCAATATATACTATCTAGCGGTTGGCCGAGGTACCAACCGTCGTAATCGACACGGGAACCCACACGGCTGACTCCAAAACATAACAATAACTTTAAAGTTTTATTCCTAATTACGGCCTAACACTCCACCATGAGATGAATCAGGTTCATTGAACTTGGACTTGCTAATGTAGAAGTAACTTGATTGGCTTGAATGTGAATAGGATGCCACATCAACCTCTTCCGAAAGTATCTCCATTCCTTGATCACGTTTGCTCTTCTTTACTCTAACTTGGAAATTTTCCTCCTTGTAATGCATTCACAATCTCAACCTTTGAATCATGAAGTATTTTCTTCCTTAACCTTCTTTGGTCTTGAAATTCCTTGCCTTGGACTTGGAACATGTTGTCTTGAAAAGTAGCAATTTTTTTTTAAGTGGAAATCATGGGCATGTGTGGGTTGATTATACGAAAAGAGAGAATAAAAAATATAAAAGATGGCCTCACATAAAAAGCATTGAACAGATACGGTGAAGCATTAAAAAGTGGGATGTTCTGAATATAATAATATATGACTTACAGTCCTTTTTGATAAAAAAAATTCTGATCGTATTTTCATAAGCAGCTGGGGGAGTGTCAAAATTGATTCAGACTGGAGAAGACGTTGTGGTAGAATGCTGTTACAGAAATTTGTTTTGCACAGAGTTGAATAAAATATTTTTTCTGTTGATGTATGCTAACTGTATGTGGCATAGAGATAAATGTGTGAAGTCTGGAATTGAAGACAGTGCATGTTAAGAGCATTGAAAGAGACCTTCTTGTTGAGTCTTTCGATCAATGAAATGCACAGCAAAGGGAGTTCATAATAAAAATCAGAGATCGTGATTTTCTTCTTCAAACTAACAGAGACATAAAGGGATTAAGATTTTTTTTAGTTCAAGTTTTGTGAATTCAGATGTTTAAAGGAAGATTGAGGTTGGTGTCTCAGTAAGGTGAAGTGGGTGCTTCATTTTTGAAAAAGAGCTCTTTAGAGAGTTGGTGCTCTCTTTCAGATGTCAGTTCTTCTGTAATCTGGGTTGGTGCCCAGTGGGTTGTTGCCCATTTGTTTAAGATTAATAAAGTCTTTTTATGCCGTGGTTTTTTACCCGAAAGGGTTTTCCACAAGAAATTTTGTGTTTTTGTCTTGCTGGTTATTCTCTGTGTTTAATTTGGTTTTATTCTGCATTTGTCTATTGAAAAGTCCTGAAATACTGAATCAGCCCCCCCTCCCTCCCCACCTCTCAGTATTTCTAGTGTGCTTCTCACAAAATACACTTAAGAAATCTAGAGATTATTAGAGGGCACAAATTGAACACAACTAAAGCACAAACCATATTACATATGCTACAATTATAAATAGACATGAAGAAGGATGTTCCAATGAAGCACGGACTTGATGAAAATCAAAATGGAAGACCAAGGCTAGAGATCAACATGACACGTCTTTAGAGAAGGCTCATGCTAAAGGATCCAATCACATCATCAAATACATACACCAAAGGGCCACTGCTGGATACTCCTGGAACACCTCCCAAAATCTGAGGTAAAAAAATAAAACTGCGAAGTGCTCTTGCACCAGTAACATGCGGCACACATAGACCCCAGGATATATAAGGTATTGTTGACGTGTGTTTTGTACACAATCAAACACAGAATAAAATACCCAAGGGTACCTTATCCTCTCTTGAATAAAGCCTCTGATTGCTGAAGATGTCGCAAAAAAGGATCAATTAGGATGACTCCAAGGTTCTTTGATGTAGGGTCTCTACGTGTGGATAAGCACCAGTGGTCGTTGTGAATGCTGTTTCATCAAGGGGCCTTACGTTTCCGAATTGTAGGAACAGAATTTCCTAAAACTAACAAGTTCTCAAAAGATCAAAAGCTGGGGTTTGCAAGAGATGAATTCTAATCTAATCCTAAGAATGATTCAATGTAGGCTAGACTTGGTAAGATTCTACCAATTTCAGTATTGCCAAGGAATAACAACTCTACTGAAATTGATGCGATCTTTTAAGGTGACTAATGATTTTTCAATTCATCAAGAACCATAGACACTATCATGAAGGTACATATCAATAGTTCAATGATGATTGAAGGTTTAAGCAATCCAAATATCTCCAGTTGACCACACAAGGCGTCCTTACAATCAGCAAGAAGCTAGTGGTTTGGAACGTGAATCTCACCAAAGATCAAGCTCAACACTTAGTCCTTCAAATTTAAATACTACTTCAACCAAGAATGATTCAAGAAAGTAAGCAATCATGAAAGTAGCCACAAGAATTGCAATAAAACACCATAACTTCAATATTTTATTGATCTCAAAGCCAAAATAGACAACAATTGCTTGAAATTTTCTCCTCAATGCTCAATCTTGCTACAAAATAACTTCTAACTAGCTAACTCTAATATCTATTTCTCCTCTCAATCTCCAATTCTCTTCTTACAAAAATGAAAATGAGTGAGGGTATATATAGCATCCTCAATTACAATGAACGGCCCAGATCAAAAGAAGATCAACGGCCGAGATTCTGACACCTAAACCCTAATTAGGGTTTATTACAAAAAGTTCCCCTTTTATTGAACAATATTAAATGCATAGCCAAATATTTAATTGGCACAAAAATCTAGGAAACATAGACCAATGATAATTAAGGTGCCACATCATCTATAACAACCTCTCTTCTAGAACCTTGTTCCCTTTCCAATGCTCCTTCTTAGCATATGCAATGAATCTGGACACAATTCCTTCAATCTCAGCAATAGGAATCTCGGGAAGATTCCTCATTCGTTCCTCCAAGTGGATAACTTGATCGAAGGCCTTGAGGAGAGCTGCATCCCATCCAGGTTCGAGTTCCTTGATTTTCTCAATCAGGAGCATAGTAGCGAACATTTGATCCCTTTGCTCATCTGTGATAATATTCTCATCTTTGCAAAAGATGACCTTAACCTTCTCTTCCAACTCTTGAAGATTCACATCTGTCTCATCTTCAATCCTTCTACCAAGAATAGAACATAACACCTCAAACACCTTGTCCTGAATTGGATGAATGACCTCCTCAACTTGACTGCATTTGGTGCTGATGTCTTCGAAAAGAACTTCCTTCATCTGGAGTAGAGTTGACCACTGGAGTAAATTATGAGCTCCTCCATCCATTATCTTTTCTTGTGCTAGGATCTTCCTTGGTGTTTGCCTGATTACTTGTAGAACAGGAATGCTAACATCTCTAGTGTGGGCAAAGGCGGCTACTGTTATCATTAGGTTGTGAATGATCTCAAGGACCTGGATAGCTCGATGGGTGGTCTGCATCACTCTTGTTGCGAATTCAACGGCTACGATATGGGATTTATCAATCCAAGAGCTCATAAGCTGAACCAAGCTCTTAACTCTTTCTGCCTCGCCAACCGATTCAAGGGGAAGTGCTTGCACGGGAGACACTGCTGGATCCTGACGTCCCAAAGGCTGATTGAGATGGCTAAAGTAGCCTCTCCAAGCACCGACTTCTCGCTCAAGCTTTCTATCCTTTTCCATTTCTTCTTTAAGCTTGTCTTTAAGTGCCTCAAATGAATCAGTTGCCTCATCCAGTGTCTGCTCGGCTGTGAGTGGACCAAATTCAAATGTTTCTACATCATACTCCTCTGCAAGGATTTCACCTTCATATTTGTCCACTGCTGGTGTAGCTATCTGCAACTTCCTGGACCCTGTCTCACCTCTGATCATCTTGGACATCTTGGTGGCCTTCCTCCTTTCTGTTACTCCCTGAGAATTTCCTACAAGGCTCTCTAAGTCAATCACATTATCTTCATCCTCGATCACGATCACCCTTGTAAGTCTCTCTTTCAACCAATCTGGAATGGTGGATCTTGTCTCTCTAACTTGTATCTCTTTAGGCAATGGTTCTTCTTCTCGGAGAGGAGATGTCACTTCATCATTATTCTTGTCTTCATGTAGCTCATTAACTTGAGGAGATTGACTTGATGAACGTTGAGATGCCTGCCCTTCTTCGTGTGTATCATTTTGTACCATTGATTCCATAGATTCCTCAACTTCAGGTACCCTCTTCTCTTGCCCTACATTCTGACTTGTCCTTTTTTCATGTCAAGAAGATGTACCGGATGAACGATCTCGATTGGCCTCTTGTTTCTTCTTGGAGGGCTCCCTTTTCTCAGGTCTTTCTTTCCTCTTCGCACCTCTAGGATGAGGATTGCCTTCACTTGCGCTTCTGGGATGAGGATTGCCTTCATCTGCACTTCTAGGATGAGGATTGCCTTCACTTACGCTTGCTCCTCCTTCTCCCGGCTTTTCCTCCAAAGTAAAAGTTATTGGTACGTTCTGATCTCTCAACTTTTGATGTTATATATCTACCCATTTGCGAGTATATGACAAAACTGGAGCCATCAAAGCTTTTAAGTCCAAAACCTCAGGCTCGTTCCAATCTATCCTCACTACTTTGTCTTCTCGGTCATAAGATGATTGGAGATGTCTACCACTGTCCTGAGCTTGATCAGCCACTCTGTAAACTTTGCATTTCCTGATGAGATCTAAAGGCAATCTGGAATGCACCTTTCTTTTTACTTCTAGATCACTTGAGAGATTCATCCAAAAGTCCTCTATCTGAAATTCGTGCTTGTACTTTCTACCAACTGTTTCTTCTATATACCCATAAGGATCAAATTCTCCCTCAAGGCAAAGAATGAAAATGAATATAAGGCCAACTCCTTTTCCGCATCATCCAAGGCTAGAGCATTAGGACATACCTCAACTGAATTCCCTAGTATGATAGGCACAGGAATTCCATTTCCATGCCTGTGTCTGAATGCCTTCGCATAAGCCGCCAACTGCCTAGTCACCTCAAGTAGCACTATCCTATCTGTCGGATATCTTGGCAACATATAGGGAGGTGAAGGACACCCGTGAACTCTAATATATGTAAACTTTTGGAATTGGATGAACCAAGCACCATACCTCTTTACAAGCTCTTGTGCATCTTGAGATAACCGATTGTGAATCCCGCCTTGCAATATCCTGGTGATATTCATCGTAAAGGTATCATTGACTAACTTGTAGTCACTTCCTGGTGGGTGATGCAAATGAGCATAAGATTCACAAACTCTGACTTCTCCGGGCCCTCTTCCGATCACTCCTCTGTGAGGTAGTCCTGCATATTCGAAACTCCTAATCAAGGCATATATGATGTATGAACTCATGTGGAAGGATTTGGTGGCCTTCAGTCTTCTCAACTGCACATCCCAGCAATGGCTAATAATTCTAGCCCAATGAACTGTTCCTTTTCCTTGAACTATCACTTGGATGAAGTAGAACATCCACTTCTCAAAATAGAAGGCTTGAGGAGCCCCTGTAACTCGATTGAGCAAAGTTATCAAATCTCTGTACTCCTCTTGGAAGTCGATCCTATGTGGTGTGTTGGGAATCTTGCTCAGGCGAGGACGACTTTTGAGTAACCAATTCTTATTGATGATGCTCAAGCAAGTGTCTGGATCATCTTCGTACATGGACTTAGCTCCTTCCAAGCTTTTGTAAATCATATCTTTATGTTCTGGAAGATGGAGGGCCTCACTGATAGCCTCTTCTGAAAGGTAACCCAAAGTGTTCCCTTCCTTGGACACGATTGATCTTGATTGTGGGTCATAATGGCGGGCACACTCGATCATCAACTCATGGCACTGGACTGCTGGAGGGAAACCGGCCGCCTTGATGATGCCACTTTCAATTATTCTCTTTGCAATAGGTGATGGTTTTCCAATATAAGGGACCTCTCGAAACTTCTTCACACTGAAATTTCCCAAGTTGGTATCTCCAATGTTGCTCCACTTTGACACGATCTTGGTCTCCAATTCTTCATTCCTCTGATCTTCCTTCATGAGAGCTGGATGACTAGTGGATGCTCCTGCCTTTGGGGTCGCCATCCTGACACCTACACAACATTTCATAATGAGCAATATATTTTGCAATGTAGGAATATAGATTAGAAAGGAAGATTTAAGCTTTTAATTAGGAAACTTCATGATAAATCCTTGAGTTATCATTTCCTAATTAACTATGCATTTTCAAAAAAAGCTTGAAGTTCAAAATTCAAAATTTCAACATTGGGACAAGGATGATCACGCCATACCTCCACTTGAGAATTAATTCTAAAAAAAACGATGTAAGAATAGGGAGAATTTGCTAGGCAAAATGTAGATCAAGACTTCCTTTAGCAAAATGCGCCTCCTCTAGTCTTCACAAGCATCAATTCCACCACCACTAGCCTCCAACAAAGTTCGCTCCAATTTGTTCCAGATTTCGCACTCCTTCTTTGCTTCTCCAAATCGCACTTGATATTGAATGAATGATTGATAAAATCGCTCAACACACCCCAATTATATAAGCGCTCACTACTTCATTTTCCCATAGGCCGACTTGGTGAAAATAGGCCAAAATAAACAAAAATTAATAAAAGAAGAAGGCCGACTTAATTGAGCAATAAAAAAGATAACTCAAGCGCTCTTCTTTTAACTTTAATTTAATAATAATTAATTTCAAATGCCTTAATTAAAAAAAAAAAACGATTTTCCAAGGCTCCAAAATTAATTATTAAATGCTATGCATTTTTCATTAAATGCCAATTTAACTAAACTTTTAAAATATTTCGAAGTTTCTTAGCGAAGTTGGCATCTAGTGTGATTTGCCAGAATAAGGCAAAAAATAATGAATGTTGATAAATTCGCTCTGGTCCCTTAGAGAGGGACAGGAGCGCTCTTGTATTTTAAGCCTTGCATCTTTTGTTAAAAACTTCATCCTAGGTGTCCAAAATGGCATTTTTTATAGGAGTCTCGAGTTTAATTCACTTGGCTCTTAGAAGGAACATGCCTTAGGATAGTTTCGCCCTGGTCCCTTGGTGAAGGACAGGAGCGATTTTCACTTTTGTCCTTGATCTTTATCTTTAAAATTGCCAATTCAAGTTTGGGGGGTAATCAATGATCTCCATTCATCCCTTCTATGCATGCTTAACTCGCTTTTGCAAGGCAAAATTGATGTTCTAGAGATTTTCGTCCTGGTCCTCCAGTGAAGGACAGGAGCGATTTTTGCATTTGAGCCTAGGATTGTCAATTTTTGGAAGCGATTCCTTGTTCACCATTTTCAAAAAGGTATATCTCATCTTGCACCACCTTGTCTTGGCATGATTCCGGAGGAAAATTTGTTGATTTTATAAGAATCGCCTTGGTCCCTTGGAGAGGGACAGGAGCGCCTTCTAGTTCATTACACAAACTTTTGTCCTCATCATCCTCCAATTGCCTTCCAAGCATAAAGCATCATTCCCCACTCGCTCTTGAGTCTTGAAAACAAAAAATAGCATTTCAAAATGTTAGGCAAATAGGCATATGTGGGGATTTCGCCCTGGTCCCTTGGTGAAGGACAGGAGCGCCTTAGCCAATTGTCATCGAAGTTTGTGGTCCTGGCAAGTCCATTCCACCTCAAAACATCTTAAGTATCATTCCAAACTTGTGCCTTGGCCTAGGTTCGTCTCAATTTGGAGAGAAAAGATAGCTTTTTAGGTTTTTCGCCCTGGTCCCTTGGAAAGGGACAGGAGCGATTTTGCAATTATGAACCTATCTGTGCTTTTCTATCCTTCGAAATTATCTTCAATGGACCAATTACGCCCTCTTTCATTCATTTCAAATACGAAACTTGCCTTACCTTTTCAAGAGATTTTGCCTTGTTAGAAAATTGCTCTGGTTCTTCAGTGAGGGACAGGGGCGATTGTTGTCTTTTGGGTTGATTCCCTCCATTGTGGCCCACTCAAGTTATATTCAACGAACAGAACACACTTCCCTTGGCCTCCTCAAATCGTAAAATCACTTTGATCTTGCAAGGAAAATGCAATTTTGAAATTCAAGCTCCGGTCCTTCAGTGAGGGACAGGAGAGATTTTGCCCTCTAGGCCAAATCTTCTCGCTTTTCATCTCGAAATCTCTTTGCTAAGGAAGATATCATCCTGTTACAAGCTATGAACAAGAGTTCGAGTCCGATAAATGTCCAAAAAGGGATGCATAAAGAGAATCGCCCTGGTCCTCCAGTGAAGGACAGGGGCGAATTCTTCTTAAACCTTCAAATTTCATCATTTTTAAACCTTCAAAATCCTTGAAATCGTCAAGTCACGTCCAATTAGCTCCCCTGGAGACCCTGCACAAAACAAATTAACAAAGTCAGAGACCAAAATGCACTAAAAAAACATTTTCGCCTTGGTCCCTGGGAGAGGGACAGGAGCGATTTCACCTTTCTAAGCTAAAATATCCACAATTTAGATCTTCAATCATTTCACAAGGCATAATTAGGTCATCTTTAAGGCCAGGAACCAATTTAGCAAGCCTTCACAAACAAGAAATTGCACTTAGAATGAAATTCGCCCTGAGCCTCCAAGGAAGGACAGGAGCGATTTCTCTGTTTCAGGCATCATCTCGCCTCCAAAATTTGATCAAAACTTTACCTAGGCAAAAATGTACAATTCCATCTTCAAAATGCTAACCCTTAGACAAAAATTTGAATTTTCCCTCAAAAAACCCTGACTAGACCTAACCTGAGACATATCTGACTTCCTGACAGGCTCATCTTATTTCAAAAATTGCAATCTTCGGGAGGATGCTTAATAATCTTCAAAATTTGACTGGACTCGGCTTGAAAATATCCAAAAGAAACCCCTAAGGCTTAACCCTAGTCCAGACAACTCACTCACTTAATCAAAACCCTAAAAGCAAAGAGAAGAACAGGCAAAACAAAAACAAAAAGAGGGGGTCCCCATTTTAATGGGGCGATGTGTGAAATGGTCACAACAGGTATACAATGCCAGTCACCATGGGTGGGCAAACTAGTATCACCTAATTCAAAGCCACCAATTTTCACAGTATGATTGCATAATAGACCCTCTAACACCTAAGTGACTATGACTTAGCAAACCGAGGCTACTGAAGAGTCTAACTACTATCTAAGCTAAAAACAAAGTATGACTAACTATGACTGGAGGAATTAAAAGGAAAATCAAGAACTATTTTAACCTCACTTTAAACACAGAAAATCAAGGGAAAAGAAAAAGACTACAATTACCTGGTTTCAGCTAGCTTAAAGAGAAGGTAATGGCACGGCTCCTCAAATTGTTCGGCATCCTCCAACCAAAATGGCACACATGTAAGGTAACTGTCATCACTTATAGCTTCGCAGGACTCAACTAAGACTCTAGGGGAAAAGGGAATAACTCGCAAGTTCAATTTTCAGAGGCCAAGATATTTCAGCCACATTTAAAAGAACTACTCTTCCTGATAACATGACATAGACAACCTTTTCTAAACATTATCTCAAATTGAGGTTGATCATAGCTATAAAAGCCATGATAACACAGTCTTTCTCTGTAAAAAATAAAAGGGCTTTTGAGTATTTTGTAAATCAGAATTTCCATGTGTTGAAATGATGTGGGCTGAAGTCATACAATAATAGGACTAGGCAAATTCAAAGAGTAATAAATTTATGAAGACATATAATCAACGGTGTAGAGAGGGTGCTACAGTTGCTTCTTGACCAACCAAAGATTGCATGGTGTAGGATTATTGCATGGATATATCAGTATAAAAACAATCTTTAAATGTACCATTTATATCTTTGTATCTTAATTGAGGAGACACATCTCTTTGAAAAGAGATACCCATTTAATTGGTCATGTCTCTTGATTGCGGCCTTTTGATATTAAACATAATCACTGCCCTTGTGAATATAACTGCTGTCTTTAATAATGAATCGCTGCATTTACAAACTTAATTCACTGCTTCCTTAATCTTAATTCTGCTCCTTCACAAACTAAGTCGCTGTCCTTTTCTGAATTCACTCAGATCTCAGAATTCTTATTCGATATATCACTTGTTTATTCTTATCTCTGCTCAATTCATTTATTCCTTGATGCTCAGATTTCTTATTCTCCATTTCTACTTCAAGGATGGATGCCCTCCTAGTCCTAACTGAGTTCCATCTCCTTTTTATAGCCCTCAAGGTGTGGGAATCACAACCCTTCAATTCACAAGGGGTGCAACTCATCATGTAAGTTTGTTTATTAATTAAGTGCCGGCGATTATTTACCTTGGTCAGCCCATTATTTAATCACTCAGTTTGCAATGAACTTTAGTTGGTCCATCTGGGTCAGTTCCCCTATCAGTTCCGATTAATTTCATCAAGGTCGGACTTCTCCTATTAACTGTTTATTTAATTTGTTCGGCCAAGACTTAATACTGAAAGGGGTTGCACTTTTATTTGCTAGATGCTGCAATTTCTCATTATAAAATCTGTGATCTGTTGTATTTATTTGCGGGACGTGACACCAAAAGTACTTACGCAACACCACAAAATTCTTTTCCACTCCAAAATGTCCTACAACCTTGTTGAACTGAGCCTTCCAAATCAATTTTTGTCTTTTTGCCTCATGCAAAATGCAGAAATGCCCAAGGTGGTAGATCCTACAGATATAAATCTGAAACTGGATTACCACAAAGCATCTTTCAATAGATACTTGCAAAATCCTTCTTGGAAGGATACATTTTGACTATGGATTGACTTCATGTTCACAAGCATCAAGAACAAAATTAGCAATTCCCTTCTATTTTCTTGATGTTAAAGTTGAATTACTCGGGATTAGATGACCATTTTAGATGTCAGTCTTGTTGTAATTTGTGCTAAGTCTACAAGAACTGAAGTGGCTTCAGACATATATGGATATGCTTCCAATGCTTGCATGCTTGAACAATGGTATAAATCTCACAATCATATGTTGGTTAGTTTCTTCTAGCAAAATGAATGTCTCACCTTATTCAACCATGTGACCATGCTGAGTAATGATTGCTCCAAGTGTATATACTGATGCATCAGTCTTAGTCTCAAATGGTTGCTAAAAATATAGTAGTGCAGGTACTAGCATGTAATAGAGTTATTTTCACTCAATTCCTCAATGCTTTATGATATGTTGCTATCCAAATGAACCTTGCTTTAGTGCCACCTGTAGTAAACTAGTTCAACCACCAAGTGACATGCAAAAAGCCAAGTACAAACATCTTGTAGAATTTGTGTAATGTCCCCACTTTGAAATAGAATTTAATAATAAATGATAATAATAAAATTAAAGCATTAAAAATTAAATTAAAAAAAAAATAATATAATTAAATATGATTAATTAAAAATTAATTAAGTTAATGAAAAGTCAAAAGACATGAAAGGAAAAGTTGTGACTCCCTCAACAATGAGATATAAAAGGGAGAAGAAAACCTCATTTGAGGGGGGGATAATTTGAAAATGAGAAGTGCAGATCTGATTTAAATTATAAGTACAAATCTGATTATGAAAGGCTGCGTCCCTTTCAAAGGGTAGAAATAATGAAGAGTTGCACTCTTTCAAAGGGTGCTAATGGTGAAAGGGTATGTCTCTTGACAAAGGGCATACATAATGAAGAGGTGTGACCTCTCCCTCAAATTGAGAGATATAAAGGGAAGGAATCAAAAGCATCTAGTGACATCACCATTGATCAGATCAGATCAAAATTGTTATCAAGTTACAGGCAGTAACATTTGTGTTCTTGGTGGTATGCATGGGGATGTGCTTAATATGTATGCTTAGTATATGAAACCTGATAATGTTATTATGCAGAATTTAATAATACTATTAATATAGACTGCAATATGTTGACAGTCATATTTAATTTCATTACTGTGGCAGACCAGATCTGACGCATGTCAGATCTGTCTGCCTTTACAGCCACAATAGGTAGCAATGGTGTTAGTAATTTATGTAGTAGGTAATTAATATATATATATATATATATATATATATTCAAATTAGAATAAGGATAATAGATTTATATATGATAATGATGTTAGCAAGATTTATATTGGCTTTATATATATATATATATACTTGATTATTTTTTCTTAGATTATTTATATATGTGTGTCTTATCTCGTAATCAATCAAAGGAATGAATGGAGGAAATACGTAAGGGAATTGTAGTTTACCGGTTCTCCCAAGCTAAGTAGGTCACCCCAAGGGATGGAATTGTCATAGTGGGACGTTCCTGCCTCTTGTGGGCCAAGAGGTGAGTTGTCATAGTGGGACATTGCGCGCTCTTGGGCTTAGTTGGGTCGAGCAGTTTATAGGCAACCCTCACTAGGCTTTCCTACCAAACTAAACTATGATTGAATATGGGTAGAAAGACATGTTTGTCATTCTATGTAATATATTTGCTATTAATCCATGTATTTATTTGTCTTTTCCTAAGTTTATTGAATGACTAAATGAAGTTACTCTTCTATATTGGAAAAAAATGATAAACTATATTGTGGATTTGCTAATTTAGGGCAAAATTTAGGTAATCACAAGTTGGGGACATGTTGACGTGTATTTTATACACAATCATACACAGAATAAAATACCAATAGGCATCTTATCCTCTCTTGAGAAAATAGTCTCTAACTGCTGAAGATTCGCGTAAAGGATCAGTTAGGTAGACTCCAAGGTTCTTTTAGTAGGGTCTCTACGTGTGGACAAGCTTTTTTAGTGGTATGATGTGATCTGCTGTTTCCTCCAAGGGGTCTTACGCATTCTAAAGCTCGAAGATTTTACTAAACTAAAAGGAACTTTCAAAAAAATAGCAAAAGATAGGGTTTAAAGAGGTCTAATCTAGCCTAACCCTATGAATGACTTAGTATGGACGAGATTTGGCAAGACTCAACCAACTTCAATTTTGCCATAAGATAACAACTCAATTGAAATTAGTGCGATCTTCTAAGGTAATATAATGGTATTCAATACATCAAAGATCAAGGACACTACTACGAAGGTACATATCCAAGACACAATGATAATTGAAGATTAAGGACTCAAAGTGTTCTCCAGTCGACCACACAAGGCGTTCCTACAATCAGCAAGAAGCTAGTGGTTTGGATTACGAATCCTACCAAATATCAAATCTCACACTTAGTCTTTCAAATTAACAAACTACTTTGATTGAGCACGATTCAAGTGTATCAAACAACCATGAAGATAACTCAAGAAATTTGCAACAAAACACCATAACTTCAATATTTTATTGATTTCCAAGTCATCATGTACAACAATTGCTTGAATTTCTCTCTTCAAGACTCAATCTTGCTACAAAATAAAATTGCTTCTAACTCAAATCAACTATTAACTATTGCTCTATTCCTCTATTATCTATTCTCTATTACACTATTCCTCAATGAAATGGAAAATGGGGGTATAAATAGCATCCCCAGTTACAATGAAAGGTCCAGATTGAAAGTAAATCAACGGACAAGATCATGACACCTAAACCCTAATTAGGGTTTGTTACAAATGACCTCCTTTTTACTGAACAATATTAAATACATAGCCAAATATTAAATTCGGCACAAAAACCTAGGAGGTATCAACCAATGAGAAATAAGATGTCATGTCATCTGTAACAACCTTTCATCTAGAATCTTATTCCCTTTCCAATTCTCTTTCTTAGCATATGCAATGAATTTTGTCACGATTCCTTCGATTTCTGTGATTGGAATCTCGGGAAGATTCTTGATACTCTCTTCTAAGTGGATGACCTGATCGAATGCATCTAGAAGAGCTGCGTCCCAAGTAGGTTCAAGTTCCTTCGTTCTATCAATCAGGAGCATGGTGGCAAACATCTGATCATACTGCTCATCTGTAACATCTGCGTCCTTGCGAAAGATGATCTTGATTCTATCCTCAAATTCCTGCATATCCACATCTGTCTCGACCTCGATCCTTCTGCCAAGAATGGTACGAAGTACCTCAAATACTCTGTCCTGGATCGGATTGATCACCTCCTCAACTTGACCACATCTAACACTGATGTCCTCGAAGAGAACACTCTTTATATGGAGTAAGGTTGACCACTGAAATAAACTGTGAGAATCACCTTCCAAGATCCTCTCCTGCGCTAAAATTCTTCTGGATGTATGTCTTATTACTTTCAAGACAGGGATGACAACGTCCTTGGTATGGGCAAATGCAGCTACTGTTGCCATCAATCTGTGGATTATCTCAAGAACTTGGATAGCCTGATGAATAATCTTCGTCATCCTTGTAACAAACTCTATGGCCACTGTATGAGATCTATCCATCCAACTACATGTACGCTGGACCAGGTTCCTGAATCTTTCTGCTTCATTGATCGATTGAAGGGGCAATGCCTGCACTGGTGATCTAACTGGATCCTGACGTCCCAAAGGTTCATTGATGTGACTGAAATATGTTCTCCATGCACCAACCTCTCTCTCAAGCTTTCTATTCTTTTCCACTTCTTCTCTAAGCTTGTCCTTCAATGCCTCAAATGTGTCGGTGGCATCATCTAAAGTCTGCTCTGCTGTGGATGGTCCTAACTCAATAGTCTGTATATCATAATCCTCTGCTAGGATCTCACCCTCATATTTATCTGCTGCCGGTGTAGCTATCTGCAATTTCCTAGATCCAGTCTCATCTCGAATCATCTTGGACATCTTGGTAGCCTTCTTCTTCTCTGTTATCACATGTGAACGTCCAACAAGGCTCTCTAAATCAATTGCACTGTCCTCGTCCTCAACTACGATCACCTTAGTTAATCTTTCCTTCAACCAATCTGGGATATTCGATCTTGTCTCTTGAACTTGAATTTCTTTATGTACTATTTCTTCTTGTCTGGGAGGAGATGTTATTTCATTATCTTCTTCTAAATCATAGTCTTGGAGAGATCCATCTGATGAAATATGATGTGCCTGTCCTTCCTCCTGCCTGTCATTCTGTACCATCGACTCCATGGACTCTTCCACTCGAATTGTTCTATCCTCTGGTCTGGAAGAAGTACTTGGTGTTTGATCTTTGTTGGCACCTTGCTTTTTCTTGTAAGGCTCTTTCTTTTCTGATCTTTCCTTTCTCTTCGAACCTCTCGGATGGAGATTGCCCTCACTGGCACATCGAAGGTTACCATCACCTGAATTCCTAGGATTAGGATTGCCTTCACTCACACTTGCTCCACCTTCGGCTGGTTTCTCTTCCAAAGTAAAAGACATAGCTATGCCTTGTTCTCTCAACTTCTGATGCTGAACGTCTACCCATCTGCGAGTACAAGACAAGATTGGTGCCATCAAATCATCTAAATCCACGACCTCGGGCTCATTCCAATCCAACCTTATTGTTTTGCTTTCTCTATCATAGGAAGACTGGATGTGCCTGCCATTGTCCTGAGCTTGGTCGGCCACTCTGTAAATCCTGCATTTCCTGATGAAATCCAAAGGCAATCTAGAATGTATCTTTCGTTTCACTTCAAGATCATCTAGGAGGTTCATCATAAAATCTTCAATCTGGTGCTCATGTCTAAATCTTCTGCCGACTGTCTCCTCTAAATGTCCATGTGGATCAAAACTATTTCTCCAAGCAAAAGATGAAAAAGAATACAAGGCTAACTCCTTCTCTGCGTCATCCATGGCTAAGACATTAGGACATACCTCAACTGAATTACCCAAAATAATAGGTACCTGAACTCCATTCTGATGTCTGTGTCTGAATGCCTTCACATACGCTGCCAACTGCCTTGTTACCTCAAGTAACACAATTCTGTCTGTCGGATACCTCGGCAACATGTATGGAGGTAAAGGACATCCATGCACTCTAATGTAAGTGAATTTGGGAAACTGAATGAACCAAGCACCGTACCTCTTGATGAATTCCTGGGCATCCTGAGATAATCTGTTGTGAATCCCTCCTTGCAACGTCCTTGTGATGTTCATCGTGAAAGTATCATTAACTAACTTGTAGTTTTTCCCTGGCGGATGATGCAAGTAGGCATAGGAATCACAAGCTCTGACCTCGCCGGGTCCTCTTCCAATCATTCCTCTGTGAGGTAGTCCTGCGTACTCAACACTCCTGATCAAAGCATAGATGACGTATGAACTCATGTGGAAGGACTTAGTAGCCCTGAGTCTCCTCAACTGTACGTCTAAGCAATGGCTAATCATCCTAGCCCAATGTATCGTACCCTTTCCTTGAACAATCACCTGGATGAAGTAAAACATCCACTTCTCAAAATAGAAGGCATGAGGTGCTCCTGTAACTCGGTTGAGCATAGTAATCAAATCTCTGTACTCCTCCTGGAAATCAATCCGGTGCGGTGTGTTCGGTACCTTGCTTAGACGGGGACGACTCTTGAGTAGCCAGTTCTTGTTAATTATGCTTAAGCAAGCATCTGGATCATCATCGTACACTGATCTGGCTCCTTCAATGCTCTTATATATCATGTCCCTGTGCTCTGGAAGATGGAAAGCTTCACTTATAGCTTCCTCTGAAAGGTATGCTAAAGTGTTTCCCTCATTGGACACAATTGTCCTGGACTGTGGATTGTAGTGACGGGCACATTCGATCATCAACTTGTGGCACTGAATAGCTGGAGGAAAACCGGCCGCCTTAATGATGCCATTCTCTATTATTCTCCGGGCGACAGGTGATGGCTTGCCAATGTAAGGGACCTCTCGAAACTTCTTCGTGCTAAAGTTCCCCAAGTTTGTATCTCCAATGTTGCTCCACTTCGACACGATCTTGGTCTCCACCTCTTCGGTCTTCTGATCTTCTTTCATGAGAGCTGAGCGGCTGGTGGATGCTCCCGCCTTCGGGGTCGCCATACCTACACAACATTTCATTATGAGAACCATATTTTGCAATGAATAACGTTGATTAGAGAGATAAAGTTTTTAGGAAACCTCATGATAAGTCTCTAGAGTTATCATTTCCTAAAAACAAAAGATTGAGCAATGAAATTCAAAATTCAAAACTTCAAAACTTAAAATATGACGATGAATAAATAAAGCAATAAAAATCAAATCGCCATACCTCAATAGAGAGCTAACTCTAGAATGCAAAAAGACAAAATTCGCCTAGGCAAAATTGAGGTATAAATGCTTTTCAACGTTATCTTCTCAAGATATCAATTTCGCCACCTTTGTCTTCAATGTGATCTTCAAGTTCACCTTTGGCGTGGTCTTCAACTCTTAGCAAATTCGCTCAAATGAAAGTCTTTAAATATCGCACCACCTTTGATGTAATAGCGCCACCTTGGATGGAATTCGCACCCCTTCAAACACACTTCGCACTATCTTCCTTCTCCTTAATTCGCATGTAGAGGGATAAAAATAATGATGTGAAAATAATAGTTTTCACCCTCCTATATATAGCGCTTGCACCTCTCCATGCCCTTAGGCCGACTTGGAGATAAAATGATTTTTTAAAATGATTTTTTTTTTAAATAGCAAGGCCGACCTCCATATATGAGCGCTCAAATTCGATTTTTTATTAATTAATTAATGATTAATTAAATGCCTTTCGTTTTAAGTTATAAATTTCGATTTTTTAATAAAGGCAAAATAATTAATAAATGATCAACGCCATATTAAATGCTAATTTAAATAGGATTTTCAATTTTATCGAACTTAGCATTTAAGGAAAATTTGAAATGTTTATTTGGCGCCAACATTATGAAAACGAAAGGGACGTACCTCATCGCCCTGGTCCCTTGGAGAGGGACAGGAGCGATCCATGATTTTGTTATGTTTTCAACGTTCATCTCCTTCCTTTCCACGTTCAACATCGATCATTTTGATGGGTCCTTCAAATTTGATTGCCTTGCATGTGCGTATAAGTGCCTTTGGGTGTTCATCGCCCTGGTCCTTGTCCAAAGGACAGGAGCGATCTCCATATTTTCACGTTCAATATGCATCTTTGACCTTCGATCTTTCATTGTGAAGCGAATAACATCTTTGCTTGTTTCTTCCACGCTTGTTCCATTTGTTTTCATGAAGTGTTTGGACATTTTAGAGGGATCATCGCCCTTGTCCCTTGGAGAGGGACAGGAGCGATCCATGTCTTTCTCTTTAATCTTAGCAACTTTAAACTTCGATCTTCGTTGTGATGTCTTCCAAACGCCGTCCTTCACCTTGCCCATCCTCGCCTTGCCTCAACTTTGAAGGAATATGAGTGTTTTTGATGGGATCGCCTTGGTCCTTGTCCAAAGGACAGGAGCGATGTGAGCCTTTTAGCATGATTAGCAACGTTTGGACGTTCAAAATTCTTGCATGTCCTCTTCAAACGATGTCTCGAACCTTGTATGACTCTATGAAGTCTTGACTTAGCACGCATTTGAAACAAAATGGAGAGTCCAAGGCAAATCGCCCTGGTCCCTTGGAGAGGGACAGGAGCGATATGGTCCATATGTTCATTTTGGTGATTATTTTACGTTTGAAATCTTCATGTATCACCTTCCTATCATACCATGGACCCTCTAAGATCTTGCAAACCCTTGATCTTACGTAAATCTTGCATGAAATGGTCAATATATCCAACATCGCCCTGGTCCCTTCCTGAGGGACAGGAGCGAAGTTCATCATTATGAGCTTGTTCTTGTTTTTACCAACTTGCAATTATCTTCATTACGTGAAATGATGTCCTTTCGACCCTCTTGGTTGCTCAAAACTTGTTTGTCTTTTGAAATTTATGCCATTATAGAGATATCGCTCTGGTCCCTTCCTGAGGGACAGGAGCGATCTGGGTCTTAGAGTGTAAATCTCTTCATTGTGATGACCTTTAAGTGCTCGTGCTTGATGAAGATGTCTTGAAATGTTCTTGCCACCCTTCGTCTTGACTTAGATCGATTTCAAACTTAAGTAAAAGGCAATATAACCATTGTATCGCCCTGGTCCCTTGGAGAGGGACAGGAGCGATGTATCTCTTGTGGCCTTCATTTCATTTTGTCAGGTTCCAAATTTATATTCAACGGATTCGTCATGCTCTACTCCATTCATCCATGCCTTGATATCGTCTGCAACTTGGCAAGAAAATTAATTATAACAAAAATCGCTCTGGTCCCTTCCTGAGGGACAGGAGCGAACTGGGCATTTTGGGACCCTTGTGGACGTTTCAAAATATTCAATTTGTATTCAATGAGTTCATCTCACGCTCTTCCTTGCCTTTGGACGTAAACTTGTCTTGATTTTTGCCTGGATTTTGCCCAATGAAGGACATCGCTCTGGTCCCTGGGAGAGGGACGGGAGCTATAAGGTACTTCGCCCTGGTCCCTTGGAGAGGGACAGGAGCGAACTTTGCATTCTAGACCATTCTCCTTTGTGTTAGCACTTCAAATTATATTCATTTGGTAAAGCATCTTCCTTTGGACCTCTTCAAATCATCAAGTCAACGAAATCTCGCAAGGACAAGGCAAAATTTGATTTGTAGCTCCGGTCCTTCACTGAGGGACAGGAGCGATTTTCCTCCTGGAGGCGTTTCGGTGCTCATGAAAATCTTCAATTTATATTCAATGGAAAGATCTCGCCGTTCTCCATCACTTCCAATTTGAAATTCGTCTTGACTCTGCAGGAATAGTGAGATATTTGAAAATGAGCTCCCATCCTTCACTGAGGGACAGGAGCGATTTTGCTCCTACAGGCCAAAATAACATGATTTTTCGCATTTTAACACTTCACAAGGCAAAAACAAATCATTTCCAATGCCCAGGATCAAAAATCAAAGAGGTCAAAATTTAGTCAAAATATTCAATCGGACAAAAATTCACACTTCACTCTCAACACTTAGACAAATTTAAGCTCTGCATCAACATTCCAATTGAACATTAGACCATTCTGGCGAACTCATTGCATTCAAAATTTGCATCCTAGAAAAGGAAGCTCAAAAGCTCTCAAAAACGACTGGATTTTGGCCTGAAAAGACAAAAATAAAAACCCTAAGGCTTGACCCTAAATCCAGACAAGTAACTGACTAACAAAATCCTAAAGACGAAAGCGAAAAACGAGGAAAAAAACAAGCAAAAAGAGGGGGTCCCCATTTGCGATGGGGCGATGTGTGAAATGGTCACAACAGGACATTACAATTTGCCAATCCCAAGAAGCTACACAGCTCTGACTTTAATCTTGTTAGGTCCACATGCACTCCTTATGTGTCTATAATATATCCCAAATACTATATATCTTGCCTAGCAAATTAAAACTTCTTCATGTTTACATACAGCCTAAATTTCCACGAATTGTCAAGCACTTGTTCAATATGGCACGGATGTTGTCATCAAGTTAGACAATAACAAAGTGGTGAAGAGCCTTAAAATATCATTCAGCATCCACATGAATGCGGTTGTAGCATTAGTTAGGCAAAAGGGCATTACTAATCACTCAAACAAACCTTCTCTTGCCACGTCTTCCAAATGTCTATGGGCTTGACATGAATCTGATAGTACCCAAATTCAAGATTGATTTTGGTGAGGAACTTCACATCATGGAGCTGGTCTAACAAGTCTGAGGGTAGCAGTTCTTCACAATGATCTTGTTGAAAGCTCTATAGTGAATGAACAAACTCCATGTGTTATCCTTCTTTTGGACAAGCACAATTGGGCTACCACACCACAATGAATTGAGCCTGATATGTCCTCTATCCACAAGTTCATATATATATATATATATGTGTGTGTGTGTGTGTGTCTGTGTGTCTGTGTGTTAGAACACCATATGACCCTTAACAGCACCAAATGACCCCTTAGGACACCATATGATGTCCATATGGTGTCCTGACGGGTCATATGGTGTTCTAACACGTGTGGCCCCTTAAGACATGTTGTGACCTTTTTACACATCGCCCCATTGCTAACGGGGACCCCCTCTTTTCCTTCTTTTTGCGTTGTTAGGTTAGGGTTTTGGCTGCTTAGTGGGCAATTTTGTGTTTCCCGTGCCCGAGTCTCAGAGTTTTGATCATGCCTAGTGCCGTCTAGGGTTTTTGAAGTTATAGGATCAAGCTGCAAACGTTGATATTTTAATGATCCTAAATTTTGTCTATGTGTTGCCCCTTTTGAGTGTTAACGTGTTTTTAAACACGCGCGTCGGTGGTTTTAAAGTGCCAAGGTATTCTCAGACCTTTTGGAGTTGTTTTCTCACTCCTAAGGTAATAATTAGGTTGGTTTCGCACTTTATTCCAATATTTTTCCTAGCGTTTCGCTCATATTTTTGGAAAATTAGTCTAAGTGTAGTTAAATTTAATGTTTCTAAGTGATTTTGAGTGGTTACAATGTTAAAATCCTAAGGGAAATCCATATTCCAAGGGTTAAAGGGTCAAAATCCATGCTAGAGGTGTTTTTCCCCTCACATTCCAGACTACCCAACCCATTCCCCCACTCAAAATCCATACTACACATGGGTTTCCCCTGAAATCCATACTGGCCACTAATTTCCCCCACTGTTTATCCAAACTACCATCAAATTTCCCCTGGAAGTGCTAAAATTTGGGTAAGTGTCAGGATTCATCCAGATTGCCATCGATTTTCCACCAAGAGTGCGGACTGGAGTGCGGACTAAAATGCGAGGATAATTCCATGCCTGGGTCAATTTTCCACCAGGATTTTTGTGACAACTAAGTGAGGATTTTTGCCTGGATTTTTATCCAAACAGAGGTCGATTTTCCCCTGAGCATTTTTGTAAGGATTTTTGTCCGGATTTTTATCCAAACAAGGATCGATTTTCCACTGGGAACATTATGAAGAGTTTTGAGTCCGGATTTTCATCCAGACTGAGGTCGAATTTCCACCAGGGGGTATTTTCAAGTTAAGTGAGTTTTGAGTATGGATTTTTGTCCAGACACATCGAATTTCCCCTGGGGATGATTTTTTGCAAATTGAATGCATTTTTGTCTGGATTTTTGTCCAAACTCACATCGAATTTCCCCTGGGGGGGTTTTTGTGTGCATTTTGATGAAATTGAGCATGGATTTTTGTCCAAGCATGGGTCGAATTTCCCTTATGGGGCAAATTTTGACGCTTAAGTGATTTTTGAAGGGATTTTTCAATCCCAACTGATAGCGATTTTCCCCTAGAGGCTTTATTTTGGATTTAAATTGAAATATTTTAATAAATAAGCCCCATTTTAATTGCTTTTAAATAATTATTAAATGATTATTTAAAATTTAAAAGCAAATTTAATAACTTGCAATAATTATTAAATGTTTGAACCTTCTAGAAGCAAGTTAGGGTTTCACTAAGCAAGTATTTATACAAGTGTTTTATCCCACATTGCTTGTGTGGTAAAAGTGAGAGGTGAAAGCAAGTATATGAGAGGAACTTCAGCATTATTTTATTATTATTTCTGCCAGGTGTCTCCATGAAAGCGATTTTTCTCCAAGTTGGGCGAATTTTTAGCAAGGCGTTTTTGTGAAGTGTGGGATTGAGGATTTATTTTCCTCCATTTTTTCCAGCTTGCTGATCTATCCTCCTTGGCTGCCATTAAAGACCAGTTTCAGATTTTCGATTTTGCTAAGTTTGGCGATTTTTTCCAAATTTAGCATTTTTTGGTGAAAGTTGGCAAATTAATGTTTGGAGACTTGGGCGATTTTTCCTCCACCATTTTTGCTTATTGTTCAGACCTTCATTGCTGCAGATTGTTGTCATTAACAATATTTTTCAGAAATCTGAAAATTTCAATTTTTTGCTAAGGCAGGCATTTTTTTGTGTTTGGGGTTTCAAACCCCAGCTTGGGCGATTTTTCCAGATTGCTGCCATCCCTCATTACTACAGATCAAGGCTACCATTGGCATCAATTTTCAGATTTCCATTTTAGCGCTAGACTTGGGAAAATTTCGATTTTGCTTAGGGGCCACATTTTGGTGGATTTTTCATGCATGTTTGTTGGCTGTCATCATTTCCAGCCTGCTGATTCGCTTCAGATCTGAGGTTTGCTTCAGATTTTGACCTCCATTAATGGCTGCCATTAATTTTCAAACTTAAGTTTTTATTGCCCAGCCAATTCCAACTTTAACATTTAGCATTTGGAGTGTTTTATGAAGTTTTCTGTGCACTTTTTAGACCATTTTATCGCAGTTGCAGGTCTGAAACTCCATTGTTAGGCAGTTGTCCTCAGAAATTTTCATTTCCAGCCACCTAACCAGTTTTGGCGAATTTGCTTGGGGCTGTTCCCTTAGCCATTTTTCATCATTTTCAGAAATTTAAACCACTTTGCAAGGTGCTGGTAAGTCTGAAGCATCCAATTTTCAGACTTGTCATCAAAAAACTAATTTTTTACCAGCCATACTTGCATTCCAAAAAATGATTGTTTTCATCAATAAAACTGATTTTTATCGAGTTTTATGCACATTTTGAAGATTACCACATGTTTTAAAAGTCTGATTTTTCAGGTTGTCTTCAGAATTTTTTGACCTCCATTGTTGACTGCGGAAGGTGTCTTCAGACATTCATTGTGTGAAAACACAACCTTTCACATCTTTCCTTAGTCATCTCTCATCTGGTATACTCCTTTGCATTTTAGCTTGCATATTTTCTAAGCATAAGGAGGTATTCAATGAATTTTATGAAAGGCTTCCATGCCTTAGTGTTGTCACACTTTGAACGTAATTGTTAAAATTTACCAAGTGTATGGATTATTTTCCTGACTCCATGCTCTAATTAGCTAAATCTTTAGAAAGTCAGGAATTTTATTACAAGTATTATTTATTTTCCTAAGTCTAACTTCGAGCTTCGTACAGGTGCGATGTCAAAGTCAGGATACAAGGAAAGGAAAGAGCAGCTGGAAACACTGGAGATTGGATTTTATCCAGAGTTTAAGATTTCATCCAGATGGAAGGAGATCACTGATACAAACATGCATTTCCTGGACTTCGACCAGATGCAGCGTCGGATGTTCGGAGTTAGAAATCAAGTCCCTTCCCCAGCATATGCGAATATTATGAAGAGTGGCATTTTCCATGCCGCTGGATTTCCACAATCCATACAGTGCAGTGAGTTGATCCTGGAGTGTGCACGATGTTAGGATCCCCTCACAAGAATGATTAAGAGTCCCAAGGGTGTTGTCATCGCCTACCTTGTTGAGGATGCCATTGCTGAGGTGTTCGGAATTCCACGCGGAACAGACATGAAGGATGTGACCAAGGAGGATTATGTAGACAGATACATGAAGAAGATGGGTGTATGCAAGAGTTTAATTAACAAAGAGTGGATGATTGAGCCTAGGTCTCATCATTCCAAGGCTCCCAAGACACTTATGTGCATAGATTTTAAGGAAGAATATAGTGATTTGATATTCCTACTGAACAGAGTAATGGGGATGCCGCAGGGAGCGATATTTCATGGATGGATGTTCTACTTCATTTAGGATTGTCTGAGAGGAACACTAGTGAATTGGTCCAAGATTATAAGTGACAACCTGGATTTCCAGCTGAGGAATGTAGACTTCTTACTTGGTGTACCTGCTTGCACGATTTGTTTCATACAGAGGATTAATATGCAAAGGTGAAGTCGGGAATGGGCAAGGACAGTACAAGAGTTATGAATGCTACCCCCAGCTGAGTATGCACAGAATTGAAGCCTGTAAAAGAGTGAATGATGCATTCACTATGTACATCACACAAATGCTGCAAGGTGGAATCCACAGAAGATTGTCCAAGAAGGCAACAAAGTTAATAGAGAAATATGGATCGTGGTATATACAGTTTCCCACTTTCACGTACCTCAGGATTCATGGGTTTCAATCTGAACCCTACAGACTTCCTAAGTATCCCACCGACAAAATGATATTGTTGGAAGTGGTGAGACAACTTCTAGAGTTCGATGTTATCCAGAGAGAGAAGCACAGGACGGGAATGACATTCCCTATTTCAGTTGGGAAGACGTCAGAGGTTTGCCAATCCGCCATAGCTGCCAGCACTGCAGGTGAGGAGCTGGCATTCTATCGATTTGCTACATACAAGAAAAGAGAAAGGTTTGATCCAGACAAGAAGGTCGGAAGGATCAGAGGAGAGAAGTTCACTCATAAGATTGACATAGAAGATTATTGGGCTAACCTGATGGACGAACAAGCAGTGAAGAGAAGAATGTGGTCCAGAATGTCAGTGGATTTCATGAGGAAGTGTGGACTTTTCCTCATTCCTGATCAGGTATTAGATGATAGAGATCATACACACCCACATTATGAGAATGAAATGAAGAAGGCAATTCTATTGCCAAATTGGTCAGAGTCAGAAGAGATTGACCTGAACGCATTGATGAGAGAGGTTTTGAATTTCTCCCGCACATGGGTGGATATACAGATGAACAGATTAGTTGACATGGGTGTTCCCTTCACTTATGAAAGGATGAAGTCGGAAGAGTCTATTTCCGAGGATAATCAGATAACTGTCAGTGATGTCAGGATTCATGTAGACGAAGAGAGTCAAGCTCCCAAGAGAAGGAAGAACACGCTAGGAGAAGTCAAGACCAGAGGGAAGAAGATTGAGGAGGTGAAGAAGAAGCAGAAGACTATCATTCCTTCACCCCCTCCCAGTGTCTCATCAATCGAAGTGATTGAAGTAACAGAACAGAATAAGGAGACTCAGAAGTGTTCCAACACAGTGATACTACCAGAGAATACTCAGGAATTTCATGCCACAGCGACATCTGCACCTCCTGAGGAGAATGATGACCAGCCGGAATCCCCTACTGTCCTTTTGGAAGTTAGTTTGGGAAATGAGGTATATGATTGGACCAGGAATAATCCTGATGATAATGATGAAGTTATCTGGGCATTGAAAGGACTTGATCGAGAAATATGTCTCGATGATGGTATGGAGATGGCCACTATTCCTAAATGGCTGAAGAAGAGTATGGAGAAAAGTAAACAGATGATAGAGGTACAGCCTATTCATGATATTGATGACTACCTAGCTAGGAGTGCTAAGGAGAAGGAGCCCAAGAGAGCGGAGATTATATCGCACATAGCTAGAGATGAGACAGGAATGCGGATTGTGCAGATTGTTGTTCCTAGAGCCGGCGTGACAACGGACACTGCTACTCCTATGGATTTCTAGTTCACTTCAGTTGCCCTTGGTCGTACATCCAGTAAACAGAAATTTCAGGAGATTGGTGACAACCTCCAAGCAATCAATGCGAGGTTAGACACAACGATTGCGGAGAATGAAAGGTACAAAGAAGAAAATATTAGACTCAAAGAGTATATTGCAGGGACAAGGCATGAGAATCCCACCCTTATTTCCCCTATTGCAGTTGACCATGGAATACATTCACATTGCGAGGTAGCGAGAGGTATGCACTCGGAGGTGGAAAAGTGGATTAAAAGCACAAGAAAACAGGTAGATAATTTCCTTACTCAGTTTGTCCATGCATATGATAGGACAACAGCACTAGTATTCAAAATCCAGTATTTGGAGGGAGTTTGGGAAGAATTCCGGCC
The DNA here is from genome assembly GCF_030272615.1 of Cryptomeria japonica. Classification (NCBI taxonomy): domain Eukaryota; kingdom Viridiplantae; phylum Streptophyta; class Pinopsida; order Cupressales; family Cupressaceae; genus Cryptomeria; species Cryptomeria japonica. The sequence goes on from NC_081411.1 coordinate 691,075,081, forward strand.
TATCCAAGAGAAGACTATTCCACGCCTCCTGGCATTGAAGAAGGTTCCTAATTCCACCTTGGTCAGCGAGAACATTGTGCATAGTGGAGACAGATATGATTTCCATGGCTGGTATTGTGCATTAGCCTTGAAAAAATCAGCTTATGAGAATGCCCAATCGAGTTGTATGGAGATGGATTAATTCAGGACATTCAGAGGAAGATCCTTGCCTCGATTGAGGAATTATTGGGTATTGATGTTAGTGATGCTAGTGGTTTACACTTAGCCGAATTAAGAGACAAGATGAAATTTACGTATTTTTGCCAGTTAGACTCTTTGCAGAAGAGCCAGATTGATGACTTGGTCTCTTTGTTGATTCATGTTCATAATTCGCAGAAGCTTATGCCAGAATGGGAGAACACTTTAAATGCTTGCTCGGATTCATTGGACGTGATTGATTTACAGCAGGATACCTTGCCTAGCATTTCCATGGAGAAGTTAGATTCAGTATTGGCTAGATTCTTGGAGTATGCTAGGAGAGAGAGAGAGAGATGCAGGGAGGAATCTTCTAGAAGATTCCCTATATGATGACTAGGTATCTTTTCATTGGGCCATATGTTGGTGGCACCATTTTTTATGTAACCCTAATTAGGGCAATTTTAGGGTTTTGTTGGCATGATCTCGACCATTGATCTTAGATCAATCTGGGCCATCCATTTTTGTAAGAGACTATATATGCCTCCTTGTCTCTCATTTGTAAGAGAGAGTTTTTGTAGAATTGTTGGTATATGCTGCAGCTATATTTGAATCCTAATCATTGTTCAATTGTTGGTGATTTTGCTCTTCAAGTGTTGTATTTGCATTCATGGTTCTCAATTCCTCCAAGTTAGATTAGAATTTAGATTAGAATTTATTTTCATGTATGTTAGATTGAGTGGAAGATTTGTTGAGTTTATTTGTGTGGAATCCTTAATCCATACCACTAGCCTCTTGTCGTTGGTAAGTGCACCTTGTGTGGTCAACTGGAATTTGAGTAAGCATAACTTCAACTATTACGCATCCGTTGACAAGCATCAACTTGGATGGTGTCAACATTTGATGGTGATAGCCTGAAAATCTTTAAGTATACCTTAGACGATTGCACTAAGCTTGTGTCAATACCTGATTGTGAGACATTGCCTTGTTTGATTCCACTAAATCCATTCATCATTTCCTACATTCCTAGGCTTAGAATAGATTTCCTAAACCCTATTCCTTTTGTCCTTTTTTTGGTAAAAAGTAAATCCAGAGCCATATTGATAAATCTTAAGTTGTCAGCACACCTATTCCGCATCATTCATGATAATCCAAACATTTGCGTAAGTCCCCAAAGTGAAACACAGCAATTCACATCAACCACTGAACTTACCCACTCGTCAAGACCTGACATGTAGAAACCTTGGAATCATTTTAGTTGATCTCATTCTTAGCATCTGAGGTGATTTTGTTCAAGAGAGGGTAAATTACCTTGGTACTTTATTCTAAAATGTTTTGTGCATAAAAAACACATCAACAGGAATGTAGAGCGGTCCAAGTCATTCGCCATGACTTCTTACCTGGTATACCTGCTTGCACGGTTTGTTTCATACAGAGGATTGCAATGCAAAGGTGAAGTCAAGAATGGGGAAGGACAATTCAGGAGTCATGAATGCTACCCCCAGCTGAGCATGTACAAAATTGAAGACTATAAGAGAGTGAATGATGCATTCACTATGTACATCACACGGATGCTGCAAGGCTGAATCCACAGAAGATTGTCCAAGGAGGCAACAGAGTTAATAGAGAAATATGGATCGTGGTATATTCAGTTTCCCACTTTCGCGTACCTTAGGATTCATGGGTTTGAATCTGAACCCTACAGACTTCCAAGGTATCCAACCAACAAAATGATCTTTTGGAAGTGGTGAGATAGCTTCTAGAGTTCGATGTTATTCAAAGAGAGAAGCATAGGATAGGCATGACATTCCCTATTTCAGTTGGAAAGACGTCAGAGGTTTGCCAGTCTGCCATAGCCGCCAACACTGCGAGTGAGGAGCTTGCATTCTATCGGTTTGCTACATATAAGAAAAGAGAAAGATTTGATCCAGATAAGAAAGTAGGAAGGATCGGGGGAGAAAAGTTCATCCACAAAGTAAACATAGAAGATTATTGGGCCAACCTGATGGACGAGCAAGCAGTGAAGAGAAGAATGTGGTCCAAAATGTCAGTGGATTTCATGAGGAAGTGTGGACTTTTCCTCATTCTTGATCAAGTGTTAGATAACAGAGATCATACGCACCCACAGTATGAGAGTGAAATGAAGAAGGCAATCCTATTGCCTAATTGGTCAGAGTCAGAAGAGATTGACCTGAATGTATGATGAGAGAGGTCTTGAGTTTCTCTCGTGCATGGGTAGATATACAGATAGATAAGTTAGTTGATATGGGTGTTCCCTTCACTTATGAAAGGATGAAGCCGGAAGATTCTACTTTTGAGGATGATCAGAGGACTATCAGTGATGTCAGGATTCATGCAGACGAAGAGAGTCAAGCTCCCAAGAGAAGGAAAAACACGCCAGGAGAAGTCAAGGCCAGAGGGAAGAAGATTGAGGAGGTGAAGAAGAAACAGAAGACTATCATTCCTCCACCTATCATTCCTTCACCACCTCTCAGTGTCTCATCAATCAAAGTGATCGAAGTAATAAAGCAGAACAAGGAGACTCAGCAATGTTCCAACACAGTGATACTACCAGGGAATATTCAGGAGTTACATGCCACTGTCATGTCCCCACTCTAGCGTCGTTGTAGCTCAGTAAACAACTCGCTAAGTGTAAGTTTTCCTCCAACACTAAGTCGATTTTAGTGAATAAAGAGGAGGTTGTTTTCAATAGAAGGCGGGGTCCATGTTCACTTAAGTGACTACTAATTTTCAGTCACGAGGATGGGGCCATTGCAATTCATTATCCAAACATTTTCTTTAGATTCCTTATCCTTTATGGAGGGGGCGCTAAATGCATAATTGATAAATACTTTTAAGGGAAAAGTATTATCACTGGAATTCATTAAGAAAGCCGCCTGATTTATAGGAATTAGGGTGGGTGTGGATTTTAGGTTTGATTGTCTTCTTAAGATTGGAGAAGAGTTAAGGCGGGGATATTATTGATGATTCTGATTTTTATTATTTCTCTTTGCCTGCCCTGGGACGAAAACCCCATGATAACTAGCTTGGAGGGCCACCCAAGGTCTGCATGGTAGTGTAACTGCGTGGGATCAGCATCCAGCATTCGTTGAGGATCACAGTACTTTAATCAGCCATGAAGTTCAGGATTTAGGAAGTCCACAACTCATTCCAAACTTCTAGAAGTCACCGAGTTCTCAAAGTTTCATGAAGATTTCAGGGATACAAACAACTATCCGCGGACACTAAGTTTTGTGAGTGCTTTGGAGAATATGTAATAAGGTAGAACATGTCTTCAGACAGTAAATTTCTTAATGGTTCTGCCTATTTCATTTCCAGCTTATTTCCAAAAATCTGAAAATCAATAAAAATGTATTTGCTGCATCTAGCGTAGAGTTTTTGTTTGTTTTTGCTTGTATATTTCAGTGGTATCAAAGCCATCTGCACCTCCAAATGAGAATGATGATCAGTCGGGATCCCCTACTGCCCTTTTGGAAGTTAGTTTGGGAAATGAGGTATACGATTGGACCAAGAATAATCCTAATGATGATGATGATGTTATCTCGGCATTGAGAGGACTTGATCGAGAAATGTGTCTTGATGATGGCATCGAGATGGCCGCTATTCCGGAATGGCTGATGAGAAGTATGGAGAAAAGTAAGAAAATGATAGAGGTACAGCCTATTGGCAACATTGATGACTACCTAGCTAGGAGTGTGGGGAGAAAGAACCCAAGAGAGCGGAGATTTTGTCGCACATAGCTAGAGATGAGACAAGAATGCAGATTGCACAGATTGTTGTTCCTATTGCAGGCATGGCAACGGACATTGCTACTCCTATGGATTTCCAGATCACTTCAGTTGCCCTTGGTCGTACATCCAAAAAGCAAGAATTTCAGGAGGTTGGTGAAACCTCAAGGCAATTGATGCAAGGTTAGACAAAGAGATTGCAGAGAAAGAAAGGTACAAAGAAGAGAATATCAGACTTAGAGAGTATATTGCAGGGATAAGGCGTGAAAATCCCACCCTTATTTACCCTATTGCAGTTGACCATGGAATGCATTCACACTATGAGGCAGCGAGAGATACACTCTCGGAGGTGGAAAAGTGGATTGAGAATACAAGAAAGCAAGCAGATGATTTCCTTGCTCAGTTTGTCCATTCATATGATAGGACAACAGGGCTCGCATTTAGAATCCAGAATTTGGAGGGAGTTTGGGAAGAATTCCGACCTATTCAAGAGAAGACTATTCCACGCCTCCAGGCTTTGAAGAAGATTCCTAATTCCACCTTGGTTAGCGAGAACATTGTGCACAGTGGAGACAGATACGAATTCCATGGCTGGTATTATTCATTAGCCGTGAAAAAATCAACTTATAAGAACGCCCAGTCGAGTTGTATGGAGATGGAAGGATTGATTCAGGACATTCAAATGAAGATCCTTGCCTCGATTGAGGAATTATTGGGTGTTGATGTTAGTGATGCTAGTGGTTTACACTTAGCCGAATTAAGAGATAAGATGAAATTTATGTATTTTTGCCAATTGGACTCTTTAAAGAAGAGTCAAATAGACGACTTGGTCTCTTTGTTGATTCATGTTCATAGTTCGCAGAAGCTCATTCCAGATTGGGAGAACACTTTGGATGCTTGCTCGGATTCACTGGACATGATTGATTTACAGCAGGATACCTTGCCTAGCATTTCCATGGAGGAGTTAGATTCAGTATTGGCTAGATTCTTGGAGTATGCTAGGAGAGAGAGAGATGCAAGAGGGATCTTCTAGAAAATTCCCTATTTGATGACTAGGTATCTTTTTATTGGGCCATATGTAAGTGGCGCCATTTTTTATGTAAACCCTAATTAGGGCAATTCTAGGGTTTTGTTGGCATGATCTTGATCGTTGATCTTGGACCAATCTTGGCCATCCATTTTGTAAGAGACTATATATGCCTCCTTGTCTCTCATTTGTAAGAGAGAGTTTTTGTAGAATAGTTGGTATATGCTACAGCTATTTGAATCATAATCATTGTTCAATTGTTGGTGATTTTGCTCTTCAAATGTTGCGTTTGTATTCATGGTTCTCAATTCCTCCAAGTTAGATTAGAATTTTAGATTAGTATTTATTTTCATGTATGTTAGATTGAGTGAAAGATTTGTTGAATCTATTTGTGTGGAATCCTTAATCCATACCACTAGCCTATTGCCGTTGGTAAGTGCGCCTTGTGTGGTCAACTGGAAATTTGAGTAAGCTTAACTTCAACTATTATGCGTCCCTTGACAAGCATCAACTTGGATGGTGTCAATGTTTGATGGTGATAGCCTGAAGAATCTTTAAGTATACTTTAGACAATTGCACTAAGCTTGTGTCGATACCTGTTTGTGAGACCTCACCTAGTTTGATTCCACTAGATTTGTTCATCATTTCCTACATTCTTAGGCTTAGAATAGATTTCCTGAACCCTATTCCTTTTTCCATTTTTTTAGTAAGAAGTAAATCCAGAGCCATATTGATAGATCTTAAGTTGTCAGCACACCTATTCTGCATCATTCATGATAATCCAAACATTTGCATAAGTCCCCAAGTGAACACAGCAATTCACATCAACCATTGAGTTACCCACTCGTCAAGACCTGACATGTAGAAACCTTGGAATCATTTTAGTTGATCTCATTCTTAGCATCTGAGGTGATTTTGTTCAAGAGAGGGTAAATTACCTTGGTATTTTATTCTGAAATGTTATGTGCATAAAAAACTCATTCTCTACAAATGATCCACCCTACAAAGAAGCATTAGTAAGAGGTAGTCTAGGAATGTAATCAATAATATGCCTTACTGCACAATGTAGGCACTCGCTATGGTGGCTAAACAATATCCTTGTACTCTTCTAGCTTGCAATTCAAGTTTGAGATCTTTACCAATGCTACTACAAGAATTGAGGTATGTCTTGTTGCCACAAGGACATTTTTAAATTCAAGTCTCATCATCAAAAGAACAAACTTCTTAATAGAACTACCCTTTTACACTATTTGGCATGTGATGTCCCTTTTCTGAAATAGGATTTATCATTTAATAATAAATAATAATAATTAAATTGAAATATAAATATATAATAAAATATAATATACTATAATTACAAGTTAATTAAGTTTAATAAAAAAATCAAGAGGCATGCTATGAAGAGTTGTGACTCCCTCAAATATGAGATATTAAAGGGAAAAGAGTTCATTTGAAAAAGGACAAGGAGTAAGGGGAAAAGGAATGGAGCATAGGAATTAAAGAAAGGTAAATGGAAGGAGGAATGGGAAGTAAATAAGGAAGTGATTCTCTCAAAAAGGAAGAAATAATGGAGGGTTATGACTCTTTCAAAAGGCAATTATAATAAAAGGTTCTCTCTTTCAAAAGGTGATAATTATGAATGTTGTGACCATTGCAAAGGGCAAACATGGTCGAGAGGTGTGACTCTCTCTCACATTGAAGGATATAAAAAAGCGAAGGTCTCATTTGAGGAGGGCATCCAAGGGAAAACAATTTGGAGAATAATTTATTATTCTCAAAGGGAAGCAATGAATAGTGATGACTCATTTCTTATGAAGCGGTGTTACGTCCCACAACTGAGGATATAAAAAAGAGATCAATTCAATTGAGAAGGGGGATTTGGAGGAATCATCCATAAGATCAAAGAAGACAAGAAAGTCAAAGTTTCATCATGGCCAGGGATTTGAGGACGTAAAGGAAGATTGGGGATGGTTGTGAATTTGAAGGGGTGAAGGACGATGTTTATGACTTCTCCAAGTTGTCGATCGCCTTAAATGCCTTCATTCCTCATTAAACTTAGCCATTTGCTTGATCAAGTATCATGATTATCTTCATTTTCAAAGTTAAAGATGTGAATGAGCTCAATGTTTCTTCTTTTCCTCAATCCAAGGAGAAATGCATTCTAGGTCGGGAATTTGAGGGAGTGAGGGAAGAAATGCCATCTAGGTTGTGGATATTGGGCAGCAGAGGAAGAGCTCCACCTAGGCCGTGGATTTGGGGCAGTAAGGGAAAAAAATTGATCACACCTCTCCAACTCACTGGTTGCGCCAAGTGAAGGATAGCCTTGTTGCAAGGTGTTGTGACGTTTTCACACATCGCCCCATTGCAAATGGGGACCCTTGCTTTTTGCTTTTTAGGGTTTGTTTTCTAGGTCTTTTAGGGTTTAGTTAGTTAGCCTTTGCATTTTGAGTGTTGTCGGGGAGATCAATAGGATAGCAGGTCCTGCTGGAGTGAAGTCCTGATCCTGAAATTTGGCTAAGTCTGGAAGGTCCTAATCCTGAAATTTGACTAAGTCTGGAAACTGAAAAACCTCAAAAAACTAGATTTTGCAATATAACTCCTGGAGGTCTAAAACCACTCTCAAACACCCTGAAAGTATATATGGAATATAACTTAAAGTATAAGTGACATTTCCTTATACTTAAATGTTATATTCCATAAAAATTATCCTGATAGAGAGTTCAAAAAGTCAAATTTCGCTCCTGTCCTTCACTAAGGATCCAGAGCGAAAAGCGCTCCTGTCCCTCTCCAAGGGTCCAAGGCGAATCGCTCCTGTCCCTCACCAAGGGTCCAGAGCGAAAAGGCTTAGTGGAGTCATTCCTGACCTTGTTTGGTCAAATTGGAACATCAAAGGCATGGTGAAGGACGAAATGAACGTGATAGAGCATCCAGACTTGATTAAGGACGATGAAATGATGGAGTATTTGTCTAGAGAGGTAAATTCGCTCCTATCCCTCACCAAGGGACCAAAGCGATTTTATTCATATACACATTTTTAGACCTTGTTTGGACTCGAACTTTTATTCATGGCGTGTAAAGAGATGATATTTTCCTCAGCGAAGGAAATTTGAAGTGAAAAGTAAAAAGATTTGGCCCTGAGAGCAAAAATCGCTCCTGTCCCTCACTGAAGGACCGGAGCTTGAATTCCAATTTCGCATTATCCTTGCAAGATTTAAGTGGTTTCGCAATTTGAGGAGGTCAAGGGAAGTATGTTTTGCCCGTTGAATATAACTTAAGTACGCCATAATGAAGAAAATCGGCCTAAGTAACAAGTTCGCCCCTGTCCCTCTCCAAGGGACCAAGGTGACTGGCTAGGGCGCTCCTGTCCCTCTCCAAGGGACCAGAGCGATTTTCCCTCAAGACAAGATTCGGGCAAGAGAAAAACAAGTTTTACGTTTGAGGTGGGTGAAGGAAGACGCAATCGATCCGTTGAAGATAATTTTCGAAGCTAGCAAAGGACGAATTGGCTTGTAATTGCAAAAGTGCTCCCGTCCCTCACTGAAGGACCGGAGCTTGAATTTCAAATTTGCACTGTTCTTGCAGGATCAAGACAATTTTATGATTTGAAGAGACCAAGGAAAACATGATTTATCCATTGAATATAATTTGGAAGGCTAACAAAGGACGGATAAGCTTGGATTTGCAAAATAGCTCCTGTCCCTCACCAAGGGACCAAGGCGAAAATGCTTTAAAGTGCACTCATTTCAAAGATCGAATAAATTGAACTCGAAATTCTAAGTAAAAATGCCATCTTGGACGTCAAAAATGAGGTCTTGGACGTAAAAAACAATAAGTGTGAGGTCTAGAATGAGATCGCTCCTGTCCCTCACCAAGGGACCAGAGCGATCTTGTTAATAGCCATTATTTTTCATGATTGGGCGCCAAATATCCTTCAAATTACATTAAATGCCAGATTCGATAAAACCTTGAAATATTTTTGGCATTTAATAAAAGCGCATGGTATTTAATAATTAATTTTGAGCCTAAAAAAATCGATTTTTTTTAATTATAAAGGCATTTAAAATTAATTATTATTATTTTAAAAAATAGAATAAAATTGGAGCGCTTGGGGTATTATTTAATGTTTTTATCAAGTCGGCCTCTTCTTTTATTAATTTTTATTTATCTTTTGGCCTATTTTTCCAAGTCGGCCCATGGAAATAAAATGGTGAGCACTCTATATATTTGAGGCATGTTTTTCATTATTCAAATCATTCACTCATCATTTCAAGTGCGATTTGGAAGAGCAATTTGAAGGAGCGAATTTCTACCAGGAGTGGAGACTAAGAAGGGCGAAATTCATATTGAAGGCTATGGGAGAGGCGAATTTCTTGCTACATTTGAAGGCGAATTTCCAGATCTTGAAGAAGCTAGCTAATGGAGGCGCAATTTTATCCAAGGGAGAGCTTTGATCTACATTTTGCCTAGCAAAATTCATCTATTTTTACATCATTTTTAGAATTAATTCCCAAGTGGAGGTATGGCGTAATCACCTTGGCACCATTTTTGAAGATTTAAATTTTGCTTTGAAAATCCTAAATTAGGAAATGATAACTCAAGATTTATCATGAAGTTTCCTAATTAAAATCTTGAATCTTCCTTTTAAAGTTTAATTTTTAGATTTCAAGATATATTACTAATTTTGAAATGTTATGTAGGCATCAAATGGAGATCCCGGAGTTGGAAAATCAAGCCAGATCAAGGACGATCAAGCAAGGACAAGGACGACCTTCTTCGATCCAGCCTAGCAAGGACAAGGGCGACCTCCTCCAGCCTAGCATCGACAAGGACGACCTTCTTTGGACTAACGTCATCAAGGGCGACCTCTTCCAATCCAGCATTCCAAGGCGAGGTACAATAGTCATCCTGCACATCAAGGACACAAGAAGTTAGAACAAGGGTTCGTTGAAGAAGCAGATAGTTCCAGATGAATTAATTAAAGCTAGCTTCTCAACAACACCAAGTTGAATATTTACCAAGTTACAAGTGTCAGACGAGGTGGCATCCTAGTCATCACTTCTCCAATCAGTGTGGTCCACCTCAGCATGTCCAAATTCAATGTACCTAACTCATGGAAGGTGGCACAAACTCCGATGTACCTACCCCAGCTATCCATTGGTGGAATTTTCTAGAGAGGACATGTGTCCAAGCAATACAATTATTTCATTGGTCAAGCATTAAATGTTATGTAATGGTTGTAACAAACCCTAATTAGGGTTTTCATTGTTGAATCTTGGCCATTGATCTCGAATTGATCTAGGCCATCGAATTGTATTGTGGGCACTATATAAGCCCTGGCATTTCATTTGTAAAGGCGGATTAGAGAGAATTAGCAATAGTTAGATAATAGTTAGAGAGTTGAAAATAGTTAGAAGATAGAAATAGAATAGTAACTAGAGTATAGTAGAGAGAGAAGGCAAAGATTGTTGCCAAGATGTTGTTGTAAAAGACTTGTAACTTCATTAAAGAAATGGTGAAATTTATGGGTCGATTCAACAATTTGCATGGTCTTTATACTTCTCGTATTTGATTTCATGTTATTAGATGAGTGGAAGAAATGTGCTTGATTGATGGTGGAATTCGTACATCCATACTACTAGCAGTTTGTTGATTGCAGACTTGCCTTGCGTAGTCAACTGGAATCATTCAGCTTAAGCCTAACTTCAATTGTCGCTTCTTCATTGATATGCATCAACCTGATGGTGTCTATGCCTGCAGTGATGATTTGAACATCATAAAGCTTCCCTTCGAAGATCGCACTAGCCTTGTGGAGATGGTCCTGCGATGTCAAAACAAGACCTAGTTAGAGTTTCATCAAAGATCAATCATTGCTCCTACATTCTTAGTATTAGGATTAGATCCTCTCTTCGCCCTCATCTTTTTTCCTTTTTTCAAGTCAAAGTTAGTAAAATCCTGTGTTCCAGCAATATTCAAAGCAAATCAGAAGTTCAGGCATCAAATGTAAGTCCCCTTGTGATTCCAGCAAATCACATCATACCACAAAGAGCTTATCCACACGTAGAGACCCTACATACAAGAACCTTGAAGTCATCCTGATTGATCCTTTTTCGCGATATCTTCAGCAATCAGAGGCTTTACTCAAGAGAGGATAAGGTACCTTTAGGTATTTTATTCTGTGTTTGATAGTGTACAAAATACAAGTCAACACAAGGGTGACTTGATCTTTCCTTCTCATAGCCGTTCTAAGTAGTAAATAACCCAAATCATATGCTTCACTTGTTCCTTGAAAGATTGATCAATTCCCCTTGAAGTCATGGATTTGCGAAGCTCAAAGGCTGATTAATCACTTCACCTCCAACCTGCTTTGAGCATTTTGTCCACACTTTGTCTCGTAAAGATGTCGATTTTGCCTTTGGAAGACCTTATCCTTGAATTATTCAATCCTCTATTGAGATACAGATTTGCTTGAGGATTATTCAATCACCCCAAGCATCCATCGCAGAATGCATGCCTTGACTTAGCCATTTATTGCCTTACTCAAGGAAGCTAAAGGTTGTTTGTTCCTCCCAGTCCAAGACATGGAAATGCTGACTTGATCACATCCTGACAATCAAAGGCCTTGCATCTCCTCACAAGCAAAAGGTTAAAAGCTCGGAATTATTGCCAAGCTAGACGACTAAACTAAAACAACTACGCTAACAAGCAAAAAGTGGGGGTCCCCATTTGCAATGGAGTGATGTGTGAGAACGTCACAACACCTTTCACAACAATTTTCAAATAAATTTCTTGATATCAAGCAGACTTATTTTGAATACCTGGATTGTTTTAGGGCAAATGCAAGTTTCAAAACCATTTCAAAACCCTATTCACTACTAGCAGGTATCTAACAAATGTCAAAGATTGAAAAGAGTCATACATTCAGCTTTCCTTCTTTCAGACTGCATTAAAGTTAAATCTTATACGTTATATTTCCATATAAATCTTTTAAAATATCATTTAGATAGAAATGCTGCAAAACAAAAATGGCATTAACAATAAATGCTTGCTTCTAGGGATGAAACCTACCAAAAATGCTCTCCATCATGCAGCACAAAATCAAATCGGATTTTCAAGTAGATGCAAGGGCAATCTGCACTAAAATTGAATTTTGACCAAAAGAATGAAAAACATGCCCCAATTGTGTACAGCAGCCTGGCAACAATAAACTCACACTGAGGGATAAGTCTTGCATTTATCTATGGATAGCTGCTGCATGTCTCTAAGATTTGATTCTTGCTCATCCATGAGCTTGGTTCACACTACAAAATTTGGTCATGCCAGCATTTAATCTCAGCTACCACCTAGGCTTACCTATACATCAATATCCAGCCATTACAGTAATCTTGATATATGCATTCACAACTGCATTGACTTTCCTAACCCACCCACAGACCACCTATAAACAAAAGGGTGATATCAAATTTCTGTAATCGGTGCTAAAGCAATAGAAATCTTATCAATCATGAAATTCAAACTTTTAAATTCCCACATCAAAAGGAAAGATTAGACAATTATCTTATCCAAGTAAGTCTCGATATGTCTAGCTTCGCAAGTATATAGCATGTACATGTCAATCATCTTCAGACTCGTCATATGGGAGCCAGAGCTGAGCCATTTATTTGTATGTCTATTGCAAGCTTAGACAAGCAAGAACAAGTTTAATAGTTACTCATTAAGAAAATCCAAACTTATATATGACCTTCAGTTTTAATCAACATTTGGAATGCATGGCATCATTGGAGGGATGCCACATCAGAGGCAACATGTCATGCAAACAAGATTACAAGGTACTCGTATGAATTATAGTGCTAATACACAAAAATCCACCTTATTGAATCGTTACTGCCCAAAGTTCATATGCATAGCTTTGCAAACATATGCCTAGAGAGAATTTGCTGTTATAGAAGGCATCATGCATTGAATACAAGCATCTACTATAGGGAAGATGTTAGCCATTACCAAACTCTTGTAGCACAAAGTTCCTGATACAATCTGGACCTATTCTTCCTAGCAAAACATCTCAGTCTCTAAGTTAGATGGTAATCCAGTCATGTCGCAGATATCGACATGGAATCCAAAGATCTCATCATAGCTAAACACAAGAGAAGTCCGATACTCTCCAATCATCTAACAATGAGTATCAAACATTACTATATTATGAAAGTATCCCAACATGAAGAATCCCATGAACTCTCTGAGATAGACTAATCACTACAACTTTTTCCAAGTTACAGTCAGTGATTTTGCTAAAGGTATGAATTGTTAATGAGTAAACATTCACTCTTTACACCATAGATGAAAAACTTGCAAAACTCGCAAGTACTCACGAACCAATTAGCCAGGGGATTCACTCACTGACAAGTTTTTGTAAAACTTGTGGCGATTTTTGCTTGAAAAGAGTATATGCCAAAAATTGCGATTTTTCCTTGAAAAACTCATCCAAATTCAAATAATTATTGGGATCTCTTATCATATAACAAATTTGAATACAATGAGGGGGTCTAGGAGTGGAGACCAGAACTAAACTCTAGTTTTGATTTTAAATATGATGGAAATTATTCATATGCTCAGCAAATTTAGTAATATGTGTGTTTTTTAAGAATATTTTTAAAAAATTGTATTTTAAAATGTTCAATAAATTTGCCGAGTTATTGCCGATTTTTTCCTGAGTTTTTTGGCGAGTTCCAAATTTTTAAAATTTTTGGGCCAGCCAAGTCATTGCCGAGTCCAAGTTTTTCAACTATGCTTTACACTACTGAAATGAATGACTTCATTTGTTTATACGAGGACATCATACTTATAGAGCAGTCATGATTATCACCATTGTCAACAATCCAATCAACAAAGCCCCAATGCTCAAATGCAGTAAACACCAAGTTTTTGAACCATAAATCATGAAAGTTCACAACAATCACAAACTCTACAAAATACTAAGCTTTTGGGACCTGTCAAGAAGACACGTTCAGATTTCTGGACTCAATTGCTTAGATCTTGTAAAGCATATATGCTTGTAAGCCAACTAAAACAAAGTAGTCATGTCCATCTCCAAACTTTGCATCCAATATCCCAATTACAAACTGACATGTCCAAATGTTATATGCCACAAAAAATGTCAACAAACTGTTCACAGATTAGATTCACTCGTATCCTCAAGAACATTCTATCCAATCAATAAGACTGTTCTCAACACCAAATTTTGGAATGTGTCAACTTGAAATATCACTCCTAATGTTCTCCCTATCAGATGAAGGGAAAAGCTCTTCATTAAACCGCCTGGAAGGAAAAGTGAGTCTAAAATACAAATGCCAAATCAATAACTCAGACTTATCCCAAGTGCAGATAAAATGTAGTATGCATAGTGATATAACAGTATACTTCAATAGTTATATTTGATGTGGTGTACCTCAGTCTAAGTGTAAGTCAGAAAGTGAAAAGAAAGAGAAACAGAAGTTATCGCTTTTGAACATACCTAGGAAGGACTTAATCTGCCATATTCATTACAAGAATTAAAACAGTTCCTTTTTATCTCAGATCCTGAAATTCAATTCTTTATTAAATTATCAACAAAAAATAGCCTGATAACTGAACAGCTGAATAAAGGGAGAAAAGAACTTACTGAATTTGGTAGCTGTTTGATTGAAATGCAGTCTGGCAGGACTCCTGACATACAATTGCTGCATCTTTGAATGTGTTTAAAAATTGGTAGACCAGAATTTTGCATCAGACTGTAAGCAAGCACAGCCTAGGCCCAAAAGAGCTCAGCTCCTAATTTCTATTAAAAAGCATATCTCATTTCATTTATAAGTTTATGTGCCTCTAAAAAGTCTGTCGCACACATCAGGGTTTAAATTAAAAAAAATACCCCTCTTCACTGAATTGGTGAAGAGTTCTAAAGCTCTGGTTGATTTGCCCTCATTGCAAAGACCAGTAATAAGAAATACATATGTAAGTGCTGTAACGTCAAGTTTATTTTCTTGAATAATAGCAAAGAGTGTCAAGGCATCATCTAGTCTACCACCTCTGCAGAGACCGATGATCAGAATACAGTATGCTCCAGAATCTGCATTACTTTGACTTGCATCTATCTGCAACACAGTTCTAAAAGCTTCTTTGAAATTTCCTTGATAAGAAAGAATCTGAATCATGTCTGAGTCTCGATTATTTATACCATATCTCTTAGAGATATAACTAATCCAGAGGTTAAAAGCTTGTACTACTTTACCTTCCTGCCCTTCCTGGCATAATGATGTCATAAGTGTCTTGATGGTTACAGAATCGGGACTGCATCCTTTTTCTGCCATCTGATGAAACACTGTAAAGGCATCATTCTCTCTATTGACCAAACAAAGACCATTGATGATTGTATTGTAGGTGAATAAGTCTGGGACGTAACCCCTGACATGCATTGCTTTAAAAAATTTTAAGGCTCCATCAATTTTACCTATCTTGCATAGGCCATTGATCATTGTATTGTAAGTAATGACATCTGGCACAGCACCACTTTCCAATAACCTTTTATGAAGCTTATAAGCCTCAAGGATACGACCAGTACCACACCGCCCATCAGCTAAAGCTTGGAGGTCAGCACTATCTCCAAAATGTTTGCTGCCTTGAGCAATACTTAGAAAGAAAGTCGGGCTGTTTCCCAACTCCATTTGGTAAAATAGTATGCATGCCTTTGTCACTTCACCAACTTTAAAGAGGCCATCAATCAATGTGTTGTAGGTGAAAACATTTGGAAAACATCCAGTTTTTGGCATCTTATCAAACATGTCATGAGCTTCGTCTACAAGACCTGTCTCACACAATCCATAAATCAGAGTGGTATATGTAACAACATCTAAAAGATAGCCTTTCTGCAACATTTCTGATTTAACAGATCTGGCCTCATCTACAAGGCCAACCTTACAAAGGCCCTTTATCAGTGTGTTGTAACAGACAGTATCAGGCAAACATCTTGTTCTGATCATCTCATTAAAAATGTGAAAAGCATCAACAACTCTGCCAGCTTCACAGTATGCATCAATCATTACTGTATATAATACCAGATTTGGAGTCTGGGCCTCAAATAAGTCTTTATAATACTTGCAGGCCTCATCAAACCTTCCGGCTCTGAAAAGCCCGTGAATCAGAGAAGTGTAGGTATATTCACACGGGGAAACATTCATTTCCTTGATAATATTAAGAAGCTCAAAAGCCTGATCTACTTGGCCATTTTTACACAAGCCATCGATAATGATATTATATATAACAATCCCTGGAGAGCAATTGTTTGCTTTCATTGAAGCTAACAGCTGGGTGGCCATATTTATTTTCCCAGCCTGGCAAAGACTCTTTATTATAATTCCGTAAGTCGTCATATTAGCAACGATTCCCCTCGCAGTCATTTCATCATATAACTCAAGGGCCTCCTGAGTCTTGCCCGCTTTACAGAGACATCTAATAAGGATGTTAAGAGTTGTCGTGTCTGGCGAGCAATCTGTTGTCAGCATCCTATGGTAGAGAGCCCAAGCTATCTCAATCATTTGGTCATTGACAAGAATATCCAACATGGTATTCCAGGTGAAAATGTCAGGCCTGCAGGAAAACTCCTCCTCCATTACAACAAATGATTCTATTGCTTTCTCCACCATACCCACCTTTCCATATGCCGATATCAGAACATTAAAAGAAGCAGCATTGGTCATTTTTCCTTCTCTCCTCACTTCTCTAAGTAAATCCCAAGCGACCTCAAATTCCCTACTTTCTTTCAATATCTCAATCATCAAATTCTGCAAACCTCGAAAACTAATCAAGGATTGTTTCTGCATAGCCCACAAAAAAAACCTGAAAATCATCTTAACATCTTTCTCACTCTTCATCACCATATATGCAATTTCTGCAGAAATTGAAGAACCCATTTGATAAAGAAGCTTGTCTGCTTGGGAACCCGTCTTCAGGATATCATGAATTTCATTCAAAATTTCTAACTTCTTTCCCGAAGATCTAAAACCCTTTCTCTTTCCCAAATGTCCACCATCTTCCTTAACATCTCCATGCTGAGACGAAATCACTTCCTCACTTTCCCCGACAGACAAGGATTCCGCATCTTTCTGTGAACTCTCTTTTGAAAATAACCTACCATTGCCATCCCTACACCGTAAATAGCCATTTCGAATGTTTCCACAGAAAAAATTTATCCAGATACTCCCTTGTCCTTCCTCTGTAGTACCCATAAATGTATGCCCAATTCTCAGATCTAGAAAGTCGGCCTTCCATCCGGGGAAAAAATGCAAAAGAACTGAATACGGCCTCTGTATTCCCCTCATCTGATTTGTTCTTTATTTCGTCCACAATGCACATAATTGTAACCATTTGTTTAGGCTGCTTTCTTACCGTTTCTGCTTCTGATATTGATCAAATATGCAACTGCATTTCCTTTCATCTCAAAAAAACAAGGCATAGAGAAAAAAACTTAAAAGAAATATGATTTATAGCGAATGCCTTGACATCCCCATGAAGAGCTGACCACATTCGATTTCTTCCTTCTGCTTAAGTAAGGATTTTTACACTTACGTGAATCTGCAGAGAGCCCAAGGCATTTTCACTCCATTCCAGAGCTGCTTCCACTATTCAGGTCGTGGGTTTCCCTAGCCCTAATGGCCATTTTTATTATTTTTAGTTATGTGAAGGGTAATCCAGCACAGGAGTAGCTCGAATGTTTTTGTTTTTTCAAACTTTTACTACAAGTAGTTATTCCTTGATGAACTAGTTTACTCTGAGTTATAGGAACTTTAAAAAAAATGTAGATAATATAGAAATTATACATAAATTTTGATAAAATAAGAATTGAGATTATAGATTTGTTGTAAAAATATAATTATATATTTTTTACCTTTCACTTTAATATTTCTCTTCAAATAGTATAATTGTTTTTTTTTTTCTTATTAATAAAAATAAGTATTCATATTTGTCATTTACTTAACAACTATTTAAAATAAGTACAATTTTTTTAAAAAAATATATAAAACAAATCTCTCTAAAAGACTCTTAAATTTTTTGAATAATTACTGCTAGTTGTAGAGGCTAAAAAATGGTAACATTTGTGTCTCCTATTTTTAACATATCATGTGCATGTGTAAATAGTTTTGTAAAAAATACAAATGAAGAAGCGAGGATGTTAGAAATTATTATCATGGTTGAAAATCACACATTTATTAATGTAATTTATTTCATATTATTTGAAGAAAGATATATTACATCAATTATCTTCTAATATTTTAATCTATTTTCTTCAGTCTTTCACTTTGCAAGTTGTCTACCTTATTTCATTTTTTCATAACGATCAAATGAGAATGTTGGCATTATTTTGAGACTTTCCAAAGACTTTACACAAGACATTGCCACAAATGTTAATCATGTTCTTTCTCGTGGTCCTATATCAATTGCGACTTTTGATAGTGTCAACCCTTGAGATTTATGTATTGTTAATGCCCATGCCAATCTTAATCTTAATGGTAATTGAAGTATTTTATGCATTTGTATTGTTGTTATTGGAATTGTATTTGGATAATGCTTATCAAATGGTATTCTTGAATAATGGTCAAATTTAACCATTGCATATGTTGGTTTAGGTGGAGAACTTCTTGGTTTATTGATAATTTTACAAATATATCCTACAGCTCCATTTACAGGTCGTGCTTGTATCCAAAGATCTTCTTTTTTTATCAGTAAAAGGTCAAAGCCATAAGTTTATTAATTTTTGAAACTTAATACAACCTAGTTCACTAGGGGCACCGGTAGGAAAGAGTCGGGTGGAGAATATGTGAATTGTTGTGTACCTTCAAAGTTACACACTAACGATGTCCTTTCCTTTCCTCGGCTTCCTCAAAATCCACAATGACTTTTTATTCTTTTGTAATTGAAGGTAAATAAACAAACTTTGTCGCTTTAAATAAAGTATAAACAAAATATTCTAAATATAGAATGAATTCATATATTGGAATGCATGGAGATGTCTTTTTCTAACTGGCAGTTATGCATTACATATTGTATATCTAACTTGTTACAATGCTACAAATGCAATTTATTTTAATATAAATTATTTAATTTATTTTAATTTAAGCTACTTAATTTAATTTAGATTATTTTAATTTAAGTTATTTAATTTGGTTTTATTTAATTTATGTTAATTTATTTTAATTTATTTTTATTTAAGTTATTTAACTTAATTTAGGTTCTTTTAATTATTTTAAATTGTTTAATTTTATTTATTATTTTATTTTATTTGCGTTAATTTAAAAAAATCTAGTATATATTTTATTGATTTCTATTTATATAGAGAGAGTAATATAATGAAAATTTTAAATATTTAAATTGAGAACTCTTATTATAACTAGTTGACTGGATTAAGGTTATTTAAAATATTTTTATTACAATACTACACATGCAATTTATTTTAATATAAGTTATTTAATTTTTTTAATTTAAGTTATTTAATTTAGTTTTATTTAAATTATTTAATTACATGCATAATAAAATTAAATATTTAACTAAATCTAACTTGTAATACTAAATATCCAATTTATTTTAATTTAAGTTATTTAATTTATTCTCATTTAAGTTATTTATTTTATTTTAATTATTTTAAATTATTTAATTTAATTTATTATTTTATTTTATTTACAATAATTTGAAATAAATTCTAGTAAATATTATATATATATATATATATAGAGAGAGAGAGAGAGAGAGAGAGAGAGATTTAATTTATTTTCATTTAAGTTATTTAATTTAATTTAATTTTTTATTTTTATTTTATTTACATTAATTTGAAATAAAAACTAATATGTATTTATTGATTTCTATTTATACTCTATAATAAAAAAAATTTAAATTTTTAAATGGAGAACTCTAATTGTAACTAGTTGACTGGATTAAAAATATTTTAATTATTTTAATTTTTTAATTTTATTTATATTTTATTTTTATTTTTATTTTTTCAATAAAAGTGGATTATTCCACTAAACTTTTTTATTAATATTTTTTACTTTTTACACAAGATTCAAAGAGCATACCAGAGGAAAGAACCTTGGGAAGAAAACCTTCGGTCACAGCTCATAAAATAAACCTATAGTATCTAACGGATCGGTTTATACACCCCGCCCAAAACCACATACAAAATGCGGTCACAACACATATAATATCAGTTTTGCATAGAGCCCATTGGACAATTTGCCAAACAAAAAAAAAAAACCATCAGATAATTTTCAAATGTAGACTCCACAGCTGCTATCAATGGAAGAAGACAAAATTTTCCAAATCCATGCGCCAAATCCCATGAGCCAAAAACCTTTCTGCCAAAAAAGAAAGTATCAAAAAACCTTTAAAAACACTATTGTATCAAATGCCATGAGCTCGAACTCTCCTCCAGACAACGAACATGAATACTTGAAATGAAAGGGGAAAGCGTGAACAATTATCATCATAAAATTTTACATCAACATTACTCAAGAAAATCATATGACTATTGTTGCAAACCTTCCCATACCCTAGAAGGAATTTCCTCAAAACCCACCTCTCACTGATTAGCATTGCTATCAATGGCTAAATTTCCCAAATAATCTGCAATCTTATTAACTTCTCTGTAACAATGGGATACCAAGAAAGATTCAAACAATTCTAACTTTTGTAAAATGGGATCAAGTATATACTACAAATTCCAACAATTTGATTTCTTTTTCATAACACATTGAATAATCACCATAGAATCACCTTCAATTATTAAGTCCTTAATTCTCAAAGAGATTGCCATATCCAATCCAAAAGACAAAGCATGAAATTTTGCATAATTGTTAGTTTTAAAACCAATAACATGACACTTAGCTCGAATAAAATTTGCATTGTGATCATAAATTACCATGCCTACCCTAGCCGGCCTAGGGTTACCATGAGAGGCCCCATCAAAATTCAGTTTAAAGTGCCCCTGCGGAGGACGTTTCCATCTAGCAGAGCATCTCTTGCCTATTGCATCATTCTTTTTTAAAATTGAACCATGATAGGGTAAAACTGACAGCAGCTTCCAATCTCTAGTAACTCTACTATCCCGGTGCGAAAAAGAATTAAAATTTTCCAAATTCTTATAAATAAACGACAAAGCAACCTCAGAGATTGAAGACTTGATTTTTAATAGAACCTCAGACATAGGAGACCTTGTTTTTTTAAATATCTTGTTGTTTCTCTGTAGCCAAACATTCCAAATCACAATAGATGAAAATATGATCCAAAGGCATGCATAAAAAGATGAGGCAAACATAAAGGGCCAAGATCTAAAATGGGAAATGAGATCCTTACCAATAATAAAGGATATATTTAACTTCTCAAACAACCACTGCCAACATTCATAAGCATAATCACAATGTAGGAACAGGTGTGAAGAAGATTCCAAATTTTTGTTACAAAGGACACAAGGGAAAACAACAATAATACCAAGCCTGTCTAGTCTCATACCTGTAAGGACTCTGTCCTGAACTGCCAACCAAGCAAAGGCTCCAGCTTTTGGAAGACAAGCCAAATACCAAAACAACTTATAAGGCCAAGAAGATAAATCTTTAGCAACCATAAGAGAGTTGTAACCATCTTTAACAGTGTACTTACCAGAAATATTCTTTGTCCAAATAAGTTCATCCTCGGAATCAGAAAGAAATACAATTCTATCCCCCAAAATCTTCTCAAAATCTAATTTCATGCTTTGATCAACATCTAAGAAATCAATCGACTTCCATCTAGCTAGCTTAAGGGGTCCACTAGTCACAATTTCAAAATAATCTGCTACAAAAACACCCCAAAGGGAGGAAAGAACAGTGATCAGAAGAGACCAATCCCTAATATTCACCAAAGGTGTGTGTCCATTCCATACTTCATCCCAGAATCTGACATTTCTACCATTATGAACAATCCATGAGAGATGAGGCAAAATAACTGATCTACATTTACAAAGGAAATTCCAAATAGCAGAACCCAAAGGCAAATTTGAGACTTTAAAAATGTACTCTCTCGGTCCATTATTTAAATATTTGGCAAACATAATCTGTGCCCATAAGAAGCTAGGCTTGTCATATAATTTCCAAACCAACTTAGCACCTAAGGCTAAATTATGATTCTCTAGAATCCAAATTCCTGTTCCCCCAAGTTTCTTAGGCAAACATACCTTATCCCATGCAACTAAAGGGAGTTTCTTCTTGCCATCTTTATCATTGTTCCAAAAATCTCTAAGAGTATCATGTAAACTAACAATAGCTGCTTTTGGAGACTTCAAAACAGACATGAGATATATGGGAATAGCATTCAAAATGAACTTGATGAGAACAATTTAACCCGCCAAAGTTAACCATCTATGATTCCATGAGAGAATTCTTTTAGAAATGACCGAAATAATATTATCCCAAAAACCAATCTTATCTTGTTTAACAAAGAAAGGAATCCCAAGGTAAGTACATGGAAGATTTCCAGTCTCAAATCCCCAAAAGGATTGCAACCTATGATGAACCAGTTGTGATGTATTAAGGAAAAAATCTTTGATTTATCACCATTCACTTTCTGACCAGAAAACGATTCATAATTTTGTATTATTTCTTTAATCACTTTTACCTCAACTAACGAAGCATGTCCAAATAATAGAGTATCATCTACAAAGAGACAATGAGAAATACTTTGGGAAATATTATGAATCCTTATACCTTTCCAACCCCCCCCCTACTTTAGCAGCCCTAATAGCCCAACTAAAGGTTTCGACTAGAAGAATAAACAAAAAGGGAGAAAGGGGATCTCCCTGTCTCAAATCCCTAGAGGAAGTGAAAAAACCACAAGGAGAACCATTAATTAAAATTGAGAATCTTTCAGAAGAAATACATGCACGAATCCATTTGACCCAAGCCTTGGAAAAACCTAACTTCTCAAGAACAACACATAAAGCCCCCTACTCTACTCTATCATAAGCCTTCATCATGTCTAGTTTAAGTATCATGGTCGAGGTTCTTTGGATGGAAATAGAATGCAACACCTCATGTGCTACAATTGCACCCTCTGTCGTCTCCCTTCTGGGAACAAAACCACCTTGCTCCAATGAAATGATCTTAGGTAGAATTTTTGCCAACCTAAGGGAAATTGCCTTCATAAATATCTTATACAAAGTGTTACATAAAGCAATGGGGTGGAAGTCAGCAAAAGTCTTAGTATCCTCTTTTTTAGGAATAATTGCAATCATTGTAGTATTAAGTTATTTTAAAATGGACCTATTTCTCCTAGCTTCCTTGAGAGCCAATAAAATATCATTTCCCACAAAATCCCAACATTTCTAAAAAAATAAAGGAGTAAAACCATCTGGTCCCGGAGCTTTATCCGGATTCATGGCGAAGACAGCACTCTTAACTTCTTCTAAGGAAAAAGGAGACATCAACATCTTGTTGTCTTCCAAAGATACTAAAGGAGGAATATTAGATATAATATCATTGTTGAGATTTCCATTTTCTGAAGATAATAATGACTAAAAAAACCTAACTGCCTCTGAAGCAATGTCCTCTGGCTCTGTTAATAAATTCCCATTCTGATACTGAATACAAGATATCATATTCTTACATCTTTTAATCTTAGTCAAAGAATGAAAAAATTTTGTGTTCCTGTCACCATCTGAAAGCCATAACTCTCTAGATTTCTGTCTCCAATAAATTTCCTCTCTAGCTAACACCTCCTCAAGCTATAATTTTAATCATGCATATCTATCAATCCATTATGTTAGTATTAATACGCCTCTCGGCGCAATTAAACAAAAAGTGTTATTCAATTGTATGAAACTTTTCTCTTAAGTATTCTTGGTTCAATCTTTCATGATTAGAAATGAAGTCTTTCATTTGTGGCTTTACTAAAGATTAATAATATTCTAAAATCTATTAAAAGTTAGATCCAATTCCCATCCACTCAGGAATATGATTAGTGTTGCAAATTCTCGTGATTTTTGTAGTAGATAATCTCTAATTTGATTATGGACTAAACTAAAATGACTATGATTTTTATGGCACAAAACTTATTAGGAATGTCTATGACTAACATCTTTGAATTCCTTCCTTCGTGTTTTTAATAAGTCTTCTTAAGAAGGTTTAAATAATCAATATTATTGTTTTAATGAGAAATTGTATTAAATTATAGAAATACATGTTAATTTTTTTAAAGACATAATGTCACAACCTAAACTCTTCCTTTTGATCTTAAAATGTGTACAACTTGTTTATAACTTCATAGGCCTTTTTGTCTTCCATGCTCTCCTTTTTAAGAATTAGTGTGCTTTAAAGTGTCTCACATATAATGTATAAAACCTTAATTTAATCTCAAAAAATTGTAAATAAATATTTACTAACAAGATCTTTCTCTCATTATTGCTTGACTCGGAAGCCCTCTTAACTACTACAACTATTTATTTTATGGTTTTGAATCATCATAGCAATATCTTATAGGACTTTCATCTCATTCATGAACTATGTCTTTCTTGTCCCACTTCTACAAATGCTCTACTAGCTTGTTAGTAGGGCTCAACTAAGGAGTTATTATAAGTCTCCCTTGCATTGCACATGCAAACATTATACCTCTTAATTCCTAGAAATGGGTTAGCAACCTTTGTACTATGTTTAGGGCCCTTGCATTAGTAGGATGAAAATGTCTATTTGTAATCAATAATTGCACATTAATGTTTGTTATTAGTAAGTTATATTTGGAGCAACTCCCTTCCATTAAAGCTAAAAAGACCATGGTTTCCAAACACCAAATTGGAGACAAAACAATTCACTTGTCAAACTTATAGCTCCTTGGTTATTGCAATGCAACAAGAATAAAATAAAACTTTAATAAGAAGATTAATTATCTCTATTGTGTGATGAACACAAATAATTTACCTTTTAGCATATTCCTAAATCTCTCCAAGTTACTTTTCACCAAGCCCTCTCTAAACAAGCAAATACACTTGTGTAGCAATCTACATTTCTAAAGTGTCATGGTGTCAAAGATGTCTCTAGTTAGGCCTAAGTCAATATCTTTGTAGTAATTGGAAATGGCATTCAAAGTGACATGATGAAATGGTATTTGGGCATAATTAACAGCCACCAACTTACACCACATTTTCCTCCCACAAATATCAAGATATTTAGTGAGAAATTATCTAACACCAATCGATCATGGACATGTCCACCATTGACAGGTTGGACCAATGATTGTTATAATGGTGCTCGTCACAGCAAGAATGCCAATAAAAAAGATCTATCATAGTTGTTTTGACACCTCCTCCTCCTACACTTCTAACTTACCAAACTAATAACCATTTGTCACTCCATTTTTTGTGTGGTTGAGGCCTCTATCTTAAATCATATTTAAATGGGAAAATTATATCTACTATTGAACCCGATAAATATTAGGATATCTTATAATAGTTTTAACTAGGTAGATCGAAACAAAATGCAAAGCCACTCACACATGAGGTGTTGCAAGCTATATCATATATTATCATCACTCTTATTTGTATACATTATCTATGCGATTTCATTAATATGATGTCAATTTTACTTGCAATTAAAAATAATATTATATTCCCCTTGGTCACCAAAGAGTCTAATTATAACATTTTCCTCCATGTAAATATGTATGTTCATAATTTTTTGTAGGATATCAAGGAGTGGATAGATTTGATCCAACTTCTTTCTAAGTTTTCAATTAATGATCCATTAATTTCAAATAGTGTTAATATAGACGAGGGAATCACCTTCAATGTCAATGACCTTCATATTATTTTGAATGCAAAGATTAAGTCCTTCCAATAGTTCTTCTATATCTACTTCATTATTAAAATAGAGATATATTTTTTTAGACAAATCTCATGTGAGTTTCTGATAACACATTCTACTGAATGAGTTTCCCATTCAAGCTCCAACTAGGGAACTAGCCATTTGGTAAATCCTATTCACTCTTTAGTGGAGCCTAAATTTATTTTAGATGCAAATTCTAGTAGTTTGAGAGTCAGCCACATCTTCATGATAGATTTGTCCCGATTTAAAAAGTGCCAAACTAGGAGGGCTTAATTCTATCTTTTGTATAGGTCCTCATAAATATTATATTCATTTATGTTCCACATGTGATTCTATGGCAAATGGACCAATCTATATAGATTGTTCCTTGGATTATTATGTCAACCTTAAAGACGCAAATTTGGATGATGTCTTGACTTACCAGTTCAAAACCATGAACTTGTTTATGAAAAACCAATCTGTTGACCACTCTCTGAGATTCTCGGTCCATTACAGCTTGTATAACAAATCTCTTTCCATTGATGATAAATCCTAGAAAGGCCCTATCTCCTAAGGAAGCCTTGTCTATAGTCTAGAAATCTACTAGTCCAACAACTTAGCTGAGAGCCCCTTATATGATTAAACATATAGACATAAAAATGCCTACTTCATGGGCACTTGAACTCTAGAGTGAGGATGCTCAACAAGAGAAACCTTCTCAACTGCAAGGGATTAGTATTCAAGAAATTAATGACAAAGCTATTTTGAACTTTTATGTGCCACTCATTTCCTGTACTCAGTCTTTGCGTACTGAAAGGGTTTTCAATTATAACAAAGATAAAAGTTCATCAGCCCACATGTCATTTGATGTCCCTCCATCAACAATTCAACCTGCACCTGGTTGGGAACACCTTTTTCAATTTCCAAAAGGGAAAAATCCTATGTTGGGAACAAATATGTCTTCTTGTACTCATGTCCATTTCTCTAAATTAGAAAATGGTCTTATGAAATGTGAAAATTGTAACTTCATCTTCCAATCTGGTAAAGCTCGCATGATGTCCGACAAGACTCTTTCTTTTCCTATTCCTGATATATCTCATTAGGACGATATGATTGTTGATACTCCTGCAAGAAAATTCATTATCTCTGTAATCCTTCCTTCTTTTAAGGATCTCATGCAATATGATACTATAGGAAAATATCAAATTGAATTTTGGCCTCAACATGTTTTTGTTACTGGTGATCAACCCGTCTCTAGTCAGAGCAAGTTTCTCAATTGGTCTAACCTCTGTATGTGCAAGAAAATGCTTCTCTTGAGATATATAAATTATCTAACTTATTTCAGATAGTTAGACTCATGACTCAAATGAGGTCTGAGTTTTTGATTCCCATATGGGAAGAGCATACTTCTCTACTCTTGACTTTCTAAGACCTCTAGATACTAGCATTTTCACCTGCCACTTACATTATTCTTGTTATGGATGAGCAGGCACCTTTTATAGACCCATCCCATCGCCTTTTCATGAACAAGGATATAATGCAGTTTGAAATCCGCCCATACAAAACAAACACGTGTAAAGCACTAAAGATACTTTCTCGATGAGATGCCCACTAAGGGTGGACCCCAATATCTCGAAAACAAAGAAAGTTTGAGCAAACAAACATGTGGGACCGCTACATGTGGAGCGTTGCTTTACAACCGAAAGCAGATACAACGAGAATCTTTTTGATCATGGGAAGTATAACTCATGGTTACATTAAGGTAGTAACCTTACCCCTTTTACCATGGTGTGGTCCATGATAGTCTTTTCATCCAAAGAGACTGATAACTTTGATGAGTGACAGACCCACTCATTAGTCATTGTCATCCATATCATGGACACACCAAGGACAATTCATGTCATCATGAGAATCATTTAGTGAACATGGATGGATGGATGGATTTGGCTCCTTCCACATGATTCGTAATGTTTTTTTATTACATGGTCTATGATTTCCTCTATTTGTGGCTCCAGGATCTCTAAATTCTAACCAGTAGGTTAAGGTATTTAACCAAATTGACTCCTGAGTATTGAATAGATGTCTAATATGGGCCCCATAAGTCCACTGTTGAAAAATGGAACCTTCGCCATATGGCCCATAATGCTGGCAAACATATCTGTTAATCAAATTGTCCTGAAAAGATCCATATGTTAGTTTCCATAAAACACCTGGATAACCTGTATAAGAAAAGTGAAGATTTTCATAAGGATATGGTCCTTGAAACATATCTTAAATTAATTTCATTCCCTTTTCTTATTGAAGCCATCTTTCTGGTCTTTGAATGTGAGGATTCAAAAACTGAATGGGTATTTGGAACTTAATTTCAAGAAGGAGTACTGTTTGATTTGTTCATCAACTGGTTCCATGGTAGCTGATACTTGGAAGAAACTTTCTTGATTCCAAATTCCTGATGTTGTCAATAATTGTTTGGCCTAAATCATTTTATATCTATAAAAAAGATAGTCATTTGCTAAATCAAATTTTCTTCTATCCCTTCAGTAGAAAGGATTGCTACTGAACTCAGGGCAACTTTCTTCATACCATTTTCTTCTTCGATTCTTATAACTTGAACATTGCCACTTTGTTGGTGCCCTTTCCTGGAGAGAAAATCTACAAAGATATTCTTATTTCCAGGTAAATTCTCAATTTTAAATTCAAAAGTATTGAGGAATTGGGCCCATCTCAATAGACGACCACGAATAACTTTATCTTTCAACTCCTTTTTAAAAAATCCCTTTAGATTTTGTAGATCACTTCTGATTAGGACTTTCTTATCAGCAACAAACATAAAGAAATGTTTCAAGGATTTGATCACAACAATAATTTCTTTATGAGTATTGTGATGGTTTAATTCACTACCTTTAAAGTTGCTAGAAACATGCCTGACAATTTATTCTTTTCCTTGTGAAGTTTTTTCTTTTCGAATTCCTGCCCAAACACTCTCACTTGCATCTGTTTCTATTATTTTCTCACCATTTCCTAGTAGACTCAAAGGTGGCAATGAAGCACATTTGGTTTTGATCCTTTCAATGGCTTCATCATGTTTAGTTGACCATGTTGGAGGATTCTTTCTAAGAAATTTATTAAGTTATGTTCTATCTTGGGAAATGTTTGAATAGAATCCTGCAATATAATTAACCAGACCAAGAAATTGTTGAAGCTCTTTAAGATTGGTTACCTTTATATTGGCAATTTGGGTGAGTATATATTGTTGATGAATGTCAATAAAAATTATAGAGTCTCGAGGAAAATGGCTCTTAGTAGGATTAACAACAAGGCCATGTTGTTGGCAGAGCTGAAGAAATTGCCAAAGATGTGCAGGATGTGCACTAGGACTCTGGCTGAAAACCAAAATGTCATCAATATAGGGCAAAATAAATATAGGATATTTTCAGAAAATAGCATCCATATGTTGCTGAAAAATTGAAGGAGCAGTCTTGATCCCAAATGGAAGTACTTCCATTTATAGAGTCCTTGTGGAACTGAGAAAGCAGTTTTATACCAGTCGTCTGGATGAATTGAAATTTGCCAAAACCCTTTGGTGAGATCAAACTTGGAATAGATGTTACTACCTTGAATGGTTTGCCATATATGATCTTTTCCTAGGAGAGGATGTTGATTCTCTTGAAGACAAGTATTGAGAGGCTTGTAGTTCACAACTAACTGTTTTTCCTCAAGTTCATTCCCATGTTCATCATACTTAAGAACATACATAGCATGACATGAGAATGGTGAAGAAGAAGGTGAGATTAATCCATGAGCTAAAATATCTTCATTTTCTTTCTTACAAACTTTTGTTTCAACGAGACTCATTAAAAAATAATTTTCCTTTGCTTTAGGTAACATTTCTTTTTCGTCAACATCTTTCTTAAGTGGCAATCTACATTCCAAACTGCGTGAGTGTTTTTGCAGATCCTTAGGTCATGACTATATTCTCAAACTCTTCTTTTATCTATTCCAACTGTGGTTGGATATTGGTTGCCTACTTGGTGATCCACAGTGTGTTTTTTCTTTTCTCCTTTGAGATATTAGTTGTGTTGGTGTTGGAATACTCAGTCTGTAATCTCAGAATCTAATGTTTGTTTAGAGTAATATGATCTTTTGTGATGAGAATTAGTTCCCAATTTCTCAACTACCAATGACTCCATCATATCCATCGATCTCATAATGAACAAAAATAATTTTATCAATGTGTTCATCTAAGAATTCAATTGGAGCTTTACATATGAGATGGGAGTCATGTTTGCCATTTCCACACTAACTCATTTGGGTGTATTTTCCGACGAACTATAGGATTTCTTTCATTTTGTCGGATCTTACAAGGCAAATTGTGTCAAATTTATTTTTTATTTTTAAATATTGTCTGATGTTCATCGTAATTCCAACAAAATTAGTGTTAGACAATTCAAGTAATCAGAAGACAAATGAGAGGGGGGGTGAATCAGTTGTCATAGATTACCAGAATATTTAGCAGTTAAAACTTTAATACCATAACCCAAAACATTAATACCGGAATGCTTAAACCAAATACCGAAATAGCCGTTAAAACAATTAAGCATAAACAATAATCACAAAATAAATACCGTCTACATGACACCAAGATTTATACGTGGAAAACCCGGTAAAGGGAAAACCCATGGTGGGAAGTCTACCCATAGTCAGATAATACTTCTGCAGTATGTGATTACAATTGAGGGGCCTGCACTTGTAGGAAGGCCAACGGCCTAGAGCACACTACTCATCACAAAAGGAGTCTCACTGACTACATAGAAATCCATACTACAATCCGAAAGAAGGAATGAACTGCAAAGATAACATCTCCTATGCCTGAGTACAGTTTCAGTTAAGCTCAATACCAGAGGACTAAATCCTCTTACATAAAACCAACTCAATCTTCAATGATCGACCAAATCCTCTACCTGAATGATATTACATTATTCACACATCACATATCCATATCCCATTCCTTGACCTTATGCCTATGATGATTTATAATGAGATCTTACATCATATATATACAAACCCTCGACCATAAACAATCAGGTCGACCACCAAGCAATAAACCAATTACATAATTACAAAACGTGTCGGCCTTAGACCAAACAAACAATATTCAACACATAAGACATCCTAAAAACACATCGATAGGTCCAATCCACACGTCACATTAAGTCAATCCATAACCTAGATCAATTGAGACCCAATATAGGTCGATACGCGCTAAGGCAATGATCTCAATCAACCAAGTTTCGAACACGATCACCATCAGCATCTTGAAACTCCACCAGAAGCTACACCAACACCACTTATGCATATCATCAAAGATCTTCATCAAAAGCTCTGCCAGTGAAACCCTCATTAGAACCGTGAGCCAAGATTCCAAGCAAATAGGATAGCATTCGATCACCAAACCAAAACCAATTGACTGAATATGAACATGAGTATCATGAATAAGCCAATTCTATAACCAAATCATACCGGAGCATACTGGATCATGTCGGATCCAAACCAGCCAGAAACTACTTAACCTACCAGGACCAGAAGGGTGTCGGTAAAGCATCCAAAACAACTAGTGTTAACATTAATGACAAAACATCAATGCAACACATAATCAATTCCTCCAAATGTCCAATAACCAGTTATCGTTAGAATATTTCTCGATGTTCGTCAGAATTCTGACGAAAAACATAAAAGTGAAAAAAAAACCACGCACGGATAGTGTTTTCCATACTCGCGACATCGTTTTGCTTGGTTTGTGAAGGTTATAGACCAAATTTTCCATAGCCCAATTTTTTTGCAAATGAAGAAAAATCATGTCAAATAATATCAGCAAAGAACAAAATAAGGAGACAATTGCTAGATTATGGTCTAGCTTGAAAAGAAAAGGTGATGAGAAATGTTATTGTCCCTACAAAAATCGTAAGGGCTTAAAGACTAGAAAAAATTTAATCACAACATCTAAGAAACATTGTAGGCAGCATGGTCACATTGAAGGGGGGCATTGATTATCGTCCATTGGTAAGTTCTTCATTATAAGTGTTTATATTGATTGCATTTGTAAATGTTTATATCATTTTAACAATTTATATACATAAAAAATCACTTGTTAATGAGATCATGATCATGGTTTATTTTTGTTGATCATTTTTATATAGGTGGGGCACCCTAGGGCACATGATATGGACTACCACGACCTGAAGAATGTAGTTTTCCAAGTGGAGGAACATGGAGGTGTGAATATCGAAGCTGAAGATAATGATCCTATGGAAGAAGATGATCATGCACCATAAAACATAGTAGTTGAAGATGATGGTACAATTACATTGATCCATGACACATTTAGTACTGGCACAGCTGATCATGATGATCAAGATGAATTTGATGTTGTTCATGATTTACCTGTACTTGAGAAGGCATATGAGCCCCTTTACGAAGGCTCCCGAACAACTCTTCTCTCTATTGTATGGTTGTTGGTGAACTTGAAGGTTATGAATGGTTTATGTAGTACCCCTTCTCGATCAGACTTATTAGACTAATTTTATGTTGCAGTTTACTATTCAGTTGACACCTTATTGCTCGACATTTTTCTGACGTATTTGATATTATTTCATGTTTATCTGGATATTAGATGCATGAGTTATTTTCAGTATTTCAGTACTGGTGATTTCTATTATTTCATGGATTATTGCTTTGTACTGACATCTTACTTTATCTAGGCGATGTGTCATATATATGTTGCGTGTCTGCAATTGTATTGGATGCAAGGGGACGATTTTCCTTCACTCATTTCGATGAGACAGGGAACGTCGCGATTCTCCTTCATCGATGTGCGTGCCGTGTATTCTATATTTATATGCATGCATGTGTGATTCGATGATGCAGGATATTGCAGGTACAAATATCGGGTAGGCACGGGGTATCGTCTCCACCTAGCTTCACAGGTCTAAGCGTGCCTTATATGTCCGATGGGAGTGGAGGAGATAGCTGTTGACCCTAGTCCTTACCCTCAGTCTACTCTTGTGAGTGTCGTCAGTCTGTCGTCCATCTCTTTTGTTCGAATTTTGAGTCCTTTTGCTTTTTTTTCGATTTGCGTGCCATAGTGGTTCAGTTATTTATTTAAGTTTAAGTTGTCATTCTTTGTTGGTATAAGCAATTTATTCATTATTATGCCTTTATGTCTTGAACCAAGCCTAATTGATTAATTTATTAGATTTACATCTATAGTTGTTTATTTTGGAAAAGTAATCATGTCTAAATCCAATGGAAGAAGTAAAATAAATAAACTTAATTGCTTTTAATAAATACAAATAAAGCTAACTTATTGATTTCCATTTTAGTTGAAAAGTTGATTTAATTGCTAAATATGAGAAATGTAATTTAAAAATAAAAAAGGGAATTCCCATTTATTTTAGAGGAATATGAAAAAGAAAAGAAAAAAAAAGTCAATTGTTTTATTTTAATGTTTTTAAATAGAAAAATATTTCAACCTAGAAGATTAGGTTAAAACATTTTTTTTACTATTTTTACCTTGGAAAATATTTTTGGAGAGGAGATGCTTGTTTGGAGGAGAAAAACAAATTCTGGAAAAATTTCTTGAAAGGAGGATTTGGGTTTTGAATTAGCTTGGAATTCTGCTGAAACACACAACTTCTTTTTGGAAACTCCAGAGGTTGGTTGAATCCTTCTTGTCTAATTTTTTTTAAAAAAAAATCCATGCTTTCTTCCAATTCTCTGGTTATTGTTTAAAACTTGGTTTATGAGTATTGGGTGTTGAGTCTTTGCTTGCCATGAGATTGTTGAAGAAGAATCCCATCAATTTGGTTATCAAATTTCAAACTCAAACTCTCTTCAAGTAATTTCATAATTTATTTATGTTCTTCATTTTTGCTTGTGCAAGAAATTCATGGCTTTTGCTGGTTGTAGTTGGAGATATTGTTTTTGGGTTTTAGTAGAGTTATGCTGGCAAAATTTTGCCAAGCTTTTACACAATAGTTTCTTCCTGGTAATTTCCAGTTTAAAAATAATAATTATGAGTTAAATTTCTCTTGTCCATTCTTGTTTGGAGCAAAGAAAATCAATTGGGGAATAGAGATCAAGCTTATTCCCATTCAATTTAATTTTATGAATGAATTGGGCTGATTTGGGGGAATTTTTTTTGCCTCTGTTTTGTCTCAGAAGTTTTATTGCTGGTAAAATTTTTATTACCAGTGACTTTTATAATATATCTATTTGTTTATAATGTTTGTAAAAAAAAAAAAAAAAAAAAGAGAATTTGGCTGGGGAGATTATTTGTTATTTTTTTTTTTTACAGAGATTTTCATCCCTGTATCTCTGTTTGATATCTTTCTTGTCTCAGATTTTTTTTTATTATAAAAAAAAAAGGATTTAATTTTATTAAAAAAAAAAAAAAAAAAATTTAGTTTGGGATTGGGGGCGGTGGTGGGGAGCTGGGCTCAACCCAGCCCACGCACCCTCTCCCTGCAGCACTTGCTGCTTCCCCATCTTGGGGTTAGCAGTAGCGCTGCTTCCCCAAGTCTGAGGATGCAGCAAGTGCTGCTTCCTCATACTTGGGGATAGCAGCACTTGCTGCCGTGGGAGCTTTGGGCCCCATGTGGTTTTGTTTAAAATTTTGTTTTATATTTTTTTTAAGTTTAAAAAAATATATATATAATAATTTATAGTTGTTAAAATATAATAAATAAAGTTATTTCTTTTTAATAATAAATAATAATGTATTGTTATTTAAACAATAATAATAATATCGTTATTATTTAATATTAAATAATAATATTAAAGTTAATTGTTAGTTATAATGATATTAATGTTAATTAATAATTCTTCTATTTGGTGATTAGATTTATTTTCTTTGTATTTTGGAAAATATATAAAATGATATGAAAGCTATTATTAACCTTTGGAATAAAAGAGAAATTGGATAAATTTAATATTAATTTTCGTTATACAAGTAATGTAATATAATCATATGATATTATATTCGATGAATATGTATCATATTGGATTTATTTTATATTAGCTTATATATATCTGTTTAATTTGATTTAAATGTTGACTTGGTTATAGTCGATTTGGGTAAATTGCAATTTTATCATCATCAAGTGGTTGGGGGGTTTAAAATCGTCAATGTGGTTCCAATTCAACCTTATTAGACATGCGACTTCATCATTTCTTTATGTTAAATAGATGCGATTTCTTTAATTCCAGAAATCCTTATTGCGAGCATTTTATGTTGTTGACTACTTTAAAGAAAGATTGCTTGTGTAGGATCTTGTGTTTTAATAATTGCAGTCTAGTTGTTTAAATGTCGTTGCATTATGGTTAAGATTGTCATTATGTCGTTGATGTTACCCCTTGGTCAGGTGTCGATGTTTAAACCTTGAGGATGTGAGCCATCATGTGTTATGTCCCTAATGGTCAACCCTGAGTTTGTGACTGTGAGTCCTTCACCTGTGTTATGTCTGGATTGTTTATGGTTGTCAGCCCCACCATAGAGTTCTCATGGAGAGTCTTATCCAGTTAGTGTCCTAGTAGAGAGAGTGGCTTTCGAGCGGGGGCCGCACCCGAAGTGGATGGCAGGATAACCCCTCGAAAGTCAACTATTAAGTGATAACCTAATAATTTGATTAG
Organism: Cryptomeria japonica; assembly: GCF_030272615.1. Taxonomy (NCBI): domain Eukaryota; kingdom Viridiplantae; phylum Streptophyta; class Pinopsida; order Cupressales; family Cupressaceae; genus Cryptomeria; species Cryptomeria japonica. The sequence continues at coordinate 691,110,561 of NC_081411.1, forward strand.
GGGGTGGGTAGTTATTAATTTAATTAAGATAATGTACCCCGTACACGGTTGAGTGCTTGTATAGGCTCAAGGTGTTTGGGAAGGCCTGGAATGACAAACCTACCACCTTGTCCTCACGAAAGGATGGTAGGGTCCGCATGATGCTTAGATGGAGCCGGGGGTTCGGGAGAGGTTACCAGGATAACCCAAGATGGGGGCCGGGACCTAAGGAGACCTACCTAGGGTAACCATCTTAAGCCATGTGATGACACTCTCTCTTTAGGGTCGCTAGTATTTTGTGAGTTGAGTCACTTGTGTACTGAGGAGTCATGTGAACTGTTGTACTTATCTTGCTTGCTTGAGGGTCTTCTACTATCTCCTAGCACGGTGGGGTGGTTCCATTATGGGATCACATGGTCGGGTGGTAGTGCCACTTCCCATCGGATATCTTGTTCTTACCTTCTTGCGAGGATTGGCTTTGTCGGTGTATCTTGGTTCTTGCTTCGTGTAACAACTCATGTTCTTGATATTGTACCTTTGAGGCCCGTGTGGTCATTGTATCAGCAACTTTGTAACCTTTGTACTTTATTGTTCTATGGAAGCCATGTAATTTATGAAATGTTGTAATTTAAGTTCATGGGATATATGTTGTTTCAATTATCCTTCATCTTATGTATAAATGAATCATTGGAAGTATATATGTTGTAACTCTTTAAATCTATCTTTTGGAGATCAATTTATGAATTTGAATTATTTAATCGTAATTGGCTTTCCCTTTTTTTTTAGATGGATAATTGGATTAATATTGTGATGTAGTTTTTATTAGAAGTAATCTTCGTTGGTAACCCTTTAGGATGTCAATGATAGTTTTCCGCTTATGTTTTTAATTGTGCAAGTTATGATTAATTCACTTAATCTTTAAAAAAAAAAAATTATTTCTCCCTTTAGTTGCCTTGTAGTGTTGCAATCCTTTAGGGTTCCTGGTGGGGCATTACAGTTTATCCAACATAACAATCTCATGTATGTTAAGGTATGCCATATATGTCATCTTTTTTCATCTATTTTTGTTGTTATTTCATCACTAGTGAATAAAAAGTGAAATATGTACCATTAATATTCTTTATATTAACAAAAAAAAATGTTCTAGATTTATAGGTGTTTTTTTGTTACCACCATCAAATATTCTACCTCGCTCATATCAAGAATTATCTGCCATTATGAAAGATATTGGTATGGAGTATCAAGCAATAGATGCATGTCCCAATGATCATATTATATATCATAAACAACATGAATTTGCAATAGAATGCCCTAAATGTCATATCAGAAGATATCGAACAAATCAACTAACAAAAAAGGTTTCTCGCAAGGTTCTTCGTTATATTCCTATTATTCCATGTTTGCAACAATTATTTTAGTGTGAAAGCTTGGCACAATTTTATGGATTACCATGCATGCAATAGAAGTCGACATGACATTCTTCAAATGGCTGTGAATGGTTTTGCATTTATGGACATAGAGGGAAAATGGCCACACTTTAAAGAAGAACCTCATAATCTCAGGCTTTCATTGGCAGCGGACAGTGTCAATCCATTTGGAGAGCTAAGATCTATTTATTTGGTGTGGCCTGTTTTTGTTATCAACAATAACATTCCTCCATGGATGTCAATAAAGAGGGAGCACATAATGTTGGCAATGATTGTTCTAGGTATTTTTTTATTTTATAGTCATGTACATTAAATTATATATATTGCAGTAAAATAGTTATAATAATTATGTAATATTTTTGTTCATTCAACTAGATAAGTACCAAGTTAAAGATATGAATGTTTATATCGAGACTCTTATCAACGAGTTGTTGGAGTTATGGAATGGTGTCACTATGTATGGCGTCTCTAGACCAATAGGACAAAGACAATTTCAATTCCATGCAATGCTTGTATGGACAATTCATGATGTCCCAAGGCTAACACATTTTTGTGGTATGTTATAATGTTCAACTTGTGCACTTTAATAATGTTTAATTTTTTAAAGTATAAATCATGGATTTTTTTTTAAAATCCATTCAATATATATATAATTATAAAACTTAACATATTTAATCCAATTATACATGATCTTGCAGGTCTTCAAACAAAGGGAAAATTTGCATGTCTAGTTTATGGTTTAAAGATGAAATCTCGTCATTCAACAAGTTTAGGAAAGCAGGTGTTTGATGAGTATAGGCACTTCCTCCACAAAAATCATAAGTACTGAACTACTGAAAAATATATTTTCAATGGGAAAGCAGAGACTACATCAAAACCACAAAGAATGACACCTCACCTATGGAAGTTGGAATATAATAGAATTAATCGTCAAGGTAATGTCATTCAATCTAATTGTTTATCTATCATATATGATATGTTTGGAATTTATATTTTTATATTATGTTTTGTTTACTCATGTTGTAATTGATGATGATTGTCGTCGTTAACTTTTTAAACTTATATGCTTCATGAAGGTCGTCAAGGCATTAATTACAACCTTCCAAAGGGACTAAAAAGTTATCCCAAACAATTTAGTAGGCTGCCCTACTATGAGTAGCTACAAATTGTGCATTTTTTTGATACTATGCATATTGGAAAGAATATAACAGAGACGCTATGGAAAATATTGGATGGAAGGCATGACAAAGAAAAAATTGTCAAAATTTGTAGTGACATTCAGGAATCCAATCATGCAATGAAAAATGTCATTCAATTAAATAGCGATGGAAACCGGCTTAATATAAGTGTCCTTCCTTGGTTATTATGGAGCAACAAAGCAATGCTCTAAAAGAGATCATGCAAAAAATTCATTTTCCCACAGGATTTGCTGCAAACATAAACAATCTCATAACAAAGAAAGGTGAATTTGGGCTAGGGATGAAAACGCATGATTGACATACCTTCATTAGGGTAATTCATGTTCTTTTATATTTTCTATATATTTGTATATTGCATGTTCTTTTCATTGTATTATGTTTAGCACTAGTTTTGGAAAAACAATGAAAGGATCATTTTATAATTGTTGCAGTACATTCTACCTCTATCTCTCCCATACCACTTTGACAATAATGTCAAGCAAGTTATATATGATCTTGGAAAATACATGAGGTAAGTAGTTTTATTTGTTCAATTTGTTGTATAGGTATTATATTTGCCATTTGTTTTACTTGTTATGTAATATATTGTGTATTATTTTGTTAATTCTCGTTAATATATTTGCGTCTTGAATCACTTGTAGATGGTTGTCATCTAAAGAAATCCATAAAGAAGATATAAAATATTGGCAAAAAAAATTCCTCGTCTAATGTGTGAAATGCAAAAGTGTCTACCTTCGACATTTTTCAATGCACAAGAACACTACCTCATACACCAAGTTGAGGAGATTGAATTGTGTTGACCTATACACAAAAGGTCAATGTGGATGGTTGAGAGGCACTTGAAATTTTTTAAGGCTTTGGTTAGACAAAGAGCACATCCTGAGGGTTATATGGTGGAGGGATATATGGTATACCAAACTATGGTGTACATTACTGAATATCTTCCTAATTTTGCAGCAAAGATCCATGTAGATCACATTTGGGATCCCAAGAGCAACTTGCTTTGACTAGAGATAGGTTGATCACTAGTAATAGAAACATGTTGATGCCAAAATTCAATTTGATATTTGCCTGTAGTATCATATTGCATGAAATCCTTAAAAGAAGGAAGGATTCCAAGGATAACGGATTTGCCTGCATGAGTATCAACAATCATATCATCCTGATGAGATATATCAGGAATAGGAAAATAAACTGTCTTGCCAAAAATCATGCAGGCTTTACCAGATTAGAATATGAAGTTACAATTTTCACATTTCATAAGACCATTTTCTAATTCTAGAGAAATAGACATGAGTACAAGAAGACACATTTGTTCCCAACATAGGGTTTTTCCCTTTTGGAAATTGAAAAAGGTGTTCCCAACCAAGTGTAGGTTGAATTGTCGATGGAGGAACATCACATGACATGTGGGTTGATGAAATTTTAGATTTGTTATAATTGAAAACCCTTTTAGTACGCAAAGACTGAGTACAGGAAACATGTGGCACAAAAAAGTTCAAAATAGTTTTGACATCATTTTCTTGAATACTAATGCCTTGTAGTTGAGAAAGTTTCTCTTGTTGAGCATCCTCACTCCAGAGTTCAAGTACCCATGAAGTAGCCATTTTGATGTCTTTATGCTTAATCATATGAGGGGCTCTCAATTGAGTTGTTGGACTAGTAGATTTCCAGACTATAGACAAGGCTTCCTTAGGAGAGAGGGTCTTTTTAGGATTTATCATCAATGGAAGAGATTTATTATACAAGTGGTAATGGACCAAGAGTCTTAGAGAGTGGTCAACAAATTGGTTTTTCATAAAAAAGTTCATGGGTTTGAACTGGTAAGTCAAGACATCATCCAAATTTGCGTCTTTAAGGCTGATAAGATAATCCAGGGAACAATCTATATAGATTGGTCCATTTTCCATAGGATCAGAGGCTCCTCTTAAGAGTGAATGTGAGGTTTTAGTAATTCTAGCATCTTTTAACAACATTAAGACAATAATAGGCAATCCTTTCTTGTAATGACCTATGATCCCTATTCTGACATATGACAAATGCATATACTGAAGTCTAGCTTGATGCTGGAGTTCACCAATTTTTGTTTTAGTGAATAACTTTAAATTTCTCTCAGATCCATTAGTTACCACATGTTCTAACTCAGCTACCTTACAACGACTAACAAATTTGTAAGAAAAATACTCTTTAAGACCCTTAGGGATATCTTTGTATATCTCTGCAAATTTTATCTTAGGGACTTTAAACTCTTTATCAACAAATCTATCATTATCATCTAATGCATTGGAAGAAGAACTTTAAAATGAAAAGTCTTGTTCAGATTGTGCAAAGAAGTGTTTAAAACTTGCCTCAGCATTGCGTGCATTTGTATAATCTTGATTACTAGTTGAAGACTCCATATTTTGGTACGCTCAAACTTGTGCTCAAATCCTCACTCAAATCACAAGTCTTATTGCCTGAATTTTCCCTTTTAAAAATGCCTTACATCGGCCAACAATGTGGGACTTACACAATTTAGGACTTACAACGATAAATCGAGAGTCGTGAGAGACAACAAGGAGAGACAGTACAAGGAGCTATATACCCATACAGATTTAAGATTCAGATCAAGATAGACAAACTATAGAAATGAAGAACCAAAGCTTATATTCACTTAGATGCAACAGGGAAACTTGGAAGATTTTCTCCAGCCAATGCGACATAATCACAACAACACATATTGCTAATATTTGGATCACAACACAAAAGGGAGAGACAAAAGTTATCTATTTCTTGACCAATAATAGTACATAACCAAGTGAATATATTCATATTCAAGCTGGCTCTGATACCAGATTTTACAGAAAGCTGTGAGACAAAAGTAGGACTGACTTTTGTTCTTGCATCATGCGCTTAAGATATACAAATTATCTAACTTATTCCAGACAGTTAGACTCATGACTCAAATGAGGTCTGAGTTTCTGATTCCCATATGGGAAGAGCATACTTCTCTAAAATGGAGTTTGAACAAATATGAGGATAATTAATGAAGAAAAGAAAATCATAGGGAGGGGCAGTTGACCAAACCAACTTGTTACATAACCAATTCCAATACTCCAATGAACAATGATAATTAAGTGAAAATGGTCCATTAATTCTTCTACACCAAAGAATAAGGGTAGCAAGAACGACCTTCAATGTTGATAAATTTTAATCCTGTCACTAGTAAATATCATTTTATGAAGGGTCATCCAAGTGAAGACATCATATTTAGGAAGACAATTTGCACTCTAATACAATCTAGTAATCCATACCAAATGAGATAGGGTAGCACAAAGAATTTGGTAACCCCACTTTAACTAAATAAATCCTTGATTTTGCATCACACCAAATTATGCAATTTTCCTTTGGAGTAATAGAGTATTCGTTTATTTAGCTTATCTTTAATTTTCTCTCTTAGACCATAAAGAAGTGGTGTCAATCAAAAATACTTCCAAATATACTCCAAGCCATTGGATTTATTTGCAATATTAAATAACTATCACTCAATCACCTTGAACTTCCTCTACAATTTTTATTCCATGAATTCCAAAAAGCTTGTGAGAGGAAGATAACCATTCGAAGGATCCAACCAAAAATTTGCACTTATACCATTGTGCTTATCCAAGAAAGGTATGTGATGATGAGAGATCAATGTGTAAGGATGAAATTTGAGACCTAAATCCCACCAAGAGGATTAGTGGTTGAAAAGGTTATACTAGGAGTTGAAGAGTTTAAATATTTTCTTTACAATACCCAATGCTAAGAGGCTTCTAGATTTAAATACATGTTTCAAACAAGCTTAAAGATGATAAAAAATATATTCCTTCATAGTCAAATATTAATCATGATCATGCATAGCCTGGAAATTTAACAACATTTTCTTTAGTGATTGTAGCCTGTGAAGAATCTTTTAATAATGTGAATAATGAAAAGAAAAATGTAGATGATAATAAATATTAATGGTTTCATCTCCTTTAGAGTGGAAAATGCTCACTTTTGAAAACACTAATGAACCATTTGAAATTGCAGAGAAAGAAGAAAAGACATCTGTAAACAATGAAAAATGATGATGATAAACTATTGTAAAACCACAAAGATCCAACCACAATAAACCTTAGTTCTACAACCAAACATTCACCATACACCAATGAAGATACCTAAGAATGTGCAAATCAACAAATGAAATAATATTACCATTCACATGCCAAGTAGGGTTTCAATCTCCATTGTCTCCTATCTCAAGTGATCTTGTTTGATATATTTGCTCTTAGATTTTGTATGTGCACAAGAGCTCAACAAAGAACAGATTGTGGTTGTGAAGTCACTTGATTGCAAGAAGGCTTGATAGTCACATTAGGTGTTAGAAAGAGAGAAATAATCTTCTTATATAGAAGATACTTTAGAAAATAGAGGGATAAGATTAAGAGGTGAAATAAATAAATGGCCAGCTAGGATTAAAGGGTAGGTAGAAGAAACATAAAATAATGAAGGGGGTAGGTAGAGGAAAATTAAGAGATGAATGTCATGTGTCATACAGGAAAAAGCTAATGAATTAATTAAATAAATAATTAATAGAAGAAGTGGGACCAATTAAATAAATAAAAATGTTTATTTAATTTAGGGAGAAAGATAATTTAAATAAATAAAAATATTTATTTAGTTAAACAGGACAATTTTAGGTGTCTACAATTTGCCCCTCTTTTAGACAATGCAGCTTGTCGTGTTGGCTCAAAGAAGATAAGATAATCTGATACCAAGTTTCTGCAAGGTGATAATGATATGCCCCCTTGAGAGATTGGATGAAAAAACTAAAAGAATGGTAGCCATGGCATCTACAACTCGATTATTATCCCTTGGAATCTGTTCAAAGATTATATGTATGAAATATTGCTTAAAATTGTCCACCATTTTCTTGTAAGGCATTAAATTTTCATATTTAGTCTAATAATCATCATTTGCTTGAAAAATCATGAGTTGAGAGTCCCCAAAAATATGAAGTTCCTGGATCTTCCACTAAACTACGATTCGTATTCTTGTTATTAGTGCTTCATATTTTGCTATGTTATTTGTGCAAGGGAATGATAATCAATATGACTTAGGAATGGAGTCCCCTTGAGGTGTGATGAAGAGGATACCAACCTCTACACCATGTTGCGTGTATGAACCATCAAAATATAGTTGCCAAGGCTTTGAATTTGTCACTGTAAAAATGGATTCATCCGAAAATTCTGAGACAATAGGAGTGTCATCAATCATAGGTGTATTTGCCAGCTAATCTATAATAGCTTGTCCTTTAATTACTTTTATGTCCATATATTCAATGTCAAACTTGCTTAGGATCATAACCTATTTAAAGCTAATCTGCTAATAAGTGTTTCCTTATTAAGAAGGTATTTGAGTGGATCTATCCTTGCAATGAGCTTTGTTTTATGAGTTAGCATGTAATGACGTAATTTTTGCGAGGCAAAAACTACAACAAGACATGTATGCTCAATCATAGTGTAGTTAAGCTCATAACCAACCAATGTGCAACTGATATAGTATACTACTATTTCCCTGCCTTCATTGTCCTATTGTGCCAAGAGTGCTTCCAGTGTTGTTTGCATAGTTGATATGTAAAGAAGTAGGGGTTTTCCTAGGATAGGTGGCATCAATATTGGTGGATTCAAAAGATAATCTTTGAGAATTTGGAAAAATCGTCCCATTTGAACTTGATATTATTGTGAAGTAGATGCTAAAAAGGATGACATTTATCTACAAGTTGCACGATGAATCTGTGTATCAATTGAAGTCTTCCTTCTAGATACCGAAGTTGACTAATATTCTTTGGTGGTGACATCTCTAGCTTTGAATTTTGTTGGATTTGCTTCAATTCCTCTTTGTGAGACAATGTATCTAAGGAGTTTCCTAGAGGTCACCCCAAAGACACACTTCTTGGGATTTAGCCTGACTTTATATTTTTCCAAACATTCAAAAACCATAGATAGGATATCAAGGTGTGTTTCTCTTGTTATTGACTTTCCCAAGAGATCATCAACACAATCTTCAATAGTGACATGCATGAGATCATGAAAGATAGTTGTCATTTCTCTTTGATATGTAGCACCCGCGTTCTTCAATCCGAAGGGCATAACATTCCAACAAAAGGTACCCCAAGGACAAGTAAATGTTGTTTTTATGTTGGTTATCAGGTGCTATTTTCATTTGGTTAAACTTGGAGAATCCATTCATCAAAGATAACATTGCATAAGATCCACTATCAAATCAATGTTCGATAGTGGGAAATCATCTTTACGACAAGCCTTTTTTTTTTTTTGATAAGTAATAGGCCATAGCCGAATAATTTCATTAATTTTAAACCTATTACAACCCGACTCACTAGGGGCACCTATAGGAAAGAGCCAGGTGGAGAAAACCTTCGGTCTCACCCTAAAAAATAAAGAGATATAATAAGTTTACATACATCCTGCTCATATCTGAGTTATTGATGAGGACTCATGTATCCTCATTATAAACTGTAGTGTCATAAAATTGCAACTCCTGCAATTTAACCATATTTTAGGTCCTCACCTCGATGATGACATCTTCTTCCCCAACCAAGACCTATTTTTGCATTCTCACCCCTTCACCTTTCCTCCTTCAAGACCTGTAGCTACTTTAGACCCTATTTGAGCCCCAAAATAGGGAAAAGACAGGGGCATGGCACCCCTATCCCCACCCCTTAGGGTGGCCCTGAGTTAGGTCTTCTTGTCTCCTATGCATAATTTGCCTTCAGGGTTTTTAATTCCTCTTTGTCGATCTTCGGTGGTCAAAAATTAATCCTTGAGGCATTGTATAAAAGGGGATTCAATTCCCTCATTTAGAGAGGATGAGAGGTATAAGGATACAATACAGGATTTCAAGGTCATCATCAAGCATTCAAGCATTCAAGTATTCTTCATTCATCCATTGGAGCAACATTACAACATTCATTTGAAAGCATGTGTGTGTGTTAGGGTTTTGTCATGTTACACGCCATTTCATACAACATTTGTAATTACATTCAAGAAGCAAAGCAATCATCATCAACAAGTTGTAGATCTACAAGGTATACATTTCCATTGTTTACATTCAAGCATTTGCAATTACTTTCTTTCAAGGTTGATTCCTCAATTGGGGTTTGACTGAGGCAAACCCCTATCCACAAACCCCCTTTCCTCTCTTTTCCATGTGTAGGTTGCAGGTGCACAATTGCAACTACAGGTTTGGGCTTCATTTGCAAATATGGAAGAACCCTTTTCATTTCACGTATTTTGTGGAGGACCATGTGCATTCCTGCCATGATCCTGACGACTTTTCTTCAAATTTGTAGGGCATATCCATATCATTATAATTAGTTCAGATCCAAAGTTACAACGCGATCCTGAACCGGTAGCCTCTCATTTAACTCATTTCTCCTCTCTTTTCTGCATGGTCAACAAGTCAACTTTCTCATTTACAAAAGAGGGAAAATCACACTTCAACCCTTGCAATCTACCTGGAATTCACATTCTTGTTTCCCTCGGATTTGGATCTAGTGGATTCAAGCCCCTCTTTTGAATGTACAGTTCCTCCAAGTGAAAATCAATAATTATGATTTCTCATTATTAGATCTGATTAATTTCAATTTGAATTTTAATTTCCAAGTTTGATCTATTTGCAAATTTTAAAGGTTAATTGCATAAAAACCCTAATTTTTTATTTTGAGAAAATTAAGCTTGTGAAGTGTAAAATTTTAATTGCTTGTGAAGATCTGATTTCTATTTCAAAATTGCAATTCAAATCTATCTCTTTATTCTGAAAATTTAGTGGTTAAATCATAAAACTGTTGGCATTACAATGGTTTGTTGATATGAGGATATTGAGAAGGTTGTTGGAGATTGATGATATAATTGATAAAGGATGATTACTGTCTTAATAATATTATTTTTATCATTGATGTCAAGCAATTGATTTTCTGATTCAGTATGATGTTGCCATATCTTAAGAAGTATGTTTTGATGAGTATAAAGATGTCGGTAAATGACACAAAAAGAATGTGAAAATGAAGGGGAGTAATAAGTTATTTAATGGACAACTATTACAGAGTTAGACAGTGATGAGATTATGTTATTTTGATTGTTTTGATATCCTATATATGTATATTCATTGACTGAATAAGAAGGAGAAAAGATCTCATGCAACAGATGAGTAAAGATTTGATACTGTTCTATTTTATCGAGCAAGGAACCAGTTGGTAAACACCAAGGTTATCGTTGTTGGTTAAAGAGGAAAGAAGTTACCGAGTGGCAAGCAAAGCTACCAAGACAAATACAGAATATCTACTGAGTAAAGTTCAAAATTAACCGAGTATCAACCGAGCCATAACAGAATGCATTGGATGAATAAATACATTATTAATGAAGAACGCTAATGAGCTGGAGATTTATAGAAGACTGGAATGTCGTGCAAGAAGTTTGTTAAGGATCAATGGCAATGAAAATTCAAGAGTTAGATCTACAACACAGATTGAACGGTCTTAACTGAGCACAAGTACCAAGGAAGGAATACAAGTTCCAAGGCAAGATAAAACATTTTTTAGTTCGAAGGATTCAATGAACCTAGTCAAGTTTGAAGATCTAATGGCTAAGATTAATCATGGAAAATGTGATTAAGGAGATTAAGTGGTTAGGAATTGCTTATAAATAAGGAAAAGTTGATGATCAAAGAATGAGGGCAAATAGAAGAATAGTGATGCTGCTGAAGGGATTACCAAGTACAGAAGATTGAAGAACATATTGAGAAGCCCAACAAGGAGGAAGATAAGTCTTATGACAAGATTATTTTGAGCACATAGAGTCTGCTTTAACATTTCAGATGTGAAGTTGCAGATATATTTTATTACTGTTATTTATTTTTGTAAGTGTCAGGAAATCTCTTAACCGAGTGGACCTAACAGTCTTATTTGTAAATCCTCTAGCAAGGTAACATTCAGAATGAGTGTTTGAAATCCTTTGACAAGGTCACTTCTAACAAAGTGCAAGACTCTAACAGATCTGAGGGAAATCCCTTGACCAGGTCACATCTAGCAATGTGTTTATGTAATCTATAACAGGATTGGCTTTTAACCGAGCATACTCTAGAAGAGTATATTTTCTTGTGGGTCCGAAATCCCACAATGGTTTTTCCCTATTTGGGTTTCCATGTTAAATCTAGTGTTAAATGTGTTTTGATGTTTTAAGTTTATTAGTTTATGAGTTTGAATGATTTACAGTCATAGTTGCATATCAAGTAAGTTCTACTGAGGTTGAATCTGATTAAGAATTGAATTGTGCCTATCTAATTCACCCCCCCCCATCTAACTAACAATTGGTATTAGAGCCTAGAACTCCGAAAGAAAATTTTAAAGGAACTTGAGGCAAGATCCGAAGATGTATAAAAGGGATGCACCAAAGCTGACCGACTATGATTGAAATAACATTAGCATTGATTGACTTAGAGTTTAATGATCTAGAAGGTTGTAATGATGCCAAAGCTATGTGGAATACGCTTATATCTGTGTATGATGGTGACGAACATGTTCAAAGAGCAAAAGTAGACAGTCTAAGAGGACAACTTGAATCCATGAGAATGAATGAAGGTGAGAACATAACCCAATACAGTACAAGGTTAAAGGAAACTGTCAATCAAATCAAAGGAGTAAGAGGAACTATTGAAGAAAAGGATGTAACAAGTAAGTTGCTGAGAACACTTCTACCTACTTATGCTATTTGAGTCTCTGCTATTAATGAATTAAGGTCTGTACCAAACATGCCAGTCTCTTTGGATGCTACTATCGGTAAGCTACATGCTTTTGAGTTAAGTAATTTTGATAACAGTGAGTCTTCAGTAAACAAAGTTGAATCTGCATTTAGTTCTTTTCATCTTGGTGAATCTAATGATTACAATGATAGAATGTATAAGTATGCTGAAGGAAATCACAGTGGAGCAAGTGAGAGATTTCACAAAAACATGGAAGAAGTACAAAAAATATATGAGGAAATCAGAAAGCAAGAAGAGTTTGAAGCATTATTAGCCAGAAGGTTACCGAGAGGCAAAGGTAAGTATAAAGGAAAGCTACCTTTGAAATGTTTTAACTATGATAAAATTGGACATATGGCTTCTAACTGTCCTGACGAAGAATCTAGTGAAAAGAGAGAATACCAAGATGACAGATAGAAAGACAACCAATACAGAGGACACCGAGACTTCAGAAGGAGAGGTAGAAAGACATGCCTTGTAGTTGATGAGGAATCCAATGATGATAAATCTGATGGGACTGAGACAGAGGAAGTTGTATATGTGGCTATCAAAGATGGATCAGATGAAGAAAGGTATGAAGAAAAAGCTTTAATATCACACATAAATAATAATGATTCTTCGATCATAGATAGTGGATGCTCACATCACTTGACAGGTGATAAACACAAGTTTGTTAAATTAGAAGATTATGATGGAGGTTATGTAAGATTTGGTAATGATGCACCATGTCCGGTGAAAGGTAAAGGATCTATCACACTTCTTGACAATGCTAAATGTGATGATGTATTTTGGATTGAAGGTTTGAAATACAATTTTTTGAGTGTAGCACAACTAAACATTACAGGATACCGAATAGAATTTCAAAAAGGAATTGTCAAAGTTCATGACAAACAGGGAAAGTTGGCTGCTATCTGGACTCAAACAAGAGGTAATACATTTCATCTTGACTCAACTCTGAACAATTGTCTGTATGCAAAAATAGAAGATACCTGGTTATGGCATAAAAGGTTTTGTCATGTAAATTTTGATAACCTGATCAAAATAAGTAAGAAGCACCGAGTAAGAGGTCTACTGAGCTTGGAAAAAACTGAGAATGCAATATGCCGAGGATGCCAGATGGGTAAGATGACAAAATAAAGCTTTACAAGTAAGTCTTACACTTCTAAAGGAATTTTAGATCTTGTGCACACTGATCTTTGTGGTCCTATGAAAGTTCAAAGTTATTATGGAGATAAATATTTCATATCATTTGTGGATGATTACTCAAGGATGATGTCAGTTATGTTTTTAAAAGAGAAATTAGAAGCCTTTCAAATGTTCAAATGGTATAAGGCAAGAGTTGAAAATGAAACAGGAAGACAATTGGAATGTCTAAGATCTGATAGAGGAGGAGAAGTCATTTCAGATGAATTTAACTTATTTTGCAATGATCATGGTATAAAGAGACAAGTGTCTGCACCAAGAACACCACAGCAAAATGGGATAGCTGAAAGAAGAAACAGATCTATTGTAGATTGTGCCAGAACTTTGATGATAGAAAAGAGAGTACCTCAAACATTTTGGAGAGAAGCAATAAGCACTGCAGTTTACACCTTGAACCGAGTACAACTGAAGAAAGGAACTATGAAGACACCGTATGAAATATGGTATGACAAGAAACCAAATGTAAGTTATTTTAAAATATTTGGAAGTAGATGTTATGTTCACAAAAATGACAGAAATGGAAAATTTGATCAGAAAAGTGAGGAAGGAACATTTCTTGGTTATTCCTCTAGGAGTAAAGCATTTAAATGTCTGATCAAATCATCTAATAAAATAGTGGAAAGTGCAAATGTGAAAATTGATGAATTTGTAGAAAGGAATGATGAAGGGAACTCCAAAGAACCAGAAGATTATGAAGAGTTTGTATATGTACAACCGAGAAGTCCTACCGAGAAAGCCGATGAAGAAAATGAAGAAAATGAAGAAAATACTCAGTTACCGAGTGATGAAGAAGATCATACAGAGCCTATCGAGCCCATATTAGCAAAATATGTTAGAAGAAATCATGCATCAAGTTAGATTATAGGAGATAAGGATGATCCAGTGATGACAAGGAACAAACTGAGACAAAACACATGTCTGATATTCGAGTTTGAATCGAGGATAGTAAAAGAGGCATTAAGCAATGAAGATTGGGTGAGTGCTAGGACATAAGAGATTGAACAAATCAAGAAAAATGAAACATGGACACTGGTCCCAAGATCGAAAGAGAAAAATGTAATCGGTACAAAGTGGTTTTTCAGAAATAAGCTAAATGAAAAAGGTGAGGTCATTCAGAATAAAGCAAGATTAGTTTGCAAAGGTTATGCTCAAGAAGAAGGAATAGACTATGGTGAGACTTTTGCACCTATGGCAAGACTTGAGGGAGTAAGAACATTGTTGGCATATGCTGCTTACAAAAATTTCAAGGTATATCAAATGGATGTTAAATCTACATTTTTGAATGGTATACTAGAAGAAGAAGTTTATATTGAACAACAAGAAGGATTTATTGAAGAGAAGAATAAAGATCAGGTATGTAAGTTGAACAAAACATTATATGGCCTTAAGCAAGTACCTAGAGCATGGTATGAAAGGTTACACTCTTACCTAATCAAAATTGGATTTATGAGGACAAGTGAAAACATCAACATGTATATGAAGAATGATAAGGAGAATGGAATACTGATGTCAGCCATATTTATTGATGATATTATTTTTTGTGGAGATGATTCTTTATGCAAGAACTTTGGAAATGAAATGTGCAAAGAATTTGAGGTGTCATTAATCGGTGAAATAAAGTATTTTATAGGTTTACAGATTTTGCAAATGCAAAATGGGCTTTTCATTACTCAATCCAAGTATATAAAGGAAATCTTGAAGAAATTTGGAATGGAGGATTCTAAACCTGTAAGTACTCCTATGACTACTAATTGTAAACTATCAAAGAATGATGAATCTCCATCTATTGATGAGACACTTTACCAATCTATGATTGGAAAGTTGCAATATGTAGTTCACAACAAGCCTGATATAGCACATGCAGTAGGTATAGTTGCTAGATTTTTTGCAGATCCCAAAGAAACCCATATGACAACAATCAAGAGAATTTTCAGATACTTAAGAGGCACTGAAGATTATGGTTTACTATATAAAAAGAGGAATGATTTTGACTTAAAAGTCTATACTGATGTTGATTGGGCAGGAAATATTGATGACAAGAAAAGCACAAGCGATGGATCTTTCTTTTTGGGAGAAAGACTAGTGAGCTGGCTTAGCAAGAAACAAGGATGCATTTCATAGTCAATAGCTGAAGCTGAATATGTCGCTGCAACATTGAATTGTACCAATATAGCATGGATCAAACAACTGTTGGAAGGTATGAATGAGACAGTAACTATATTTTGTGATAATACTAGTGCTATTAACATTTCAAAGAATTTGGTAATGCACTCTAAGACAAAGCATATCTCTATAAAGTATCATTATCTAAGAGAAGAAGTTCAAGAAAAGAAAGTTGTGCTGAAGTATGTTAGCACAAAGGAACAAATAGCAGACATCTTCACCAAGCCACTGCCAAGGGACACTTTTGAGTATCTCAGAAGCAAGTTAGGGGTCCTACCCCTATCTACTACTCACTGACAGGGTTCAGTGAAAGCATCAATTCTATGACTCTACAAAATACTATTTGTGAGTTGATGTTGATTTACACACTTTAGGAGCGTTTTCTAAAGTTGTGGAGGAAATAGTGAATGAAGACAAGCTGCTCTGACTAAGACTAAGATGATACATTTGTATATGTTTTAACAGCAAGGAAATTACTTCACAGGGGAAGTAATCATGAATTAGTTTTACTTTTGGCATTGTTGTCAAAGGTGGAGAAGACTAATGGGAAAAGACTAATGACTGGGGGAGAAAATTTTAGGAGAAGTTTACAGCTCAAGGATAACAGGAGAAGAATTACAGCAGTCCGAATCAATTGGAATAAATCAAGTTGGTATTGCCATCAATGCCAAAGGGGGAGATTGTTGGCATTACAATGGTTTGTTGATATGAGGATATTGGGAAGGTTGTTGTAGATTGATGATATAATTGATAAAGGATGATTACTGTCTTAATAATATTATTTTTGTCATTGATGTCAAGCAATTGATTTTCTGATTTAGTATGATGTTGTCATATCTTAAGAAGTATGTTTTGATGAGTATAAAGATGTCGGTAAATGACATAGAAAGAATGTGAAAATGAAGGGGAGTAATAATTTATTCAATTGGGAAACTATTACCGAGTTAGGCAGTGATGAGATTATGTTATTTTGATTGTTTTGATATCCTATATATTTGTATTCATTGACTGAATAAGAAGGAGAAAATATCTCATGCAATAGATGAGTAAAGGTTTGATACTGTTCTATTTTACTGAGCAAGGAACTAGTCGGTAAACACCAAGGTTATCGTTGTCGGTTAAAGAAGAAAGAAGTTACCGAGTGGCAAGCAAAGCTACCGAGTAAAGTTCAAAATTAACCGAGTATCAACCAAGCCATAACATAATGCATTGGATGAATAAATACATTATTAAATGAAGAACGCCAATGAGCTAGAGATTTATAGAAGATTGGAATGTCATGCAAGAAGTTTGTTAAGGATCAACGACAATGAAAATTCAAGAATTAGATCTACAGCACAAATTGAACGGTTTTAACTGAGCACAAGTACCAAGGAAGGAATACAAGTTCCAAGGCAAGATAAAACAGTTTTTAGTTCGAAGGATTCAATGAACCTAGTCAAGTTTGAAGATCTGATGGCTAAGATTAATCATGGAAAATGTTATTAGGGAGATTAAGCAGTTAGGAATTGTTTATAAATAAGGAAAAGTTGATGATCAAAGAATGCGGGCAAATAGAAGAACAGTGATGCTGCTGAAGGGATTATCGATTACAGAAGATTGAAGATCTGACTGAAGAATAGATTGAGAAGCCCAACAAGGAGGAAGATAAGTCTTATGACAAGGTTATTTTGAGCACATAGAGTCTGCTTTAACCTTTCAGATGTGAAGTTGCAGATATATTTTATTACTGTTATTTATTTTTGTAAGTGACAGGAAATCTCTTAACCGAGTGGACCTAATAGTCTTATTTGTAAATCCTCTAGCAAGGTAACATTCTGAATGAGTGTTTGAAATCCTTTGACAAGGTCACTTCTAACAAAGTACAAGATTCTAACAGATCTAAGGGAAATCCCTTGATCGGGTCACATCTAGCAATGTGTTTATGTAATCTGTAACAGGATTGGCTTTTAACCGAGCATACTCTAGAAGAGTATATTTTCTTGTGGGTCTGAAATCCCATAGTGGTTTTTCCCTATTTGGGTTTCCATGTTAAATCTGGTGTTAAATGTGTTTTGATGTTTTAAGTTTATCAGTTTATGAGTTTGAATGATTTACAGTCATAGTTGCATATCAAGTAAGTTCTACCGAGGTTGAATCTGATTAAGAATTGAATTGTGAGCCTATCTGATTCACCCCCCCCTCTCATCTAACTAACAAAAACCCTAATTTTTAAAGATTCTTCTATTTTCAACCTTTGATTGCAGGTGTAGACACTTAAAAATAATTATTTTAAGTTCCTGACATAATTAACTTATTAATTGTGCCAATTCTTATTCCTCCTCAATATTAATTAAATATAGTTAATGTTGATTGATTTATTTAATAAATCAATCCACCTTTATTCTTCTAAAAATCTTTAATATTAAGTCTCCTCAAATTCCTCCTTTTAATTAATTAATTAATCTAAGTGATTCCTACAAATCACCTTTTTCCTAATCCATCATTAACCTAATAAATTATTCTAGAAGCTCCCTAAACTCACTTAGCATTATTATTCTAATTTTAAAATGCCTCTACTCATTCTCTCTCCTAGTCAAATCCTCCTATAAATCTCATCTCCCATAATCCCACCTAATCATTCTTCTAATCCCTCTCCTAATTAGTTGCTAGTGGCTAATCATCATGATTAGCCACAAAGTCAAACTCCTTGTCCCTTCCACCCAACCACCTTCCTTAAATACTCCTTTCCTAGGTGAATTTTTAATTCCTCCTTATTCCTCCAATCCCCATGAACATCCTTTTTGAAGAATTTTTAATTCTTCATCTCCCTCCCTCAAGGAATATTTTATTCCTTGTTCTTCCCTAGGCACATTGGGAAGTCTTCCCAATGAGCCTTGAAGAGTGTGGAGACAAGAAATGCCTTTAAGGCATATCTCTTGGTCTCCACACTTGTTTTGTCATCTCCTCTTGGGCCTTGTGTGGGCTCACAAGAAATCCTGACCCTCCACCTTGGGTCAATCCTAGCCCTCCATTTCTCCTCCTCTCTTCCTATAAATTAAGGACTTCATCCCCTCGTATCTCATCTCCAAGTTTAGTAAATCCATGCTGCTAGTTTGTGCTCAAGAAATCATCCTCATACCCTTACTATACCAAAATTTGCACTCATCCATACTTGGCCATTTCATCCTTTGATCATCAATCCATCCTCTCTCATCCATCTATCATATACCATTTGTGCACAATATTGGAGAGCCAACCACATTATTCCTATTGGACCAATCATATCAAGCTAGGAAGATGCGTATTCTTGGCTTCAACAAGTCCAAATCGGAGGAACAAGAGAATCCTCTCTTGGCAAGGTATAAAGGTTGTTCCATATTTTTATCTTTTGGTTGTTTTATATCTTTTGTCATTGATTCAATCTAACCTTGCATTTGTGAGTTTTCCCTTGGTTCAATAGGTTTGATCAATCTAGACATCTCCAAATCGACTATTTTTTTGGATTCCGTATTAAAATCATAATTTATATCATCCTTGAAAATTTCAAAAAAAGTTGGTCGGACCATGTGTGCTCCTGCCACGGTCCTTGGCTTTTTTTCTCGAAATTTCAGGAGACGGAATTGATTGTATTTTTTTGCTCAAATCCAGAAATTCAGTGTACTTTATCAATTTTAACACTCTCTAAGGTTAAACACAAATTCAAAATTCATCAAATTCAAATCTTAAAATTGATTCTCATAAAAAGGTCCTAATTTTAGATCTTCTTTTCCAACAAATTTAGATTGTAATTAAGATACCTTTAATGGCAATTAATAAATTGGATTTACTTGCTCTTTCGCATATGATTACATTGCTTTTTGCATATATTTACTACAATCATGTGTTAGATAAGAGTTTCTTTCATTTCCCGTTGCTTCTCTTTATTCATAGCACTTGGTCATATTGTGTTGTTAGGATTTCCAAATTATTTCCTTTTCAATTAGATCTCAAAGCTTTCATGTATCATTTATGTTGCATTATGGTGATGTTAACAAAATGCATTTCCTATGTTAATCACCTTAAAGCTTTTGTAGATCCAAAACCTAAAGATCCTAACCCTTGTACCTCTCCTAGGGTATCTTGTGTGATTGAGATGAGACCTAATGCTATAACCAATGACCTCTCTAAAAAAGAGCAAGCATTGGAAAGTAACATGGATCCATCTTCTTCTCATACACATACCCTTGAGCAAGGGGGGAAAAATTAAAACATCAACATTCTTACATCTTTAGATCCTCCTTATTCTCCTAAGACCTATCTTCAACATCAAAGTCTATGTAGGGAGGATTATTTCATGCATTTTATTCATGACCTTTCCCCTCACATAGAAATAACTAAAAATGAGCTTTTAGATGACGAAGATGTTCCTCCCCAATCTTCCAAAAAGGATAAGCTTGGTAAAGGAAAAGAGATTGTTATTTCACATGATACTCCTCCTTCATATACAAATCCTTTTCTGCCTCCTTACACATTAGATTTCAAATAAATTCATGATCCCATTCCTCCATATAGTCAATTGCAACATTCTTATAGTCGTGGCTTTCATATAATTGCAAAACAAGGTTTTAAAGGACAAGGAATTGGAAAATTTGAGCATGGAATTTGTGTACCTATAAATCCTCCTACTCAAACTACTACAAGAGACCTAGGAAGTAGTACCCCTCTTTCTATGGATGAATTCCTTAGGCTTCAAAACTTTAAAGATTACCTTCAAAAACAACAAATCAAGACAACCTGCAAGAGTGCTTCTTCTTCAAATCATCCTTTTTGTTCATTTCATCAAACCCATGACCATAATGTTGATGATTGCCTTGATTTTCAAAAATCTATTCAAGATGGCATAGATAGTGGCAAAATTAGAATTGTGGATAATGAAACTTCTTCTTCTATCAAATCCTTTTCTTTATGTTAAGATGATATTTATCATCTTGACAGATTAGTTGCAAGAATCTATTGGAGATTGAAATATGACAAGAACATTTCCTTTCCTCAAAATAAAAACAAACATCTTAAGCAAGCGAAAGGTATTGAATATTGCATTTTTCATGATTCATATTCAGATTCTCTTGGAAAATGTTATGCATTTAAGAAATTTTTCAACTACAATATGATCTTTGCACAAATTTTTCTCATAGAAGATCTAGCTATATTTTTTAGTAAAAACATAGTACCTTAGCACTTCTTTTCCCTTCATGTTGCTCTTCACCCTATGGCATAATTAGCCCATTTAAAAGGGAATCTTTATCATTAGATGTGGTATTGTTTCACTTTAACATACTTTGGGGCAGCAACATGAAGTCTATTTTTCTTCTTCTTTCTATACATTTATCTCTATCTTTGTGCATTATTCATTATTAGGTCTCTTTTCTTGCATAGGGTTATTCTTATGTGAGCATATAATTATTCTTTGGTTTTACTCTTTGCTTGGAGAGAGGTATCTTAAATGAGTAGTGCACTTCTTCTCTTTCCCTCATTCTCTTGAAAATCTTACCTCTTATGTGGTTTCAATTATTAGCAAGTATGATATGCCCCTTAGCAGGGAATGATCTCTTGAGAAGTATGTATCCCTTCCTTGAAAGGATTTTTTCCACTAATACGACATATCACTTGAACTTAATCACCATCAGAGAATGTGTAATGTTTCTCCTCGTTCTCCTAACATGGGGGGCAAGGATTTTCACTCCTTTCCCTTTTCTTTCTTTCTTATTTATCATTATTTCCTTTAGGGGCTGCATTTTTCATATGTGATTATCATTTATTACAATGGTATGCTTTTATGATTAATCCCCCTTTGGGAATATATGATGCTTTTTCTCTCTTCATTTCAAAGATTACCACTTCTTGAGACATGTATTTTACATTTACTAATGTCTTTTCTTGCATATGTTCATGTAAGTTCATTGCACATTTTCTTATGTTTAATCTCTCTCTAGTAGATTGTGTAAGCTCTTCTCATTGTCCCTTGGCTTGGGGGGAAATGATCATTCTCTCTCTCTCTCTCTCTCCCTCTCTCTCTCTCTATGGATCCACTTTTCCCTATGAAGTGGATGGTGTGAGTTATATTACTTGATGTAATTCCTTGTGCATAGTTGTTGGTTGTTGGCTCAAGGATTCTCTCTCATACAAGAGGTGTTAGTCCTTGACTGCGACCTCTTTTCCACTTGGTAATGTACATCTATGATAAATTCACCCATCCCTCTGGGGGCTAAGTGAGTCATCCCTCATCAAGAATCCCTGTCACCTAGGAATAGGAGGAATGATTGCATTCTTGTTCTCTCCTTTGATTTGTTCTAGGAGATATTATATTTGTCTAAGACAACTCCTCTTGGGGGTAGATGTCTTTTGAACAAAGATCTCCTCTCCTCCAAGGATCTCCTTTACACTTACAACAAGCTATCTCTTTTCAACTATCTTATCCTTTCTTGAAGAGTATTCCCTCTCTTGCTTCTATTTATGACATTGTTGCATAATGGATATCTTCTTTGTGATGAAGGTAGGTATCCTTGTTCTTATTTCCTTAAGATATCAACATCAACCTATGTTGACATCTTAAGGAGGGGGGGGCACCCACACTGCTCCTTTATACTATACTCCTCTCATGCATTGTACAATGAGACATTCTTGGAACCAGATGGCGGCCTCTTAGAGCAAGATGTCATCACTTTTCTTTTACAGCGAGACATTCTTGGAACTAGAGGGAAGCCTCTTAGAGAAAGATGTCATTTTTCTCTTGTACAGTGGGTCATTCTCAGAATCAGAGCACAGAGTCTTAGAGCGAGATGATGCCACTTTTTCTCCTATGCAGGGTGATTATTCTTGGAACCAGAGCACAAACTCTTAGAGTAGGATGTCACACCTTTCTTGACACTTGTACTATACATTCTATATAGGTTGTAGCATACTCAGGCATAGAATCCTATGAGGCACTTTGAACCTCACTTGCACACATGCGCATGAGGTTGGGTGGAACTAATAGTGTTCTCACTCTCTCTCTTTACATGGATCACCTAGACAGGCTCTAAGGGCGAGATTTTCCATGTCCTCTCCATGGATCACCTAGTTTTAAGGGTGAGACGTCCATGGTTTCTTTCTTCTCATGGATCACCAAAGTGTGTATTCATGTTCTCTCTCTTCTTCCTCTCATGAACTCATAGTTTTACTATTGATGGTTCATGGATGATGTTAGCTTTTCTCTTTTATGTGATCACTCATGTTTATGTGATGACATTGGTCTTTGTGTCCTGATTAGTTATTGAGACATCTAAGTATCGAGGTCTCTTCAACTATTTGGTTTTTCATCTTGTGTCTTGTTCTTGTCATGTGTCTTTTGCGCTTTGTCTTTGTTTTGTGTGTCTTGTTCTTGTTTTTTGTTCTCTTGCATATGTTGGTGTGAGTTGAGGCCCTAAGATTGTGGGCTTTTTACTCCTCAATATTAATGACGTCTTATACTCCTTGTGGTATTGATCCATTTCACTCATCTTCATCTTTCCTTTTCTTCTACTTTATTGACAGTATTGGCATAGGCCATACTCCCGCTAAAGTGGGGGCTAAATGTAGTGTCATAAAATTGCAACTCCTACAATTTTAACCATATTTTAGGTCCCTCACCTTGGCAATGACATCTTCTTCCTCAACCAAGACCTATTTATGCATTCTCACCCCTTCACCCTTCCTCCTTCAAGACCTGTGGATGCTCTAGACCCTTTCTGAGGCCCAAAATAGGATAGGAGAGGGGCATGGCTGGCGCCACCCCTTAGGGTGGCCCTAAGTTAGGTCTGCCCGGTCTCCTATTCAATAATTTTCCTTTGGGGTTTGTAATTCCTCTTTGTCGGCCTTTGGTGGTTGAAAATTAATCCTTGAGACACGTATAAAAGGGGATTCAATTTCCTCATTTAGAGAGTTTGAGAGGCATAAGGATAAGATACGATATTTCAAGATCGTCATCAAGCATTCAAGTCTTCTTCATTCACCCATTGGATCAACATTACAACATCCATTTGCAAGAATGTGTGTGTGTTAGGGTTCTGTCATGTTACATGCCATTTCATACAACATTTGTAATTACTGTTGGCCATTAGGAGGAATTGATTATGTGTTGCATTGATTTTTTATCATTGATGTCAACACTAGCTATTTGGATGCTTTACCGACACCCTTCTGGTCCTAGTAGGTTGAGTAGTTTCTGGTTGGTTTGGATCTGACATGATCTGGTAGGCTCCAGTATGATTTGGTTATGGAATTGGCTTATTCATGATACTCATGTTCATATTCAGTCAGTTGGTTTTGATCTGGTGATCAGATGCTTTCCTGTTTGCTTGGAAGCTTGGCTTGCAGTTTCGATGAGGGTTTCACCGGTAGAGCTTTTGATGAATTGTTTTGATGATATGTATAAGTGGTGTTGGTACAACTTCTGGTAGAGTTTCAGGATCTTGTTAGTGATTATGCTTGAGACTTGGTAGATGGAGATCATTTCTTCAGCGTGTGGACCTATATTGGGTCCCGGTTAGTCTAGGTTATGGACTAGTTTAATGTAATGCGTGGATTGGGCCTCTCGATGTGTTTCCAGGATGTTTTATGTGTTGGATATTATTTGGTTGGTCTAAGGCTAACATGTTTTGTAATTATGTATTTGGTTTATTGTTTAGTGGCCAACTTGATTGTTTATGGTTGAGGGTTTGTATATATAGATGCAAGATCTCATTGTAGATCATCATGGGAATGGGATATGGATATGTAATGTACAAATAATGTAATATCATTTAGGTAGAGGATTTGGTCGATCATTGGAGATCAAATTGGGTTTATGTAAGAGGATTTAGTTCTCTAGTATTGAGCTTAACTGGAAATATAGTGAAGATTTCTAAACTTGATGGTTACCGGGTGAGATATGAAAACCTGAAGATGGAAGAAGATGAAAGGATTACTGCATTCATGGAAAGGGTAAATGAGACTGTTATGGGAATTCAATGTTGTGGTGGAACTATGAGCAAAGATGAAATTATTTCTAAAATTTTGAGAGCCCTCCCACTAGCTTATAAGATGAAGGCTATTGCTATTAATGAATTAAGAAAAATGGCTAACACATCTGTCAACAGAGATACTTTGGTTGGGAAATTATCTTCTTTTGAGCTTGAAGAATTTGGACTTTCTGGAGCTATGAAGTCTGAATTGGCTTTTCATGCATCTGCATCATCAACTAGTAAACTAGATTGGAAAGCTTTATATGCAAAGGAATTTGGATGATATGAAGAGGGAAGATGAATAATTTGAGCAACTTGAAGCACTATTTTCTAGAAGAGTACCTAAAGGACCAATAGGAAGTAAGTATGAAGGAAAAACACCTTTTAAATGTTTTGCATGTAATAAGATTGGTCATTTTGCATCTAGATGTCCTAAAAGGAATTCAAGATTTGAAGAAAGAGTTAAAAGATCATTTAAGCCTAACCCTGGATATCAGAACAAGTATAAGTATAAGAAAAACAAAGACAAGTCACGCTACATAGCGGATGAGAAAGGCATTACTGATTTTGATGATGAATAGACAAAAGACTTTGCTAGTGGTTCTGGCAATGGGAAGGAATGGATGTTCCTGGCTATCAAGGAAGATGTTTAGGCACTGGAAGAGAATGTACCTAAAGAGAAGGAACTTTCTGCTAAAATTTAAGACAAGGATGAATGGGTAATTGATAGTTGTTGTTCATATCATATGACTGGAGATAAAGGAAAGTTTCTATCTTTGCAAGAATTTGATGGCGGTCTGGTTAGATTTGGAGATGACAAAGCATGTATGATCAAAGGAAAAGGAACTACATCATTGGGTAGTAAGAACAATACTGACAATGTTTATTATGTTGAAGGCTTAAGGTAGTGTAGGACAATTGGTGGATAAGGGATTTCAATTATAGTTCAAGGATGGAAAATGCAAAATCATTAACAAATCTGGTTTGGAGATTACAATCGATACACAGACAAAAGCTAATATATTTCATTTGAATTTTGATGAGAATACATGTTTGATTAAATAGATTGATGAGAGTTGGCTATGGCATAAAAGACCATGTCATGTGAATTTTGATTACTTTGTGAAGATCAATTCAACTAAGGCATTTAGAGATATACCTAACATTG
Organism: Cryptomeria japonica; assembly: GCF_030272615.1. NCBI lineage: Eukaryota > Viridiplantae > Streptophyta > Pinopsida > Cupressales > Cupressaceae > Cryptomeria > Cryptomeria japonica. The sequence goes on from NC_081411.1 coordinate 691,136,500, forward strand.
TGAAGCCCTATAATCCTATATGTAAAGAATGTCAAATGGGGAAATAGGTCAGAACCTCTTTTAGGAGTATACAAAATAAATCTAATGATGTTCTTGATCTTATTCATACTAATTTATGTGGCCCTGCTAGAGTTAAAAGTTTTCAAGGTGATAGATGTTTCATGCTAGCCATTGATGATTATTCTAGAATGATGTGGGTTACTTTTCTAAAGGATAAATCGGAGGCATTTGAAAAGTTTAAAATATTTAAGACTAAAATGGAAACTGAGACATGATTGAAGATTAAATGTTTGAGGTCAGATCATGGTGGAGAATTCACATCCAAAGAGTTTAATAACTTTTGTGAGAAGCATGGTATAAGGAGACAATTTTCTACTCCCCAGACACCTCAACAAAATATAGTTGTGGAAAGGAAGAACATAACTATCTTGGATGCTGCTAGAACAATGATGATGAAAGCTAGTCTACCTCATATCTACTAGAGAGAAGCAGTGAGCACAACGGTTTATACATTCAAAAGAGTACATATCAAAGGAGAAACCGGTAAGACACCTTATGAATTATGGTTTGGCAATACACCTACAGTTATTTGGTAGTAAATGTTATATCAGAAGAGATGATATGATTGACAAATTTGATCCTAGATGTGATGAAGGCATATTTCCTAGTTATTCTAATGAAAGCAAGGCATATAGATGTTATAACAAGAGATTGCAGAGAATTGTGGAGAGTGCTAATGTCAAAGTGGATGAGATGAATAAAGGTCAAATCAGAGTTTATGAGAAGGAACCGGTGATGGAAATGATTATATCTCAACCAGTAGAACCTTTACCAGAACAGAGTGTTGAGCCATTTACTTTGGCAGTATCAGAAAATTCTATAGTAACTGAAGAACAGGGAAGAGGAACAGAGAGTCAGAGGACTCCTAGGTATGTGAGATTGAATCATTGAGAAGATCAGATCATTGAAGATAAGAACAATGGAGTGATGACAAGAAGAAGACTGGAAACTAATAAGGTATGCTTAATTTCACAAGTTGAACTGGTATCAGTAATTGAGGCATGTAAAGATGAATATTGGTTGAAAGCTATGGAAGAAGAATTAGATCAGATTGAGAAAAATAACACATGGACTTTGGTTCCCTGACCTAAAAATTAGAATGTTATTGGAACTAAATGGGTTCTTAGGAATAAATTGAATGAGGATGGTCAAGTTGTAAGGAATAAGGCTAGATTGGTTGTAAAGGATATTCTCATAAGGAAGGAATTGATTATGGAGAGAGTTTTGCACCTGTAGCTAGGATTGAAGCTGTAAGATTATTTCTTGCCTATGCTGCCCACAAGAACTACAAGGTTTATCAAATGGATGTTAAGTGTGCATTTTTGAATGGGGATCTTGATGAGGAAGTTTACATTGAGCAACCTGATGGTTTTTCACTATTAGATGATACAAACATGGTTAACAGGTTAAGGAAAGCTTTATATGGATTGAAACAAGCACCTAGAGCTTGGTATGCAAGGTTGGATAAATATCTTTTGAAGCTTGGTTTTACTAAAGGTAATGCTAACAATATTTTATATTATAAAATCACTAATGATGATATATTGATTATTGAAGTATTTATTGATGACATTATTTTTGGAGGTGAAGATAAGTTATGCATGGAATTTTCTAATAACATGAAGAAAGAATTTGAAATGTCTATGATTGGGGAAATGGAATTTTTCTTAGGTTTGCAGATTACTTAGACTGACAAAGGTATTTTCATCTATCAAACTAAGTATGCTAAGGAATTGTTGAAGAAATTTGGTATGGGAGATTCTAAACCGGTAAGTACTCCTATGGTTACAAGTGAGAAATTGACAAGGAAAGATGTTTCTGCACCAGTAAATCCTACAAGATACAAATCTATGATTGGAGGTCTCCTTTATTTGACTTAGACTAGGCCTGACATAATGAATGATGTTTGTATTGTATCAAGATTTTAGAGTGATCCTAGAGAAAATCATGAGAGTGCGGTGAAAAGGATTTTTAGATACTTGCAAGGTACATCAGAATATGGTTTGTGGTACCCTAAGGATGATGGCTTTACTTTACGGGCATATACATATGCTGATTGGGCTAGAGATGTTGATGACTAGAAAAGTACTTTTGGTGGAGCTTTCTTTCTTGGAAAGAAGTTGGTTTCATGGATCAACAAGAAATAATCATGTACTTCTTTATCTACCATTGAAGCTGAGTATGTTGTTGCTGATACTAACTATACATAGGTTTTATGAATGAAGCAAATGTTGAAGGATATAAAGGTGGATTGTAATGGACCGGTAGTTATTCACTATGATAACTCTGCTGCTATTGATATATCAAAAAATCCGGTATTTCATTCCAAGACAAAGCACATATCTATCAAATATAACTTTTTGAAGGAAAAGGTGGAAGCAAATGAAGTTAGATTGGTTTATGTGAACACTAAAGAGCATATTGCTGATATCTTCACTAAACTTTTACCTAAGGAATCATTTGAGTACTTCAGAGATAAATTGGGGGTTTCTTCCCCTCCGACAGAGAACTAATTGATGCGGTTTGGAATCAGTCCGATATGCATTATCAGAGATATTTTTCATTTCGGCACTGATGTGGGGATGCTACTGCTCAGGGGGAGTAGTAAGCCTTGTAATTCAGTAGTTTATGTTTTTGCTTTGATATTTCTGTCAGATTTATGGCATTGATGTTAAAGGGGGAGAGATATATATGTAATTCATAGATTTATAGAGGTATCATTCACAGGAGGAGTTTAGTCTTTGTTTCAGAACTTCATTACTACATCTGTATGTGGGAGATTGTTGGTTGTTTTCCATTGGGGGAGACTTGTTTGGCATTTCTTGGTACTTAGATTTTTTTTTCACATCTAGTGTTGCCATCAATGCCAAAGGGGGAGATTGTTGGCCTTTTGGAGGAATTGATTATGTGTTGCATTGATGTTTTGTCATTGATGTCAACACTAGCTGTTTGGATGCTTTATCGACACCCTTCTTGTCTCGGTAGGTTGAGTAGTTTCTGGTTGGTTTGGATCCGACATGATTTGGTAAGCTCTGGTATGATTTGGTTATGGAATTGGGTTATTCATGATACTCATATTCATATTAAGTCATTTGGTTTTGATCTGGTGATCAGATGTTATCCCGTTTGATTGGAAGCTTGACTTGTGGTTCTTGCGAGGGTTCACCAACAGAGATTTTGATGAATATTTTTGATGATATGTGTAGACACCTAAAATTGTCATGTCTAATTAAATAAATATCTTTATTTATTTAATTATTTTAGCCTAACTCTTCTATTAATTGAATAAATCTTTATTTATTTAATTAATTCATTTATCCTCTTCTAGCTTTATTTCTCATTTAAATAAATACATTTATTTATTTAAATTATCCTTTTCTTAAATTAAATAAATATTTTATTTATTTAATTGATCCCACTTCTTCTATTAATTAAATAAATCTTTATTTATTTAATTAATTCATTAGCCTTTTCTACCCATGACACATGTCATTCATCTCTTAATTCCTACACTACTTACCCTCTTATTATTTTCTTATTTCCTCTACCTACCCTCTAATCATAGCCGACCATTTATCTTTTACACCTCTCAATCTTATCCCTCCATTTCTTATAGTGTCTTCTATATAAGGAGATGCTTGCTTCATTATCAAACCTATGCATCCTGATCAGTTGACTCCCCGACTACACTTTCGAACTTGCATATGCAATCAAGCCTACTTGCAACCACATTTTCGTTCTTAGTTGAGCTCTTGTGCACATATAAAATCTGAGAGAAAATATATCAAGCAAGATCAATGGAGATAGGAAGAATGGAGATTCAAACCCTATTGGACATGTGATGGTATAATCTTTGTGATTTCATTTGATTTGCATTGTCTTAGGTAATCTTCATATGTTATGGTGGATTTTTGTTGTTGTTAGGCTAGGGTTTTGTGGTTGAATTCATTTAGTCTTTCAATATTGTTGTTTCCATTTTCACCATAAACATTTTGGCATGCCCTGTGGGACATAGATTTTTGTTAGATCTGTGTTTTCTGCAGGTTTTTCTAACCCTATATTGTTGTTTTGTAAAACAATTTGGAGAATAACCTTGTGCAACTAGGGTTTTGGACACAAAATCAAGATCTTGGAGAGATTTGATCATATCTCACAACGGCTTGGAAATTTTGCACCAAATTTTTTTTACAGGTTGAAAACAGTATCAAGAGCTCACAAAGAAAAATTCAGATCTATTGGAGCATATTTTAATTTTCTATGAGTTTTTTATGAATTTTCATAAAAAATTAATTTTGAGAGCAAATGAGCTAATTTTTCAGATTTTCTTACATTTTTGGAAATCTCTCATAATTATACATAGGATCTGTTCTTTGTGATTTTAAATGTGATGTAAAATCATTCCTCAAAAATTGAATCTTTGAAAATTAGGGTTTTGCATTATTTTATTCATATCTCACAAACTGCTTGGATTTGTTGTAGCAAGTTTTTTATGCAGGTTTGGAAGACCATTAGGATTCTTAAGTAAAAATTTCAGATTTTTTGGATCGATTGTGCATTTTATATGAATTTTTTAATGATTTTTCATAAAAAATTAATTTTTGGAGCAAATTAACAAATTTTTTGGATTTTCTTACATTTTTGGAAATCTTTTGAAATTTTACAGGTGGTCTTTTTTTATGATGAATTAGATCTTTGAATTGGTCAACAAAATGCATTGTTGAAGGCCCCTATTTCACATAGTCTTTTGGATCTAAAATTTACCTAACTTGTGTGCTTGCAGGAAGGGGTGATCATTTGAAACAATCCAAACTACTAACTGTAGACATCTAAAAATGGTCAACGCTTGTGGAGTCATATTTTAACATTTGCGCATTACCTTATTTTAGGGTTCTTGTGTCACATTAACATTTCTTCTATGTTGCGCACTTGGTCTTTATCATTTGCGAGCATCGAGTCCTTCTTCTGCATTCCTCATTTTTATCGCTTTCGAATTAGGTCTTGTCGATAGCAATCTTCAGTCATGATTTTGGTCAATCTTATCCTGTCGCATCATGGTGCATGTTCATTTATCATCATTTTGGACATCGTCAATCCTAATCGATGATAGAATTAGGGTTTTGTCCTCTTGTCAATCTTTCAATCATCTTTAGCTTGTTAATCATTTGCGATTATCAACTTGTCAATCTTGTCATTTTGTGATCGATTCGTCATCGATCCTTGTCCTTGTTAGCCTTGTCATTTTGTGATCGATTCGTCATCGATCCTTGTCCTTGTCAGCCTTGTCATTTTGTGATCGATTCATCATCGATCCTTGTCCTTTTCAATCATGTCAATTTGGATCAATTAGTCATTGTTCCTCATCAATTAGCGCCTATCAATTTGATCTCCTTGTCAATCTTGGTCAATTTGTCATTGATTTTTGTCAACCAATGTCAATCATTTATCAACATTGGTCCTTTGTCAATCAGAATCATGATTGAACCTACATTAATTTCTTGTTGTCTTGACCTAATTCCTTGTCCTCTTATTTCTAGGGTTTTATGATTTGTTCATTTAATCCTTTTCTTCTTCTTCATGGGTTAAATAAATCTATTTATTTAGTCCTAGGTCTCTTTCATGAATTAATTAATGGATGAAAACCTATTAATTAATTCACTTAATTTCTATTTCATCTTTTTCCTTAAATTCCTAATTTGCTAATTTCTCCTAATTCCTAATTTCTATTTCAATCTTGTCATAATTTGTCATAATTTGTCATACATCTTGCATAGCAACTTGTCATAATTTGTCATACACCTTGCATAGAAATTGTCATACATTTGTCATAATTTTGCCATTCTTGATTTGAATTTCCTTTCAAATCTCTTCATGCTAATCTTGTCCTCTCTCCAATTTGTCTATAAATTGGATGATTTTCTTCAATCAATAAATCAATCAATCACATTTTTGAGTAACCTTATGCTACGAATTTCATCTCTCAACAACCTGCTTTCCACTTGCATTTTGCACTTGTAGGTGAGATCCACATCAAATTTGAAGGTGAAAGAAGAACAATGGAGCCACATGAAGGAGATATCTATGTTGGTTTGCTTTGATTTCATTTGATTTGAATATCTTGTCTTTATGTCTTCATTGATTGGATTGGGATTGCTTTCATAGCAGCTTTAGGTTTTGTGGTTGTCCTAATTGTTATTGCTTTGATGATTTTCAATTTCCTGATCTACACTAACAAATCTTTGTTGCATGACCTTGGCAAGGGTTTTTGATCTTTATTGTGTGCCTTGTTCTCATAGACTACAAACACTTCAATTGGTGCACTAAAATTGAACCATTGTCCTTTGTGCCTTGGGCAATAGGCTCTTTTTGTTTAATCTTTAGAGAGCCTGTCTCCCCGTGTGGTCATTAGGACTACTAGTGAGGAGAGAATGGCCCAAGTGGTAGCGAGGAAAACCCACCTCTTCCGAACCACTATAAACAACTGTATTCATGGTGAAAACTATGGATAACGTGTGCTGATTAGTTCATACTGACACTATGTCTCCCCATAAACCCGTTTGATCAAATTTATTTGATCAGTTGTAGGGTGTAACCCCTACTGGCTGGGAGCCTTCTGTATTTACAGAGCTGAAAGTGCCACATGTATGGCCACACGAGTGGATGCCCTTACTAGCACCTTTTTGTTTTAGAAGCCAAAATCCTTCTAGTTGTTGGGGCAGGAGGTTGGACCTCTGGTAGCGGCCCACACACATACGGTTCTTAGTAGAGATACAAAGTTTGCCATAGGGAGTTTTCGTGGGGACTGATGCTTGGCTGCCCTAAGAAGTGAGTGCCGAGGGTGGAGCCAGTGGGGTCAAGCATCTAAGTATCTGCTCTGAATAGCATAGCCTCAGGGGAAACTCCATGTGGGATGAACAACTATTGTCCTGGCCAACCATAAGAATTGTGTTTGTCTTATTTTGAACAATCAAACATTCAAGACCAAACAACAAAACATTGTCTCTTTTGTGTCTTCAAGTGTATGCAAAACATTCTTACATCAAACAACACACTTTTCTTGGAGTCATTTTGAGTCTAAACACTTGCAAACATTGAGTCCTCATCAACATTGTGTCCTCTTGTCACGAAAAATCGTCAAACATTCAGATTTGGTCACAACAAACAACTTCACAAATTGGAAAAACTTAAAGTCCAACAAATAAGAGCAATCAATTTCAGAATTTTTGAGCTTCCTAAGCTATCTCTTCAGGTTTTCATCTAGCATTCAACCTATCTTTGGGTCTCACAAAGTTCATCATTGCTTTACACCTTGCATTACATTCACATTTGTCTAAACTTGAGTCAAAAGGTCACTTGCTTGTCCTCATCATACTTTGTCAACACACTACATACAACAACATTTTGCTAAGTGGTCCCTCATCAAGGTCTATCACCTTTGGGTCTCATTTGGTCTTACTTAGAGTCAAGGTCAACTTACCTCATCAAGAGAAACTATCCTCTCTTTGGAAGTCACACCTACTCTACTACATACATACTTAGTCTTACATTTTGGACATTGCAAGTAAACCTCAAATTCATTTACATTCCATCCAACTCTTGGTCTTCCATACTCTTTTCCATTTTCATCTAGTCTCACACATCTTGGTCAATACCTAGTTCATGGTTGAAACCTGTTCCCAAAAATCTAGGAGAGAAACTAAAGAGGCTCAAGAGTTCGCAAACATGAGTTCCTATGAGTATGACAATGTTATCTTTTTCAATTCTGATCATACTACATTACCTGACATGGATGCCTATAGAAACATTCCAAATGTTGAAAACATTGACACTACAAACAAAAATGATACACACAATAACAATATGGACAACATTTCAATACATTCAGTGGAAGTGGAAGACTCCATTATGGATCCCCGTTTCAATCGATTGGTTGAGGAAATAATGAGGAGGGATAGACAATATTTCTTACAAGTGATGGCACAAAGTGGAGCCAAGATCCCTCATGATTTTTACATGTCTCAAATAATGGAAAATCGACCTTTGCAACAACCTCACCTCAACGTGGATCATAGGAGGCCTAATAGTGGAGGCAATAGAGGATCATATATGGTGCCTGAATCACCATCATCTTTGTTTCAAAAACCAGAGGTCCCATACACACATGGTCAAGCATATGATACTCACCTTCGCAGACCATTATGGAAGTCTTATGTAGAAAAATATGCTCAATCACATACCAATGCTAAGGATGAACCACCAAAGCAATTGGATATTCAAAGGCATGCTCAAAATTTGGACACAAGGAAACCCTGTGTCAAATTTGGGGGCAACACATTAGAACAAACTCATGACATTCCTATAAAGTATGGTATACATGGACAAAGCAGATATGCCATTCCTCAACATGACTCTATACCAAGTGGTCCATATATGCAACATCATTATAGACCTCCTCCATATGAACATGTGTATGATCAATATCATCCGTATATGCAACATTCTCTTCCACACGGTGGTTCAGGCATGGGGTATGGTCCAAGAAGTTGATCTCCACCTAAGAACAATTTGGAACAGCAAATTAAGGACTTACAAAAGAAAATGGAGGAAATAAATACACCGAAGCCAACATACAGAATGAGAGACATATGTCCTTATCCATTTGACAAGAGTATTCCAATGCCTCCATTTCCTACACACTTTGTGACACCTAAGTTTGATAAGTATAGAGGAAAAGGGGATCCTAAGGCACACATAAGATAGTTTTTCATAGCTTGCATTGAGGTAGCAACAAAAGAGACATATTTGATGAGATTATTCCCACAAAGCTTAGGTGATCAAGCTATCGAATGGTTCTCCCATCTCCCACCTAGAATAAAGTCATGGGGTGACTTAGCAAAGGCATTTATCCAACATTTCTCATACAACATAGATACAGACATATCAGTCACTACTTTGTGTAACACCAAACAAAAGGATGGAGAATCTTTTTCATCATTTTTACAAAGATGGAGGAATATAGCCAGCAGATGCTCTTGTGAAATTCCACAAAAACAAATGGTAGAAATGTTCACCCAAAATGTTAACAAAGACATTGGTTATGACTTAAGAAAAGCTTGTTTGTCCACCTTCAAGGACGTCATTGAAAAAGGCTTAGCAACAGAGAAGGTCCTAATTGAACAAGGAGTCATTAAGATATTCAAGGAAAACAAAGATGACTTTAAAGGAAAAGATAAGCCAAGATTTTGGAACAAGATCAAGAACACAGTCAATGATGGTGTTGTTGATGCCAATACAATACGACCAAAAATCATTTTTTCTGGATCAAGCTCTACAAACAATCAAGTGAATACTCAAAAAACTTCAAAGTCACGAAGGAAGTACACTCCATTGGGAGAACCACTTGAGTTAGTTTTCAAGAAGCTAGTGGCAAACAAGATATTCACAATTCCATATTTTCCTCCATATGAGCTAAAGGTCAAACCGAATTGGTGGAATGATGATGAATATTGTGAATTTCATAAGAGAAAAGGGCATAAAACAGGAAATTGTCATCGACTGAAGAACATCATACAAGATCTCATTGATAGAGGTGACATTGAGATCGAAGGACACTCATCCAATCAAGAACATGAGATGTTTAAGGAACCATTCCCAAAACATGACAAGGGAAAATCTAAAGCCACATATGACCAAACCAACTATACCAGAGCATCTTATAACTATGATTCAAATGTTAATCACATTTCGATGGACAATTATGTCTCTACCATTATCATCAAGGACAAAACACCTGAGAGTTCTACCCAAAGACCCAAGATTGTCCTAAAAGGTGTTGGATCTTCTTCCGAACCTACCTCTGAATGTAATGTTACAACTCGTCGAGGTAAATTCACTTTGCAAGGTGCTCCAGCTAAAAACATCGCTTCCTCATCAACTAAGCCTAAGTATGACCTTGCAGAACAGTTAGGGAAGACACCCGCACTCATCTCCATTCTTGAGCTCTTATGCATATCCCTTGCACATAAAGCCATTCTTGACAAAACTTTAAGAGACACTTCCATCCCTACTGATCTGAACGTGGACCAGTTTCAAGCCATGGTGGGATACCTTTCCATTCCACACTCCCTTACATTTACAGAAGCCGACGACGCCTTCGTAAGTCAGCCACATAACGCACCTTTACACATTGAAGCCTTCATACACAAACATCGAATAAAACGAGTCCTGATAGATGGAGGAGTAGGTTTGAACATTTGTACATTGAGCACTATTAAACATTTGGGATATTCTAACAAAGCTATAAATTCTACAAACAAAATTACCATCAAAGCATATGATGATGAAGAGCGTTCATCCAAAGGAACAGTTACTTTACCTCTCAGAGTTGGGCCAGTTACAAAAGATGTGGTTTGTCAAGTCCTTGATCTAGATCTCACATACAACATATTGCTAGGACATCCATGGATTCATGAGATGAGCGCAGTCCCATCTACATATCATCGATGTATCAAGTTTCCTCATAATAGAGTTGAAGTGACTGTCAAAGCTGACCCAAATCCATTCATATATTGCAACAATCTGTGACCTAGAACAGAAATAACAATCCTAGTCAATCGAGAGGCTATTCCTTCATTAGCATATGTGGATCCAGAATCCTTGAAATCTTCTACATCCAAACAAACAGAGCTCAAAGAAATGTTCAAGTTTAAAGATATGGGATGTGGTGAGTATATCTTTCATGTTGATCAACTCCCACTATCTCCTAAGACATTCAATCGATAGGAACAATCTACAAACAATTTGCAATGCCAAGGAATTGGGTGTGAACCACCTAGTGTTGTGGCTACTAGGTCTAAATGCAAATCTCCTCTAGTGGTGCAAGCATCTCTTGATATCAATAGTTCTAAGAGTGGTTTCAGTGAAGAATCTATTGAGCATATCGCCAACCCTCTTGAGAGCTCACATAGCTCTACCATTTCATCCACTCATTCCATTTCCACTTCTCTCCCAGACTTGGATCAACAAGAATTACAAAAGCCCTTACTAATTGGGGATCAAAAAAATAAAAAATACCAAAAAAAAAAATTAAAAAAAAAAAATACAAAAAAAATCATAAAATAAAAAAATCGTTACTTGGTGAAAACCTAGCGAACAGGCGCCTTGTGACACAAAAAAAAAATTGAAAAAAAAAAAAATTGAAAAAAATTGAAAAACAGAAAAACATTTTCGTCCAACGATGAAAACCACTTTGGTGGCTCCCTGGGCAAGTACCATGGTGAAAACTAGGTCACTGGTGCCATGTGTAGAGACATTGCTCCTCCCTCCTTTAGGATTCCATTTCATCCTTTCACTTTGCACACACTCACATCCTATCCATTCATAATAAACTTATCCACTCCCATCATGGCTTGTTATTGATCTACCCAAGATTGGTTAGCCATTCATAATAAACCTCCCTTTCCCCCTCTTTCCATCCATAATAAATCAGCTCCTATTTGTGGCTAAGGAAATCCTACATCTAGTGATGGGTGTGGAACTGAGAGCATCACACGTTTTGAGGGGCACAATTTCTTCTACTTTTCTTCAATCTATCCGCGCACAATCCGCAATAAAGCAACATTTGCATCATAGATTCGCAATAAAGTTTCATCTTCTCCGCAATAAAGTATCAGTTTCATGGATTCAGTTAGTTTCAAATGAGACACAACAACAATAATGGACTTTCAACAAATCAAATATTTCAATAGACTCTGACAACATTATGGTTCAGTGCTATCTATCCTTTTTGTGAAAGTAAACATTGTGACCACAATCAAATAAGACTTATACACGTGACAAGAGACACTAAAACTTGAGGACTACAGTGGATGTTGGTGTTGAGTCTTGGTTTTCTTTTGATTTTATCTTTCTGGTGACATGTCTTTTAGCTTTTCTGAGATGTCTTTGACTAGAGATTCTATCTCCAGGATGTCTTTGACTAGAGATTCTATCTCCAGGATGTCTTTGACTAGAAAGGCGAGGATGGGGTATCGTCACCTATTTTCTTTTGCTATCTGTGGATTGTTTCCTAGTAATGCTATGACTTGTCCAAGGATATGAGGACACTGAGAGTATAGTGTGAACTGGGGCATTCCTTGTTTGAGACTGTCTTATCTCCATGCAAATAGGTACAATGACTTTCTGGGTCGAACATATGCCTCGATTGTCATAACTTACTTGCCATAATAAAGCTTAATGATGATAATGCACAAGAAGCTCTTTCACTTCCATATCTTCTATCTTCCATCCCCATTTCTTGATTGACTTCCATCATCCTTCTTGAGTCCGTGTAGCTTGCTATCACATGACTGAGTATAATGACACACCAAAAATATTTGCATTTCATGTTGTTGCACCTGCATTACCATATATAAGCATTTCATACATACATATAGATATCACAATTGCATCACATCCTGCACACAACACATGTTAGCACATCTTACATTCTCATCATGTAAATAGTCATTTGCATTCTCCTATTCATTTGAATTTCATACATTCACATATGCATAACATATTAAAAACATAAAAGAACAAAAAAAATATTGCATTTCATCATGTACATATTTGCATCCATATCATAACCATCACATAGAAACATACATTATGAAACATCTTATCACATAGAAACATGCATCATGAAACATCTCATCACATAGGTATGCATGCATATAGCTACCATAAAGATGAATCATCTCATATATATAATCATAAGCGTCATGATACAATGATGTCAAAATCATATGGCTACAATCACCCGCAGGTGTCTACATCATCATACAAAATGGTACAAAACTGATACATAAGAACCTACTAATCACTCCTGTCAGTACTGCTGGTAGTGCTAATTCTGTCCATGTCATGGTATCCCACGCCACATGTCCCACCTCATCTCCAGTCCCGGATCCTGGAACACTCATCTTAGTGCATCCCTGTCTCCGTCTCGATCGTAGAGTATTAACTCCCCATCGATTGGTATCCTCAGAATCCTATAAACATCCTCTAAGGTGTTTGTCATCTCACCCATTGGCAAGTGGAAACTACAAGTCTCCGAGTGCCATCTCTCAGCTAGCGTAGTCAGCAATCCCATGTTCGCCCAAAACTCAGGCACATATAAAATATGTCACAGGCCCATAGCCTGAACCACTACTCTATCCTCAACTGTCAGCTCTGCTCACAAACTCTGAGTAGATGAGAATCTCTCTCATGACTCTAGCATAGGTAGATACTCCTGCAGTCAAGCAAATCAACCGTGTCAGTTAAAGTGGCATTCACTGTTCATCACAAAATTCTTCTTATTATCCTAGTGCTTATATTTATCATATGGCACTCTATCCTAGTGACACTCACTATTCATCACAAAGTGTTGTTGTTTATCCTAGTGGTACTCACTGTTCATCACAAAGTGTTGCTCATATTTTTCACTCACTGTTCATCACAAAGTGCTGCTCATATTAGTACTCCCTGTTTATCACAAAGTACTATGTCTTGGTACTCACTGTTCATCACAAAGTGCCTCGTCCTAGCCCTAGTTTTCCCTAGAGGACCTGCTTGAGTGTATCCTCTCAACAACTTATCCAATCAACATCGTATGTTTATCATAGAACTGCTGATTCGACCTTGAAGACATAAACGCACTTACATATTGCATAGACGCGCCTGACACAAACACAGATGAGCCTAAGCATTTTTTGACCTTGTTTGACATATTCTAAAAGTGCATTTATTGCACTACCTAAGACGCATTAATGACAACATTTATTACAACAAAGTACAAGGAGGTTTTGTGGTACTTATTGGCTCTCCTGCATCTGTTGGCCTTTGAAATCGGTGAATGCGATCGAATCTATGCACCAATGCCATCGCTGCTGACTGTTGCTGCTCTATTCTCTCTCCACACTTTGATCTCTTGGATGTGTGGATGACAATGAGGATGTTTTTCCCTTGTGGTCTATCTTATAGACTTTCCTAGTCCTAGCCCTAGCCCTAGCCCTAGCCCTCGTTTCTTGAGTCAGTCTTCATTATCCTGTGACTCTGTCACTTTATCCGGTCAATCCTTTCTAGCCATTCTTTCTTATCGAGAGATTGTCTACAATCTTTCTAGATATTTTCATCCAATCTCTCGAGGGGGCATATCATTCCCATCTTGGGACAACTTTGTATCAGTTCATCTTATCTTCTTTGAAACAACGCGACAAGCTACATTGTCTCAAAGAGGGGCAAAATGTAGACACCTAAAATTGTCATGTCTAATTAAATAAATATCTTTATTTATTTAATTATTTTAGCCTAACTCTTCCATTAATTGAATAAATCTTTATTTATTTAATTAATTCATTTATCCTCTTCTAGCTTTATTTCTCATTTAAATAAATACATTTATTTATTTAAATTATCCTTTTCCTAAATTAAATAAATATTTTATTTATTTAATTGATCCCACTTCTATCAATTAAATAAATCTTTATTTATTTAATTAATTCATTAGCCTTTTCTACCTATGACACATGTCATTCATCTCTTAATTCATACACTACTTACCCTCTTATTATTTTCTTATTTCCTCTACCTACCCTCTAATCATAGCTGTCCATTTATCTTTTACACCTCTCAATCTTATCCCTCCATTTCTTATAGTGTCTTCTATATAAGGAGATTCTTCCTTCATTATCAAACCTATGCATCCTGATCAGTTGACTCCCCGACTACGCTTTCGAACTTGCATATGCAATCAAGCCTACTTGCAACCACATTTTCGTTCTTAGTTGAGCTCTTGTGCACATTTAAAATCTAAGAGCAAATATATCAAGCAAGATCAATGGAGATTCAAACCCTATTGGACATGTGATGGTATAATCTTTGTGATTTCATTTGATTTGCATTGTCTTAGGTAATCTTCATATGTTATGGTGGATCTTTGTTGTTGTTAGGCTAGGGTTTTGTGGTTGAATTCATTTAGTCTTTCAATATTGTTGTTTCCATTTTCACCATAAACAATATGCATAAGTGGTGTTGGTACAACTTCTACTGGAGTTTCAGGATGCTGTTAGTGATCATATTCAAGAATTGGCATATGGAGATCATTGCTTTAGCATGTGGACCTATATTGGGTCCCGGTTGGTCTAGGTTATGGACCAGTTTAATGTAACGTGTGGATTGGGCTTCTCAATGTGTTTTCGGGATGTCTTATGTGTTGGATATTATTTGTTTGGTCTAAGGCTGACATGTTTTGTAATTATGTATTTGGTTTATTGTTTGGTGGCCGACCTGATTGTTTATGATCGAGGGTTTGTATATATAGATGTAAGATCTCATTGTAGATCATCATGGGAATGGGACATGGATACGTAATATGCGAATAATGTAATATCATTCAGGAAGAGGATTTGGTCGATCATTGGAGATTGAATTGGGTTTATGTAAGAGGATTTAGTTCTCTGGTATTGAGCTTAACTAGAACTATACTCAGGCATAAGAGATGCTATATTTGCAATTCAACCTCTTCTCCAGATTGTAGTATGGATTTCTATGTAGTCAGTGAGTCTCCTTTTATGATGAGTAGTGTGCTCTAGGATGTTGGCCTTCCTGCAAGTGCAGGCCCCTCAATTATAATTCACATAATCACTGCAAAAGTATTATCGGATTATGGGTAGGCTTCCCACCGTGGTTTTTCCCTTTACTGGGTTTTCCATGTATAAATCTTGGTGTCATGTGGATGGTATTTATTCTGTGATTATTGTTTATGCTTAATTGGTTTAACTACTATTCTGGTATTTGGTTTAAGCATTCTGATATTAATGTTTCAGGTTTCGGTATTAAAGTTTTAATTGCTTAAGCTTCCGGTAATCTATGACAACTGATTCACCCCCCCTCTTAGTTGTCTTCCAATTATTTGAACTGTCTAACAATTACATTCAAGAAGCAAAGCAATCATCATCAACAAGTTGCAGATCTATAAGGTATACATTTCCATTATTTACATTCAAGCATTTGCAATTACTTTCTTTCAAGGTTGATTCCTCAACTAGGGTTTGATTGAGGCAAACCCTATCCACAACCCCCCTTTCCTCTCTTTTCTATGTGTAGGTTGTAGGTACACAACTATAATTGCAAGTTTGGGCTTCATTTGCAGAGATGAAAGAACCCTTTTTGTTTCGTGGATTTTGTGGATGACCATGTGCATTCCCACCATGGTCCCGATGACTTTTCTTCAAATTTGCAGGGCAGATCCATATGTCTAATTAGCTCAAATCCGAAGTTACAACGCGATCCCAAACTGTGAGCTCCTCATTTCACTCATTTCCCCTCTCTTTTCTGCATGGTCAACAAGTCAACTTTTAGAGGGAAAATCACACTTCAACCCTTGCAATCCACTTGGAATTCACATCCTTGTTTCCCTTGGATTTGGATCTAGTGGATTCAAGCCCCTCTTTTGAATGTAAAATTCCTCCAAGTGAAAATCATCCTAGTGACTTTATTTCTCTCTCCTAGGCGAGGAGTCACTAGGGTCCAATTTTCTAGTTTACACAAACATAAGCCATTTGGCTTTTCAGTACAATATTTTTTGATCATACATTAGAATTATAAGACCTACATTCCTTAAACATAGGGATCAAATTAAGGAGATTATCACTTCTCCTTTTATAAACAAAATATAATAATACAACATTTTAGATCACAACTATTGTTCCTCGTCGATATGATGGAAACATCAATACTAAAGTACTCCTTCCTTCCACTTTTCCTTTTAAGTCTTTCTAGATCTCTGTTGAGCCCGTGGCTTCAACTGAAGCTTTAATGTTTTTGCCAAGAGAATACACATAGTACAATAGCTGCTATCTCATCTAATTAATCTTGAAATTGGTAGGTAGTAAGGTGATGTTCTATCTGGCTTCCCTAGATGGTCCTGTCGTGCACATATAATGACATCTTCCAAATCCTAGGCAACCTTGTTAGTATCAGAAAAAATATATTTATATATATTCTAGATATCTAGAAAAAGTGCATTTCCTGCTACAAGAAGTGGCATAATTGAATACAGACTAGCATGAGTTTAGATCCTTAAACTATATGATGGGACAATATTTAAACTAATCTCTCCTTGTAAGCCATTCTATAAAGAGATTGAATAAAGAGAGCTGACAAACATTCTAGCCCAAAACATAATTCACCAGAGCTATCAACATGTATAAATTTGGATATTTCTATATTTATATATATATATATACAGACTTTAATAAGACAATAATCAACCATCCACACCTCTATCAACAGAATCCCGAAAGCTAGTTAAGGCTGTGTAAATAAAGTTTCATAGATTTCCCACTCTATAAAAGTTTATATATAGCCCAAACCATAACATCATTATCAACCCAGTTTGATAAAAAGAGAAGCTAACAACCAAAAGGGGGAGCGATGTGCTATCCTTGCCTACAAAACTACTGTAATTTAGAATTAAACCTAAATATCAGGGTTCCAAGTCCTAGTGGGCCCTAGCTCCTTGCATGGCTTCTTTCTTGGCTGTCCCAGAAGAGGATTCTGCTTCACCCTTAATGTCCCTCATTTTCCTCTTGGATGCTTCACCAGTCCCCTTCTTTCTTTCTTGCAAATGGGATGATTTTACGATGACATGCAGTAAAACCTAAAAATTACCCAATTCTACTTCAGGGAATTCCAGAGGGGGATCAACACCTTTTACATTCATATACTCCACCGACCAATTAATGGCCTTCACCAACTTCAAATGGATCCATTTTTGAAGAAAGTTAATATTTTATTCTATTATGGTCTTCTTGTCCATGAATTTCTTCCTATCTTTAATCACCAGAACAAGTCGACGCACAATACCCTCCCTACGGTTAACAACAACCTTCTCCCCTTCCACCTCACAATCCTCTGGGAAGAGAATTTTGAGAAATTCATTGACATTTTGAATTGCAATCTCTAGACCTCTCAAGAGTTCTTTTCAGAAAATAACTCTACAAAGTTGGATGACATTTGACTTAGGAATTTTCATCACTAGTAGGATAGCAACAAAGGTCGCAGGGATATCTGGGTTAACCTTAAACCTAAAGTCATAGTTAATCTCCTCCTTCCCCATGATTTCTTTCATTGCCCTAACAGACAGGTCATCTAGGTCATTTAAAATCCTATGCGATCTCTCAGGGTTGACCTTTCCTTTGAAAGCCATCATCCTATTCTTCTCATATGGCAACAATACTACATGCGACTCCATTATCAACCTAGCTCTGAAATTGCGAGAGACTATAAAGTGAAAAAGCTTGCCTGCTAAGCCTTTAAAAAGAACCCATCTTCCTAAAATAATAGCTATTAATTCACACATTTAGTGAGTGCTTCAACATGTGTGGAGGGGATTGGAGTCAGGATTAAGCCTACAACCATGAGAAATAATCATGGGCAATCAGATCCTCTCTTAAATCTAAAAATTGGATACATGATTGAGGTACCACGTAAGCTTAAGGTCATAGTTATAAATCCTTAAGGATTTTCCTGAAAAGAGTAGGACAAGCCTTATTGATATCTCTGAAATTTGTACATATTCTGATACTATGATCTAGTTTACTCACATGTACCAAGTTAGAAATCCATTTAGGGTAATCAATCAATCTAATGAATCCAACTTCCAATAATTTCTCTAGCTCTACCTTGACTAATAATGCTACCTGCAGATGCATCTTTCTCAATTTCTGTTTTACAGGTTTAACTCCTAGAGTAACTGTCAAATGATGCATTACTAGATCAGGGTCTAATCTAAGCATATCCGCATATGACCATGCAAAGTTGATTTGTCATTCTATAAAAAAACTTATGAACTTTGGTCTTTCTTTTTCTGTCAAATAGTGTGCTAAGAAGATGTTGTGTGGAACTTCCTCTGTGCCAATATTTGTCTTAATAGTTTCCTCTACCAAAATTGATGATTTCTCTTCATATGATGTTGTAGGGAGAGTTTCAAACCTTCCATCCTTAGGCACCTCAAAGAGGTTTTCACATTCAGATATGTCCTTTATTTTTACTTTTTTAGGGTCACACATCGCCACAATGTGGTTTTCACCATAAGACCCATGATTTGTTTTTATTTTTATACTTTTGCGACTATAAGGTTTGGAGTTCTCTCTAAGATATGCTACACTATTGAGTTCTATAATGTATCTTGCTTTATGGTCCCCAAGAGGATGATCATTTCTTATGCCAAGGTAGTCAATGAAGTCCTCATCATTTTGGAAGGTGTCTAATTGTCAAGGCCCTTGTTGGTTCTAATCAATGAGTTATGGATGAATGAGGGGAAGGCCATCAGTGTTTTCAAAGTCAATGAGAGTAAGAGTAAAGAAAAAAGAGTCTTTGGATATTTCAATGCAATCATCAAGGTCATCGCTAGAACTCTCCTGATCAACTTTGATTGTAAACGAATCCAAATCGACATCACTAGAGGGACACTCAACAACGAGAGTCTTCACCCTTTGTAGTTTTGACCTAGAACCTTGAGATGTTGAGGGTTCAGGATCCCAAAATGTTTTTATCCATGGTTCTCCACTATCTTTATTTTCTTGAGATGTAGGCTCTGATAAAGTTACTTGACCAACTCTGAATTTTCTGTTAAACTCTTCTTCTTCTGTGGGTTCACCTAGTTCTTTGAATGTTTCAGTGAGGTCATAATCACTGGATGACTTATCTAAACCCCATTCCCATTTGTTAAAGTTTGTAGAATAGTTTTTGTCTCATTGTTGGTCATTAGAATCTATGATTTTCAATTCTTCTTTAGAATTGCGAGTACCTGATCTAAAGGGTATAAAGCCAAGTCCTTAGGAGCACTCATTCTTGAAAGTCAACTCTAGTTGTAATGGTTCAACAATTCCTTTCTTTTGTAACCCAAGAGGGCCTTTACCACCATATCCAAAATTTCATAAGAACTTAAAGCATTTTCCATACTTTTCACATGGTATTTTGATGTGATCGTGTGCAGATTCCTCTTCAGGTTATTTATAAAGCATTTTGTGAAGATCTTCTTCTTCCATCTCACCCCATTTTTGGAATATGGTGGAATCCCATTTTATAGTAATAAAGGATACTTTTTTAGAAGGATGTGGTCATCCATCGTCTTTAGGAGAATCCATTATTTGTCTTAAATACATGGTTTGATTCAAAGTATACTCTCACATGCCATTGTCCTTGTAATTTCCTTTGAGCTCACCTTGTTTTGATGTAGAAGGTTTTAATGATTCTGGATCCACATATGCTGATGATGGAGTTGCTTCTCTATTTTGGATAATGGAAACCATGTGTAGGTGCATCCTTTGAGGATAGGTGATTGATTCAAGATAGGTGGGATTAGATCTCATATAGATTGTGTTGGAAATAGGAAACCCTTATTGCTCAGATTTTTGAATTGTATTTTGGCGGGAATTCATGGATATAAAAATGAGAGCTCCAGATGAAAAAGGTTGTTGGTGCTATGAAGATTGAGGAGAAAAGAGAAGTGAGAGGGAGCAAGGAGAAGACTTGAGAAGGAGTTCTGAGAAATTTGCAGTGTGAGTGAGCTAGCAAACCAGTGAGAGGAGTCTACTAGTAATACCATAGTCTTGTAGTTGAGCCCAACCGGTAAGGTGGCAAAGCAGGTAGCATCCTTGTGTGACACAGTGTGTTGAGATATTGTGTGTGAGAGGGAGAGAAAGATAATAGAGGTTGGGAAAAAGAGACAAAAATTCCACAATCGACAGTGTGAGGAGAAAAGACTTTCAACTGTCAAAGTGTTATTTGATCAAAGAGTTGCTGAATTCATTTGTAGCAAGAAGCCTTAATTGTATTCAAATAGTATTTCAATATAGATCGCCAAGTTGAAGCTTGGTGCAGGATTTGGTGCTCCTTGGGTTGGTGCCCAAAATCTTTGTAAGTCTATGTTTTACCTGTGAGGCTGGATTGGAGCAATAGTCTCCAACAACTTTTCTCATCGAGGTTTTTCTCATATTGGGTTTTCCTCGCAAATCTGATGTTTTGAGTTACTTGTGTGTGAATGGTCTCTTTGGCTTTCTTTTTGTATTACTGGTGTGACTGGTTAAGTGGTTAAGTAAAAAACTGATATTCTCAAGTTAGATCAGAAGAGGAAAAACTTAGAAACCACTGATTCACCCCCCTCTCAGTGGTATTCTATGTTCAAAATGGTCCTCGACCTTTTTCCCGAAATTTCGAGAGATGAAATTGACCGTTATTTTTTGCTTAGATCCAAAAAATCAGTGTACTTTATCAATTTTAAAACTCTCTAAGGTCAACACAAGTTCAAAATTCATCAAATTCACATCTTAAAATTAATTTTCATAAAAAGATCCTAATTTTAGATCTGCTTTTCCAGCAAATTTAGATTTTACTTAAGAGACTTTTAATGGCAATTAATAAATTGGATTTACTTGCTCTTTCACATGTGATTACATTAATTTTTGCATATATTTATCTGTGTCGGATAAGAGTTTCTTCCATTTCCTATTGCTTCTATTTCTTCATGGCACTTGGTCATATTGTGTTGTTAGGATTTCCAAATTATTTCCTTTTCAGTTAGATCTCAAAGCTTTCATGTATTGTTTATGTTGCATTATGGTAATGTTGTTAACAAATTGCATTTCCTATGTGAATCATCTTAAAGCTTTTGTATATCCTAAACCTAGAGATCCTAATATTTATATGTCTCCCAGGGTATCTTGTATGAAAGAAATGAGATTTAATGCTTTACTTAATGATCTTTCTGTAAGAGAGAAAGCATTGGAAAGTAATATGAATCCGTCTTCTTCTTCTACACATACCCTCGAGCAAGGGGGCCAATATGAAAAACATTAACATTCTTACATCTTTAGATCCTCCTTATTCTCCTAAGACCTATCTTCAACATCAAAGTCTATGTAGGGAGGATGATGTCATGCATTTTATTCATGACCTTTCTCCTCGAATAGAAATCACTAAAAATGAGCTGTTAGATGATGAAGATGTTCTTACCCAATCTTCCAAAAAGGATAATCTTGATGAAGGCAAAGAGATTCTCATTCGACATGATACTCCTTCATCTACAAATCCTTTTCTGCCTTCTTATACATAAAATTTCAAAGAAATTCATGATCTTGTTCCTCCATCTAGTCAATTGCAAAATTCTTATAGTCATGGCTTTCATATAATTACAAAACAAGGTTTTAAAGAACAAGGAATTGGGAAATTTGAGCATGGAATTCGTGTCCCTATAAACCCTCCTACACAAACTACTACAAGAGGCCTAGGAAGTGGTACCCCTCTTTTTATGGATGAATTCCCAAGACTTCAAAACTTTCAAGATTACCTTAAAAAACAAAAAAATCAAGAGAGCCTGCAAGAATGCTTCTTCTTCAAAGAGTCCTTTTTGCTCATTTCATCAAACTCATGACCATAATGTTGATGATTGCCCTGATTTTCAAAAATCTATTCAAGATGGCATAGATAGTGGCAAAATTAGAATTATGGATAATGAAACTCCTTCTTCTACCAAACCTTATTCTTCATGGGAAGATGATATTTACCATCCTGACAGGTTAGCCACAAGAATCTATTGGAGATTGAAATATGACAAGAACATTTCCTTTCCTCATCAAAATAAAAACTTAAATCTTAAGCAAGTGAAAGGTATTTAATATTGCATTTTTCATGACTTATATTCACATTCTATTGGAAAATGTTATGCATTTAAATTTTTTATTCAATTACAATATGATCTTGCACACATTTGTCTCATAGAGGATCTAGCTATATTTCTTGGTAAAAACATCGTGCCTTAGCACTTCCTTTCCCTTCATGTTGCTCTTCATCCTATGGCATAATTAGCCTATTTCATGGGGGCTTATGTTTAATCTCTCTCTAGTAGATTGTGTAAGCTCTTCTCATTGTCCCTTAGCTTGGGGGGAAATGATCCTTCTCTCTCTCTCCTTCTCGAGGGATCCACTTTGCCCTATTAAGTGGATGGTGTGAGTTATATTACTTGATGTCATTCCTTGTATAAAATTTTGGTTATTGGCTTACATATTCTCTCTTATATTAATCCTTGACTACGACCTCTTTTACACTTGGTAATGTACATCTATGATAAATCCAACCATCCCTCTGGGGGCTAAACGTGAGCCATCCCCCATCAAGAATCCCTTTCACCTAGAAATAGGAGGAATGATTGCATTCTTGTTATTTCTTTTTCTTATTCTAGAAGAATTTATATTTGTCTAAGACAACTCCTCTTGGGGGTAGATGTATTTTTGAACAAAGATATCTTCTCCTCCAAGGACCACCTTTACATTTACATCAAGATATCTCTTTGCTGATGGTATGAACAAAGATCCGATCAACTACTAAGAGGGGGGGGGGTGGGTGGGGGTGAATCAGTAGATAGAAAAACTGATAAAACTTCACCTTTCTCAAAATCAATCTCACAAGTAAACTTAGAACTATCAATGCAATATCATTGTCAAGATTAAAATTGTCAAGCTAAACAGGTTGACTATTACAATAGATAACAGTAAACAACTTGAAACTCATAACCATTCAAATTCTTTTACTGATATAAGTAAAATTTCATTTCATATTTCTGCCAGTTATCATGACTTATCAAAGTGGATTAAGTAGTTAATCAAATCAACCATAATAAAATATAACCACAAAAATATTCTCCACTTGACACAATATTTTTGACGTGGAAACCCAAATGGGAAAAACCACGGTGAGATGGAACACAAGAATTCTGACCTCTTTTGAAGTTCGCCCTGTTAGGAGCCAATCTTGTTAAAGCTTTACAAAAAGTCTTGTTAAGAACAGATCTTGTTAGGGACCACCCAGTTAAGGGATTGACTGTAATGCCTTGTTAAAAGCAATACCCTATGAGAAGTAACCTTGGTAAAGGATTTAGAATCCAAGCTAATGGATCACCTTGTTAGAGGATTTGAATAACACTAAGCTTGTTAGAGCTTACCCGTTAGGGGATTTAACTGTTGTAATTATTAGAAAGCAACATGAGTTTGCTGATCTGTTTGAATAACGCTTCACTTGCTTGTTCAGATCCTTTTCATGCTCCTATCTGCCTTTACTCAAACTGTAGATACTTCATCTGGTTTGACAACCACACACTCAATTCAACTTTTCCAACACACTCAAACTAAAACAACTCATCGAGCTTATAAACAAATCAATTAGGTTGGTAACACAACAAAAACCTAATTCTCTCATAAACATTACAAACAAGTTGGTTCAGGTATGATCGTTGGATTACATAACAATCTCTACACATCATTCAAGAAAGCCTCGACCGCTCCTTGATCATCGCTTCATCGAACTCAATAACTCATCATGTGCTTTGCATTACATGCAATATACTTGCTCATTCCCAAGACAAAAAACTGTTAGATAAACATGCCAAAATCACTTTGAAACTCTCTTCATACAATATGCATATGTGTCATAATCATTACCACTCATCAGAAGATCATAAACCAATATAGCCAATTCACCAAACTTAATCAGTTAGGGTTTATCAAAACAACATGTAGGGTTTACCGATTCAACTCTCCAATACTTAGCAATACCGGTTCACTCTACAAATTTACCTACTGGTTATAGTTCCTTCAATTAGCTCTTCCTACTGGTTACAAAAAATCATTACAATAATAACATTACCAGTTAATTGACATGAATGACAACATAACATATCATTAATGCAATCTTCATGCAAATGCCAACATTTTCAACTATCTTATCTTGGCTTGAAGAGTATTCCCTCTCTTGCTTGGATTTATGACATTGTTGCATGGCGGATATCTTCTTTGTGACAAAGGTAGGTATCCTTGTTCTACTTTCCTTAAGATATCAACATTAGACTATATTGACATCTTAACGGGGGGGGGGGGGGGGGGGCACCTACACTACTCCTTTGTACTATACTTCTCTCATGCATTGAATATTGGGACATTCTTGGAACCAGAGGGAAACCTCTTAGAGAAAGATGCCATCACTTTTTGTACAATGGGTCATTCTCAGAACCAGAGCACAGTCTATTAGAAAGAGATGTCTTCAATTCTTCTTGTCTTGTATAGTCAGACATTCTTGGAACCAAAGGGAAACCTCTTAGAGCAATATGTCGTCACTTTTCTCTTGTACAGTGGGTCATTCTCGAAACCAAAGCACTATCTCTTAGAGAGAGATGATGCCACTTTTCTCTTATGCAGGGTGATTATTCTCAGAACCAAAGCATGGTCTCTTAGAGTGAGATATCACACCTTTCTTGACACTTGCATTATACAGGTTGTAGCGTACTCAGGCATAAACTCCTATGAGGCACTTCGAACCTCACTTTCACACATGTGCATGAGGTTGAGTGGAAATAAGGGAATTCTCACTCTCTCTCTCTCTTTACATGGATCACCTAGGAAAGCTCTAGGGGTGAGATTTTCCATGCCCTCACCTATTTTTAGGGGCGAGACGTTCATGGTTTCTTTCTTCTTTTCCTTTTCTTCTCATGGATCACCAAATTGTGTATTCATGTTCTCTCTCTTTTTCCTCTCATGAACTCATAGTTTTACTATTGATAGTTCATGGGTGATGTCAACCTTTCTCTTTTATGTGGTCGCTTGTGTTTATGTGATGGCACTGGTCTTTGTGTCATGATTAGTTGTTGAGACATCCAAGCTCAAGATCTCTTTGGCTAGTTAGTTTGTTGTCTTGTGTCTTGTTCTTGTTATGTGTCTTTTTGCACTTTGTCTTTGTTTTGTGTGCCTTGTGCCTTTTTGTATTGTGTGCTCTTGTATATGTCAACATGAGTTAAGATCCTAAGATTGGGGCCTTTTTTCTCCTCAATATTAGTGATGTCTTATACTCCTTGTGGTTTTTCTCTGCATTCTCTCATCTTCATCTCTCTTTTCTTCTACTTTACTGGTAGTAGTGGCGTAAGTCATACTCCTGCTAAAGTGGGGGCTAAATGTAGTGTCATAAAATTGTGACCCCTACAATTTTAACCACTATTAGGGTCCTTACCTTGGTGACAACATATCCTTCCTTAATCGGGACCTATTCTACATTTCTAACCCTTTCCCTTCCTCCTTTATGTCTTGTGGCTGCTCTGTATCCTGTTTGGGGCCCAGAATAGGGCAGGACAAGGGCGTGGCACCCCTGTCCCCCCTAGGACAAGGCATGGCACCCCTTTCCTCCTAGGGTGGTCCTATTTGTGGGTTGCCCGATCTCCTATGCACTTCTTGTCTTCGGGGTTTGTTATTCCGCTTTGTCGGCCTTCAGTGGTTGAAAGTTAATCCTTGAGGCATGTATAAAGGGAATTGAATACCCTCATTCAAGGAGGACTGAGGACAACAAATGGATAGCGCATAGACATATAGAGAGCACAAGGAGAAGATACAAGATTTCATGGTCATCATCAAGCATTCAAGTCTTCTTCATTCATCCATGGGAGCAACATTACAACATTCATTTACAAGAATGTGTGTGTTAGGGTTTTGTCATGTTACTTGCTATTTCATACAACATTTGTGATTACATTCAAGAAGCAAAGCAATCATCATCAACAAGTTGAAGATCTACAAGGTATACATCTCCATTGTTTACATTCAAGCATTTGCAATTACTTTATTTTTTAGGTTGATTCCTTAACCAGGGTTTGACTAAGGAAAACCCCTATCCACAACCCCTCTTTTCTTCTCTCTGTGTGTGTAGGTTGTAGGTGCACAAATGTAATTGTAGGTTTGGGTTTCATTTGTAGAGATAAAAGAACCCTTTTAGTTTCGCAGATTTTGTGGCAGACCATGTACATTCCCGCCATAGTTTCGATGAATTTTCTCCAAATTTGCAGGGCAGATCCGTATCAGTTTAATTAGCTTAGATCTGAAGTTACAATGTGATCCTGAACTGGTAGCACCTCATTTCACTCATTTCCTCTCTCTTTTCTGCATAGTCAACAAGTCAACTTTATAATTTATAAAAGAGGATGAATACACATCAACCACTTGCAATCCACTTAGTATTCAAATCCTTGTCTCTCTTGGATTTGGATCTAGTGGATTCAACCCCTCTTTTGACTATAAAGTTCTTCCCAAGTGAAAATCATCCTAGTGGCTTCCTTTCTCTCTCCTAGGTGAGGAGGCACTAGGATCCAATTTTCCACTTTACAGGTGCAAACCTTTTTTCCCTTATTTCATGAAACCCTTCTCTCTCTCTCTCTCTCTCTCTCTCTCTCTCTCTCTCTCTCTCTCTCTCTCTCTCTCTCTCTCTCTCTCTCTCTCTCTCTCACTCGCTCTCGCTCTCTCCCCCTTTTCCTTTTCAAAGCATAGATTAGTTTTACCAGTGTTGGGTTGGTCCAACACCTGCACTAGGATTGAATACAAAGCCAACCTTCTCCGGAGACTAAACATCACTTTTGCAAGTCCCCCACTTGGGAGGTTTTTTCCATGTTTCAAAAGGTTAGTGATCAAGTTTGGTCACTAGGGGTGCAAAATTTTGTGACAACAGGTATGTTGAACTATTGGATGTGTTGGTTTGATATGTCAGACCATTGGTTGTTGTTGTTGGATGATTGGTTGTTGTTGGATGATTGGTTGTTGTTGGATGATTGGTTGTTGTTGGATTGTTGGTTATTGTTCTAAAATTTGATTGAACGAAGTTTGATCAAATGAGGTCTAACTTAGGACATGGTTGAACAAAGTTTGATTTGCGAATTGGTTGAAGTTTGTGTTTGTTGCTTGAAATTCTTTCATCATCTCTATTTCTGAGAGGAGAGAAGGTATGTTTGATCATTCTATGAGATCTTTAATGTCAATTGGCTCAATATTTAGATTTGGACTGGCTCAATATTTAGATTTGGACCTGGAAATTTTTGAAATATTTTCATCATTTGGGATCTATTCTTTTCAATATTTTTTTGCTTTCTGTTCTAAGATCTCTATTTCTCGAGCTAGTTTCTCCTCTAGTTTTTGTATTTGGATACTTCTTTCGCCATAAAAAAGTTTGATCAACATTGCCTTGTTGGGTTGGATAGAATTGTGATTTCTATGGATCAAAAATCGATTACAATATGTTATTCATTGGATAAATTATCGGTTCATGTGTCAAACTTTGTTGTATCATAGGAACTTGGAACCTTGTTTCAATAGTCATGTCACTATGCAATGCGGTATTTTTGGGGTTTTGGATTTTAAGAATACAATGAGATGCACCTAATGGAATGACAAATGTAACCTAAGAGGAGAATAATGCAAATTGTGTTTTTCTTGTTTTGAGTTTTTGGAATGAAGATGGTGTTCAACTAAATTCAAATGTGATCTTCCTTTGGACTTTTGAATTTTTGGGGTTTGATAATGTTATGCAATTAAATGCAAGTTTGGGATATGATTAATACAATCTATGATAAGAATGGAATCTATGTTTTTGGACTTTGAAAATTTGAAATGATAATGAGATGCAACTAAATGAAATATGAGGGAATAAGAATGCAATCTATTTTTTATTATTTTCAAGATTTGGACAAACTTATGGAATACAAACCTAAAGATGCAACCTTGGGAAGCTAAAATGAAGTCAAGACATTAAAAGGACAAAATGATGATTAAAAAAATGACATTGTCTCACCTATATGATTGGATAATAAGCTAGGTTTGACAAAATGATGCTGACAAAAGGATAAATTTTGGACAAGGTCTAGAATGTTAGACAAATTTGATACCAGGAGTAAATTGAGAGGGGGGGGGGGGGTGAATCAGTTTACCATCAATAATCAAAACTAATGCATATCAAAACCATTAAGTGAAAGCACAAAGAAACTAACATAATGAAGGATAGAACATGAAAGCATATTACACACAACACCAATATTTTGATGTGGAAAACCCAGTAAAGGAAAAAACCACGAAGGGAAACCCTACCCACAATCAGATAATACTTCTGTAGTAGTATGTGAAATTATAATGGGGATTGCACTTGTAATCAGGCCAACCACCTAGAGCTCACTTCTCATCACAAAAAGAAGTCTCACTGACTTACATAACATTAGACTACAATTTAGAAAGAATGAACTATGAAAATAACATCTCCTAATGCTTGATACAGTTCAGGTTAAGCATATATGTCTGCCCTACAATACAAAAACCTTTATTGAATGATATATCACTTGTTCACACATAAACCTTCCTCTAATAATGTAGACATAACCATCAATCCCATTGATATCCAAATTACATGAATAAGTCACCTATTAATACAAATCATCAACCTTATTGACAAGGTCAGCTAAACCCTCAACCCATAAACCCATAATAATAAAAATTATATTACACGGTATCACCAGACCAATATTATGATTTTCATTACATAGCATGGACCTAAATCAAGTAACCAAACAATTCTATCTATCCGAAATTCCGCTAAGACCAAAATCCAACACGCTTCACCAACCGGTAGAAACCCTTAGTGAAGTAACACATAAAGTCTAACTGGATCCAAATAGGACCACCATAATATCATGCAAGCCAATGAAAAGTCACCAAATACTCAGAATATGATCAATAAGGACCTTCAACATGATAGAAACTGATTCTATAAGCGAGACCAAACTTGTCTCACTAAAACATCAAATATCACTTACCAGTAAAGTTAACCGGTACTAGGAAATACCAAGCAGGAACATAAGTGATAGTTATCGGAGCTCAAAAACATGAACCAACAGAATATGGAAAACAAATAATCATCTAGAGAAAGCATCCACAACCACTTCTTGAGATCTGATCATACCGGATCAGAATCATAGCCAAAAGAAAAATGATCACTAAGACTAACTGGATAGGTCCAACTAGGATACAATATTGACATTTATGAAAATACTTAACCAAATACAACATATTGCTAACAATATCCCCCTTTGGCATTGATGACAACATTGAATGTGAAAAACATCCAAGTGCCAAGGAATGCAAACAATCTCCCTCAAAGATATGACGGATTTTCACATGAATACCATCTCTCCCCCATGAATACCATCTCTCCCCCTTTGAAATAAATGACAAAGGATGGATACCAAACCAAAAATACTAAAACAGTTGACTACTCCCCTTGAGTAGTAGCATCATCTCATCAACCTGGATAAAAAAATTCTGATAAGCTTACTAGATTGATGCATTCCTGCATCTCTAAGTCTCTTTCGGAGGGTTGGTAACCCCCAACTAATCTCTTAGATATTCAAAAGTATCTTTAGGCAATGGTTTTGTTAGACTATCTGCAATTTTCTCCTTAGTACACACATAAACCAATCTAACTTCCTTTGCTTCAATCTTTTCCTTGAAGAAATTGTATCTTATAGAAATGCATTTCTATTTGGAATGAAATACCGGATTCTTTGACATATCAATAGCAACAATATTATCACAGTGAATAACAATAGGCTCATCATAACTTACCATTATATCTTTTAACATTTGTTTCATCCATAAAATCTGAGTACAATTAGTAGCAACAACTACATATTCCGCTTCAACAGTAGATAATGAAGTGCATGATTGTTTCTTTCTAAGCCATGAAACCAATATAATCCACATGAGGTGGTTAATCCATGTCACAAGCCTGATTACTACACCGCACAACACAAGGAAACCAAGGGCGCACACCTTGCAAGAATCCCCAATGATCCAATCTTCATAATGATTTAGTTTCACATACATGGGAGTATTTGAATTTTCTTGATTTATTGATTCTTTCTGCTATCCCTCTTTCATATTTGAGTTTTTTGATGTTACCGGAGTCACTCATTACTTGTTATAAGAATCTTCTTGCATTACTGGTTCATGTCTGATAAATTCATCTTCCGGTCCACAGTCGTATGATCTGATCTGACTACTGCCTTGTTCATCCACCTTGACATTTATGCTCTTGGTTATCCTATTCAATCTTTTGTTATAACATCTATATGATTTTCTCTTAGTATAATAACCCAAAAATATTCCTTCATCACTTCTAGGATCAAATTTTCCCAATGCATCATCTCTTCTAATATAACATTTACTTCCAAAAATTCAAAAATATCTGACAGTAGGAGTATGACCAAACCATAATTCATAAGGAGTCTTACCAGTATCACATTTTATATGTACTCTGTTGAAAGTGTATACAACTATATTGATAGCTTCCCTCCAATAGATATCGGGCAATCTAGCTTCTGTCATCATAGTCCTTGCCGCATCCAATATGGTTCTATTTTTCCTTTTCACCAATCCATTCTATTGTGGAGTTCTAGGTGTAGAAAGTTGTCTTCTGATTCCATTCTTCTCACAAAAGTTGTTGAATTCACCAAATATAAACTCACCATCTTGATTTGATCTTAAACACTTTATCTTCAATCCTATCTCAGTCTCAACCATAGTTTTAAAGATTTTGAATTTCTCAAAAGCTTCAGATTTTTCTTTCAAAAATGCTACCCACATCATTCTAGAATAATCATCAATAAGTAAAATAAGTATCTATCACCTTGAAAACTTTTAGTCCTTGTTGGTCCACACAAATCAGTATGAATAAGATCAAGAATTTCATTAGATTTATCATGTATGATTCTAAAAGAAGTTTTTACTTGCTTACCAATTTGACATTCTCTACATACCAGATTATGAGGTTTGACAATATTGGGCAAATCTCTGACACCCTATGTTGAACTTATCTTCACTATGCAATCAGAATTTACATGACACATCCTCTTATGCCATAACCAACTTTCATCAATCTAAGCAATCAAGCAAGCTTTCTCACTAGAGTTCAAATGAAAGATGTTTCTATTGGTATGGGTTCTAGAAGCAATTTCCAATCCAGATCTATTGATGATCTTACATTTCCCATCCTTGAATTGTAAATGAAATCCTCTATCCACCATCCAACCTACACTTAAAAGATTATGCTTTAAGCCTTCAACATAATAAATATTATCAGTATTAGTCTTACCATCCAATGATATTGTTCCCTTTCCTTTGATCCTACATGCCTTGTTGTCTCCAAAACTGACTAATCCACCATCAAATTATTGTAGTGATAGAGATTTTCTCTTATCACCCGTCATGTGATGTGAACATCCATTGTCTATAACCCATTCATCCTTTTCTTCAATTTTAGCAGCTAAGGCCTTCTCCTCAGTATGAGTTTCTTCAATGACAAGTTCTGGAGAATCATCCTTGATAGCAATAAAAACCCAATCCTTACCAAATCTTCCATTGTCGAATCCACTCACTGGTTCATCATCATCATCATTAATACCAAAATCATCAGCACCAACATAATAGCATGATTTATCCTTATTCCTTCCAAATCTAGGTTTGTTCTGATATTTCAGATTAGGCTTATAACTCTTCACAATTCTTTCATGATTTCTAGTAGCTCTTTCAGGGCATCTAGAAGCAAATGACCAATCTTATTACATGAAAAACATTTAAAAGGCACTTTTCCTTCATACTTACTTCTAGCTGGTCCTTTAGAAATTCTTCTAGCAATCAGGGCTTCTAGCTCTTCAAATTCTCTTTCTTCTCTTTCAATGTCCTCCAAATCTTTAGCATATATCTCCTTCCAATCTATCTTTTGCTTACCAGAAGCAGATGCTTTAAATGTAGTTTCAATTTTAGTAGCACTCTGATCTCCAAGTTCCTCAAGATCAAAAGTAGTCAAATTACCAAGCAATGTATCTCTAGTAACAGGGGTACATGACATTGTCCGAAGTTCATTGATTGTAGTAGCCTTCATCTTATAATCCAAAGGTAGAACTCTCAAAACCTTTGAAGAAGTCATCGGCAAGGAGGGACCTCAAAGAGATCAATCTGAACCGGTCAGAAAGAGTAACACAATAGAAACACAAAGATATGATGGAGGTAATGCTGAACAAATTGTTTTATTTCATGAAAATTGATTACAACCAATCGGTAACAACCGAGTTACAACATAACTGGCTCACAAGCCTGGTAGAACATACATAATAGGTCACAACTGAGACCTTGAATCTTAAGATCTATCTTCGATGCAAAGTATCACTACCTCATTCTTCGATTGATTACATTTGAATGCACAATTGCAATTATATATGAGATTCAAAGGATCGAGTCTAGCCAAAAAGGGATCAAAACCCGAAGAACAAGACCTAACATGTAAAATTAACAAGGTCGGCCTCTAAGAAAAGATTCCTTCGAAAAATCTAAAGGATGAAACATAGATCACAGAAAAAGCTTGGCCACACGCCAAGGAACATCAAAATCAATGCCCAAGGTTCTGTAAGATTTGGAAGGGGTTCCGCTAAATCACCAAAATAGGTCCAGGCGACTGGTAACAAGAACTGTCAACCGGTAATAGGAAACTGTCAAGGAAACTGATAGCGATATCTTGCCGGAAAACAATCCAAATGCGATGCGGTCTGGAAATAAGAAAGATGATCAAGTCTTCAAGTAGAATCCAACTCCACAGGATCCATTGCACCAAAACTAGGACACACAAAAATAAAAGCTGAAATTGTAAACATAAAGAAAAACATAAAGAAAAACGTGTTTGGTTGATGCAAGATTGCTATGAACCAGGGATGCTCCTGCATCAAACATCCAGGGGTATTGAAAAAGTGAGCCTCTCACTTTGCTGGGGTTAGAGGAAAACCAAAGTGGTCTACCTCTTCTTGAGAAATCCAAGATAAATATTCAACTGGTCTATCCTTCCACTTTGCAAGATACTCGTTATACCAACTGTTCCGGGTACTATGCCCAATCCTACTGTCCAAAATTTCTTCAATCTGATCCGATTCCTTTCGGGGCAACTATTTCTCCAAGTCTATAATATTGTCCTCATGAAATTATGGTTCATGATACTCATGAAGGTCTTTAATGTTAAACACAGGTGAAATACTCAGACTATCCGGTAACTCCACTTCATATGCATTTCCAGAATTGAACTTCCTCAAAATCCTACAAGGTCCAAACTTCTTCATCTGCAATTTGTTGTAAGTTCCAATTGGTAATCTCTTTTTTCTCAGACATACCATTACTTCATTGTCAACTTCAAATTCCTTATGTCTCCTCTTCTCATCTACCTTCTCCTTATACTTGTTGTTCATGTCTTCCAAATGCTTCTTAACTTGAATATGCAAGGTTGCCATGTGATCTGCAAAATATTATGCTTTTGAACTTCAGTATTCATTGCTAATATCTCTCAATCTAGTATACCTCTAGGATGCACTCTGGTAACAATCTCAAAAGGTGTTCTTCTGATACTCCTGCTCACTAAATTGTTGTAGGAAAAATCTACTTGTGAAAGGATCAAATCCCAACTTCCAGTTTTAATCTCCAACTAAACATCTCAACAAGTTTTCCAAACTTTGGTTAACTACTTTTGTCTGTCCATCAGTCTGTGGATGAAAAGTAGAACTGAACTTCAAATCTGTCTTCATCTTCTTCCAAAATGTTCTCCTAAAATAGCCAACAAACTTAATATCTCTATCTAAAACTACGCTCTTAGGTAATTCATGCAACCTCATTACTTCATTGAAAAATAGCTTTGCTACATGTAATGCATCTGATGTCTTCTTACAAGGTATGAAATGAGCCATTTTCAAGAATCTATCCACTACCACAAATATATAATCATTCCCTTAGTATTTTAGGCAATCCAAGTACAAAATCTGTGCTTATATCCTCCCAAGGTCTTACCAATACTGTCAAAGGTTTATACAATCCCACATTCTGACTACTACCCTTTACACCATGACAATCTCTACAACCTTGCACATATCTCTTAACATCCTTATGAATCTAGGGCCAAAAGTACTGCTCACTCAGCAATGCTACTATTTTGCCAATACCAAAATGTCCAGCTAAACCTCTGTTGTGTTTTTCCTTTATCAGATTCTCCCTCATAGAACTCTTAGGTATGCACAACTGAACTCCTCTAATAACATCCCATCCTAAATGAAATAATCCAGCCAATTGCTTCTATCTACCATAACTGGTTCTCTACATTCTTTCCAAGGTTCTGTAAAATCTGGTTCATCATCATACAAGGTCTTCAAATCTTGAAATCCTAATACTATCACTCTTATCTCTGTGAGAAAATTCCTTCTCCTACTCAATGCATCAACGACTTTGGTATAGTTCCCACTTCTATGCTTCAACACAAAGGTGTAACTCTGCAAGAATTCTACCCATCTCATATGTCTTTGATTAAACTTACTCTGACTATTCAAATGCTACAAAGCTTGATGATCTGTATACATCGCAAACTCCTTAGGCAACAAGTAATGTCTCCACTTCTTCAAGGCTTGAACTATGGCATAAAACTCCTGATCATACACTGAATATCTCCTCCAGGCATCATTCAATTTCTCACTGAAATAACCTATTGCTCTCCCTTCCTAACTCAAGACTTCTCCTATTGTTGTTCCACTTGCATCACAATCCACTTGAAATGCTTTATTGAAATCCAATAAAGACAACATAGGTGCTTAATCACTTTCTGCTTCAATAGTTCAAAATTTTTGTTTGCTCCAGTGGTCCACTTGAATTCCTTCCAATCTCCCCTAATGGTCTCAGTCATAGGGTTACAAATTGAACTGAAATTTCTGATAAACTTCCTGTAAAAACTAGCCAATCCATGAAATGATCTTACCTCTCCAATGCTTTCCAATGTAGGCCACTCAATAATTGCTTTCACTTTCTTAGGGTCCATCTTCAAACCATCCTTAGATATCACAAATCCTAAATAGACTAACTCATCCCTCATGAAAGTACACTTCTTGATATTTATCAACAACTTTTCTTCTCTCAATCTCTACAAAACTTGTCTCAACTGCAAAAAATGCTCCTCTTTTGTCTTACTGAAAATCAAAATGTCATCCAAATACACAATAACAAAATTACCCAAGAATTTCTTCAATACCTCATTCATCAGCCTCATGAAAGTACTTGATACATTATTTAACCTAAAAGACATCACCAACCATTCATATAGTCCTTCATTTGTCTTAAACGATGTCTTCCTCTCATCTCCTTCTCTGATCTTGATATGATGATCTCCACTCTTCAAATCTATCTTTGTAAAGTATTTTGCTCCACTCAAACAACTCATTATGTCATCCATCCTAGGCAAAAGAAACTTGTATTTCATTGTGATCTTGTTTATTTCTTTGGTATTGGTACACATTCTCCACTCTCCATTCTTCTGAGGTGCCAACACTACTGGTACTGTAAACCTTTCTTAAAAAACTCCCACACTTGTCTATTCAGTTCTTCACTCTCTGTCAGTGTCAATCGGTGTGCAACTTTGTTAGGCAAACCAACTCTAGGAATCAAGTCCATGCAATGACTAATACTTCTCATAGGTGGCAATCCATCAAGTACATTATTCTAAATGATGTCTTCATATTCTTTCAGTAAATCTTTTATCTCTTCCAGTTGTTCTCCTTTCAGTTCCGGTTTCTCAGTCTTCTTAGGAATTAAGGCAAAATGCACATTCTCGTGTCTTAATCCATCTAGGAATTTCCTTCCATCCACCAAATAGATTCTAGCATTCTAACATACTTCATTCTTCAAAGGTTCCTCCAAAGGCAACAAGGTTTTCTTCATCTCATTGGCCACAATAGTGTATGTATTCTTTGTCCCATCATGTACTACCTGCCTATCAAACTGCCAAGGTCTACCCAACAAAAGATGACAAATTTCTATAGGAATAATATCACACAAGACTTCATCATGATAATTCCCAATTTTTAATTTCACCAAACATTATTCACTTACTAACAACTTAGGTTCATCCTGAATCCATGCTATCTGATAAGGCTTAGGGTGTTTTAATCTCTCCAATTTCAATATATTCACCATCTCTTTTGAAACAAGATTATTTGAACTACCACTATCAATAAAAAATTTACAACACTTACTGGATACCTTACATATGGTCTTGAACAAATTCTTCCTATGCAAGGGCTCTTCATTTCCTCTGGTATGACATAAAGCTCTCCTCATCACCAATAGTTCTCTATCTTTCGGTTTGTTGTCTGATCTGGTGGGGTTTTCTTCCACCACTGCTACTCTTCCAGTATTTCGTGTCTTCTTACACTGGAATGCAAAATTTTCTTCTCCTCCACACTTATAGCAAGTTCCTCTAAATGTTCTCTTGTCTTGTCTCCCAAAATTCTCACTCTGGTAGCTATCTAGTTCTCTCCTTTGGTAGAAATTTCTATCATCCTTCTGGTACACATTACCTTCTTTGTTCACTTCTTTGTCCTTGTTATGATATATATAGGTTCCTCTACCTCTGGTATATCCCCTTCCTCCTTGAAATATTCCTCCAGTAAACCTTCCACATCTGCCTCTCTACCTCTGCTCATGTCTTTTGTTTAGCTTCTCTTCTGCCTTTAGGGTATACTGGTAAGCCTCTTCAACACTCTCCAATTTGATCAAACTGAGTTCTCTTGTATAGACATCCACAATCAATTCAAATATCTTGCAACTTCTTCAACTTCATCATCAACATGTTCGGATCTGATATTCAGCTTGTAAAATGCTTCGGTGTACTCCTTCACACTAGATTCCTTCTGTCTCAAATTCTGCAACTTCCAAAACAGATTCACTTGGTAATCAGCTAGCATAAAAATTGACTTCAACTTAGCAATCATCTGATCCCATGTATTAATCTTCTCTTTACCTCTTCTCTTTACCTCTTCTCTATCTATCAACTTCCAAATGCTCCCACCAAAGAGATGCATGACCTTTCAAGCGGGTATAGGCATATTTCAACTTCCTCTCTTCTGTAGTGTTCTCAAAATCAAAATACTTCTCCATCTTTGAGATCCAATCCATCAATTCAACTGAATCCAAATTCCCATCATATTCTGGTGGGGTAAAATGAGGTTTAGTATTTGCCCTACTCAAAACCCTCAAAAACCTTTCCTCATCCAGATCAACCGCCGGTGGGTTTGCTTGTTCTACCGGGGCTTCTTCTCCTTCATCTTCACTCACATCTTCAATATGTCAGCCTCTTCCCTGGGCTATCTCCATGACTTCCAACTGGGCTACTATACCACACAACATCTCCATCATAGAAGGGTCTACATTCCCACACACTCCATAATTCCTAGCTCCTCTTCGGACCATCGTTCACGCTGGTCCTCTGCAAATGTAGGTTGGATCTGCAATCTACCACCGCACAACAAAAATTTTAGGACACACAACCTCTGGAATGAAACATCGCTCTAATACCACTTGAAGTAGTCGCTGGTAAGGAGGGACTTCAAAGAGATCAATCTAGACCCATCTACAAGAGTAATACAATGAAAAAACAAAGATATGATGGAGGCAATGCATAACAAAATTGTTTTATTTCATGAAAATTGATTACAACATAACCAACTCACAAGCCTGGTAGAACATACATAATAGGTCACAACCAGGACCTTGAATCTTAAGATCTATCTTATATGCATGGTCTTGCTACCTCATTCTTTGATTGATTATATTATAATGTGCAATTACAATTATATATGCAATCCAAAGGATCTAGTTATCCCAACAAGGGATCAAATCCCAAAGAACAAGACCTAATGTGTAAAATTAACAAGGTCGGCCACCACCAAAAGATCCCTCTGAAAAATACAAAGGATGAAACATAGATTATGGGAAAAGGTTGGCCACATTCTAAGGAACATCACAATCAACTCCCAAGGCTCTACAAGATGTGGAAGGGGTTTTGGTAGATCACCAAAATATGTCCAGGCAACCAGTAACAAGATCTGTCAATCGGTAACAGGATACTGCCAAGGAAATTGATAGCGATATCTTGCTAGAAAATAATCCAAATGTGATGCTGTCTAGAAATAAGAAAGATGATCAAGTCTTAAAGTATAATCCAACTCCACAAGATCCGGTGAGCCAAAACCAGTACACACAGAAAGCAAAACAGAAAGAAAAATGTTTTTGGTTGATGCAAGATTGTTGTGAACCGGGGATGCTACTGAATCAAAATTTGACACAAACTCATCCTCACTAACTGATCCTCCACAAAATTTGATTCTCATAATAATCTCATTTACTTTACCCATGAAAGAACTTATCTTCTCATCTTCTTCCATCTACAAAGTTTCATACCTTACCCAGAAACCTTCAAGTTTTGCAATTTTCACTGCCTGGTCGCCTTCATAAAGAGTTTAAAGATTTGTCTAGATCAGCTTTGCATTCTCCAACTCTATGAAATTCAATAGCTTTTCATCAGACTGGGTGCTTAACAACACTTCTTTTTATCTAACATTATTTTTCAGCTTTCTTCTATTCATTTCCAGGTGTCGGTGTTCCAAAATTAGGATCATGAGGTATATACCCTTTCTCCACTATCTCCCAAACTTCATCTCCAAGACATCTGAGATGAATCTTCATTTTCTCCTTGCATATTTTGTAATTTGTACCATCAAATCTATTACTCTCCTTCCAATAGGGATTGAATGTAGAACTAGATGCAATTACCATAAGGTCTCCTCAAGCGGTTAAGCTTCTACAGAGAGGACCTTGATCTGATACCAATTGTTAGACAAATCTGATACCATGAGTAAAATGAGAGGCGGGGGGGTGAATCAATTTACCATTAGTAATTAGAACTAATGTATATCAAAACCATTAAATTGGAGCATAACGAAACCAACAGAATGAAGGATAGAACCTGAAAGAATAGTACACATAACACCAATATTTTGACATGTAAAACCTGGTAAAGGGAAAAACCATGGTGGGAAACCCTACCCACAATCAGATAATACTCCTGCATCAGTATGTGAAATTATAATGGGATTGCACTTTCAATCAGTCCAACCACCTAGAGCTCACTTCTCATCACAAAAAGAAGTCTCACTGACTTACAAAACATCGGACTACAATCCAGAAAGAATGAACTGTGGAAAGTAGCATCTCCTAATGCTTGATACAATTCCAGTTAAGTATAGATGTCTTCCCTACAATACAAAAACCTTCGCTGAGTGATATATCACTTGTTCACACATAAACTTTCCTTTGATAATGTAGACATAACCTTTGATCCCATAGATATCCAAATTACATGATTAAGTCACCTATTAATACAGATCATCAACTTTATCGACAAGGTTGGCTAAACCCTAAACCCATAAACCCATAATAACAAAATTACATTATACGGTATCACCGTACCAATATTATGATTTACATTACATAGAATGGACCTAAATCAAGTAACCAAATAATTCCATCTGCCAAAAATTCTGCTAAGACCAAAGTCCAACACGCTTCACCAACTGGTAGAAAGCCTTAGTGAAGTAACACAAAAAGTCTAACCAGATCCAAATAGGACCACCACAACAACACACCAGCCAATGCAAAATCACCAAATACTCAGAATATTATCATGAAGCACCTTCAACATGATAGAAACCAATTCCATAAGTTGGACCAAAATCATATGACCAAACCATCAAATATCACTTACCAATAAAGTTAATCGATACTAGGAAATACCAAGCAGGAACATAAGTGATAATTATCAGAGCACCAAAACATGAACCAACAAAATATGGCAAACAAATAACTATCCAGAGAAAGCATCCAAAACTGATTCCAAAGTTCTGATCATACCATATCAGAATCATAGCCAAAACCAAGATGATCACCAAGACTAACTAGGATAGGTTCAACCAGGATAGCCTCCAACCAGAATACAATGTTGACATCAATGAAAACACTTAACCACATCCAACATATTGCCAACATATAATCCTTAAAAATGAATTAAGGTTTAATCTGAAGTTTTGATTTCTTCGAAGTTTGGGAAAACCAAAATTTGAAGAATAAATACAAATCGACAATGATAATGACAAGGACCTAAGGGTATGATATGAATATGATATGGTCTCAAGATATGATATGTTCTAAGGATATTGTATGATATGGAAAAATGATATGATCCAAGGATATGAATGCAAATGTTTGGCTATGTCAACCTAAGGCAAGGCCTAGGGTTTGGACTATGAAATAATAAAGCCAATGTAATGAGTATATATGCAAGGAAATGAGTTGAGATATATAAAATATGACCTAATCCAAGACCTAGTTTTGGTATGATAATGAATGAAAATGAGCTAGGAAGGTGAACTTAAACCTAAGTGCAAAATGAGGATTCTTGCAATGAAATGGACTAAAGTGAAAGGTAATAACTATTAAAAATTCTAAAATTCGTAGTACATAAAGGAATAACTATGAAGGAGTGCACAAATAAAAAAAATCTCTTTTGGCCCTCTGCAACTCTCCCGCTTGCTCCACATTTGAATCTGAGATCCTGGATGACCACCCCCTATGGGAAGGTCCCCCCCTCCCTGCATCTGGAACCAATACCCTATTCCACGGTTGGAGCACATGCTATTGTGCCAGCTGTGGGGTCCCCACGGTCTGCAGGTCATACAGAAGAAAACGCCAGTCTTCACACCCCTTCCACTTCGCCAATTTTGACCGATGCTGGCCTGAAAGGGGAAGAAAGGAATATACCATATCTCAGACCGAAAACTTATACCGGATAGGTAGATGTGGATCTTGTGAAGGAGAATCGCAAGTCTAGCTGAAAGAACGCCCTCCTTGGGTCCATAAATTCGACCCCTGAAGCTACTGTGGCCACCTTCTCTCAAATGGAAGATGGAACAAAGATCAAGCTCCTGGATAACCTGATGGACAAAATCACCTCTTCCCTTCACTTGGCAATAGTTGGTCGATTCTTCTCCTTCCTACCATCTATTGACATGGTCATGCGATGGGTAGAATCTCAACAGAAGCTTAAAGGAAGCCTAGATGTTTCAGCAATGCTGAGGGGACTCTTTCTATTCAAGTTCAACATTGAGGAGGATTTGATCTATGTCCTATCGGGTTCTTGGGCGTATGGCAAGAATTTACTAACCATGGCTAAATAGAAGCCTGGTTTTGACTCCTCCGCATAACTAAACCACATGGCTCTAGTCTGGGTTAGGCTCCCTGGGCTCCCTTTGGAGTTCTGGGACGAACAAATCTTTTGCTGGATAGGGAACTCATTTGGCACCTTTGTCTCAGCTGACTCAGTCACACTCAATAAATCTAGGTTGGTGTATGCTCACTTTTGTGTTAATGTTACTATTAACAAGGCTCACCTAAATTTCATCTCCCTAAAATTAAAATGGGGAAAATGGTCCCAGGCTATTGTGTATGAAAATGCCACCCTATTTGCCAGAAGTGCAATAATCAGGCTCATTCCTATACTGAATTGAAAGCCCCCGTGGTTGTGGAACCCAAGCTCAAAAATAAAGCCATCTAGGTTGAGCCCATCAACCCTCACATGGACAAGATCCTAGAGATTTTAAAATCCCCAATGGACCCAGTCAAAAATGCAAATCCAAGCATCCCCCTAGAAGAGGGGGAGATCCCATAGGTGATATCTCTTAACCTATCCCTCAACCCCCTTCCACCTACTTCCCCCACTCCCCCAATCCTTCATGCCCCTAGCCTAGTTATGGCTATGCCTCTTATGGCTGAGGTTATTTTTCCCACCTCATCACCCCCTCTCTCTCCTGCAATGGGGGTTAGAGATTCTCACCCTGGTAACTCCCTGACAACTCCGTTGAAAGTGTACCCCCCAAGATCTCCTCAGATGGATAATGAAGAATGGATAACCCAGAAGAAGAAAGTCAAGGCCAAGAAAGTGGATGTGGGGGGAATTGAAAATAAAGTTGGCAGACCCTCTGAAAGAGTCCTGAGACACAAGGTTATGGCCAGGGACATTGCAAAGGGCAGACAACTGACCCTTGATGGACTCAACAAAAGTAAGAAATGAAGTTCCTCTCTTGGAACATAAGGGGTCTGAATAGCCCCCAGAAGAAGTTCGCCATAAAACAACTCATTATGGAGATGGAAATTGATATTTGCCTTCTTCAGGAAGTCAAGATGCCCTTCCAAACCTTTGCTTTGGTTGCTAGTAAACTTTGTCCTGGGGTGGACTATCTATATGTTGATGCTTTGGGTGCTTTTGGGGGTATTGCTACCCTTTGGGATCCCATTAAAATGAAAGGTAAGATTTTTGCTAGCTCCCAAAATTTCCTAGCGATCTCTCTTCATTACAGTGAACAATGCTGGCAGATGTTCAATATCTATGCTCCCAACTCTAGGTTGGGGAGACGACTTCTGTGGGAGGAAATTTCTAATCTCATTGTGGCTAATTAGAAGGCCCAGTTTATGCTTGCAGGAGATTTCAATTCCCCCCTCTACCCTTCTAAGAAGTGTGGAGGCCTTGATGATTTCTTTGACAACATGGGCGACCTAGCCAACTTCATCAATGCTTCTAGCCTTATGGATATTGACCTTTAGGGTGCTCCCTTCACTTGGTTGAACAATAGGAAAGGTAAACATCTTATTCAAGTCAAACTGGATAGATTCCTGATTTCCACCAATTGGGACATCAGACATAGCTCCTATCTAAAATCCCTCCCAAGGATTGCGTTTGATCACAACCCCCTTCTTCTCCACTGGAAAGACAGACCCTACCAGGGTCCTCCCCCCTTTTGCTATGAGATCATGTGGGCCTCTCATCCTGATTTCAGGGAGCTGGTTATTCTTTGGTGGACCACCCCGATCCAAGGGATTGCTATGTTCAAAATTATGGAGAAATTAAAGCTAATTAGCAGGGAAGTCAAAGGTTGGAATAGGACCACCTTTGGAGACATCTTCAAAAGAAAGAAGGACTTGGGGTCCAGATTGGAACAACTTCAGAATATCATGGCTACTAGTAACCCCCCAGATCCCACCTTGAAGGGGGAGGAAGAGTGCTACAAGAGCTAGAAAGATACCCTCTCCAAGGAAGAAGTGTACT
This sequence comes from Cryptomeria japonica, assembly GCF_030272615.1. NCBI lineage: Eukaryota > Viridiplantae > Streptophyta > Pinopsida > Cupressales > Cupressaceae > Cryptomeria > Cryptomeria japonica. The sequence goes on from NC_081411.1 coordinate 691,180,498, forward strand.
AGAAGCAAAGATCCAAAATCCAGTGGTTGAAGGAAGGGGACAAAAATTCTGCATTCTTCCAAAGATCGGCTTGTATTCATAGGAGAAGGAACTATATCAAAATTTTTAAGGATGAAACTAACCAGGAGATCTCTGAAGATTCCCTACTTGGGCAGAGTGTGGTGGACTTTTTCACTAAACTATATGTGGATAATGGTGGAAGTGATACTCCGCTCCAGGACTGCCTTGCTAGTAAGCTTCCGATGGTCATCAATGAGGACGACAACCGGAAAATTATCGCCCCTATCTTTGCTGATGAATTCCACCTGGTTGTCTTTGCTATGAGGGCCTACAAGACTCTGGGCCCGGATGGCTTCCCCCCAGCTTTCTTCCAGGATTATTGGGACATTTTTAGATATGATGTCACCAAAGTTGTTCAAGATTTCTTTAAGATGAGGAGATTGCTGAAAAAGATCAACAACACTTTCATTGTCCTCATCCCTAAGACCATTACCCCCAGTTGCTTGAAGGAGTATCATCCCATAAGCCTCTGTAATACCAAAATAAGATACTCTCCAAGGTCCTTGTGAATAGGACTAAGCCCTTCCTCAAAAAATTTATCAACCTGTCCCAGAAAGGCTTTGTCTCAGGTTGCCAAATTTTGGATGCTGCCATTTTCACTCATGAGATAATCCACTCCATGGATAGGAGAAAAATACCAGGTATGGCCTTTAAACTTGATATATCTAAAGCTTATGACAAGTTTAATTGGGATTTTATTTTCAAAGTGCTTCTAAAACTGGGCTTTAACCAAAAAATGGTGAGTATGATCCGGGATTGTGTTACCATGGTTTAGTTCTCAGTTTTGATTAATGGGACTCATAGGGGCTGTTTCAAAGCAGAAAAAGGTATCTGACAGGGTGACCCCCTGTCCCCTTATCTATTTATCATGATAGCTGAAGTCTTAAGTAGAAATGTGACCCATTTGGTCACCAATGGTAGGCTCCAAGGGTTCAAAGAGGCCTCCACGCTCCCCACCTCTAATATTCAACAGTTCGCGGATGACACCTTCCTATTTGGTAAGTCTTTTGTCATGGAGGCTAAAGGGTGGAAGATCTTACTTGCTGACTATGCCAAGGCTTCGAGACAATGCATCAACTATGAGAAGAGTAATCTCTTCTTCTTCAACACTCCAAATGGCCTCCAACTCAGAATCCTCTCTATCCTTAGATGCAAGGTGGAAACTCTTCCGGGGACCTACCTGGGCCTCCCCCTCACAGTCAAGGAAGTCACTCCCACCTTCTGGAACTCTATTTTGGAATGGATGCAGAAAAAACTCATGGGATGGAAAGGGAAATTCCTTAGTAGTGCAGGGAAGCTCCATCTTCTTGTAGCCTCCCTATAGGGAATTCCAATGTACTTCCTTTCCATGTTTAAAATATCAGGGACCATGGGGGAAAAACTTGAGAAAATCCAACGAACCTTCTTATGGATTGGCCTGGAAGAGAAAAAATGCCTTGCTCTGGTCAATTGGGATACCATGTGCTTACCCAAATCAATGGGTGGTTTGGGTATAAGAAAGATTAATGCCCTTAATAAGGTGCTAATTGCCAAGATTGGGTGGACTTTGGCTAAAGGTGAGGTGGACTGGTGCAACATCATAAAAGAAAAGTACCTGGATCGGGAGCATTTTTATTATAATTTGAGTACAATCGACCTTCCCCAAGGATCCAAGTTGTGGAACAACATCCTAAAGAGAAAAGTGATGGTTAGAGAAGGTCTGAAATGACACTTGGGAGATGGTAGAAAGGTGAGATTCTGGGAAGACTTTTGGACGGAGGACAGGCCCATGGTCAACACTTGCTTCCATCAAATTATGAACCACCTTAAAGGTTACCTGGGGGATTATATTGCAGATTATTTGGTACCAGGAATATTTTGTTGGAAGGACATTGTACACATCTTTAGCAATAGACCTAACCTGATCCACCTTGCTCAGGATCTGAAACACATATTGTCAGAAACTAGATTCCCCTGGGGCCCCGAATGAAGACAGCTTCATCTGGAAAGAGACCCAATCAGGCTCATTCTCGGTCAAATCTACTTACAATCAGCTCCTTAAACCCCCTGTGGATGTTGAATGCTAGAAGAAAGTTTGGAACTCTCAGCTAATCCCTAAAATCAATTTCTTCTGGTGGTCCCTCATGCATGGTAAAACCCTCATGCTAGATAACTTGAAGAAGAGGGGATTCCATCTCCCCAACAGATGCAGTTTGTGTAAAGCTGATGAGGAATCTATTGAACACCTTTTTGTCCTCTGCCCCTTTGCTGCTAATCTTTGGTCTATCACTCTTCAGAAATGTGGTCTCTGTTGGGTCTTCCAGAAGGACATTAAATTTTTTGCTTTTGATCCCATCACCCCCTCATCATTCAACTATGGAAACAAATTCTGCCACACATCTACTAGGCCTTATGGAGAGAAAGAAACAACATAATTTTTAGAGACACCGAGACCTCCCCAGACACTATGGCACACATTTCCTTTAAGTTGATCATTGAAAACTTAAAAGTTACAAAATAGAAAATCCCCCCTTATCCTCCCAATGAGGTTGAGAAAAAAATTGTGAAATGTTGCAAGCTCCCCTGGTTTTGATAGCTTCAACAATAGTACCAAGAACAAAAGAAGGATGACCAGATGGTCAACCCTTAGGTTACACTGGTTTAAACTAAATTTTGATGGTTCAGCCCAAAGCAATTGTCAGGCGAGGGGTGGAGTCATCCGAGACCATTTGGGGAACATAGTTGCAGCCTACGTAGGCAACCTAAGGAATAATACGGTCACTCAAGTTGAAGGAATGGCCCTCCTTTAGGGTCTGAAAATGGCTAAATCTAAAGGAATTAAACAACTAGAAATTGAAGGAGACTCTCAAATCATTGTGGACTTAGTTAAAGGGAACTCATTGGTGGGTTGGAGAGTGGGATCCATTCTGAGGGATATCAGGTGCCTCCTGGTCAAGATGGAGGACTTCACCATCTACCACATCTTTAGAGAAGGAAACAAAGCTGTCGATTCCATGGCAACTGTAGGAAGGCTACAAAATGGCTTACAATGTTGGAGGGACCCCAGTCCGCTGCCGGTCACCACAAAGGTAATCTTGGAAAAGGAAAAGGCCTTTACCCAGGAAGGGACCGTCCTATCTGCTCAATGATGAAGGAAACCTTAATTCAAAATTCAAATTGGTGCGGGAATCCCGCCAATTACTATCCTCAACAGCCACGTATCAAAGGCACATTGAGTCACCACTACCACATGGGATGGATTTATAATGAAAGTACAGACATCGGGAATGATTACTCCCTAATTATTACTCGGACGGAGTGAACTGGCAATTATAAAGGTAGCATTGGGGACTTGTCAACTCACATTGGCTCGAATGAAGGCTCACACATTCTGAGTAGATCTTTGGCTTTTGATATCTACTTGATCTTAAGGGATAATAATCACTCTAATTATTACGACCTTTTATTCCAAGTTCGACATAATTATTTTAACAATTCCGCCTTAAGCTTGCTTCAGATCTGCATTTTTTCTGAAAGTCGCTCTCAATCTCCTAAGTTGGAGGATTCAAGAATGGGGGGGGGGCAGGCTTAGATTGGAACCCAATAAAGTGAATGAGTTCAAAGCTAAACTAGCGGCTTGGTTTGTTTGCACGAAAGGCAGTATTGACAAAATCATGGAGAGTATGAAGGGAAATGATGAAAGCCTATCCAGACAATTTGTGACTTCCTGGGAAGACAAAAGGGTGACCATGGGGGGAATCTCTTTTGAAATCAATGAAGAGGTTATAGCTCAGGCGGTGGGCCTTTCTATGGAGTGCAGAAAGTGGAAAAAGCAGAGTCGTATTACGAATTCTACCAGCCTTAACCAGTTCTTCTACCAGGGCGAAAACCTTGTCAAGAGGGCAGGAGGATTCAATAGGGAGGAGCTCCCTCACCCGTGGGACGAGGTCTGCTATATTGTGATGAAGTATTTTATGTTGGAGGGAAGGTATGGCATTTTCTACTACTAGCATCTCCTATTCCTTAACCATTTAAGGAATAAAGACCTCATTTCCTTTCCATTATTTTTACTGCATTCTATGGATGCTAATATTAAAGACATAGCCGAAGCTAAGAAAAAAGGGAAAGACTTTCCCATCCTGCATCAGGGCCTTATTCTCTGCCTGTATAACTTTCACCTTGCCCTCTGCCCACCCCATTCCATCTTTGTGCAGAATGAGAGTCCCTCAACCCACCCTCCTACCATTAATGATTCAAGCCCTCGGCGTTCGGAAATTGGCTCTTCCAACAAGAAAACCAGGAATCACTCCCTAGAGGAGGTCAGAACCCCCAAAAGAGTCAAAATCCAAGAGATTGACTCTGATTTGGAAATTACTAAAGAAGCCAATACCCCCCATCGTTCTAGCAGACTGGCCTCTAAACTCTCAGATAAATCCCTGAGAGACCCCTCCTCCTCGCATGACACAGGCAATTCCATTTTGACTGATAAAATGCCCCTAGCCTAGCACAATATGACCCCTCATTTTGTGAGCTCCACCCGAATTTCATAAAGCCCCTTATCCTCCAAGAGTTCGGAGCTATCCAATTTCCCCTCCCCAACCTTCAGGATGGAAAACATGTTGGTCATTGAAGAGGCTAGCAACGTTAAGGAGGATGAATCCAACCTGGCAGAGCTTGAGGAAAAGATGGAGACCTTCTCTAACAGTGTGCAGGTGATCACCAGCAGACTAGAGGTGATGGAGTCCAAGATGCACGATGTTTCCAAGTTTGCTTTGAATGTCATGCGATGCTTGGCTACTACGCTGTGCCTAATGCAGGAAAGCATGACCAAAGGGAAAGACAAGGAGGATGATGACTACAAAGGCCTATTCAAGTTCCTCACTAAGGAATGGGCTAGAAAGCTGCTCCCTAAAAAGAGCCAAGGGAAAAAGAAATAAATTTCTGCATGTGGAGGATTTATGGTTTTTTGACTATTTTGTGTAGCCGTTGGATGGATAAGGCTAGTTTATGCTTTTGTTTATATGTCTCTGTTTATTTCCCTACGTGGCAAATGACTTATACTCTGACTAGTATTATTTAATCATTGATAAACTCTCGTAGTATGGTTTTTGTTTTTGATAGTGGTAAAAGGCTGCTACTTTGCTGATTATATATGGACAATGGTTCTGCCTGTGTCCTCTTAAATGTTCCTATGGGTCAGCCCCCTCATTTTTGGCTAATTTTAATATAAAAAACTATATGTCCTAAAGGTTCCTAAGTTTGAACTATGCAAACCTAAACCTAAGTGACATGAATTTTGAAACAAGGATACCCAATGTTTTGACAAGCCATGTTAATGAAGTCTTTGCAAATATTGGGTGAATACTTTGAAATGTTTTAGAACCAAGTTTGACTTTTCTTTGAACCTTGTTTTCTTTTTGATAACCAAGGTTAATTATGACTGCTCTTGGAAAATTGTTTTTTCCAACGTTATGATGTTGATTATGTCCTTTATTTGTGATTCACATTTTGACAAGCATGAAAGACAAGATGTTTGTTTGACTTTGAAAGAAGACACTCATGCGCATTCAACAAGTCCTAAGGCTGACAAGGACAATACTTGTTGAATCCCCTAGCAATAAAATACCACATTCAACCAGATAGTTAGAAGCTTTGTAGTACTGGCTCCCCTCCATGAAACTCACTTCTTTGAACATACCAAGATTCAAATTTCTTGGGTCATCACTTCCCAAGAAATTTACAATCTCGAATTGAAGGACACATGAGGGGTATCTTTGACATGCATGTATCACAATGCCTGAGTTAGCAAATAGAAGGTTTTGGGCCTCTAAGCACAAGGGATTGTAGTCAAGGCATCCATTTGAGTGGTCATAATCAACAACATTTTCCACTCCATTAAAGGAGGCCTCCCATCCTGCAGAGGTTATGCTCTACAAGTTTTTACGTGCCACACAGACACTAAGGAAGACACAACACCATTATGACAACATGTAACACTCGTGACTTGCAAATTTCATCACAACACATTTGTTTATAATGGTTTTGAAGGGCTTGGCTTTATCCTGTTACCACTTGGGTTGTTCCCTCTCACCCGACCTTATAGGATACTCGAGAGGCAGGCCCTCTAAAGGTTAAGACATGCAAAACAATCTAAATAAAAACATGGCAAGCGCTTGTTCATTAATCTTTAAAAATTGAAATGTGCTCTAAGCTACAAAATGCAAATAAAAGGTTCAAATGTAATCCTTTGACTGTGTCCTGCACTAAATGAATTAGTATTTTTGAGTTTTTGTTCTTCTCTCAATGAATGCCAAGGTGCTACACAAATAATCAATAATACACAAAACCTCTAAGTTGAGTAGAAAAAGCAATATGCAAAAAATCAACATGAAAGCAAAAAGCAAAAAGCAAAATAGAAACATGCTTTTGTTATTTGGGTTTTCCGGCCCCTCAAAACTTGCTTATCCCCTAATCAAAAACATGCAAGCAAAAAGTAAAATAGAAACATGCAAAATAAAAAAACAATAGGCAAAATAGCGACATGCAAGCAAAAAAATAAATAGAAACATGCAACTAAAAAAACAATAGACAAAAAAACAACATGCAAAAAGAAACATGCAAGCAAAAAGAAAAATACAAACATGTAACTAAAAAAAACAATAGGCAAAAAAACAACAAGCATCTAAAAAGCAACGTGCAAAAAGCAACATGAAAGCAAAGAAAAGTGACATGCAATGAAAAAAAGCTACATGCAAATAAAAAAAAGCAACATGCAAATTAAAAAAAGCAACATGGAAGCAAAGAAAAGTGACATGCAATGAAAAAAGCTACATGCAAATCAAAAAGTTGCTTTATCAATTAATCACCTAATTAGACTATGTGCAATTTGTCAACTAAAATGGCTATGATTAATTAAATAAATATTTATTATTTATTTAATGATTATTCTCGTATTATATAATTAAATTAAAAAGTTTAATTTATTTGATTCATTTAGTCTTTCTTCAATATCAATCTTATTAAATATTTAATATTGAATTATGCATTATGCATTCTTCGTAAGTCTTCATTAATTAAATAATTCTATAATTATTTAATCTCCTTTTCCACCTGACTTCATTACCACATCACCCAATCTTGCCAACTCATTTTATGTTGCTAAACAAATTAATTCTTTCTATTTATTAAATTAGCAATATTTAAGCCTAACCTCTATTTCCTACTCAAGAGGATGAAAATGCTTACTTGTCCTCTTACTCCCTATATTCTCTCCATCACTCCTACATCTTTGGAGGAGGTTGTGTCCACATCATCCTGGTCAACTTCCACTTGTCCCACATTTCCTAAATCTCCTCCAACCATCCTATATTCTTGGAGTCTTCATCTTTAGTCAAGGTGAGCATCTTGCCACTTGGACTCCTCTTCCAACTTTTCCTCTATCCTACATGTGTAGGAGAAACATCTTCCCCCCTTTTCTCTCACATTCCATCTATTCCTTCATACCCATGAATATTTCAAAATTCAATCTCAACCACTGATCTCCGCCACATGGGAATTTACTCATGAAAATCTATTAAAAAAAGAGCATTTCCTTAGCATTTTGGAGCTAGTAGTTATCTTGCATTCACATGAGTTTTGAGCATCCAAGCATTTTAGCAATTTACAGTGTGCATTTGGCTTTTAGTTTAATTTTTCATATAGTTGCATATTTAGCTTTGCACAATCATTTAGCTTTGCATACAACATCCAGTTATCAAGAGTCCATTCATCATTTGTCATCTTGGAAGCTATACCCAGTGCAATCTAAGAGCAATATCTGCAACAAGATCAAAGATGATAGGACACAATGAGACAACAAGTTGAGGTTTACTGTTTGAAGTATTTATCTTTTAATTGTTTCATTGGTAATTTTGGAAGTTTCCTGTAGGTTTACATTGTTGTGAAATTGACAAATCTTGCAAGTTCATTCTTGAAATATTTCTAGGTTACACATTTTGATGCCCACTGTGGGGCTCAGGCCTCACATTCTATCTTCTGTATTTCATTCTCATAGTTTTAGCAGTGCAACACATTTCTTTAACTTTTTAATGCATTTGTAACACCTTTTAGTGCATTTGTTATTTCTTGTAGCACATTTGTTATGTTTAATAACACATTTGTTAGGTTTTTACACAGTTTAACACATTTGCATGACAGGGTAGGGCATTTCTTAATTTAGGTAGTGCATTTGCAGTTAGTTTTAGCACATTCGTTGTTATAGTACATTTGTTTTTATCAAATTGTAGATTTTTCTAACATTTGCAGCTTGTCGACCGTCGAAGACAAAATATTTTAAAACGCTAACTGGTGGTTTTGCAAATATTTTTCATACATTTACACATCTAGATTAATTAGGGATTTAGTGATTGATCATTTTTTCTTCATATAGCTTAAATAGGTGGTTAATTTACAACATGCAACTTGCATCTTTGTCTTCTTAGAGTAGTTGCACTTAGACTAATTTAGGAGGATAGATTATCTCTTGTTTAATGTGTTTGCTCAAAGTGGTAGGTTATTATGCTCTCACCTTAACTAGGTGATCGAAAAAGCAGACCCACTTTCTAGAATGTGTAACCTTTTGAGGGCCTTCTTCTCAAGTAGCCCTTAAGGCTCGATGAGAGGGAACGACCCAAGTGGTAATAGACTAAAGCCAAGCTCTTCCAAACGACTATAAATAAATTGTTTTGTAATGAAAGTTACAGGAAATGAGTCCTGATTAGTTCATACTGTTGTTATGAATCCCCATAAACCCTATAGAGAACAACCTCTATAGGTTAGGAGGCCTTCCTTAATAGAGCATGACACACTACATGTATGGCCACTCGACCGGATGCTCTTACTTAAGAATCTCTTGTATAGAAGCCAAAATCCTTCTAGTTGTTGGTACAGGAGGTCAAACCTCTGATGAGACTCACACACATATATTTTTTAGTATAGATACAAAATTTTCCATGAGGATTTTTAATGGGAACTGATGCTTGGCTACCTCGGAGAAGTGAGTACCATGGAGTGGAGCCAGTGGGGTCAAGAATCTAAGTATCTGATTTGAATAAGTGTAGCCTTGGGGAAACCCACATGAGATTCAACAACTACAAATGATAGCCTACCATAAGAATTGTGCTTGTCTTTGCATTTTTATTTTCCAAATATTGTGTTTGTTGTGTTTGTGTTACGTTCTCAATCAAAGACAGAAAATCATCCCTTTTGAAAATAGAAAAAAATTGGAAAACTTGTTGTGAGAGCATAGAGTCGCACATTTAAAATGAAAAATCACACATTTACAACAAAGAAAACTGTATTTAAAAAACTTTGTAGCGTATTTGAGTAACAGTGTAGCACATCTACCAAACCTTTTAGTGTATTTGTTAAACATTAGCGCATTTGCAAAACTTGGTAGCACATGTGTAGAAAACAATCTTGCATTTGAATCACAATATAATGCATTTATGAAATCCTATCCCGCATTTGCTAAAACATCTAGCACATCTGTTACAACGCATTTGCAACAACAAGCACTTCCACCAGTAACCAAAAAAATTTGAGAGCAGATTTCGATACCCATTTTCAAGAAGATCTCATTTTGACTGTTACAAACTTCATAGCTAGTGAAGTAAACATGGTTCTTGAACATTTGACACATAAAGCTAGATCACACTCAAGGTTTTTACAAGTATTCATCTCAACAAGTTTTAGATCCAACATTTCAAAGTTTATAATCACTTATGTTTGATAAACTAATCTTACAAACATAGTTTATCATCAGGATTTATCATCCTTTATCACAAAACTACAAAGCTTGATCAAAATAACCTTGTTCTTTGCATTGGATATATCATCCTCTTTGAACTTGGTTATATCAAAATTTCACAAAATTTGCACTCTCATTAGGATCAAAAACTTGAAAATCATCACATACTTGTATGGTGATTTCGTGTCGTCTCAAAAAGAGGAAACTTAGTTATAAAGCACTCTTGAAAAAGAGAAGGTTTTTATACATAAACTGCAAAATTTTGTTGAAACATCACATATTCATACACCGATTTCATAACTATCTATGTGGTCGTGGAACTGAGTTTGATGAAGAAAACTTACAAGCATGTGCCTTTCAACAAAGAGATGCTTTATCTCAATGTACCAATAGAGGTGGTAGAATCAACTTAGCACATTTACCTGATCAATTGATCACCTATTGAGTCACATCTCGAAAAAAAAAAAAAACATTCAATGCTAGTTTGGACTAGAGCTCAACATGAGCAATTGAAAAGACAACAAATGGAGGAGGAAAATCCCGCTTACCATCAATTTGAACACACAGATAAGGAGGAATAAATTAATATGACAATTAGATAACTTCAACAAGATTCTAAATTTGAAAAACTAATGGAAAGAATGTTGGAAACTCAAAAACAAAAATACTTCTTGATGTTGGCAAGATCAGGGGCTAAATTACCTCAAAGTTTTGATCTAGAAATCCTAAGACAAAATGCCAAATCAAGTTGTACTGAACACAACAATGATTAAGATGACGATAATGTAAATCGGGTCAATAGTGATACCATAGGAGACCATGATGATACCATAAGAAACCATGATGATACTGCTAGGAACCAAGATGAAACAATAAGGGATCATGGTGACATAAGAACTCATAGGGATACAAGGAGAACCCATGTTGATAATCCTTTTTTAACTCTCACTCAACAAATACAAACTTTGCAACAACAGATAGATGATATAAAAAATGGAACAAGTACTAAAAGATATTCCTTGGAGAATATATGTCCATATCCTTTTGAAAAGAGTTTGAATATTGTGCCATTCCCACAATATTGTGAGATCCCAAAATATGATAAATATGATGGGAAAACAAATCCTCAAGATCACATTAGGAAATTCTGTACCATGAGTGTGGAATTTGCACATAATGAAATCTATCTCATGCGTTTATTTCACATAAGTTTGAGTGGACAATCAATGGAATGGTTCTCTAAATTACCACCAGGGATTAGATAATTTGAGGAGCTTGTGAACAAGTTCATTTCACAATACTCATATAACATACATAATGAGATAACAATGTTGGATTTGTGTAACATCAAGCAAAAGAATGGGGAACCTTTCATGGTCTTTCTACAATGATGGAGACGATTGTTTAATAGATACCCTAGACCAATGCCAGATCATGAGAAATGGATATCTTCATTAATAATCTTACCAGTGAAATGAGTTATAGACTCAAGTTACAATGTCCTCATAGTTTTGCAAAGATGATTGAAAATGGTTTAAAAATAGAAGATGCTATGGTCAAGAAAGGAGAATTGAAACTCTCCAAAGAGGGAAGTAATTCCTCTAACAACAACAATGATAAATCAAAATTTTGGACAGAGAACATAAATATTGCTAATGAGAGAGTACCTGATAACAACAATGTTAAAACACAACAACCTATTTTCAATCTCTCAAGTCGAGGACCATTGAGTTGTTGGAAATATGTTGGATTTGGTTAAGTGTTGTCATTCATGTCAACACTGTATCTCAGTTGGATATGGTTTTGCTATCCTAGTTGGACCTATCCCAGTTTGTCTTGGTGTTTATCTTGGTTTTGGCTTTGATTTTGATCCGGTATGATCAGATCCTTGGATGTAGTTTTGGATGCTTATTCTAGATGGATATATGCTTGCCATATTTTGTTGGTTCCTATTTTGGTGCTCCAGTAACTATCGCTTATGTTTCTGGTTGGTATTTCCTGGTTCCGGTTAGCTTTATCGGTATGTGATATTTGATGTTTTGATCAGACAATTTTAGTCTGGCTTATGGAATCGATTTCTATCATGCTGAAGGTGCCTCTTGATCATATTATGAGTGTTTGGTGACTTTGCATTGGCTGGCGTGCTATTATGGTGGTCCTATTTGGATCCGATTAGACTTTCTATGTTACTTCACTAAGGATTTCTATCGGTTGGTGAAACGTGCTGGGTTTTGGTCTTAATGGAATTTTTGGCTGATATAATTGTTTGGATATTTGAATTAGGTCCATGCTATGTAATGTAAATTATAATATTGGTTCGGTGATATCGTGTAATGTAATTTTTTATTATTATGGGTTTTGGGGTTTAAGGTTTAGCTGACCTTATCATAAGGTTGATGATCTGTATTTATAGGTTATTCATGTAATATACAAGAGGTGTGGGATCAATGGCCATGTCTACATTATCAGAGGAAGGTTTATGTGCAAGCAAGTGATATATCATTTGGCAAAAGGTTTTGGTATTGGAGGGTAGACATCTATGCTTAATCATAACTGTATCAAGCATTTGGAGATGCTACTTTTATAGTTCATTCTTTTCAGATTGTAGTCTGATGTTTTGTAAGTCAATGAGACTTCTCTTTTATGATGAGCAGTGAGCTCTAGGCTGTTGGCCTGATTGCAAGTGCAATTCACATTGTAATTATTTCACATACTGCTACAAAGTATTATCTGATTGTGGGTAAGGTTTCCCACCGTGGTTTTTCCCTTTACCGGGTTTTCCACATCAAAAATATTGGTGTTGTGAGTACTATGCTTTCATGTTTTATCTTTCATTGTGTTGGTTTCTTTGTGCCCCGGTTTAAAAGTTTTGATATGCAATAGTTCTGATTTTTTATAGTAAACTAATTCACCCCCTCTCAATTTACTCTCGGTATCAGACTTGTCTAACACGAATAACCAAGATAATAATAAACTAAAACCTTTCTGTAGACATATAAATATGTCCACTTAATTAAATGAATATTTAGTATTTATTTAATTATTTAACCATCAATCAATAATTAATTAAATTCATCTTAACCCTCTTCTCTTATTAATTAAATAAATTATTCAATTTATTTGATTTAATTCACTTAACCAAATTTAGAGCATTAATTAATTAAATAAATCATATTTGTTTAATTAAATCTTCTCTCACATTTAAATAAATTAATATTTATTTAAATCCCCCAAAATCCCATCTCTCACATTTAAATAAATTAACATTTATTTAAGTCACCTTTATCCTCCACCCACTTGCATTTTCCTACAAATGCAAGTTGCACAACTATTTTATTTAAAATCCTATTTATCCTCACCCACTTGAAACCTTTAATGGTTTCCCTTAAAGTCTTCAAACTTAATGGCTTCCTTCTAGAGTCTTCTCAAGCCTTTAATGGTTCCCCTTAAAGTCTTCAAACTCAATGGCTTCCTTCTAGAGTCTTCTTAAGCCTTTAATGGCTTCCTTCTAGAGTCTTCTTAAGTCTTTAATGGTTTCCCTCAAAGTCTTCAAGCATTTAATGCTTTATCTTCCTTTTTCTCATGTAAATAAATTAAGATTTATTTAAATAAAATCCAAAATTCACATTCACATTTAAATAAATTAATATTTATTTAAATATCTATCCAAATGCAAATCACACCATTTAATTGAAATAAATGATTTTATTTTAATTGAAAATCCCAAAATTCCTCCCATTTGCATTCTCTTACAAAATCCACTTGCATGCCTAAATCCCTTCTAGATTCTTCTAACTCCTTCTAATTAGCCTAATCCTATCCTAATCATTGTCACATTCCTAAATAAAAGGAAGTCACTTTTAAAAAACCTCCAAAGTCTTCAATAACCATTAAAGGTTTTTTGTCTTCAAATGGTTAACCTCTAAAGTCTTCCAAACCATTAAAGGCTCTTACATAACCATTTATGATTAACTCACCTTTTACCTTTGGTTAGAGACTTTCCTCTAACTTAACCATCCTTTTGACTCATGGGGCTCTTCAAAGCATTTATTTCTTTGACTAAGGTAACCATTTAATGCTTGCACATTCATTTATCTCTTGGATAAAAGGAATATCCATTAACCTAACCCTAACCCAACCCCCCAGGGTAACCATCATGTCCCCTCAAGCATTTAATGCTCCTTATCTCTCCTCTCAAGCCTCCTCATGGTGACACTTGTCAACATGGGACTGGGTTGAAAGTCTCACATGGATTGAATATCTTTCAATCCTAACCCTTGTTAAGATTTCTCAATCTTAACCCTTCATTTCCCCATTTCTTCTATAAATAGAACCCTTCTCAAGAAAAGAAGGAAGCATTAGAGTATTGTTGCTATACTGGTATTAGCATAGAGATTTTCATAGCATCACTATCTACACTTGCATAGCATTTTTTTATCACATCCAACCATCTTGAATCTCCATATGGCATCCATGGCTAGTGCTAAAAGCTAAGAGCTACACTCATTTAAGACTTGGAGAGGGGAGAAACAAGGGAGAAGCATCAACAGGCATCATGGAAGCATCTTAAGGAGGGTCTTCTCCTTTCTTTTGTTTTGTTAAACTTCTTTCATGCTTTTTGAAATCTCTTCTGATATGTTTGGAATGGTTTTTAGTTCTTTGTTTTGGTTTTATGGTTGAAACTAACTTATTAACATTGAACTTTGTTGTTGCCTTGCCCCCATTTCCTTGACATCACTTTCAATTCCAATGCTTGCAGAAAATTTACCAACATTGGGGAACCATTGGGATTGGCTTTAAAAACTTTTCTTGTAAACAAATTAATCACATTACAAGAAGCAAGAGATTTCGAGCCCAAAATTAAACCTAGTTGGTGGAATGATAACCATTTTTGTGATTTTCATAGAAACAAGGGGCATCAAACTAATGATTTTTAAAGGCTAAAACATCTTATCAAAGATTTAATTGACAATGACGTTATCACAATGGATGGTCATAAAATGAATGAATCACATTTAGCCTTCAAAACTCCACTCTTTAACTATGAAAAGGGTGGACCCTCAAATACACAAGATGACAAAGGAAAAGCAAAGGTAAATGATGCTCATACTTACGACAATGTGGTAAACATCATCAATTGTTAAGGATAAAATACCCTCAGAGCCAGTACATGCCATTACTCGAAGTAAGGCTAAGGTAACATTCTCGGGGGTAAAAAATGAGACAACTTGTACATCGAGGAAGTACAATGTAGTAGATCAATTGCAGAAAACACCCATGTAGATATCAATCTTAGAGCTCCTAAAAATATCACCAACGCATAAGGAAATATTGGAAAAGGCTCTAGTAGAAACAACAGTCTCTAAGGAATTGGATGTCGATCAATATCAAAACATGGTGGGACATCTCATAGCCCGTCATTGCTTATCATTCACAGAGCATGATGATGTATCATTGCAACATTCTCATAATGCTCTGTTGCACATTAAAGTACTTATTCATAAAATGCGAGTCAAACATGTTCTCATAGATGGAGGAGTGGGCTTAAATTTTTGTGCATTGAGTTTAGTAAAAGCTTTGGGTTTTTTCAGAAAATGCAGTAGATCCTAGAAAGTGAATAAAAATCAAGGTCTGTGATGAAGAAGAACATTCTTCCAAAGGAACAATGGTTTTACCAATCAGGATAGGACCAGTTCAAAAAGATACAGTTTGTCAAGTCTTGGACTTTAATTTATCCTATAACATTCTTTTGGGAAAACCTTGGATTCATGATATGCAAGCAGTCCCATCAACCTATCATCAATGTGTAAAATTTCCCTATAATGGACAAGAGATAACAATTTCAGTAGATTCAACTTAATATTGCAGCAATTTGAAGCCAACACAGGATGCAACAGTTCCTTATAACAAAGAAGCATTCTCTACTACCCTGACATCTCAAGAGACATAATTTGCATCAACCTTAAAAAGTTTTGATAAAAGTTAAAATTGAATGATGAAGGGATGAGAGAGTATTCTTTACAAACTTTACCACTTTCTCCAAAATTTTGTGGAAAACCGACAAGTTCACAATCACAAAAAACCACAAAATCTTTGGAATTGCATGCAGAAAATATCAATTATATGCAGATAAATATTAAACACAGGAATGAAAAAAATAGAAATAAAAGCAACGAAGAGATAATATTTAATGTGGTTCCACCAATCTTGGGATACATCCATCAAACAAAGATTCCAATATTATTATCCAGTAAATCAAAACCAATTACAACCAACAATCCCTTGCAACTCAATACCGCTGTAAAATGCTATATGAAATTCTCTATAGAATAAAACCCCTATCCCTTAGCCTTTTTATCAAAACTTATGTCGGTTACAAAATTAGGATTACAACATGTTAGCCAATAGAAAAATAACACCCAATGCTTTTATAAAATAATAAAAGTCACATATTACTGGGGGAAACTGCGCCGATAGAAGTAGGGAAAATTTAACCTCTGAGTCTGATTAGGCTCCATATAACAACATAAAAACCCCTTCAAATATTTTATGGAGCATTTGACAAATCTGGGATATTACCTGAAGAAACTAAAGACAAAGACAATCTTAATTGGTTATACAAGGATGAAGAAGAGACCAGAGAAGCAACTTTAGAGGTCATGACTATCCCCACAAAGCAATATGGTAATGGATACAAAGGGAAAGGTCCTATTGGCAATCATGCAAAGAATGGGATACAAAGGGAAAGGTGCTATTGGCAATCTTCAAGAAGGTATCATAGAACCCATTCAACCTCACTATTAACATGCTTTCGACAAATCTGGACTTAGGTAGGTTGGAATCCAAGAACACTGAGAGGGAGGGTGAATCAGTGTTCTACCTGAATGATTAATTTTAACCTTATTAAAACATGCATACACCAACAAGTATACTGGTACATATAGAATTGAAAGAAGTAAAACAACCAATAAGTCAATCACATAAATGAATACAAGGATGAAGAAGAGACCAAAGAAGCAAATTTAGAGGTCATGACCATCCCCACAAAGCAATATGGTAATGGATACAAAGGGAAAGGTCCTATTGAGAATCATGCAAAGAATGGGATACAAAGGGAAAGGTCGTATTGACAATCTTCAAGAAGGTATCATATAACCATTCAACCTCACTATTAACATGATTTCGACATATCTGGACTTAGGTAGGTTGGAATCCAAGAACACTGAGAGGGGGGGTGAATCAGTGTTCTACCTGAATGATTAATTTTAACCTTATTAAAACATGCATACACCAACTAGTTTACTGGTACATATAGAATTGAAGGAAGTAAAACAACCAATAAGCCAATCACATACATGGATACCATAACACACATAATTATACATGGAAAACCTCAAAGAGGAAAAACCACGGTGGGATTTGTGACCCACAATATCAATCCACTGGCCATATCAAGAGATATTACAAAATACAGGGGCCTGCACTTGCAGGAAGGCTTACAACCTAGAGCATACTGCTTAATCACAAAAGGAGCCTCATTGACTACATACAAATCCATAATACAATCTAGAGAAATAATTGAACTGCAAAGATAACATCTTCTATGCTTGAATACAGTTCCGGTTAAGCTCTATCTGTTCTAGTCTGAAATCCTAAACACTTACCGAAATAACCCTTACATAAATATCCTCACATACATGATCTCTCTTATATGTTTTGCATCTCCTTTATATTCCACAATCTTCATATGTTATTTTATACATTTTATTATATTCCTATATATCAAAATGATCTAACCAACTGACCTATATACCCCTTTACAATTCATCATGCCTTATGTCGGTTTACAAAGATAATTACAATATGAGCATACATGCCGGATAGATAACATAAATACATGAATATTAAAAAAAATTCTGATGCCAGATCCAAAAGATGTCAGCCTCCAATACTGATAACCTGATTGTAAACCATATTGGCCTGCATTGTCGGTAACCTGAGAATTCCTTCCAACCTACCGGTGCTGATGTTGGTGAAGTGCCTATCGGTACACAACTAACCCAAAATATGAACCCATAATAAGTTTCCATGTTGCCATAAATGACAACATATTAAAACCAACCAATTGAGTGTCAATTGCCAACAAGGTATGGCCAACATACTCAACCTACACAAAGTCAGGATCATCATCAATATCACCAACAAAACATGAAAGCAACACAAAGGGAACAATCAACACAAGAAGTGGAACAACAAGAAGCTGAAGAAGCAGTCAGAAAACAAAGGGAAGAAGAGTATGAACAACAACAAGAACTCACCATTCAAAGGGAAGAAGCTACTTATAAAAAAATCCAAAGAGTACAAGCAAGTACAAAACCGGAATCAGAATAGGTGACAAAACTTGTATCAATTATCAACAAACTCTTATCTCCATATAACATCCCTGTCAGATACAATGGCATAATATTAGAGAGTGATTATGAAACAGACTCACATAAGTATGAGTGGGATCCAATCTCACCATCTGATTTGTCAAGAGAAGAAAATGAAGACACAATAGGCTTAGGAAATAAGCAGGTCACTCCAGAGTAGGAAACAACTTCCACCAACCAAAAAGATGAACATGCCAGAAAACAAGAAGAGAAAATAAGAAGAAGTAGCAGAACCAGTCAATAATAAAAAACCAAAATAAAAAATGGTACAAAATCTAAATCAATTCCTAGTTAGCAAGTACCAAAAATGGGAAGAATTCAAGAGGAATTGATAACACACCAAATAGAAGAAACAATTAGTCTAGAGGAAGCAAAGTATGAGAGAAGAAAAGAAATGGCAAGAAAAGCAAGAAAAGCAACAAAAGCTACACAAATATGTAGATTACAAGATAGCAGTGAAACTGACTCAAATTTTGAGGCATCTTCTAAAGAGGTGTGTTACCCAAAAGATGTTCATGTTGATATAGTCCATTCGTTTGTCGGACAAACGTCAGAGAGTAGACCACTTGAGGGTGAATAAAAAACTACTCATTCTAACTTTACCAGAGCTAATTGGAGAGCGATTGAGAGAGTGATATCCTGAAGAGAGTGATATCCTTAACTCGACTAACCCACCCAAAAAAATTGACAGCTACGTCATGACCATTGAGACCTTTGAAACTGATCAAGCATATGATTTACCCTTATTCCACCTAAAAATTATTGACTAGGAAAATACTAAACTTATTGAAATTGATACCTTCCCAAATGACCATGCTATATCTATATACCTTAACACTATTGAATCCGTAACACCAAAAGAGCTTCCACCAGCGAATCAATAATGTTTCTTATAGTCAGGAGGGTGCCAAACCTTCTAGCCACAAAAGTGAAATAACAAAACAAAGAAGAAGGTCTAATGCTGAAAACCATTTTATGGAAACATTAGATAAGTCAAAAGATAAAATAAAGGGCTTATCTAATTGTGAAAACCTCCTTGAGGTGCCAGAAGATGGATGATTTGACACTCTCCCAAAATATTTTCAAGAGAGATCGTATATTCTGATAGAACCTATAGAGGTAGTTAATATTGGTACTCTAGAGAATCCTAAAATTCTTCATCATGTAGCATCCTTATCAGAACAAGAAAGACATGACTTTAGTATGTTTTTCAAGAAGAGGAAAATCAACTTTGCCTGGTCATACGCTAATATAATAGGACTTGACCCAGATCTCATTATCCATCATCTCAATGTTGCTCCAGGAGCTAAACTAGTTAAACAAAAAATTAGAAAGATGTACCCTCGTATAGCTCTTCTTATCAAAGCAGAATTGAAGAAACAATTGGATGTAAGGTTCATATGACCAGTCACATATCCATAATGGGTGTCAACTATTGTACCTGTATCAAAACTAGATAAAAGTATAAGAGTATGTGTTGGTGGTACATATAAATTTCCTTTTTTTATACCGCGTTATTGAGTCATGTCCCTAACTGGTCCTTTGGCCAGGTTGTGTTTCTTGAATTTTCTATGCAATTCAGTCTTCACAGTTTTCTTTATTTATCTCTGTATTGAACTTGAACCTTGAACTTGAACCTTTCTGGTTCATGGTTCAAAGTTCAACAAGCGTCATGTTTAAGTTTATTTCCCCGCGTCGCTTTATAAGTCTTCTTTAGTATTTGTTGGTGTTTAGCATTGGTTGAACCTTGAACTTGAAGCTTTCTGGTTCAAGGTTCAAAGTTCAAAATTTGTCATGTATATGTTTTTGCGTTGTTGTTGTTTTCCAAGGTTCAAAGTTCAATAGTTGATTTCTTGCAAATCATGTGACTTTTCACGAGGTGGTGGCACAGATTTTAAGATACGGTTGATGACGACAGAAAAGGGGAATATTCTTCCTTAATGATTTAAAAGTTGTCATTTATAGCAAGTATGGCGTGGGAATCTATGTTTCCAGATATGAAGTGACTTGTTATTAAATGCATGCTCGTTTGTGATCATTTCAGAGTGATGTCGCACGAGTGAAGAGTAATGATGATAACTTATGGAAATCATGGGTAAGATTTTCTCGGCTATTTTAAATTGAGCAATTCTTTTGTCAAAGATTGTCATTTGTGAAACATAAGTTTTAAGGAGAGTTTTGGAGCGAAAGGAAAATAGATTGCGATAGGGGTTTTGCAGATGACAGAGGAAGGTATGTTCAACAACTTTCCTAATTGCTACAGTTTTTAAAGATTTGGGTATATTGTTTAGCTGCTTGTTTTTGTTTTACCTATTTTCTGCTTTGTCTGAGTTGATTCGGAAAAGATTACGGGTTAAGCATGAGGCCTACTTTGCCTAAATAAATGAAAACTTCTTCCCTTGTAAGTTCCTTACCAGAGCTAGTTGATACAACTCTAGTTAAATTAGATTTAGATGTTTTCTTAGAAAGAGTAAGGAACCCAACTGCTGATTCTATGATGAAAGATATTGTACAAAGTGGTTTATTAGAAGCGATGTCATTTCCCACAGCTGCCCCTTGTCCTGAGTTGGTTTTAGAGTGCATGAATCATTATGACAAAGTTAACAGGTGCATTAGGAGAAACAATGGTGAGGTTTTGTTGTCTATTGATAGAGAGACAATAATGGCAGCCATGGGTATCCCACATCGGGAACCCTACAAGGATTGGACTATTGGAAAGTCCTATGAGGTATATTCAAAGAAGAAGCAATATTACAGAACCATTATTGCATGAAATTGGCTTTTGAGGTTTCAAAATGGCGGCTCAAGGCTACCAAGGCCATTAACCCGAGAGCATTTGATTCTTGGAATCAGGGATTCGGTAATAATGTTAAGCAAAATTAGGGGAAATTCACACTCCTTTTATTGGGAGGACTAGATGTATTTATTCATCCAAGTCACTCTTGACAAAAACCGGTTCATTGACTAGGGCACCATAATTGCAGAAAGGTTGCATGAGGGTTTGAGCAATTACCCTGGGATGTCAAATTTTTATGTCTTCATATCTATTTTACATGTTAGCTTGTGTGAGGGAGTGGCCTGGACTGTTCCATGCAAAATGGGTTCAGGGTACAAAAATCTATGAATACCATCCCCATTTGACCCAAAAAGGACATGTTGACAATTACCTTTGCTGGAATGATATTTTTGCTGGGAGGTTAACTTTTGAGTTACAGGGTAATTTGCACAAGAGAATGTTGGTTGAACATGTTCAACTAATTAACATCTATGGTAGCTTCTTTACCCAATTTAGCCACTTGACTTACATAAGGGTTGGAGGTTTTAAAGGTGAACCCTTTAGGTTACCTAGATATGTTTCAGATTGTTGTGTTTTAGTTGAAGTTTCCAGGCAATTAGCCCATGTTGTAAAGGATTATGGTGAAGATTTTGGCACAAGTGGAATTTTTCCTATTGATTTAGGCCATTACAGTTGCAGGTCTATTTCTGATGCACTGAATCTTGAATTAGAATTTATGAGGTTTCATTTGAAAACTTTAGTGAAGAGAGATAATTTTGACAATAAAGGTTTTATTGCTCAGTATGTGAAAAATATAATGCCTAATCAACATGTGCCACAATTGGAAGATTACTGGGAAGACTACTTAAATGAATATGAAGTGAGAAAAAAAATTGGTCCAGATTAACTCTGAAGCAGATTCTTGATATGAAGTTGCAAATGGATACCTCTGGTGTGACCATTGATAATGGAGATGTATTGGATCCATAATTCATGAAATGGGTACATAATGAACCCCTTCTAGAGGTTGATTGGAGTAGAAAGATGGAAGATAGCTTACAAGCATGCACCTTCAGTATAATTCACAGAACAAAGAATTGGCTAAGAGGCTGCAGATTTCATTTGGGAAAGGCAACTAGTTCAAGAAACAAGGGTAGAAAAAGGGAGATTGTGAGAAAAACCACTGTTTTAACTAACATTCCTATTTCTGTTGCAAGAAAGAAGCAAGTTAAGATTAAAGAAGAAAAACTTGACTCTAAAGCTGCACATTCCATTGGTGGCCGAGTTACTTGGTCAAGATACAAGAAGAACTTTCAGCCACCTGTTGCTCATCTCATTCTTGATTTGGATGCTGCAGAAGTACAAGGCAATATGAAAACACCTATTTCTGATGCTAACAAGGTCTTAATTGATGCTAATGCTAATGTACAGGATTCACAGGTGTTTGATGTTCTGTCTAATACAGATAATGCTATACTGCCAACTTCAGGAGGGCCTTTGCCCATGCAATCTAAGGATCTAACTATGGCTCCTAAATGCTTGAGTGATGCAATTACCAAGAAAAGGAATGTTGTGCCTATTTCTATGTCAATGGAAGATGCTGTGAGTAAATGTCTAGGAAGAGCAATGAAGCCTAAGCGGCTAAAAGTGGAAACCATGATCGGTTTTGATGAGAGCACAAAATATTGGACTGTAGACATTGCTAAGCCTACATCTGATAAGGATGTTGCCACTGCCTCGGAGGCTGATTATACTCTTGAGCGAGTTGATCTTGGGGTAGGAACTAGAGCGGTTGATGTGAAACATTTGGAAACTTCAACCGAAAGGATTATCTCCTGCAACTGGAAGGATGAAAAGGATAAAGCAGAGTTGAAACAGAGTTTGATGCAAATGGCTCAATACATCCATGCTCTTCAGAATGGTCTGCTGCCATTGTCCCAAAGCTTTGTTCCCTTTAGTTCAAAATCCCCTGGTAATCAGAAGTTCTTGGATGAGGTTCAAAGGAACAAGATGATCGCAGAGATTTTCTCTGAGTGGCTTACATTGATTATGCATCAAAGAACTAATTATATATCCGATTTAGCTCAGATTTTCAAAGATGCCAATGATGTTACCAAGGAATTGGACGCTAACTTAATCTAATGGAAGAAATAAAAGACTAAATGGGCAGTCATTTCAAGGCAAATGTGCGATATTCAGTGCTATGGCTTGATGAATTTTCTTGCCGAAAGACAAGTGCATGGATTAGATGAAGATATAATGTTCATATGCAAAGAAAGTATATAGTGGCCTAACCAAATCATTGAGCAAGGTCATAGCGAGTCTGCCAGTCTATGAAGTGAACTAACAACCCTAAGAATAACCATGCAAAAGGATCTGTGCTGTGTAGATGTTCAGTTGCTTAAGGAGGGTGGCCATACTTTGGAAGATACAGGAGAAATGGTCAATCAATTCAGTAGTCACATTAAACAGATTAAGGTGGAAAAGTCCTTAGTTGTGGAAGATTTTACAAAGATTTCCAAAGTAGAGTCGATACTTATAGTATGTCTAGATCACTTGGACTCTCACAGAGATAAAGTATAGATGGTGAAAAGAAAGAAGGAACTCTGGAAGCAAAGGGTAATTCATATTAGCCTGCCACATGTAGCGGTAATCTAGGAATTCTCAAGGGTTCATCGAGAGTGGAGTATAGCAAAAGCAGTTATGCTATCCGCCTAGAATAGCAACCTGAGCAATCCGACTGAAACATAATTGACAACATGACTAGCACTGCTGGCAGTTGTTTGCCAGCGTGTGTAGCTTTCTTTTGTTTCCAGTTATGCAGTTAGGGTAGTTTCTTATTAACTCATTTCGAGTTAATTTTACCTTTTGTTAAAACTATTGGTTTGGTGACCTATTTATAAGCTTTGTAATGAATTTACATGGGTCCGCTAAGTTTTTGAAAAAAACTATCTTTTAATTTTGGCTAAATACTTTATGTATGTGTGGGAAGTTAATGATCATCTATGAATGAAAATCAAATGACAGTTTATCTTTGGCTTCAAATCTGTGTGTTTGGTGTTTAAAATTTGATTTCCATGAGAATCTATTTCAAGAAAGAATCTGTCGTAGCTTTCTATATGTGAAGAAAATATCAGTGAAATTTATCTTTTAAGGTTTTCATTTTGTTTTAGATACATGTGAAGTCTGGTGGCTTTACACTAAGAATTATATATGAATCAATGCTTGTGTTCATTTAGTATTGACTGGTGCATGCAATTACCTTTTTGTACTTTCTAGTGAAAAGTATAATATTGGTTGTGTGTAATTTGGAGCTGATTGAATATCTATTAAAGGGAGTTGTACCTTAATTTAGAGGTTAATCAATATGATGATTTTCCAACTATATGTTGAAATTTGTCTTTCATTTCTTGGGCTAAAGAGTATAAAAGTTAAATAAATTGTGAGAGACAAATCTATTTACCAAAAGATTTTTGGTGACTCTGTTGAGGAGTCAAATTATACGACTGGTTGCCTAGTTGCAATAGTTGAGTCAAGGAGATATACTAGGTCCCAAAGAAGGGAAGGGGTTTTTGATCCTGCCTTTGAAGAGTTACAGAACCTAAATTTTCAACCCACTTTCTTACCTCAAAGAAAGGCTACAAGTAGACCTCCTTCCCCATTGCCATCATCACCTGTGTCCTCAGTCTATCAAGCCTTGATCTTGCACGGTGTTTCCTTACCAAATATATTCAACCTGACCCCCCTCAATATCATACTTCCAATGACAACAAATAATCCTTGGGGGGCTGTTGTAGGCCCATTGAACTTAGGTTTGAATCTTAACCCCTTACTGAAAGGTGCTAGGGATCATTTCCCAAAATTTAGTAGCGATGGAATGATCACCGTTGATGAATACCTAAATGCCTTCAATGTGGCTTGTGAGATAATAGCGGCTCAACATGAGGACATTGCTGTCAGGTTGTTTGTCTAGACACTAACTAGGGTAGCAGCTGATTGGTTTATCACTTACCAAATAGTGTGATAACAACCTCGCAAGATCTGAAAACAAGATTTGAGGCAAGATTTAAAGTAGCTGAGGATGAACATTCCCTCTTGGCTCAATTAGCCCAGTTGAAAAAAGAAATTCCTGAATCTATGAGGGATTTTGTGGCAAAATTTGATAAGATCTTGCATAAGATTATAGCTAATCAAAAGCCCTCAAATGACAACCTTAAGTGTTTCTTTATTTATTCCATGCCTTCTGAAATAGGTTTCCTGATCCGCAGACAAAGAGTTGCAGATTTAAATGCTGCTAAAACTCTTGTAGTTGAATTAGAAGATGATTTAATCACAATGGGTAAATGGAAAAGGGAAGTACAGACACCTAGTGCTCAACCTTCAACTTCTTCTGATCCTATCATCTAGTGGTTAATAAATAATGTGATTGCCCTAAATAGACAAGATCCTAAAGCAAGCACGTCATATTCTCAATCGTACCAAGACATTCCTAGAAGATATCCTAATCAACAAGGAGGAAATGGAGCAAGACAATTACAATTACCTCCTATGCAACATAGACTTACTATTGAAGAGCCACCTCTTAGAACAAGCACGTGTGTTTCATTTAACTGATGAACATGATGGTTCTTCATGTCCAGAGATGGTTCATTTTTCTCAAATGAGCAGTAAAGAAGAAACAAACTTAGAAGTTGATGAAGGAGGTTCCCAAAGTATGCCTGGCGACTCTGAAATTCATTATATGGAATATGTCTCTGACTTGGAAAGGGGAGGAAACATGTTGGTGACTTTGGAGGATTCCTCATATGCAATTCTTACCAGAACTCAACAAAATCTAAAGTCTCAAGATGTTGTTGTAGATGTCTAAAAATGGTCAACGCTTGCGGAGTCATACTTTAACATCTGTGCATTGCCTTATTTTAGGGTTCTTGCGTCGCATTAACATTTCTTCTATGTTGCACACTTGGTCTTTATCATTTGCGAGCATCGAGTCCTTCTTCTACATTCCTCATTTTTCTCACTTTCGAATTTGGTCTTGTCGATAACAATCTTCAGTTATGATTTTGGTCGATCTTATCCCATCGCATCAATGTGCATGCTCATTTATCATCATTTTGGACATCGTCAATCCTAATCGATGATAGAATTAGGGTTTTGTCCTCTTGTCAATTTTGTCACTTTGTGATCGATTCATCATCGATCCTCGTCCTTGTCAATCTTGTCATCTTGCGATCGATTCGCCATCGATCCTCGTCCTTGTCAATCTTGTTATCTTGTGATCAATTCATCATCGATCCTCATCCTTGTCAATCTTATCATCTTGCGATCAATTCGCCATCGATCCTCATCCTTGTCAATCTTGTCATCTTGCGATCGATTCATCATCGATCCTCATCCTTGTCAATCTTGTCATCTTGCGATCAATTCGCCATCGATTCTCGTCCTTGTCAATCTTGTCATTTTGTGATCGATTTGTGATCGATCCTTGTCCTTGTCAAATATCATCATTTTTTGCAATCGATTTGTCATCGATCCTTGTCCTTGTCAATCCCATCATTTTGCGATCGATTCATCATCGATCCTTGTCCTTGTCAATCTTGTCATTTTGCGATCGATTTGTCATCGATCCTTGTCCTCGTCAATCTTGTCATTTTGCGATCGATTCATCATCAATCCTTGTCCTTTTCAATTATGTCAATTTGGATCATTTAGTCATCGTTCCTCATCAATTGGTGCCCATCAATTTGATCTCTTTGTCAATCTTGGTCAATTTGTCAACCAATCTCAATTGTTTATCAGCATTGGTCCTTTGTCAATCAAAATCATGATCGAATCGATATTAATTTCTTGTTGTCTTGACCTAATTTATGGTCCTCTTATTTCTAGGGTTTTATGATTTGATCATTTAATCCTTTTCTTCTTCTTCTTTGCAGATTAAATAAATCTATTTATTTAGTCCTAGGTCTTTTTCATGAATTAATTAATGGATGAAAACCTATTAATTAATTTACCTAATTTCTATTTCATCTTTTTCCTCAATTTTCCAATTTACTAATTTCTCCTAATTTCTAATTTTCTATTTCTCCTATTTTCTTCAATTTTTCTAATATTTCCCCTAATTTCATGGGAATGGCATTTCAATTTTGTCATAATTTGTCATAATTTGTCATAATTTGTCATAATTTGTCAATCAATCAATCTTGCATGTCAGTTTTGTCACAATTTGTCATAATTTTGCCATTCATGATTTGAATTTCCATTCGAATCAATTTCATGCTAATCTTGTCCTCTCTCCAATTTGTCTATAAATTGGATGAGTTTCTTCAATCAAAGGGGGAGAAAAATCACATTTTCAAGTAACCTTATGCTACATATTTCATCAACAACTTGCTTTCCACTTGCAAATGCACTTTGTAGGTGAGAACAACATCAAATTGGAAGGTGAAAGAAGAACAATGGAGCCACATGAAGGAGATATCTGCATTTGGTTTGCTTTGATTTCATTTTGAATATCTTGTCTTCATGTTTTCATTGATTAGATTAGGATTGTTTTCATTGCAGTTTTAGGTTTTGTAATTGTCCTAATTGTTATTTGCTTTGATGAATCCTCAATTTCCTAATCTATAGTTGTAACACCTTCCCATAGCACTACAAAGGGTAAGGAAATTCTGACTCGTCCTGGAGGTGTTTCAAATGTTGTTCAAGAAGTTGCTTCCTCAAGTTTTGATTCATTTAATGGTTGCTTTGATATCATTGAATTTTGCAAATCATCCTGTGTTCAGATTACTCCGGCTGAGTATTTGAAGTTGAACCCTAAGGATTTAGATAGACTAGTTGAATTTGTCAAGGGAAACGATACTCATGCTTTAGTAAGTGAATCCCAAATGCCCGTGACTTGTAATTCTTCAACTTAAAAATTTGTCGGCCCTGCTTTAGTAATTCCTGAAGTCTCATCAAAAACTGTTCCTCAACAAGTTGAATTGGTTGAACCTAGTCTTGAAGATAAGCCTGAACCTTTCTATGTGTCCTTGTTTATCAATGGGCATAAGTTGAGTAATTGTATAATAGATTCTCGACCATCAGACAATGTCATGCCCTCAGCAGTAGAAAAATCTTTAGGCTTAACCTTAACAAAAACCTTTGGTAAATGTTATTCCATGGATTCCAAGCAGGTTCCTTTGTTAGGGCAAATTAAGGATGCACAAGTGGCTTTAGTAGCACATCCTGATAAGAGAATCAAGTTGACAATTCTGGTGGCTGACATCCCTACCACTTATGGCATGTTATTAAGTCACACCTTTTGTAAAGACATGGGTGGGGAAATTAGAATGGATTGGTGTTAGGTGATGATCACAGTTGGAAAACAAAGAGTTGTCCTGCATCCTGAAACAAAAGCCAAATACATGGTCTTTCCTTCAGATGATCCAAAAGCCCAACTTTTGTATCAAGATTGTGGTTTTGGAAATTATATGATATCAACCGATTTTCAAGAGGTGGATAAGACTGTAGATTCAGGTATGTCTGATGAAATTTGGTCTATGGAATTTGATGGGAGTTGTTCATCTGTTGGTTCAGGGACTGGGGTAGTATTAATACCTCCTGAAGGTAAAGTTATTCCTTATGCTTTCAAATTGGAGTTTCAAAACACTAATAATATGGCTGAATATGAAGCTCTATTATTAGGTCTTGCTGAAGCGAAGAAATTGTAGATCAAAATGTTGAAGGTTAAAGGTGATGCTGAACTTATCATAAAACAAGTAAGAGGTTTATTCATTGTTAAAAATGAGAGAATGAGACATTATAGAAACCGTGTTTGGGATAAGATTTAAGCATTTGATGCTTTTTCAATTGAAGCAATACCAAGGGAGTTCAACTCGAAAGTTGATTCTTTGGTGGTATCTGCAACTTTATTAGTGCCTCACCCTGATTTTATAACTGATATCTACAAGGTAGAACTAGTTTATAGACCGAGCGTCCCTGACAATTTTGAATCCTGACAGGTGTTCAAAAATGATAAATAGATTCAGAATTTTTTACGGTGTGCAGAGATTTTCACATCTTTGTTTTATGAAGGATCAGAAGCAAGTTGTAAAGAGTTTTCTCCCAATTCACCAGAGGAACTGCATGATGGGGTATTACAGTTGAAAGGAAATAAAATCCCAAAAGGCTTGGTGTCTCTTGAACATATTTTTGATAGAAAGGATGGGTATGTTAAGCAAGGGGAGAAAGAGACTACTGTAATTCAAAAATCTGGCGAGTATGAGCAAATCAACATTGGTACTGAGGAGGATCCAAAATTTGTTAATTTGGGTAAGTGTTGTTCTGAAGAGGAGAAAAGGAGGATCATCAGCCTGTTGATTGAGTTCAAAGATGTTTTTGCATGGAGCTACAATGATTTAAAGAATTTCAGAGATGGTAATTTCCAACATCACATTTCTTTGAAACCTGGTGTCAATCCTTTCCGACAAAAGTTGAGGAACTTTAATCCAAAGGTAGCAGAAGAGATCTTTCATGAGGTAGACAAGATGTTGAAGGTCTGAATTATTTATCCTTTACATCATTCTACCTGGATTGCTAATATTGTTCCTATTCGGAAGAAAAATGGTGAAATATGAATCTGTGTTGATTTCAGAAACTTGAATCAAGCAAGCCTGGAAGATAATTATCCTTTGCCAGCAATGGATCATATTTTACAGACTATTTCAGGATCAGAGATGATGTCCATGTTGGATGGCTTCTCTGGATACAACCAAATAAGTGTTTCTAAGCAAGATCAACACAAGGCAACCTTTATAACTCCCTGGGGCACCTTTGCATTTAATAGAATGCCTTTCAGATTGATTAATGTAGGGGAAACATTCTAGAGGGCGATATATCTTTCCTTTGGGAATTTGAGGGATAAGATAATTGTAGTGTATTTAGATGATTTGACTGTGTTCTCTAGGAAGAGGAAATTTCATCTGTGAGATTTGAAGAAATTTCTAATGAGATGCAGAGAGCATGGTGTGTCATTAAATCCTGAAAAGTCTATTTTTGGCATCACAGAAGGAAAACTTCTCAGACATATTGTTTCAAAGGAGGGAGTAAAGGTGGATCCAGAGAGAGTAAAAGCAATACAACAACTCAACCTTCCTTCCAACAGAAATGGAGTGAGGTCCTTCTTTGGATAGGTGAACTATCTAAGACATCTTAAACCTGATTTTACTGAGACTACTAAATATATTATAAATATGATGATTGAGAAAGTAGTTTTTAAGTGGAATGAGGAAGGTAAAATGACTTTTGAAGAAATAAAAAGAGAAATTGTGCATGCACCTACTCTAGTTAACCTAGATTTTAGTAAAATTTTTATTATTTATTGTTATGCATGAGAGCATACTATGTCTGGAATTTTAGTGCGGAAAGGTGAAGATAATGAGGAAGTTCCCATTTCCTTCATGAGTGTACCTTTGAAGAAGCATGAGTTGAAATACTCGTAAACAAAAAAGCAAGCTTATGCAGTAGTGAAAGCCATGAAACAATTCAGGTACTATATACTTCATTCACATGCAACTGTCTTTGTTCCGAACCCTGCAGTGAAAAGTGTTCTAACCCAGCAGGATGTTGGTATCAATAATAGAGCATCTTGGGTTTCTAAGATTCAGGAGTTCAATTTGGACACTAAGCCCACTAAGCTAGTCAAAGGACAAGGCCTTTGTAAATTAATGGCGGAGAATAGGTTTGAAGAGGAGGAGAGTCTACCCTTAACTCTATTTGTTAGTCATCAGGATTCCTGGTTCACCGATGTCACCTATTATCTCACTTATGGAGATTGTTATGATCATCTTTATCCTAGGGAGAAACAAAATTTGAAGCTGAAAGATGCAAAGTATGTTATCTTTGATGGCACCTTTCTCAGATGTGTAGATAAGCCGCATCAAGAGGCTTTACTAAAAACTTTTCATGATGAAGCATGCAGTGGTCATTTCTCTTCTACGGTTACTACGTATAAAATATTGAAGAACTGCTACTATTGGCCAGGAATGTTTAGAGATGCGAATGCTTAGGTGGCGAAGTGTGAAAAGTGCAAATTGTTTATAGGTAAACCCCAGTTGGCTGCCTTGCCTTTAAGACCTGTAGTGATTGAGGAACCCTTTAAACAATGGGGATTAGATTTCATTGGTCCTTTGAACCCAACCTCCAGCGCAGGACACACTCACATATTAATAGCAATGAATTATTTCACTAAGTGGGTGGAAGCTATCCCCGTGAAAAATACCACTTCAGAGGTAGTGTGTGCATTCCTTAAGGACAATATTCTTGTTAGGTTCGAGGTCCCTCAGAAAATAGTCACAGATAATGCATCAAATTTCTCTTCATATGAATTAGTTTTATTTTTCTATGATCATGGAATTTATTTGGCACATGCTTCTGATTATTACCCACAGAATAATGATCAAGAAGAATCAAGTAACAAAAAATTAATCAACATTATGAAGAAGTTGGTTAGCGAAACTTTCAGAGACTCGCATAAGAAGTTGCATGAAGCACTATGGGCAGATCGAACTTCACCTAATCGAGCCATAGGGATGTCTCCTTTTGAGTTGGTATATGGTATTGATGCCCAAATCTCTCTTCCTCTAGAGTTAGCGGCTTCCAAATTGTAGACTGTAGTAGAAGATGCATTCTTTCAAATCTCTTTTGAGAAGAGAATTATGTACTTAACTAAGATCGAGGAAGAAAGAGAAAATCTAGTTGATAGGATTACAAAGCATTAGATGAGGGTGAAAAAGATTTTTGATCAGAAGGCAAGATCTAGGAAGTTCATGAAAGGTGATTTGGTGTTATTATGGGATAAAAGGAGGGAGCCGAAAGGCGCCCACGACAAATTTGAGTCACTGTGGAAAGGACCTAATGTAATTCATGAGGTAAAAAGTCCCAAATTTTTTAAACTTGCTTATCAAGATGGCTTTGAATTACCCCTATCCTATAATGGGTAGGACTTAAAATTATATCAATTGTAAGCAAGAGTCTCCTACCAGTTTGTACATACAGTTTTTGTGGTGTTTAACTTAGGTGTGTGAGTTTGTTGTGAGTCGGGCCTTACTTTTAAGTCATTTGCAAAACCAAGGATTCTGGGATTCTTTTCTTGGTACTTTACAGTTCCAGTCCTCATGCAGAGCCACTGTTGGTGGTACATATAAATTTCCTTTTTTTATACTGCCTTATTGAGTCATGTCCCTGATTGGTCCTTTGGTCGGGTTGTGTTTCTTGAAATTTCTATGCAATTTAGTCTTCGCAGTTTTCTTTATTTATCTCTATGTTGAACTTGAACCTTGAACTTGAACCTTTCTGGTTAACAGTTCAAAGTTCAATGAGCGTCATGTTAAAGTTTATTTCCCCACATGGCTTTATCAGTCTCATTTACTATTTGTCGGTGTTTAGCATTGGTTGAACCTTGAACTTGAACCTTTTTGGTTCAAGGTTCAAAGTTTAATATTTGATTTCTTGCAAATCATGTGACTTTTCACGAGGTGGTGGTGTGGATATTAAGATACGGCTAACGGCGGCAGAAAAGGGGAAATTCTTCCTTAATGATTTAAAAGTTGTCATTTATAGCAAGTATGGCATGGGAATCCATGTTTACATATATGAAGTGACTTGTTATTAAATGCATTCTCGTTTACGATCATTTCAGAGTGATGTCGCATGAGTGAAGAGTAATGATGATAACTTATAGAAATCAGGGGTAAGATTTTCTTGGCTATTTTAAATTGAGCAGTTGTTTTGTCGAAGATTGTCATTTGTGAAACATAAGTTTTAAGGAGAGTTTTGGAGTGAAAGGAAAATAGATTGCAACAAGGGTTTTGCAGATGACAGAGGAAGGTATGTTCAACGAATTTCTTAATTGCTACAGTTTTTAAAGATCTGGGTATATTGTTTAGCTGCTTGTTTCTATTTTACCTATTTTCTTCTTTGGCTGAGTTGATTGGGAAAAGATTACAAGTTAAGCATGAGGCCTACTTTGCCTAAATTAATGAACTCTTCTTCCCTTGTAAGTTCCTTACCAGAGCTAGCTGATATGACTCTAGTTCAATTAGATTTAGATGTTTTCTTAGAAAGAGTAAGGAACCTAGTTGCTGATTATATGATGAAAGATATTGCACAAAGTGGTTTATTAGAAGCAGCGATATTTCCCATAGCTGCCCCTTGTCCTAAGTTGGTTTTAGAGTGCATGAATCATTATGACAAAGTTAACAGTTGCATTAGGAGAAATAATGGTGAGATTGTGTTGTCTATTGATAGAGAGACAGTAATGGCAACCATGGGTATCCCACATCGGGAACCCTATGAGGATTGGACTATTGGAAAGTCCTATGGAGTTTATTCCAAGAAGAAGTAGTATTATAGAACCATTAGTGCATGAAATTGGCTTTTGAGGTTTCAAAAGGGCGACTCAAGGTGACCAAGGCCATTAACCCGAGAGCATTTGATTCCTGGAATCAGGGATTTGGTAATAATGTTAAGAGGAATTAGGGGAAATTCACACTCCTTTTATTGGGAGAATTGGATGTATTTCTTCATCCAAGTCACTCTTGACAAAAACCGGTTCATTGACTGGGGCACCATAATTGCAGAAAGTTTGCATGAGGGTTTGAGCAATTACCCTGGGATGTCAAATTTTTATATGTCTTCATATCTGTTTTGCATGTTAGCTTGTGTGAGGGAGTGGCCTGGACTGTTCCATGCAAAATGGGTTCAGGGTATAAAAATCTATGAATACCATCCCCATTTGACCCAAAAAGAACATGTTGATAATTACCTTTGCTAGAATGATATTTTTGCTGGGAGGTTAACTTTTGAGTTACAAGGTAATTTGTACAAGAGAATGTCGGTTGAAGCTGTTGAACTAATTAACATTTATGGTAGCTTCTTTACCCAATTTAGTCACTTCTCTTACATAGGGGTTGGAGGTTTTAAAGGTGAACCCTTTAGGTTACCTAGATATGTTTCAGACTGTTGTGTTTTAATTGAAGTTTTCAGGCAATTAGCCCATGTTGTAAAGGATTATGGTGAAGATTTTGGCACAAGTGGAATTTTTCCTATTGATTTAGGCCATTATAGTTGCAGGTCTATTTCTGATGCACTGAATCTAGAATTAGAATTTAAGAGGTTTCATTTGAAAACTTTAGTGAAGAGAGATAATTTTGACAACAAAGGTTTTATTGCTAAGTATGTGAAAAATATAATGCCTGATCAACATGTGCCACAATTGAAAGATTACTGGGAAGAATGCTCAGATGAATTTTAAGTGAGAAAAAGAAATTGGTCTAGATTAACTCTGAAGAAGATTCTCGATATGAAGTTGCAAATGGATACCTCTAGTGTGACCATTGATAATGGAGATATATTAGATCTAGAATTCATGAAACGGGTACACAATGAACCCCTTCCAGAGGTTAATTAGAGTAGAAAGATGAAAGATAGTGTACAGGCACGCACCTTCAGTATAATTTGCAAAAAAAAGAATCGGCTAAGAAGCTGCAGATTTCATCTGAGAAAGGCAACGAGTTCAACAAACAAGGGTAGAAAAAGGGAGATTGTGAGCAAAACAACTGTTTTAACTAACATTCCTATTTCTATTGCAGGAAAGAAGCAGGTTAAGATTAAAGAAGAAAAACTTGACTCTGAAGATGCACATTCCATTGGTGGCCGAGTTAGTAGGTCAAGATACAAGAAGAACTTTCAGCCACCTACCGCTCATCTCATTCTTGATTTGGATGTTGAAGAAGTACAAGGCAATATGACAACACCTATTTCTAATGCTAACAAGGTCTTAACCGATGCTGCTGCTAATGTCCATAATTCATAGTTGTTTGATGTTATGTTTAATACAGATAATGCTATACTGCTAACTTCAGGAGGGCCTTCACCCATGCAATCTAAGGATCTAACTATGGCTCCTAAATGCTTGAGTGATTCAATTACCAAGAAAAGGAATGTTGTACCTATTTTTGTGTCAATGGAAGATGCTATGAGTAAATGTCTAGAAAGAGCCACGAAGCCTAAGCGGCTAAATATGGAAACCATGATTGGTTTTGATGAGAGCACAAAACATTGTACTGCAGACATTGCTAAGGATACATTTGATAAGGATGCTGCCACTACCTCAGAGGCCGATTATACTATTGAGCGAGTTGATCTGGGGGTAGGAACTAGAGCGGTTGATGTGAAACATTTGGAAACTTCAACCAAAAGGATTATCTCCCGCAGCTGGAAGGATGAAAAGGATAAAGTAGAGTTGAAACAAAGTTTGATGCAAATTTCTCAATACATCCATGCTCTTCAGAATAGTCCACTGCCATTGTCCCAAAACTCTGTTCCCTTTAGTTCAAAATCCCTTGGTAATCAGAAGTTCTTGGATGAGGTTCAAAGGAACAAGATGGTAACAGAGATTTTCTCTGAGTGTCTTACATCGATTATGCATCAAGGAACTAATTATATATCTGATTTAGTTCAGATTTTCAAAGATGCCAATGATGTTACCAAGGAATTGGACATTGACTTAATCTCATGGCAGAAAGAAAAGAGTAAATGAGCGGTGATTTCAAGGCAAATGCATGATACTTAGCGCTATGGCTTGGTGAATTTTCTCACCAAAAGACAAGTGCCGGGATTAGATGAAGATATTCATATGCAAAGAAAGTATAGAGTGGTGTAACCAAATCATTGAGCAAGGTCATAGCGAGTCTTCCAGTCTACAAAGTGAACTAACAACCCTAAGAACAACCATGCAAAAGGATCTGCACTGTGTAGATGTTTAGTTGCTTATGGAGGATGGCCAAACTTTGGAAGATACAACAAAAATGGTCAATCAATTCAGCAGTCACATTAAACAAATTAAGGTGGAAAAGTCCTTAGCCGTGGAAGATTTTACAAAGATTGCCAAAGTGGAGTCGATGCTTACAATATGTCTAGATCACTTGGACTCTCACAGAGATAAAGTACAGATGGTGAAAAGAAAGAAGGAACACTGGAAGCAAAGGGTAATTCATATCAGCCAACCACATGTAGTGGTAATCCAGGAATTCTCAAGGGTTCATCGAGAGTGGAGTACAACAAAAGCAGTTATGGTGTCTGCCCAGAATGGCAACCCGAGCAATCCGACCGAAACACAATCGACAACATGACTAGCACTGCTAGCAGTTGTTTGCCAACGTGTCTAGCTTTCTTTTGTTTCCAGTTATGCAGTTAGGGAAGTTTCTTATTAACTCATTTCAAGTTAATTTTACCTTTGGTTAAAACTATTGGTCTGGTGACCTATTTATAAGCTTTGTAATGACTTTATGCGGGTCTGCTAAGTTTTTGAAAAAACTATCTTTTAATTTTGGGTGAATACTTTATGTATGTGTGGGAAGTTAATTATCATCTATGAATGAAATCAAATGGTAGTTTATCTTTGGCTTCAAATCTGTGTGTTTGGTGTTTGAAATTTGATTTATGTGAGAATCCATTTCAAGAAAGAATCTGTCATAGCTTTCTATATGTGCAGAAAATATTAGTGAAATTTATCTTTTAAGGTTTTCATTTTTTTTTAGCTTACATGTGAAGCCTGTCGGCTTTGCACTAAGAATTATATATGAATCAATGCTTGTGTTCATTTAGTATTGTTTGGTGAATGCAATTACCTTTTTGTACTTTCTGGTGAAAAGTATAATATTGGTTGTGTGTAATTTAGAGTTGATTGAATATCTATTAAAGGGAGTTGTACCTTAATTTAGAGGTTAATCATATCATGATTTTCCAATTGTATGGTGAAATTTGTCTTTCATTTCTTGGGCTAAAGAGTATAAAAATTAAATAAATTGTGAGAGACAAATTTGTTTACCAACAATATGCATAAATTTTAGGGACCTGAACAAAGCATGTCCAAAGGATGACTTTCCATTACCATGCCTTGATATTATTGTAGATCGCACAACAAGACATCAAATTTTCTCTTTAATGGATGGCTTCTTAGGGTATAACCAAATTAATACATCCCCTAAGGATCAAGAGAAAATAGCCTTCACGTGCTCTTGGGGTACCTTATGTTGGAATGTTATGCAATTTGGGCTTAAGAATGCCTGATCTACTTATCAAAGAGCTATGACAACCATTTTTAATGATATGATGCACACCTTCATGGAATATTATGTGGATGATATACAAGAAAAGTCACACAATAGAGAATAACATTTGAAGATCCTAGACAATATTTTTGACAGATTGGACCAATATAAGTTGAGACTAAACCCAAAGAAGTTTACTTTTGGAGTTACATCAGGTAAAATTATAGGGTATATCATATCTTCATGTGGCATAGAAGTTGATCCAACAAAAGTACAAGCTATAATGGAAATGGAATCTCCAAAAAATATCAATCAACTACGTTCTCTGCAAGGGAGGTTACGATCAATAAGAAGGTTCATATCTCAGTTAGCTAATTAATGTCATCCATTTACTCGTTACACAAAAATGTTCCATTCAAATGAGATGACAAATGTGAGGAAGCTTTTACAAAAATCAAGGAATACCTTGTAAATCCACCAGTGCTAGCATCACCAATTAAAGGAAAACCATTATTTCTCAACATCTCAGCTACAAATGTATCATTAGGAGCTCTCCTGGCACAACATGACACTGAAGGAAAAGAAAGAGTAATATACTATATCAACAGAACCTTGGTTGGCTATGAGTTAAATTACACAATAGTTGAGAAAACATGCCTTGATGTGGCATTCACAACCCAAAATTTACGACATTATATTCTCACGCACTCAGTTAAGTTGATTGAAAAGATCAACCTTCTAAAATATCTTCTTAGCAAGGAAACATTAACAAGTCGTTTAGCTAAATGGGTATGGTGCTGAGTAAGTTTGACATTGAGTGTGTTGATTGAAAAGCCATAAAAGGACAAGTGATTGCAGATCAACTAGTTTAAGTGACCTTGCATGATAGTGCACCCTTACATATTGATTTTCCTGATGTAGATGTTCTCACTATCAGCATGAAGGCTTGGGAGTTGTTTTTTTATGGTTCCTACACACAACATAGATCAGGTGTAGGAATTTTATTCATAATGCCTCAAGGTCACACTATTTCTAATCATACAGGCTATGCTTCCCATGTACAAATAATACTACAGAATATGAGGTGCTAATCATCGAGATCAAGATGGCTATTGAATAGAATATCAAAGAGTTACATGTCTATGGAGATTTACAACTAGTTATCAACCAGCTAAATGATGAATACTGAACTGAGGATGATAAACTAATGCTTAACAAGAAACTGGTTGAAGATTTCAAGAAATACTTTATTGAAATTACATTTGATTTGATTCTAATGAATGAGAATAAAGTAGCCGATGCCATGGCGACAATAAAATCTCTTATACAAATTCAAGAGAATCAAGAACATTATGAATTCTTGGTGGAAGAAATCTTTTGTCTTGCCCATGATTCCCATAATATCCAAATCATCTGCAATATATCCAGAACTGATGCCTCACTATATAGCCAAACCTATATGTACTTAAAAGACAATATCCTTCCCCCATACTTATCCCAAAATTAGAAGAAAACATTTATCCGTCAAACAACCCATTATACCATTATTGTTGATATCCTTTATAGACGAGGTCTAGGTAACACTCTCTTAAGGTGTCTTGAACATGAAGAATCTGAAAAATCTCTAAAAGAAGTCCATGAAGGTATTTATGGCACACATTCAAGTGGTCTTGCACTAGCTAAGAAACTCATTCGATTGGGGTATTATCGGCCCACTATGGAGAGAGATTCCTTCACATATACTAAAAAGTGAAAACAATATCAAATTCACGGTAATCTTATCCATGCATCGAAACAAGAATTGCATGCTTTGGCAGGATTATGGTCATTTTCTGAATGGGGATTGGACCTAGTGGGAAAGCTTAACCTCCATCTTCAAATGGACATAAGTTCATTTTGATTGCAACTGAGTACTTCACTAAATGGATTGAAGTGGTGCCTTTCACAAAAGTGATAAGAAAAAAAATGCATCTTTCATCCTTAATTACATCATCTATCGCTATGACATTCCCATCTCCATTAACACTGATAATGGAAGGTCGTTTAAAAATCAAGATGTGCAAGAACTATGTGAGTGATTCCAAATCCAACATAGGTTCTCGACACCATACTATCCTCAAGGGAATGGACAAGTTGAGGCATCCAACAAAACAATCATCAAAATCTTGAAGAAAATAGTTATGAGGCTCGTAGGGACTAACATGTTCAGTTGAATCCTACTCTATGGGCTTATCACACTAGCATTCATACATCAACTAGAGAAAATCCATATTGCCTTATGGATCAAAATAAATACTACCAATTGAAGTAGAGATACCTTCTCTACGTGTGTCACTAAAGGGACTCATTCTAGATGAGGAATTAAGAGTATTAAGGTTGCAAGAACTGAAAATTTTACAAGAACGTCACCAAAATGCTTCAAATAATTTAAAAGAATATCAAAAAAGAATGGCGAGAAGCTATAATCACAAAGTTAAGCCTAGATTATTTTAGTTGGGAGACCTTGTTCTCAGGAAAAATCCACGCGACCAGCAAGATACAGAGAAAAAGGGAAAGTTTGAACCAAACTAGTCGAGTCCTTTTGTTATAGTAGATGCATATGGATTTGGAGCTTATAGGTTGTCTACACTAGAGGGTGAATGGTTCAAAGACCCAATCAATACCATGCACTTGAAAATTTCTATGTCTGAAGTAGCAGAAAAAAAAAAAGTGAAAAAACAGAAAATCCATAAAAAAGTAGAAAAGAGGAAAATACAAAAACAACAAAAATAGTGACAAAAATCAAATATATGGAAAAAAGCAATAAAAATAGATGGTGAAAACCTGGCAACAGGCGCTATCTGTTAGTTGGCTCTTCTATCTATGAGTTTGCATTTCTTTCCGCATCCATCCATCGCATCTGTGCATATTCATAATAAGGCCTTTTGTAAATAATCAGGCATAATTGTCTCACCATGTTTTGATCATTGTTGTATATCCATAATAAAATTTGTTTCTAGTTGGGGGCAAAATCATGAACTTAGCTGGGGGCAAAATTTTTGACCTAGTCATGGAACAATTTGGACTTTGAGAAACATACGACAAGCAAACAGAAAACATGTCTTAAACAAAATTAGGATATAAACAAACATTGAATCAAAGAACTCAAACTTTGGAGATTCAACAAACAAGTGATAACACATATCAACAATCATTAATCAACATGATTATATTTATTTTGACCAAGAGAACATACATGTGACATGCATGATTCAATGTTTGTATCTTGATTTTCATTAATCATGCTCCCTATGTAACTCGATGATGTCTGAGACTAGAGGAGCTATGATGGGGCATGGTTATTTTTGTTTGTCTATTGTTTGTGGTTTATCCCTTAGTAATGTATGCAC
The DNA here is from genome assembly GCF_030272615.1 of Cryptomeria japonica. NCBI lineage: Eukaryota > Viridiplantae > Streptophyta > Pinopsida > Cupressales > Cupressaceae > Cryptomeria > Cryptomeria japonica. The sequence goes on from NC_081411.1 coordinate 691,221,012, forward strand.
TTGTTTGAGGAAATGATTGGCAAAAGATAATCGAGGATGTGCCAAGTCATATATGGAAGGGGATAATCCTTGTCTGTTAATGCAAGAAATACTTAGGTCATCTTGGTTCATTATACCTATATGCTTGTATTAAATTTCTAAATCGAAATCCATGTAAGAGATACTCGGGTCATCTTAGTGTAATTATATCTGCGTGCTTGTATTTTCTTACAACATTTTTAAAGCTCAATGATGAATTGAAGCACTGTACTAAAAATTAAAAATATGACAAATATCATTTAGCTAAGTTTTTGCATTTTCATTTTCATTTAAGCATTCATTATCCATCTTATCATTCATGATCAATGATTGAAAAATGATGATTGAGTATACTTGGACAAACAAAACTTTTTGCATTAGTTGCATTCAATCATTAGGTTCATTCAATTAATCATTAGGAGTATTTCATTAATCATTAAGTTTATTTAGTAATCATTTTGATTCATTTCAATAATAATTAGGTTCATTCAATTCAATCATTAGGATTAGTGCATTAATCATTTAGGTTCATTTATCATTGATTTAGTTGATTGATTTATTATCATATTCATTTGAGTTGTGTTTGCATTTAGTTAAAATTTGTAATTAGTGTCTCATTTTTAGCATTGCACAATCATCATTTCATTTTACATCATCATATGCATATACATCCATAGAAATAGGCATCACATGAGTATCATCAACATTATAAGTATTTTATTATCATAAACATATCATAGGTATCATAAAATCAACAATTGAATCATTTTAGTTCTACATCATAGAATCATCAACACATCACATATAGAAGCATGTGATCATAATCAATGTATACATCATCACATAATCATTCATATAAGCAATGTATATAGATCACATCATGATAATCATCATCATCTAGATAAACCAATAAAGTCATCAACATATAGATCAGTGTTTAAAAATAACAATCAAGAAATCATCCGAATAATATGCATGGATATCAAAGTAGCATCATATAGAGTCCATCAATGTCTGCATATCATCATAAAACATATAAATGTCCAAGTATACGATGATATCAAAAATCATCAATAATGTAAAAGTACCATATGGTAACATCAAAGATAAATCAAGTCTCAAAATACACCTTGTGGTACTACCACAAAAATCTATATGTCTCTAACGAGGGGCATCTCCTCCTCTAGATGGATTGACTCTTCGATCTAGGTCTCTGTGAGGTTGTCCCATAGCACCACCACTCTCTATTTGGAACTGTTAGCCTAATCATTATATGGTGGAGACATAACTTCCTTCCCTCTAGCTTGGAGGAACCACACTCTCATATAGTTTGCACCAGTGAAAAACCTCCTTCCCAGCGTGTACAATCTCTCTCACCATCTCTGTTGTGAGATCTCTAATGCCAACCCGTTGTATGTGCTGAAGCATGCTCTATGCCTACCCATATTTCTCAATAACAATATCTCTCTCATGTTTGGCAGTGTCTCTCTCTAAGGTAAGAGCTTGAATCTGTGTCTAGAGCTGTGTAATTTGTGTCCTCAAACTGGCAGTGTCATCCTATACATCTGGCACATCATCATGCATCTGCATATCATCACCTACTGCCTCATCTTGTGGTATATCTCTCTCTGTTGGGGCATCAACCTGTTGTACCCTAGTAATCCTATGTCTAATAAAAGGAAAACCATCCTCCGAATCCTCATTAGAACTCCCCATCAAAATCTCCATGAGCTGCCAACACACCAAGATCATGACCCATCTGAACAAACTGAAGAGCTCCACCACCTCTCCCCTCTCTCCTAGTACCTTGGCCCCTACCTGATCCACCTCCTCAGCCTCCATCTCTCCCATAAAATCTTCCTACACGAGGTAGCAATGATCCTCTGTCAAAACCCCCCTCCCTACATCCCTACCTGCTATAGGTAATAGTGGTCCTCTTCCACGAACATCAAAAGGTCTACCTCGTACCCGTGCTCTACCGCCTCTCTTACCACCTCTCTCACCTCCTCTCCTCCCACCTCTGCCATCATTTACCTCATCTCCATCTCCACCTTGACCACCCCATTGCCTCCTCCTCCTCCTCCTCCATCAAGGGACATCATCATCATCATCCTCATCCCCTAAGCTAGGTGGCAAATCTGCAGGATTTGTAATTTGTGGGAATGGATGAGTTGCTAGATATCTAGCATACGTACTCCTCTACGGTGCCAACATCTAATACATGTGTTCACAACTCAAAAGGAACCAGTGGCATAACTATGAACTCAACATGCATAGCATCAAAGGAAATAGAAGGACCCCAATCTCATCTATCCTTATATGTTCATGCATACAAGGTGACACCCTATGGCATATTCTGTGGCCTGCCAAACTATCTTAGAACTCACTGAATAAGTTGTCTCTCAATAGAAAATGGAGTCCGACCAATCAAGTATTTGGTTTGCATAATCACTATTAGTGATCTCGCATCATCCATCCATGAATCACAATCTGCATACGGTCTCCAAACTACTAAGTCCATAGAATCCAACACCCACCTCTAATACTCAAGCTTACCTAGCTTGTGTTGGGTAAGCATACCATGGTACATATAAATGTCAAGCTATCCATCTCCTCAAACTCGATCATGCATAGGTCATGTGATTGCAATATGCTCCCAGCACCAAACCTGTAGGAGATTGACCCTTGAAGACAAATTGGCTGCACCATCGTATACAACTTGATGAAGATCATGATATAAATGAGCTAGCATACAAACACCCCATGCGTATCTCATTCGATGTTGCATCATGGTCAAAAGAATCCAACCCCAACCAAATGATAAACCTCATGATCTGATGTCTGGGCAAATGAATCCTCCAACTAATCCAACCACTATGGAAGGTAGAGTATCATAATACATCAACATGTCCTCCCATCTAATCTCGGTACCATCAATAGACTCATCACTGAAAAGTAGTCTTCAATGTTGTCGTACCACCCATCTTGTGTTGATCATACTGAACAAGCATTTCAACAATCGGGATGTGCAATATCTTATAAACATCCTCTAATGTCACACTAATCTCTCCAGTAGGAAGATGAAAGGAGTTGTGGTCACTATGCCACCTCTCTACAAGAGATATCAATAATCCGATGTTTATCCTGATATCAGGCATGTACATGAGATGTCTCAATCCACAAGAATCAATATGTCTCACGCCTGTTGTATCTAACTCAGAAACTAAATGCCTCATGAAAGGAAACTGCTCACAACACTGGAGAACATCTAATCTCTCTTATTTACGTAAATAATGTTGTCTAAGTCAATCATCATTTATCAATTCATCTATCTTATCTATCAAGGAATCAATGATATCAATCTATGATCAAAATTGGTTGTTTAACCTATTAGCTCTTCATCAGAGACTACATTGGTCTCTTAGAGCTTCTATCCAATCTAAATCCATCAATCATTATCATCAATCTATCAATCACATCTCAATCATCTCAAAATCATCTATCTTATCAGCATCAGATCAAACACCATCAATTCATCAAACAAAATTAACTCATAACACATTTTTTTATTTGCAAAATAATAATAAAAAATGTTATTTTGAGCAAATGCACTACAACAAATCACATATTGGTGATAACAAAGTGTATTTGCACCAAATAAAACATATGCACTACATCATACAACATATGCGTAACAACTTTGTGTGAATGTGTGAAAACAAACAATAACGCCATCCAATCCAACAAACACGTGAAAAGATCAAGCGAATGCACAAAACAAGGTAAAAGCACTATCAAATCATGTAAATATGCAAAAACATTTAGCATTTTCCCTAAAAACATAAATGCGCGAAAACTATTTACAAAAGTGTGAAAAGTTTGATCAAATGCACGACAAAAACAAAAGCACTAAAAGACCTAACAAAAGTGCTAAAACAAGTGCGAATTTTTTTTTTGGAAAAATATTAAACCTAACCTAACATGTGGATTTTTTGAAAAAATCATACAAATCAAACTACAAGGTTAAGTTTAGGGTACCTACCGAGGGTCCATACATAGCCAGTCTCTGATATCTTTGCACTCGCTTAAATTGATGACTTGCATATGGGACCACCATCCTCACAACTAGCAGCACTCAGCTAATGTCCAAGAGGGAACTCCTACTTTCACTCTCCAAAAGCCAAAATTGCAAATGATGTGGACAAATGGGCCCATCCATATTTTATATAATTACCTTTTGACCTAATGAAGGGTAATTCATTTTTAAAAGGAGAGGGGCATTTTTTTTTTTTTTTTTCAGAATAGTTTTGTCTTGCTAAGGGCTTTTTAATCCAAACTTTTCATCATTTTATCGTGAGATTAATCGCTCAAATATTTTTTTTTAAATTTCATGATCAATTTCCCGAGGGGCATGCTACCGACATTTTATCAAACATCAAAGCCAACAAAGATTGAGACTTGATTTTTCTTTGAAACAATGTTGTTCCAACAATATTTCAAAGAGAGGCAAAATATATACACTAACAAATGGCTATGCTTAATTAAATAAATATTTATTATTTATTTAATGATTATTCTCCTATTAAATAATTAAATAGAAGAGTTTAATTTATTTAATTCATTTAGTCTTATTTAATTCTATAGACACCTAAAATTGTCCTGTCTAATTAAATAAATATCTTTATTTATTTAATTATTTTAGTCTAATTCTTCTATTAATTAAATAAATCTTTATTTATTTAATTAATTCATTTATCCTTTTCTAGCCTTATTTCTCATTTAAATAAATACTTTTATTTAAATCATCCATTTTCCTAAATTAAATAAATACTTTATTTATTTAATTGATCCCACTTCCTCTATTAATTAAATAAATCTTTATTTATTTAATTAATTCATTATCCTTTTCTACCCATGACACATGTCATTCATCTCTTAATTCCCACACTACCTACCCTCTCATTATTTTCTTATTTCTTCTACCTACCCTCTAATCCTAGTCGACCATTTATCTTTTACACCTCTCAATCTTATCCCTCTATTTCTTATAGTGTCTTCTATATAAGAGGATACTTCCTTCATTACCAACCCCCAACTATGCTTTTGAACTTTGATATGCAATCAAGCCTACTTGCAACCAGATTTTCGTTCTTTGTTGAGCTCTTGTGCACAAATAAAATCCGAGAGCAAATATATCAAGAAAGATCAATGGAGATAGGAATAATGGAGATTCAAATCCTATTGGACATGTGATGATATAATATTTGTGATTTTATTTGATTTGCATTGTCTTAGGTAATCTTCATATGTTATGGTGGATCTTTGTTGTTGTTAGCCTAGGGTTTTGTGGTTGAATCTATTTAGTCTTTCAATATTGTTTTTCCATTTTTACCATAAACATTTTGGCACACTCGATGGGACTCTTGTCCCTTTTGCATTTAACATTTTTTGTTGTAGATTTTGTGTCTTTGAAGTTGTAGATCTGACATTTCCGACAAAATTTTGACATTTCCATGTCTCCGCATCTTGGAATCACGTTTTTGATTTTCTGCCGCATCTGTGACCTACGTAATTACATCTTCCTTCGACACTATTTTATTTTATTTTGCAGATTGTATGGTGCGTCTCTGTTTCCACATCGCGTCTGTGCACCTTTTAGATGCATCTGTGTTTGGGAGTCGCATCAATGTTATCTAGGCATGTCTGTGAAGGATTTAGGTGCGTTTGTGATTTTTTGCCACATCTGTGTTAGGTCAAATCACGTTTGTATTTCGGATTTTACATTTTTTAGTTGATCCAGTTTTGAAGCTTTATTTCGTCATTTAGATTTCAAATCTGGTTTATTTTGGGCTAACAAAATTGGTGCAGCTTGTCTTTGAAGCGAATCGTCTTGTCAAAGGCCCCTATTTCACAAAGTCTTTTGGATCTAAAATTTACCTAACTTGTGTGCTTGCAGGAGGGGTATTATTGCAAAACTACGAACAAATATTTGTTGCAAAATTTTGGCAAGGGTTTTTTATCTTTATTGTGTGCCTTGTTTTCATAAATTACCAAACACTTCAATTGGTGCACTAAAATTGAACTAGTGTCTTTTGTGTATTAAGCAATAGGCTCTTTTTGTTTAATCTCTAGAGGGCCTGTCTCCCCGTGTGGTCATTAGGACTACTAGTGAGGAGAAAATGACCCAAGTGGTAGCGAGGAAAACCCACTTTTTCCAAACCACTATAAATAATTGTATCCATGGTGAAAGCCACGGGTAATGTGTGCTAATTAGTTCATACCGACACTATGCACCATAAACCCGTTAAATTTATTTGATCAGTTGTAGGGTGTAACCCCTATTGGCTGGGAGCCTTCTGTATTTACAGAGCTGAAAGTGTCGCATGCATGGCCTCATGAGAAGATGCCCTTACTAGCACCTTTTTCTTTTAGAAAGCCAAAAACCTTCTATTTGTTGGGGTAGGAGGTCGGACCTCTGGAGCAGCCCACACACATATGGTTCTTAGTAGAGATATAAAGTTTGCCATGGGGAGTTTTCATGGGGACTAATGCTTGGCTGCCCTGGAGAAGTGATTGCTGAGGGTGGAGCCAATGGGGTCAAGCATCTAACTATCTGCTCTGAATAGTGTAGCCTTGGGGGAAACCCCATGTGGGATCTATTGTCCTAGCCAACCATAAGAATTGTGCTTGTCTTCTTTTAAACATTCAAACATTCAAGATCAAACATCAAAACATTGTGTCTTCAAAAGTATGCAAAATATTTATACATCAAAAAACACACTTTCTTTGGAGTCATTTCAAGTCTAAACACTTGTAAACATTGAGTCCTCATCAACATTGTGTCCTCTTGTCACGAAAATAGTCAAAAAATTCAGATTTGGTCACAACAAGCAACTTCACAAAACTAGAAAAATCGCACTTAGTTTCTGGAAATGCGTCTGTGTCTGATAGAACCACGCTTGTGTCATTTAGCCGTGTTTGTGAAGGGCAAAAACACATCTGTGTTATTACAAGCAACATTGCATTTACAAAATCTCAAAAGCGCATTTGTGCAGTTTTAAACAGCGTCTATGTCATTTAACCGTATCTATTAAGTATATAAGCACGTTTGTGTTCAGAATTGGAAAAACTTATAGTCCAATAAACAAGATCAATCAATTTCAAAATTCTTGAGCTTCCTAGGTTATTTCTTCAGGTTTTCATCTAGCATTCAACCTATTTTTGGGTCTCACAAAGTCCATTATTGCTTTACACCTTGCCTTACATTCACATTTGTCTAAACTTGAGTCAAAAGGTCACTTGCTTGTCCTTATCTTTCTTTGTCAATACACTACATACAATAACACTTTGCTAAGTGGTCCCTCATCAAGGTCTATCACCTTTGGGTCTCATTTGGTCTTACTTAGAGTCAAGATCAACTTACCTCATCAAGAGAAACTATCATCTCTTTGGAAACCACACCTAGTCTACTACATATATACTTGGTCTTACACTTTGGACATTGCAAGTACACCTCACATTAATTTACATTCCATCCAAACTCTTGGTCTTTCATACTCTTTCCATTTTCATCTAGTCTCACACATCTTAGTCAATACCTAGTTCATGGTTGAAACCCATTCCCAAAAATCTAGGAGAGAAGCTAAAGAGGCTCAAGAGTCTGCAAACATGAGTGCCTATGAGTATGACAATGATGTCTTTTTCAATTATGATCATACCACATTACCTGACATGGACACTTATAGAAACATTAAAAATGTTGAGAACATGGATAACACAAACAACAATGATACACACAATGACAATATGGACAACTTTTCCATACATTCAGCAGAAGTGGAAGACTCCATTATGGATCCCCATTTTAATCGATTGGTTGAGGAAATAATGAGGAGAGATAGACAATATTTTCTACAAGTAATGGCGCAAAGTGGAGCCAAGATTCCTCATTATTTTGATATGTCTCAAATAATGGAACATCGACCTTTGCAAGAACCTCAACTCAACATGGATCAAAGGAGGCCTAATAGTGGAGGCAATAGAGGACCACATTTTGTGCCTGAATCACCATCTTCTTTGTTTCAAAAACCTAAGGTCCCACATATACATGGTCAAGCTTATGATACTCACCTTCACAAACCATTATGGAAGTCTTATATAGAAAAATATACTCAATCACATACCAATACTAAGGACCAACCACCAAAGCAATTGGATATCCAAAGGCATGTTCAAAATTTGGACACAAGGAAACCCCGTGTTAAATTTGGGGGAAACACACTAGAACAAACTCATGACATGCCTATAGAGTATGGTATACATGGACAAAATAGATATTTCATTCCTCATCATGACTCTATACCAAGTGGTCCATATACGCAACATAACAAATAGACCTCCTCTATATGAACATGTGTATGATCAATACCATCCATATATGCAACATGCTCCTCTTCCACCCGATGCCTCAGGTATGGGATATGGTCCAAGAAGTTGGTCTCCACCTAAGAACGATTTGGAGCAACAAATTAAGGACTTACAAAAGAAAATGGAGGACATAAATACACCAAAGCCAACTTACACAATGAGAGACATATGTCCCTATCCTTTTGAAAAAAGCATTCCAATGCCTCCTTTTCCTACACATTTTGTGACACCTAAGTTCGATAAGTATAGAGGCAAAGGAGACCCTAAGGCACATATAAGATAGTTTTTCATGGTTTGCATTGAGGTAGCAGCATAAGAGACATATTTTATGAGATTATTCCCACAAAACTTAGGTGATCAAGCTATGGAATGGTTCTCCCAACTCCCCACCTAGAATGAAGTCATGGGGTGATTTAGCAAAGGCTTTTATCAAACATTTCTCATACAACATAGAGACAAGTATATCAGGCACCACTCTGTGCAACACCAAGAAAAAGGATGCAGAATCTTTTTCACCATTTTTACAAAGATGGAGAAATCTAGCTAGCAGATGCTCTTGTGAAATTCCACAAAATCAAATGGTAGAGATGTTCACCCAAAATGTCAACAAAGACATTGATTATGACTTGATAAAAGCTTGTTTGTCCACTTTCAAGGACGTCATTGAGAAAGGATTAGCAATAGAGAGGGTCCTAATTGAACAAGGAGTAATTAAGATATTCAAAGAAAACAAAGAGGACTTTAAAGGAAAAGACAAGCCAAGATTTTGGAACAAGAACAAGAACACAGTCAATGATGGTGTTGTTGATGCTGATACAGTGCGACCCAAAATCATTCTTTCTGGATCAAGTTCTATAAATAACCAAGTGAATACTCAAACAACTTCCAAATCATGAAGGAAATACACCCCATTGGGAGAACCACTTCAATAAGCTTTCAAGAAGCTAGTGGCAAACAAGATAATAACAATTCCTGACAATCCTCCATATGAACCAAAGGTCAAACCAAATTGGTGGAATGATGATGAGTATTGTGAATTTCACAAGAGAAAAGGACATTAAACAATAAATTGTCATCAACTGAAGAACATTATACAAGATCTTATTGATAGAGGTGACATTGAGATCGAAGGACATTCATCCAATCAAGAACATGAGATGTTTAAGGAACCATTCCCAAAACATGACAAGGGAAAATCCAAATCCACAGATGAGGAAACCAACTATACCAGAGCATCCTATAACTATGAGTCAACTGTCAATCACATTTCGATGGATAATCATGTCTCTACCATTATCATCAAGGACAAAACACCTGAAAATTCTACCCAAAAACCTAAAGTTGTCCTAAAAGGCATTGGACCTTCTTCTGAATCTACCTTTGAATGTAATGTCACAACTTGATGAGGTAAGGTCACTTTGCAAGGTGCTCCAGCGAAAACCACTGCTTCCTCATTAGCCAAACCTGAGTATGACCTAGTAGAATAGTTAAAGAGGGCACCCACACTCATCTCCATCCTTGAGCTTTTATGCATATCCCCCATACATAAAGCCATTCTTGACAAAACTTTGAGAGACACGACTGTCCCCACTGATCTGAATGTGGACCAGTTTCAAGCTATGGTGGGATACCTTTCTGTTCCACACTCCCTTACATTTACTGAAGCTCACGATGCCTTCATGAGCCAACCACATAATTCACCTTTACACATTGAATCCTTCCTACATAAACATCAAATAAAATGAGTCTTGATAGATGGAGGAGCTTGTCTCAATATATGTACTTTGAAAATAGTAACACAATTGGGATATTTAGATAAAATTGTGAATGCTACAAACAAAATTACCATCAAGGCATATGACGATGAAGAGCATTCATCCAAAGGCACAGTCACCTTGCTTCTCAGAGTGGGGCCAATTATAAAGGATGTGGTTTGTCAAGTCCTAGACTTGGATCTCACATACAACATATTTCTAGGATGTCCATGGATTCATGAGATGAGAGCAGTCCCATCTACATACCAGCAATGCATTAAGTTTCCTCACAATAGAGTTGAAGTAACAGTTAATGGTGATCCTAGTCCATTTATATACTGCAATAACTTGAGGCCAAAAGCTGAAACAATAATTCCAATTAATAGAGAAGCTATCCCTTCTTCTGCATACATCAACCCTAAATAATTAAAACCTTCAACATCAAAGTAAGGTGATCTTAAAGGAAAATATCAGGACAAAGGCATGGGTGAATACACTTTGAATCAAACCATGTGCTTACAACAAGTTATGAGTTCACCAAAAGAATATGGATGACCACATCCTTCTAAAAAGGTATCTATCATTACACTAAAATGGGATCCTACTATCTTCCAAAAGTGGGGTGAAATGGAAGAAGAAGATTTATACAAAATGCTTTACAAAGAACCTGAAGATGGTACACAAGACTACATCAAGATACCATGTGAAAAATATGGTAAATGATTCAAGATCCTGCAAAAGTTTGGGTATGATGGTAAAATTCCTCTTGGCTTAACAAAAGAAGGTATCACTCAACCTTTTCAACTAGAATTAACATTTAAAAATCAACGCTCGAAAGGGCTTGGTTTCATCTCTTCTAGGGTAAACACTCACAAATCAGAAGAAGCATTACAAATCATGATGTCGAATGATCAACAAGAGAACCACTATTCAACTGACTCTAATGAATGGGAATGGGGTTCAGACAAATCCTCTAGTGATTATGAACTCACTGAGACATTCTGAGAACTAGGTGAACCCACAGAAGAAGAGGAATTTCATAGAAAATTCAAAGTTGGTCAAGAAATAACCCCTGAGGATCCCACATAGTCTTTGTCTCTAGGTTCTAGGTCAAAATCATGAAGAATGAGAACACCAGTTCCGGAATGCACTTTTAGTAATGACAATTTGGACTCATTCACGATCAAGGCAGATGATGAGAGTGTCAATGATGATCTCAACAACTACCTTGACATACTTGAATATAACTGTATCTGTACCCTAACACCCGCTAACTTCAAAAACATTGAAGGCCTTCCCCTTGTTCACCACCAACTTATTGGCTAGGACCATGAAGGACCTGTACAGTTCGACACATTCCAAAATGATGAAGCCTTTATCGACTATCTAGGCATACGAGATGATCTTCTATTTGGGGACCATAAGGCGGGATACACTATAGAACTCAACAACATGGCATATTCTGGTGAGGGTGTTGGGCCTTCCAGTTGCAAAAATATTAAAAATAAAAATAAATCAAGGGTTTTACAGTGATAACCACATTGTGGTGCTATCTGACCCCAACAAAGTAAAAAGAAAGGACGTATCTGAGGGCGAAAACCTCTCTGAGGCACCCAAAGATGGAAGGCTCGACATTCTCCCAGTATCATATGAAGAAAAATCATCTATGTTAGTAGAGGAGACCATCAAAACAAACATTGATACAGAAGAGATTCCACATAACATATTCTTGGCACAATCTCTGACGGAGGGAGAAAGATCCAAATTCATAAGTTTCTTCACAGAGGGACAAATCAATTTTGCATGGTCATATGCCGATATGCCTGGATTGGATCTGGATTTAGTAATGCATCATTTGACAGTTAAACCGGGGGCAAGACTAATAAAACAAAAATTAAGAAAGATGAATCCACAAGTGGCATTATTAGTCAAGGCACAACTTGAAAAATTATTGGATGTCGGATTCATACAACCAATTGATTATCCTAAATAGATCTCCAACCTAGTACTAGTCAGTAAGCCGGATCGAAGCATCAGAATATGTATAGATTTTAGAGACATCAACAAAGCTTGTCCTAAGGATGACTTTCCATTACCAAACATAGACCTGATTGTAGATCTCACAACAGGTCATGCAATGTTATCTTTGATGGATGGATTCTTGGCTACAATCAAATCAAAATCGCATTCGAGGATCAACACAAAACAACATTTACTTGTCCCTAGGGAACTTTCTGCTGGAATGTCATGCCCTTTGGGCTAAAGAATGCAGGTGCTACATACCAACGAGCCATGACTACTATCTTTCATGATCTCATGCACGTAACTGTAGAAGATTATGTTGATGACCTCTTGGGAAAATCAATAGATAGAGATACACATTTGGACATCATTTCAGTCATTTTTGATCCATTGAAAAAATACAAAGTAAGACTAAACCCCAAGAAATGTGTCTTTGGAGTAACCTCCGGGAATCTCCTGGGATTCATTGTCTCAAAAAGAGGAATTGAAGCCGATCGAGAAAAAGTCAAAGCAATCCTAGAAATGCCACCACCAAAAAATACCAGTCAACTTTGATCTTTACAAGGAAGACTCCAGTCCATACGAAGATTCATAGCACAACTTGTGGATAAATGTCATCCTTTTCAACACTTGCTACACAAAAACATCAAATTCAAATGGGATGATAACTGTCAACGGGCTTTTCAAATACTCAAAGATTATCTTTTGAATGCACTAGTCTTGATGCCACTGGTCCCAAAACAACCCTTGTTACTCTGCACATCAACTACATCAACAGCACTAGGGGCACTCTTAGCGCAACAAGATGTCGAGGGTAAACAAAAGGTATTCTATTACATTAGTTGTACTTTGTTCAGTTATGAGTTAAACTACACACCAATTGAGCGTGCGTGTCTTGTTGTGGTTTTTGCTTCACAGAAACTATGACATTACATGCTAACTCATAAAACTAAGCTGGTCGCAAGGATCGATCTATTAAAATACCTTCTCAATAAGGCGATGCTTATTGGCAGACTAGCTAAATAGGTGATGCTCTTAAGTGAATTCAACATTGAATATATGGACAAAAAAGTAATAAAAGGATAAGCTATCACAGATTAGTTAGCAGATGCTCTCATGATAGATGATGCTCCTCTAACTTTAGAATTTCTAGATGAATCCATATTGACGGTATCACACACAAAGCCTTGGAAACTGTACTTTGATGGCTCATACACGCAACATGGTGCAGGAGCTAGCATCCTCTTTATCACACCTCAAGGAGATTCCATTCCAAAATCATATAGTTTGTCATTTCCTTGCACTAATAATATAGCAGAATACAAGGCATTAACAACTGGATTATGGATTGCAGTTCAGTGGAAGATCCAGGAACTTTGTGTTTTTGGGGACTCTCAACTTGTAATTCATCAAGCAATCGATGACTACCAAAAAAAGGATGAAAAATTAATGCCTTACATGAAAATGGTAGATGACTTCAAGCAATATTTCATGAAGTTAACCTTTGAGCAAATACCAAGAGAGAAGAATCGAGCCGTAGATGCCATGGCTACTATTGCTTCGCTGATCGATCTACCGCAGAATGAAACCTGCTATGAGTTCTTGGTGGATAACCTTTTGGTTCCCTTGTATGAGATCACTCCTAATGAGATGATATGTGTCATTGGTCCTGATTCCCAGTTATATGGTTCCTTTTTCACATACCTTCATAACAACACCCTTCCTCCTGACTTATCCAACAACCAACGTCGCACTTTCATTCACCAATCTTCTCGATACATCATTTTAGCCAATATCCTATACCATCGAGGACTAGATGCCACTCTCCTTAGATGTTTATAAAGGGATGAAGCTTAGATTGTGTTACGCGAAGTTCATGAAGGAATATGTGGTCCACATTCTAGTGGTCCTACCTTAGCCAAGAAACTCATCAGGACTAGATATTACTAGCCCAACATGGAAAAATATTCATATCAGTTTGTCAATAAATGTAAGCAATGTCAAATTCATGGAGACCTTATTCATGCACCAACACAAGAACTTAAACCGATTACGACTCCTTGGCCCTTTTGTCAGTGGGGACTCCATCTCATAGGAAAGATTCACCCTCCTTCCTCTAATGACCACAAATTCATTATCACTGCCACATAGTATTTCAAAAAATGGATCAAAGTTGTGCCTCTCACACAAGTCACTGGAAAATAGATTGCTACATTAATTCTCAACTATATCATTTTCCGGTATGTTATTCCTCTTTCCATCATCACTGATAACAAACGTCCTTTCAAAAACCAAGACATTCATGAACTTTGTGATTGCTTCCATATTACTCATCATTTCTCCACTCCATATTACCCCCAAGGTAATGGTCAAGTTGAGGCATCTAATAAAACTATTCTTAATATCCTCAAAAAGACAGTCGATGACACTGGCTGAAATTGGCATATCCAACTCAATTATGCACTTTGGGCTTATCGCACAAGTGTTCACACACCTACAGGAGCCACACCTTATTCACTTGTCTATGGTGCTAAATATATCTTGCCTATTGAGGTCAAGTTACCATCTTTACGAGTCTTGTTGCAAAATAGTATCAGTGATGAAGACCACAGGGTCTCTAGCTTACAAGAACTAGAACTATTGGATGAACGAAGACAAACTGCTTTTAATCATCTCAAGGCTTATCAACAACAAATGAGTCAGAGTTACAATCACAAGGTAAAGCCTCACACATTTAAGGTAGGTGACTTAGTTCTCAAAGAAAACCCCAAAAATCAGCAAGACAAAGAGAAGAAGGTCAAGTTCAAACCAAATTGTCTTGGTCCTTGCATCATCACAACAACCTATGGATCTGGTGCATATCAACTCTCAACCATAGAGGGTGAAACTTTGGAGGATCCTATCAACAACATACACCTTCGCAGATTTTACACATACCTCTTCAGAGTATCCTAATTCAAAAATACAAAAAAATCATAAAAAAAGATTAAAAATCATTACTTGGTGAAAACCTGGCAAACAGGCACCTTGTGACACAGAAAAATTGAAAAAATTGAAAAAAGTAAAGAGAAATAAATTCGTCCAATGGTGGCTAAAAAAATGGTGAGCAAAGCATAGAGGGTGAGTGAGGTGCATAAGGGGTGCAAAATGCAGAAGTTGGTGTGCGAGGAGTAGAGGGTTTCACACAATCAATCTCGGGAAGGCGAATCTCTACAAGAAGCGCATGAACAACTTCGGCGGAGGGAAGATGGAATCGCCGATCGTCAAAGGAAGGAGCAGCCTTCGGAAAGATTGGCAAAATGGCAAATTCTGGATGTTGATTGGAATGATTGCAGCCTAACTCATAGAATTTGGAGTCATGAAAACATTTTAGACAATGAGGCAGATGAGCCACAACCAAAAACTACAGAAGAAATTAGCATCCCCGATCAAATATCTATCGATTTAATGGATGAAGTGGTGGATAAGAAGTGCATTTGGGAAGACCTTGCTGTTATTGCTAGAATTATTGGACCGAAGAAACCCAGGAGATGTATCACGCCTTGGGTGGAGAAAAATTGGGGTAGCCATGTGGTGGTAAAATACCTGCCAAAAGGTTTTTTTGTCACAATATTCATAGAAAAAGAAGATAGGGACCAAGCCCTAAATTTGAAAAACTGGTGTTTTGAAAATTTTCCACTATACATCCAACCCTGGACTCCCAACTTTGGTCCATTAAAAATGGCACTATATGATTCACCCATCTGGATTGGACTATTCAATCTTTCAATCGAGTATTGGGGGGATCCGTGTCTTGAGAAAATTGGCCGATCACTAGGAACTCTGCTAGAAATCAATGAGGACATTATTGATAATGACTCTTATGTGTATGCAAGGATGAAAATTATTGTAGTCAAATAGATCCCTTGCATAAATTTAATAACGACAAATGGGATTTGGAAGCAAAACATTGAAATTGAGAGAAAATCCATGTATGTCAAAAATGTGGAAGTAAAACACACCAAACCAAAAAATGCAAAATATTTATGCGAAGGGCTTATAACAAAGTTCAAAGGGATGAAAAAATGATCTGGTTAGAAAAAATGAATGCGAGGACATGGTTGCCTCCTGAAATAATTGTGACACAACCGAAGGACAACACCCATGCTGAACATAATCCCCAGCCTAGTCAGAAGGATCTAGAATTAGACAATCTAGAGAGGGTGGCCATTTCAAATCGAATCTTGACATCTCCGGTAGGGGCTTCGACTGTAAACGATATTGGGGACTGTACAGTGGAATCTGACACTAGCAATTCTGATCCAGAAGAAGAGGAAGATGTTTTAGACAACTTTAACCCCAAATGCATTAGTCAATCTGCTAATGTCATTTTGGGCAGAACAAAAGGGGCTAAAGGTAGGAAAAGCAATAGATAGATTAGAGAAGAAAAATCCATGAAGAAGGGTATTGTCAGCGTTCAAGACTTCATAAGGAATTCCAAGGGAGGCCGCCCCTCCCTTGGGAAGAAATGAGAATTACATCATGGAATGTCAGGGGCTTATCAGCCCTTGACAAGAGATGCTTGGTCAAAAGATCTTTGATCAAGCTTTGGTCTGATATGGTTTTACTTCAGGAAACAAAACTATGTGGCGATAAGGTGCCTGAATTCATTAAGTATTGTTTTAAATGGGGGGTTGTTTCAAGATGCCAAAGGTACCTCCGGGGGTCTTGGACTTTTGTGGAATTCAAAGGTCTTTGAGGTGGATCCAATTGCATCCCATGAGTTTTGGATGGATCGCAACATAAAGTGCAAAGCAGGAGGCATTGGCTTCCCCTTGGTCAACATTTATGGCCCGATTAAAACTGAGGGTGTGGACGGAGATTTATGATCAATTGCAAGTTTTGGAGAAGCACAAAGTAATCCTGGTCGAGGACTTCAATGCAATTCTAGATATAGATGATAAAGATGGAGGTCTCAGAAAGAGCACAAGAGTAATGGAGGACTTTAGAGAATTCATCTCGAAGTGTCAAGTGATGGATGTTATTCCCAAAAATGGTAAGTTTACCTAGACTAACAAAAGATTCAATTTCTCAATTTTTTTTGAAAGATTGGATCGTTTCTTTGTGGGGGAATGGTGGGTTAATGGCATTTTTTCCATGCACACTAACATAATCCCTCAAGCTAGCTCAGATCATCTACCAGGTATGTTTTCTATCAATCATGAATCTCCCAAGAACAGGAATTATTTGAAATTTCAGAGCATGTGGTGGAGGGATCCTTCATTCACAAAACTATGAAAGATTTGGTGGTTGGAGAGCAACACATTTTCAGGTTCCCCTAGCTTCCGGTTTGTTAAAAGAATTCAATACATTAAAAAAAATCAAGCATTGGAATAAGATCTCATTCAAAAATATCTTCACTAAAAACTAAGAATTGAAGAAGAATTGGAAGATATCAATAATAGAGTTATGACTATTGGGATGGACCGTGATGACTATGTGAAAGAAAAATTACTTAAGGAACAACATGCGGAGCTGCTAAATAGAGAAGAAGTCTATTGGAGGGATAAATCAAGGGCATTATGGATTGCAGAGGGAGACCATAACACAAAGTTTTTCCATGCCTCTTCAAAGGGCAGAAGGAACAAGAACAAAATCACGACAGTTCTGGATGACAATGGAGCATTAAGAGACATGGAGGCTGACATTAAGCAAGCTGCACTAGAACACTTCAAGAGAATTATGGGGAGAAACAATCACTCTTGGAGTGCATCCGATGGTAGGCTATCTGAAATCTTACATAAGTTGGTCTCTGAGGATGAGGCATTAATGTTGTGTGAACTATATTCTTTGGAAGAAATTAAAAGTGCAACATTCAAGCTGCACCCACATAAGGCCCCGGGTTTGGATGGAATGACTACGGATTTCTATCAGAGATGTTGCAACTTTATGGGACAGGACATCTGGATGGTTGTGAAAGAATTCATGAGAAAAGGGAAGTTGTAAAAGAATTGAACAACACACTCATTGCCTTAATTCAAAAAAAATAGGATTGCACTTGAATGAACGATTTCAGGCCCATATCGTTATGCAATACCATATACAAAATTATCTCAAAGGCTATGGCCATCAAACTTAAGAATATTTTACCTCACCTCATCTCAGAGAATCAGAATGGCTTTACTCCTGGAGGGTAACTAGTGGACAACATTATTCTTGTGTCTGAAGTAATGCATTCCATACACAAAGGAAAATTAAATGGCATGATCATAAAGCTTGATTTTGCAAAAGTGTATTTTAAGGTGGTTTGGTAATTCTTGGTTAAGGTATTAAAATGCTATGGTTTTTTGAAAGAATGGATAGATTGTGTCTCTTTCTGTGTTTCCACAGTCAATTTCTCTTTGCTGGTGAATGGTGTGGTCTGTGGCTTCTTCAAGGCAACTAATGGACTAAGGCAAGGGGACACTCTATTGCCTAATCTCTTTTTCTTGATGGCTGAGGTTCTTGGGAACCTAATCAAAGCAAAACAAGTGGCCAGGCAATGGAATGACATTCGACTCCATAGAATGATAGAGCCTATTACCCACTCGTAGTTTGTTGATGACACGATTCTGGTCAGAGAAGCTACGGTGAGAGAAGTCAGAGGAGTGTTGGAAGTATTAGAGGAATACTCTTTGTTGTCAGGCTAGGAAATGAACAAGGACAAATCACACATATTCTTTTTTAACACAAGAAGAAGGAATCAAAATCGCATCGCTCATATCCTGGGCTTCAGTATTGCTGATCTTCCTCTTAAATACCTTCGGATCAGAATTAATAAGGGCAGTAGATAATCCCATATATGGGATGATGTATTAAACTTGTGCAAGGTGAAATCAGAGCAATGGAAGAATAGATGGCTTACTCAGGTTGGTCGACTGTTAATGATAAGATCTATGTTAGCAGCAGTTCCAATCTATAGCATGCAATGCTTTCATATGTCAAATTTGGTTGGTGCGAAATTAGATGGCCTTTTAAAGAAATTCGTTTGGGAAGGGTCTAAGGACCAAAGAATGATACCATTGATAAACTGGGATACCATGTGCATGTTGAAAGATGATGGGGGTGCAGGGCTGAGAAAAATGAATATCCAAAACATGGCCCTTGGTGTGAAATTTTCATGGAAAATGTATAGAAATCCCAATAAATTATGGTGTAGAATTTTTCAGAAAAAGTATATGGACTTTGATGCACCGGATTGAATTTTCACAATTGTTGATGCAGAGAAGGGCTCTCCCACCTGGAACTTTCTTTGGAAAAGATGGGACATTATTACGAACCATATCTCCTAGAAAGTTGGTAACAAGTGCAGGGCTAAGTTTTGGTGGGACTCTTGGGATGGTGAACTACCCCTGTCAGAAATCTTTGAAGATTAGGATTGGATTAACTCTATTGAATCTGCCATAGGTGTGCAGGTTGAAAACTATTTTGAGGATGTTGACTTCCATGGCATTAGAAGTTGGAGATAGATAACAATAGGTAACTTGGAGTTGTGTAAAAGGCTGGAAGATATCCTGAGAAATAGACAAATTTTAGCTTTAGAAGTTGAAGATTGTATATTCTAGTGTGTTGCTAAGTCAGGGGAGTACAATGTTAAATTGGGATATGAAGTTTTGAGGCATAGAGTTATCAACCCGAACTGGCCTAGCAAGTTGTGTTGGAATAACTAGGTGCTACCTAAAGCAAGGACTTTTTTATGGATAGCCCTGATTGGACGTATTCTCACTGGTGACAGACTCAAGACAATTGGTATCTATGGACCAAGCTGGTGTGTGTTATGCAATGCTGAGGAAGAATCGGTGGACCATCTACTTTTCAACTACACATTTGCTCAAAGGTGCTGGGAGTGGTTTCTAAGTATGGTGAACCTGTACATAGTCAAGAACACGTCCCTAAAGGAATTCCTTGTCTCATGGCCAATGTTCAACCAGACTAAATGGGGAGCACTGTGGCTAGTGGGCCCTGAAATGATTGTCTGGCTGATTTGGAAAGAAAGAAACAAATGAATATTCAAAGAAACATCTAAACCAATAGATGTTGTCATTAGCAATCTAAAGGCTGCCATTGAAGAAGCTATCTATGGTAAATCAAGAATGTCAGAAAGTTTAGATTTAATGATTGGGACATGGAAATGGAGAAGAGTTGGTCTCTCAAGAATGCTATCTTCCATTATCCCAAAAAGAAAATTGACAGGAAAAGTGTCAGGTGGGCCAAGCCTCATAGAAATTGGGTAAAACTTAACTTTGACGGGGCTTGCAGAGGTAATCTTGGGCAGGCCGGATATGGTGCAATTATTCAAAATGAGGATGGGAGTATTTTGTCAGGTACCTATGGACATATTGGATGTGCTACAAATAACGAAGCAGAACTTGGAACCCTTAAGGTTGGTCTACTACTTTGCAAACAGAAGGGTTTATCTAATGTGAAGATTGAGGGTGTTTCTCAAATAATTATAAATGGAGTGATCAACTCTATATTTATAAATTGGAAATTGGCTAAATGGCTTCCATGCATACATAATCTTCTGCAAGCATTCAGACCATATGAAATATCTCACATCCATTGGGAAGGTAATCGATTGGCAAATCTACTTGCCAATCTTGGTGTCAATTTGGATGTGGTAGAAGTGTCAGTGGATCCCAAATCAATAAGCATGGAGATTACACGACTGAGCAAAAAAGACTTAATGGAAAGAAAATGTGATGGGGTTGGATAATGTTTCCTATTTCTAGGCCTGCAAATGTAGAATAGGTAGCAGAGGATCTGCACAACCTTAGCAGACTGGCTACACAAACTTGCATGTCGGCAGCCTGAGATGCATGTGATCGACAAGAAGTGCTAGTAGGATAGATTTGTGCAGGTTGTGCGATCTTGGTTGTTTTGGCATGTGGGGTTTCATATGGAACCTACTGGATGTCTCAAAATATATTAATTGGCTTTCCCTAAGGCTCGGCTTCAAGGTCTGATAAAGTCAAGTGTTGGTCAGAGACTTCTGGGTGTGAGAAAGTCTGATAGTCTTGGTCTATGGCATACTTCGACAACATTGGGTGCATGAACCATGAGAAAACACTTGATGCCCAACTCCACAATCTATTTATCTTAGAGGAGCATGCATATGAGGCGATTAAAGGTCTGGTTGGGATAACACTCAACTTCAAATGTCACTGGTGCAACTCCAATGTCTATGAAGCTATTCTTATGCCACTAGTGGACATCATCAAGTCGAGGGAAAGAGCCATGGAGCGGCTGTGTGGATTTGTTAAGCCTGACAATGGGAACTACATCGCCAACTCCATATTAAGCCTGCCAAAGAATGTATGGATTAGTATCCTGAAGACATACTTTCAGCCAGATATATTCTTGCCCACTGATTCAGAGGAGGAAGAGAAGGAGAGTGAGGATGAAGGGAGTGATGAGTCTGATGACAGTAAGAGAAATAAGGCAGAACGTAGGCATTTGGAGAGGGAAGAATTAAAGGAGATGATGAGGATATTTGGAGAAAATGCTTGGGAAGTCTTCCAGTGTGATATGCTAAACAGGGATATGGCTCCTTTTCACAGAGTAACAAACTCTAAAACTTGGCGGTTCTCAGTTGGAGCAACAGAAACGGTGACCAATGTTGGAGAGTTTGTGGGGGTCATCATGCAAACTCTTAATGGTGATGCATAATGTAGACTTGGATAATGTTGGACTCTGTCCTTTGATTGTTCAAGCTGCGAGAATATGTATGTAGGGGGTTGGATAGGTAGTAAGGTAGATGGTGGGGTGGATAGGTAGTATTTGTCTGTTTAGACTTTGTATATAGGGGTTGGATAGGTAGAAAGGTTGACTATGGTCTTTCTATCAGGCTTTGAAGCCTTTTTATAATACTTTTTGAAAATTACTATAAGGGTGCTATCCCCTTTAATGATAGCTCTTACCATTAAAATTTTTTTTGTCCAATGGTGAAAACCACTTTGGTGGCGCCCTAGGAAAGTACCATGGTGAAAACCAGGTCACCGATGCCATGTGTAGAGACATTGCTCCTCCCTCCTTCAGGATTCACTCTCATCCTTTCACTTTGCACACACTCACAACCTTTCCATCCACAATAAATCAGCTCCTATTTGTGGCTAAGGCAAATCCTACATCTAGTGATGTGTGTGGAACTAAGAGCATCACATGTTTGGAGGAGTACAATTTCTTCTAGTTTTCTTTAGTCTATTCAAGCAAAATCCATAATAAAGCAACACTTGCATCATAGATCCATAATAAAATTTTGTCTTCTCCGCAATAAAGTATTAGTGTCATGGATTCAGTCAGTTTCAGATGAGACACAAGTAGCAATGAACTTCAACAAATTAAATCTTTCAATAGACTCAAACAACATTATGGTTCAGTGCTATCTATCCTTTTGTAAAAATAAACATTGTGACCATAATCAAATAGACTTATACAAGTGACAAGAGACACTAAACTTGAGGACTACAGTGGATGTTGGTGTCAAGTCTTGGTTTTCTTTTGATTTTATCTTTTTGGTGACATGTCTTTTAGCTTTTCTAAGATGTCACTGACTAGAGATTTTATCTCCAAGATGTCTTTGACTAGAAAGGCAAGGATGGGGTATCATCACCTATTTTTCTTTGTTGTCTGTGGATTGTCTCTTAGTAATGCTATGACTTGTCCAAGAATATGAGGACACTGAGAGTCTAGTGTGAACTGGGGCATTCCTTGTTTGTTACTGTCTGATCTAAATGGAAACAGGTACAATAACTTTTTGGGTCAAATATATACCTCGATTGTCATAACCTATTTTACCATAATAAAGCTCAATGATGATAATAGCACAAGAATCTCTTTCACTTCCATATCTTCTATCTTTCATCCCCCTTTCTTGATTGACCTCCATAGCCTTTCTTGAGTCTGTGTAGCCAGCTATCACATGACTGAGTAGAATGACACACCCAAAACATTTGCATTTCATGTAGTTTGCACCTGCATTACCACATATTAGCATTTCATACATACATATAGATATCAAAATTGCACCATATCCTGCACACAATACATGTTAGCACGTTTCACATTCTCATCATGTAAATAGTTATTTGCATTATCATATTCATCTGCATTTCATACATTCACATTCACATTCACATTTTCATAACATATAAACCCATAAAAAGAACAAAAATATTGTATTTCATCATGTACATATTTACATCCATATCATAAGCATCACATAGAAACATGCATCACATAGGTACACATGCATATAGCTACTGCAAGGATGAATCATCTCATATATATATCAAAATCATAAGTGTCATGATACAATGATGTCAAAATCATATGGCTACAATCACCCGAAGGTGTCATCATACAAAATAGTACAAAACTGATACATAGGGATCCCTCTAAGGCTATGATGAACTCCCTCCCTTGGAGCCAACTAGCCTCAATGGAGTCTAAGCCCTGGAAGGACCCACCCTAGGATCATCTCTCCTACCTCCTTTATTTGGTGGTGGTGGAGGACCCATGACCCCACCGCTAGATGCCTGTCTCCTGTCTCTCACTCTAGAGGTCATCGCAGTCTGCGATGGTCTCTGGAAGCTCCTGGCCTGCTGATCTGGTGGCACCACTCCATAATACAAGTCTCTCCAATAGGCTATCTCCTCCCCTGCCTGCAGAACATAGGCATATCTGGCTCTTGTGTCCTCTACTACTTGTCTCCCTGCCATCAGTGCTGTCTCAACTTCTATATAGCGCTGAATATCTTGATCCCTCTCCTGCTTAGTGTCCCTCAATTGTCTCCTGAGTCTAGCTATATCGCTTTCCAGATCTTGGATCTCATATGCCTATTCCTGGTAGATCTCCCTCAAGGATAGTATCTCATCCTCCTACTCTCTCCCCTCACCCTATCCCTATGGCTGTTCCTATCCTTGTCCCTGTCCCTATACCTGTCTAGGAGCCTGTACATGTATGGGAACCTGTGCTGTTGGCACTTGTAATGGCAATCCACCTCTACCCCTCATTACATGATCCTGTCTCTCCTTTCCATCCTCTCTCCTCTATGCCACTCTCCTCTCTAAACTATGCCCTCCCTCCACTGTCGGCCTCTACCTCCACCATCTCCACTATCATCTCCATCACCTCCACCATCTCCCTCTATTGGCTCCTCTGGATCCATCAGCCATGGGAATAGATGCTCTACCCAATATGTAGTATACTCTAAATCCTCCACATCTACCCATATATCCCAAGGCATGGGAACCATCTCCTGCAGCTGTGTCACTACTTGATCATATGACAATAGCAGATCCAAATGCACCCGATCCCTCATTTTCCGTGCATACATCACTAAACCTCGTGGTATCCGTTGTATCCTACCAAACTACCTGCATACCCTGTCAATCAACTACCACTCAATGATATACAATGTCCTCCCTATCAGATACCTGCTCTGAAATACATATGGCAGCTCTACTATGTCATCCTCCCACTCCTCACAGTCCTGGTACGACCTCCATACCACACTGTCTATCTCGTACATAACCCAACACTAATACTCTAGCCCCCCAATTCGTGGCTAAGAAGTAATAATATCATAAAATGCACATAACTGTGCCCATGTCCCCTACCTCTAAAGTGTATCGGTCATGTCACCGACAGATGTTCTTATGCCCATACCTGTAATAATGTCACTCTGCATCCCAATCCTGCTGATCCATGATATACAAACTGATGTAGCTCATAGTACAAGTGT
This sequence comes from Cryptomeria japonica, assembly GCF_030272615.1. Taxonomy (NCBI): domain Eukaryota; kingdom Viridiplantae; phylum Streptophyta; class Pinopsida; order Cupressales; family Cupressaceae; genus Cryptomeria; species Cryptomeria japonica. The sequence continues at coordinate 691,245,996 of NC_081411.1, forward strand.
GCCAATAGACACAGTCCCCATGCAAACATAGTGTGCTCCATCACCAATGTCTCAAGAGTTCTCCCCCATCCTAAAGCCAACCCTCCTGTCACCCTGTCTGAATACAGGAACCCATTGATCACTCCTATCAGCACCGCTAGTAGTGCCAATCCTATCTATGTCATGGTATCCCAAGCCACATGTCTAGCCCTCATCTCTAGTCCTAGATCTTGAAATACTCATCTCAGTGCATCCCTGTCTCCCTCTCAATCGCAAGGAACTAACTCCCCATCAATCGGTATCTTCAGTATCCTATACACATCCTCTAAGGTGACTGTCATCTCACCCATTGACAAATGAAAAGTGCAAGTCTCTAAGTGCCATCTCTTAGCTAATGCAGTTAGCAATCCCATGTTTGCCCAAAATTCAGGCACATACAAAATATATCGTAGTCCCATAGCCTCAACTGCTTCTTTATCCTTGAATGTCAGCTCTGGTTGTAAACTCTGAGTCGAAGGGAATCTCTCTCGTGACTCCAGCATAGGTAAGTCCTCCTGTAGTCAACAAAATCAACCGTGTCAATCTTAATGGCATTCCCTGTTCATCACAAAGTGCTGCTTTTTATCCTAGTGCTTATATCTATCATATGGCACTCTATCCTAGTGGTACCCCCTGTTCATCACAAAGTGCTGCTTTTTATCCTAGTGGTACTCCCTGTTCATCACAAAGTGCTGGTTTTTATCCTAGTAGTACTCCCTGTTCATCACAAAGTGCTGCTTTGATCCTATCTTTTAAGGTACCTACTTGAGTGTATCCTCTTGAGTAGCTTATCTAATTGACAACGTGTGTTCTATTATAGAATTGTCAATTTCAGCCTAATCTAGTTGACAATGTATGTTCTATCATAGAATTGTCAATTTCTTTGGTACTCCCTATTCGTCACAAAGTGCCTTGATTTATCCTATCATAGGGCCTCTACTTGAGTGTATCCTCTTGAGTAGTTTCCTAATTGGAAACATATGTTCTATCACAGAATTGTCAATCCTATCCTTATCTACTATCCTAGTCTTCCCTAGAGGACCTTCTTTAGTGTATCCTCTTAGTAGCTTATCCAATCAACAGTGTATGTTTATCACAAAATTGTCAATTTGGCCTTGAAGACATAAACGTTCCTTTTTGACACAAACACGCTTGTATACTTCACAAACGCGTCTGCCCTGCATAGACACGCCTGAATTACACAGACGTGCCTCTGTTCTACCTAGATGCACCTATCCTACATAAATGCGCCTGCAAGAGACAAACACACTCGTATTGAACACATATGCTATTACTATCATAGACACGTTTGGCACCAACACAGACATGCCTAGCCTACCTAGACGCGCTTGGCACCAACATAGATGCGCCTTGGCATTTTTCCCCATCTTGACATTTTTTGCAATCTACCTAATGTGAATTTACTGCTCTACCTAGCATGAATTTATGACAATAATTAATGCAACAAGGTACAAGGAGGTTTTGTGGTACTTACCGTCTCTCCTTCCTCTGCTGGCCTCAGATATCGATGAACACGATCGAATTTGTGCACCAATTCCATTGCTGTTGACTACTGACTACTCTCTACTCTCTCTGCACTCTGATCTCTTAGGTGTGTGGATGACAATGAGGATGTTTTCCCTTGTATTCTATCTTATAGACTACCATGGCCCTCATTTCCCAAGTTAGTCTTCTTTATCCTGTGACTCTGTCACTCTATCTTGTTAGTCCATTCTATCCTTTCTTTCTTATCAAGAGATTGTCTGCAATCTTTCCAAACATTTTCATTCAATCTCTCGAGGGGGCATATCATTCCCATCTTGGGGAAACTTTGTATCAGTTCATCTAATCTTCTTTGAGACAACATGACAAGCTGGATTGTCTAAAAGAGGGGCAAAATGTAGACACCTAAAATTTTCTTGTCTAATTAAATAAATAAAATTATTTATTTAATAATTTCAGCCTAATTTTTCTATTAATTAAATAAATCTTTATTTATTTAATTAATTCATTTATCCTCTTCTAGCCTTATTTCTCATTTAAATAAATACTTTTATTTAAATTATCCTTTTTCCTAAATTAAATAAATACTTTATTTATTTAATTGACCCCACTTCCTCTATTAATTAAATAAATCTTTATTTATTTAATTAATTCATTATCCTTTTCTACCCATGACACATGTCATTCATCTCTTAATTCCTACACTACCTACCATCTCATTATTTTCTTATTTCTTCTACCTACCCTCTAATCCTAGTCGACCATTTATCTTTTACACCTCTCAATCTTTTACCTCCATTTCTTATAGTGTCTTCTATATAAGAGGATACTTCCTTCATTACCAACCTCCAACTACGCTTTTGAAATTTCATATGCGATCAAGCCTACTTGCAACCACATTTCCGTTCTTTGTTGAGCTCTTGTGCATACATAAAATCCAAGAGCAAATATATCAAGCAAGATCAATGGAGATAGGAAGAATGGAGATTCAAACTCTATTGGACATGTGATGCTATAATCTTTGTGATTTCATTTGATTTGCATTGTCTTAGGTAATCTTCATATGTTATGGTGGATCTTTGTTGTTGTTAGGCTAGGGTTTTGTGGTTGAATCTATTTAGTCTTTCAATATTGTTATTCCATTTTTACCATAAAAAAATTCATTTAGTCTTTCTTCAATATCAATCTTATTAACAATTTAATATTTAATCATGCATTATGCATTCTTTTTAAGCCTTCATTAATTAAATAATTCTATAATTATTTAATCTCCTTTTCCACCTTACTTAATCTCCACATCAGCCAATCTTGCCAACTCATTTTATGTGGCTAAACAAATTAATTCTTTCTATTTATTGAATTAGACATATTTAAGCCAAACCTCTATTTCCTACTCAAGAGGATGAAAATGATTACTTGTCCTCTTACTCCCTATATTCTCTCCATCACTCCTACATCTTTGGAGGAGGTTGTGTCCACATCATCCTAGTCAACTTCCACTTTTCCCACATTTCCTAAATCTCCTCCAACCATCCTATATTCTTGGAGTCTTCATCTTCAATCAAGGTGAGCATCTTGCCACTTGGACTCCTCTTCCACCTTTTCCTCTATCCTGCATGTGTAGGAGGAACATCTTCCCCATTTTTCTCTCACATTCCAACTAATCCTTCATACCCATCAGTCTTTCATAATTCAATCTCAACCGTTGATCTCTACCACATGGGAATTTACTCATGAAAATCTATAAAAAAGAGCATTTCCTTAGCATTTTGGAGCTAGTAGTTATCTTGCATTCATATGAGTTTTGAGCATCCAAGCATTTTAGTGATTTATAGTGTGCCTTTGGCTTTTAGTTTCATTTTTCATATAGTTGAAAATTTAGCTTTGCACAATCATTTAGCTTTGCATACAACATCTAGTTATCAAGAGTCCATTCATCATTTGTCATCTTGGAAGCTATAACCAGTGCAATCTGAGAGAAATATCTGCAACACGATTAAATATGATAGGATAAAATGAGACAACAAGTTGAGGTTTACTGTTTGAAGTATTTCTCTTTTAATTGTTTCATTGGTAATTTTGGAAGTTTCCTGTAGGTTTACATTATTGTGAAATTAACAAATCTTGCAGATTCATTCTTGAAATATTTCCAGTTTACACAATCAACTAAAATGAAAATTAACCGCCTAATTAGATCTATGTGCAATTTGTAGTATGAAATCAAAGATTAATCCAAGCCTAATTACAAACTAGGTGCAATTTGTAGCAGAAAGGAAAGATTAATCCAATCCTAATTAGGAATGGAGTGAGAGTTGTTGCATGAAGTTGAAAGATTAATCCAATCCTAATTAGAAACTAAGTGTGATTTGTAGTAGAAAGAAAAGATTAATCCAATCCTAATTAGGAACTAAGTGAAATTTGTTTGTTCAATTTTAAGCCTTTGATTGATTAAGCTCTGCAACAAGCACATTAGCTCTTCTAAAATATGGATAGAAATAATGACGAGCATGGAAACCAATAAATTTGGTTTTCTGGAACCTGTATCAGATAAAAAATCTCACAAAAAACATTAAATTTGATGCGCTTCACGTCAAGTTCACCAAAAAAATGACTAGGAAACTGGGGAAAATGATTCATAACATAAATTAGTTAACCGCGAAAACTAACAAGCTATGAATAATACTCCTAATACATTCAATGAAGGAATGAAAGACAAGATTTCAAAACAAAAGTGCAAACCACATGCAAAAATCTCCCTCATTGACCTCCATTGTCCTTCTTTCTCCTTCAAATTTGATGTGGATGTCACCTACAAATGCAAGTATAAAATAAAAGCAAATTGATGATAAAATGATAACAAATTGGACAACATAAGGATACTCGAAGCATGGTTGGTGAATGTTGGCAAATGCACACTCAATTGACATTGAATGATAGCCTTTGTCATTGACCCCAAAGGGGGAGTAGTAGAGATGAGAAAAAGGATATGATAGAAGAGATCATCTACTCAGGGGGAACACTCAATTTTGAAGAAGACGGTTTTGGTATGGTAACATAGTTTTGACAGTTTTTGGACAACACTTTTTGGATACACTTTTTGTCTTTTTCTCATGAGTGTTGCGATCAATGCCAAAGGGGGAAATTGTTGGCAAATGCACACTCCAATGATAATTTTAGGTGATTGAAGGTATTATCATTGATGACAACCTTACAATCATATGACACCGGAAGGCACCAACACCGACAGACTCTACACCGACATTCAGTTCACCGACACCAAAAAGATTGATTATCGGCACCCTGGCCGACAGGATTTTATTTATTGAAAAATGTATTTAAATGTAATATCTTTTTGTAAGCCGAAAAGGCATATTATAATAAGGCTCATATATAAGTATGAGATCTTGTAGAACATTTGTATTAGGTATGGATGATGGATATTATGTGTGAATATTCAGACAGACTTTGAAGTTAGGTTTATGATTATTGAAAGAGCTTAAATCGGTACTGGATCTTGCATAGCAGATGCTTTTTGTAGCAGTACATCATCTTGGATTTCCATAATCCAATTTTGTAAGTCAGTGAGACTTCTTTTGTATTTGAGTAGTGAGCTCTAGGCAGTTGGCCTTCCTGCATGTGTAGCCCCCATTTCTGTAAGTAATATTCACTTATTGGGCAGTGAGCGAATATTGTGGGTCACAAATCCCACCGACGTTTTTCCCACACCGAGTTTCCTCGCCAAAAATATTGTGTTATGGTGTGCTTTCTATGTTGTGTTTATTTCTCTTATTTACTACATTAATTCTTGTTTACCGATACACTGTTTTGGAATGCTTTTCATTTAACAAGTTCAGAAAATCCATTTATCGACAAGATACTGATTCACCCCCCTCCCCTCTCAGTATCTTTGGGAATCTTAACAGTGAAAATGAGCAATGAGAGATCAATTTATAGAAAAAATGAGATTGATTGGATGCCTAAGATTGAATAAAATCATTGGATAAGATTGAGTGCACAACAAAGCTATCATTCGGGGAAGGATGAAGATAGAAGAAAGCAAATGGGAAGATATTATGAGAAGAATAACAAAATATTTAATTATCTTCTCATAAATACCAAATTCGCAGGTTGAAGAGATAAGGAGACATAAATTAGAAAGTGGAAGAGATAATTGAAAATAAAAACTAGAAAGTGGAAGAGCTAAGTGGGGTCATTTATTTCACCCACACATGGGAATTAAATAAATTAAAAAATTGAATTAGAATAATTTAGAGAAAGAGATTAAATAATTATTTAATTATGGAAGAATAATTAGCTTAGAACAAAGAGATTAAATAGTTAAGTGAATTATTTAATCGAAGAGGAATAGTTCGGATTAGTCGAGTAAGATCAAGATTAATTGATTAAAAAGAGACAATGATGACTATTAATTAAATAATGAAGATTATTTAATTAATAGTTTAGAAGAACAATAATTAAATAATTAAGAATTATTTAATTATAAGAAATTAGAAGAATAAAAATAATACTAATTAAATAAATAAAAATTATTTAATCAGTTTAGATGAAAAAGGTTAGTGATGTTGGTATTTTGGTATGGTTTTGTCATTGATGTCAACACCTACTAAAATTCTAGCACCTTGGAGATCCAGCAACATTCACTGGCAAGCAAGTGACTTTTGCACAGCCACCAATATATGGTACACCGACAGGATATAATGATCACTGACACTTGGAATGGCATGGAAAACACTTGGTAATGTCGAAGACATCGTTTGGACATCTTGTCTTGGAGAATTGGTTATTGGTATATTCATATTTGCATATTTGTTGTTGTTGGCAAATAGGTCCAGGTTATGCACCGACAAGTTTATCTTTTCTAGATCAGCACGACGCGCTATGGAGATGATTAATTATTGTTGTAAATGCATTAAACCGACATGTTGAATCAGTTATTGCATCAGATATTGTATTGTTTGTAAAATATTTTTATTATAATATCTTGTAGAGCCGACCTACTAAAATTGGTCTTAGGTTATGGCATAAATGTAAGATCTTATTTGTAAGATCAGAGATGAAATGCAAAAAGGAATTATAAGAAGGTATATGCAAGATTAAGCAGAGCTATACACACAGACATCATTTGAAGGTGAAGCTAGGTTTTTGTGAAAGCATATCAGAATGACACAGGTACTGAATCAAGCATATAAAGATGCTATTTTGAGCAGTACATTCTTATTGGATTTAACCATCCAATTGTAGTCAGTGTGACTCCCATTGAGCAGTGAGCTCTAGGTGCTTGGCCTTTCTGCATGTACAGACCCCATTTGTATACACTTACTATTTGCAATAGTATCGTCTGATTGTGGGTAAGGTTTCCCACCGTGGTTTTTCCCCTTACAGGGTTTCCACGTACAAGTTCTGGTGTTATGTGTTGTGGATGACTTTGTTATTTTTGTTTCATGAATTTAATCTTACCGGTATTGCAATTAACTATTAAAACTATCTACCGGCATATCAGACTAGTTTACAGGTATTAAGTATTAAGCTGGTCAAGTTATTTTGTTTGAATTTATCAGACAACTGATTCACCCCCCCCCCCCCCCCCCCACTCACAATTGTCTCTGGGACCTAATAATTGGTATCAGAGCCTAGTCCTCTTTCTACAGAAGTTTAATAGCTTGAGGAGATCCAATGTCTAGCAACTATTTCAGGAAGGATAGTCCTAAACTTGATGGAACCAACTATGGAATATGGAAGATTAGGATGGAGACACATCTAAATTGCATTGGAAAGGACATCTGGGAAAATAAAAAGAATGGCTACATTGCTCCTACTCTCGGTCAGCCTAATCCACCTACCTTGGCTAAAGATGAAGAAAATGATTGCAAGGCAAGAGAAGCACTTTTGAGTGCATTATCAAATCAACAAATCATGGGACTATCAGATAGATCTACTGCTAAAGCTATTTGGGATCATTTGGAAACACTGAATGAAGGAGATTCCATAGTCAAAATCGCAAAACTTGAAAGCTTCTGGGTCAGGTATGAAAATCTGAAAATGGAAGAAGATGAAAGAATTTCTGCTTTTATGGAAAGAGTAAATGAAATTGTTTTGGGTATTAAATGTTGTGGAGGAACCTTGAGTGAAGATGAAATTGTTTCAAAATTTTTAAGAGGATTGCCATCGGTCTTTAAGCTGAAAGTTACTGCTATAAATCAACTAAGAACAATGTCTAACACATCAATAACTAGGGATATATTGATTGGAAAACTTTCAGCATTTGAAATTGAGGAATTTGATCCTGTTGCCACTATAAAAATTGACTTAGCTTTTAAAGCATCAACATCATCTGCACAATAATTTGACAAGTCTGATTGGAAAGCCTTTTATGCAAGAGAACTTGAAGAAAGTAGGAAAGAAAATGAAGAACTTGAAGAACTTGAAGCACTATTCGCAAGAAAAAAGCCTAAAGGTCCAATTGGAAGTAAGTATGAAGGTAAAGTACCCTTTAAATGTTTCAATTGTAATAAGATTGGTCATATGGCCTCAAGATGCCCTGATAGACATGCTAGGTTAAGAGAAGAAGCTAGAAGGACATACAAACCTAACCCTGAATATCAAAGATACAGATTCAAGAAGAATAAGGACAAATCTTGTTATGTTGCTGATGAAGGAGTGATTGATGATTCTGATGAGGATCCGACAGACAATGGATGGGGTTTTGTGGCTATAACAGAAGATCAACTGGCACCTACTGTTCAACCGGTAGAGCAGGCCTTGGCAGCTAAAATTGAAGTAAAGGATGAATGGATCATTGATTTAGGATGCTCACATCATATGACTGGTGATAAGAGTAAATTCCTAACTTTTCAGGAGTATAATGGAGGTCTAGTAAGATTTGGAGATGATAAAGCTTGTTCGATCAAAGGTAAGGGTTCAATATCTCTTGATGGTAAGCATAATACTGACAATGTTTACTATGTTGAAGGTTTAAAGCATAATTTTTTTAGTGTTGGTCAATTAGTTGAAAAAGGATTTCAGTTACAGTTCAAAAATGGTAAATGCAAAATTATGAACAAAACTGGTTTGGAAATTGCAACCGGTAATCAAACTAGAGGTAACATCTTTCATCTGAATAAAAATGAAAAAACATGTTTGATTAGACACATTGATGAAAGTTGGCTATGGCATAAGAGACTCTATCATGTAAATTTTGATTGCACGGTAAAAATCAGTACTACTAAGGCAGTTAGAGATCTACCTAAAATTGTCAAACCTCACAATACAGTATGCAAGGAATGTCAATTTGGAAAACAAGTTAGAGCTACTTTCAAAAGTATTCTAGAAAAATCCAATAATGCTCTTGATTTAATTCATACTGATTTATATGGTCCAACTAGAACTAAAAGCTTACAAGGTGATAGATATTTGATGCTAATCATTGATGACTATTCTAGAATGTGTTGGGTTACTTTTCTCAAAGAAAATCAGAAGCACTTGGGAAGTTTAAATTATTCAAAGTCATGGTAGAAAATGAAACTGGCAAGAAAATCAAATGTCTCAGATCAGATCAAAGAGTATTTACATCTAAGGAATTTAATGCATTCTGTGAAGTGAATGGAATTAGAAGACAACTATCAACACCCTAGACGCAGAATGGAGTTGTTGAAAGGAAAAACAGAACTATCCTGGATGTAGCTAGAAGTATGTTATTAGAAGCAAATCTACCACATGTATATTGGAGAGAGGCAATAAGTACATCGGTCTATACATTCAACAAAGTTCACATCAAAGGTGAAACCGGTAAGACACCTCATGAACTATGGTTTGGTATTACTCCTACACTTAAGTATTTCAGAATATTTGGAAGTAAATGCTATATTAGAAGAGATGAGTATATTGGAAAATTTGATCCTAGAAGTGATGAAGGAATATTTCTTGGTTATTCATCTAAGAGAAAAGCATATAGATATTTTAACAAAAGATTGCAAAAAATTGTTGAGAGTACAAATGTAAAGATTGATGAACAATTTAGAGAAACTTCAAGGTATACAAACTCTGAACCGTTAACAGAAATACTGACAAATGAATCGATATAAAATCCACCGGTACAGAATGAAGATCCAGTTAAACCGTTATCATCTAAAAATTCCACTGTGACTGAGGAACAACAACAAACAAAGACACCCCGGTATGTAAGACTGAATCACTTTGAAGATTAGATAATTGGAAACAAGCATAAAGGAGTTATGACAAGAGGAAGATTGGCAAATGAAGAGGTATGTCTTATCTCTCAAATTGAACCATCATTTGTTAATGAGGCATGTGAAGATAAACATTGGATTAAAGCTATGGAAGAAGAATTAGAACAAATTGAGAAGAATAACACTTGGACATTAGTTCCCCCGCTTAAAGATAAAAATGTGATTGGAACCAAATGGGTATTCAGAAATAATCTTAATGAAGATGGAAAGGTTATAAGAAATAAAGAAAGACTAGTGTGTAAGGGATATTCTCAGAAAGAAGGAATTGATTATAATGAAACCTTTGTACCGATAGCTAGAATTGAGGCAGTCAGATTATTCTTGGCTTTTGCAGCACACAAGAACTACAAAGTTTATCAAATGGATATTAAATGTGCATTTCTGAATGGAGATCTTGAAGAAGAAGTTTACATTAAACAACTTGATGGATTTTCTTTGATAGAAAACAAAGATATGGTTTACAGGTTAAGAAAAGCCTTGTATGGATTGAAGCAAGCTCCAAGAGCTTGGTATGCAAGGTTAGATAAGTATCTTTTGAAGATTGGTTTTTCTAAAGGTATTGCAGACAACAATTTATATTATAAGGTGACTAATGATGAAATCTTGGTTATAGAATTTTTTGTTGATGATATAATATTTGGAGGAGAAAATGGATTATGTGAAGACTTTTCTATTGAAATGCAACAAGAATTTGAAATGTCTATGATTGGAGAAATAAAATTATTTTTGGGATTGCACATCTCACAAACTGATAAAGGTATATTCTTGAGTCAATCTAAGTACTTGAAGGAATTACTAAAGAAACTTGGAATGGAAAACTCTAAACTGGTAAGCACACCTATGACTACAAATGACAAATTATCACTAAGAGATGAATCTACACCTGTTAATCCAACTAGGTATAAATATATGATAGGAGGTTTACTGTATTTGACACAAACAAGACCTGATATCATGAATGCAGTATGCATTGTTTCAAGATTTCAGAGTAATCCTAGAGAAAATCATGAATCAACAGTAAAAAGGATTTTCCAGTACTTACAAGGCACTACAAATCTTGGATTATGGTATCCTAGAGATGAAAACTTTAAATTATATGCATACAAAGATGCAAATTGGGCAGGAGATGTGGATGATAGGAAGAGCACCACAGGTGGAGCCTTTTTTCTTGGAAACAGACTAACTTCTTGGTTAAGCAAGAAACAAAGTTCTACATCTTTATCAATAGTTGAATCAGAATATATTGTCATAGCAACAAACTGTACACAGGTATTATGGCTCAAACAAATGTTGAAGGACATAAAGGTAAAATGCAAGGAACCTATAACTGTCTATTGCGATAATACTGCAGCAATTGATATATCTAAGAACCTAGTATTCCACTCTAAAACCAAACATGTTTCTATAAAACTGAATTTTCTAAGGGAGAAAGTTGAAGCAAAAGAGATAAAACTGGTTTACATGAATACAAAAGAGCAGATTGCAGATATTTTTACTAAACCTCTGCCTAAGGCAACTTTTGAATATCTCAGAAATCAACTTGGGTTTATACCCCCACCGATAGAGACTTAGGAAGTTGATAATTGTCATCAACCAAAAGAATTAACAGAGAAATCTTTTATTTATGGCTTTGATGAGGAAGCTACTTCTCAGGGGGAGTAGTTGGTATATTGAATTGGTTGGTATTTTGTATATGAACTTAGTTTTGTTGTAACTTTGGTATTTTATGTCAAAGGGGGAGTGATATCTATGGAAAAACACATTATCTTTTAGAGATTGATTGGTATGAAAAACATGTTACTCTCAGGGTGAGAGATTGTCTTATACTCTGGAAATTGTTGGTACTTTGGTATTTGGTATTTCTGTATTGGCACTTTGATGGTTTTTCCATCTTGTGTTGCTATCAATGTCAAAGGGGGAGATTGTTGGTATTTTGGTATGGTTTTGTCATTGATGTCAACACCTACTAAAACTCTAGCACCTTGGAGATCCAACAACATTCATTGGCAAGCAAGTGACTTTTGCACAGTCACCGGTATATGGTACACTGGTAGGATATAATGATCACTGACACTTGGAATGGCATGGAAAACACTTGGTAATGTCGAAGACATCATTTGGACATCTTGTCTTGGAGAATTGGTTATTGGTATATTCATATTTGCATATTTGCTATTACCAACAAATAGGTCTAGGTTATTCACCGACAGGTTTATCTTTTCCAGATCAACACGACACGCTATGGAGATGATTAATTATTGTTGTAAATGCATTAAGCCGACATGTTGAATTAGTTATTGCATCGGATATTGTATTGTTTGTAAAATGTTTTTATTATAATATCTTGTAGAGCCGACCTACTAAAATTGGTTTTAGGTTATGGCATAAATGTAAGATCTTATTTGTAAGATCAGAGATGGAATGCGAAAAGGAATTATAAGAAGGTATATGCGAGATTAAGCAGAGCTATACACACAGACATCATTTGAAGGTGAAGCTAGGTTTTTGTGAAAGCATATCAAAACTACACCGGTACTGAATCTAGCATATAAAGATGCTATTTTGAGTGGTACATTCTTATTGGATTTAACCATCCAATTGTAGTCAGTGTGACTCCCATTGAGCAGTGAGCTCTAGGTGCTTGGCCTTTTTGCATGTGCATACCCCATTTGTATACACTTACTATCTGCAGTAGTATCATCTAATTGTGGGTAAGGTTTCCCACCGTGGTTTTTCCCCTTACAGGGTTTCCACGTACAAGTTCTGGTGTTATGTGTTGTGGATGACTTTGTTCTTTTTGTTTCATGCATTAAATCTTACCAGTATTGCAATTAACTATTAAAACTATCTACCAACATATCAGACTGGTTTGCTAGTATTAAGCATTAAGTTGGTCAAGTTGTTTTGTTTTAATTTATCTGACAACTGATTCATCCCCCCCCCTCCTAGTTGTCTCTGGGACCTAACAAGTGAAAACTGTCGTCGAAGACTTGGGACAATTTTCAGTGTCTACAGTAAGAGTAAGGAAGGTGTAGAACCTCAAATCTCCAAGTGCCTTCCTATGATCCATTGGGCCACAGAGTCAAGTGACTAAAAACACAAAACAAATAAAATAAAAGAAAAGAAAAGAAAGGACCTTTGTACAAGGATTTACAATAGCTTGGAAACTTTACTGACTAAATAATTTAAGGTGTTGTCCACTATGGGCTAATCCAAATGAAGTGTCATTCTGATATGCCAGAAGATAGCTGGATTCTCCACATACTTGATGAATAATGAAAGGACTAGTCCACAAGGAATCAATTTTTCCATGCATGCCTTTCGGCCCATGTCTCTTATCCTAGAGAAGTACGAGATCACCAACCTTGAAGTATCTTTGCCTTGTTTTATTATTAAAGAGAGTTTTAACTTGCTTTTGATGTTCTTCAAGATGATCACCCACCTATGCTCATTTGTCTTCCAACTAAGTAAGGAACATGGTTCTTTTATCTAAAGCATTTGAATAAGTCTCATCTTGAACAACTCTTGCCAACTTTAGAGCAAGCAACTCTAAAGTAATAGGAATCTCGACATTGACACCTTATAGTAGCTAAAAAGGAGACATACCAATAGACCTCTTTGGAGTAATATGATTAGCCCAAAGAGAATCCAACAAAGCCTTGTGCCATAGTCTCTGATTATCATCAACAAACTTCATAATGATATTCACCAAGTTCTTTTAACTGGATTCCTCCTGACCATTACCTTGAGGATACTAATTGGATGAATGTGCAAGGGTGATTCCACACTCAAAGAAAAATTGAGTTACTTCATAGGAATAAAATGCAACTACATTGTCTACCACAATCTTATTAGGAACACCAAACCTAAAAATTAAATTCTCCTTCAAAAATCGACATACCACTTCTGAAGTAGCATACCTTACGAGAATGACTTCAACCCACTTAGTAAAATAATATGTAGCCATGAGAACATAAGTATGTCCTACACTAGAAGATGGGTTAATAAAGACAATGAAATCAATGCCCTATTGCTTGAAAGGTTCATCAATTACAATTGGCTTGAGAGGAAGAGCTGCTCTTTTTTGTTTTCCAACAAACTGATGGCAAAGATCACACTTGCGCACCCATTTGTACACATCTTTGAAAATTGTAGGCCAAAAGTATCTAGCCCTCAGAATTTTATGAGTTGTCATAGGTGCAGAGAAGTGCCTGCCATAAGCAAAGTTATATAAAGATTCCAACAACTTTACTTGTTGTGCTTTATCAACACACCTTAAAAAGGTGCCATCAATATTCTTCTTATGCAAGCAATTATTCCAAATGAAAAAATTTACAACTTTGAGTTTAATATTTCTCTTTTATTTGTAGCTCAGATAGGAAGGACATTACCCATATGTGAGAAAATGAGTGATATTAAAATACCACTCCTCTGTAGTGTTGACAAAAAATAGAGTAAGCAAACTTTTTGGAATTTTATCAAATTCCTTGCCTATATGAGCTGAATCATTTTCAGCCATTAGATGACACAAAACTTTTAGCTAAACAAGTTTGGTGGGTTTGATCTCGAGATCATACTCCTAAATTTTGGCAATCCAATTGCCTCTCTTGGTGCCAACCTCTTGCTAAGTAGGAAGTGACTTAATTGCTATATTAGGAACCAAAACAAGCGTATGAGAATTCAGAATGTAGCACCTGGAATACTTAACTGGTTTGACCACATCATAAGCATACTTTTCCATCTAAGAATATTTCAATTCATGAGACTTCAAAGGAAAACTCATGAAAGCGATAGGAGATTATATCTCCTCTTGATTCTTCTGCATTAGGATAATAAACATTGTAGTCTCCAAAGGATAACTGTACATATTGAAATATTTGATATAATTTGGACAAACCAACACTGGATCATGAGCAATAGCTTCTTTGATTTCATTAAAAACAATTTTCCTTTCATCATTTCATCAGAAAAGCAACTTTATCGTTCATATGATGAGTCTTTTCAACAAATTCTGAGATGAACCTTTGAAGAAAATTTACCTCACTGAAGAAAGAATGAACAATTATTTTACTGGTTGGTAGGGCCAAACTTTGGATAGAATTAACCCTTTCAAGATCAATCTTGATCCCTTCCTTAGATACAATGTGCCCCAAGAGCTTCCCTTTAGTGGCCCCAAAAACTAACTTTTTGGGATTAAGGGAAATTGCATGCTTACAACATCTCTCGAGCACTTATTGTAGATGATAAAGGTGATTCTCACAATATTTGGATAAGGTTGTGAGATCATCAAAATAAACAACAATAAAACTACCAATAATGTCGCGAAAAAGCTAAGTCAATAGCTCTTTGAAAAGTGGCACTGACATTTATTAACCTAAAAGACATTCTAAGATACGCAAAAGTACGCATTAAGTAGTAAAGGCAGTCTTATGTTGATCAACTTCACTTACTTCAATTTGGTTGTAACCGGAAAAACCATCAAGCATAGACATCATTTGAGAACCAGTGACTGTCTGTAAATTTTGATCCATAACTGGTAGAGGATAATTATCCTTCAAGGCTAATTGATTCAACTTCCTAAAATCCACATATATGTGAATCCTCCATTATTTTTGCACACAAGAACTATATTAGCTATCCATGTTGAATGATGAATAGGGAAAATAATTTGAGCATTCAACATCTTCTATATCTCAGAAAGAATGGTACCTGATATCTCCAGGTTATATTGTTGTTGCTTCTACCTAAAAGGGGTTGCAGTGACTTTGAGTGGGATATCATGCTACAAGTCCTTTGGTTGGAAATATTTAAGATCATCATATGAATAGGCCGACACATCAATGCAATTATGCAACAATTGAATGAATTGATCCCTCTCTTCTGGAGTACAACTATTCTAATGTTAACAAACTTTGGATCATCTTCTGATCTAATGTTATATTTTTCATATCCCATGGCTAAATTTTGATTCACTTGTTGTCTTTTGATATAATTGTCATTTTTATTAAACAACTTCTCAAGTGAGATAGGTCCTTTGGGAATTTATTACTTTTTATCTGCAAAACCTCTTCATCTTGTTTAGATTCCTTATCAGAAGTTGAATCTGAAGAAGAATAGTTGTTTCACTCAAAGTAAATATTGTTGAAATAATCTTTAACCTTAAATTAATTAATGATATGCTTGTCATCATTAAAAATTAGTTGATCCCATTTAACTGGAACATTTGGCCTTGAAACTAATTCAATAGTATACCTTTCTTGGCTAAAATATTTGCATGGAATCAAAAGAGTGGAAAAGGCGAAAAGGGAATCTGCCCTATCATTCAAATCTCTTGGAACCATAGAAATATTGAAAGCATCAAATCCTTAAATGTTATCCCAAACAAGATTATGATAATGCTTAAGCCTATCATTTCTTGTCTAATATATATTTCTCACTTGGCACACCACTAACTCGACATCACCCTGTGCATGAAGATTTTTAATTCCCCTCTTATATGCAACCTCAATACCCAACAAAAATGACTCATATTTAGCCGTGTTATTGGTATTGGCGAATTGTAACTTGAAGGAAAAAGGGAAAACCTCTCTTTGAGGAGAAATGAGAACTACACCTACATCGAAACCAACTAAGGCACAACTACCATCAAACTCCAAAGTCCAAACATCATTGTAAGTATCATCAATAGGACTTATGTACACATCTTCATTACAAGGAAAATCAATTTCACCTTCATTGGAGGAACTATCTCCCTTGTCGATCATGACAAAGGACTTAACATAGCCTACAACTGATTCTTGATTTTTGCATGCATTAGCAAACTTATCAGAATATGATATGTGTGAAGAACTAAATCCTTCATTGTCATCACTACTAGAAGATTATAATGTTTCTGATTCATAAAATTCTACCTAATCTTTGACAAAATCGAAAACTTGATGAATGTGTAGATAACAGTTTCCCATACATGCTGATTTGAACTGAATCTATGCATGAGGGTCATCTGATTTCACCACGGTGTATTTGGTTTCTCTTTCAGGAAGGAGCTTTTGCATGACACATTTTATTAATAATTTAGCTTGTCATTTCCACATGTAGCTCACCACCTACATCTTTACAAAAGTTACATCCTAGCTATAATGTCACCAAAGTGTATTGGTGGGTGAAAAATGTGTGAATGAGAGATCAAGAGGAAAACTACCATTTTCCTCCAAGGAGAGATGAGAGTTTAACTATGAATTTCCCTTCAAACACTTTTCACCTAATTACATTGGAAGAGGAGAGGAAAATTCACTAGATTCAATCTCCAAAGAAGAAGATAGAATTCTGAGTGAAATGGGAATGATAAGCTAATCCCCTCTTCCTATTTGAAATGGAAAGGAATTGATTGAATTATGTAGTGCAAAAGTGACAAAGAACTGATTATAATTTGTGATCAGAGTATGGGATGAAGTTGTGCACTTGGATTTGGTAGTAATATGTCGAGATGAAGTCGCCCGATGAATTTGAGAAAAAGTTGTTCAGACCGTGGCGGGAATGTACATAGTCCTCCAAAAAATCCGTGAAACAAAAAGGGTTTTTCTGCCTCTGCAAATGGAGCCTAAATCCGAAAGTACAACTGCTCACCTGCAACCTACACATAGAAAAGAGAGGAAAATGGGTTGGGATTAGGGGTTTGCCTTTAGGTCAAACCCCAATTTTGGAATTAACCAAGTAATGAAAGAAAGTACTTGCAAGTGAATGTAAATGAAAGACTGAATTGTAAATCACCTCAAGGGAGGTTGTAGATTAAATGTTGATAGAAATGCTTGTGTGGAATTGAATGTTGGAATCAATATCCTCTTCAATGGTTGAATCCTTGACTTGAATGCAACACCTAGCCTTGAAGGGAGACTAGAGAATGCTCAATGCTTGAAAGGGATGCTTCAATACTTGAATGCTCTTGAATGCTTGATCTCATGTAAACTTCCCACTCATCCAACTTTTTCCACTTTTTGAACTTATCAAATGAGAGGGAAAATGCCACTTAAATACTTGTCAATTAGGGTTTAACTGACCGATTTTCATCACAAGCCGACATCAAGGAAGTTTAACGCCCAATGCACAACCTACAATGTAGGCCTAGGAAAGGTCAATCCCTAAAATAGGGCAGGGATAGGGGTGCCACGCACCTATCCTAGGGGGACAGGGGTGCCATGCCCCTATCCTACCCCTTTCTCCAAGGAAAAGTGCAGGTAGGGTGGTGCAGAGGCCAAGGGAGAAGCAGATTCTAAGGGTTGAGTAGTCTCCAGTCTTTGATCAGGCTAGGGGATTCGATCTCGTGTGCGTGAGGATCCTAATATGGTTGAAAATTGCTAGGTCACAATTTTATGACACTACATTTAGCCCCCACTTTAGCGGGAGTATGAGCGTACACCAATACTACTGGTAAAGTACAAAAGAAACAAGATTGAAAGAATTTTACCACGTCAAGGAGGCAAGATGTGCCAAGCCCCCAATGGACCGAGGATCTTACGACTTTGACTAAGAAATTAAAAGGGAAGATCAAGAAGGGGAGAACCATGACTGCAAGTAGCAAACTTCCCCTCACTATGAGTCATGAAAGAAATGATACCAAAGATTACAAAGCGAAAAAAATATCACTAAGTAATTCTAAGTATCAAGAATGAAAATAAGAGCGAAGTGTATGCCCCCAAATTAAAGCAATCACACACACCTTATCAGGAGGGATTGCTTTAAGGTAGGATACACCCAAGGGAGAGAGAAGAGAGGGAGTACGTTATCACAAGGATGTAGCCCCCAATCGAGGAATAAACCCAAGAATAATGAACACAAAACATGAGGTAGTTGCGCTTTCCTTAGGGTCAATATGTTGTATGATAATTCATGTATATCATGTATGTATATGTGCATATAATAATTGTCATTCCCCAAAGAAGGACACTGCCTTGGAAGAAAGGGAAGAGAGCATGTCTTTTGAGGCAACATGAAAGAGACAAAGAAAATATCTCAATGCTTTGCATCGTCCCCAAGTAGACATTTAGGGAACAATAGAAGAACATGAATACACATAGAAGAATGGTCACAAAAGAGAAAGAAAAGAGAGAGAGAAGATCTACAGTGCCAATATTGCTAATCTAGCATGACATATGCCTCCCAATCTTACTGATCACTATTTCAAGAAGATGATCAACACGCCAGAGGAGTGACATCAAGAACAACAGATGGAGCTATCACAAGATCCAAACAAGGACTATGCTCATGTTGTAAGTCACTTTGTTTGATTCCAGGAGCTAGGATTAGGGTTAGTGAAAATTCAATTGATCAATTCTTGTACACATCAACATATTCATACTCACTATCAGTAACATTAGGAGTTGTATTGTCATTACGAATAATATTTTCACCCATTTCTTCATCAAAGTTTAGAGAAATAGGAGCAAGAACATGAATAGGAGTAAAACCGTCACATGTCTTGTGCAACTTATGATTTGGAGATGTAGGTTGATCATATTGCTTAGGATAAAATGGAATCATGTCAACTATCAGAGTCTAAGGAGATTGAGTATTTTGAAGGATAGCTTCACGAGCTTGAACACAACATCTTCATCGACGTTCTCTTGCACAATGATTCTGTCAAGTCTTAGTGGAAGGCTAAGAAGGAGGAGGAACACTTGAAAAAGTAGGAATATTTCTCTCCTTGATAGTTGAAGGTTTAGGTTGAGGTTTTTTAGGTTGAACAAGAGAAGCAAACCTCTTCCCTCGATAAGAGGAAGGAGGTGGAATTGGGCCATATAAAGGAGAAATATTAGGTGTAGGAAGGAGACTAGGTCCATCATGAGGAGGAGGTATAGGTCTAACCTTAGGATGAATATTGTTGTTCTTCTTAGGAGAAGGTATAGTCACATCCATAGGAATAGGTTGACAATATTCCTTAGGAGGGAGATTAGTTTTATCCATGAGGGGAAGAACCTCATCTTGAAGAATAATAGGAATGTCAAGTGTTGGGGATCTAGGTTGACTTAAGGATAAGATCATATATTTCTTCCATTTTTTATAAGATTGAAAAAGAGTATCTTAATGGAAGAGATTGAAATTGCTTAGGCCAAAAGATATCAATAAGAACACTAGGGCTTCTTTCGGATGGACGAAATAAGATATGGTTCACAGTTATGATTTCTCCATTATGAGGAAATTTCAGGCACTTGTGGATTAGAGAAGCAATAGCCTTCATGGATCATAGCCAAGGATAGACCAACTTCACACGAAATTGCTTAGAAGAGGGTATGATAACAAAGTCAACATCCATGGATTTAGTATGAAATTCAATAGGAAGGGTGATATAGCCTATGTTAGGACAAGAGAATCCATCAAATAACTTTACAACCACATTAGAAGCATCATATATTGGTTTATGCAATCATAAAGTGAAAAGATACTCCTCGGTGATGAAATTAACCATGCAAGAGGGATCAATAAGGGAGCCACAGAAAGGTATATCCTTAACCTTCACAACTATGTATAAAGGGCCATCGGGTGCTCTAATGGTCTCACTAGGGTAAAATGTAATACAAGGATCATTAGATGTATCTTGTTTTTTTACCATACTGACCAAGTTCGGAGCCATAGAGGTGAATTCCTCAGAAGAGAAAGAATTAGGCACAATATAATATCATGTTTGAGGTATGAGAAGGCAAGGGATCAGTGAAAATCTTAACATTTTGATTAGGAGTAGCTACTGATTTATTCCCTTTATCATTCACACCTGCCACAAATATAGTATTATTATCAGTCAAATCTTGAATCTTATTTTTCAATGTGAAACATTTCTCAGTGTCATGACTAGGCTGACGATGAAATTGACAAAATGAATTGTTATTAAAATAAGGGGATGAAAGTTTAGAAGGATAAACAATTTTTATAGGAGGAAGTTTGATAGCATTTCTTTGCAACAACTAAGACATAATACTATGTAAAGATTCATTCAAAGGAGTAAATTGTCTTTCTCTTTGGAAAAATTTAGAAATAGAAGGCACACCTGTTATAGCATTCACATTGTTGTTGTTGATTGTATCATTGAACTTGATGAAACTTTTTGTTGGTTTGAACTTTGCAAACAGTTGTTGAACACTCTCCCCCTTATCACTCGGAGCCATGGGAGTGGATTGATCCATTTAACTCACAACCAGTTGATAATTGTGGAGTGTTGCGCACAAATATGAAAGGAAGTAAACTCAGACAAAAGAAGCTTTTCCATGATATATTTTTATAAATTAGAAATGAAAATTCTTTGAATATCATTATCAGGTACATGAAAAGCAATTTGAGGACACAAATGCTTATATCTACCAATGAAATCAATCACTTTTTCTTTAACACCTTGTTTACAATGCATTAAATCAATCAAAGTGATTTTAGGACCAATGTTGTTTTGAAATTATTAGATGAAAGAATTTTCCAATTGTTGAAAGGAAGTGATAGAATAAGAAGGCAAAGAGCAATACCATTGTAAAGCCTTATCTCTTAGTGTTCTTGTAAACAATTTTTCAAGCAATCTTTGATCATAAGCAAAATCAGTACACAAGGTTTGAAATGTTTTGACATGCGTGAGAGGGCCACCTTTTCCATTATTAAGTTCTAATTGAGGGATCTCAACATGTTTAGGTGGCACTAATTTAACAATATCAAGTGAAACTGGGCTTGCAACATCAAAGGTGGGCACACTAAACTTGGATTGACTCATAGAAGCAATTTGTTGTTGTAAGGAAGACACGATTTGAGCAAGATTGTTAATTGTCACTTTGGTAGAAGAATTGATGTTAGAAATTGTTGATTGAGAAGGTGGTGTGATGTTATTGAAAGAAGGCATGGATTGAGAATAAGGTGGTGGGAAATTATGATAAGTAGGCATAGGTGATGATTGTGTAGGAAAAGGGACATTTAAAGGAGGAACAAAGTTATTGAAGGAATCACCCCCTTGTGTCACATTGATTGGTTGAGGGATAATAGGAACACTTATTGAAGACATAGGTAAAGATGGAGGGTTAAATGAAGAAGAGGGATTTCCCCCATGGCTAATTATTGTAGGGATGAAAATTTGAGTTCAAGTAGCCATGATGTTGGATGTAAAAGTAGGAATACTAGTCATAATAGTAGTCAAAGGAATAGAAGGATTGACTTGTGTTGAAGGTTGTGAATAACTGATGCAGTCAAAGGTAGGGAGATCCAATGAAGGAAAACCCAACCTTGCAGCTAAACACATAAATCATGCAAAGAATACCGGTAACCGGTAACAAGGTGCCAAAAAAATTAGAAAGAACAACCGGTAACAACATAGAAGACATAATCGGTAAACAATGTGGATGGATCTTATTACAATCTGAAGAATTATACATGCCACATGCTAGATCGTAGTCCAGGATACAAACAATGCTTACAATGCAATTACAAGATCCGTAGATCATCCTCATATCAGATTGACTTTTGGTAATAGTCTACCGGTTCTACCCTAATTCGGACCTCAGCCTTCCGACCTCAGTCCAACCAGATCATAATCTTGCTGGTTCTACATCTTCGCTCTATCTCAATGCTCTACTTTCAATCTTCTAACTTTGCCAATGTCTCCAAATTATTCACAAGATTCCATATATATACCACCCACAAATAATTACAACTGAATCAAGTTGGCCCAAAAAGACCAATTGGTTCATGAAATGTGCAACGATAACATGTTTTCTCAATCACTTAAGATCAAACTCCAAAGCACACAACGATGCACAAAACTTTGGGAATACCAACCAAGGCCCAGATAAACACCTCCAATGATCTGCAAGTCATGGAGATCAATCGCAACCTGAAATCATTTTCGCTCAACACATTGCCAGGCTAACCGGTAAGAACACATCAATCGGGACAATATCAGAATCCACATCTTACCAGAAACAAAGCAAAAAGCTATAAAACTCAAACATGGCAAAGACCATGAACATAAGGGTATAGACCTAAAACCACAATGCTAAACATTCCAACATGAAAAAATTCCATGCTCAGAAGCTTCTCCACTGAAAACTGCTCAATTGGTAAGAACTAGACCGATGCTCCTGCATCAGAATCTCGAGGTTAATTGAAAAGTGAGTCCCATCACTTACTCTAGTTTGGTGATCTATCAGTAGGTACTTGCAATTTCCTCAAGGGATTTGGTGATCTAACCACATCTTCTGATTGTCTCTCCATGACGATCTACCGATACAAACTACAACCTACCTCAATCAGCGATCTATTCAAGTCTCCACCTACTAACTACCTCAAACTCAACCTCTAGGATTGGCGGTCTACCTGCAAACCTTTCTCTGCCTCACATTCGATGATTTGAACAAGTTCACAAGTTGCCTCAATCTTCTCTCCAACCAACTGGTACACAAACAATACTCTGTCCAACAATAGGTTCACGAACCAGCTCTGATACCATTTGACATAGTCAAGGCAATGAGATCCAATGAAGGACAACCCAACCTTGCAGCTAAACACATAAATCATGCAAAGCATACCGATAACTGATATCTCGGCAATTCTACATCTTCGCTCTATCTCAATACTTTGTTTTCAATCATCTAACTGCACTGATGTCTCCAAATGATTCACAAGCTTTCATATATATACCACCCACAAATAATTACAACTTAATCAAGTTGGCCCAAAAAGACCAACCATTTCATGAAACATGCAATGGTAACATGTCAACTCAATCACTTAAGAACAAATTCCAAAGCACACAACGATGCACAAACCTCCAAGAATACCAGACAAGGGCCAAAGCAACACCTCCAATGATCTGCAAGTCACGAAGATCAACTACGACTCAAAATCCTCTTCGCTCAACACACTGGCAGACTAACCGGTAAGAACACATCAACCAGGACAATACCAGAATCCACATCTTATCGGAAACAAAGCCAAAAGATATGAAACTCAAACAAGGTAAAGACCATGAACACAAGGGTATAAACCCAAAATCACAATGCTAAACATTCCAACATGAAGAAATGCCATGCTCCAAAGCAACTTCACTAAAAACTGCTCAACCGATAAGAACTAGATTGGTGCTCCTGCATCAATAACCTAGGGTTTTGGCACAACTCTTGATAGGAATGATATTAGAATCAATAATATGTACAATGCCACACAATATATCAATTCCATTCTTATCACTTTGAAGCATGCGCTTAAGGCCTTCAATTAATGGAAGAGCTTCACTATTAGGGTATTCTTGGGACATCCATTGTTGAAAGATCAAATTGATTGTCTAATGTGGAAAGTTGATCTATAGAGACCCTAGTTAAAGCTTCTTCTTAATCATGGGATTCATCAATGGGGTGAATAGGCACATTATTAGGATGGGAAGAATTAACATGATCCTCATTAAAGAAGTAACCCAAATTAGGCTCCATTTCCTCAGTAATTAAACCTTGGGAGACCTTAATTCTAATGATTCGTCTAACGGGGATAGTGTAGGTAGGACTAATAGTGGTGAAACTCATGCACTAGAGGGAAAATTTGAATTTTAAATTTTAGAACAAAGCTTACAAAATTGATTAATGCAAAATTTAAGAAAATACTGATTAAATAATTTAAACTTTGTTGGAAGAAGAGGATGACACAATTCCCAAAAATAAAAGGAAATTGGTGTTGACATTATGGATGAATTGATTATGTGTTGCATTGATGTTTTTTCATTGATGTCAGGACTGGATATTATGGCTGGTTATCAATAGACAAGTTTTGGTTACTGGTAGAAGTTCTAGTTTTACCGATAAAAGAGATTATCTGTTGACACTTCCAACATGTTTGGATAAGTGAAGCATATTGGATTTCGTGTGTTATATGCTCTATGAGAATATTTTGCTCAGTTGGTATTGTCTTGATAATTTGAAGTTATCATAAACTCTAGTAAACCCTTACTGACACTGGTTTAAGGCTTTACCGATAAAGCTTTCATTGAGGAATTATGACATGATGCATAATTGGTGTTGGTGCAGCTTCTTCATGGATTTCAGGATGTTGAAGATGTTCTTTGATCATGCTTCAAACACTTGAAGACTTTTATTTAATGTGGTGGACCCAGAATAGGTCTGGTACTTATCTAGGTTATGGACTGATATCATGCTAACCCATACTCTACATGTTACCGGGATGATTCGAGATGATTTATGGATTTGTTATTATTATTTTGGTCTTAAGCCGACATGGCATATCATTGTAAATGGAATTATGTAATGATATTATTGTAATATCTTTACATGGCCAACCTAATTGGTTTAGGTCTTAGGATTTGTATAAATAAGAGGTAGAAACTCTTAAAGTATCATGGCTATTGGAAAGGTCATGGTAAAGGAATGTAATCTGTGAATATTGTAATATCATTCAGGCAAAGGAGTTGGTCGATCATTGGTGATCGAATTGGATTCAGAAGACGATTTAGTCCTCCGTCATTGAGCTTAACTGGGACTCTAATCAGGCATAGTAGATGCTATTTCTAGCAGTTCACTCTATTGGATTGTTGTTCAATTATCTTGAGAAGGTTGTAGCCTCTCTATAGTCAGTGAGACTCTTTTGTAATGAGCAGTACGCTCTAGGTAGTGTGCCTTCCTGCAATTGCAGGCCCCTCATTGTAACACATACTTTTTGTAGAAGTATCATCTAACTGTGGGTAGGCTTCACACCGTGGTTTTTCCCTTTCCAGGTTTTCCACATACAAATCATGGTGTTATGTCGTATGGTTTCTTTACATTGATTATTTGGTTAATTATTAAGTTGTATTGTTTATCAGTATTTGTTCCTACTGCATCTGTATATGCTTTACCGGTACTTGATTTGTTTAATGTCATATTGTGGATTAAAAGTTATAGTCTATTAACAACTGATTCAGCCCCCCCCTCTTAGTTGGTCACCAGTTATCCTAACAATTGGTATCAGATCTTTGGTCCTCTTTTGCAAAATCTTAATTGCTTGAGGTAGATCCTATGGCAACTAACACTTCTAATCCACTGACAACTATTTTTAGAAGAGAAATCCCTAAGCTTGATGGAACAAATTATGGGATATGGAAAATTTGAATGGAGACTCATCTTAGATGTCTTGGAAAGGATATTTGGGAGATCACTGAGAAAGGATACACACCTTATGATCCGACATCTGACAATCTTGCTCCTACAGACCTAGATACAAATATTGAAAATAATTGCAGAGCTAGAGAAGCCCTCTTGTGTGCACTTACTAATCTGCAGATCATGAGATTGACTGACAAATCATCGACTAAGGTTATATGGGACAAATTGAAAACTCTGAATGAAGGAGACCCTACTGTCAAAATTGCTAAACTTTATGGTTACTGGGTAAGATATGAAAACTTGAAAATGGAAGATAATAAAAGAATTAGTGCATTTATGGAAAGAGTAAATGGGATTTTTATGGGAATTCAATGTTGTGGAGGATTTATAAGTGAAGAAGAAATAGTTTCAAAGTCTTGAGAGCCCTTCCACCAGCTTACAAGATGAAGGGAACTACAATTAATGAGTTAAGAACAATGACAAACACTTCAGTCAACATAGATATTTTGATTGGGAAATTATCTGCTTTTGAGCTTCAAGAATTTGGATCTTTTGGAGTTGTAAAGTCTGAACCTACTTTTCATGAATCATCATCAACATCTACTAGCAAGACTGATTAGAGAACCGTATATGCAAAAGAACTGAAAGACATGAGGAAAGAAGATGAAGAACTTGAGAAACTTAGAGCCTTATTTGCTAGAAGAGTACCTAAAGGTCCAACTGGAATTAAGTATGTAGGAAAGAGCCTTTTAAATGTTTTGCATGTAATAAGATTGGTCATTTTTCATCTAGATGTCCTGAAAGGAATGCAAGGTTTGAGGAAAGAGTTAAGAAAAGTTTTAAGCCTAACCAGAACAAATATAGATTTAAGAAAAACAAACATTGCTACATAGCAGATGAGGAAGGAGTAACTGATAACTCTGGAGATGAACCAACAAAAGACTCTTCTAGTGGATTTGAAAATGGTAAGGAATGGGTGTTCTATGCTTTGGAGGAAGATGAACCAGAATTGGCTATCAAAAATGAAGAAAAGGCCCTGGCAGCGAAAGTTGAAGATAAAGATGAATGGGTAATTGATAGTGGATGCTCACATCATATGATTGGAGATAAAGGAGATTTTTGTCCCTACAAGAATACAATGGTGGTCAAGTCAGATTTGGAGATGACAAGGCATGTATGATCAAAGGTAGAGGTATTATTTCTTTGGATGACAATCATAACACTGATAATGTTTATTATGTAGAAGGTTTAAGGCATAATCTTTAACGATAGAAAATGCAAAATCATTAACAAGACTGGTTTGGAGATTGCAACTGGTATTCAGACTGGAAGTAACATCTTTCACTTGAAAACTGGTAATAAGACATGTTTGATTGTTCATATTGATGAGAGTTGGCTATGAAATATGGGGTTGCGTCATGTTAATTTTGATTGTATTGTTAAGATCAGTTCAACCAAGACAGTTAGAGATATACCTAAGATTATGAAGCCTCATACTCTGGTATGTAAGGAATGTCAATTGGGTAAGCAAGTAAGAAGTTCTTTTAAGAGCATACATGATAAATCTAATGTTGTACTTGATTTGATTCACACTGACTTATGTGGTCTAGCAAGGACTAGAAGCTTTCAAGGTGATAGGTATTTCATGCTGATTATTGATGACTATTCTAAGGGAGAAGTCTAAAGCTTTTGAGAAATTCAAGATCTTTAAAGCGAAGGTTGAAACTGAAACTGGATTGAAAATCAAATGTCTAAGATCAGATCATGGTGGTGAGTTCAGTTCTCATGAATTTAACAATTATTGTGAGACAAATGGAAGTAGGAGACAACTATATGCACCCAGGACTCCTCAGCAAAATGGAGTAGTTGAAAGGAAGAACATAACCATTTTGGATGCAGCTAGATCTATGATGATGGAAGCCAAATTGCCTCATATCTACTGGAGAGAAGAAGTGAGTACAATAGTCTATACATTCAACATAGTTCACATCAAAGGTGAAACCGGTAAGACCCCTTATGAACTATGGTTTGGACATACACCTACTGTTAAATATTTCAGAATTTTTGGAAGTAAATGCTATATCAAAAGAGATGATTCAATTGGAAAGTTTGATCCTAGATGCGATGAAGGGATATTTCTTGGTTATTCAATTTAGAGAAAATCATATAGATGTTATAACAAAAGACTACAAAAAACTGTTGAGACTACTAATGTGAAAGTGGATGAACAATACATAAATCATTTTATATCATATAATAGGGAACCAACAGTGGAAATGATCATAATTGAACCGACAATGCATCAACTAGTATAGGAAGGTGAGACAGTTACACTGACACAATCAAAAAATTCAACTATGACTGATGATCAGAGTAGTGAACCTGAAGTTCAAAAGACACCAAGGTATGCAAGATTAAATCATTGTGAAGATCAAATTATTGGAGATAGAAACAAGGGAGTTATGACAAGAAGAAAAATGGCAAATGAAGATGTATGTCTTATTTCTCAAGTTGAACTAGCAACCGTTATTGAAGCTTGTAAGGATAAACATTGGTTAAAGGCTATGGAAGATGAATTAGATCAGATAGAGAAGAACGAAACTTGGTCTTTAGTTCCGCGACCTAAAAATAAGAATGTTATTGGAACTAAATAGGTTTTTAGAAATAAACTGCATGAGGATGGTCAAGTTATAAGAAACAAGGCTAGATTGGTTTGTAAAGGATATTCTCAAATGGAAGGAATTGATTATGGTGAGATATTTGCACCTGTAGCTAGAATTGAACCTGCTAGACTATTTCTTGCCTATGCAGCTTATAAGAACTATAAGGTTTATCAAATGGATGTCAAATGTGCATTTCTAAATGGTGAGCTTGAGGAAGAATTTTACATTGAGAAACCAAATGTATTTTCACTAACAAATAACAAAAACATGGTTAGCAGATTGAAGAAAGCTTTATATGGTTTGAAACAGGCTCCTAGAGCTTGGTATGCAAGGTTGGATAAATATCTTTTGAAGCTTGGTAGTCTATATTATTAGATCACTGATAATGATATTCTGATTATTGAAGTGTTTGTTGATGATATCATTTTTGGAGGAGAAGATAAACCACACATGGAATTTGCTAACAACACGAAGAATGAATTTGAAATGTCCATGATTGGTGAGATGAAATTTTTCTTAGGTTTGCAGATTACTCAAACTGACAAAAGGATTTTTATCTGTCAAACTAAGTATTTGAGGGAATTGTTGAAAATGTTTGGTATGGAGAATTCCAAACTGGTAAGTACTCATATGGCTAGAAGTGAGAAATTATCTATCAAGGATACTTCTACACCGGTAAATCTGACAAGGTATAAATCTATGATTGGTGGTCTGTTATATCTAACTCAGACTAGACTTGATATTATCAATGCAGTAAGTATTGTTTCAAGATATCAAAGTAATCTTAAAGAAAATCATGAATGTGCAGTAAAGAGAATATTTTGGTATTTGCAAGGAACAACAAAATATGGTTTATGGTATTCCAGAGATGATGATTTCACTTTATGTGCATATACTGACTCAGATTGGGCAGTTTATACAGATGATAGGAAAAGCACTTCTGGTGGAGCTTTCTTTCTTGGAAAGAAACTAGTTTCATAGATCAACAAAAAACAGACATGCATTTCTTTATCTACTGCAGAAGCTGAGTATGTTACAGCAACAACTAATTGCACTCAAGTCTTGTGGATGAAACAAATGTTGAAGGATATCAGGGTAAATTGTAGTGAACCGGTAGTTATCTACTGTGATAACTCTGCAACTATTGACATGTCTAAGAATCCGGTATTTCACTCTAAGACTAAGCATATTTCAATAAAGTATAACTTTTTGAAGGACAAGGTTGAAGCAAAGGAAGTCAAATTGGTTTATGTGAACACTAAAGAACATATTGCAGACATATTCACTAAACCATTGTCTAAGGAATGATTTGAGTATTTGAGAGATAGGTTAGGGGTTTCTACCCCTTTGATAGAGACTTGATTGATGAAGTTTTTCATTAGTTCGACATGTATTATCAGAGACATTATTCATTCCAGCACTGATGAGTGGAGCTACTACTTAGGGGGAGTAGTCATCTTTGAGATTAAGAGGTTTATATCATTTCTTTGATATTTTTGTCAGATTTATGGCATTGATGTCAAAGGGGGAGTGATAGTAATATGAAAAATCATTATGAACCTTATAGAGATATCATTCACAGGGGGAGAGCTATTGATTGTTGGTTGTCTTCCACAGGGGGAGACTTGTTTTGACACTTCTTGGTACTTGGATGTTTTTTCACATCTAGTGTTGCCAACAATGCCAAAGGGGGAGATTGTTGGCATTATGGATGAATTGATTACGTGTTGCATTGATGTTTTGTCATTAATGTCAACACTAGCTATTATGGTTGGTTACTGACAGACAAGTTTTGGTTACTGGTAGAAGTTCTAGTGTTACCGGCAGAAGAGATTATGTGTTGACACTTCCAGCATGTTTGGATCAGTGAAGTATATTGGATTTCATGTTTTATATGCTCCATAAGCATGTCTTGGTCAGTTTGTATTGGCTTGGTAATTGGATGTTATCATACACTCTGGTAAACCCTTACCAAAACTTGTTTAAGGCTTTACCGATAGAGCTTTCATTGAGGAATTGTGACAGGATGCATAATTGGTGTTGGTGCAGCTTCTTCATGGATTTCAGGATGTTGAAGATGTTCTTTGATTGTGCTTCAAATACTTGAAGACTTTTCTTTAGTGTAGTGGACCCAGAATAGGTCTGGTACCTATCTAGGTTATGGACTGGTATCATGCTAACGTGTACTCTACATGTCACCGGGATGATTCGAGATGATTTATGGATTTGTTATTATTGTTTTGGTATTAAGCCAACATGGCATATCATTGTAAATGGAATTATTTAATGATATTACTGTAATATCTTTAGGTGGCTGACCTAATTAGTTTAGGCCTTAGGGTTTGTATAAATAAGAGGTAGAAAATCTTTGTAAAGTATCATGGTTATTGGAAAGGTCATGGTCAAGGAATGTAATGTGTGAATATTGTAATATCATTCAGGTAGAGGAGTTGGTCGATCATTGGTGATCGAATTGGATTCAGAAGAGGATTTAGTCCTTCGACATTGAGCTTAACCGAGACTCTAATTAGGCATAGTAGATGTTGTTGGTATTTTGGTATGGTTTTATCATTGATGTCAACACCTACTAAAACACTAGCACTTTGGAGATCCAGAAGCATTCATCGGCAAGCAAGTAACTATTGCACAATTACTGGTATATAGTTCACTGGCACTCAGAATTATGTGGAAGACACTTGGTAATATCGAAGACATCTTTTGGACATCTTGTCCTGGAGTTTTGTTCATTGGTATATTCATATTTGCATATTTTCTTTTACTAGCAAATAAGTCCAAGGTTACCTAGGGTTACACCGGCAGGTTTATCTTTTCCAGATCAGCATGGCATGCTAAGGAAATGATTAATTATTGTTGTAAATGCATTAAGCTGACATGTTCAATCAGTTATTGCATCGGATATTATATTGTTTGTAAAATGTTTTTATTGTAATATCTTGTAGAGCTGACCTACTAAAATTGGTCTTAGGTTATGGTATAAATGTAAGATCTTAATTGTAAGATCGAATGGGAATGCGAAAAAGAATTGTGTGAAGGTATATGCGAGATTAAGCAAAGATATACACAAAGACATCATTTGAAGGTGAAGTTAGGTTTTTGTGAAAGCATATCAGCATTACACCGGTACTGAATCCAGCATATGAAGATGCTATTTTGTGCAGTACATTCTTATTGGATTTAACCATCCAACTGTAGTCAGTGTGACTCCCATTTTGTGATTGAGCAGTGAGCTCTAGGCTGTTGGCCTTTCTGCATGTGCAGACCCCATTTATGTACACTTACTATCTGCACTAGTATCATCTAATTGTGGGTAAGGTTTCCCATCGTGGTTTTTCCCCTTACAGGGTTTCCACGTACAAATATTGGTGTCATGTGTTGTGGATGACTTTGTGTTTATATTTCATGCATTAATCTTTACCGGTATAGCTATTAACTATTAAAACTGTCTACCGACATACTCAACTGGTTTACCGGTATTAAGCATTAAGTTGGTTAAGTTGTTTTTGGTTTGAATTTATTTGACAACTGATTCACCCCCCACTCTCAGTTGTCTCTGGGACCTAACAGATGTCATTTCCAACAATTCACTCTATTGGATTGTTGTTCATTTATCTTGAGAAGGTTGTAGCCTCTCTGTAGTCAGTGAGACTCTTTTGTAATGAGCAGTACGCTCTAAGAAGTGTGTCTTCCTGGAAGTGCAGGCCCCTCATTGTAACACATACTTTCTACAAAAGTATCATCTGACTATGGGTAGGCTTCCCATCGTAGTTTTTCCCTTTCCTGGTTTTCCACGTATAAATCATGGTGTTATGTGGTATGGTTTCTTTACATTGATTATCTGGTTAATTATTAAGTTGTATTGTTTACCGGTATTTGTTCCTAGTATGTGCTTTACTGGTACTTGATTTGTTTAAAGTCATATTATAGAATAAAAGTTATAATCTGTTAACAACTGATTCACTCCCCCTCTTAGTTGTTCATCGGTTATCCTAACAATTGGAATTTTAAAATTAGGGCCAAGGGAATAACACTTAGGCAGACAATAATTAACCTCTTAATTTTAAAAAATTTCTTGAAATTTGAAATATTGAATTTTGGAGGTATTTTCAATTCTAGAGGGACATAAAGTTGACAAAATTAGCCAATCTTGTGGATTTATGCTATTAAATATAGTCATAACAGTCTCCTGAAATTTTGGGAAAAAAGTTGAGGACCATGGCGGGAATGCACATGGTTCGACCAACTTTTTTCAAAATTTTTAAGGATGAATATTACAATGATTTCAAAGCTAGCCCCAAAAAATTGATGAATTTTACGATTTCTAGATGGCCGAAATTAAGGTTTAAATGTAAAAATGGGACCCTATTAGGCTTTTGAAGAAAAAGAGGAATTGAATTGTAAATTTGAAAAAGGTCAAACCTAATGGATAGGGACACCTTGTAAAATGTTTAGAAATCTAAATTTGAATGAAATTGATTGAAATTTGCACAAAATCCAATTAAATTTGAAAATTAGGGTTTTATGACCTAACCGCTTAATTTTCAAATTTGAATTTTGGGGAAAAGGAGGGAAATTGAAAATTTGAATTATAGGAATGAAAACAAGTCTGAGAACAATAAAAAATCTGAAAATTAAATGGAAATCCAATTTTTGCACAAGTTCAAGATGATTTTTGAAAATTAGGGTTTTAACAAGTAACCGCTTAATTTTCTAAATTTGAATAGCAATTTGAACAACATAATGAGGAAATTGAATTTGACAAGCAAAAAAATTTTCAAATCTAAGATAACCACATTCAATTTTTACAAATCACAAGTTCAATTTTAATTTTAAAAACTAGGGTTTTTAATGATTTAACCACTAAGTTCGCAGAAAACTTAAACTTGCAAATGAAAAAATATGCAATTCTGTTCAAATGAAAGCATGCAAGACGTCAGGTTCACCAAAATGTAATGTCATCAAAGTGTATTGGTGGGTGAAAAATGTGTGAATGAGAGATCAAGATGAAAACTATCCTTTTCCTCCAAGGAGAGATGAGAGTTTCACTACGAATTTCCCTTTAAACACTTTTCACATAATTACATTGGAAGAAGAGAGGAAAATTCACTATATTCAATCTCCAAAGAAGAAGACATAACTTTAAGTGAAATGGGAATGATAAGCTAATCCCCTCTTCCTATTTGAAATGGAAAGGAATTGATTGAATTATGTAGTGCAAAAGTGACAAAGAACTAATTATAACTTGAGATTGGAGTATGGGATGAAGCTGTGCACCTAGACTTGTCAAGATGAAGTCGCCCTGCGAATGTTAAGAAAATTTACTTGGATCATGGCGGGAATGTACACGGTCCTCCGAAAAATCTGTGAAATGAAAAGGGTTTTTTCGTCTCTACAAATGGAGCCTGAATTCAAAAGTACAGTTGCACACCTGCAACCTACACACAGAAAAGAGAGGAAAATGGGTTGGGATTGGGGGTTTGCCTTCAGATCAAACCCCAGTTTTGGAATTAACCAAGTAATGAAAGAAAGTACTTGCAAGTGAATGTAAATAATATACCAAATTGTAAATCACCTCAAGGGAGGTTCAGATAGAATGTTGATAGAAATTCTTGTGTGGAATTGAATGTTGGAATCAATCTCCTCTTCAATGGTTGAATCCTGTTAGGTCCCAGAGACAACTGAGAAGGGGGGGTGAATCAATTGTCAAAAAACAACTTAACCAATTTAATGCTTAATACCAGTAAACTAGTCTTTTATGCTGGTAGACAGTTTTATTAGTTAATTGCAATACCGGTAAAGATTAACAAAAGGACAAAGTCATCCACAACACATAACACCAATATCTGTACATGGAAACCCTGTAAGGGGAAAAACCATGGTGGGAAACCTTACCCACAATTAGATGATACTACTGCAGATAGTAAGTGTATACAAATGGGGTCTGCACATGCAGAAAGGCCAAGCGCCTAGAGCTCACTGCTCAAACACAAAATAGGAGTCACACTAACTACAATTGGATGGTTAAATCCAATAAGAATGTACTGCTCAAATTAGCATCTTTCTATGTTGGATTCAGTACTGGTGTAGTTCTGATTGTCTTCACAAAACCTTCCTTCAACCTTCAAATTATGTCAGCATGTATAGCTCTGCTTATTCTCGCATATACCTTCACACAATTCTTTTTCGCATTCCACATTCGATCTTACATTTATACCATAACCTAAGACCAATTTTAGTAGGTCGGCTTTAAAGAATACTACAATAAAATCAATTTACAAATAAAACAATATATGATGTAATAACCGATTCAACAAGTCAACTTGATGCATTTACAACAATAATAAAACATCTCCATAGCGTGCCATGCTGATCTGGAAAAGATAAACCTGCTGGTGTATAACCTAGACCTATTTGCCGGTGACAACAAATATGCAAATACGAATATGCCAATGAACAAATTTTCAAGACAAAGTGTTCAAACGATATCTTCGACAGAACCAAGTGTCCTCCATGCCATTCCAAGTGTCGGTGAAAATTATATCCTATTGGTGTACCAGATACCGGTGACTGTGCATAAGTCAGTTGCTTGCCGGTGAATGTTGCTAATTCTCCAAAGCGCCAGAGTTGATAAGTGTTAGTAAGTGTTGACATCAATGACAAAACCATACCAAAATACCAACAATCTCCTCATTTGGCATTGATGTCAACACAAGTTGGAAAAACCATCAAAGTGCCAAAACAGAAATGCCAAATACCAAAAACCAACAATCTCCCAAAAGAGATTATAACCAGAAATCAAAATACAAATACAGAGAGTAACAATCTCCCCCAAAATAAAAATATCTCCCCCTAGGAGTAACATGTGTTTTCCTTGTGTTTTTCCATACCAATCTCTCCCCCTTTGACATCAAATGCCAAAGTAGTATGAAAACCATTTTTCAGATACAAAATACCAACCAATTCAGTATACCAATTACTCTCCCTAAGAAGTAGCTTCCTCATCAAAGCCGGAGTAAAAGATTTCTTTGTTAATTCTGTCGGTTGATGACAAACATCAACTTTCTAAGTCTCTACTGGTGGGGGTATGACCCCAAGCTGGTCTCTGAGATATTCAAAGGTTTCCTTAGGTAGAGGTTTAGTGAAAATATCTGCAATCTGCTCTTTAGTATTCACATAAACCAGTTTTATTTCTTTTGCTTCAACATTTTCCCTTAGAAAATTCAGTTTTATAGAAACATGTTTGGTTTTATAATGTAATACCAGATTCTTAGATATATCAATTATTGTAGTGTTATCGCAATAGATAGTAATAGGTTCCTTGCATTTTACCTTTATGTCTTTCAACATTTGCTTAAGCCATAGTACCTATGTATAGTTAGTTGCTGCTGCAACATATTCTGATTCTGCTGTTGATAAAGATGCACAACTTTGTTTCTTACTCAACCAAGAAATTAGTCTGCTTCGAAGAAAAAATACTCCGCCGGTGGTGCTTTTCCTATCATCCACATCTCCTGCCCAATTTGCATTTGTGTATGCACATAATTCAAAGTTTTCGTCTCTAGGATACCATAATCCAAGATTTGTAGTGCCTTGTAAGTACCGAAAAATCCTTTTTACAACTGATTCATGATTTTCTCTAGGATTACTCTGAAATCTTGAAACAATACATACTGCATTCATAATATTAGGTCTTGTTTGTGTCAAATACAGTAGCCCTCCTATCATAGATTTGTACCTAGTCGGATTAACAGGTGTAGATTCATCCCTTAGTGATAATTTGTCATTTGTAGTCATAGGTGTGCTTACCGGTTTAGAGTTATCCATCCCAAATTTCTTTAATAACTCCTTCAAATACTTGGATTGACTTAAGAATATTCCTTTATCAGTTTGTGAAATCTGCAATCCTAAAAAAGAATTTTATTTCTCCAATCATAGAGATTTCAAATTCTTGCTACATTTCAATAGAAAAGTCTTTACATAATCCATCTTCTCCTCCAAAGATTATATCATCAACACAAACTTCTATAACCAAGATGTCATCATTAGTCACTTTATAATATAAGTTGCTATTAGCATTACCTTTAGAAAAACCAATCTTCAAAAGATACTTATCTAATCTTGCATACCAAGCTCTTGGAGCTTGCTTCAACCCATACAAAGCTTTCCTTAACCTGGAAACCATATCTTTGTTATCTGTCAAAGAAAATCCATTAGGTTGTTCAATGTAAACTTCTTCTTCAAGATATCCATTCAGAAATGCGCATTTAATATCCATTTGATATACTTTGTCGTTCTTGTGTGCTGCAAAAGCCAAGAATAATCTAACTGCCTCAATTCTAGCTACCAGTGCAAATGTTTCATTATAATCAATTCCTTCTTTCTAAGAATATCCCTTACACACTAGTATTTCTTTATTTCTGATTACCTTACCATCTTCATTAAGTTTATTTCTGAATACCCATTTAGTTCCAATTACATTTTTGTCTTTAGGCCAGGGAACTAATGTCCATGTGTTATTTTTCTCAATTTGTTCTAATTCTTCTTCCATAGCTTTAATCCAGTGTTTATCTTCACATGCCTCATTAACTGATGATGGTTTAATTTAAGAAATAAGACACACCTCTTCATTTGCTAGTCTTCCTCTTGTCATAACTCCTTTATAGTTGTTTCCAATTATCTGATCTTCCGAGTGATTCAGTCTTACATACCGAGGTGTCTTTGTTTGCTATTGTTCCTCAGTTATAGTGGAATTTTCAAATGATACCAGTGTGACTGGATCTTTGTTCTGTACCGGTAGGTTCAAATTTGTCAGTATTTCTATTGCCGGTTCAGAGTCTGTATACCTTGAAGTTTCTTTGAATTGTTCATCAATCTTCACATTTGTACTCTCAACAATTTTCTGCAATCTTTTGTTAAAACATCTATATGCCTTAATCTTAGATGAATAACCAAGAAATATTCCTTCATCACTTCTAGGATCAAATTTTCCAATATACTCATCTCTTCTAATATAGCATTTACTTCCAAATATTCTGAAATATTTAAGAGTAGGAGTAATACCAAACCATAGTTCATGAGGGGTCTTACCAGTTTCACCTTTTATGTGAACTTTGTTGAATGTATAGACGGATATACTTAGTGCTTTTCTTCAATATACATGTGGTAGATTTGCTTTTGATAACATACTTCTGGCTGCATCCAAGATAGTTTTGTTTTTCTTTTCTACAACTCCATTTTGCTATGGTGTCTAAGGTGCTGATAGCTGTCTTCTGATTCCATTCACTTCACAGAATGCATTAAATTCCTTAGATGTAAATTCTCCTCCTTGATTTGATCTTAGACATTTGATTTTCTTACCGGTTTCATTCTCTACCATTGCTTTGAATAGTTTGAACTTCCCAAGTGCTTATGATTTTTCTCTAAGAAAAGTAACCCAACACATTCTAGAATAGTCATCAATGATTAGCATGAAATATCTATCACCTTGTAAAATTTTAGTTCTAACTGGACCACATAAATCAGTATGAATTAAGTCAAGAGCATTCTTATATTTTTCTAGAATACTTTTAAAAGTATCTCTAACTTGTTTTCCAAATTGACATTCCTTACATACCGGATTAAGAGGCTTAACAATCTTAGGTAGATCTCTAACTGCCTTAGTAGTACTAATTTTTACCATGCAATAAAAATTTACATGACATAGTCTCTTATGCCATAGCCAACTTTCATCAATATGAGCAATCAAGCATGTCTTTTCATTGTTATTCAAATGAAAGATGTTACCTCTAGTTTGATTATCGGTTGGAATTTCCAAATCAGTTCTATTCATGATTTTGCATTTTCCATTCTTGAATTGTAACTGAAATTATTTCTCAACTAATTGACCAACACTCAAAAGATTATGTTTTAAACCTTCAACATAGTAAACATTGTCAGTATTATGCTTACCATCAAGAGATATTGTACCTTTACCTTTGATCAAACAAGCTTTCTCATCTCCAAATCTCACTAGACCTCCATTATGTTATTCAAAAGTTAAGAATTTACTTTTATCACCAGTCATATGATGTGAGCATCCTGAATCAATGATCCATTCATCCTTAACTTCAATTTTAGCTGCCAAGGCCTGCTCTACCGGTTGAACAGTAGGTGCCGGTTGATCTTCTATTATAGCAACAAAAACCCATCCATTTTCTATCGGATCCTCATTAGAATCATCAGTCACTCCTTCATCAACAAGATAACAAGATTTGTCTTTATTCTTCTTAAATCTATATCTCTGATATTCAAAGTTAGGCTTCTATGTTCTTCTAGCTTCTTCTTTTAGTCTAGCATGTCTACCAGGGCATATTGAATCCATATGACCAATCTTATTATAGTTAAAACATTTTAAGGCTGTTTTACCTTCATACTTACTTCCAACAGGACCTTTAGGCATTTTTCTTGCAAATAGTGCTTCAAGTTCTTCATTTTCTCTCCCGCTTTCTTCAAGTTCTCTTGCATAAAAGGCTTTCCAATCAGACTTGTCAAATGATGGTGTAGCTGATGTTGATGCTTTAAAATCTAAATCTGTCTTTATAGTAGCAACAAGACCAAATTCCTCAATTTAAAAAGCTGAAAGTTTTTCAATCAATGTATCCCTAGTTACTGATGTATTAGGCATTGTTCTTAACTCTCTTATAGCAGTGACTTTCATTTTATATGCCGATGGCAATCCTCTTAAAACTTTTGAAACAATTTCATATTCACTTAAGGTTCCTCCACAACATTTAATACCCAAAACAATTTCATTAACTCTTTCCATAAAAGCAGAAATCCTTTCATCTTCTTCCATTTTCAGATTTTCATACCTAACCCAGAAGCTTTCAAGTTTTGCAATTTTGACTGTGGAATCTCCTTCATTCAATGTTTCCAAATGGTCCCAAATAGCTTTAGCAGTTGATCTATCTGATAATCCCATGATTTGTTGATCTGATAATGTGCTCAAAAGTATAGCTAATCTTTAGTCAGATTTGGTGGATTAGGCTGAGCGGGAGTAGGAGCAGTATAGCCATTCTTTGTAACTTCCCATATGTCCTTTCCAATGCAATTTAGATGTGTCTCCATTATGATCTTCCATATCTTATATTTCGTTCCATCAAGTTTAGGACTGTCCTTCCTGAAATAGTTAGTAGACATTGGATCTCCTCAAGCTATTAAACTTCTGCAAAAGAGGACTAGGCTTTGATACCAATTGTTAGGTCCCAGAGACAACTGAGAGGGGGGGGTGAATCAGTTGTCAAAAAACAACTTAACCAATGTAATGCTTAATATCGATAAACCAGTCTTTTATGCCGGTAGATATTTTTATCAGTTAATTGCAATACCGGTAAAGATTAACAAAAGGACAAAGTCATCCATAACACATAACACCAATATTTGTACATGGAAACCCTATAAGGGGAAAAACCACGATGGGAAACCTTACCCATAATCAGATGATACTATTGTAGATTGTAAGCGTATACAAATGGGGTCTACACATGCAGAAAAACCAAGCACCTAGAGCTCACTGCTTAAACACAAAATAGGAGTCACACTGACTACAATTGGATAGTTAAATCCAATAAGAATGTAATGCTCAAATTAGCATCTTTCTATGCTGGATTCAGTATCGGTGTAGTTCTGATTGTCTTCACAAAACCTTCCTTCAACCTTCAAATGATGTCTGTGTGTATAGCTCTACTTATTCTGGCATATACCTTCACACAATTCTTTTTCGCATTCCACATTCGATCTTACAAATAAGATCTTACATTTATACCATAATCTAGGACCAATTTTAGTAGGTCGGCTCTAAAGAATATTACAATAAAATCAATTTATAAATAAAACAATATCTAATGTAATAACTGATTCAACATGTCAGCTTGATGCATTTACAAAAATAATAAAACATCTCCATAGTGTGCCATGTTGATCTGGAAAAGATAAACCTGTCGGTGTATAACTTGGACCTATTTGCCGGTGATAGCAAATATGCAAATACGAATATGCCAATGAACAAATATTGAAGACAAAGTGTTCAAACGATGTCTTCGACATAACCAAGTGTTTTCCATGCCATTCCAAGTGTCGGTGAACATTATATTCTGTTGGTGTACCAGATAGCGGTGACTGTGCATAAGTCACTTGCTTGCCGATGAATGTTGTTGATTCTCCAAAGTGCCAGAGTTGATAAGTGTTAGTAGGTGTTGACATCAATGACAAAACCATACCAAAATACCAACAAATCCTTGACTTGAATTCAACACGTAGACTTGAAGGGAGACTTGAGAATTCTCAATGCTTGAATACGTGAATACTTGATCTCATGTAAAATTTCCACTCATCTGACTTTTCCCACTTGTTGAAATTATCAAATAAGAGGGAAAAATCCACTTAAATACTTGTCAATTAGGGTTTAATTGATTGATTTTCATCATAGTCCGACATTGAGGAAGTTTCCTGCCCAATGCATAACCTACAATTCAGGCCTAGGAAAGGTCATGCCCTAAAATAGGGTAGGGACAAGGGCGCCATGCCCCTATCTTGAGAGGACAAGGGCACCACCCCCTATCCTAGGGGGGATAGGGGTGCCATGCCCATGTTCTACCCCTTTCTCTAGGGTAGAGTGTAGACAGGGTGGTGTGGAGGCCAAGGGAGAAGCACATTCTGAGGGTTGAGTAGTCTATGGTCTTTGATCAGGTTAGGGGATTCGATCTCGTGTGCGTGAGGACCCTAATGCGGTAAAAAATTGCTAGGGTTGCAATTTTATGACACTACATTAGCAACATACCATATGAAGCAGGGATGTCAGCAACAAGAATGATCATCTTAATTTTCTTTTTAGGGAAGGACGCAAATGCAAATTGTGCATCCTTTTTTTGCCCCACAAGAGGCATTTGCTTATTCCTCATGGAATAACAATGAATAAAAATTTTGGTCAATGTCAAATCAAGTGCATTAGCTACCTTGAGAGGCATGACATTATTTGAGTAACTGAAATTAATAACACAATTACTTAGATTGAAACCATTTATTAACAAGGAAATATAGAAAGGATCTACTTTCCCTAGAATGAATAATGGAATGGTGAAAAGGTTATTGGGAAGGTTCCTAGGCTCAAATAACACAAGATTATTTTGGGAAGAACTTATAGTAGGCTATAGATCTTGACTAACTTATCAAATTGTTCAAGATTAGACTATAGGTATTCAACCTCAGACATTTGGATCTTAGTCTTTTTTGCATGGTCAATTATATCAAAGGGTTGATATACACTAGACAAAGAAGGTAAGGGGGCATCTTGAGATTTGGGATTATTGACACTGGTCTCTGATACATTTGAAATAGTGGGAGGTTGAGTAGGAGCTAACTTGGTTATCACTCATAGTACTTGTAAGAAATGTTGGAAGAGGAGTTCCCCTCTTTGCAATAATGACAGACAACTGAGGAGTATCCTTCTTCTTTGCCTCATCATTTTTGGAATGATCAGGCTGATTTTGAGAACGAGTGAGATCTACATTTATATTGGCATCAACCACCCCAAGAGTTTCTTCAAAATGCATGTAACCAATTGTAGAGTCACCAACATATTCTTCCCCATGCTCTTGGAAAAGGGTTGCAATATAGTCCTCAAAAGATAGAAAATCACCTTGCTCTGCAGCAACATATCCCATTGTTGATTTGGAAGGTGGAGCTTCAAGGGCCAACCTCTTAGGAGGAGGAAATTTAGCTTGGTTCTTCACAACATAATTACTGGCATTATTGGGATAGGTCCTTCGTGGAACATCTTTATATGGATCAGGGTAAGATGTTTGAGAAATTTTATTTTTCAAAGTGAGAACTTCATTGGCATGCCTTTGCAACATAGGATCAATGGTATTCAAAGAAGGATAACTAGAGGTTTTTGGAATAGAGAAACTTACGTTAGCTTTGTTAGGATCCTTCTTGATTTTACCGGCAAAAATCAAATGATCTTCAATTTCCATTGCTTGAGTTTGTGCCACTGTCAAATTAGTAGGAGGTGTTCTTCTTAACAAGAAGCTGACCTCTGGTAGCTGAGCATTCACAAAGAAACATTTGAGGTTTTCTGTGGTTGGCAAAGAGGTAGTAGGAATTCTATTCTTCAACTTGTTGAACTTTGCTACATAATCTCCCATAGGTTCATAAGTTTACTTCATAGAATTTAATTGAGCCAAGAGAGAATGTACATCTTCTACTGACTTAAACCGTGCCTCAAATTGAGCTTTGAGAACATCCCAAGTAGTGATAGTTTGAGGTGCCAAATGGTGGAACCAATCAGTTTCTACACCTTACAATATCTCAACAAAGAGACAAATTGCCACATCTTCAAACTCAACACCAAGAATTCCACATACAATGTGAAATGCAGCAATATGTTCATCAGGATGTTGTTTTTTGTCCTCAAAGAACTTGGGAACATTCTTCTGTGAACCTTGTGGAAGAGGATGAAGAGGTGGAGTCAAGTTAAGAGGACCAAAATTCTTCCCCCATGCTCCTTGAATAACCATTACCATTGGCTGTAGAGGTTGATATGGAGGTATCACAAATCTTTTTACTTGTGGAATTACCAAAGATATTGAAGCACTAGACACTTCACTAGGAATAGGGGATCTTTCACTTGTAGGAGGATAACTTCTTGTTCATTGTAAAGGAGATACCGATTTAGAAGGAAAATAATCAAAGTTGTTACACCATAGTAAGATATAGTTAAAATTGATATCCTCCTCCTAAGTTCCTTAGGATCCTGCATTGCACAATGTAATCTTTTTACAATATAAGAAATTAATTAACTTATTCAAGGTTAGTGTTAGGTTTACGACTTGAATTAGGCCTGAGGGTTGGAGATAGGGTTAAGGTTAGGGTCGAGATTATGATCATTATTACTTGAGAAATGAAGATATGGTTAAGGTTAGGGTCGAGACTGTGATCATAGTTAAGATTGCAAATAAAACCATAACTTTAATTACATCCTAACCATATAATTTAACACACATCAACTCTAACAATAATAATAACCTTGATCCTAATACTAGTTGGACTCTAACCCTAACATTATATTTAACCTAATTTAAATCTTAGGTAGGTAACACCAACTCCAATTCTAATTGAACTCTAATGCTAACTTTAACCACAGTTCAATTGTAACCCTAACCCCAAGCTTTATCATAGAATGGTAATCTTGAACTTCAATTCTAACGCCAACTAATTGAACCTTAATACTAACCCTAGCTCTAATGTAATATTTATCATATAATGGAAACCTAATTTTAACCAATCATTAACCATAAACCTAAACCATTATTTAATATTTACATGAGATTAAGGATTGTAATTCAATTCATAAAAATGGTAAGCTACATATTGTAATAAAATAATTTTTTATCTTTTAAATCTTTAATATTTTTAAAATTCTTTTTGATTTTATCTATATAAATATTAATAAATTTATTTAGTAAAATATAAATTTCAACTTATAAATTAATAAATTTTATTAGTCAAATATGATATTCGATACTTAAAACCTTATTTGGGGTTCACCCCATAGCGCAACGATACAACTGCGAGCCTCCCTCAATGGAGGTCATGAGTTCGATGCACGAAGCTTGGCCCCTCTCCGCTCCCACCATTCC
Organism: Cryptomeria japonica; assembly: GCF_030272615.1. NCBI lineage: Eukaryota > Viridiplantae > Streptophyta > Pinopsida > Cupressales > Cupressaceae > Cryptomeria > Cryptomeria japonica. Next base: position 691,290,248 of record NC_081411.1, read on the forward strand.
ACATCATTTCGTCCGTCGCTGCACTGGTCTGTTGACTTGCCAAACAAAGGTTTTCTTTGGCCAGAGAGGTAGTTCGTTGTTGGTGCACGCCGAGGAGTGATTGATAAATTTGGAGCATGCTCTTGGTCCCCCCAATACTCGCTGGTCGATTACTCTCTGTTCGTTGGCTAGGAAATTGACAGTTGTGCTCTCAGGCGGTGTAGGATGCTTCAAAGAGGATGCCTTGGGCCTCGATTCAGAGATGATGTCCTCCTTGTGATCTCACTGGTTCATAACTCGCTTGCTTAAAAAACAATAAAAAATAAATAAAAATACTTAAAATCTTATTTTTTATTTTAAAACACTCAAAATAATAAAATTATTTTTCATCATTCATAATTTTCAATATAATATTTATTTAATAATGAATGGGCTTTAGAAAACCTTACCCTTTGTGTTAAATACCCCAAGAAATTATTTTAGTTAATTATTATAGTCTTATTATTATTATTATATTCTAATTATATTATTTATTTTTTAAACATAAAAAATAATAAGACAATTTAAATATTATATAGATGAATGTAAATAATTGTATTTGAAAATAGAGAAATTATATATTTACAAAATTTAAAATAGAGGTACATTATTTATTATTTATTTTAAAGAGGAAAATGTTTAGACATTTTTATAAAAAAATTAAACTAAAAACTTATATTTTTAGATTTAATTATAATGATTAATTTAAATTTAAATAACACTTATTATTATTAAAAATTATATTATTTTGTTCACCTCAAAGAGGTTTCTTCTAGTGTGAGAACTAATTTTCCAATATTAATTTGAAATTTAAATCCGGGTATCTGACCATTCTCATTAATTATTGACAACGAACATATTCCAATATTTATTTGAAATTTAAATCCCAACCTTTGGCTTATTGTGACAAACATTATTTTCACATGATGGTCGGTATGTTTTTTTTCCAGTCAATTTATTTATTTTTAATCACCGGCACCTCTACACATTTTGAAAAATGCAAGGCGTCTATTTAAGATTATGATTTGCTTTGTAGATGTGCAACTTTACCAAAATGGGAAAAAATTAATGTAAGGGAAAGAGAAAGCCCTAAGATTTGTTCAACCATGCTTCTGGCTAACTTTCATCGATTTTATTTGTATTTAGAATATGATTTTAAGGCATTTCCAAAGGATCCTTTTTGTGCACATCCTTTTTGTGCACTATTATATGGATTGGGATGAGGTGGGGTAGCGGTCTGTAGACGGGTGAGGAAGGCTTCTTTAGCTTCTTTTCCTGTAGAATGGTATTCTACCCCCAGTTATGTGTCCACTCATCATGATAACCACAATTTTGCTGGAAATAGAAAAGAATATTACTTGACAGTAGTTTTACAACTTCTTAATCCAGACAGAAAGCTCCCTACTTGACCAAAATAAAACACAAATATATTTATAAAAATAGCATACCTTCAGATAAAACAATAGACGAAGAAATCTTCCATTGTAAATGCTCAACATTTCTTTCTTCAACTTACATGCTTCGAACCTTAGATCTCAGCCTCGAATCCATTACAAAGAAATCTTCGTACAATGGAAAAATATAGAGAAAAAAAAAAAGTAAGTTCAAATTCATATGGTACTTACAAAATCAAGAAATTTATTGAGTTTTTTTAGGAACACAGGATATGCCCCAAACACAAGGTTTGCCCCAAATTTTAAAATAACGCAAAAAAACAAATTTTGAAGAACCTGGGCAAAGGTTCCACCATCCATATATTTTAACACACAGGAAATCTCCCCACCTTAATAAAAAATTCCATAACACTAGGAAATCCGTGGAGAATTGGCTCTTTTAAGAATCTCCATTTGTCTCATTATCTACTTTCAGACTGCAAGTTTAGGATTTTTTAAGGCATACATTTTTCGTATGTTGACTTGTGCAACTTTGTTAACTTTGTTGTTGCTACCATATCCAAGCATTGAGGTTTTCTGGAGATCTTCAGGAGGAAATTCTTGGAGAGTAGTACAGGGCGACTCGCAGGCATGTTTGGTTCAGGTGGACGCAATGGTAATGGTAAGGGCTTTCAGATAGTGTCTTTCTATAGTGTCGATGCAATTCAGATCTACATCTCATAGAATTTATTTTTTTGTCACAATCGTCTTATGAAAAGAGAGGCCTCATTTCATATCGCCCAAAATCTCTGGCAACACAAAGCTCGAGGAAGGTAATGATTTTCTGTTATATTGTATCAAAACACATGTGAGTGTGAGCAGAAAGGTAGCTGTATTACAATAAATATGTGGCTTTTGAAGAAGGAGAATAAATTTTAATGTCTACGAGATTAACAAAAGCTTATGGGACAAACTGCCAGATCAAATTGACTTCCACAATTCCAATCTCTTCCTATGTAAGGTGATGATGATCGCCCCCAACTTCTCCACTAACCCCTCATTAAATAAATTATACCAAGAGCCAGTTGTCAAGATATTCGCATAACTGTCCCTGCTGTCCTTATATGCATCACATTCCAAAATGAAATGTTTTTCAGTTTCCACCTCTCCAGAGCTACAAAAAATACATACTCTTTCCTCCCACACTTCTTTTGGCATTTTCCAATGCCCAGTTTCTGAACGAAGTTGATGAGAGTTAGTTCTAAGTTGAGGAATAAGAATTTTAGCTTTCCACGGAATATTAGCACCAATGTACACTTTTTGATGAAGGTCAAAAGTGGGATTGAACTCATTGATATAATACTGCTTCTTTCTCCCTAGTCCTTTACCCCAAATGCACGTACAAAACTTATCCCTCACAAAAGTATTAATCTCCTTGCTGGTCATGGGACAAGCATTCAAGTATATATTCCATTTACTAATCCAAGTTTTGTTTTTCCGCATCCAAGTCTTCTTTATTTTGCACAAAACATCGTTGAAAATAATATTAGGCTATCGACTTTCTTTCATTTGATCAATTCTTTTTAAGTACCTTACCAGATGAATCATAGCCATTGCTTCAATTGGGACATCCCAAGTTTCAGCTAGCATGATATCATAAGGGACCATGCTTTTGATTTTGAACTTGCTTGTAATCAAACGTTTCTGAATTTGCTCAATTTGCCTCCATTGTAAATCTAAAGTACTACTGGCCTACAATTCACAACCATAAAGAACCACTGGAAGCACAAAAAGCCCAAAAAGAGTTTGGGTAGTGTTCCAATCCCACAACTCTGCTTCTCTACATCTATTTTGAAGAGCATAGAATGCTATCCAACCTCCCAAAGTCCTCTTCTTTCTACAACAATCCCAACTCAAGTTTTTGCCAAAGTCAATTCCAAGATATTTGTAATTAGTGACTTCTTCAAGGATTTTATCTTCAAAGTAAAACTTATGCTAGTTTTGTTTTCTTCTGTTAGAGAAAATCATGATTTTAGTTTTGCTGATATTGACTTGCATCCCAATCACTTTGCAAAATCTTTCAAGAACAAAAAGGTACTCTTGAAGGCCAACAACAAATTTAGCAATCAAAATGAGATCGTCTGCATAGAGTAGAAGCCTAATCACATGCTCTCCCACATGAATACCATCGTCATCTTGCAAATTCAGCCACTCTTCAAGCTTGTCAATGTATAAACCAAAGAGGGTAGGGGATAGGGGGAACCCTTGTTTTACCCTAATATCACTCCTAAAGCTCTCATAGCTGCCAGCTAAGGTTCTGATTTTAACTTTGACCTCATCATAAAGCCTATGGACAGACGCTCTAAGATGCAAAGGAATCCCAAGCTCCTCCATCCTGTGCCAAAGCTTATTTCTAGGGACCATGTCAAAAGCCTTTTTGAAACTCCATCTTGTGCCAAAGCTTATTTCTAGGGGTCGTGTCAAAAGCCTTTTTGAAATCAACAAAGCAACAAAAGGCTTCTTCCTTTTTCTCCCAAACCTTCTCAATGATATGCCTCAAAGTAATACAGTGATCTACTGTGGAATGTTTAGGCCTAAAGCCAACTTGTCCCTTTGCACGTTTATCTTCTACTTCTACCCATTTGCTAATTCTATTTTCTATAATGCTGCCAAAAAGTTTTACAAATATAGGATTAATCATAATGGTCTTGCATTTGGATGGGTTGTTGACATCACCACTCTTGCAAAGAGGAATAGCAAGGCTAGTTGTCCAATCTTTACAGAAACCACATTGAACGATGCCATTGAATATTTTCATAATGTGCAGAGTGATAGTTTTCATACCCCATTTTAGAAACTCAGCTTGAAGCTCAAACAAGTCTTTTGTTTTTCCAACACCCAGTTTTTTAATTCCTATCTCTATCTCTTGTATGGTGAACACATTTGCCGCAATATTGACCAAGGGGGGGGGATTGATCTCAGAAACCTGCTCATAAAGCTGCCTTGCATAGTCAAACCATTAAGTAGCTAAGATATTATTTACCATTTGCTTCTTTTGCAGTTGAAGCCTTTTCCAAAATAACTTGGGGTTATTTTTACTAGGGAAAATAATCTCCTCTCTCCTTGTGATCATGTAATCATCTTTTTTTCTTTTTAAAATTTGCTTGTAACTTTTGATGCTTAATTCTGATTTTTTTTCTTTCAAAGATTTTCTTGCCATTTTACATTCTTTGTCAAACCAAGCATTTACCAAAAAACAATTTGTATCTGATTTCTTATTTTTTGCTCTCTTGCACTCTGCTAATGCACTATGAATTAAATTGGTTAACTCATGACTATGCAGCCCGTGACATGAAATTTTCTCCTTCTTAAAAAGCCTCTCGAGAGTTATCTTGAAGATATCACAGTTTTTTTGGGTCAAAAGAATTCCACCCTTTGACTGAGATTGAGGAAGAAATTGAGAATTCATCCCCTATCGTTGTTTTTCAGCCCAAGAAAAACTTAAGTAAATTGGTTTGTGGTCTGACTTTAAATCCCAATGCTGCTCACCGATCAAAACTTCCTCCATTTTCTCACATAAACTGTCAGAGTCAATTGCATAGTCCACAACACTTGCCCCATTGTAAGTATTACACGTGAAATTTCCAAACTTTTCCCATCTGCTGATACCATTGCAAATGATTAGATTGAAAGCGCTACACAAATTAAGCAATTCCTCTCCAAAGTGGTTGAAACCTTTGTTGTCTTCTGAAACTCTAGTCCATTGATGCTTTCTTAATTCAGTGAGCCAAATAGGATTACAATCTTCTGAACAACAAAGAATGCTAGCTTGTTTAGTTGCAGTCCTAGCGTTAAAATCACCTACCAAAAGGACTTCCCCTTGCTAGATAAAATCGGCAATGCCTTTCTTTAGGGCTGCAAAGGGGTCTTTGTGGTCTATTCTATTTTTTTTGGCAACTTTTTAAGACTTCCGGTGCAAAATAACATGTAGCAATTCTAATGATGTTATCATTTTCACAAATTTTGTGCCAAAGGAACTATTTATTTGAATCTTCTCTTTCAAGTTGAATGATACAACCTTCTTTTTCTCTTACTAAAACCATTATACCCCTGTGCCCCTTGCCATTTCCTACTGCCTTATTTCACACTATCATTTTCGAATATCCCTCAAACATCAGAGTCCTGCAACCCTCATGCTCATGTGTCTCTTTGAGACAAATAATGTCTCTACCTTCTGCAATAGGTCCTAACCCAGGGCCACACCTCCAAGGATAACCTCTACAATTCCAACAAACTACACTTAAGAGACCCTAGGTGGAGATTGATTGTTATTTGTTTTGGCCCACGAGACTCAATGTCGAATCTTCATTCCTATTTGCCCATGTGGGTCTTGCTGCTCCACTTCCTTCAAATTTTTTCTGCCATTTCTTTTCTCTGAGTTTGTTGTGCTGAATTATAATAAGGACCAAAATGGGCAATAACAACTCTACCCTTGTATAACCATGCTCTTCTACCCTCATCTCTTGCTTCTCTAACCTTCACCACTTTCGCTCTTCTTTCCTCTTGCTGCCTGATAGTTAAATCTTCATCCAAGAAGAAGCAAGAACCTCTCAAGTGTTTCTTCTTACTTAAAATATTCTGCTTGTCACGAATGCTTGACATGATGACTTTTATCAGTCTAGTTCTCTTCGCATATCTTACCCACCCTCCATGCTTGGCAAATTTGTCCTTGCCAAACCCCCATGTCTCTAAGAAAATCACTTGCAAGAGCAAGGGTATGCTCATCTCTCCCAAATTATTTCACACCTTTAATAATAACATTTGCTGCTCTACCTTGCCTTTCTTTAAGCTCTTTGTCTTGCCCATTGCCAGCTGGCACATTTTCCTCTACCCCTTTATTGGCAGTCTTGTCACTGATTTGGGCCCATGTTTCGGAACCTTTTGGGAAACTACTTTTTTCCACTTCTTTTCCTTTTACTTTATGTAAATCTTCTTGTGGGGACTTTTTCCTATCACCTCGGGAGCACTAGAAGTTAACACTCCTTTAACTTCTCCTAATTGAACTTTCAAAGATTGCCAAGCCGCCTTCATGTCTTCCCACTCCAATTTTCCTATTCTAAGTGCTTCATGAAATGCTGCCATCTACTCCTTTAAAATTTTATTATCATCCACTAATGAATTATTTGTTGTTGTTAAAACAAAGAGCGAATGGTCTCTCTATTGCTCTTTAAATTGGAACGCCTCTAACCTCTGTCTGACATTTATCAATTCTTGCACATAAAGGTCAGAGCACCAGGTGAGAGGAGTTGTAGAGTTGTAGTACAACTGTACATAACAGAATCCTTGAAGTCATTGTTGTCTTTGGACTTACAACAGTCACATTGTTGCATAGAAAACTTGCTTGAGTTAACCTTGTGCTTATTGTTACTTGCTTTTACATTAAGAGGTTGTTTTGCTCTTGTTTGTTCCCATTTTAGATGAACAAATCTGTGTTTTAAAATACCTGTATACTATTTGGCATTGATCCATAACCACTTCCCCCTTTTGATTGAAGCAATTTTCACTTGCCCTAGGTGGTTTGTTTTAATCAAGTCTGAGTTTTCTTGCCCATTGACTATGTATGGTGTTGGTATGTTATCCATTGAGGGAACCATGACAAAGGTGCAAAGATTTGGCCGCAAAAAAAAAGAAAGCCTATTTTAAAAATAAAACTCTTCAACAATGACCTGTGACTGTCCGAGGTCCCACCTTGAGCCCCCTGCCTGCTACAGTTGAACCTGATGGATATATGTGGGCCCTTGTGATAATCTCATGATGGTGAAACCTTTCTTTGGTGATTGTTGTGCTGCACCATTCTTTATCCCAAGAAAGCCTCACAACAAACATGAAAAAGATGCTAAAGAGTTGTGTTAATTTGAATTAATGTTGCATGTCATTCGTCATTACTCCAGGTTGTCTCTATCATAATAGCTCATACTTGCAGTTACTCGTACTTCACATTTATTGTAGACGAAGGCCCACATTGTTTTCTTTTAATGTTCTATCTTTTCTGGGTTACTCAAACCTTTAGTAACCTGACTAATTTTTTCCTCATGGCAAAATTTGGAATGGGTTTTTTATCGGTATCTGACATGAGACAAAATCGGTGGCCTTTGCCACCATATATAGCCTATCGGCTAAAAATAAAGAAGCAAAGTTTTTATAAAGGCTCAAAGTCCTTCGTTGCTTCTTCGGGACGGGAAAGAGTGATTATGATCAAAGTCTTAAAAATCACTATTGTTCTATCAACCTTTTTACAAATATTTCTATAACCCAAAGTGTTAAATAAGATAATCAAATAAAGCACAAAGTCTTTATATTGATCTCTTATTACAATCTTTTGATAATCTTTTTTATTTAAATGATAAAATTAAGCAAAAAAGTCTTCAAATTACAATTTCTTTATCAAGATGACAAAACAAAGCACAAAGTATTTGAAATGTTATCTCGCTATAATTCAACTAACTTTTATCTTGAAAATACAAATATGAATCTCAAATTCTTTAAAATAATATTACTCTCACCTATTCTTAATTATAATACCGAGAGCTAAAATATGACACAAATTCCACAAATCAACACTTATTTATACTCTTTAACAATATCTTTCCACAAACTTTTTACTCAAACAAAATAAGATTGAATAAGTATACTCTTACCAAGAACATAATGAAGCCAACACAATGTTTGATTGCCAAAGGTATCTTCCTTGTGCACCTTTCTCTTATTGATGTTGATTGAGGATGCTTCTTTTCTCTTTTGGTGTTATACTTATTATTTCTTGGGCACCCTCTCTTATTTGATTTTTTCTCCATGACGTGAGTGATGCCTTGTTGGTATTTCCATCTTGTTGTGGCTTTATGACTCCTATTGGGTTGATATGTTCATGTTGAGTATATGCTCCATGTTTGGCTCGTGTGTAAACCTATTAATCTTCCCTTGTATGCTTGTTTAACTGTTTGGGCTGTGTGACTATCTCCACGAGCACAACGGGGTGGACCTGAGGGTACCACATGGTCAGATGACATTTTTAACCATAGTTTGGGATTAGAGGACTTGGTTTATGATTGACTTGATGGATTCTACCTCCTTCCTCAACGCTGGATTCTTCTCATTTCTCTTTCTCTTGTAAAATGGAATCATTTGTATATTGGATCATGTGTTGTATCATTGATCATATATGTATTGAAAAATCCAAATGGAGATGGATGTAATATTGGTTATTGGTTATGTATTTGGTATTGCCTACATGCACTAATGTTGGAATCGGGTACAAAATATAATCTCTTATGTTTCTCTATTCTTGATGTATCGATGTTATCATAGGAAGATTTTCATTGGTACATTAAAATAAACATACATATGTTTTGTTTAGAGTTAGAGGTTGATTTAGTAATCTCCTAGTGGGTTGAATAAGATATTGATCTTGTCTTGGATATGTTGCTAAGGTAGCGACATCGAGGAATCCTTCGGGGTGACTTGAGTAAAATCAGATGGAGTTTGAGATTTAGACTTTTGCATGTGCATAGTCGGTTAACTATTGACTTTATCTTGATATTGAGAGTTATAATTATGTATTTTATGTATGAGGACACTTAATTACTTCAAAAAAATAAATTTCATGCATATCTTGTATATTTTTCTCTTATCCTCCAGGGTTCCTTGGCGGGACATTACATATGGTATCAGAGCCAAGTTGCAACACTGAGATCTTTGGTTGCATTGTTGCCAATGAAGTTGATGTTGTTGGCACATAGTTGTGTGAGTGGTTTGTTGGATATTAGAGTTGTTGGAATGTGTTGTTGTCATTGATGTCAACATATTCATGTGTTCTTGTACTTTGGTGTTGCAGAGAGTTGGTTTGGTTGATTTATTGTAGATATGCTGATGCGGATTTATGGATTCAGAGATTAGTATCTTCAATTGATTCAACATGAGTTTCAGTGTTCTAGAAGATGATTTGATCAAAGTTATGTGATATGGTATGGTGACTGGTTTTTCCATTGGTTTTTTATTGCAGAGTTGTGATTTGTGGTTTGTATTGCTCTAGAATTGATTCATTATGTTGTGCATATTTTGGAGTGTGTTTGCGATGTTCATGCGTGTCCTCAGTTTGAGCGGTTCATGATTTGAAACCTCACAGGCGTATCTTTTAGTTTGCTAGTAAGTTATGTTGATGTTCTTGAGCTCTGAAAGGGAGATGATGATGATTCTAGTGATCTGAGTAATTGTGGTTGTTGTGGAGGAATTCACATTGCTTGTTGGTGTTTGTAAATTGTATGCTATGCGTATTGTTGGTTTTCATTAATCGTTGTGTGCGTTATTGAAGATTTTATTGGTCCGATGGTATTCGTCATGTTATACAACTTTCTAGCCGACCTGATGGTTCTTGCATGTTGTGGATGATCTTGTTGAGATATTTGGTGGTTTTACGTATTTAAGGTTTTGATTTGGGTCCATGCTATGTCCTTGCTGACAATGTATTGGTCTGCATATTGATTTATGTATTGTGTGATGTAAATTTGCAATTAGGTTTTATGAGTTGAGTTGACCTTGAAATATAGGTTGATGAATTGTATAAATACATGTAATATTCATTTGGAAGATGTATTTGCGTGTGTGAATAATATTTTGATCTTTCATTAGTAGAGGAGAAAAGTGAAGAAGTGCAAAAGAGTGTGCAAAAATTTCAAGAGGAGAGTTTGAGCACGTGTGCTTAACCTAAACTGTGATCACACATTTGGAGATCCTATTCTTTTAGTTCATGTAATCTGGATTGGTGTCCAATCTTTGCAAGGCAATGAGCCTTCCCAGGGTTGTAGCCCTTTGTTGGTTTTGAGCAGTGTGCCTGAATGCATGTGCATTCCCCATTATAATATTTACATAGACTACTGTAGAGTATCATCATATTTTGGGAAGGTTCCCACTGTGGTTTTTCCCTTAACTGGGTGTTCTATGCCAAAAATCTGTGTGTTACGTGTGTTATTGATGTGGTGTTTATCTTAGTTATTGTTGTTCTTGATCAGATCTGAAGTTGAGGTTAATTTGTTTAAGTTTGGTGAAAACTGATTCACCTCCCCTCCCCCGCTCTTAATTTTCTTGCATTGTTGTTGCCAACATGGTTGCGTTGTGAGATTTTCTTTAGCATGTTGCTTGGGTGGCTTGTGCAACATTGCTAAGAGTTCATGATGAACCAACCCAAGTAGTAGGTGGTGGAGAAAGAGTACCTCCTTTATGTAGGAGCATCATCCAGTTCATAGCAATCTTGCATCAACCAAAAATATTTTCCTTTTTGTTTTGTTTTCTGTTTGAAGTTTCAATTTTTCTTTCTGTGTGTCCCATTTTTGGCTCACTGGATCCTGTGGAGTTGGATTCTACTTGAAGACTTGATCATCTTTCTTGCTTCTAGATGGCATCGCATTTGGATCATTTTTCTGGCAAAATATCACTATCGGTTTCCATGACAGTTTCCTGTTACCGGTTGACAGTCCTTTGTTACCGGTTACCTGGACCTATTCTAGTGATCTACTAGAACCCTTTCTAAAGCTTGTGGAGCCTTGGGCATTGATTCCGATGTTCCTTGGCATGTGGTTGAACTTTTCCTGCAATTTATGTTTCATCCTTAGGATTTTTCAGAGGAATCTCTAAGTGGAGGTGGACCTTGTTTTTTTGCATGTTAGGTCTTGTCCTTCGGGTTTTGATCCCTTTTGGGCCGACTGGATCCTTTGGATCAATATATATATATATTTGTAACTATGCATTAGAATGTAATCAATCAAAGAATCAAGTAGCTAGACCATGCGTAGAAGATATATCATAAGATTCAAGGTCCTGGTTGTGACCTATTCTACTAGGCCTAAAAGTCGGTATGTTGTAACCTGGTTGTTACCGATTGGATGTAATCAAATTTCATGCAATAAAATAATCTATTTTGCATTGCCTCCATAATATCTTTGTATTTTTGTTATCTTTACTCTTCCTGACTGGTTCAGATTAATCTCCTTGTAGTCCCTCCTCACCTGTGACTGCTTCAAGTGGTATCAGAGCCAAGTTTTGTTTTGAAGGTTGCGTGTCCTGAAATTTTGTTCTAGGGTGGCTTATTGCGGATCTGACCTACAACTGTGGAGGACTAGTGTGAACAATGGTGCGAAGAGAAGCTAGGAATGGTGGAGTGCATGGGAATGCAGACCCTGCTCTGATGGAGATGTTGCGAGGAATAGAAACTCGGTTAGAAACCATAGAGATAGCCCTGAAAAGAGACCAACATATTGAAGATGTGAGTGAAGATGAAGGAGAAGAAGCCCTGGCAGAACAAGCAAACCTACCGATAGTTGATCCAAATGAGAAAAGGTTTTTGAGGGTTTTGAGTAGGGCGAATACTAAACCTCATTTAACCCCACTAGAATATGATGGGAAGTTAGATTTAGATGAATTGATGGATTGTATCTCAGAGATGGAGAAGTATTTTGATTTTGAAAAGACTGTAGAAGAGAGGAAGGTGAAACATGCCTGTACCCGGTTGAAAGATCATGCATCTCTTTGGTGGGAGAATTTGCAAGTTGATAGATAAAGAAGAGGTAAAGAGAAGATTAAGACATGGGATCAGATGATTGCTAAGTTGAAATCAAAGTTTGTGCTGATGAATTATCAAGTGAATTTGTTCTGGAAGTTAAAGAATTTGAGATAGAAGGAATCTAGTGTGAAAGAGTAAACCGAAGAATTTTACAAGTTGAATATTAGATCCAGACATGTTGATGATGAAGTTGAACAAGTTGAAAGATATTTGAATAGATTGTGGATGTCTATACAAGATGAATTGAGTTTGATCAAATTGGAGAGTGTTGAAGAGGCTTACCAATATGCCCTAAAGGCGGAAGAGAAATCAAACAAAAGACATGAACAGAGACAAAGAGGTAGAGGTGGAAGGTTTACTGAAGGAAGATTTCAAGGAAGAAGAGGATATACCAGAGGAAGAGGAACCAGTACAGATCAGAACAAGGAAAAGGAGGTGAGAAAAGATTGTAATTCATACCGGAAGGATGATATAAATTTCTACCGGAAGAGAGAACCAAATGGTTACCAGAATGATAATTTTGGAAGACAAGACAAGAGGACATTTAGAGGAACCTGTTATAAGTTTGGAGGAGAAGGACATCATGAATTCAAGTGTAAGAAGACCAAAAATACCAGAAGAGTAGCAGTGGTGGAAGAAAACCCCACTAGATCAGACAATAAACCAGAAGATGGAGAACTATTGATGATGAGGATATCTTTGTGTCATATCAGAGGAGATGAAGAGCCCTTGTAGAGGAAGAATTTGTTCAAGGCTAGATGTAAGGTATCTGGTAAGTATTGTAAAGTTGTTATTGATAGTGGTAGTTCAAATAATCTTGTTTCAAAAGAGATGGTGAATAAGTTGAAATTGGAGAGATTGAAACACCCTAAGCCTTATCAGATAGCATGGATTCGGGATGAACATAAGTTGTTAGTAAGTGAACAATGTTTGGTGAAATTGGAAATTATCATGATGAAGTATTGTGTGATATTAATCCTATGGATATTTGTCACCTTTTGTTGGGTAGACCTTAGCAGTTTGATAGATAGGCAATACATGATGGGAGGAAGAATACATACACCATTATGGCCAATGGGATGAAGCAAACCTTGTTGCCTTTGAAGAATGAAGTCTATACGAATGCTAGAATATGTTTAGTAGATGGAAGGAAATTCATGGATGGACTGAGACATGAGAATGTGTGTTTTGCCTTAATTCCTAAGAAGACTAAGAGACCGGAACTGGAAGGAGAACACCCTAAAGAGATAAGAGATTTGTTGACAGAATATGTGGACATCATTTTAGATAATGTACCTGATGGATTGCCACCTATGCGAAGTATTAGTCATTGCATGGACTTGGTTCCCGAAGCTAGTTTGCCTAACAAAGTTGCACACTGGTTGACACTGATAGAAAATGAAGAACTGAATAGACAAGTGCAGGAGTTGTTGAAGAAAGGTTTGATCAGGGAGAGTCTGAGCCCTTGTGCAGTACCAACAGTATTAAGACCTAAGAAGAATGGATAGTGGAGAATGTGTACCAATTCAAGATAAATAAACAAGATCAAAGTGAAATAACGGTTTCCTTTGCCTAGGATAGATGACATAATGGACTGTTTGAATGGAGACAGATACTTTACAAAGATATATTTGAAGAGTGGATATCATCAGATTAGGATCAGAGAAGGTGATGAGTGGAAGACAACATTTAAGACAAATGAAGGACTATATGAATGGTTGGTGATGCGCTTTGGATTGACTAATTCATTGAGTACTTTCATGAGGCTGATGAATGAGGTATTGAAGAAATTCTTGGGTAAGTTTGTTATTGTGTATTTGGATGACATTCTAATTTTCAGTAAGACAAGAGAGGAGCATTTGTTGCAGTTAAGAGAAGTTTTGCATAGATTAAGAGAAGGGAAGTTGTTGATCAAAATCAAGTAGTGTACTTTCATGAAGGATGAGTTAGTCTATTTGGTATTTGTGATATTTGAGGATGGTTTGAGGACAGACTCTGAGAAATTGAAAGCAATTGTTGAATGACCTACACCGAAAAACATTGAAGAGGTTAGATCATTTCATGGATTGAATAGTTTTTATGGGAAGTTTATCAGAAATTTCAGTTCAGTTTGTAACCCTATGACTGAGACCATGAGAGGAGATCGGAAGGAATTCAAGTAGACCACTAGAGCAAACAAAAGTTTTGAACTGTTGAAGTAGAAAGTGACTAAGAAACTAGTGTTAGCTTTACCGGATTTTAATAAAGTATTTCAAGTGGATTGTGCTGCAAGTGGAACAACAATAGGAGAAGTCTTGAGTCAGGAAGGGAGAGAAGTAGCTTATTTCAGTGAGAAATTGAATGATGCCCGAAGGAGATATTTAGTGTATGATTAGGAGTTTTATGCCATAGTTCAAGCCTTCAAGAAGTAGAGACATTACTTGTTGCCTAAGGAGGTTGTGTTGTATACAGATCATCAAGCTTTGTAGTATTTGAACAGTTAGAGTAAGTTGAATCAGAGATATAAGAGATGGGTAAAATTCTTGTAGAGTTACACCTTTGTGTTAAAGCATAGAAGTGGGAAATTTAACAAAGTTGTTGATGCATTGAGTAGGAGCAGGAATTTGTTGATAGAGATGAGAGTGACAGTATTAGGATTTGAAGATTTAAAGACCTTGTATGATGAAGACCCAGATTTTGCAGAACCTTGGAAAACATGTAGAGAACTGGTTATTATAGATAGAAGCAAATGGTTGGATTACTTCATTCAGGATGAGATGTTATTTAGAGGAGTTAATTTGTGCATACCTAAGAGTTCTATGAGGGAGAATTTGATAAAGGAGAAACATAGTGGAGATTTAGCTTGACATTTTGGCATTGACAAAACAGTAGCGTTGGTGAGTAAGAAGTACTTTTGGCCCCAAATTCATAGTTAAGAGATATGTGCAAAGTTATAGATTTTGTCAAGTTGCAAAGGGTAGTAGTCAGAATGTAGGATTGTATAAACCTTTGACTGTACCGATAAGACCATGGGAGGATATAAGCATGGATTTTATACTTGGATTTCTTAAGACACTGAGAGAGAATGATTCTATATTTGTGTTAGTGGATAGGTTCTCGAAGATGGCTCATTTCATACCTTGTAAGAAGACATCAGATGCATTGCATGTAGAAGATCTATTTTTCAAGGAAGTGGTGAGATTGCATGGAAAAAGATGAAGACAGATTTGAAATTCAGTTCTACTTTTCATCCACAGACTGATGGATAGACAAAAGTTGTTAACCAAAGTTTGGGAAACTTGTTGAGATATTTAGTGGGAGATAAAACTGGAAGTTGGGATTTGATCCTTGCACAAGCAAGGTTTTCCTACAACAATTTAGTGAATAGAAGTACCGAAAGAACACCTTTTGAGATTGTTACCAGAGTGCATCCTAGAGGTATATTAGAATTAAGAGACACTAGCAGTGAAGATCAGAGAAGTTCAGAAGTAGAAGACTTTGCAGATCACATGGTAGCATTTCATATTCAAGTTAAACAACATTTGGAAGACATGAACAACAAGTTTAAGGAGAAGGAAGATGAGAAGAGGAGACATAAGGAATTTGAAGTTGGCGATGAAGTGATGGTATATCTGAGAAAAGAGAGATTCCTGGTTGGAACTTATAACAAGTTGCAGATGAAGAAGTTTGGACCTTGTAGGATTTTGAGGAAGTTCAGTTCTAGAAATGCATATGAAGTGGAGTTACCACATAGTCTAAGTATTTCACATGTGTTTAACATTGCAGATCTTCATGAGTACCATGAACCAGAATCCAGTGAGAACAATGTTATAGACTTGGAGTAACAGTTACCCTAGAAGGAACCAGATAAGATTGAAGAGACTTTGGATAGTAGGATTTGGCGTAATACCCAGAGCAATCTGTATAAGGAATATCTTGTGAAGTGGAAGGACATACTAGTTGAAGATTCATGTTGTATTTCTCAGGTAGAGGTAGACCGACTTAGTTTCCCTCTAACCCCAATAAAGTGAGAGGATTAGTTTTTCAATAACCCTGGATGTTTCATGCTAGAGTATCCCCGGTTCATAGCAATCTTGCATCAACCAAAAACATTTTCCTTTTTGTTTTGTTTTCTGTTTGCAGTTTCAGTTTTCATCTCTTTGTGTCCCGGCTTTGACTCACCGAATCTTGTGGAGTTGGATTCTACTTGAAGACTTGATCATCTTTCTCGCTTCCAGACCACATCACATTTGGATTATTTTTCCAGCAAGGTATTGTCGTATGTTAAAATTCATAATGTAATCAATCAAGAATAAAAGGGAAATCACAAATCCCTATTTTAATAGAATTTAAACAAAACTCAATAAAAATAGTGCAAAACAAGAAATAGGAATGTAAAATATGTCAATCAATTCTCCCTATTCCTTGACTGCATGTGGCTTCCATTATTCTTATCTTCTTTGAGGTATGATGGCTCTTAGATATTGCACTGGCAACCTACAAATGACACAAAGATGTTGGCATTATAACATACAATAAGAGATTGTTGGCATTTCAATTAGGATATTGACAAGGTTGTTGATGATTATGGACATAACTGATTAAGGATGTTTACTGTCTTAATATTATTATTTTTCCATTGATGTCAAGAAATTGATTTTCTAATTCAGTATGATGTTGCCATATCTTAAGAAGTATGATTTGGTGAGTATAAAGATGTCGATAAAAGACACAGAAAGAATGTGATGAATAAGGGGAAAAATAAGTTATTCAATGGGCAACTATTACTGAGTTAGACAATGATGAGATCATGATGTTTAGATTGTTTTGATATCCTACATATGTTGTTGATTGTAAGGTTAATACTATACTATGTTACCGAGCAAAGAACCTAGTCGGTAAACCCTAAGGAACCTAGTCAGTAAACCCTAAGGTTATTGCTATCAGTTAATGAAGGTGGAACATCTACCGAGTGAAGTTTAGTATTTACCGAGTTGCAACCAAGTTGTAATAGAATGCATTAAATGATTAAAAGTGTTATTTAATGAAGGAAGCTGATGAGCTGGAACTGATTAAATGATGTATGTCGTGCATGAGGTTTGTTAAAGAATCTATGGCAAAGGAAAATCGACAAAAAAGATCTACAACGTAGATTGAACCGCAATACCTTAGCACAAGTTCCAAGAAATGTATGCAAGTTCCAAGGCGAGGTAAAACATTTTCAGATCGAAGGATACATTGAACCTGGTCAAGTTTGAAGATCTGATAGCTATGATTGATCATGGGAAATGTGATCAAGGAGATTAAGCAGTTAGCAATTATTTATAAATAAGGAACTATTGATAAACAATGTATGCGGGCAAGTGTAAGCACAAGGATGCTACATAGTGATTACTGAGCACAAAAGCTTGAAGATCTGTTTGAATAACAGAGTAGAAAGCCCAACTGAGGGACAAGATAAGTCCTATGACTAGATTGTATTGAGAAAATAAGAATCTTCTTTAGCATTTTAGATGTGAAGTTGCAGATAGATTTTTATTACTATTATTTTGTAAAGTGACAGAAAATCTCTTAATCGAGTGGACTAACAGTCTTATTTGTAAAACCCTCTAGCAAGGTGACATTCTGATTGAGTGTTTGAAATCCTTTAACAAGGTCACTTCTAACAAGGTGAAGATCCTAACAGATCTAAGGGAAATCCCTTAACCGGGTCACATCTAGCAATGTGTTTGTAATCTTTAACAGGATTTGCTATTAACCGAGCATACTCTAGAAGAGTATATTTCTTAGTGGGTCCAAAATCCCACAGTGGTTTTTCCCTATTTGGGTTTCCACATTAAATCTAGTGTTATGAGTGTTATGATGTTTATATGCTTATGAGTTTGCATGTTTAGCAGTTTTGGTTATATTGCTGAAGTATATGTTACCGAGGTTGAATCTGTTGTTTTTGTGGAAGATTAAGTTTGTATGATTCACCCTCCCCTCTCATCTTGTTAGCTTGGCATCTGTACTTACATTAAGTATCCAAACTATCAATTGGTATCAGATCTTTGGACTCCGAAAGAAAAAGTTTAAAGGTACTTGAGGCAAAGATCCAAAGATGTATAAGAGGGATGCACTGAAGCTGAACAAGTCAAGTTTCTCTACATTACAGAAAAGGATGAAGCTGCACCTATCAAGATTTGGAGAATATGTTGTATATTATATGGAGAATGATTTCATTACACCTAGCACCTATCCATTGACAATGGAAGAGATAAAGGCAAAGAAAGAACATATTCAAGCAATGATTGAAATAACATCTACATTGACTAACTCAGAGTTTAATGATCTAGAAGGCTGTAATGATGCCAAGGCAATGTGGGACAAGCTCATATCTGTGTATGGCGGTGATGAACATGTTCAAAGAGAAAAAGTGGATAGTCTAAGAGGATAACTTGAATCTATGAGGATGAATGAAGGTGAGAACATAACCCAGTATAGTACAAGACTAAAGGAGATTGTCAATCAAATCAAAGGAGCAGGAGGAACCACTGAAGAAAAGGATGTCACAAGTAAATTATTGAGAACCCTTCTATTTTCTTATGCAATCTAAGTCTCTGCAATCAATGAATTGAGGTCTGCACCCAATATGCCAGTTTCTTTAGATGCTACTATTGGTAAGCTACATGCATTTGAGCTAAGTAACTTTGATAATAGTGGGTCTTCAGTAAATAAAGTTGAATCTGCATTTAGTTCTTTTCATCTTGATGAATCTGATGATTACAATGATAGAAAGTATAAGTATTCTGAAGGGAATCACAGTGGAGCAAGTGAAAGATTTTGTAAGAACATGGAAGAAGTACACAAACTATATGAGGAAATCAGAAAGCAAGAAGAGTTTGAAGCACTATTAGCCAGAAGGTTATTGAGAGGCAAAGGTAAGTATAAAGGAAAACTACCTTTGAAATGTTTCAATTGTGATAAGATAGGACATATGGCTTCTAACTATCTTGACAAAGATTCTACTGAAAAGAGAGATTACTGAGATGATAGACAAAAAAATAATCATTACAGAGGACATCGAGACTTCAGAAGAAGAGATAGAAAGTCACGCCTAATAGCTGATGAGGAATCCAATGATGATAAATCAAATGAAACTGATACAGAGGAAGTAGTTTATGTGGATATCAAAGATGGATCAGATGAAGAAAGGTATGAAGAAAAAGCCCTAATATCTCACATAAATACTAATGATTCATGGATCATAGATAGTGGATGCTCACATCACATGACAGGTGATAAACACAAGTTTTTTATGTTAGAGGATTATGATGGAGGTTATGTAAGATTTGGTAATGATGCACCATGTCCGGTAAAAGGTAAAGGATCCATAACACTTCTTGACAATGTTAAATGTAATGATGTTTATTTGGTTGAAGGATTGAAATACAATTTGTTGAGTGTAGCACAGCTAAACAACACAGGTTACCAAATAGAATTTCAGAAAGGAATTGTCAAAATTCATGACAAGCATGGAAAGTTAGCTGCTACTGGGACACAAACAAAAGCTAACACATTTCACCTTGACTCAACTCGGAACAAGTGTCTATATGCAAAGATAGATGATACCTAGTTATGGCATAAAAGGTTTTATCATGTAAATTTTGATAATTTGATCAAAATAAGTAAGAAGCACCGAGTAAGAGGTCTACTGAGTTTGGAAAAACCTGAGAATGCTATGTGTCGAGGATGCCAGATGGGTAAGATGACAAGATCAAGCTTTGCAAGTAAGTCCTACACTTCTAAAGGAATTTTGGATCTTGTGCACATTGATCTTTGTGGTCCTATGAAAGTTCAAAGTTATTATGGTGATAAATATTTCATATTATTTGTGGATGGTTATTCAAGGATGATGTTAGTTATGTTTTTAAAACAAAAATCAGAAGCTTTTCAAATGTTTAAATGGTACAAGGCAAGAGTTGAAAATGAAATAGGAAGACAACTAAAATGTCTTAGATCTGATAGAGGAGGAGAGTTTACCTCTGATGAATTTAACTTATTTTGCAATGATCATGGTATAAAAAGATAGTCTCTGCACCAAGAACTCCACAGCAAAATGGGATAGCTGAGAGAAGAAACATATCTATTGTGGATTGTGCCAGAACCTTGATGACTGAAAAGAAAGTGCCACAAACATTTTGGAGAGAAGCAATAAGCACAACAGTTTACACCCTAAACCAAGTACAACTAAAGAAAGGAACTTTGAAGACACCATATGAAATCTGGTATGACAAGAAACCTAATGTAAGTTACTCCAAAATCTTTGGAAGTAGATGCTATGTACACAAAGATGATAGAAATGGAAAGTTTGTTTAGAAAAGTGAAGAAGGAACATTTCTTGGTTATTCTTCTAGAAGTAAAGCATTTAAATATCTGATCAAATCATCTAACAAAATAGTAGAAAGTGAAAATGTGAAAATTGATGAATTTGCATAAAGAAATGATGAAGGAAACTCTATGGAACTAGAAGATTATGAAGAATTTGTCTATGTTCAACCAACAAGTCCTACCAAGAGAGTTACTGAAGAAAATAAAGAGGATATTCAGTTATCGAGTGATGAAGAAGATCATACAGAGCCTACCAAGCCTGTATTAGCCAAGTATGTCAGAAGGAATCATGCATCAAGTCAAATTATAGGAGATAAAGATAATCCAGTGATGACAAGGAACAAACTGAGATAGAACACATGTCTGATATCTGAATTTGAACCAAGAATAGTGAAAGAGGCATTTCACAGTGAAGATTGGATAAATGCTATGAGAGGAGAGATTGATCAAATCAAGAAGAATGACACATGGACACTGGTCCCAAGACCGAAGGACAAAAATGTAATCGGTACAAAGTGGATTTTCAGAAACAAGCTGAATGAAAAAGGTGAGGTCATTCAAAATAAAGCAAGACTAGTTTGCAAAGGATATTCTCAAGAAGAGGGAATTGATTATGGTGAGACTTTTGCACTTGTGGCAAGACTTGAAGGAGTAAGAACATTGTTGGCATACGCTACTTACAAAAATTTCAAAGTATATCAAATGGATGTCAAATCTGCATTTCTGAATGGTATATTAGAAGAAGAAGTTTTTATTGAACAACTTGAAGGATTTGTTGAAGACAAGAATAAAGATCAGGTATGTAAATTGAACAAAGCTTTATATGGTCTGAAACAAGCACCTAGAGCATGGTATGAAAGATTGCACTCTTATTTAATCAAGATTGGTTTTATAAGGACAAGTGAAAACAACAATATGTACATGAAGAATAATGAAAATGGAATACTGATCTCAGCCATATTTGCTGATGATATTATATTTTGTGGAAATGACTCTTTATGCAAAAACTTTGGTAATGAAATGAGCAAAGAATTTGAGATGTCATTAATCGGTGAGATAAAGTATTTTATAGGTTTACAAATACTGCAAATGAAAGATGAGATTTTCATTACTGAATCCAAGTACATAAAGGAAATCTTGAAGAAATTTGGAATGGAGGACTCAAAACCAGTAAGTACTCCTATGACTACCAACTGTAAATTATCAAAGAATGATGAATCTACATCTCTTGATGAGACACTTTACCAATCCATGATTGGAAAGCTACAATTGATAGTTTTGATACTTAATGTTAAGTACAGATGCCAAGCTAACAAGATGAGGGGGGGGGGGTGAATCATACAAACTTAATCTTCCATAAAAACAACAGATTCAACCTCGGTAACATATACTTCAACAATATAACCAAAACTGCTAAACATGCAAGCTCATAAGCATATAAACATCATAACACTCATAACACTAGATTTAATGTGGAAACCCAAATAGGGAAAAACCACTATGGGATTTCGGACCCACTAAGAAATATACTCTTCTAGAGTATGCTTGGTTAAAAGTAAATCCTATTAAAGATTACAAACACATTGCTAGATGTGACCCGGTTAAGGGATTTCCCTTAGATCTGTTAGGATCTTCACCTTGTTAGAAGTGACCTTGTTAAAGGATTTCAAACACTCAATTAGAATGCCACCATGCTAGAGGGTTCTACAAATAAGACTGTTAAGTCCACTCGGTTAAGATATTTTCTGTCACTTCACAAAATAACAGTAATAAAAATCTATCTGCAACTTCACATCTAAAAATGCTAAAGCAGATTCTTATTTGCTCAATACAATCTAGTCATAGGACTTATCTTGTCCATATGCTGGGCTCTATACTCTGTTTAGTCAAATAGGTCTTCAAGCTTCTGTGCTTGGTAATCACTATGTAGCATCCCTGTGCATACACTTGCCCGCATTCATTATTTATCAACAGTTCCTTATTTATAAACAATTTGCCAACCGCTTAATCTCCTTGATCACATATCCCATGATTAATAATAGCTATCAGATCTTCAAACTTGACCAGGTTTAATGTATCCTTCGATCTGAAAACATTTTACCCCACCTTGGAACTTGCATACATTTCTTGGAACTTGTGCTAGGGTATTGCGGTTCAATCTGAGCTATAGATCTTCCTGTCAATTTTCCTTTGCCATAGATTCTTTAACAAACTTCATGCACGACATACCAATCATTTAATCAGTTCCTACTCATCAGCTTCCTTCATGAAATAATGCATTTTATTCATTCAATTCATTCTGTTATTACTTGGTTGCAACTCGGTAAATACTAAACTTCACTCGGTAGACATTCTGCCTTCATTAACCGATAGCGATAACCTTAGGGTTTATCGACTAGGTTCTTTGCTTGGTAACATTGTATAGTATTAACCTTACAATTAACAACATATGTAGGATATGAAAACAATCTAAACATCATGATATCATCATTGTCTAGCTCGATAATAGTTGCCCATTGAATAACTTATTCCTCCCCTTATTCATCACATTCTTTCTATGTCTTTTACCGACATCTTTATACTCACCAAATCATACTTTTTAAGATATGGCAACATCATACTGAATTAGAAAATCAATTTCTTGACAACAATGACAAAATAATAATATTAAGACAGTAAACATCCTTAATCAATTATATCCATAATCATCAACAACCTTCTCAATATCCTAATTGAAATGCCAACAATATCCCCTTGTTTGTTATAATTCCAACAACAATATGTTGTTCACAACAGACCAGACATAGCACATGCAGTAGGTATAGTTGCAAGATTTTCTGCAGATCCCAAGGAAACACACATGACAACAATCAAGAGAATTTTTAGATACTTGAAAGGCACTGAAGATTATGGCTTAGTATATAACAAGAGAAATGACTTTGATTTAAAAGTTGATACTGATGCTGATTGGGTAGGCAACATTGATGACAGAAAAAGCACAAGTGGAGGAGTTTTCTTTTTAGAAGAAAGACTAGTGAGTTGGCTTAGCAAGAAACAAGGATGTGTTTCACAGTGAACAACAGAAGTTGAATATGTTGCTGCAACATTGAATTATACCAATATAGCATGGATCAAACAACTGTTGGAAGGTATAAATGAGAAAGTTATCGAGCCAGTAACTATATTCTGTGACAATACTAGTGCCATTAACATTTCAAAGAATCCTGTTATGCACTCTAAGACAAAGCACATCTCTATCAAATATCATTATCTTAGAGAAGAAGCTCAAGAGAAGAAAGTGGTGTTGGAGTATGTTAGCACAAAGGAACAAATAACAGATATCTTCACCAAGCCACTGTCCTATCCCTATCTTCTACTCATTGACTGAGTTCGTGAGAGCATCAATTCGATGAATCTGCAGAATATTATGTGTGGATTGATGCTTATTTACACACTTTAGAATGTTTTCTAAAGGTGTGCAGGAAACAAATATAGGGAACAGGAATTAAAGACATAACGCTCTGACCGAGACTAAGTTGACACATAACTGCAAGAAATTTACTTCTCAGTGGAAGAAATCATGTTTTAGTTCTTTACTTTTTGGCATTGTTGTCAAAGGGGGAGAAGACTATTATATGGGGGAGAAGTTTGATGATAGGGGGAGAGCGTTTCTGAATCTCACAGTAATCCGAATCAATTAGGTCAAATCAATTGGTTTTGCCATCAATGCCAAAGGGGGAGATTGTTGGCATTATAACAAACAATAAGAGATTGTTGGCATTTCAATTAGGATATTGAGAAGGTTGTTGATGATTATGGATATAACTGATTAAGGATGTTTACTATCTTAATATCATTATTTTGTCATTGATGTCAAGAAATTGATTTTCTAATTCAGTATGATGTTGCCATATCTTAAGAAGTATGATTTGGTGAGTATAAAGATGTTGGTAAAAGACACAGAAAGAATGTGATGAATAAGGGGAGAAATAAGTTATTCAATGGGCAACTATTACCGAGTTAGACAATGATGAGATCATGATGTTTAGATTGTTTTGATATCCTACATATGTTGTTGATTGTAAGGTTAATACTATACTATGTTACCGAGCAAAGAACCTAGACGGTAAACCCTAAGGTTATCGCTATCGGTTAATGAAGGCGGAATGTCTACTGAGTGAAGTTTAGTATTTACCGAGTTGCAATCGAGCTGTAACAGAATGCATTAAATGATTAAATGCGTTATTTAATGAAGGAAGCTGATGAGCTGGAACTGATTAAATGATCGGTATGCCGTGCATGAAGTTTGTTAAAGAATCTATGGCAAAGGAAAATCGACAGAAAGATCTACAATGCAGATTGAACCGCAATACCTTAGCACAAGTTCCAAGAAATGCATGCAAGTTCCAAGGTGAGGTAAAACATTTTCAGATTGAAAGATACATTGAACCTGGTCAAGTTTGAAGATTTAATGGCTATGATTGATCATGGGAAATGTGATCGAGATTAAGCAGTTAGCAATTATTTATAAATAAGGAACTATTGATAAACAATGTATGTGGGCAAGTGTAAGTACATGGATGCTACATAGTGATTACTAAGCACAAAAGCTTGAAGACTTGTTTGAATAACAGAGTAGAAAGCCCAACTGAGGGACAAGATAAGTCCTATGACTAGATTGTATTGAGCAAATAAGAATTTGCTTTAGCATTTTAGATGTGAAGTTGCAGATAGATTTTTATTACTGTTATTTTGTAAAGTGACAGAAAATCTCTTAACCGAGTGGACTTAACAGTCTTATTTTTAAAACCCTCTAGCAAGGTGACATTCTGATTGAGTGTTTGAAATCCTTTAACAAGGTCACTTCTAACAAGGTGAAGATCCTAACAGATCTAAGGGAAATCCCTTAACCGGGTCACATCTAGCAATGTGTTTGTAATCTTTAACAGGATTTGCTATTAACCGAGCATACTCTAGAAGAGTATATTTCTTAGTGGGTCCAAAATCCCACAGTGGTTTTTCCCTATTTGGGTTTCCACGTTAAATCTGGTGTTGTGAGTGTTATGATGTTTATATGCTTATGAGTTTGCATGTTTAGCAGTTTTGGTTATATTGCTGAAGTATATGTTACCGAGGTTGAATCTGTTGTTTTTATGAAAGATTAAGTTTGTATGATTCAGCCCCCCCTCTCATCTTGTTAGCTTGGCATCTGTACTTACATTAAGTATCAGAACTATCAAAAGATTCAAAGTTTATGATTTTTGAAAATGGAGATTGAATGCTCAATTTATAGATTTTTTGAGAGAATTTGATTGAAAGGTGGAACATAATGATTAAGAGGTGGAACTCAGGTGAGCTCACATGCTGATTGATAGTTGAACTGTTGATTTGGAGGTGGAACAAAATAGATTGAATAGATAAATGATTTAACTGATTGAGAAAAAAGTTGATTGAAAGATGAAAAAAATGATTGGAGGATAATTAATTGATGACAAGGAAAACATTATTTAGAAAAAGAAATTGAAAAGATAATTGAATTAATTAATTAATTGATTGAATTAATTTAGCATGTGCTTGAAATTTGACTTTGATTTTAAATTTAATCTTTGCATGAGATTTAATTCAAATATTGAATTTATTATCTGAATATATTTAGAGCTTGACTTTGATTTTCAATTTAATTTTTGAAATCATGCACATGTATTTGAATTTGATGAAATTAGAAGAATATAAATTAAATAAAATTAGAATTTGGAGAGTTAAAAGAAATCAGAAGAATTAGAAGAATTGATTAGTTAATTAAATAATTTAAAGAAACTATTTAATTATTTAGAAATTTAATTTAATTAAATAAAAAAGACTATTTAAATTAAAGGATTAAAATCATAATTAATTAAATAAATAATATTTAATTAATATTTAGAAAAGGGTTAAATGATTATTTGAATATAGATAGAAATTGAAAATGAATTTATTTAAATAATAAAGATTATTTAAATTGAGGATTAAAAATCATAATTAATTAAATAATAAATATTTCAGTAACATTAGAAAATGGTTTAAATAATTAAATGATGATAGAATTGAAAAATAGAAAATTAGTAAGATGATGAAGAAATATGAGATTAGAAGAATAAGATTAATTAGCTTAATTAAATAATTAATGAATTATTTAATCAATTAGACGAGTAATTAGTACATGATGAATGAGACATTTTTAGGTGTCTACATTTGCCCCCTCTTTGAGACAATGTCGAAATTACTTTGTTTTAAAGAAAACAAAAAATTCTGCCCTGGTGACGCTTAGGGTGTAATGCCCCCTCGAGAGATTGTTTATGCATTAGAGGTATGAATGATCTCTAAAAAAAAAGAATGTTAGATAGAAGAATAGTTAGTTGATTAGAGATAGAGATAGGTGATGTGAAGATGATATTGAGATAGAATATGAGAGAATGAACCTTAGAATGAAATAGAATAATGTTAGATGATAGAAAATGATTTAGAAAGAGATGGTTAGAAAATAATCAACAAACTAGCAATAAGAAAATAAGATGAAATGAGAATGATTGATTCACAAACCCGTGTCATTATTTATTGTGCAATATATATTCATTGGTAAGCCTTATTATGTAACAATGAAGCTTAGCACATCAGGGTATAAGGAACCAAGATGTAAAGATATCTCATTGAAGAAACAAACACGTAACAGACAAGGAGTGAAACCCTCTATTCTAGGAAATACACTAGGGGTCGAGGTATGTGTGGCATTCACAAGCTGAATGCTCCTATCATAGACACCCACTAGAGAAAGTTCCCGAGAACTTCATTGGTTCACACCACAAACAATAAATAAAGAAATAGATAATGCCCATCATGGCTCCTCTAATCACTTGTGGACATCCTTGAGTAGCGTAGGAACACAATCCATCACCAAATGATAAAAGATAAAGACTGACCTGGACAAAATTCAACAACTATACTGACCTTCTGCCTTCGTTCTGAGTTGCTTGATATGATAGTTGATAATGTCTGATCTCAAAAAGTTGTGGACCCCGTTTAAGACTAACCTGTCTAATTTTGAGTGTAGCCTCTTCTATTTAAGACAAGATAAAGATCACTTGATATGGGTATGTTATGATTGATAAGATAGTTTGATCAGTTGATTGTAGATGTTTGACTAGATAGTCGTATCCTTTGTTAAATTCGTGTGAAGTGTTTGCAGAATATCTGCAAGGATGTTTGATTCTTGCGAGTCATTTATTGCAAATTTTTTGATTGGTTTTTGATTGATTTTTGGATTATGTAGCTTGATATTTGAATGTTTTTGGTTGATTTTTTTTTTCAGTTATGCCTCCAATATGCAAACCTATATGACATGATGATCTGTAGAATGATTGTGGAGACAATAAATTTTTGACATGACCTATGTTACTGCAAAATGCATGATGAAGATGTAGTTCTCATTCAAACAAGGATGATTGTGTTTGTTTAGCATTTCGTAATACAACAATTGAATTAGAGGTACAAAACCTTTCATAGATAAGTGGTCAATTGATTCTTAAGGTCCCTTGGAAAATCCAAATTAACACACTTAGTGACTAGGATTTACAAATGGAGACGCATAAAACTTCTCCATTGGTTCTTGAAACTTTGATCTTCTTTTGCCCATGTGTGTGCAAATGAGCTAATTCTCGCTCTTGTGTGTTGGCATTTGCATGTAGATTAAATTAATGATATGTTATGTTGTCATTGATGTCAATTGAACTAGTAATGATATTGTTGACATTGATGTTATTGTTCATATTGTCTTATAACAAGTAGGAATAACTTTGTGAAGGTTATTGTAAACTGACATGTAAGTTTGTGAGTTGAACAGGTAATCAGAGCAAAAGGTTAAACCCTTTTTATGTTATGTAACCGGTAAACCTACCAGTTGTTTTTTGTTAAACCCTAACTAATTAAGGTTGTTGAATTGGTTATGTTGGTTTATGATTTGATGTTGACCAGTAATGATGGTGACACATAAGGTCATTGTATGAAGTTAAGTTCAAAATGTTTTGGCGCGATTGTTTATCTAGGGTGATGCAGAGGTCCCAATACCAGTATAGGATAGGTTCCCTTAATCCAAGAACACACCAAGGACCTTAGAAATGACACAACACTCTCAGGGGTTAAGGAACATCCGTTTGACAAGTCCCACATCCCTTTCTTCCAAATAAGAGACTATCGGTACAAGATCTCTTTCATTGACTAGTACAAGGCTCTATGGTCAACAATGGTTTGGTCCCTTCTCCAAAGCAACAATGGATATTTAAGGTTTGATTTGGAGTCCACTAGGTCAGGTAGACCTCCTTCAATCATTGAATTCAGGTTCCCTCTACTAGTTTGGGTAACTGCTGCAACAATGCCTATAAAACCTAGTAGCCTTGCCAGTCCGGTTTTCCACACTTAACTCTTTATTTCTCCAAAAAACCAGACAAAAAATCTTGGATTTGGATACACTTTTGGGAGTTACAAAACATATCCTAAGATTTCTTACCAGTAGGGAACACAAGAATCCAAACCCTACTTTGGTTTGGAGACCGGTATAGCCCAATTAGGCCTATTTTACAAGGGAGTGTGTAGACACAGACTTTAACTCACCAAAAAAACTCAAGGAATACTCTTAAGCCATTGAAAATACACCAATTCCTAATTCTTAGGCCATGATAAGGCCCTTTAACCCCTAATATGAGACCTATTTTCTTACACTTGTCGGTGACCACATGGAGTTGCCCACGTTAATGCATCAAACCCTCACCTCCAACTAGTCCTAACTTGAAAAAGGCCTTTAAAATCCCAAAATACATTGTCCATACTTGCATCCCCTCCATAACCATGAACCATGAATAAAGGATCAACAAGGTAAGGCCATTTCTTTGCAAAACCCTAGACAAAACTGTCAAAATCTAGAACACTTCCAGAAGTTTGTTGATTTCTTCCTTGTCTTAGTGAATTAGGACCTTAGACTTGATGCATCTAAAAGGTGATTGACCACTCTAACACATCCCACTATTTTCCTAATTCAAAAACAATCATACAGTATGGTACACCATGTAGAATAACGAGATTGCAAGAAATTCTCAGAAATATATTACTTCAATGATGGCAAAAGTTTACAAAGTCATTCTCTCCTCATTCTCTCCTCATTCTATCCTCCCAATGATGATTGGGGATGAAATTTTATACCTTCCTCAATTTTTATCAACCACCTTTTGAATCGAGGTGACCGTTGGAAGGAAGTTGCTATTTGCAACCAAAAGTTGTTATTAAAAGTTGTCAATAAAGTTGTCAAGTTTGAGAAACTTTTGACATATTTTAAATCCGACTATATAGAGGTACTTGAAGATGTCCTACACCTTCCTAAGACATCTCCACCACATAAACACCTAGAAAAATAATCAACCGAATACCCCTAGGCCCATATTCCCATGGTGGCTTATCAATTTGCCAAATCCATGTCATTGGGTAACAAGGTGGGATTTATTACAAACAAATCAAACATCAAACAAGCAAGACTACCCTATTACATAGATTGAAAGGTCACATTCTCATTTGTATCCTTTATCCTTTATTTCTCTTATTATCTTATTCATGAGGTGCTCCTACACCATATTCCTGGGGTGAATGAATCTCAAGTCCACTTGAGATGAGGTCATGTAATGTAGTGCCATGCTTCTTGATCTAATCTTTATGCAACCAAATGGCTTCAGAGTTTGGTTTTCATTTCCATTTGACAAAGTATTGTTTGTACTCATTGTTCCTGTTCTTCTTTACAATCTTGGTGTCCAACACTTTTTCAAGTTTAGGTGGCTCATGTTTGGGAAAATCTATATCGGCTGCTTCTTCTAGTTCATGTTGTGAGTTACCTGCATTAGAGTCACCTTTAAAAAGAGTTAGATCACAAACATTAAAAATAGGAGATATGCCAAGGTTTGATGGTAATTGAATTTCATAAGCATTGGTGCCAAACTTCTTCAAGATTTGACATGGTCCTACTTTTCTTTGCGTGAGCTTAGTGTGTTTTCCCTTGGGTAACCTTTCCTTCTTCAAATTTGCTCAAACCAAATCTCCAACTTGAAACTGTACTTCTCTCCTTGTCTGATCTGCATGTTCTTTGTATTTTTCTGATGACTTTTGAAGTTTTATTTTAACCTTCTCATAAACTTCTTTTATGGCTTCAGCAAACCTCTCACCATCTGCACTTATGGGATCCATATGGGGTAGTTTTATCAACTCAAATACCCATCGTGGATGCAGCCCATACACAATCTAAAATGGTGACTTCCTTGTGCTTCTGTTTATAGTGTCATTGTAGGAAAACTCAGCCTGAGGTAAGATTGAATCCCACTTTTCACCATGCTTCCTTGTAAGGCATCTCAATAAATTCCCTAATGACTGGTTTACTACTTCTATTTGCCCATCAGTTTGTGGATGATATACTGATGAGAAGGAAAAATTGGTGCCAAGTTTCCTCCATCAAGTTCTCCAAAAATGGCCAACAAGTTTGACATCCCAATTAGACACTATGTTCAATGGAAGTCCATGAATCCTTGCTACTTCTCTGAAAAACAAATCTGCTATATAAGACGCATCACTAGTGGATTTAAATGGCACGAAATGTGCCATTTTACTAAACCTATCTACTATCACAATGTTAGTGAACAGATTTGTCCTTTCTTAAAATGATCAATTTTAAACTCTGTCACCTTCTTTTAAAGACAAGTGTTCCACTAAACAGTTGGGTAAGTGTTGTATAAACCATTTCCCTCTGAATTTTCCATAGGTACAGCTCCCTATTTCAGTTATTCAAGAAATAATCTAATTAATTTTATTTGAGCAGTAGCTTTTAATCTGAAAGCATGTAAGACTGCCTACTTCATTCTTGGATGAGAGGCCAATATTTCACACGTATTTCTGAGAAAAACAATCTTTCCAATCTTTTCAATACAAGAGATGAAAGTAACTGAATCAAAGTTCAGAACACCATTTCAACAATTCCAATAAGAAATGAAAAGATAAGAGAAACCGAATCTGTTCTCAAACACAAATCTTTTCTAAAAAAAAACAAACACTCGAAGGAAGGAGTACCAAAAAAATAATAATTTTCTATAATAGAAAGGTCATTACTGTTATTTGATTAGATAAGCATATGCAAAGATATGTGTCTACACAGATTCAAAACCCATAGATTTTTCTTCTCCCAAAGACAGTATGATCTTTGTGTGTATATATATATATATTCTTATGCGACAAAGGCACGATAATACATCTATAAATCTTTTTCCATTCCAGATTTAAAAGTCTGATTCTTCCTTCTACAAAATAGAAAATTCACAAAACAGAGGGAAAACAAAAAAAAAAACTCACTAAAATTTGTCACCAAATCTAACCCCTATTCTATCTCTCTTTCCTTCATTTATAGTTTTTAGAATAGGGGAGGTCTCCCTGAAAACTCGACCTCCCCCAAAATAGTTATGAAGCCAACAAGATGTATTTTTGGGACAGATGTCCCGAAGTCTTTGCATAAACATGAGAAGTTACAAAAATAAAGGAAACTAGGCTTGGATCTATGCATTATGTCACTTTCCCATCATCATCATCCTCTCCACTTTCATAGGTGTCATGGGCGGTTATGAGTTCTTGAATAATAGATTGGTTTGGAACCTTCATCGCATTGAGCTTTGCCTTTGTCACCTACTTATTCCACTGGTGCCTCACCATCTTTTCGGCATGTTTCGGCAACTGATCATTTCCAATGAAGGTCATGGACTCAATCCTAGCCACCCTTGTTATATCTTCCGAAGTGAAATTACCCTTGGCATTTATTTTCTCCATGTTTATACGAAAGCCCTGATTGCATCTTGTGTGTTCAACCCACAAATTCCCAATTGCCAATCATGGTCAGGGTTAACCACCTTGTTATCATTAACTATACTGCACTGGAGATCCTGGAGCTCATAAACAGAGTTCTTAGCGTCGGAGATCACAGACTTGAAGGTAAGCACCCACCAAATTATGGTTTTCTTCAGCACAAAGAACTAACATTCATCCACTACCAGTTTGATTGAGTGTTCTGTCAGAATCCTAGTAACTCCATATTCTTCTATTTTAGCAAACAAAGGCAAGATAGTCTGCCACTTGTGTTCCTCTTTCTCCCATGGCACAAGCTGATTTTGAACTTCAGCGATAAGACTCTGTATCTCGTCACATAACTTTCGGGAGTCGGTGATCTACTTCTCCCTATCCTTGATTATTCCCTCAATCTATTTCTCCACGGCTTCTGCAATACTCTTGGCTCATTGAACTTGACTCATTAACTTTTTATTTTTTGGTGAAGTTGGGTCGAAGTTCTCTATAGCATGAGATATTGGGAGTGCCCCAAAGCAACCAATACTGTCGATGAACTGGGCAAGAACATTTATGTGTCACTTTAACTCTCTCTTTTCCTGCCCATCTTTCTCTGATCTGGTGAGCATTTTCTTTGCCGATACCTGGAAGAAATGATTGTTTGAGTCTCTACTCATATTTCCCGGTTCCACCTTTGTGATATCAAAATCATCAGGGCTAGCTTCCTTGTTTTCATCCTTGGGTTTGTATGAGGCAATTTCAGCGACCCATTTTCCAGTTCCTTCATCATTGTCTAGGTGAGTGGTGGTTTTGAACGTTTTTGGCTTGGGGCTCTTCTCTATGTACTTAACGACCATTTCTTGAATTGGAATAGTCACGGGAAGAAAATTCCGCTTTATGTTCACCGAAGTGGTCAACCACTTAGGAGTTGCACTAGAACTAGTTGTTCCTTCGATCGCTTTGGAAGGTGGTGTCATAGCCACGGTCATTGTATGAGAATATAGGGCATTAGCAACATCACTATCTAAGTCTTCAACTTCAAATATTTGGGCATCAAGAATCATATCTTTCACCCCTATATCCTTTGCTTGATCCATCTTTCTTTGAGTGGTACTTCGGGACTGGGTATGACGAGCAGTACAGAAATCCAAAACTGAATTAGACCTATGTCTAAGCTGGGGCAGCTTGTTATCTTTACCTGCATGAACAACATAGAAGCATTATTAGAAAGATGCTTTGGTGAACGTAGAGGGACCTCATTACTTCTCACGGAATTAGACTTAACACCTAATTTCACTGCTTTCTTCCTGGCAACTCATGCTGCGGTACTTTCCAAAACTCCTTTGGTTCTTAACTATATATCATCTTTCTCTTCCTCATCCTAGTCAATTAGAGGCATTTCAATTTCTGCACGGGCTAAGTATCCTGGTTCACATAGCTCTAGATAGTCCTCTTCGAGCCCCTTAGTGTCCAACTTTACCTGTAATGAAATGACTTGTTCTAACAACATCCTCATATTTCCTTTTCTGAAAACCTTGAGCTCATCACTACAGTCTTCCCAAAAGTCTTCCAATTGTGGCATTGGGAGGTATGGCATTAGACCAAGGCTTTGGAAAAATCCCTTATTATCAAAACCTTTCCTTTCAGGATACAAGGAAAAATTAAAAGTCCTAAGATCTACTCCAATACTCAAAGCGTCAGACATCGAACTACAGGACAACACGCCCATTTGGATGGGAAAATGACCCTCCCATTTATCCCTGGGTTGTGCCTTTTTGATTACAGAAGTCAGCTGCCTACATATCTCCCCCAAAACAAAGTAATCTGAACAAAAATGATGGAGCTTGAAAGGATCCTCTTCAAAACCGCCTATCCTTATGTTACAGAAGTGTGGAAACTAGATATAGAAACTGCCAAACCTCTTTATCAATGTCTGTGCATCCTTGGAGATTATTTTGGCTTTCATTTTCTTCAATTCATGGCACAAGTCACCCAGAAAAGCATTGTGCACCCTTCTGAAATCCTACGAGGCCTTATCCTTTTGCAACATGGGATAGAACTCATACACGGGAACATCCTCCTCAGTGAGCTTTTTTGGTATTCCAACTAACTCCTTAACACACGCCAAACAATACAAGAGATACAAAGACATAAAGAAGTTTTGTTTGAACTGTTTAGCCATACTCAGTTGTTCTCTCATTGAATTCACAATCAATTCAGCCCAATAAAGATACTGCTTCCCTTCCAAAACCAGTTGCACGTAGAAATCAATCCAATCGTCGAAGCTGTAAGCTTCAGCTGACCCTCTGGCCCGATGCAACAAAATTATAACATCATGAATGTGAGGCAACATGTGATTCTTATTAGGATTCTTGGGTAACCTAGAACCACCTCTTTGAGGAACCTTCAATCAGAATTTTGCTACGTTGTTAGGGTGTCTGGTTCTGTCCGTGTTGAACTCGGTGATTGACTGAGCAGGGGAAAAGTTGGAGAACTGGTAATCAGGTATCTCGAAGATGGAGGAAATTACTTCATGATTTATGTCAAGAAGGGTTTCACCATTGTCACTCCTAATGGTCTCAGAGACTGGGTCATATCTAGCGATACATTCCCAAATAAATTTTGGGCAAGGAATGGCTAGGGGAAAAGCTTTCGGTTCTATGCTACCACTACTGAAAATCTCCACACCAAAATATTTGTCAATTCCCTTGAACACCCTCTCTTTTAAAACCTCAATATTTTCCCCTTTAAGGTCAGTATCGCTAACTATGGGTTCAGTACATGCGAGGCTAAAAACATTCTCGAACAAATGCAGTGTGGACTTCATAATTCAAAGCAATAAGCCTTAACTGGTTGCAACAAACCTTTTTATGAGAGAGAAAATGCAAGTAAAAACTATTGGAGAGAACAAGAAAAGGACTCACCTTCACAGTTGAACAACCAGACGACGAATAGTAGCAAACAAGACTCCTATCCAGGAAAAACAAAACTGCAACATCGAGGAACAAATGCAGAGCACTAATAATCCTTCATACCTTATAGTGAGGGAAATGATATGGAACCATTAAATGCATTAATTCTAATTGTCAGTCAGAGTGTGTTTTGTTTGTGGATTGGACATCGCATGCATGCATTGAATGCATGACAACATTTTTAAAGTAACCTCTAGTTCCCGAGATGATTACTTACTTCGAAAAGCCAAGGATTGACGTCACTTAAGACATGGTTCACCTTCCTCATATTTGGAAATAAATGCAGTATCAAATCATTTAACCCGCAGGACCCACCAACTTCGTACACATATGAACAGCCTAAACAGACTTCATTAGCGTTCAAGTAGTTCAAGATGTACGTCGCGTTCAAGGAAAATCTTTGCCGAGAAAATCAATTATGCCAAGCTGCTAACCATTTGTGCTATATTGAACATGTTGAACATGTTTGAACCTCTTGAACTTGGTTCAATGAGTTCAACACCTGGAGAGAAATGAAGTAACACATTATCGAACAAGAAACTTTTAAAGAGTCACTGCAAGACACTTAAAGAAAATGTTAGTATGAAAACCTCCCTGAACATCTAGAAACCTATGGAACCTAAATGAACCTATCGAAGCCGGTTCAAGATGGTTCAATGTGTTCATAGAGTTCAACCAATTACTAAAACTCACCCTTTTTGATTGAAAGACGATTTACAAACGTACTAAGGGCTTGAACCAAGGTGTTACAAGAAAGACAAGGACTCTGAATGAATTTTTTTTTATTAGGATGACTCGCTCTTGTCATGAGGAATAAATAACGTAGTAACACACAAATACACTTTAAAACCCCTTTTGGGTCCTAGGTAAACCCATTACAAAGTCCATTGACACATTGGTGTAGAGGCACCTAAGCACACAAGCATATCATGAGGTCAAAAGTCATAATATGAACAATTTATTTTATTTGAGTCATTCATAATGTATTAAGGTTATTTGAGTCAATTGAATCATAATATGTAAGGCTAAATGAGCCATTTTGTCCAAAGATATCATATTTGTTCCATACTGAAGTTTTAAAAGTGTCCATGTAAGAGTTAGAGTCATTTATGTCAAAAATTGTAAAAATTGCAAAGTTGCAATATTGCCAAAAAGTGCAACAAAAGTGTAAAAATGAAATCCATTGGTTATGAGGTGGTTGGATTAGTTAGAAAAGAGTTGGAAATGGTTTATAAAATCATGTTTGGTCAAAATCAAGAAGGTAGATCAGGTTGGAGGGGATTTGACAAAGATTATCCATCAAACCCTCAAACTGTCATGAGGTTTTAAGGAATCTATGACTGTCATAGATCCATGGAGGATCACATTTGGTGTAATTTTTATATGTAGATGTTAGTTAATGATAGATTTATGAAATATCTTTCAGATGAATCCTTTCTTGTGCATTTTTGTGGAGTATTTGGCAAGATATGTTTGTTTTTTCAATGATTGTCAAAACCCTGCCAAGGGTTACCCATTTTTGGGAAAATGATCATAACTTTTGATTTAACAACTGGATCTTTCTATAATTTGGAAAAAAAATTTATAACTAGCATTGCCAAAATCTGACTAGAGAGATTGTCTAGGTGATTAATATTTTAAGAGTTATTAATTACTGTTCATGACTGTAATTTCATGACCAGAATAGAGTCAATTTCATAGTTTGGACAAATTCTTGGTTTTCATTTGTAAGAAATGAATAGATGAAGGGTTTAAATGATTCAGGTTTAATGCATGATATATGGATCTAAAATAATTATGGATTGATATATATGGAGAAGATTTGATAATGGTTATTTGATTGATGTTTTCATGATGCTCTGCATCAAATTGGTATTAGAGCTAGAAGAGCCTGAGTGTGTGGGTAGAGCATCGAAGGAGGCAATCCACACCAGGACCTAGCCATGGAGGATTTGTTTATTTGGTTTTTGCTGATGAGTTTTTGGTTGCAAGGTGCTCGTCCATCTAGCTGGAAGAAGGTAGACAAGGAAGGTCTGTCAAGGGCCAAAGGGATGGTCCAAGGCCATGGGATGGTCCATTGATTGCCAAGAGACTAGGGAGAGAGGCAAAGAGGAGAAATCCTAGGTGAGGCAAGGAGGTTGTTGGTGAGGAGATGCAACATGGAGAGGTGGACTTATGGTTGGTAAAATCACTTGGATGGCAGCCACTACAAAATCCATTGGTAGGAGTCACAAAGAGATTGTTTGAGAAGGAAGAAGCAACATAAAGAAGATGAGAGCAGAAGCATAAAGAGGCATAAAGAGGTAAAGATGAAGACAAAGGTGAAAATTTCACTCAAATTTTTTCTTATAGGTCATTGTACCCATGTTTCCAAGGG
This sequence comes from Cryptomeria japonica, assembly GCF_030272615.1. Taxonomy (NCBI): domain Eukaryota; kingdom Viridiplantae; phylum Streptophyta; class Pinopsida; order Cupressales; family Cupressaceae; genus Cryptomeria; species Cryptomeria japonica. The sequence goes on from NC_081411.1 coordinate 691,327,838, forward strand.
ACTTGGAAACTTTTTAAGGTCGGGAGTATGGTGCAGAGGCATCTAAGCACACAAGCATACCATCAGGTCAAAAGTCATAATATGAACAATTTATTGTATTTGAGTCATTCATAATGTATTAAGGTTATTTGAGTCAATTGAATCATAATATGTAAGGCTAAATGATCCATTTTGTCCAAAGATATCATATTTGTTCCATAATGAAGTTTTAAAAGTGTCCATGTAAGAATTAGAGTCATTTATGTCAAAAATTGTAAAAATTGCAAAGTTGCAATATTGCCAAAAAGTGCAACAAAAGTGTAAAAATGAAATCCATTGGTTATGAGGTGGTTGGAGTAGTTAGAAAGGAGTTGGAAATGGTTTATAAAATCATGTTTGGTTGAAAACAAGAAGGTAGATCAGTTTGGAGGGGATTTGACAAAGATTATCCATCAAACCCTCAAACTGTCATGAGGTTTTAAGGAATCTATGAATGTCATAGATCCATGGAGGATCACATTTGGTGTAATTTTTATATGTAGATGTTATTTAATGATATATTTATGAAATATCTTTCAGATGAATCCTTTCTTGTGCATTTTTGTGGAGTATTTGGCAAGATATTGTTGTTTTTTCAATGATTGTCAAAACCTTGCCAAGGGTTACCTATTTTTGGGAAAATGATCATAACTTTTGATTTCAATGTTGGATCTTTCTATAATTTGGAAGAAATTTTTATAACTAGCATTTCTAAAATCAGACTAGAGCAATTATCTAGGTGATTAATATTTTAAGAGTTGTTAATTACTGTTCATGACTGTAATTTCATGACCAGAATAGAGTCAATTTTATAGTTTGGACAAATTCTTGGTTTTCATTTGCAAGAAATGAATAGATGAAGGGTTTAAATGTTTCAGGTTTAATGCATGATATATGGATCTAAAATAATTATGGATTGATATATGGAGAAGATTTGATAATGGTTATTTGATTGATGTTTTCATGATGCTCTGCATCACACACTCTCCCACGGTCTTGAGGGAATGGGTAAGGGTTGATAGAGACTAGCATTGGTACTTCTTCCTTTTGCCTTTTGGAAAATGGGGCATGTGTCTGCAAACTTTCTTACATCAGCCTACAATTTGGGTCAAAAGTAGTACCTTCTTACCAATTCAATAGTGTCATAAGCTCCACTATGCTTTTCCTTGATGATGTTAGTCCTTATTGAGCATTTTGGTATGCACAATTTCCCACCTTTGAAAAGAAGTCCATCTTGGATCAGAAAATCAAAAAACCCCACATGATAGCTTTCACCAAATTCAGTACATGCCTTTTAAATCTCCTTAAAGTCCTCATCCGCAACATACATGTCTTTCATTGCATCAATCCCAATGCTTTCTAATTGAATTTCAAATATGGTTAGCAGTCTCCTACTCAGTGCATCAACCACTTTGTTGGCTACTCCCTTCTTGTGTTTTATGGAAAAGGTATAGGCTTGTAAGGATTCTACCCACTTCATATGCTTATGGCTTAACTTTTCTTGGCTATTAATGAAACTCAAGGCTTGGTTGTCAGCATATAGCACAAATTCCTTTGGTAGCAGATAGTGTCTCCATTTTTTCAATGCCTGAACTAGTGCATACATTTCTAGGTCATAAGAAGAATATTTTCTCTTTGCCTCATTGAGTTTTTCACTAAAGAATGCTATAGGTCTTCCCTCTTGACTTATGACTGCTCCTATGACCATATGACTAGCATCACATTCAATCTGAAACACTTTGTTAAAATTAGGTAAAGCAAGTACCGATTGTTGAGCTACCTTTTTCTTGAGAGTTTCAAATGCCTCATCCGCCTCCTTTGTCCAAGAAAACCTACACTTTTGACCACCTTTTATGGTTTCCAACATTGGAGCACATATCTAACTGAAACCTCTTATGAACTTTCTATAAAATGTGGCTAATCCATGGAAACTTCTAACTTCACCAATAGCCTTAGGAGTAGGCCAAGAAAGAATTGCATTTAACTTACCCTAATCCATCTTCAAGTGACCTTTGGAGATCACAAATCCTAGGTAGACGAGCTCTTCCAGCATGAACAAACACTTCTTTATATTGATCATCAATTCCTCTTCACTCAACCTTTTCAAAACCATGTCTAGATGCCTCAAGTGTTCTTCCTTTGTCCTGCTAAATACTAGGATGTCATCCAAATACACTTTACAAAATTCCCTGTGAATTCTTTCAAAACTTCATTCATGAGTCTCATGAATGTACTTGGAGCATTAGATGAACCAAATGGCATAACCTTCCATTCATACAACCCTTCATTTGTTTTGAAGTTTTTTTTCCACTCATCACCAGGCCTAATTCTAATTTGGTGGTATCCAGTCTTTAAATCAATTTTAGAAAAATATTTTGCACCCAAACAATCAAGCAAATCCTCTATCCTAGGCATTGGGAATCTATACCTTATTGTGATCTTGCTGAGAGATCTTGAGTCAGTACAAAGCCTCCATGTTCCATCCTTTTTGGGTGCCAAAACTGTCAATACTACACATGGGCTAAGACTCTTCCTAATCAGATCAGAGTCTAGTAACTCTCGAATCTACCTTGCCATCTCCTCATTTTGTTGTGGTGTGAGTTTTTATGCAGCCTTGTTAGGTAGTGTAGCCCCTAGGATCAAGTCAATATAGTGACTGATCTCTCTCATTGGTGACAAACTTCTTGGCACTCCATTTGCAACTATTCCTTAGTATCTACCAATGATCTCCTTCACTTCCAGATTGAGATCCTTGTCCTTTCCTTCTGCCGTTATTGGAAGCAATGCAAAGCATATTTCTTCTTCCATATTTATCTCCTTGAGGAATGGTTTTCCCTCCATCATATCACTTTGGACTCAGTTTCTTTCAACTCTTCATTGTTTTTCAGATAGGGGCAGTAGCTCTATGACCTTGCCATTCTTTGTGATGGAATAGGTATTCCTAAAGCCATCATGGTGTGCTTTGAGGTCATACTGCCATGGTCTTCCAAAAAAGAGGTGACAAGCATCCATGTTAACAACATCAAACAAAATCTTATCTTTATAAGCTCCTATATGGAATTCTACCCATGACTGCTCTTCTACAAGATTTTGTGTCCCTTTTGTGAGCCAAGACACCTTATAGGGGTATGGTTGGGGTATCCTCCTCAATTTCAACCTCTCTACCATTTCTATTGACACAAAATTCTCAGTAGACCCTAAGTCAACTAGAACTTTACATACCTTTCCTCCTAATTGGCAAGTGGTGCGGATGATAGACTTCCTCTGAGGTGGCTCCATAGGTGTTGGTACCTTCAAGATGGTTCTTCTCAACATTAGTGCCTCTCTGGTCTTTGGGTAACCATATGAATCAAGTTTACTACTGCCTTGGTAATTTGATTCTTGGGTTAGATTGGCTCTCCTTTCTCCTTGGGAACTAGACCCCATCTTCTTTGGGCATCTGCTGGCAATGTGTCCCTCTTGGTTGCAATTAAAACATTTTATTGGTCCTGGTCCTCTTCCTGATGATCTTCCTTTGAAATTTAGCCTTCTACCTCTGAAGTTGCCTTTGTTGTTTCTATCATTTCTTGAGGAGTCTTGAATGCTCTCTCCTTGGAATTCAAAATTTGATCCTCTTCCTCTGAAGTTGGTCCTTCCTCTTGGTTGCTTACCCCTTCCTCAATTTCTCTACTCTTGTCTTCTTTTGAGATTATCCTCTACTTTTAATGCTAATTGATAGCATTTATGAACAGTGTTAGGGCACAAGAGGTTCAATTCTTCTTGTATGTTCCACCTTCAACTGTTTAGATATCTTGCTACTCTTTCACTTTCATCTTCAACCTTCTTAGACTTTATACTCAATTTCTGAACTTCTTCAGTATAGGTACACACATCCATCTCTTTTTGTCTGAGATTCTTCCTTCTCTTGTGTAATTGGACTTCATAGTCCTTTGGTACATATACTCTGTTGATCTCTATAATCATCTTCTTCCAAGAGGTGATCATTCCTCTTCCCTCTTTCACTCTTTCTCCTTGCACAAAATTCCACCATGTCAGGGTTGCTCCCTACATTTTTGACTTGGCAATCTTCATCTTTTGGTTGTCAGCAATGTCTTCACATTCAAAGAAGTTGTTTAAGGACTCTATCCAGTCCATCACTCCATCGACATCCATCTTGCCATTGAAAATAGGAAGGTTTGATTTCTCATCCATGGTTCTCCTCTCCATAGACGTCAAGGCATTGACCAGGTACCTATGCTCTACAGGAACTTCCTCTTGTTCCTGCCCTTGTGGGTTCTCCTCTTCTCCCACTTCCTCCAAGCCATCAGGTCCTCTCTCCAGTCTGACTTCCAAGTTCTCAATCAATCTTCGAAGCCAGTCATTTTCTTCTTTGTTCTCTTGCACCATATTGGCAAGTTCCACATTTGTCATCTTTGGAGACATTCTTCTAGCCTCACCCTCTCATTCTTATGCTAACATGTACTATTCTTCTTCCCAAAAGGATTCCTCCTATGCTCTGATACAAAAACTGATGCAGAGGACTCAATACTGGTATAGGATAGGTTCCCCTAATCCAAGAACACACCGAGGACCCTAGAAATCACACAAAACTCTCAGGGTTCGTGAACATCCGTTTGACAAGTCCCACATCCCTTTCTTCCAAATAAGAGACTACTGGTACAAGATCTCATTGACCGGTACAAGGTCTCTATGGTTAACAATAGTTTGGTCCCTTCTCCAATGGAACAGTGGCTATTTAAGGTTTGATTTGGAGTCCCCTAGGTTAGGGAGACCTCCTTCAATCATTGAATTTAGGTTCCCTCTACCAGTTTGGGTAACTGTTGCAACAAGGCCTACAAAACTTAGTAGCCCTTCCAGACCAGTTATCCACACTTAACTATTTATTTCTCCAAAATACAAGACAACAAATCCCATATTTGGATACCCTTTTAGGAGTTACAAAACATATCCTAAGATTTCTTACCAGTAGGAAACACAAGAATCCAAACCCTACTTTGATTAGGAGACCGATATAGCCCAATTAGGCCTATTTTATAAGGGAGTGTGTAGACACAGACCTTAACTCACAAAAACAACTCAAGGAATACTCTTAAGCTATTGCAAATACATAAATTCCTAAGTCTTAGGCCATGATTAGACCGTTTAACCCTTGATGTGAGACCTATTTGCTTACACTTGTTGGTGGCCACGTGGAGTTGCCTACCTTAATGCATCAAACCCTCACCTCCAATTGGTCCTAACCTACAAAAGGCCTTTGAAATCCTAAAATACATTTTCCATACTTGCATCCCCTCCATAGCCATGAACCACCAATGAAGGATCAACAAGGTAAGGCCATTTCTTTGCAAAACCCTAGACAAAACTGTCAAAATCTAGAACACTTCCAGAAGTTTTCCGATTTCTTCCTTGTATTGGTGAATTAGGACCTCAGACTTGATGCATCTAAAAGGTGATTGGCCACTCTAATACATCCCACTGGTTTCCTAATTCAAAAATGATCGTATAGTACAGTACACCATGTAGAATAATGGGATTGCAAGAAATTCTCAGAAATATATTACTTCAACGATGCCAAAAATTTACAAATTCATTCTCTCCTCATTCTCTCCTCCCAATGATGATTGGGGATGAAATTTTATACCTTCCTCAATGGTTATCAACCACCTTTTTAACCGAGGTGACCATTGGAAATAAGTTTCTATTTGCAACCAAAAGTTGTCATTAAAAGTTGTCAACAAAGTTGTCAAGTTTGAGCAACTTTTGACCTAGTTAATTTATATTTAAGGTCGGTGAAGTTGTTTTGTTAAGTGTTGGCAAGTGTTGGTAGAAATCAATTGAGTGTGTGGTTGCCAAACCATAGAATGAGTCTGTAGTTTGAGTAAAGGCAGATAGAACCTTAAATGGATCTGGTCAAGCAAATGTAGTGCTATTCAGACAGATCAAGAAACTCCTGTTGTTTTCTAACAATTACAACATAATTGAAATCCCCTAACCGGGTAAGCTCTAACAAGCTTGGTTACTATTAAATCCTCTACCAAGGTGGTAAATTAGATTAGATTTTCAAATCCTCTACTAAGGTTACTCCTTACAGGGTATTTGCTTCTTACAAGGCATTTATAGTCAATCCCTTAATCAGGTGATTCCTAACAGGACAAGTTCTTAACAAAATTTTTGTAAAAGCTTTAACAGGATTGACTCCTAACAAGGCAAACTTCAGAAGAGTTCAGATATTATCTTGTGAGTCTCATCTCACCATGGTTTTTACCTATTTGAGGTTTCCACACATAAATACTTGTCATATGGTGATTTTTTTTGTGGTTATGATCTTATTGTTGATTTGATTAACTATTTCTGATAAGGCATGATAACTGGAAGCATTGAGAAATGAAGCATTGGCATATGATAAAGCATTTGGATGTTTACAAGTTAAATGTTGTTTACTGTTAAGTTGCTATAACTATTGGCAATTTTGATGTTTGATGTTGTGATTGTCATTGATGGTCACACACTTGTCTTGAGATCACTTTGTTTGTATGAGTTAAGCTCAACCGGTATTTGTTCCAAATGGTATCATGTATTATAGTCTTTAGATTATCGATGTTTTACTGATAGTGTTCACTGGTCTCAAGTAGTATGAAGACCCAAGCAGTTCGAGGATCTCAAGCGGTACGAAGAAACAAAGCGGTTCAACACATTTTTCCAGTCTTCATTTTGTTAAACTGGCAACTGGTATTTTGGTTAAACCGGTATTTTGTTTGAACCGGTAATACTCTATGCTGAGTTACCATCCACCGACTGTTTAGCGGTGCCGACACTTTGGCAGTGCATATTGTGTCATGTTACCAAAAGTGTCCAGATACATTGAACCTAGGAAATTATATTGTAATCATATTGGACCGACATGAAATCAGATTCCCTTATAAGGACATCATGTCTAGGGTTTAAGGTGGTTAACAAGTTTTGTAGAGTGTGAAAGTATTGAAGACTGAAGCAATGCTTGAATGCATTAGGAACGAGCTATCAAGGATCTAACCAAGCAATCTATGCTATTTGATAGATCACTCACTTGTTGATTACTCACATCTTTGACAAGTCTGTAGCCCTAAACTAGGTAGGCCCAAAAAGCCTTTTGTAAAATCCTCTAACAAGGTGGTTCACATCCGCGGATCTAAAATCCTCTAGCAAGGTAGTCTTTAATAGGACTTATCTCCTAATAGAGATTGAGATTCCTAACAGGATCTGTTCTGGTAAAGAACATTGTATGACCTTAACCGGTTTGGTTTCTATTCTGCAGATAGTTACTTGTGAGTTTCATCTCACCATGGTTTTTCCCATTTGGGTTTCCACGTCAAATATCTTGTGTTATGGTGTTATTGCTCCCATGGGTGAATGCCTTATTTGCTATCTAGTTTGCATATGTGTTAACCGGTTTGTTTGTTAAATTGTTTTACCGGTTTACTGCTAGACTGTTAAAGTGTTCAAGTACAAGAATTTTTGGTGTACTAATTCACCCCCCCTCTCTTAGTAGTTATCAGTAATAGTCAACCGATATTCTTATAAGTATTGATCTTGACAGTGGTATTTCATTGATAAGTTTACTTTTTATGTTTGAATTTGAGTTTGGGAAGTTTGTATCAGTTTTTCTATTTACAGATTCACGCCCCCCCTCTCAGTAATCTCCCGGATACTTATTCTTTCATCATACCATCAATTGGTATCAGAGCATCTCAAGTCCTCTAAGGTCTAAGCCTAACAACTTGAGGAAAAGTTCTACTAGATCATGATGAAGAAGGAAGGTCTGAAGTTCAACAGAGAAAATTATAGGATATGGAGTGACAGAATGAAGATTTACATCAAGAGTCTGGGAAGTCAATATTGGGATCATTTAGATACTAAGTATATTGCACCTTCTAGAATTCTGATTGATGATAAGAAGAAAGAACAACAAGAAAATCATCAAGCATTGGAGGCTATTATCAGTTCCCTGTCTGATGCTGAATATGTAGATGTTCATGGTCTTGAAACTGCATATAAAGTATGAAAAAAAATTGAAGTGATTTGTAGCGATGATGAACATGTTAAGATTGCTAAAGAAGAGAGTCTAAGAGGAAAGTTTGATAACATGAAGATGTCTAAAGGTGAGAATATCTAGTAGTATGGTCAAAGGATAAAAGAGATAGTCGGTCAAATTAAGAGTGCAGGAGGGAAAGTGGAAGATGCCACAGTAATTAGTAAGGTACTGAGAACCCTGCTATCGGTCTATGCTATTCGAGTTGCAGCTATTCAGGAGCTGATGTCCAATGAAAAAACTAAGGTAACTCTTGACTCCATCATTGGCAAGCTTACTGCTTTTAAATTAAACGGTTATGATGGTAGTGTATAGATATCTGAGTCTGCATTTAGAGCTTCTATTTCTAACCCATCTGTGAGAAAAAGTAGAGATACTAGTCATGGTTATGAATCTAGATCTAGCAAAGATGTTGATGATGAAGATAGTTTAGTGGAGCTTGAAGCATTATTAGCAAAGCGGTCGCCTAGAGGCACTGGTAAATACAGAGGTAAATTAACTTTAAAATGTTTTGCATGCAACAAGATTGGTCACATAGCGGCTAATTGTCCTAATGGTGAAAATTAACACAAGAGAGATAAATTCAAGAAGTATAAGGGTAAAGGCAAAAGAGATTGTCTTATTGCTATTGATAATGGTATCATTGATGAAGAATTTGATGGTGATTCTAGTGAAGATATTATGTTTGTAGCTATTAAGGAAGAGACATCAAACCAGAAGGCATTAGTATCCAAGATGGATAACTTTGATGATTGGATCATTGATAGTGGTTGTTCACATCATATGACCGGTGATGGGAGCAAATTTATTTCCTTGAAATAATTTGATGGTGGTTTTTATATTTTGCAATGACTCACCTTGCATGGTTAAAGGAAAATGAGTAATTTCTCTTAATGGGAAGAGTAGTGCAGATGATGTCTACTGGGTTGAAGGACTAAAGCACAATCTTTTGAGTGTGGTACAACTCCAAAGGGTACCCACTGGAGTTTAAAAATGGTATGTGCAAAATCTTTGACAACAAAGGTGAATTGATTGCAACCGGGAAATGGACTAAAGGTAACCTGTTTCATCTTAATTCTAAAGTTAGCAACTATTTTATTGCAAAAATAGATGATAGTTGGCTTTGGCATATGAGATTTTGTCATATAAACTTTGATAAAATTGTTAAAGTGAGTAAGTCCAAGACAATGAGAGGTTTGCCTCAGTTAGACAAACTGGTTAATGCTCTTTACAAAGAATGTCAGTTAGAAAAGATGACTTCTTCAACTTTCAAAAGCAAATCCTTTTCAGTAGAGCACTTGTTAGATTTGGTTCATACACATCTTTGTGGACCAATAAGAACAAAAAAGCATTCAAGGTGACAACTATTTTATGAATCTCACTGATGATTGCTCAAGGATGAGGTGGGTCATATTTTTGAAGGATAAGACTGAAGCTTTTAGTAAGTTCAATTAATTCAGGGCTTTAGTTGAGAAATAGAGTGGTAAGAAGATAAAATGTCCGAGGACAAATCAAGGCGGTGAATTTACTTCTAAGGAATTCACTAGGTACTATGAAGAGAATGGTATCAAACGACACCTTTCTGCACCAAGGACACCATAGAAGAATGGTATTGCAGAAAGAAACAATCGATTAGTTGTTGAAGCTGCTAGGACAATGTTGATACAAGGAGGTGTAGCAAAAACCTTTTGGAGAGAAGTTGTCAGCACAACTGTCTACACAATGAACCAGGTTCTGGTAAAGAGAGGTAAGGAAAATACTTCTTATGAATATTGGTATGGAAGATCACCTGATGTTAGCTATTTTAAGATATTTGGAAGCAAATGTTTTATTAAGAGAGTTGATTACATTAGCAAATTTGAGGCTGAGTGATGAAGCCATATTTCTTGGCTATTCCACCAAGAGTAAGGCCTACAAATGTTTTAACAACCAGACATAGAGAATTGTTGAGAGTGTTGATGTTTGTGTGGATGAATTTCTTGAAGTCTCAGAAGCAATCAGTTTAGAGAAAAAGGATGAAGATCCTTGCATTTTGTTTTTGGAACCAGAAACTGGTAAAGCAAATTCTGATGCACCAGTCCAACCAGAATAGATAAATTCAGAAGAAGATGATGAAAGCAAAGAAGCTAAACCTGAAGATAATGATCATGTTATTCTTAGATATGTGAGACTGAATCACAATCCTGAGCAGATTATTGGAGATAAGGATGTTGGAGTGCTAACCAGAAGAAGAATCAGAGAGAATTCTTGCATGATCTCCACCATTGAACCAAGAAATGCTAAGGAGGCATTTGGTGATGATCATTGGGTTAAATCTATGGAGGAGGAATTGGATCAAATTGAGAAGAACAACACTTGGACCCTAGTACCTTGACCAGTAAATAAGAATGTTATAGGTACTATATGGGTATACAGGAACAAGTTGAATGAAGATGGTGTTGTAGTTCACAACAAGGCAAAATTAGTCTGCAAGGGTTATGCACAAGAAGGATAAGATTATGGAGAAAATTTTGGACCAGTAGCAAGACTAGAAGGTGTCAGAACTTTACTTGCATTTGCAGCCCATAAAAAGTTCAAGGTATATCAAATGGATGTTAAGTCTGCATTTTTAAATGGGATATTGGAAGAAGAGGTATACATAGAGTAGCCAGATGGTTATGCTTTGATTGGTGAGAAAGACATGGTATGCATATTGCATAAGGCTTTATATGGATTAAAGAAGGCACCCAGAGCATGGTATGAAAGGCTTCATACACATCTAATGAAGATAGGCTTTCTGAGAACCAATGATGATAGTAATATATATCTCAAGTTTGAAGGAGATGAAATACTAATCAGTGAAGTATTTGTGATGATATTATATTTGGAGGTAATGATGTCATGAGAAACAGTTTTGCAGAGGAAATGAAAAATGAGTTTGAAATGTTTTTAGTTGGGGAAATAAAAAATTTCATAGGCTTGCAGATACAACAAATGAAGAATGGTATTTTTATTACACAGTCTAAGTATGTGAAAGAGGTTTTGAAGACATTGTGCATGAGTGACTATAAACCAATTAGGACACCAATGGTTACAATTTGTAAGTTGTCCAAGGAAGATGAATCTAAGTCTATCGATGAGAAGGAATATAGGTCAATGATTGGAAAATTGCACTATGTTGTTCACAGCAGACTAGACATAGCCCATGCGGTCGGCATAGTTGCTAGATTCCAGAAGAATCCTAAGGTGACACACCTGATAGCAACCAAGAGAATATTTAGATACCTGAAAGGTACGGTTGACTATAGATTATGGTATCCATATGGAGGAAACTTTGATTTGAAGGCATACAAAGATGTTGATTGGGCAGGAAATGTTGATGACCAGAAAAGCACAATCGGTGGAGCATTTTTTCTTGGAGGAAGACTTGTTTCATGGAGTAGTAAAAAGAAGAGTTGTACTTCATAATCTGCTGTTGAACCTGAGTATGTTGTAGCTTATATGAATTGCACACAGGCTATTTGGATGAGGCACATTTTGGAAGGTTTTAAGATCAAGATTTCAGAACCTATAAAGATTTTATGTGATAACACAAGTGCCATAAATATTTCCAAGAATACTGTTATGCATGCACGAACCAAGCACATTGAATTGAAGTATTATTTCTTGAGGGAAAAATTTCAGAGCAAAGATGTTATCTTAGAGCATGTTTCTACCAAGGAGAAGCTTGCAGATATTTTTACCACACCTCTGCCTAAGACTACTTTTGAGTATCTTAGAAGTTAGTTAGGTGTTGTCCCTCTTCATGAAGTTAGTTGAACATGATGTTGACTGCATCAGTCCCTGAATCACTTGCAAAATTTTACAAGGGTTGATGTAGAAGTGGATATATTCCATAGGGGGAGAATCAAGTTGCACTATGTCCTTGATGCAAAGTAAAAATTTGACATTACATGTTTTACTTTCAATTTGGCATATTTTTCAAAGAGGGAGAAGAATTATGTGATTATGGAGAGGATTAACCTATGACAGACTGAAGACAGAGAGAGCATGTGAATACTTGGTAATGTAAATCAAGATTCCTATTCACAATCACAACATCAAAGCAATGGTGTTGATATTTGTATTGCTATCAATGCCAAAGGGGGAGATTGTTGGCATTTGCATGTAGATTGCATTAATGATATGTTATATTGTCATTGATGTCAATTGAACCGGTAATGATATTGTTGATATTGTCTTATAACTAGTAGGAAGAACTTTGTGAAGGTTATTGTAAACCGATATATAAGTTTGTGAGTTGAACTGGTAATCGGAGTAAAAGGTTAAACCCTTTTTATGTTATGTAACCGGTAAACCCTACCAGTTGTTCTTTGTTAAACCCTAACCGATTAAGGTTGTTGAATTGGTTATGTTGGTTTATGATTTGATGTTGAGCAGTAATGATGGTGACACGTAAGGTCATTGTATGAAGACAAGTTCAAAATGTTTTGGCGCGATTGTTTGTCTAGAGAATGAACAAAGTGTATGCATCCAATGCAAAATGCATGATGAGTTACTGAGCTCGATGAAGCAGTAATCAAGGAGCAGTTGAGATTTTATTGATTGATGTGTAGAGATTGCTATGAAATCCAATAGTCATGCTTGTACCAACTTGTTTGTAATCTCGATGAGAAGATTAGATTTTGTTGTGTTATTGACCTAGTTGATTTGTATTTAAGGTCAATGAATTTTTTTTGTTAAGTGTTGGCAAGAGTTGGCATAAATTAGTTGAGTGTGTGGTCACTGAACCAGAGAATGAGTCTACAGTTTGAGTAAAGGAAGATAGAAGCTTAAATGGATCTGATCAAGCAAATGTAGTGCTATTCAAAAAGATCAAGAAACTCCTATTGTTTTCTAACAATTACAGCAGAATTGAAATCCCCTAACCGAGTAAGCTCTAACAAGATTGGTTACTAATTAATGTTGGTGTGTTGGTATGGTTTTGTCATTGATATCAACACCTACTAAAACTCTAGCACTTTGGAGATCCAACAACATTCACCGGCAAGCAAGTGACTTTTGCACAGTCATAGGCATATGGTACACCGACACGATATAATGATCACCGACACTTGGAATGGTGTGGAAAACACTTGGTAATGTCGAAGACATATTTTGGACATCTTGTCTTGGAGAATTGGTTATTGGTATAATCATATTTGCATATTTGCTATTATCGGCAAATAGTTCCAGGTTATGCACCGACAGGTTTATCTTTTCTAGATTAGCATGACATGCTTTAGAGATGATTAATTATTTTTGTAAATGCATTAAGCCGACATGTTCAATCGGTTATTGCATCGGATATTGTTTTTCTTATAAAATGTTTTATTGTAATATCTTGTAGAGCCAACCTACTAAAATTGGTCCTAGGTTATGGTATAAATGTAAGATCTTAATTGTAACATCACATGTGGAATGCGAAAAGGAATTGTAAGGAGGTATATGCGAGATTAAGTAGAGCTATACACACAGACATCATTTGAAGGTGAAGCTAGGTTTTTGTAAAGACAATTAGAACTACATCGGTACTGAATCCAACAAATGAAGATGCTATTCCAAGCAGTACATTCTTATTGGATTTAACCATCCAATTGTAGTCAGTGTGACTCCCATTGAGCAGTGAGCTCTAGGTGCTTGGCCTTTTTGCATGTGCAGACCCCATTTGTATTCACTTACTATTTGCAGTAGTATCATTTGATTGTGGGTAAGGTTTTTCCCCTTACAGGGTTTCCACGTATAATTTTTGGTGTTATGTGTTGTGGATGAATTTGTCCTTTTGTCTCATGCATTAATCTTTACCGGTATTACAATTATCTAATAAAACTGTGCACCGGTATAACAGATTGGTTCACCGATATCAAGCAATAAATTGATTAAGTTGTTTTTGGTTTATGTTTATTAGACAACTGATTTACCCCCCCCCCCTAGTTGTCTCCGGGACCTAACAATTGGTATCAAAGCTAGTCCTCTTTTTGCAGAAGTTTAATAGCTTGAGGAGATCCAATGTCTAGCAACTATTTCATGAAGGATAGTCCTAAACTTGATGGAACCAACTATGGGATATGGAAGATCAAGATGGAAACACATCTGAACTGTATTGGAAAAGATATCTAGGAGGTTACAAAGAATGGATATATTGCTCCTTCTACTAGTCAGCCTAATCCACCAAATCTGGCTAAAGATGAAGAAAATGATTGCAAGGCAAGAGAAGCACTTTTGAGCACATTATCAGATCAACAAATCATGGGACTATCAGATAGGTCTACTACTAAAGCTATTTGGGATCATTTGGAAACATTGAATGAAGGAGATTCCACAGTCAAAATTGCAAAACTTGAAAGCTTCTAGGTCATGTATGAAAATCTGAAAATGGAAGAAGATGAATGAATTTCTTCTTTTATGGAAAGAGTAAATGAAATTGTTTTGGGTATTAAATGTTGTGGAGGAACCTTGAGTGAAGATGAAATTATTTCAAAAGTTTTAAGAGGATTGCCACCAGCATATAAGATGAAAGTTACTCCTATAAATGAACTAAGAACAATGCTAACACATCAGTAACTAGGGATATATTGATTGGAAAACTTTCAGCATTTGAAATTGAGGAATTTGGTCCTGTTGCCACCATAAAAACTGACTTAGCTTTTAAAGCATCAACATCATCTTCACAATAATTTGACAAGTCTGATTGGAAAGCCTTTTATGCAAGAGAACTTGAGGAAATCAAGAAAGAAAATGAAGAACTTGAAGAACTTGAAGCACTATTTGCGAGAAAAATGCCTAAAGGTCCAATTGGAAGTAAGTATGAAGGTAAAGCACCCTTTAAATGTTTCAAATATAATAAGATTGGTCATATGGCTTCAAGATGCCCTAATAGACATGCTAGGTTAAGAGAAGAAGATAGAAGGACATACAAGCCTAACCCTAAATATCAAAGATATAGATTCAAGAAGAATAAGGACAAATCTTGTTATTCTAACTTCATTAAAGATCCATACCATCATTGTGTTCACTAAAGATCCTAGCATCCTATATGACTAGCTACATGGATTATTCTAACTTCAAAAACATCTCGAATAGAGCCTCGCTGCCAACAAGCTTTTAGAGCTTTGACGAGGTTATAGACTGTAATTTCTCAAATATTGCTCCATTGCCAGTAGGCGTTCATAGCCCTGATGAGTTACTCGCATGCTCCCCTAGTCAATCTTTTTGTCGCACTTTATATGTATGATAATTCAATTATATATCATTTCTATTTTTGCCTTGAGATGAATATTTGGCATAACACTTTGTCTTTTATATTTTCTTGCCTTGACTTGTAAGTAATGAAACCTACTTGGGTGTGACAATTATAGAGACGTTGAAGTAGAATTTAGATTTTTCACTTCATATGATCAATTAGGTGTCTCAAATGAATTAGAGATTTTGTTAATTTGTTTGAGATATAGCAATTGATAAATTTTGGGTAAACAAGTCTCAAATAGTGAAATCACTACCCAACCATAAGTAAAGCATCGTGATAGGGTAATGTTGAAAATGAATGACCTTAGGACCTCAAAGACTTCATGTCTGAAAATCTACAAAAGGGGATGATCCTTGTTTCTCTTGAATGCAAATAGATGGTCAACTTGGATAGTTTCCTTATTTTATTGATGCTTCTATATGCTAATGTAGATAATTAGATACCATGAAATCTGTCAATATGATGTGCTTCAAAAAGAAACAATATGTGATGCAGTTCTTTGAATAAAATGAGATGCAATGTGGAAAGAAAAACCTAAACTAACCCAACCCTTAGATATAATATCGTTTAAGGTGCATGTTGTTCATAGGGTCAGGGAGTGGATCCCCCTCCATGGTAGCCAAATTGTACGCTCCATTTCCTATAACCCTTGTTATGATAAAAGGACCTAGCCAGTTAGGTTCAAACTTCCCTGGCTTTTCTCGTTCCGCTAAGTTCCTTTGGTTCTCCTTGAGAACTAGATCTCCCACTTCAAAATTCCTTGGGCATACTCGTTTATTGTAACTCCTTCTCAATTTGTTCTGGTAATCTTGTAAATGATTTAAAGAAGTTTGTCTCTTTTCATTGAGCATTTCAAGCTCTTGTAATCTTGCAACCCAATAGTCTTCCTCTGATATGATGTTTTTTAAGGAGACTCTTAAATATGGTAGTTCTATTTCAATAGGTAGTATTGCTTCTGTACCATAGACCAATGAATATGGTGTTGCTCTTGTAGGGGTACGTACACCTGTTCTATAAGCCCAAAGAGCAGGATTTAACTGGACATGCCAGTCCAGTCCTACATCAGTAACAACTTTCTTGAGGATCTTTAATATTGTCTTATTTGTTGCCTCTGCTTGTCCATTGCTTTTCGGATAATATGGTGTTGCAAATCTTTGTTGTATTTAAAATTTTTCACACAATTCTCTCATTTCTTGATTTTTGAATGGACGTCCATTGTCTTTCACCATTCACATTGGAATCCTGTACTGGTAGATAATCTAATTAAGCATGAATTTCACAATTTTCTTATCAGTGGTGTGATGGACTTGAAAAGAACTAAGAGGGGGGGGGGGGAATCAGTGACACCGAAAATAAAACTACTTCAAACACTAACCGATGGATGAACTTAACAAAACTTTTAAACACAATGCATGTAATCCAAAATGATATAACATCATTCACAATAAGTAAAATATTCACCATAACACAAGTATTTGTATGTGGAAAACCCAAATAGGTAAAAACCACGGTGAGATGGAACTCACAAGTTAACTATCTGCAGTAACAGATAATTGACTGGTTAAGGTCTACAAAGTGCTCTACTAGGAGAGAATCTTGTTAGAGATTCCAAAGTTTGATTAAAATCTTATACCCTATGAAAGGTAGTACCCTATTAGAGGTAACCTCGGTGGAGGATTTATGAATCCAAACTAATGGATCACCCCGTTAGAGGATTTGAACAATGGAGCTTGTTAGAGCTAACCCAGTTAGGGGATTTTAATTTTGCTGTAATTGTTAGAAGACAACAAGATTTGTTTGATCTATCCATGTAGCACAATACTTGCTTGATCAAATCCTTCTAAGCATAATCAACACTTCTTTTTTGCATACTCTGCAACTTAACACTTTTTCCTTTTTGTACAACAACATATCACTTTCACTCATATAACATAATTCATTGTGATGTCAATATATAGACATTTAGATTTCATGCCATCCTTAAGAATCATAACACAATTACCTATGTGCAGTGTATCTGGTCAAGTGATCATAACTCATCACAAAAATACTACCAAAAATTGTCGGTGGTGATAACTCATCACACAATCTACGATTACCAGTTGAAACACTTAATATCGGTTAGAGTTAAATTGCTTGAATTTGATGCTTCTGAGATAGTGTCCAGTGGATCTTCTTGTTGAAGTTGAGACATGTATAACCAAGTGGTTATCTCCATGCATACACCGGTTATCTCCAAGTACCTATTAGAAATAAACCTTTAGTATACCGGTTGTAGTGTAAACAACTTTGAAGTTACACCGGTAGACAATAGACATATGTGTGTGTATGTGTTTCATCAATGACAACATATGATGAATTCATTGCAATCATCATCAAGCCAACAATCTCCCCCTTTGGCATTGATGAAAACACTTATAAAATTTTACAATACTAATACAAAACAAATTTACACATATACACATGCTCCCCCTTAATGCATACATTATACAAAATTTTTAAAAACACACATACATATTTCTACTCCCCCTTTGACAACAATGCCAAATTGAAAAGGTAAAATATATATATATATATATATATAAAGAAAATTTGTATCAAAGTGTTCAACATATACAACAACTTGAAAAAATGAATCAAGGTTCATGCATAAGCTAGTCTCATGAAAATAGCATTAAAGTTCTTCTTCAACTATGATATGGCATTTGTCCATGTCTCTAGGATGATCTCAGTGTACTAAAATGTAGACATAATCTATGAATTAAACTCTTCCATGGAATCTAGTGAACAGATTTTTGGGGTAGCTAAAATAGCTTCAATATTAGTGTAGGCTCTCTGTAGGATGTGTACTTGTGTTGTAAGTTGACCCTTCAATTCCTTTAGTGATCAGAGTCTCTTTTTGTGTGCTCTAGATTGTATAACATTTGCAATCTTCATAATTTTAGATGCCCTCATGTTGTCAACATTGATAGGCCCTGAGATGCCTAATGAATCATCATCTTCTTCATCAGTCTACTAAGTGACAAATGTTTTTGTTAGTTCAGAAGATGTTACCTTAATAATTGCTTTCTCCTGGTTTTTCTCTGTTTCCTATTCAGAAGTCTATGTATCAACATTCTCATTAGATTCCTTCTGAGTATCTTGTAAGACTGGTGGGGATTGGGGTTTCTTAGGTTGATCTTTTGCTAGTGGAATATCCACTCCTTGTTGAGTTGTCGGTTCCTCAACTATAGTAACCTGTAAGACAGTGATTTCAGGTGGCTCCATATCTGGTGCAGTGATGTCTCCAAATAGATCAAATATATCCTAAACATCATCAACAACATGAATAATGGTGTCATCCTTCTTGTTGATAGGATAGACCTCATCAGCTTGTACAATCTCTTCTTCATCCATTTCAGGTCAATTAGCAATATCTTCCTCATCTTTAGAGGATTGGATGAGCTCTTCCATCTGTTTGATTTCACAAGCTATTTGATGAGTCTCAGTCTCAATAATTACCCTCTTTCCACTAAGTAGCTTCAATCTCCTTGCTTTGAAAGCAAATTGAATTTTGTATTGTTCAACTAAAGCACTTATTTCATCCTTAAACAAATTGGGAAAATATTGTACAAATATCTCATCAGTAATTTCTTTTTCCAATTTTATAGATTCCTCCCATTTATTCAAAAGAACAGTGTACAAAGAATTTGAGATATCCTTTTCAAGATCATGTGGAAATATACTGTAATGACACAAATGAGTGATTACTTGTTGAATGATTTGCTCCTCTCATCTTTAGTGAAGGAATCAAAATATTCTTTGACATTGTCAAATCTGTTCCTCCCTAATGTCTTCATTGTTCTTTCAAAGTGAGTATCAAGCTTGAAAGTTGAGATATCAATAGGCACAGTTGCCTTTGGCACATTTTTCATTGACTTTTCTACTCTACAGGTAGCTTTCATCTTCTTAGGTTCTTCTTCAGTGTTAGTTCCTTCAGATTCTTGAAGAATTAACTTCTGACCTCTCTTCATTGTCTCCTTTTTCATGTACACCTTAGGTTCCGGTTCATTTTTGTTTTGGACACTCCTTGTCATTCTAGTACTTTTCATCATCAGAGCTGCATCCTCAGCTTTCTTTTTCTTATATTTTCCACTTGTGGTAGGAGCAATACTAGTTTCATCTTGAGTATCCTGAACTACAACAATATCCAGTTTTGCCTTCTTCTTATCTTTTGGAGATGCTAATAGGTTATTAGCATAACCAATCAGTAAGTCATAGTTCACCTCATAACTCATATCTTCCATTTCTTCTTCTCTTGGCTCAATTTCCCGCTTTAAACAAAAATCAATGGTAACTATGAAAACAATATCCTTAGAAAATTGTTTTACCACATCCTCAGGCAATCTCATTCTCATGTTCATCTTTTTTTGAAACTTATTGAAATATTTGTTCATAGCAACAAAAAAAGTATTCTTCATAGCCTTGATGTTGTTCTTGATCTGAGTGAATACTGGTAGATCCTTAGACCATTCAAGTTCTCCCATTATTGGTAGGAAATTTTGAAAATAAAAGAATAGATCAATCAATAATTTTCCATACTTAAACTTTAGACTGTTCTCCTTCTCCATAGATTGTAAATTTAACATTAATTGGCTCCTTATGGCCTCACATAGGTCATAATTAGCATTTTCAGCTATCACCCTATAAGTAGTATGAACCACTATTGATGGAACACTATTCAGTCTACTAGAATAAAATACCCGGTAGCCTATAACCATAGCTACCAATTTCATTGCCGAGTCCCTGATATTGTTGATAGAAAAAGCTCATTTATCAGATGTCGAACCTGTTAGAGAGAATACTATCTCTTTTGAGATATGCCTCAGCACAGGTACTTCACCGATTGAGTAAAAACTAGTTATAGCCAATAATGGCTTCCTTGATTATTGTATGAGTTCTCTCTAAGTACATGTTCTCACCATGAACTCGACTCAAGATAATTCTAATATGCTCTTCTTCAAAATCTTCAAGGAAGTAAGCGACATTGTGAAAACCTTTCTCGAAAATTGTAATATACTCTATTTGAATTTTCTCATTCTCATCACAAAGTCATTTCAACTGAGTATATATAGACAGTGAACCTAAATCCTCAATTTTGCAATCAATATAACTAGACAAATCTCCTTTAACAACGACACCGCTTGGAACTTGTGATAATGCATTATAAGACACAATCTTATCTTCTTTTACAACTTCCATAGGTTCAAACATGATCATTAATTTCTCTACTGACTTTGAAGATGATGCCATTTCAGATAAACTGATAAATCAATGATGAGAGAATAGTACCAAACCAGTACTGAGAGGGGGGGGTGAATCAGTACAGACAAAAAAATACAGTCCTAAATTGGTTTGATAGCAGACACTCCAAATGACTGGCAAACAGCGACACCGGTTTTAAACAAAGTGCAAATGGTAAAGCTAAGAACGTTTGAGACAAGCATCAACCAGTTACTCACTTAGATTTCCACTCAACTCAAGACTATACTACCATTTCACCCTTATGCATAAACAGGTAATCTATCATCAGATCATAATAACAGCTAGTTCAACATGTTTTATTGACACACATAAAACACAAAACCATCATATGCTTGATAGACAATAGAAAAGCGTCACAAGATAAAGGCATCACACATGACACATATTTTTCATGTGGAAACCCAACTAGGAAAAACCACGGTGGGGATGAATACCCACAAGCTGTTTTTGAACTCTTTAGAAGTCCGCTCTGTTAGAAGCCTTGTCCTGTTAGAGACATTACAATAGGTTCTACTAGGAACCAATCATGTTAGAGATCACTTGGTTAAGGGATGGCTACAATACTCGGTTAAGGGTTAAACCCTATTAAAGGTTACCTTGTTAGAGGATTTCAAGAATTCAATAGCTAAAGGATTCCGAACTCGGTAGCTTTGAATTACCCTGTTAAAGGATTTCCAGCAAGACGGTTAAGGCTACCTTGTTAAGGGATTTTCCAACTGTTGAGGTGGTTAGAGATCAATAGGTATTACAATGATCTAGTAACAACACTCAATGCTAATGTAGATCCGCTTAAGCTCCTCTTCACCTTCTGCACTTACACTCTGCAGGTATCACTTCTCTCCTTTTGGTCTGGCAAGAATCACGTATCCCTTCTCTTGGATACACACACACAACTTTTGCCAACAACCTCAGAAAGAGACACAACATCAACCTTATAGGAAAATAGATAGGTCGGTAGCATAAACCCTAAACCCTAAACTTGTTCGGTTAAGGAATTCAAACAGTTCAATCTTGACCGTTGAGCACACTACATTAAATGCAGCAAATCTTGATCCAAACTCAAGACATTCTCCATCATCCATTTCCATCGATTTTATGGCGGTTGATAACCCATCACACGTTATCACCATTTTACAGACTTCGTACATTCCCAAGGTAGATAGGAACAATCTCCCTCATGCAAGATCCTTCACGCACACAGGCTTACATGGCAACATGATCTGTTCTTCTTTACAATGCTAACTCATCACACAATGTCACCGTTTGAGCCACACAAGCTTGAAGCACATAAACCGGAAACCCTGAAGTTGAGACTACCAACTGGTAGTCATACAATACTTCCATATGCCGATTCCCATAACTATATGCCGGTTCATCATGAACAAGCACACCGCTTCGCTTTGGAACAAATGCCAGTTCACAGTGTTATACCGGTTCTCACATATGCCGGTTCACACCTCTTCAACATATTGACATCAATGACAACATACAATGTCATTATATCCACATACTGGTTCACATAATGCCAACATAAACTAGATTTCGCAGCAAGAATTTCAAGAAATGCCTTATTTCGCACACATTGCCTCATTTACCAATTGAATGCCCCAAGTGCACACTAGTTCAGTCTTCTGCAACCTTCAAATCATTGTTGGCATTTTTGATGATTTTGTTGTGATTGTCATTGATGGAAACACACTTTCTATGAGATCACTTTTTGAATGTATGAGTTATGCTCAACTGGTATTTGTTCCAACCCGATATTATGTAGTAGTCTTTAGACTACCAGTGTTACCGATCTCAAGCAGTTCGAGGATCTCAAGTAGAACGGAGTAAAGGAACTAAAGTGGCAGCTATCATTTTTCCCAATCTTCATTTTTGTCAATCGGTAATCGGTTTAATATTTGAATAGGCATAACTATGTGTTTCCAACCGGCAATCGGTAAAGTTGTATAAACTGGTAATACTCTATGATGAGTTACCATCCACAGACACTTTGATGGTGATTTTGTGTCGTGTTACCAAATGTGTCTAGATACACTGAAACTAGGAACTTGCAATGTAATCTTATTGGACCGACATGAAATCAGATTCCTTTTAAGGACATCATGTCTAGGGTTTTAGAAGTTGTTAGGGTTTAAGGTGATTGTTGAGATTGTTGCATGTGTGATAATAGAAGAAGAATAGGTCTGTGTGAAAGAATAGTGTGAGAAGTGTCTGAAGACTGAAGTAATGCTAAAATGCATTAATAATGAGCTATCAAGGATCTAACCAAGCATACTGTGCTAGTATTTAGATCTCTCACTTGTTGATTACTTACATCTTTGACAAGTCTAAAAACCCTTAACCAGGTAGGCTTGGCAAGGCCTTTGTAAATCCTCTAACAAGGTGGTTCACAACTGTGGATCTGAAATCTTCTCACAAGGTAGTCTTTGATCAGACTTATCTCCTAACAGAGATTGAGATTCCTAACAGGATATTATCTGGTAAAGAACATTGTATGACCTTAACCGGCCTGGTTACTATTCTGCAGATAGTTACTTGTGAGTTTCATCTCACCATGGTTTTTCCCATTTGGGTTTCCACGTCAAAATCTCTTGTGTTATGGTGATTGTGCTTCTGTGGGTGAATTCCTTATTTGTTGTTTGGTTTGCATGTTTGTTAACTGGTTTGTTTATAAGACTATTTTACTGGTTTACTGCTAGACTATTTAAGTGTTTAAGTATAATATTTATTGGTATACTAATTCACCCCCCACCTCTCAGTATTCATCAATTGGTATTAGAGACAACCTTTCTATAAGTCTAACCACTTGGAAAGAGATATGGGTGAGTACACTGTGAGGGAACTTACTCATCGGCTCACTCAAACTGAGCAAGCCTATGATGAACTTAAATTCAAATATAAGGCCTCTAAGGCAAAAAGAAGAGAGCATGTTGAAAAACTGATGGAGCTAACTGAAAACAATTCCTCTAATGAAGTGGATATGAAAGCCCTAGTTCAAGAAGTGGAAAAACTAAATGATTCCAATGCCAACCTAAGAAGGGAACTTGAGGGACTAACTATCAGAATGTGTCAAGAGCTTGAGAACCAGAGGAAAGCTGAAGATCTAGTAAAAGACAAAGATCATGAGATCTCCAAGCTGAAGCAAGAGATCAGTGCACTTACCGCTCATCTTCATGAAAGTAAAGTGGAAAAGGAAGAAATGCAAGGTGAACTACACATGGTTGTTTCTGAGAATGCAATCTTGAAGGAATCCAATGCTGCTATTTCCAAAGAACTCACTGAGTCAAAGGAAATACTTGCCAAATTCAATAAGAGCACTGTTAAGCTAGAGCAAAAGCTTGAATCAGCTAAACTAGTAAAGAATACTAATGGACTTGGTTTCTTTGAATATGAGGAAGGTGAGACCTCTGGAACAAAAGAAGGAGCATCAAAGAAGAAATCAGCACCAAAGGATAAAGGTAAGCATAAGTTCAAACCTGTTTGTTTTAATTGTCTCAAGGAAGGACACACTGCCAATGTATGTAGAAGTAAGGCTTACAATAATTTTCATTATTTTCTAAACGATAAGCCTAGACCCAATAGAATCAATGGTAATTGTTATGCATGCAACAAGTTTGCACTTTCCAAATTCAATAAGAGCACTGTTAAGCTAGAGAAAAAGCTTGAATCGGCTAAACTGGTAAAGAATACTAATGGACTTGGTTTCTTTGAATATGAGGAAGGTGAGACCTCTGGAACAAAAGAAGGAGCATCAAAGAAGAAACCGACACTAAAGGATAAAGGTAAGCATAAGTTCAAACCTGTTTGCTTTAATTGTCTCAAGGAAGGACACACTGCCAATGTATGTAGAAGTAAGGCTTACAATAATTTTCTTTATTTTATAAACGATAATCCTAGACCCAATATATTCAATGGTAATTGTTATGCATGCAACAAGTTTGGGCATAGAGTATTTGAATACAGGTCTGTCATAGACAACACCGAAAGGCATCCTCAAAGGAGTCAAAAAGTTTTTCCTAAACCCTTTGGGTGTTAGGAAACTCACAGATATTGAGAGGGGGGGGGGGTGAATTAGTATCTAACCGGTAATTAGAATTTCTCAACTTAAAACATGCAGAACATATAGTAATAGTGTATCGGTATCCAAGAAATAATGCAATAAATAGAAATGAAAGAAACCACATGAAAATCACACCATAACACAATGATTTAATGAGGAAACCCGTTGTGGGAAAAACCTCGATGGGATTTGTGACCCACAATATTCACTTACTGACCAATAAGAGAATATTACTTACAATAGGGGCCTGCACATACAGGAAGGCCAAGTGCCTAGAGCTCACTGCTCAAATGGGAAGTCTCACTGACTTCCAATAACTTGTACTGCTTTACAATAGCATCTTCAATGCCAGATTTAGTACCGGTTTCTACTCTGTTCTTTACATATACCCCTTAACCTATATTTTGCATAATAGGTGTGCCTAATCTTTTTCTCCTTAGTTTTTCGTTTACATTAGTTCCTTACAAAATGTCCTACAATGATCTCTTTTATATATGAGTCATTTTACAATGATATCAAGTCATCTTACAAAGTTTTTCAAATAATAAACAAAATATAATATATCAAAAATCCTGTCGGCCTCTGTGCCGGTATGCTTCCTTTCTCTGTGCCAGAGCTAGTGTTCTGAGTGCCGGTGTAGAGTGTGTTCTACTGATGCCAGTGTAATGCCTTGCTGGTGTCATAGGATTGTAAGGTTGCCATCAATGACAAAACCTTCAATCACATACAATGTCTCATTGGAGTGTACATATGCCAACATTGGGAACTGGAACCCAAACTGGCTTAATACCTATAATCATCAGTCAGGGAGTGGTGGCTATCAAGCGACAACCAGATGGAGAGCAACCTGCTTGATCTATCATGATAGGGGTCACACTACTACAACATGTAGAAGGAAGAATGGAAACATGAATAATGGATCATGGAGAGTACCTGGAATGATTTGCTATCATTGCAACAAACTGGGTCATACAGCGAGATTCTGCAAGATGAGAAAGAATATATCAGATGATATACCAATCACTTCAGAAGGAAATATTGATGTTGAAACTATTCAAGTAGATATGAAGAAAGCATGGAAAAAGAAGCCAGAAGAAGTGATTCAAGAAGAACCAGTTTTTGCACCTAGTGTGGAAGTTACTGAACCGACAAACTAAGCATCATAAAAGCTTAGGGGGAGAAAACAGTGAAATGTTTCGAACCCCCGGTTTACACCGACAAAAGACCTTAACCAATATGTGATACCTATCATTCGACAGAAGACCAGAAATGGTAAAAGGCAAATTAGGGTTTACGCCCTAATAGTGGAGCATTTATTATGGTAGGTGAAGAACTTGTTTAAAAGGAATTTTCAAGTCATTTTTCACTTATCAAGTTGTCGAGCAAAGAATTTTTCAAGTGCAGAGCGACGAAAGGCGATTTGCATTACGATTCAAAGAACTTTTTCAAAACCTTGAAGAAGAATCTGAAGCTAACATTTGTTGGTCAAGTGTAGAACTCAAAGCGGTATTTCAGCAACCGAAGGAGTGTGTGGCAAAGTGGAATTTGCAAGCCCTAAATTTTGATTTACAAAGGTATTCTTCAAATTTATCTATTTATCATGGCTTCTGCACCACACTCTAGTTCTAGTGCACTCATTGATTCAGTAGATTTCATCCAACGGAAGGAAAAATATAATGCCCTATCTCAAATACCCACTGGTGTCATAGTCGAGGAAGGCATTTATGATTATATTGATTGTAAAATTGAAGACCTAGGATCTCTAATGATCCATTCTCTGTTAAGCTTATTCTGCAGGAAAGATAAGAAGATCAAACCAGAATTCAACATCTTAGAAAAGAAGAAGCTTCACAATATGGTATATTTCCTTGAAGAGTTTACAGATGATCACATCCGCATCAATTTGAGTAGAGTGCACATTGACAAAATGTATTTAGAATGGACGCATGACATCACATTGGAAGTGATTCATGCCGTCACCGATTTCTGTAACGTTTGTGAAGTACCAGCCCTAAGGAAGATCAGCAAGACCGAAATGACCAAGCTCACCATTCCATAAGTGACCAACAGGGAATGACCATCAATCCCATCAATGATGATCTAGTCAAGTATGCCTGCATGGTAATAGGTTACCAAATATTCTATGATAGCAGGATGAACTATGTCTCTGTTGCAGTGGTAAATGCTGCTTACAAGATGATCAAAGAAGATGCATCATTTGATTTATGTACCTGTATGCAAAGGCAACTTCTGGTGAACTTGAAGCTGATTAAATAGGACAATGCCTTGAGATTTAAGTTTGGACAACTATTGGTTGGGTTGTTCTTCTACTTCCAAGGTTACTTCCCAGGAGTCGGAGATATTCAGTGGTCTGCCGACCAACCGGTTACAAAGAAAATCAAGGAAAGCCTTCAAGTGGTTGGAACAGGTTATTTAGAAGTTTTGAACAAATACTTTGATGAGTTCAAATACAAAATGAGCCAAAGGGTGAGAATATAAGGTGATATTGTCAAGAAATATGAAGATGACACCTGCTTCACCATTAATGTTGATGAGTGCATAATGGAGGCAGTTGAGCCTAGACAAGAAGAAGTGGAACCCATGGGATATGAGGTAATGTATGACATGCTGGATGGGTATGCCTCTACCCTAATCACCTCACCCCTTGACCCAAAGTAAAAAATAACTGGCACCTATTTGGAAAGGGTTATACTGGTTTCAGAACCTTCAACAAATAAGGGAAAGGCAGTGCCTTTAGTATCAACACCGGTTACTACAACAAGTCCCAAAGTGACCAGCAGTCACTAGCAAAGAAGAAACTGGAAGTGGCACCTGCCAATGTATTTGAAAGAAAGCAGAAGGCAAAAGGTAACAAACCAGACTTAGAGGACACTGTGTCTGAAGAACATCCTAAGAAGACTAGGCAAATGAGGAAAAAGACAAAGACAACCAACAATGAACCGACAACATCTACACTGGTAAATATTGATATTTCCTCCTACAAACCTTTGACACATTGTCAAAGAACTATTAAGAATATTAGAAGAAAAGTGCTTGGTGATTTGAAAGAGTTCTTTGATGATTTTAATGATGATGAAAAGGAAGAAGTTGAATAGGAAGTCGTTAAATAATTGTGTTAATGACTGGTGGCCATCAGAAATTAAATTTGAGACACCTAATTCTTTATATAATTCTTTAGATAACAAATGGCGCATTGCCATAGAGAAGGAATAGGAAATAAGAGAGGAAGTATTTGCACAATACTTTCTTGATGTGCCTAAATCAAAACTTTATAAAGTGGTGGAAAGATATAAGGGCCTCTTCTTCATGAGAAGAAGGATACTCCTATTGCTAGAAGGAAAAGTCCTGGAAGTGGTAAAAGATTCCCACTCCCTTGCTCAATCCGCTTTGAGGTTGCACCAAGTGGCTGAAGCCAATAGAAAAGCTGAGCAAGAATTGGAAATCAATAAATCAGATGAGGTGTATGACACTGAAGGAATACCAGTCACTGATCAAATGGAACCCATTGATGTTGATGCCTTGAACGGTGAAGATGTTACTCTGAGTACATCAATAGAAGCGGCAAGATAGGAAAAATAGGCAGAGAAAGAGAAGAAGCAACACGAAGAAGAAAACAAGAAACAAGTAGATGAAGAGGGAAAGAGAAAATAAGAAGAAAAGAGGAAATAGGAAGAGGACAAGAAAAAGGAAGAGGAGAAGAGAAAGGAAGAAGAGAAGAAGAAGAAGGAAGTGGAAAAGAAAGAAGAAGAGAAACGGAGGGAAGAAGAAAAGAAATAGGAAGAGGAGAAGAAAAAGGAAGAGGAGAAGAGAAAGGAAGAGGAGAAGAAGAAGCAGGAAGAGGAGAAGAAGAAGAAGGATGAAGATGAAGAGAAGCGGAAAGAAGAGGAGAAGAAGGAAGAAGAGAAAAGAAAGACAGAGGAAGAGGAGAAAAAGAAGGTGGAAGAGAACAAGCAAAGAGCTAAAGAGAAGGAGGAAGCGACACAGAGCAACAAGCCAAACTGGCTGACATTACCAGTCCCATTGACCTCCAATCTGCAAACAAATCGGAGCTGCTGCAAAGCACTAAGCTTTCTCAAGAACACCTGGAAGTGATAAGGAGGAAGAAGGAGCAAGACATGATCCAAGATGCAGTGGACACTCTTACCGGTTTGATACCCGGTACCAACCTCCCAAGTACCGATTCCTCTCTGGCCCAACTGAAACTATTATGCACAGTTGTGGAGGACCAGGTACAAAGCCTGGAAGAAGTTATTGAAGCCAGTGCATAAAAGAAGCATCAAAAGGCTTTGAACACTGCCTTGGTGAAGAAGTTGAATGAGCTTCAATTAGAACTTTAGAAGGCACAAAAAGACATCAAGGATGCTCTGGATGAGGGGAATCTTCTACTCAGTAAGATAAGCCAACCCCAATTATTCTGTGATGATGTACTTGCTCAGAAAGACAAATTGCAATCTGATATGCAGTCATTCATAAGCACCTTCAAGACTCCCTATGATTCCTTCACCACATATGGACAAACCACCCACTTCTTTCAACTCCAGTCTGCAAGAATAGAGGCAAAGATTAGCAACCAGATAGGAAATTTGTAGGATCTTCAACTGGTCCTACTGCCAAGACTGCAAATTCTCTAGAAATGCTATCTCAATCTCAATGCCCTGACGGTCACTCAAGAGATGAGTACCTTGGATGCCATGGAAGAACAGGTCTATCAATTGCAAACGGAGAATGAGGTTGCTACCTCATTGCTTGAGTCATGGTCCTTATCCATGAAGCAATTTATGCAGGACTTTAAATATGTTTTTGACAAGTTTCACTCTTTATTGTCATATACACTTATTATTTTTTATGCTAATTGAAACAAGGGTGTTTTCAGCTGTATTTTTGTCATTGTTGGCAAAGGGGGAGAAGTATTCTGGTATTTAAAATTTTGATGCATGCTATGTATACTTTCATGTTTATCTCTATAAGGGAGTAGTATACATTGTGTTTTCTGCAAACGGATAGTGTATATGCTTAGGGGGAGTAATTTTGAATATGGCATTTTTTTTGTAAAACACTTAGATGTCAAAAATTTTCCTAAGTGTTGCCATCAATGCCAAAGGGGGAGATTGTTGGCATTTTTGATGATTTTGTTGTGATTGTCATTGATGGACACACACTTGCTATGAGATCACTTTTTGAATGTATGAGTTATGATCAACCAATATTTGTTCCAAACCGGTATTATGTAGTAGTCTTTAGACTACCGGTGTTATCGATCTCAAGTGGCATGAAGACCTCAAGTGGTTCGAGGATCTCAAGCACAACAGAGTAAAGGAACTCACGCGGTAGCTATCATTTCTCCTAGTCTTCATTTTTGTCAATCAGTAATCAGTTTAATATTTGAACCAACATAACTATGTGTTTCCAACCGGCAATCGATAAAGTTGCATAAATCGGTAATACTCTGTGATAAGTTACCAACTGGTATTCTTATGACGAGTTACCATCCACCAACACTTTGATGGTGATTTTGTGCTGTGTTACCAATTGTGTCTAGATACACTGAACCTAGGAACTTGCAATGTAATCTTATTGGACCGACATGAAATCAGATTCCTTTTAAGGACATCATGTCTAGGGTTTTAGAAGTTGTTAGGGTTTAAGGTGATTGTTGAGATTGTTGCATGTGTGATAATAGAAGAAGAATACATCTGTGTGAAATAATAGTGTTAGAAGTGTCTAAAGACTGAAGTAATGCTAAAATGCATTAATAATGAGCTATTAAGGATCTAACCAAGCATGCTGTGCTAGTATTTAGATCTCTCACTTGTTGATTACTTACATCTTCGACAAGTCTAAAAACCCTTAACCGGGTAGGCTTGGCAAAGCCTTTGTAAATCCTCTAACAAGGTAGTTCATAATTGTGGATCTGAAATCCTCTCACAAGGTAGTCTTTGATCAGACTTATCTCCTAATAGAGATTGAGATTCCTAATAGGATCTGTTCTGGTAAAGAACATTGTATGACCTTAACCGATCTAGTTACTATTCTGCAGATAGTTACTTGTGAGTTTCATCTCACCGTGGTTTTTCCCATTTGGGTTTCCACGTCAAAATCTCGTGTGTTATGGTGATTGTGCTTCTGTGGGTGAATGCCTTATTTGCTGTTTGGTTTGCATGTGTGTTAACCGGTTTGTTTGTAAGACTGTTTTACCGGTTTACTGCTAGACTATTTAAGTGTTTAAGTATAGTATTTTTTGGTATACTAATTCACCCCCCCTCTTAGTATTCATCACAAATCAGCTAGAACACACAAATCTTAATGCAACTTCAACTAATTTCAGCTAACAAACTCTTCTAGGCTCTGCAAGCACTCAAAAGTCTTTACTTGAATGTGTTAGGGTAAAAATAACAAAGTGAAAACTCTCTTTTATCTTTTTTATCAATTGCATTAAATGCTCACCCGTTAGGGTTACCAACCCTAATTACACCACTCAAGAAAAAAATGGTTGATAACTAAATGATAAAGAGTTATCAAAATTTCATGCTTTCAAATTCTCTTACCACATATTCACTTCAAGGGGTGCAGAGGTGGATTTACCATTAATATCCCCTTAGCCATATGAAAAGGCTTAATTCACCGGTGTAGGATTCTCTTCACTGAGTGAAGGAATAATTTGTTCTCTCGGTGAATAATCACTTTTCTTCTTCCAAGTTTGATTCATTTCCTCTCTTGTTTCTTCAACATTAACTTTCTGCTTTCCTTTCTCATCTTTAGAAGGGTTGACCAGTTGGTTCTTCCTGGATCTACGGAATTTTGCCAAGTGCCCTAGTTTGTTATAGTGATAGCAAGCCATACCAGATGATTTCCAAGGTCCTACATTTCCTCTCTCGGTTCTTCTTCTGTAGTTCATAGCCACATGACCAAAGTTATTGCAAATGGTGTAAATGACATTTGTTACCTTTTCCATCTCAAATGAACTAAACTAGTTGTTGTAGGGTCTTTGCCAATTCATGTTGACTCGGTTGTCAAAATTCCTCATCCGGTTATCATTTGGTCTTGGATGCATATGCAGTACAAGATTATTTGCTCCATATCTGCACTCAATTGATCTATGTCCATACATTCCACATGTGAAGCAATGACCCTCAAATTTCTTAGACACATACCTAGCATTAGTATTGTAGCTTGCATTTTTGTTAGGTTTGTCTCTACAAATATTTGCAGTGTGACCAGGTTTATGGCAAACAAAGCAAACAGGTTTAAAGACCTTCATACCGGTAGGTTTCTTGATCTTAGGGAAGATTTGTTCTTAAGAGTGATGGTCTTTGTACTAGATAATTCTCCTTTCTCAGATGTGTAAAAACCAAGTCCAGAGGTATCACCTTTCATCCTTTGTGATTGAATTTGTTATTCAAGCAAGGTAGAACTCTTGTTGAACTTTTCCAGTTTCTCATTAGCTTCGGTGAGCTGCCTAGTGAGATCTTCATTATGTTTTGACAGGGTCTCTCTTAGAGATGATGTTCATTCAAGATCTAGCTGTAAGTTCCCCTTTTCTTGTCTTTCTGCAACCAAATGCTCATGCATAGTGACATTTTCCCGCTTGATCTTGGTAATATCTTGGTCTCTTTCCTTGATAAGATCTTCAGCTATCCTTCTGGCTTCCAGTTCCTGACTCATGCGGATAGTGAGACCTTCTAGCTCTCTCCTCAGATTTAGTTTCTCACCGTTTAAATTTTCAACCTCCTCGGCTAAAGCATCAATATTGGCCTCATATGAAGAACTGTTATCAGATACTTCCAACAGTTGTTCAGTTAGCTCTCTCCTTTTGACTTGTGAAGCTTTCAGTTTGAACCTAAGGGTTTCAAGCTCATTTCTACTAGCTTCAAGCTCTCTAGCTATCTCAAAGTAGCTCATGTACCCCATGGTGGTTTCAAGGCTCTCTTCTAAGCGATTAGGCTTTAAATAATTTTGGATTTGATACCAATTGATGGACTTGAAAAGCACTAAGAGGGGGGTTGAATCAGTGACATCAAAAATAAAACTACTTCAAACACTAACCGGTAGATGAACTTAACAAAACTTTTAAACACAATGCATGTAATCTAAAATGATATAACAACATCCACAATAATTAAAACATCCACCATAACACAAGTGTTTGTACATGGAAAACCCAAATAGGTGAAAACCATGGTGAGATGGAACTCACAAGTTAACTATCTGTAGTAATAGATAGTTGACCGGTTAAGGTCTACAAAGTGCTTTGCTAGGAGCGAATCTTGTTAGAGATCCCAAAGCTTGATTAAAAGCTTATACTCTGTGAAAGGTAGTACCTTATTA
The DNA here is from genome assembly GCF_030272615.1 of Cryptomeria japonica. Taxonomy (NCBI): domain Eukaryota; kingdom Viridiplantae; phylum Streptophyta; class Pinopsida; order Cupressales; family Cupressaceae; genus Cryptomeria; species Cryptomeria japonica. Next base: position 691,360,904 of record NC_081411.1, read on the forward strand.
GAGGTAACCTTGGTGGAGGATTTCTGAATCCAAACTAATGGATAACCCTGTTAGAGGATTTGAACAATGAAGCTTGTTAGAGCTTACCTGGTTAGGGAATTTTAATTTTGTTGTAATTGTTAGAAGACAATGGGATTTTTTTGATATGTTTGTGTAGCACAATACTTGCTTGATCATATCCTTCTAAGCATAATTGACATTGCTTTTTTGCATACTCTACAACTTAACACTTTTTCCTTTTTGTATACAACATATCACTTTTACTCATATAACATAATTCATTGTGATGTCAATATATAGACATTTATATTTCATGTCGGCCTCAAGAAATCATAACACAATTACCTAGGTGCAGTGTATCTAGTCAAGTGATCATAACTCATCACAAAAATACTGCCAAAAATTATCGGTGGTGATAACTCATCACACAATCTACGATTACCGGTTGAAACACTTAATACTGGTTAGAGTTAGACTGCTTGACTTTGATGCTTCTAAGATAGTCTCTGCTAGATCTTCTTATTGATGTTGAGACATATATAACCAAGTGGTTATCTGCATGTATACACTAGTTGTCTCCAAGTACCAGTTAGAAATAAACCTTTAGTATACCAGTTGTAGTGTAAACAACTTTGAAGTTACATCGATAGACAATAAACATATGTGTGTACATGTGTTTCATCAATGACAACATATGATGAATTTATTACAATCATCATCAAGCCAACATGGTGTATGTAAGGGGGATTGCCTCTACCCATTTAGTAAAATACCTAGTAGCCGTTAAGATGAATTTGTGCCCATTGGAAGAAGTAGGATTAAATTTCCCAACTAGATCCAACCCCCATTGTGAAAATGCCCATGGTGATGTAATAGGTTGAAGATCCTATGCCAGTGCATGAATGAGGTCTCCATGCATTTGACATTGTTTTCCATTTTTGTACATATTTATTTTCATCCTTTTCCATAGTTGGTCATGTTGTTCACCAAAAGTGATAACCCAAGACACCTATAAATCTATCTATGAGATAGCCAATCTCAATTAATGAAACACCTCAGGGCTTGGACAACATAACATAGGATCCTAATGATCCTCCTGCAGTTCAGGTTCTGCTAGACCTAGGGGGGGACACCCTTTTGATGCATTGAATACAACAATCACAAACATAAGACTGCATCAACAATGAGCAGACAAACCATTCCACAAGCTCACCAAATTAGGTAACATGTACAGATGGGCTGGATCTTATACAAATGATAGGTGAAATAGAGCTTTGGAAGGATAGAACATTAACCCCTAAACATAAAGGGAAATAGATTTATCTTTTTAAATGTATATCTGAAACCATCCCCAAATCTGCAAGACCAGTGCCTTGTTCATTGGGCAACAGAGTCACAGACAAAACTACAAATATGAATCATAGATGCAAGCTTATTTTCCTTAAACAAGATATTCATGCGTCAATACCTTATATTAATGCACTATTTGATTCATTTACAAATTTATCAGATCTGGATACACATTTCATCATTCATGACTGACTATAGAATTTAAAACCTTCCTTAAAGGATACCTATAAACAGTCACACAATTTCCTTAAAATTGACAAATCTTCATCCTCCTTGAGGATTCAATTTATAATAATGAAATGCATAACTGGAGACAATACTGTGAGGAATTTACTCATGCCTGACACAAGCAAGACCTACAACTAAAATCACATTTACAACAATGCACTGCAATCCTCTGTACCCTGAAACAAACCAAAAGCATTTACAAATTTGGGTCATGATATTCAGAAAATGGAAGCCATCAAATCCGGAGCATTTTTCCAAATTTCTGGAACCCTTACACTGAGAAGAATTCAGAATAAAAAGAGAGAGGGAACCAAATCAAATCTGCAACTGAATTGCCAAGTGTCTCCTCTCTAACTGAATTTTGTTCCCATGGAAACTACTTCAAAAATATCCCACATTTGTCAAAATTAACCTCATAATCGAAATCCTCATTCCGAGAGCTTTCCAGTGATATATAACACTTTATATTTTGGCCAAAATTGAGACCCTGGGCGAATTAATTCCCCAATGTGCTCAATCATTTAAATTTTTCGAAATTTAATATAGTTTAAACTATATCATTTACAATTTTAATTTTAATTTTTGGCTCTGACGCTTTGCCACATGGTGAGATCTGATTGGCCGATGGGATTGATCGGATGCCACCTGGGATGACACCTCATCACTGCCATGTCATATGCTTTGTCACTGCCACTTGGCCGCTACGTGTACACCACCTCAACGCCACGTCATCGCCACTGGGCTGCCACCTGTGCGCCAACTGTGTGCCATGTCACTGCCACCTCACTGGGACCCGCCTACTGGACATTTGACTATACCCGCAACCTGGCTTTCGCAACTTCGCAGGGTGTAACTCGCGTGCATCTTCCTTTCGCGAAATAGCACGAGTCGTTGATCTCTCTCGAACTTGCTCACTCGTTAAGATGACCTTCCTCTGCAAAATTTCACCTGTCTGCATCGGGAAGTGTGCCTACGTGGGGTCCACCTGGTCACCGCTCAGTCATGTCCACTATCGCCTTGAGATCCATTCTCACACGTGGGCCCACCTTGGGCACCCATAGGCACCTTGCGTCAAAAGCCTTTATGGCTTAGACATATTACTACTGTGTGGATTTGCATATAAACATTTAAAAAAAACACTTCCTAGTGCATGTGGGATAATGCGATTAAGCCTGGAGCTGCACTTTTGGAGCTCTTTCCCTGGGTTTTAATGGCAAGTTCTTCTATTTGCACAAAAATGTTGATGCCCAAGCACCACGCAGGGGAGGGAAAATGCTGGCAAGGTCATGAACATTATCTTTACACCAGCCAAATGCATTTGCAACATGTTTAATATGGCCTCCAAACAGCCACACAAAGGGGTTTTCTATTGCTGAATGCATTTTAATGTTTCAAATTCCTTTGTATAGACAATTACCCTCTGTAATATGTCTGCAGTTGCATAATTTTTTAAAGCTTCAACTTGCACAACATGCTACTTATTTTCCTTGGTAGCATATTGATAGCACAAATACTTCAATCGATGGATTTTTTGCATTTTCTCATGCCATGCAAAGAACTTGATTGCTACTATTGTGTCCAATCGTGGGAGGAACTCAACTCATGCTTGCAATTCCCCAAGACTCCAGCTGCTGCTTAGAAACTGCACAGAGGGAGAACCACATACCATGTTATGATAGAGAGGGAGGATGTTGAGGTTTCAATGCCTTGCCATTTTCCATGTCCCTCCCCAGTCTCCTACGCTGCTCTAGAGGCTTCTACGCTGGGGCATTACTCAGAATTCTACTACACTCCAAAGCCACGTACAGGGAGGCATTCTGTGTTGTCTTCTCCCACCTCATGAAGCTTGAATGCTGACATTACAACACCTTCCCATTCTCCACGTGCCATTGGAGGTCTATTTGGGGGCACGTGAGGAGAAGGAGGTAACTGGAATTTGCTTGTTTGAAAACCTTTAAAAGCATCCTTCCCAATCCATGCTGACATCCTCTGCAGTTTCCAAAGATTATTTTGGCATCAAACACGGTGCTGGTAGGATTAGCTGCAATCCCATTCTTAGCAAAATCACCAACAAGTCTTTCAATCGAGGGGAAAAGCAACCATAATGGGAGTGGTTACCAAATCATTAGCAATAATTTCAATTTTTGTCATGCTACCACACTGCTATAAGTTATACCAAGATCAATGCCAATAGCCTTATCTTCGGTCTTTCGCCATGCTTAAGTTCAAATTGTGTTGCCCACACCTCAGGGGATACATCTCTCAAACTCAAGTCAGTGGATCCATTAATGATAGTGTGAAAATAGTTGTGTATGCTCCATTACCATACACGACATCAACCTGCTGAAATGCACTGAAGTTACCATGCTCCAATGCATCCGCAATGTGAATGATCGCTGAAAGTGCTTTTACTTTCCTTTTGTGCCTCATGTGGAAAAATTTGACACTGTGAGTCATGCTTTATGACTTGAAAACTTCATCGTATGATATCTTGCATGCAAAGCCAATAATTTGTTTGTGTATACTTTACCTCCACCATACCATGCTACCAGTTGCATCGGCCTGAAGTCTTGGTGGCCTCCTCTATTTGCAGCCACATCTTCCTGTGGAAGGAGTTACTTGAAGGGTTCTTTTTATCTGAAACCTCAACATTAGGACACCAGACCTCTTTGTCAAAACTTCTTTCCCTCTTGTTTTTGGAAGATACGTGATTTTCTTTTTAGACCATTCTGTCATAAAAATAATGCATGGGCAGGAACCAGGTTGGGCCCCAAAGTGGGCTCGACTAAATTTTTTTTCGTTTTCATGCAACTGACCCCTGGAATGCTTCACGGACCTCAAACATATCTCTGGAAATGATCAGCATCATTTTCGGATCATTAATCTGCATTTTACAACCTTCAGGCAATTACGCCACATTTTCGCATTTAATCGCGAAGACGTATTTTTTAACCCTATCAAAACATCTTTCTAGAGCTCGCCATCTGACAGGCGTGTACTCTGATATACAAGGATGACTTCTACCAAATGGTTTCTCAAGAGAATTTCTGAACGAAGAGATATTAATTTTTGAAAATGCCCAACAGGCTTTGTCGACACTGCGGACCTGATGAAGTCAATGTCTTGGCAACACATGATGCCTTTCTCAAAAATATCAAAGGACCTCCATGGGTCCTCAAATTCAGAACATAGGTACCTTAAAGTACATATTAAATCTTTGAATTCTCAGTTTGATCACCAAACTGACAGGATGCAAACGGCACGCTCACAAAAATAGCTACATTAACTGATATATCACTGAAAGTATGGATAACTGCATTTGATGGCAAAATGAGCTCTTTTGAAAACCGATCAAACGGATTGGTAGAGGCTTGAAATTTGAAACGTAACTCATCATTTATACCAACAGTATCTCAGAACAAACATTCTGACATGACGCTTACTGAGGCAACTTTTACACTTATGCGAAACAGGGCTCCGACTAGCTGTCAAAACAGGGACCAGTCAAACCACACAAACTGCAAACGGATTTGGCTTCAAAAACTGAGCAAATGGATTCGTCAAGACCTGAAATTTTACAGAATGACTCACATTTATGCATAGAATTGAATCCACTTTTAATTTCTCCATGAAAATCAACAGGGCAAAAGATATATTCGCTCAAAGAAGGCTACTCAATAAAATCTGCATTTGTGCCTAGAATGCACTTTCAGCTCACCCCTCAAACTGGGTACCTCATAAACTTATCCAAATTGAATTCTGAAAGTTGCACATCACTAAATAGGCCAAATGAAAGGTGTGGGACATGAATCCCGAGCCTTACCCTCTGAAAATCAACTGGCTCCATTTTACCCCCTTGCAAACTAAGCCATTCAAACTGACTCATTTGGGTACTTTTCTGACATGCAGGGCAAAATTTTGAAATGGGCCTCTAAACTTGACTCAATTTTAATCAGTCCCAATAGGTCAATAGTATCTAGTTCTTAACAATTTCTTTGATAGTGGCGGGCCACTTTGATGTGCCCCACAAGTTCCATCATGCACCTCCTTTAGGGCAAGTTGTGCTTCTTCTTCATCAAGACATCAGAGAAGGGTTCCATTAATGCCCTTTCTATACAATATGTTAGCAATAATAGTGTGTCTGGATGCCTGATAAATAAGAGTTTTCTTTTGATTTCTAGACAAATCAAGAGATATGTACTAAGTACGTAAGTATGTGTATATTTGATTATACCACAGGGATTCAGAACCCACAATTACACATACATATTCTGTTGAGGGAATCTCATATGCTGGTATCATCAATTGTTCTACAATAAACTCAAACTGAGTTTCATTATTAGGCATATTTAGTAGAGACCCTACTGTAGCCATGGCGTCGACTATCTTGTTCTGTATCCTTGGAATTTGTTCAAAGGTGATGTTACTGAAATGTTCTTTGTAATCTTCTACCATTTGTTTATAAGGCAAATGTTTATCATCTTTTGTGTTATAGTCATCATTGACTTGATTTATAATTAGTTGTGAGTCACCGTAGACTTGTAATTCTTTTATCCTCCACTGTACAATGGTACGAAATCCTATGATGAGAGCTTCATATTCAACAATATTGTTTGTACAAGGAAAATTTATTCTGAATGACTTAGGAATAGAATCACCTTGAGGGGTGATGAAAAGAATCCCTGCTCTAGCTCCATGATATGTATAGGACCCATCAAAGTATACTTTCCATATGGTGGATGATGTCAATGTAAACACAGATTCATCAGGAAAGTCTATTAGTAGCAGGCAATTGTCTTGCAAGGGAGCCTCTGCTAACTGATCTTCTATAATCTTCCCTTTGATTGCCTTTCTATCCACATACTCTATATCAAACTCTCTTAAAATCATGACCCACTTAGCCAATATTCCAGTCAATGTTGCTCTGCTTAACAAATATTTGAGTGGATCAAAACGTTCGATGAGTTGGACTTTGTGACTCAACATATAATGTCTAAGTTTCTAAGATGTGAAGATCACTGCTACACATGCTCATTCTATAGGAGTGTAATTAAGCTCATATCTGATTAGGGTTATACTTATATAGTGCATTGCTCTCTCTTTTCCTTGATCATCATGTTGTTCCAACAAGGCTCCTAAAGATGAATTTGTTGTTGATATATATAGTAATAGGGACTTTCCTTGGGTAGGTGGAACTAATTATGGAGTATTTAGAAGATAATCCTTTAAAGCTTGAAACATTTCTTGCAACTATTCTTTAGATTTGAAACTAACTCCTTTTCTAAGTAAATACTGAAATGGATGACATTTATCTGCTAGCTGTGCTATGAACCTTCTTATAGACTGTAGTCTTCCTTGTAACCCTCTTAACTACTTAAGTGTTGATGGAGGTTGCATATCCATAATTGCTTTGACCTTTGCAGGATCTACTTCAATTCCTCTGTTAGACACAATAAAACCTAAAAGTTTTCCTGTTGTTACACCAAACACACACTTTTTTGGGTTTAACCTAACATTGTACTGCTCTAATCAATCAAATATCTTTGAAAGGACTTCAAGGTGACCTTCTCTTATCTGTAATTTAGCCAGTAGACCATCCATATAGTCTTCCATGATATTGTGGATCATGTCATGAAATAGTGTCATCATAACCCTTTGATATGTTTCTTCCACATTCTTAAGACCAAGCGACATTATGTTCCCCATGGACAAGTAAATGCCATCTTATGTTGATCTTCTGCTGCAATCTAATATCATGAGAAACCATCCATTAATGACAATATTTCTTTACTAGCAGTTAGGTCAGCTATCATGTCTATGTTAGGTAATGGGAAATCATCCTTAGGACATGCTTTGTTTAAATTTTGAAAGTCAGTACAGATTCTTATGCCCCCAGTGGGCCTAGTCACAGGCTTCAGATTGGATATCCATTCTGCATAGTCAATAGGTCAAATAAAGCCCACATCCAGAAGCTTTTGGAGTTCTATTTTGACCAATAATGCAATCTGTGGATGCATCTTTCTTAGATTTTATTTGTGCAGTTGAATTCCTGGTAGCAATGGTAAATGATGTAACATCAATTCTGGATCTAGGCCTGGCATATCCGCATAGGACCAAGCAAAATTGATCGAACTTCATTTGAAAAACTATATTAAATTGTCCTTTTCTTCCTAGTTTAATGATTTTGCTAAGTGGATATTATGTACAACTTCTCCTTCTGCTATATTTTCTTCTTCAGTTTCTTCCATGAGTAATGTTGAATGCTCTTTTTCAATAAGGAGGTTGTCTAACTCACTCTTGCCATTGTGATTACTTTGATCCATATCTTCTGTCACATAGGCACTTGCCTCTCCAAAGTATGTTGTTCTATCCAGGTTTACAATAAATCCTACCTTGTGGAAACCTATCTCTAACACCAATTTATTCTGCAATAGCTTCATCATTCTCAAACCAATCTAGAGTTGGTTTTCCTTCTCATCCCCAGTCAATCAAATGTGAATGTACAAAGGTTAATTCATTACTCCCTTCTGTTGTAACATATTCTGATAACATGCATACCTAGTTATTTGAGTGACCTGATATATTTTAATCACTGATAGGAGATTTGTGGTCCTTTGTCATGTCTATTGCTTATGGGCTGGAATCATGATCGGATAGGAATTCATAGTTGTGAGAATTTATCTCACTTTATATGTATGTTTTAGTTTCTGAGGTTGTATCACTTATCTTCTCTTGTTCTTACATTTAATTTTTTTGTAGATTTGTGGGTCTCCTTTGTATGGTGGTCACCCTTCTTAAGCTTGGTATAAGTCATTGTAGTCTTTCCTCATCTGATTCATTGGGTGGAGCTTGAGTTGTTTCCCTTGGCAAAAGTATTGACAACAACCAAGGATTAGGCTTATTTACTGGTGCTAAGCCTGTGTCTATTACCATATTTTCTTGTGCGAATGTTTCAGATACTATATTGCTGGGTGACTCGATGCTAGGTTCCTGTACAAGTTGTCTCATATATTCACATCTAATTCCGTACTAGGAGATGTTGGTGATTTCTTGCTTATCTAAGATGAAGAGGGAAACTCTCATGTTGACAACTGACTTTGAGATATGTACTCTGACGGTAGCCTTGGTTTGTTTAGTATATCTAGTGTACGTTGTCTTGGTTCTATTATATTTGGTAAATGTTTATATTCTAACCCTTAATTCTTTGAATTTTCATTTAGTACAACGAGTTATAATCGTCCTTGCTTTTGTAATCCTAAGCTTGTGGTAGCATCATACCCATGTTTTTGTAGCATTTGAATCCCTTTTGTAATCCTAAGCCTGTGGTAGCATCATACCCATGTTTTTGTAGCATTTGAATCCATTGTCGCACTGATCTAAAGGTAACCTGGGTATTGTCATGTCATCGTCTTCTTTGTATATCCAATGATTGACATCTTCATTCAGAGATTCTTCTTGTAAATCTCCCCACCTAATGAAAGAGCATGAATTTGAGTATCTTACTATCTCTTTTCCTCTGTCTTGTTTCATTACTATGTTTTGAGGCTTCCCAAAAGACCTAGGAGAAAGAGATAATTGTTTTCCATTTGAGGTATTTGAAATAGAGTATTCCCCACAACCAACATCCTTAATTTGCAAAGAAGATGTTGTAGGCGCATTCTTCTGTACTTCTCTGATCGTTAATGACTCCATTTGTGTAGTGAGGGGTGTTGCTTGATTAATGCATACCTAGTTATCTACACTTGCCTTTAAGTGATTATAGTGTTGAATGGATTTGGATCACCCTTTATGGTGATTTCAATGCCATTTTACGAAAATTTAACACATTGGTGAAATATTGATGGTACAGTTTCCATGGTATGAATCCATGGGCGGTCGAATAAGATGTCGTGCCCTAGTTCTCTGTCCAATACTTGGAAAGTAGCCTCTATTGTTATAGGTCCTATTTGCACTGGTTGTTAGGTCTCAGAGAGAACTGAGAGGGGGGGGGCATGAATTAGTTGTCAAATAAATTCAAACCAAAAAATTATTAACCAACTTAATGCTTAATACCGATAAACCAGTTAAGTATGCCAGTAGACAATATTAATAGTAAATTGCTATACCAGTAAGGATTAATGCATGAAACATAAACATAAAGTCATCCACAACACATGACACCAATATTTGTATGTGGAAACCCTTTAAGGGGAAAAACCATGGTGGGAAACCTTACCCACAATCAGATGATACTACTATAGATAGTAAGTGTACATAAATGGGGTCTGCACATGCAAAAAGGCCAACAGCCTAGAGCTCACTGCTCAATCACAAAATGGGAGTCACACTAACTACAGTTGGATGGTTAAATCCAATAAGAATGTATTGCACAAAATAGCATCTTCATATGCTTGATTCAGTACTAGTGTAATGTTGATATGCTTCTACAAAAACCTAACTTCACCTTCAAATGATGTCTTCATGTATATCCCTACTTGATCTCGCATATACCTTTACTTAATTCTTTTCACATTCCACACTTGATCTTACAAATAAGATCTTACATTTATACCATACCCTAAGACCAATTTTAGTAGGTTGGCTCTACAAGATATTACAATAAAAACATTTTACATACAATACAATATCTGATGCAATAATCGATTGAACATGTCGGCTTAATGCATTTACAACAATAATAAATCATCTCCATAGCGTGCCATGCTCATCTAGAAAAGATAAACCTATCGGTGTAACCCTAGATAACCTGGACCTATTTGTCGGTAAAAGAAAATAAGAAAAAATGAATATACTAATGATTATTTCTTCAAAATAAAGTGTCGACATGATGTCTTTGACATTACCAAGTGTCTTCCATATCATTCTAGGTACCGATGAACAATATATCTTGCCAGTGAACCATATACCAGTAATTGTTGCACAGTTTACTGCTTGCCGGTGAATGTTACTAGATCTCCAAAGTAGGTGTATTAGTAGGTGTTGACATCAATGAAAAAACCATACCAAAATACCAACAATCTCCCCCTTTGGCATTGATGGCAACACAAGATGGAAAAACCATCAAAGTGCCAAAACAGAAATGCCAAGTATAAAAATCAACAATCTCCATTTCTCCCCCTGGGAGTGACAATACCAATCTCTCATACCAATTTCTTCTTAAATGTGTTTTTCAAAATCTCTCCCCAAAAGGATAATGTGTTTTACATCAAATGCCAAAGTCACAAAAAGTCAAGTTCATATAAAATACCAACTAATTCAATATACCAACTACTCCCCCTAAGAAGTAGCTTCCTCATCAAATACCGGAATAAAAGATTTGTTCATTTAATTCTGTTGGTTGATGAAAATCATCAACTGTCTAAGTCTCTACCAGTGGTGGTATGACTCCAAGCTGATCTCTAAGATACTCAAAAGTCTCCTTAGGCAAAGGTTTTGTGAAAATATCTACAAGCTGTTCTTTAGTATTCACATAAACCAGTTTTATCTCCTTTTCTTCAACTTTTTCCTTTAGAAAATTCAGTTTGATAGAAACATGTTTTGTTTTAGAATGTAATACCAGATTCTTAGATATATCAATTGCTGCAGTGTTATCACAATATATAGTAATAGGTTCTTTGCATTTTACCTTTATGTCTTTCAACATTTGCTTAAGCCATAATACCTATGTACAGTTTGTTTCTGCTGCAACATATTTTGATTCTGCTATTGATAAAGATGTACAACTCGGTTTCTTACTCAACCAACAAACTAATCTCTTTCCAAGAAAGAATGCTCCTCCAGTGGTGCTTTTTCTATCATCTACATCTCCTGCCCAATTTGCATCTGTGTATGCACATAGATCAAAGTTTTCATCTTTAGGATACCATAATCCAAGATTTGTTGTGCCTTGTAAGTATCAAAAAATTCTTTTTGCTGCTGATTAATGATTTTCCCTAGGATTACTCTGAAATCTAGAAACAATACATACTGCATTCATAATATCAGGCCTGGTTTGTGTCAAATACAGTAAACCTCCTATCATAGATTTGTCTCTAGTTGGATTAACAGGTGTAGATTCATCTCTTTGACATAATTTGTCATTTGTAGTCATAGGTGTTCTTACCGGTTTAGAGTTCTCCATCCCCAATTTCTTTAGTAATTCTTTCAAGTACTTTGATTGACTCAAAAATATACCTTTATTAGTCTGAGAAATCTGCAACCTAAAAAGAATTTTATTTCTCCAATCATAGACATTTCAAATTCTTGCTGCTTTTCAATAGAAAATTCCTTACATAAGCCATCTTCTCCTCCAAAGATTATATCATCAACAAATACTTGAATCATCAAGATGTCATCATTAGTTATTTTGTAATATAAATTGCTATCTGCATTTCGTTTAGTAAAACCAATCTTCAAAAGAAATATATCCAACCTTTCATACCAAGCTCTTGGGGCTTGTTTCAATCCATACAGAGCTTTTCTTAACTTGCAAACCATATCATTGTCACCTGTCAAAGAAAATCCATCAGGTTGTTCAATATATACCTCTTCTTCAAGATCTCCATTCAAAAATGCACACTTAATATCCATCTGATAAACTTTGTAGTCCTTGTGAGCTGCAAAAGCCAAAAATAATCTAACTGCCTCAATTCTGGCTACTGGTGCAAAGGTTTCATTGTAATCAACTCCTTCTTTTTGAGAATATCCCTTACATACTAGTCTTGCTTTATTTCTGACAACCTTACCATCTTCATTAAGTTTGTTTCTAAACACCAATTTAGTTCCAATTACATTTTTATCTTTAGGCTGGGGAACTAATGTCCAAGTATTATTCTTCTCAATTTGTCCTAATTCTTCTTCCATAGCTTTAATCCAAAATTTATCTTCACATGCCTCATTAATAGATGATGGTTCAATTTGAGAAATAAGACATACCTCTTCATTTGCCAATCTTCCTCTTGTCATAACTCCTTTGAATTTGTTTCCAATTATCTGATCTTCAGAATAATTCAATCTTACATACCGGGGTGTCTTAGTTTGTTGTTGTTCTTCAATTACTGTGGAATCTTCTGATGATACCGAGGTAACTGGATCTTCATTCTGTACTGGTGGATTCAGTATACGTTCATTTGTCACAATTTCTGTTGCTGGTTCAGAGTCTATATACTTGGAAAGTAGCCTCTATTGTTATAGGTCCTATTTGCATTGTTTGTTAGGTCCCGGAGACAACTGAGAGGGGGAGGGGGGTGAATCAATCGTCAAATAAATTCAAACCAAAAACTTATTAACCAACTTAATGCTTAATACTGATAAACTAGTTAAGTATGCTGGTAGACAATGTTAAAAGTAAATTGCTATACCGGTAAGGATTAATGCATGAAACATAAACATAAAGTCATCCACAACACATGACACCAATATTTCTACGTGGAAACCCTGTAAGGGGAAAAACCATGGTGGGAAACCTTACCCACAATCAAATGATACTACTGTAGATAGTAAGTGTACATAAATGGGGTCTGCACATGCAGAAAGGCCAACAGCCTAGAGCTCACTGCTCAATCACAAAATGGGAGTCACACTAACTACAGTTGGATGGTTAAATCCAATAAGAATGTACTGCACAAAATAGCATCTTCATATGCTTGATTCAGTACCGGTGTAATGCTGATATGCTTCTACAAAAACCTAACTTCACCTTCAAATGATGTCTTCATGTATATCCCTGCTTGATCTTGCATATACCTTTACTTAATTCTTTTCACATTCCACACTTGATCTTACAAATAAGATATTACATTTATACCATACCCTAAGGCCAATTTTAGTATGTCGGCTCTACAAGATATTACAATAAAAACATTTTACATACAATACAATATCCAATGCAATAATCGATTGAACATGTCGGCTTAATGCGTTTACAACAATAATAAATCATCTCCATAGCGTGCCATGCTGATCTGGAAAAGATAAACCTATCGGTGTAACCCTAGATAACCTGGACCTATTTGTCGGTAAAACCAAATTTGCAAATATGAATATACAAATGATTATTTCTTCAAAATAAAGTGTCGACATGATGTCTTCGACATTACCAAGTGTCTTCCATATCATTCCAGGTATTGGTGAACAATATATCCTATCAGTGAACCATATACCAGTAACTGTTGCACAGTTTACTTCTTGCCGGTGAATGTTGCTGGATCTCCAAAGTAGGTGTATTAGTAGGTGTTGACATCAATGACAAAACCATACCAAAATACCAACACTGGTAGCGTAACTACACCTCTTGAAGGATGCTCTTCATCATCATATGCTTTCATGTTTATTCTTTTTGAAGGATCAATATAAAGCTCAGAATATCCCACTACCTTAACCAACTATAAGGTACAGATGTTAATACCATCTCGCCCATCTATAAGTGCTCTTCTAATTCTTCTCTTATGTATGTAAGCCTCAAGATGTAGCGGGTCATTATGGAGAAGTCTGTCACTAGGAATATCGTGTTCTATGAATACAATATGGGTACCATTAGCCAAATTCCCCACCATGGATTGGAAGAAGATTTCATCCATATCTCTGTCAACTACTGAATCTTGAAGTGCTTTGTCCAGGATAGCTTTATGTGTTGGCGATATACGCAATAGTTCAAAGAGTGATATCTGGGTTGGGGTTTTCTTGAGTTGCTCAACAACATAATAGGTCCTTACCACTAGTGGTGGGTTTGATGGTACTCCTTGTAAAGTTACTTTAGATCTGCGAGTAACTTCTGTACAGTCTCTGTCTCTAGGAGTTGTCATGATTGTAGCCACTATATCGTCTCTTGTGAGGGAACTATATGCAACATATGTTGTGTTATCAAGGTTCATTTCATATCCCTTCCTATAGTCATTATGTGCAAGTCTAGCATCCATGATATGTACTATAATTTCATCTTCAAACTATCCTGAATGAAACGGTTCTTCATGCCCCCAGTCCATAAGACAAAGATTCTCGTCTTCATCATATTTTGGTTGTTCTGACAACATGCAAATTTGGTTATCATAGTTGGAAGTCTCTTGATATTGCTCATCATTATCGATTGCTTCTTGTGAATCATCATTTACTACATTCCTTGAGCTAATGGCATGAATAGTATAGTCATATGAGACTTTTGTGTAGTTAGCTATGTTGTCTTGTGTTCCTGATGTAGATGCCTTCCCTTTATCATTTTTGACAAATGGATCCATAAAGATGGTATGATTCATGTTTGCTGAAGTTTTGTTGGTGTCAATTGTGATGTCACCTTGATCGATCATGTATTGGATTAACTTTTTCAATTTATAGCAACTTGCAGTTTTGTGACCTTTAGTATGGTGATATTCATAGAAATAACTATCATTCCACCATGTAGGTTTGAAAGGACCTTGTTCATATACTCTTACTTATGGCAAAGTTATCATGTTTGTCTGTATTAGCTTTTTTAACGCTAATTCAATAGGTTCCCCGAGAGGTGTGTAATTCATTTTTGGAGCATTTACCCTTGGGAATTTTGTGTTCATAGTTTGTGCAACATTTACATTGGTAGATACAGTGTTATTCTCTGTATGTGGACTAAATGATTGACTTGGGCCTTGTAAAGACAAAATCAGTTGAGTTTTGTTCACTGTATGGGCATCTACAACACCATCGTTGGTCAATTTTCTATTTTTTGACCAAAATTTGGATTTATCATTGTTATTGTTATTGCCATATTTTTATGAGACCTTGATCTACTAGTCATTTCTCACACTTTAAGGCCTCTTCAATGATTTGTTTAAATATGGTCAAACATTGCATTTGTATCGGGTACTTGATTTTAGGGATTAAGTTTTTTGTAAACATGTCAACTTGCTCCATTTGGTAATAATAGTCTTGCACCTTCTATAGAGAGCTCTCCATCTTTGTATGAAGGATAAAAATGTTTCATTCTCATATTGTTTTGCAGCACATAAGCCCATCAAAGTGACTAGGGTTTAAATGTTATGCGAGAAGTTAGCAATGAAGTGTTCAACTAATTCACCCCATGATGTGATAGTTAATGGTAGATGTGAAAACCACTCCAAGGCTAAGCCTCCCAGACTTTTAGGAAATAGTCTCATTATATAAGTGTCTTTAGTTGGAACCTCTATACATGTCGTAAAAACTCTTTAATGTGATCTCTAGGATCACCTTTCCCTTGATATGTATCAAATTTTGGTGTTTCGAAATGTGGTGGGAAAGGTGGTATGTATAATGTGTGATCAAAAGGATAAGGATGTAAGTCCTGCAATATATAGCTCTTTTTATCGTTACCAGTTTGCATAGTTGCCATCTGTTGTTGTAGATTTTGTACCTGTTGGGACAAAATATATGTTTGAGTTAGGGGTACACTTTGCGCATGTATATTTCCCACAAAAGGGTTCATGGTAGTGTAACTAGGAGGTTGTTGAAAGGTACTATAATTATAATTCTGTGTGTTATGGGTTTTACTAGGTACTGTGAAATAAGTGACATGTGAACCCATGTTTGATTGGGTTGTACTCATTGTATTAGTGGAACTTGGGTTTGTATTATGATGACTGTATGTAGATCCTATGGAATAGGAAACCAGAGGTTGAGTCACACTTGTTGTATGAGAAACTTGTGTTTGAATAGGTGCTGATGTTAGGGGTCTCATAGATAATGAGAGCGGGGGGGGGGGGGGGGGGGTGAATCAATATCTAACCGGTAATAGAAATTTCTTAAGTTAAAACATGCAGAACATAATATAACAGTGTACTAGTATGCAAGAAATAATGCAATAAATAGAATCAAGAACATCCACATGAAAAGTACACCATAACACAAGATGTTAATGAGGAAACCCGGTTTGGGAAAAACCTCGGTGGGATTTGTGACCCACAATATTCACTCACTGGCCAATAAGAGAATATTACTTACAATAGGGGCCTGCACATGCAAGAAGGCCAACTACCTAGAGCTCACTGCTCAATGGGAAGTCACACTGACTTACAAATAAGGATTATACTAATCCAATAACTTGTACTGCTTTACAATAGAATCTTCAATGCCAGATTCAGTACCGGTTCCTGCTCTATTCTTTACATATACCTTTTGACCTATATTTCACACATTAGGTCTGCCTAATATTTTCCTTAATGCTTCTACTACCCTTTTTTTAAATATCTACAATGATCTCCTTTATATATAAGTCATTTTACAATTTGCCAAGTTAGCTTACAATAATAAATAAAATATTGTATAACAAAAATCCTGTCGGCCTCTGTGCCAGTATACTTGTTTTCTTTTGTGCTGGTGCCGGTGTCCTGAGTCCTGGTGTAGAGTGTGATCTACTCATGCTGGTGCACTATCTTGCCGGTGTAATACTTTGCAGATATAATGTCTTGCCGGTGCCAGAGGATTGCAAGGTTTCCATCAATGACAAAACCTTCAATCACATACAATGTCTCATTGGAGTGTGCATATGCCAACAATCTCCCCCTTTGGCATTGATGTCAACACTCATGAGAAATTTTAAAAAGTATCCAAAATGTGTAGTCCAAAAATGTTACCAAAAATATGAGAGCTCCCCCTGAGCATATGATTCCCATGTTTTGAATTTTCTCATCCCACTACTCCCCCTTTGGCATCAATGACAAAGGTTGTCAAGATGTCAGTAGAGTTTGTAGTTTCATCTATCCAGTACCTCAACCTTGTAGCTGGGTAGTTATAATCTGAAAAAGATCTCCCAAAATCAATTTTATACTATCCATAAACTTCTTACTATCCTTTATTGTTGTCTCAGTTCTCTTCACTGTACCAGTGAGATGCTGTAAATGCTCTGTTAGTGTTTTGCTTCACTGTGTTAATGCCTCAGAAATTTCCTTCCACAGAGATGCTAAATAGTCCAATCTTGGACTTAGTTTAGATCTCAAATATTTTGCCTTATTTATTATTCTTTCTTTCTCTCTTTCCAATTTGAGTAGTTCTTCCTCAAAATTTGCTATCTTCTCTTCAAAAACTGATAGTGTATCAAGTGAGTTGACAAAGCTGTTTGCAAGTTTATTTATCTCATCCTGTGCCTTGCTCATTTTCTTGTCAATATCTCTATTACACTTCTTTATTTCCTCATCAAAGAATTTCTGTTTTTCAATTTCTATCTTATCCTTCACTAACTCTTCCTTTATTTTCTCAATGTTTTCTGAGATATATTTACACAATGTATCCAATTGTCCTAAAGAATCTTTGTTATCTATATTACAATTGGGAGCTATTACCTTCAAAATTGGTATGGAATCATCAATTGCTTTGTAGGCTTGTGAACTGCAGTCAGTTATTTTCTTGATAGAATCAAGTAATACCTTAGTCACATTTGTTGATTTGAATGTTGATGATGATCCAACAATCTGAGTACCGATGGAAGTAACCAAGCTTGTATTGACCTCTGGTAGGTTAGTTTGTGTCTGCATTTCTTTAAGCACTGGTTTTCCTACCTCACTAGTTAACGGTGGCACTGTTTCCTTATGTACGTGTTCCAGTTGATGTTGTTCTGGAGCCTTTAGCTTTGTTGGTTTCTCTGTATGTTGTATTGTCTTAGTCGGTGACTTAGTCTCTACCTTTTTCTCTTTATCTTCTACCAGTTTCTCTGTTTCCCCTACTACCGGAGGCTCATTAGCCATATCTGACTTATCAGTTGTATCTTTGTCTACTACTATGTTGATCTTCTGAGTATCAACATTCACAGTATATAGGACTTCAGAATTAGGATTTTTATCCTCTACATCCATACTCTCAGCTATCGGTTGATCTTTAGTAGTTGTTATTTTCACTGGTGGGGGTAGGTTGTCTTTAACTTTGATGCTTGGTGGTCCACCAACTTTACCTTTCCCCTTGTCTCTATCGTTCGGATATACCTTTATAGGTTTAGGGTTCCTGTACTCTTCTTGTTTTTCTTTTTCAACAAGGAATATATCCCATCCATCTTATGTTTCCTCTATCACTTCATTAACTCTTTCTGCCATTAGTGAAATATGCTGGTGTGTAGTAGAGAATACTGACCAGGTTGCTTGAGTAATCAAATCATCAATTTCTTTCGGAGAGTTTACCGGATATAGAGCAAGTAGCTTCTCAATTTTTATTTTCTTATCCAATTCTATCACTGCTTGCGTTCTTGCCTCAAGTCTTTTGAATAATTCATCAGGAATTTCATTTACTACTTCCATAAAAAATTTCTTGTACATGTCCATATGCAATATAACACTGTTCTCAACTTGCTCTTTCTCATCAGCTGTTAGAGTGTCATAGATTTTCTCTATGTTCTTTAGTTTACCTTCCTCTATGATTTCATTTAGCAGTACATCAAGAGGGGCCAAGTCTCTGTTTTTCCTTTTCTTCTTCTTAGGTGTCAGTTTCTTCTTTGGTGTGGCCTTTCTAACCGGAGATCTCACTGCTTGTTGCTTTTGCCTTGTTCTTCTAGGTGAAGGTGTGGTTGTTGGTGAGGGATCTCTTTTTCTTACAACTCTTTTAAAATTTGCTGGCATGTCACCTTCTGAAGAAGTACCTACCGGTGATAGGTGAGTTTCAGGTTGTGGAGCTGCCAACTCATCCTCTGTTATGCCAGTTTTCTTCAATACATCTTCCTTAATGGCTTTTTCTTGTCTGGACCCTTTCCTTACAAATGCCTCAACCTTCTTTACTCTTTTCTTTGATTGTATTTGGCTTTCTATAGTCTCAGCACTACCAAATACTTCTTCCTTAGGTTCATTGAGGGCTTCCAGAAGTGATTTAGCATATGTTTCAACTATGTGATCATTTGTTTCATAGCCCAGCTCGGTTACCCAAATTGTCCTTGGGATGACCGCTTCCATCCAGATTTCATCTTTCTTAATGACAAAACATATATCATCTTTGTATTTGTCTACTATTTTCTGATATAACCTTACTCTTTTCTTCATTTTGGTCTTTAATGCTTGGAAAAAGTCATGACTATTGTTTTCCTTGTTCTCACCCATGTTATTGAATAGTTCAGTCAATTGTTTTCCTACCGGTATGTCATATCCAAGCTCTTTGTAACCTATACCAGGAACCTATTTTTTTATGTGTAGCATTAGGTATACTAACAAATTTCCAAATCTGAAAGTTCCTTTCTTGTCCTTCTTCATCTTTCCAAGGTTGTCAATTAGTTCATCCTTTAACCACTCACATATGTCAATTTTTGCATTGTCTGTGACCATGTCATAAGCACTCTTAATGCATAAACTTGAAACTGAATTAAGTCTATTAGCATGAGTAGCTTTATAACCTAATATCATACTGATGAATCTCACATTGATATCTTTTACATCATTAACCCTTAGAGACCTCTTGTCGAATGTTGCACCAGTTAGGTCTATAAGTAGGTCATTGGGAACCTTCTTGTTTTTATCTAGTCTCTTACCGGTGGTCAGTAACCCTGTGACAACTTTCACAGCTTCCTTGGTGATCTTATGGATTGCATCTAACCAGAAAAATTCTTCATGTACCCTGCTTAAAACTATCCTAATCACATCCTTTGGAAATTCAGAAATGCTAAGGATTTCTGTGAATCCTAGGGTCTCAATGATCTTGTGTTCATCTTTAACATTGTCGATATTATCACATATCATAGTTTTATACATGGTTTTAATTTCCTCATCTCCTAACTCTTCAATGTTGTAGTGGGTGTATATTCTGGGGTCTTTAGCATATACAACTCCCTTAGGAATTTGAGAAAAAGCACCTAAGGTATCATCCTTCTTTTCTATCTCAGGAACTAACTGAAATATGGGCCTAGGTCTTTTTATTACTTCAACAACAGTAGGGTTTGCTATGTATTCAATTGTAGAGGTGGATGACATGATTAAATACCTTTTACTACCTTGAATGGATGATTGCTTGGAGTGTGCTTGCTTCTTGCTCGAAATGCCTTAGCTCGGAATCTTTGCGCTCTCTGAAAATTTGAAATCACGGTGAAATGAAATGGAGCCAAAACCTTACTTTTATAATATTTTTTTTTTGCCATCTACCACATTAATTTCATGCCGGTTAAGTATTCACTTAACATTGTTTGCCGGTAATAGATAATTTTCAACTTCTTATCTCTAACCGAGGGAATAATTAGCACATGTATCAATAGAATGCCAAACCCTCAAGGAAATTTTCTTCAATTAGATGAAGAACTTCCTGCCAGTGGAGCATTGTTCTATCCTTCCGGTGAAGCATCACTCTGTCCTATCGGTGAAGCATTGGTTGGTTCTACCGGTGGAGGAGTATTCCCAATATTTAGATCAGCTTTTCTAATCCATTGTTTTGAGAATTCTTGCTTAACCTCTTCAACTTTTTCTTTACCTTTCAAGCTAGCACTTTTGTTGTCTACCAGTGTTCCTTTACTTCTACAAAATTTAGCAATATGCCCAATCTTGTTACATGCATAACAAGTTACATTATTCTTCTGAATAGCTTTCCCATAACCTATGCCGGTTTGTGTTCTGTGTTGATTTGATAGATGTCCAAATCTTCCACAAACATAACATTTCACATTCATTATGCAATTTTGAGAGTTGTGACCAACTTTGTTGCATTTTGAACATTGACCGGTGGGTGTGTTGATATTTTGATAATTCCTAGATCTACATTCATTTGCTCTATGACCATACTTATTACAGTTAAAGCATTTTCCATTGAATTTATAAGCATTAGGTTGTCTTACCGGTTTGTTGTGATCCTGAGTATTTGCAGTACCGGAGCTTTCACCAACTTCAAAGCCAATTTCAGAAGTGTCACCTTTAGGTTTTTGATTCTTCAGCAAGGTACCAAGTTCCTCTGAGCTTTTCTTGAATTTTTCTTTGTGTTGATTTGCAGTTTCCAGTTCTCTTTCCAAGATTTCTTTTTGTCTCATTAGTTCATTTGAGTCATTCTGAGTGTGCATTATATCTGTCTTCAACATGTCATTTTCATAGCTAAGTCTTGTGTTCTCATTTGCTGCATCACTTAGTCTTCTGGTCAATTCTTATTCATTCTTCTTCCTGTCCTCAATCTCTTTGCAAAATCTCATAGTCATATCCTACATTTCATTTTTTGTTGTCATGATCTCTTGTTTCAACTTGTTTATCATATCATTAAGTGATTCCTTTTCATCATTCTCATTTTGCAATTTTTCACAAAGTTCTCTTCTCTTATTTCTTGCAACAGTAAAATTTTCTTGAAGTGCCTTAATGATATCCTGAGCTGCCCTTAAATCATCTTCTAATTTGATATTTTTCAATTTCTCTGCATCATAGTTTGTAAGAGCTCCTTCAAGTTGCTTCATCAGATTTTCCATCTTTACCGGTGTCAAGATCTTCCTCAAGCTGTTAGGCTTCTAAAAATAGAGGACCAAGCTCTGATACCAATTGTTAGGGGTCCCACGGATATTGAGAGGGGGGGGGGGGGGGTGAATCAGTATCTAACCGGTAATAGAAATTTCTTAAGTTAAAACATGCAGAACATAATATAATAGTGTACTGGTATGCAAGAAATAATGCAATAAACATAATCAAGAACATCCACATGAAAAGTACACCATAACACAAGATGTTAACGAGGAAACCCAGTGTGGGAAAAACCTCGGTGGGATTTGTGACCCACAATATTCACTCACTGGCCAATAAGAGAATATTACTTACAATAGGGGCCTGCACATGCAGGAAGGCCAACTGCTAGAGCTCACTGCTCAATGGGAAGTCACACTGACTTACAAATAAGGATTATACCAATCCAATAACTTGTACTGCTTTACAATATCATCTTCAATGCCAGATTCAGTACCAGTTCCTGCTTTGTTCTTTACATATACCTTTTGACCTATATTTCGCACATTAGGTCTACCTAATATTTTC
Source organism: Cryptomeria japonica (assembly GCF_030272615.1). Classification (NCBI taxonomy): domain Eukaryota; kingdom Viridiplantae; phylum Streptophyta; class Pinopsida; order Cupressales; family Cupressaceae; genus Cryptomeria; species Cryptomeria japonica. The sequence goes on from NC_081411.1 coordinate 691,383,358, forward strand.
CTTAATGCTTCTACTACCCTTTTTTTAAATGTCTACAATGATCTCCTTTATATATAAGAGTCATTTTACAATTTGCCAAGTCAGCTTACAATAATAAAAAAAATATTGTATAACAAAAATCATGTCGGCCTCTGTGTCAGTATACTTGTTTTCTTCTGTGCCAGTGCCAGTGTAGAGTGTGATCTGCTGATGTCAGTGCACTATCTTGTTGGTGTAATGGTTTGCCGGTATAATGTCTTGTTGGTGCCATAAGATTGCAAGGTTGCCATCAATGACAAAACCTTCAATCACATACAATGTCTCATTGGAGTGTGCATATGCCAACAGCTGAGACACTTGACATTATCGGTATTGTGTGAGAGGTTAGGAAAGCCTATGCTGGTGGGCTAACATTTATCGTTGAGGATGATGCACTTGATTGAGAAGTTGCATTTGAAATGACATTTGTTTGTATAGATCATGTTGGTGCATTCTGAGGAAAACTTGAGGTCATCACTTGTGTTTGTGTCATATGTGGTATTTGACTGCTAGTTGGACCTAAAGTAATTCCTAGTATTAAGATTGTTGTGATATCAAAATATTCAAGTAATTTGGCCCCATTTTGTAATAACAACAAGAGATATTTGTCGCTATCATTATGTATAAGCGCATTGTAATGCCCCGCCAAGAAACCTCGAAGGGATTAAGCTAAAACACAAGAATAGAGTGCAAATATATATTTTTTAAATTAAACACAACACAATGATACAATGAAATATCACAAGTTCAGAAAACATGGTGGAAGACTCAAATAACACCTAAAGAGTTTCCCAATGTGATTACCTAATTCAACACTTAACTCAACTCACGCTAATTAATCCAATTAAGCGGATTAACTTAATGACAAGATAATACTTAAACAAAGGATAATTTCTTTGAACAAGGGTAAATTCTTTCGGAAGATAAAAATATAGATAATATGATAAGGTTCATCCATTGAGGTTAATAGTAGAGATAACATGATTAAATTCATCCAATAAAATTTAACCATACATTACATTTTTTTTTCATTAAAACATAAGTCATGCAACTAATTTCATTACATACTTTAATTTCATCATAAACTACTGAATACTATTCCATGCATACTTAATTGCATTATCAACAATTGATTACATTCCATTATACAAATCCACATTCTTTCATGATCCAAATTACTACATTTAAATAAGAAGACTACATACATGGATTTAAGATTAACTTCATCTAATCCACATTATACATTCTAACATAATGTCATCCATACATGCTAAATTAAAAAGGAAACATAAGGAAATAAACATCATGTAACACCGAAATGATATCGGAGTCCACCCCTAGTGGGCTACATCTCCGGGTCTGCTCAACTGCAAGACTCCTCTGATAATTAAAAGGGTGAAGAATACATAATGTTCACATCATTTACATCCTTCCATCAAGGTGTACATAACCAATAATACATATGACCACATCGCTCAAATAAATACATGAATGATCCTTGAATAGGAAAAGGATCCATCTGAACATAATAAGAAGCAAATACAAAGATCAAAGGGAGCATCCGTGAAACTAAGTCTTCACAACCCATCATAAGCAACCCATGGTCTAACATGAATATTAGGTTCTCACAAGGGCATAAACAAAAGAACAACTCCATAATAGTGCTCCTATCAAAGACAACACAACAACACACTAGAAAACATAAGGGGCAAGTGTCATCACATAACCTAGTATGGTTACCAGGGCAGGTCTTCGTATGTTTCGGCCCCATCCAGTGGGTTATCCTAGCAACCTATTCCGAACCTCTAGTCCATCTAAGCCTCATGTGGACCCACACATCCTTTCATGAAGACAAGGTTGTTGGTTTGCCATTTCAGTCCTTCTCACTACATGTTGAGTCTATACTAGCACTCATCCCATGCATGAGGCACAGTTATCTTACTTAGGGGTTTCAATAACTAAACTCTCTAATATGCTATTAGGTTATCACTTATTTAGTCACACTTTTGATGGGTTACCTAGCAACCACTTTGGGCGTGGCCCCCAATCAAAAGCCACTTTCCCAATTGACACTAGACTATACTCAAACGAACTCCTAAACCAAGGAATACACAAGGTCAAGTTAACAGAGTTCAATATGGTAGGAATACCCACTTGGTCAAACAATACTTCATATGAGGTGCACTGACTGATGATACTCTGACTAGAGGCCTGACTAGCTATGGTCAACCACAAATCAACATTTGACACCCGCATAAAGGACATGACCGGATACAACATCATCACAAGAAAACAGTCAAAACTCGAGATCAAGGACATAAGCAGGTTCCCAAATCAACATATGACAATATTCAACAAACCAAAATCAAGGACTTGCCATTTCTTAAGCAAATGCGAATCTAGAAAAATTAAACATGCATAGGCATAGATTGGAAAAGACAATCTCCTTCCATATTGTTTAAAGCTTAAATTCGGTCCAGTTTTCTAATGGATCTAAGTTTGATTGCAGTATGTCTACCTTGTCTAGGTACAGGTCATTCATGGTTTACTAACTCACTAAAGTTAAAGTACATCATACAATAATTTAAGTACTGCATCGTGCGTTTTCAAACCAAAATCACATGATAATAATTATAATGTATGTAGTATACAAAATGATATAAAATTAATTATTCATTAATCAGATAAAAAAAATATATGATATTCATTTTCAAAAATAAAACATCATTTTCATCCTTGGTCAAACGCAATAATCTAATCTCATCTTTTGCAACACAAATATACACTTTCCAAAAATGGAAATATACATATAAATAAACAAAATAAATAGATAAACATTTCCCAATGAAATACAATTCCCTTGTATACATATAGAAAAATACAAAATTAAATATTAATTAATGTATATAATTATTAATCCGTAATTAATAAAATATATACTAATTAATAATTAATAATAAAATTACAAATTAAATATGAATTAATATCCTCAATTTTAACCATAAAACAAAATTTTAACAATAAAAAAAAGAAACTTATATATATATATTTTAAAAATTCTTGGGAAACCCACGGGCCCCACCACGTGGGAACCACGTGGTTCCCTTTCCCTTTGGGAAGGGTTGTGGGGACCATGACATGGTCTCCCCACAACCACGGCTGTGCGGAGACCATGCCATGGCCTCCATGCCATGGCTCTCCCCATGGCTTGGGGAAGCCTCGACTCTCCCCAGCCATGGGTCGAGGCCATGGTTTCCCCTCAAAGCCCCCAAAAAATATCCTTTATTTTAATATATATATATATATATTTGTTTAATTTATTAAAATTAATAAAAACAGTACCCAGTCTCTCGATATTCTCTGACCCAGAAATTCATCTCTGTTTTTTTTAACATAAGACAACACTCAGAATTTTTCTGAGAACAAACTTTGGAAGTATTTTCTAGAATTAAACAAAAGATTAACATATATATATTTTTAAAATGAAAACACTAGAAAGCCCCAAATACTGAGACTCGTATAATTTCAATCATTCTTCCACCTCCAATCTACCAAGCACAACAAATATCTCATTTAAAACTGAATATGAATACCATATCATTGGGATTTCAACAAAATCTTATTGTAAACAACCAATCCAATTTTTTATATGATTTAAAAAAACAAAACCAATCTGAGCAACTCCAATTAAATTTGGAGGTTTGGATAGAAAACAAGGAGCGTTTGAGTTGGAGCTTAAACAATAACTCTTTCATCTTCCCCAAATAAATGAGATTTTTAACCTTCTCAACCAGATTTCTACAAAATCCAAAACAATATTCTTTTAAACAAGAACCAACGAAATAAACCAGAGACCTACCTAATTCAGCAATCCTGGAAGATATTTGATGAAGAGCCCAACCTGCAAGCTCAAGAAATCCTTCCTTCCCCAAAAATGCCCAATTTTCTTCATCGAAAAATATTTTTCCAAAAATATTCCTCTCAATTTTTTTTCAAAACCTAGGTTAAATGGAAGATTGTTGACCAAAATTCCTTTTTTTGATTTAAAATATTTTCTTTTAAATAAAATTAAAAAATCATTCTTTTCAACAAATCAACTATACTAAACTTGCTTTTCTAATTAAAATTGATTTTCTTAAATAATTGAAATTAACCTTTCTATTTCCAAAATGCCAAAGAGGTTAAATTATTGCTATTTCGAATAAATTTAATCTTTCATTTCAAAAAGCATAACTGAAAATATTCATCATTAAAATTAACCATTTAAATTGGACTTGTTATAAACAAGAATTGAGCAATTTTAATTAACGATTAATCACATAAAGGGAACCTATTTAATTTAGTCCCTAAAATACTAATGCGTAAACACACATTAAATCAAATTAAATACTAAGGATTAAATACTCAATTTAACCACACACAAAACACGCAACCCAAGAAAGTCAAACAAACAGACGACCTGCATACCCAACCAAAGGGGATACTGACGGATGACTGATGACGCTCACTGAAGCATGACTAGGGTCAAATGAGGGTCTTAAGACCACCTAATCCAATTCTATAAGGACCAAAGAGGCACACTCAAACCTACGAATCCAGGTGGAGACGAACCTCGTACCTATGCGGTATTGTACTTGCAATCTCCTACAACCAAGAGTCATACATGCATACATATATATATATAATGAAAGTGTTAGCTCGAGATTAATAACATGAATCAGGAGAATAAATAAACTTAGATAAGATTTGATGTGATAACCATATTAACAGGTACGCATAATAATCATAACATCTGATTATCACATTATAACATGGTAAACTAACCAAGGTCAAACCGAGATTAGAAGCTGATTAGGGCAGGGGTACTACACACATCTAGGATCATACAAACATGTGGGTCTTGTTGAGCTGACTCAATCTCTTCATGTATTAAATTTTGTTGTAGCTCATGTATTGTGGGCATTGCCTAAGAATTTGACTGTTGACTATTTGATATGTCCATGTTCCAAGTTGGATTAACTCAGATCGTTGCTTGGGTCCATCTTACTTTTTGCCTTTTCTGACCTTGTGATAGGCATTTAAGACTTCTATATGAGGATGGTTTTAGAACTAAATGCAAGATGACAATAATGTAAGACTCTAGATCTAAATACAAAATATGCAACACTAGACCAGACTCTCTATTGGGGATTTGGATGTGAGACTTGTTGAGTATTCCGAGATTTTTGCAACACAAGTTTTTCTAGTTCTTGCCTTAGAAGTTCTACAACAATTTCTCTATCAATTATACAGACAATTTTATACTCTCTATTTATCTCGTATTCGACTCCTATGTCTTGAGGTGCACTTGTCTTTAATTCCCAATCCAAATTATCAAAACCATCAAGGATTTCTCATTGACCGTCATTTGGCACTAGATTAGGTTGCTCAAAGGGGAGCAAACCATCACCTAGGAGACCCATTAAGATGCATGCTATGAATTTCTAGGATGATTATTGTTGGTAAACAGATTTGTCTCTCATAATTTAGTTAACTTTTATACTCTTTAGCCCAAGAAATGAAAGACAAATTTCACCATACAGTTGGAAAATCATTATATTGATTAACCTCTAAATTAAGGTACAACTCCCTTTAATACATATTCAATCAGCTCCAAATTACATACAACCAATATTATACTTTTTACTAGAAAGTACAAAAAGGTAATTGTATTCACCATTCAATACCAAATGAACACAAGCATTGATTCATATATAATTCTTTGTGTAAAGCCGACAGACTTCACATGTACACTAAAACAAAATGAAAACCTTAAAAAATGAATCTCACTGATATTTTTTGCACATATAGAAAGCTATGACAGATTCTTTCTTGAAATAGATTCTCACAGAAATCAAATTTGTAACACCAAACACACAGATTTGAAGCCAAATATAAACTGTCATTTGATTTTCATTCATAAAATGATCATCAACTTCCAACACATACATAAAGTATCCAGCCAAAATTAAAAAGATATTTTTTCCAAAAACTTAGTGGACTCGTGTAAAGTCATTACAAAGATTATAAATAGTTCACCAGACCAATAGTTCAACCCAAGGTAAAATTAACTAGAAATGAGTTAATGAGAAACTGTCCTAACTGCATAACTAAAAAATAAAATAAAGCTAGACACATTGGCATACAACTACCAGTAGTGCTAGTCATGTTGTCGATTCTGTTTTAGTCAGATTGCCTAGGTTGCTATTCTGGGCAGACACCATAACCTCTCTCGTTGCACTCCACACCCGATGAACCCTTGAGAATTCCTGAATTATCGCTACATGTGGCAGGCTGATATGAATTACCCTTTGCTTCCAGAGTTTCTTCTTTCTTTTCACTAGCTGCACTTTATCTCTATGAGAGTCCAAGTGATCTAGACATACTGTAAGCATCGACTCCAATTTAGCAATCTTCATAAAATCTTCCACGGCTAAGGATTTTTCCACCTTAATCTGTTTAATGCAACTACTGAATTGATTGGCCATTTCTACTGTATCTTCCAAAGTCTGACCACCCTCTTTTAGCAATTGAACATTTACACAACGCAAATCCTTTTGTATGGTTGTTCTTAGGGTTGTTAGTTCACTTCGCAGACCAATAGACTCACTATGGCCTTTCTCAATGATTTGGTTACTCTGCTCTATACTTTCTTTGCATATGAACATTATATCTTCATCTAATCCTAACACTTGTCTTTCAGCAAGAAAATTCATCAAGCCATAGCGCTGAATATCACGCATTTGCCTTGAAATCACTACCCATTTAGTCTTTTCTTTCTGCCATGCGATTGAGTCAATGCCCAATTCCTTGGTAACATCATTGGCATCTTTAAAAATTTGAACTAAACCAGATATATAATTAGTTCCTTGATGCACAATCGATGCAAGACACTCAGAGAAAATCTCTACGATCATCTTGTTCCTTTGAACTTCATCAAAGAACTTTTGATTGCCAGGGGGTTTTGAATCAAAGGGAACAGAGCTTTGGGACAATGGCAGTGGACTATTCTGCAGAGTGTGAATGTATTGAGCCATTTGCATTAAACTTTGTTTCAACTCTTTTTTATCCCTTTCATCCTTATAACTGCGGGAGATAATCATTTTGGTTGAAGTTTCTAAATGTTTCACATCAACCTCTCTAGTTCCTACCCCTAAATCAACTCGCTCAATATTATAATCGGCCTCTGAGGCAGTGGCAACATCCTTATCAGATGTAGGCTTAGCAATATCTGCAATCCAATATTTTGTGCTCTCATCAAAACCGATCATGATTTTCCCTTTTAGCTACTTAGGCTTCGTGGCTCTTCCTAGACATTTACTCATGGCATCTTCCATTGACACAAAAATAGGCACAAGATTCCTTATCTTGGTAATTGAATCACTCAACTATTTAGGAGCCACATTTAGATCTTTGGATTGCATGGGCGAAGGCCCTTCTGAAGTCGGCAGCATGACATTATCTATATTAGATAGAACATCAAGCACCTATGAATCCTGGGAATTAGCATCAGCATCAATTAAAACCTTTTTAGCATCAGAAACAAGTGTTGTCATATTGCCTTGTACTTCCTCATCGTCCAAAACAAGAATGAGATGAGCGGTAGCTGGCTGAAAATTCTTTTTGTATCTTGATCTAGTAACTCGGCCACCAATGGAATGTGCAGCTTTAGAGTCAAGTTTTTCCTCTTTAATCTTAGCTTGCTTCTTTCCTACAACAAAAATAGGAACATTAGTTAAAATAGTGGTTTTTCTTACAATCTCCTTTTTTCCACCCTTATTTCTTGAACTGGTTGCCTTTCTCGGATGAAATCTAAAGTTCCTTAGCCAATTCTCCATTCTACAAATTATACTGAAGGTGTGTGCCAGTACATTATCCTACATACTTCTACTCCAATCAACCTCTAGAAGAGGTTCATTGTGTACCCATTTCATGAATCCTAGATCTAGTACATCTTCATTATCTATAGTCACACTAGAGGTATCCATTTACAACTTCACGTCAAGAATCTGCTTCAGAGTTAACCTGGACCAATTTCTTTTTCTTACTTCAAATTCATCTGAGCACTCTTCCCAGTAAACTTCCAATTGTGTCACATGTTGATCAGACATTGCCATTTTCACAAAATGAGCAATAAAACCTTTGTTTTCAAAATTATCTCTCTTCACAAAAGTTTCCAAATGAAACCTTTTAAATTCCAATTCAAGATGCAGTGCATCAGAAACAGACTTGCAACTGTAATGGCCTTAATCAATAGGAAAAATTCTACTTGTGCCAGAATCTTCACCATAATCCTTTACAACATAAGATAATTGCCTGGAAACTTCAATCAAAACACAATAGCCTGAAACATATCTAGGTAACCTAAAGGGTTCACCTTTAAATCCTCCAACTCTTATATAAGTGAAGTTATTAAATTGAATAAAGAAGCTACCATAGATGTTGATTAGTTCAACAACTTCAGCCGACATTCTCCTGTGCAAATTACTTTGTAACTCAAAAGTTAACCTCCCAACAAATATATCATTCCAGTGAAGGTAATTGTTGACATGTCCTTTTTTGGGTCAAATGGGGGTGGTATTCAAATATTTAATACCCTGAACCCATTTTGTATGGAACAGTCTGGGCCACTCCCTTACACAGGCTAACTTGTAGAACAAATATGAAGACATATAAAAATTGGAAACCCCAGCGTAATTGCTCAAACCCTCATGCAACCTTTCTGAAATTACTGTTCCCTAGTGAATAAACCATTTTTTGTCAAGAGTGACTTGGATGAAGAAATACATCCAGTCTTCCAAATAAAAGGAGTGTGAATTTCCCCTAATTCTACTCAACATTATTACCAAATCCCTGATTTCAGGAATCAAATGCTCTCGAGTTAATGGCCTTGGTAGCCTTGAGCCACCCCTTTGATACTTCAGAAGCTGATTCCGTGCAATAATAGTTCTGTAATACTACTTCTTCTTGGAATAAATGCCATAAGACTTTCCAATAGTCCAATCCTCATAGGGTTCCCGATATGGGATACCCATGGCCGCCATTACAGTCTTTCTATCAATAGACAATAGAACCTCACCATTATTTCTCCTAATGCACTTGGTAACCTTGTCATAGTGATTCATGCACTCCAAAACCAACTCAGGACAAGGGGCAGCTATGGGAAATGTCGTTGCTTCCAATAAACCACTTTGTCTAATATCTTTCAGCATAGAATTAGCAGCTGGGTTCCTCACTCTTTCTAAGAAAACATCTAAATCTAATTGAACTAGAGCCATATCAGCTAGCTCTGGTAAGGAACTCACAAGAGAAGAACAGTTCTCTAATTTAGGCAAAGTTGGCCTCATGCTTAACCCACAATTTTTTCCAATCAACTCAGATAAAGTAGAAAATAGGTAAAACAAAGACAAGCAGCTAAACAATATACCTAGATCTTTTAAAAACTATAGTAATTAGGAAAGTCGTTGAACATACCTTCCTCTGTCATCTGCAAAACCCCTGTCACAATCTATTTTTCTTTTGCTCTAAAAACTTTCCTTAAAACTTATGTTTCACAAATGATAATCTCGACAAGACAACTGCTCAATTTAAAAATCGAGAAAATCTTACTCATGATTTCCATAAGTTACCATCATTACTCTTCACTCGTGTGACATTACTCTGAAATGATCGCAAATGAGCATGCATTTAATAACCAATCACTTCATATCCGAAAACATGAATTCCCAAGCCATACTTGCTATAAATGACAACTTTTAAATCATTAAGAAAGAATATTCCCTCTTTCTGCTGTCATTAGCCGTTCCTTAAAATTCACGCTGCTACCTTATAAAAAGTCATATGATTTCCAAGAAATCAAACATTGAACTTTGAACCTTGAAGAACAACAGCAATGCAAAAACATATACATGACAAATATTGAACTTTTAACTTTGAACCCGAAAGGTTCAAGTTTAAGGTTCAACCAATGCTAAACACCGACAAATGCTGAAACAAACTTAAAAATTCATGCGGGGAAATAAAATTTAACACGATGCTTGTTGAACTTTGAACTTGAACCCTTAAGGTTCAAGTTCAAGGTTCAAGTTCAACACAGTGAAACTTAAATAAAGAAGACTCTAAAGACGGAATTGCACAGAAAATTTGAGAAACACAACCCGACCAAAGGACCAATTAGGGATGTGACTCAATAAGGTGACATTAAAATGGAAATTTATATGTACCGCCAACAATTATGCAAATGATGTCTGACTGAGATAGATGTATATGAGATCTAATAAGGACCACATCTAAGGACGTATATGAGGATGATAATAAGGATGTAAATGAGGACTAATGCAACATAAATGAGGACAATAATAAGGACATAAATTAGGACGATAATAAGGATGTAAATGAGGATTATGCAATGACTTATGCAAATGTTAAGGATGATAATAAGGGTGGGGGGGTGAATTAGTATGCCTAAAAACTTAACCAAACTCTTAAACAAATTTACTGCAGACCAATGTAGTAGTTTAAATAACAAACCGGTTAAAACATAAATGAGCCAAATAGCCAATAGAGCATTCACCCATAGAAGCACAATCACCATAACACAAGATATTTTGACATGGAAACACAAATGGGAAAAACAATGGTGAGTAAAACTCACAAGTCAACTATCTACAGAATAGTAACCAGACTGGTTAAGGTCAGACCGATTAAGGCCTTACAATGTTCTTCACCAGAACAGATCCTATTAGGAATCCAGATCTTTGTTAGGAGATAAGTCCTTTTAAACACTACCCTTTTAAAGGATTTCAGATCCACAACTGTGAACGACTTTGTTAGAGGATTTACAATAGGCTTGGCTGCGCCTACCTAGTTAAGGGTTTTAGACTTGTCAAAGAGATAAGTAATCAACAAGTGAATGATCTAGAAAGTAGCACAAACTGCTTGATTAGATCCTTGATAGTTCTCTGTTAATGCATTGCTGCATTACTTCAGTCTACTATCCTTTGCACTCCCAATCTCTGTTGTGAGATACCTTTAAGCAAAGACCTAATCTTCTCTACAACATGCTTCACACCCTTCAACTAGCTTCAAAATTCTAGACATGATGTCCTCATATAGGAATTTGATTTCATGTCAGTCTGATGAGATTAGTTTACAATTTCCTAGGTACAGTGCATCTAGACACATTTGGTAACATGACACAGAAACAACGCCCAACTGTCGGTGGATGATAACTCATCACACTTTACAATTATACCGGTTTAACATAGTATACCGATTACTGGTTAACGAATAAAGACTAGAAAACTGGAACATAGTGTTCCGATCAAAAAGGTTAACTGCCGCTAGGAGTCCTTGTTCCGCTTGAGATCTTCATACATGCTATGACCGATAGGCTTCTTCAGAAAAACACCAATAGTCTTAAACAAAGACTATTCATACAATGACATACAATACCAGTTTGAACAACTGTCGGTTGAGAATAACTCATGCATCAAATAAGTGTGTGTCCATCAATGACAATCACAACTAAACATCATCAAAATACCAACAATCTCCCCCTTTGACATTAAAGACAACACAGGAAAATTTTGACATCTAAGTGCTTACAAAACAAGAACAGATGTCATAATCAAAATTACTCCCCCTAAGCATATACACTGCTCCCTTTGCAAAAATTACAAGTATGTGTATGAAATTTTCAATACTAATACTGTATGCGGGAAAACCGGGTCGATAGAACTCAATATGCGAAAAACGAAGCTCTAGGGAGCCTTGCTCACACACTCACAGGACTTCTTGGTGCAGGCTATGGAGTAATGAAGTATCACTCAACTTCCCAAGGTTGGTCCCATGGTTCTCTATCTTACACGGTCCCTCAAACCAATGTTTTTGCTCTAAGATCACTGAGCAAAATGGTTTAGGGATGGCAAATGCAAGAATGAGGGATGCTTTTGTTTATTTTAATATGAGATGCATCCTAAGCTATGCATGATTCTAGAAATGCAATAAACTAACTATAAGATGACAAGGTTAGTAAACAACTATCCTAACATACTATATTAGTTCAATGACTTAAGCTATTGATAATAGAAATACTCTAAAATGCATATTAGATTAATTTCTATTTTAAAGAGAGGCTAAATGATGAGCATATATGAAATGAAAACTTGAATGTATTTGAGCATAAGTATGATACTACAAACTTGGATTTTCAAAATGGAGGAATGAGAGCTCTATTTATAGCAAAAATAGGGCAATGGATGGCCAGGATTGAAAGATTCAATCAAGGGTTGAGTTTGAAAGTTGGGAATCCATGTTTACAATTTGCACCAATGAAATGGTGACAAATGTCAACATAGGGTTGGGTTGAGAGAAGGGGTTGGAGGCATTAAATGCCTAAGAAGGCCTTATGGTTATCTAGAGGGTAAGGGTTAAGCTTAAGTTAGGCTTACCCATTGGATTAAGAGTTAATCCAAGGATAAACTCTTGTGCAAATGATTAAGAGATAATCATGGTCAAAGCATTAAAGGCTTGATGAGACCCTTGGGTTGGATGAAGGTTAAGTTAGGCAAAAAGTCTCTAACCATGTAAGAGGGTTGAATTAACCATTAATGGTTTGGGAGACTTTGGAAAATTTAGAGGTTGAAGACTTGAAGCCTTTAATGGTTATCAAAGACTTTAAGGTTTTGAGAAGTGACCTCCCCTTGCTTAGGGATGTGACAAAGTTTAGAAGATGGGTTAGGCTAATTAGAAGTGATTAGAAGAGTCTAGAAGAAATTAGGAAGGAGTTTAGGACGGCAAGTGGGAGATGTAGGATTTTGCAAGTGGATGGAGGGATAATAGGATTTAATTGAAATAAAGTTAATTTAATTCAATTTGGTTGTAATTTGGGGAAATTCAATAAATTAGATTTATTCAATTTAGGTTAACTATTTAATTAAATTTGAATTTAATTAAAAGTGGATAGGGGGGATTTAATTGAATAAAATGATTTATTCATTAAATGGGAATAGTGAATTTAATTGAGTAATTTACTTAATTAAATAGAGGAATGTGGATAATTTAATTAAATTGGATTTAATCAAATAGAGAAATGAACATAAAATATTTATTTAGGAATATGGTCATTTTTATACGTCTACAAATACTACTCCCCCTTTGCCAATAATGACAAAGTAATGCAAGCACTCCCTTTTTTTTCAAAATTTACCAAAGTTATATTGCATAACATAAAACATAGTATATGTTCATGACAATAAAGCGTAAAACTTCTCAAAAATAAATTTAAAGTTTTTTAGAAAATCCTTCATGTCTGAAGACCAGGAATCAAGAAGTGAGGCAGAAATTTCACTCTCGGTCTTCATCTGGAAGGCTAATTCTTCCATGGCATTGATAGTGCTCATCTCCTGTGTGATAGTAAAAGCCTCCAAGTTCAGAGAGCACTTCTAAAGAACCTGCAATTTTGGTAATAGAAGCAACTGGAGCTCCTGCAGATCTTGAGTCTGCTTGTAGATCTCTAATTCAATATTGGCAATTTGATGCTGGTGAGTGTGAACAGTCTGCCCATACATTGTGAAGAAATTATATGGCAGTTTGAAGTTGCCGATATACTGCTTTAACTCTGATTGGAGTTGACTTTTCTTTTTCAAAGCATCCTCAAAAAATAGGTGAGGTTGGCAGATTTTGCTCAAGAGTAGGTTGCCTTCACTCATAGCTAAACTTATATCATCTTTCTGCTTAATCAGTTTTTCTCTTTCTTCATCCATTTGCTTTACTAATGCAACTATGAGTGCGTTTTCATGGTTTTTCTTTGTAGTGGTCTAGGTAACATCTTCCAAACATTATACTTGATCATCCACTACTGTGCAAAGAAGTTTTAACTTAGCCAGCGAGGAATTGGTATTGGGGAGGTTAGTACTAGGGATTAGATTGGAAAGAGTGTCAACAACAAACTGAATGACATCCTGTTCTTTCTTTTTCCTCGATTCTTCCAACCTATCTTGAGCTAGTTGAATGCTCCTCAGTAGCTCATTTTCATCAACCGATTGAGTAAGATAGACAAGAGTCAAATGAGTGGGACTGGTGAGATCAACCTACTTAGCTTGATCTCATGTTGCCTTAGGAGTCTGTCCTCCTTCCTTTTCCTTGATCTCCTCTTGTCTTTTCTTCTCCTCTTCTTCTTTTTCCTAGGCTACCTTGGTGGCTTTCTCTTTCTCCTCTTCCACTCTCTTCTTCTCTTCTTCTTTCTTTCGCTCTTCTTCCCTCTTTTTCTCTTCTTCCTTCTTCTTCTCTTCTTCCTTCTTCTTCTCATCTTCCTTCTTATTCTCATCTTCCTTCTTCTTCTCTTCTTCCTTTTTCTTCTCTTCTTCCTTCTCTTCTCTCTCTTTCTCTTTTCTTGCTTTCTCTGCTTGCTCTTTCTCTTATTTTTCTTTTTCTGATTTCTCTTTTACTAGTTTCTCTTTTTCATGTTTCTCTTTTGTCGCTTTCTCATATTTGTATTTCTCCACTCTCTCCTCTTCATCTTTCTCCTTCTCTAGAGTGGTGTCCTCAACATCTAGGGTATCAACATCAATGGGTTCATTTTGTTCTATGATTCTTTCACCCAGACTATCGAAGATTTCATCCAGTTTGGCTATCGATAGGTCAGGCTCTTGCTCAACCTGTCGATTAGCTTCAGATACTTTCTGCATTTTCACATCTACTTTAAGCTACAGATGGGTGTCTTTTACCACTTCAGAGGTTTTGCCTCCGAGAAGCTGAAGTCTTCTTTTTTCATATGAAAAAGATTCCTTTTGACTGATTAAGAATCTCAAACAATTCTGAATTAGAGGCATCATGAAAATATTGGGCGAAAATTTCTTCCCTAATTTATGTTGGCATATGTACACTCCAATGAGACATTGAAGGTGATTGAAGGTTTTGTCATTGATGGCAACCTTACAATCCTCAGTCACAGGCAAGGCATTACACCGGCATCAGTAGATCACACTCTACACCGGCACTTAGACCACCATCACCGGCACAGAGAAAGGAAACATACCGACACAGAGGCTGACTAGATTTTTGATATATTATATTTTGTTTATTATTGTAAAAACTTTGTAAGCCGACTTGGCAAGTTGTAAAATGACTCTTATATATAAGAGAGATCATTGTAGATATTTTGTAAGAGATAGGAAAAATATTAAGGTAGACCTATTATGCGAAATATATGTTAAAGGGTTTATGTAAAGAACAGAGCAGAAATCGGTACTGGATCTGGCATTATAGATGCTATTGTAAAGCAGTACAAGACATTGGATTTGTATCATCCACATTGTAAGTCAGTGAGACTTCCCATTGAGCAGTGAGCTCTAGGAAATTGGCCTTCCTGCATGTGTAGGCCCCTCTTGTAAGTAATATTCTCTTATTGGCCAGTAAGTGAATATTGTGGGTCACAAATCCCATCGAGGTTTTTCCCACACTGGGTTTCCTCATTAAATCATTGTGTTATGGTGTGATTTTCATGTGGTTTCTTTCATTTCTTTTTATTGCATTATTTCTTGCATACCGGTACACTGTTATAATATGCTCTACATGTTTTACGTTAAGAAATTCTAATTACCAGTTAGATACTGATTCACCCCCCCCCCCCCCCTCTCAGTATCTGGGGGAACCCTAACAATTGGTATTAGAGCCTGGTCCTCTATTTTCAGAAGCCTAACTACATGAGGAAGATCTTGACACTGGTAAAGATGGAAAATCTGATGAAACAACTAGAAGCAGCTCTCTCAGACTATGATGCAGAGAAATTGAAAAACATCAAACTTGAAGATGATCTAAAGGCAGCTCAGGATATCATTCATGCACTTCAGGAAAATTTTACCATTGCAAGGAACAAGAGAAGAGAATTATGTGAAAAGATGCAAAATAAGAATGATGAAAAGGAATCACTTAATGATCAGATAAGCAAGCTGAAACTGGAGAACATAACACAAAATAATGAGATGCAAGATATGACCATGAGATTCTATAAAGAAATTGAAGATAGGAAGAAGAATTGACCAGAAGACTAAGTGATGCAGTAAATGAGAACACAAGACTTAGCTATGAAAATGACCTATTGAAGACAAGTCTGATGTATACACAGAATGACTCCAATGAACTGATGAGACAGAAAGAAATCTTACAAAGAGAACTGGATATTGCAAATCAACACAAAGATAAATTCAAGAAAAGCTCAAAAGAACTTGGTGACTTGTTGAAGATTCAGAAACCTAATGGTGATACTTGTGGAATTGGCTTTGAAGCAGGAGAAAGCTTTGATGCTACAAACACTCAAGATCACAACAAACCGGTAAGGTAACCTAATGCTTATAAATTCAATGGAAAATGCTTTAACTATAATAAGTACGGTCATAGAGAAAATCAATGTAGATCTAAAAGTTATCAGAACATCAACACACCCACCGGTCAATGTTCAAACTGCAACAAAGTTGGTCATAACTCTGAAAATTTTAGAATGAATGTGAGATGTTATGTTTGTGGAAGATTTGCACACCTATCTAATCAATGTAGAACACAAACTGGCATAGGTTATGGAAAAGCTATTCAGAAGAATAAAGTAACTTGCTATGCATGTAACAAGATTGGACATATTGCAAAATTTTGTAGAAGCAAAGGATCACCGACAGACAACAAAAGTTCTAGCTTGAAAGGAAAAGAAAAAGTTGAAGAGGTAAAGCAAGAATTCTCAAAACAATGGATTAGAAAAGCAAATCTAAATGTTGGGAATAATCCACCACTGGTAGAACCAATCAACACTCCACTGGCAGAACAGAGTATTACTCCACCGACAAGAAGTTCTTCATCAAATTGAAGAAAGTTACTTTGAGGATTTGGCAATCTAATGACACATGTGCTATTATTCCCTCGGTTAAAGATGAGAAGTTGAAAAATACTTATTTACCGACAGACAATGTTAAGTGACTACTTAACCGACATGCATTAAATGTGGTAGCTAGCAAATAGACCTTATAAATTTGTGGTTTTGGCTCCATTTCACTTCATCGAGATTTCAAACATTTGAAGAGCGCAAAATTTGCAGAGATAAGGGATTTCAAGAAAAGAGGCAAGAACACTTCAAGCAATCAATCTACCCTAAGGCAGAAAAAGGTATTTAACATCATGGCATCCACCTCTACACTTGAATATATAGCAAACCCTACTGTAGTGAAGGTTATAAAACACCTTAGGCCCGTATTTCAACTAGTTCCTGAGGTAGCAAAGAAAGATACTGTAGGTTCTTTTTCTCAAATTCCAAAAGGAGTTGTTTATGCTGAAGACCCCAAAATTTACATCCATTGCAACATAAAGGAATTAGGAGATGAAGAGATCAAAACAATGTATAAATATGTCATATGTGATGAATCCAGAAATGTAAAAAGTGAACATAAAATCATTGAAACCCTAGGATTTACTGAGATCCTTAGCATTCCTAACTTTCCCAAGGATGTGATTAGGATAGTCTTAAGTAGGGTACATGGTGAATTTTTTTGGTTAGATGCAATTCAAAAAATTACCAAGGAAGCTGTCAAAGCAGTGAGGGTTACCCTCAACCGGTAAAAGGCCAAACAAGACTAAAAAGGTCTCAAATGACCTAGTAACTAAGCTAACTAGTGCAACATCTGACAAAAGGTCCTTAAGAGTCAATGATGTAACTGACACTAATGTGAGATTTACCAGCATGATTTTAGGGTATAAAGATCCTCATGCAAATAGACTTAATTTAGTTTCAAGTTTATGCATTAAGAGTGCTTATGACATGATTACAGACAATGTGAAAATTGACATATGTGAATGGTTAAAAGATGAGTTAATTGACAACTTAGGCAAGATAAAGAAAGATAAGAAAGGAACTTTTAGGTTTGGTAATCCACTTGTGTGCTTAATGCTACACATAACCAAACATGTTCCTAGTATAGGTTATAAAGAGCTTGGATTTGATATACCAGTAGGTAAACAACTATCAGAACTATTCAATAACATGGGTGAAGACAAGGAAAAGAATATCCATGACTACTTTCAAGCACTTAAGGCCAAAATGAAGAAGAGAATTAGATTATCACAGAAAATTGTCAACAAATACAAGGATAAAATATGCTTTGTAATAAAAAAGGATGAGATTTGGATGGAAGCAATCATCCCAAGAACTATATGGGTAACGGAGATGGGTTATGAGACTGATAACCTTATCATTGAAACATATGATAAAGCACTTTTGGAAGCTCCCAGAGAACCTAAGGAAGAAGTATTTGGTAGTGCTGAGACCATTGAAAGACAAATACAATCTCATAAAAGAGTGAAAAAGGTTGAAGCAGTAGTGAGAAGAGGATCTAGGCAGGCAAAGGCTATAAAAGAAGATTTACTGAAACAAACCGGTATCACTAAGGATGAGTTAGCAGCCCCACAGCCTGAAACTCACCTATCACAAGTAGGTACTTCATCAGAGAATGACATGCCAAAAACTTTCAAAAGAGTTGTAAGGAAAAAAGATCCTTCATCGGCAACCACACCTTCACCTAGGAGAACTAGACGGAAATAAGAAGCGGTGATGTCTTCGGTTAAGAAAACTACACCAAAGAAGAAACTGACACCCAAGAAGAAGAAGAGGACGAAACAAAACATGGCCCCTCTTGACATATTCCTAAATGAAATTACAGAGGAAGGGAAATAGAAGAATATAGAGAAATTGTATGATACTCTATCAGCAGATGAAAAAGAACAAGTTGAAAATAGTGTTATTTTGTACATGGACATGTATAAGAAATTTTTGATGGAAGTGGTAGATGAACTACCTGAAGAATTATTTAAAAGACTAGAAGCAAGAAGACAAGCTATTGTAGAGCTTGACAAGAAGATCAAGATAGAAAAATTACTTGTTGTTTACCCAGTGAACTCACCTAAGGAAATAGATGATCTAATTGCAGAAACCAACTGGTCAGTATTCTCTACTGCACACTAGCACATTGCATTAATGGTCTGAAGAGTTAATGAGGTAACTGAAGAAATAGAAAATGCATGGGATATATTCCTAGTTGAAAAAGAAAAATAGGAAGAGTAAATGAGCCACAAACCTATAAAGGTATATCAGAAGAATAAGGACAAGGGTAAAGGAAAGGTTGGAGGACCTCCTAGTATCAAAGTAAAAGACAACTTACCCCCACCTCCTTTGATCACTCCATCGGTAACAACAACAACTATAGAAGATCAACCGGCAGTTGAAAGTATGGATGTAGAGGATGTCAATCCTAATCTTGAAGTCATATACACAGTAGATGTTGATACACAAAAGATCAACATTGTGGTAGATAAAGATACAATTGGTAAGATAGACATGGCTAGTGAGCCCCTAGTAACTGATCAAACTGATAACACACAAGAGACAACGACAAATGATAAAAAAGAAAAATAGGTAGAGACTCAAACTAAGACTGAGACAGAGCAACAAACAGAGAAACAGACAGAGCAACAGGCTCCGAAATAGGAACATGAACAGATTCATGTGGAAACAATGCAACTGGCAACAAGAGAAGTACAAAAACCATTTCTTAAGGAAATGCAAACATAAACAGACCTACCAGAGGTCACAACAAGCTTGGTCACTTCCTCCACCGACGGTATTCAGAATGTTGGTTCCTCATTAGTAGGCTATAAATCAACTAATGTAACAGAAGTACTTTTAGATTCAATCAAAAGGATAACAGATTGCAGTTCACAAGCTTATAAGGCTATAGATGACACAATCCCAATTTTGAAGAGGCTAACTCCTAACTACAACATAGACAATAAATATTCTTTAAGTCAAATTGACATTTTGTCCAAGTACATCATTGAGAACACAATGACAATTGAGCAAATAAAAGAAGAGGCATTGAAGGATAACATGGAAATAGAAAAGTAGAAATTCTTTGAGGATCAAATAAAGAAGTGTACAAGGGAATTTGACACACTTCTATCGGAACTATGCAATTTACTAAAAGAGTTCAAAACTTTGTATAGAGACATATCCAAGACAAACCTACTAACAGTTGATATAGATAAGCAGATGAGAAAGGTACAGGATAAAATAAATAAACTTGTAGACAATTTTGTTAACTCACTTGATACACTATCAGTTTTTGAACAACGGATACCAAATTTTGAGGACGAGTTACTTAATTTGGGAAGAGAAAAGGAGAGAATAGTGAATAAGGCAAAGAGTTTAAGGCTAAGACTGAGTCCAAGATTGGACTATCTAGCATTCATGCGGAAGGAAACATCTGAGGCACTTGTACAAGGATAGAGGACACCGGCAAAGCATATGCAACACCTCACCAGTATAGTTCAAAGGACAAAGACAACAATAAGAGACAGTAAGAATTTTATGGAGAGTATAAACTTAATTTTGGTAGATCTATTTCAAATTGTGACCACACAGGTACAAGGTTGAGACTACAACTCTATTGACATCTTGACAACCTTTGTCATTGATGCCAAAGGGGGAGTAGTGGTATGAGAAAATCCAATATCATAGGAATCATATGCTCAAGGGGAGCACACATTTTTGGTAACATTTTTTGGATCAAAAGTTTTGGATACACTTTTGAATTTTCTCATGAGTGTTGCCATGAATGCCAAAGGGGGAGATTGTTGGCATGTGCACACTCCAATGAGACATTGAAGGTGATTGAAGGTTTTGTCATTGATGGAAACCTTACAATCCTAAGGCACTGGCAAGGCATTACACCGGCATCAGCAGATCACACTCTACACCGACACAGAGAAAGGAGGTATACCAGCACAGAGGCCGACGGGATTTTTGATATATTATATTTTGTTTATTATTGTAAAAACTTTGTAAGCCAACTTAGCAAGTTGTAAAATGACTCTTATATATAAGACAAATCATTGTAGACATTTTGTAAGAGACAGGAAAAGTATTAAGGCAGACCTATTATGCGAAATATATGTTAAAGGGTTTATGTGAAGAACAGAGCAGAAACTGGTACTGGATCTGGCATTATAGATGCTATTGTAAAGCAGTACAAGACATTGGATTTGTATAATCCACATTGTAAGTCAGTGAGATTCCCATTGAGCAGTGAGCTCTAGGCAATTGGCCTTCCTGCATGTGTAGGCCCCTCTTGTAAGTAATATTCTCTTATTGGCCAGTAAGTGAATATTGTGGGTCACAAATCCCACTGAGGTTTTTCCTACACTGGGTTTCCTCATTAAATCATTGTGTTATGCTGTGATTTTTATGTGGTTTCTTTCATTTCTGTTTATTGCATTATTTCTTGCATATCGGTACACTGTTATAATATGCTCTACATGTTTTAAGTTAAGAAATTATAATTACTGGTTAGATACTAATTCACCCCCCCCTCCTAGTATCTGTGGGAATCCTAACAATTTATTTCTCCTTTTCAATGATAATGCATCATTTATTATCCAACTAACTATATAAAGAATTAGGAACAACAGATTTAATGTCAATCGGAGACCGATCGTTATCACACAAATATTTAATGACCTCTAGCTCTACTTCTTCCTTTTCACTATCACTAAGATCATCAAAATAATATTTTAGATCATCAAGTACTTTCCTTTTAACATTCTTCATGATTCTTTGAAAATGTGTTATAGGCTGGTGAGAAGGAACATGTATATTTACTGGTGCAGAGGTTGCTGGTACATTACCAGTTGATTTTGTCTTCTTGCTTGATTGCCTTGTCTTCTTCATTTCTACCTCTGGTTCAGTGTCTTCTAAATTCGGTGAGTTATTCCTAGTTTTTCTCTTCCTTTTGAATACCTTTGGTGGGATAGCCTCTGGTTTCTTTTTAGCCACTTTAGGACTGGTAGTAGATGTAACCAGTGTCGATACCGATGGCACTGCTTTCCTTTTTTTCTGCTTTGGTATTTCAATAGATTTGATCCTCTCAGAGTAGGTACTAGTCTTCTTCTTCTTTAGATCCAGTGGTGAAGCAAGTAGGGTAGAGGCATACCTTGTGAGTATATCATTTACCACTTCATAGCCCATAGGCTCAACTTCATCTTCTCTGGGTTCAACCGCTTGCATTATGCAATGACCTATTTTGTTTATTGAACATATATCATCTTCATATTTTTTAACCAGATCACCTGATATTCTCATTCTCTAGTTCATCTTTAGTCTGAACTCATCAAAATACCTATTAAGAGCCTCTAGATACACAAATCCCACTACTTGCAAACTCTCCTTTATTTGTTTGGAAACCGATAGGTCACTTGACCATTGAACATCACCAACTCTTGGAAAATTTCCTTGAAAATAGAAAAATAAACTGACAAGAAGTTGAACAAACTTAAACCTCAATGTTTTGTCCTCTTTGATGGACTTCAGGTTCTCCATGAGTTGTTTTTGTATCTAGGTACATAAGTCACATTTTGCATTCTCCTTGAACATCCTATAAGCGGCTTGCACTGCAGCTGTAGGAAAAGAGTTCATTCTACTAGCATAGAATACTCTATACTCGATTACCATGCATGCATATTTCACCAAGTCATGTGTTATGGTGTTTATAGTCATTGACCACTAGTTGCTCATAGAACCGATGAGCTCTGTCACTTTGGTTTTGGTGATCTTGCGAAGAACAGGGACTTCCCCAACATTGCAGAAACCGGTCATGGCATGAATTGCCTCCAATATGATATCATGGGTTCGCTCAAGGTACATCTTGTCACCATGAACCCTACTTATAATAATCCTAATGTGTTCTTCTATAAATTCCTTGAGAAATTATATTGCATTGTGAAGTTTCTTCTTCTCAATTACACTGTACTCAGGTTTAATCTTCTTATCATCTCCACAGAACAGACTCAACTATGAGTGAATCACTAGATACCCTAGGTCTTCCAATTTGCAATCAATATATCTTGAAACATCCCCTTCGACAATGACTCTGACAGGAATTTGAGATAGGGCATTATATTTCACCTTCTTCCTAAGAAACTCAAAAGATTCCTCAAGTTTGGTCGAACTAGAAGGGATTTTAGATGTAGAAGCCATATCTAGATAATTCCAAATGATGAGATTGATTCGACGAAAAAATACCTTTTTATTTCGAACTAGGGTTCACCGATGTTGAACACAACACACTTCTCCAAAAGCTTGTTTTACCACTCTGACCTCCACTCTGAATGACTGTAAAATCTTGTGCAAGATATCTTTCTGAATTCTTTTGAATGCAAGATGAATTGTTCTTATTGCGCTGCTCAAGCTAGAAAAATTCTTCTTTGGAAATAGGTAAGTAAAATAATGAATAAAAGTTACTTTTAAACATACTCCTACCTACCATAATAAATGCATCACTATTAGGGCACAAATCCTAACTTTACCTTTTACCACTTCCTTTCTTTTGTCGGTCGACAGGTAACCTAATACCAATAAAGCCACTTTACTGATATACTCTAGGGGTTCAAAACATTGTTACCGATATGTTCCCCTTAAGCTTTTCAAAGCTCAGTTTTTTGGTTCAAGGGTCTCCACACTGGGTGCTGAAACTGGTACATCTTGTGGCTTCTCTTCTGATTTCTTTTTCCACCTTTTCTTCATATCCGCCTGAACAGTTTCAACATTGACCTTTCGTTCTGAGTCGATCAGTATGTCATGCTCTAGCAATGTGTCCTGGTTTGTTGCAATGATATCATACCATACCAGGTGCTCTCCATGGTCTGGTGTTTACCTTTCTATTCTTCCTCCTGCATGTTGGAGCAGTGTGACAACTACCAAGATAGATCAAACAGGTTGCTCTCCAACTGTTTGCCACTCCATAACCATTTGACCAATGGTCATAGGTTCTGTACTAGTTTGGAATCTGGTTCATAGGAGGTTCTGGGACAACTCCTTTAGGTCTTGGTGCATAACCTCTAGAGTTGTTCATAACCAACCTGCACTCAAAAGCTCTATGCCCAATTTTTTTGCATGCATAACAATGACCATTAAATTTACCAATTCTACCCACATTGTTTTGCATGTAAGGAAAGTTATTGTAAGCCTTGCTCCTACATACATTAGCACTATGTCCTTCCTTATGACAGTTAAAGCATACAAGTTTAAAATTTTGCTTACCTTTTCTCTTGTTGTTGTTCTTAGGTGTTGATTTCTCCTTTGATGCATCACTGTTGGTTCCAGAGGTTTCACCTTCCTCATATGCAGAGAAACAAAGTCTAGTGGTATCCTTTGATGGCTTCAATGATTCCACCTTTTGTTCCAACTTCGCAGCACTCTAGTTGAACTTAGCAAGTATCTCCTTTGTCTCAGCAAGTTCCTTGGAAAGAGCATCATTGGTCTCCATCAAGGTTTCATTCTAAGAAATGGTTGCATTCATTTCAACTTGTATTTCTTATTTCTCTTCCTTGCCCTCTTGCAGGTAAGCAGTGATGGTACCAATCTCTTATTTCAACTTAGAGATCTCATGCTCCTTTTTCTTCACTAAATCTTCATATTTTCTTCTATTTTCTAGCTCCTGAATCATCCTGATAGTCAGTCCTTCCAACTCCCTCCTTATGTTAGTTTTGGATTCATTTAGTTTATCCACTTCTCCAACTAGGGCCTCCATGTCTGCTTCATCAGAAGAGTTGTTTTCAGTAAATTCCATCAATTGCTTAGTAAGTTCTCTTCTCTTGTCTAAAGAGGCTTTATACTTGATCTTGAGTTCATCATAGGCTCTCCCAGACTCAGTCAGATGGTGAGTGAGTTCCCTCATGCTGTATTCCTCCATATCTCCTTCCAAGTGGTTAGACCTATAGAAAGGCTGGCTCTGATACCAATTGATGAATACTAAGCGGGGGAGGGGGGGGTGGATTAGTATGCCTAAAAAACTTAACCAAACTCTTAAACAAATTTACTGCCGACCAATGTAGTAGTTTAAACAACAAACTGGTTAAAACATAAACAAGCCAGATAGCCAATAGAGCATTCATCCATAGAAGAACAATCACCATAACATAAGATATTTTGATGTGGAAACCCAAATGGGAAAAACCACGGTGAGTAAAACTAACAAGTAAACTATTTGTAGAATAGTAACCAAACTGGTTAACGCCTTACAATGTTCTTCACTAGAACAGATCCTGTTAGGAATCCAGATCTCTGTTAGTAGATAAGTCCTATTAAAGACTACCCTGTTAAAGGATTTCATATCCAGAATTGTGAACCACCTTGTTAGAGGATTTACAATAGGCTTGGCTAGACCTACCCTGTTAAGGGTTTCAGACTTGTCGAAGAGATTAGTAATCAGCAAGTGAATGATCTAGAAAGTAGCATAGAATGCTTGATTAGATCCTTGACAGTTTTGTGTTAATGCATTGTAGCATTACTTTAGTCTACTATCCTTTGCACTCTTAATCTCTATCATGAGATACCTTTCAACAAAAACCTAATCTTCTCTACAACATGCTTCATGCCCTTCAATTAACTTCAAAACCCTAGACATGATATCCTCATATAGGAATCCGATTTCATGTCGGTCCAATGAGATTAGTCTAAAATTTCCTAGGTATAGTGCATCTAGACACATTTGGTAACACGACATAAAAACACTGCCCAAGTGTCAATGGATGATAACTCATCACACTTTATAATTATACCGATTTAACACAATATACCGATTATCAGTTAATGAATAAAGACTGGAAAAATGGAACATAGTGTTCTGATCAAAAAGATTAACTGCCACTAGGAGTCCTTGTTCCACTTGAGGTCTTCATACCCCTTGAAGTCTTCATACATTCTATGACTGGTAGGATTCTTCTGCAAAACACTGATAGTCTTAAACAAAGACTATTCATACAATGACATACAATATCGGTTTGAACAACTGCCAATTGAGAATAACTCATGCATCAAATAAGTGTGTGTCCATCAATGACAATCACAACTAAACACCATCAAAATACCAACAATCTAAGGACTTAAATGTGGACGATAATAAGGATGTAAATGAGGACAATAATAAGGACATAAATGAGGACAATGCAAATACTTATTCAAATCCTAAGGATGATAATGAGGATGATAACAAGGAAGTAAATGAGGACTATGTAAAGACTTATGCAACTCTTAAGGATGATAATAAGGACGTAAATGAGGACTATGCAAGGACTACCTATGGTCACAACTATATAAAATTTTGAGTTTGCAAGATTGTCTAATATTTAAAGATGAACTTTGTTTCTAGTAATTTTGTTTCTAGGACAAGTTTGTTGTTTTCCAAATATGAGAACAATTGTTTGAAGATAGTGTATGCGGGAAAAGTGGGTGAATAAAACTAAATATATGAAAATATTGTTAATACTAGTCCACACACACACACACAGGACTTCTTGATGCAAGCTATGGAGTAACGTAGTGTTACTCAACTTCCCAAGGAGGGTCCCATGGTTCTCTATCTCACAATGTCCCTCAACCCAACATTTTTACTCTCAGATCACTGAGCAAAATGGTTTAGGGATGGCAAATATGAGAACGAGAGATGCTTTTGCTAAATTTAGTATGAAATAGATGTGAAGCTATGTATGATGCTAAAATGCAATAAACTAAATGATAAGATGACAGGGTTAGTATGAATACTATCCTAGCATACTATATTTAGTCTATGATTGAACTAAAATGATAAAGAAATTATTCTAAACATGCATATTAGTCTAATTTATGATCTAAAAGAGGCTAAATGATGAGCATATATGGAATGAAAGCTTGAAAGAATTTGAGCATAAGTGTGATGCTTCAAATTTGAAAGATGATTGTTAAGAATGGAGGAATGAGGGCTCTATTTATAGCACAAACAGGGCAATGGATGGTCAGGATTGAAAGGTTTAATCAAGGGCCAGGTTTGAAAGTTGGGGATCCATGTGCACAATTGGCACCAATGAAATGGTGACAAGTGTCAACATAGGATAGGGTTGAGAAAAGAGGTTGGAGGCATTAAAGGCTTGAGAAAACCTCATGGTTATCTAAAGGCTAAGGGTCAAGTCTAAGTTAGGCTTACCCACTGGATTTAAGAGTTAATCCAAGGATAAACCTTTGTGCAAATGATTAAGAGATGATCATGGTCAAAGCATTAAAGGCCTGATGAGACCCTTGGGTTGGATAGAGGTTGAGTCAAAACAAATGTTTTAACCATGTGGGAAGGTTTGTATTAACCATTAATGGTTATTGGAGACTTTGGGGATTAAGTGGTTGAAGATTGGAAGCCTTTAATGGTTTTCAAAGACTTTAAGGGTTTCGGTGGTTGAAGGTTGAAAACCTTTAATGGTTATCAAAGACTTTAAGGTTTTTGAGAAGTGACTTCCCTTTGCTTAGGGATGTGACAAAGTTTAGGGGAGGGTTAGGTTAATTAGAAGCGATTAGAAGATTCTAGAAGGGATTAGGAAGGGGTTTGGGATTTTGCAAGTGGATGGGGGGATAATTGAAATAAAGAATTTCATTCAATTTGGTTGTAATTTGGAGAAATTAAATAAATTAGATTTATTCAATTTAGGATAACTATTTAATTAAATTTGAATTTAATTAAAAGTGGCTAGGGGTATTTAATTGAATAAAATGATTTATTCATTAAATGGGTATAGTGAATTTAATTTAAATAAATTGAGTAACTTATTTAATTAAATAGAGGAATGTGGATAATTTAATTAAATTGGATTTAATTAAATAGAGAAATGAACATAAAATATTCATTTAAGAATATGGTCATTTTTATACGTCTATAGATAGTATAGCTAACTAAATTGTGTTCTGAAAAACTTTGAGAATTTAGAGATGTGCAAGATGGGGCCTGAAATAGCCCAAATACTGACTCAATACTGGTTTAGTACAACGATACATATAAAAGCACATAAGACAATCTTAGGCTGGAAAGTGGACACCATTCAATGAGGCCCCTGCAACAAAATACCGAAACAAGACAAGCAGATAGAGATTCATGCAGCACTGGATCCACTCCACGACACACACTTCTCGGGCATGCCAGTGTCTCTTACCCCAAAGATCCAAACATCTTATGACTGAGGGATTTCTATCTCATAATGCAAGGTACATGAGGGGTATCTATGGGGTACGATCTGCACTCCCAGAATCACTGAATGTAGGATTTGGCTACTAAGTTGGTTCTTCTTGTAAAATTTTGAGGGATCTCGATCTAACGACAGATTCTCAAAGCAAGCCACTTAAGATTTTAGTTAAGCTTATCGGTGCAGGGAACACCCCCACATACGTCAAATTCACTCAACACTCTAGCCACTTGACCCGTATATTTATATAGTAGCTCAAAAAACCAGCTCAAGAGTACGCTGGGAGAGATGATATCCCCAACGCATCCCAATTTGAAGTACCTCTATGGGTGATGAAATCCCTAGTCAAAGATACCCCTCACTACTAAAATGAAAAATTGGTTGTTGTTATCGCCTTCTCCCTTTCTCCCAAGACCCTGAAGGCGGGTGGAAATGTAGTTGATGCAACAGTAGGTCCACCCCAAACATGATAAATTTTTTTTTCTCTTAAATAAAATGAAGTGTGAGTTATTCTATTGATAAGCCTGATTCACGTTCATTTTTAAACCCAAATTTAGGTGTGAGATAAGCACGTGCATGTCAATTTTAAAACACCAAATTGAAGTGTGATAACATGCATGTCAATTTTCACCAGGTTTATTTTAAGCCCAAAACTGAAGTGTGATAACATGAATGTCCATTTTAACTAGGTTTATTTTAAGCTTGAAACTGATCCTCTCTCTAATTTTGCCACATGTTGCAAACAGATAATCAGTAACCCCAACAAAGCCATAGAAAATAGAATTTTAACAATGAAAGAAAACTAATGCATAATGATACTTGAGCGAATGTGTGATCATGTATGAGAGATTACGTAATTCTAACAAAGCAAATGCGTGATGCTGACAAAATGATTGTGTGATCTTATCTAGGCGAATGTGTAAAACACAGATAGACCAAACAAAAAAAAAAAAAAAAGTTAATTCTGATCTAGAACCTACAAAATAGATTGTGATGCCCTAGCAAGATCTCTCATCATCCACTCTATGTTAAGAAAATTGTATTTTGCTCTATATGAGAGAACTAGGTTGTTGTATCTATCAATGGGTAGTTGGTCCTCTAGATCTTGTATCTTCTTTTCTACCTTTAGGATTCATTGATAGTGTCTAGCTTGTCTTCTTTGTTCCTTCGTCCTCCTTGCACCTGAAATCCTGAATTGTACCTTATGTGCCATAAGATGTCATTATTAAAGCATGTAATAAGTGTAAACCATATTCAGATTTAATAAATTTTCTACAAAATCAAGACAGAACATAGTATAGCTAATAAGAAAAATAAGAAAGACAGGATGCGTAAACCAGCTAACGAATGTGTAACAAGATTTGATCGATTGTGTGACAATATCTAGATGATTGCGTGATAGGTTCTGCATGAAGGTGTGATCCTATGTTCTTGATTGCATGATCCTATCTATGCGATTGCATGATTATGTAAATGTGATTGCATGATTTTGAATTTGTTGTGCAATCCGTACAAACCTGCAAAAAATTAAAATTACGTACGATTTGCAAAATCACACAGAAAACAGAGAAGGTTAAATTGTTGTTAGTTCACGTCAGGTTCACCAAAATGTTGTATGTTAAATTTTATAATGTAATCAATCAAGAATAAAAGGAAAATCACGAATCCCTATCCTAATAGAATTTAAACAAAACTCAATGAAAATAGTGCAAAACAAGAAATAGGAATGTAAAATTTGTCAATCAATTCTCCCTATTCCATGACTGCATGTAGCTTCCATTGTTTTTCTCCTCTTTGTGGTATGATGGCTCTTAGATATCACACTAGCAACCTGCAAATGACACAAAAATTCAAAATTCGTGGTTGTTGAAAATGGAGATTGAATGCTCAATTTATACTTTTTTTGAGAGGATTGATTGAAAGGTGGAACATAATGATTAAGAGGCAGAACTTAGGTGAGCTCACATGTTCATTGATAGTTTGTTGATTTGGAGGTGGAACAAAATATATTGAATAGATAAATTAGTTAACTAATTGAGAAAAAAGATGATTGAAACATGAAAAAAATGATTGGAGGATAAATAATTGATGACAAGGAAAACTTTATTTAGAAAAAGCTAACTAGAAGATAGAAAAAGAAATTGAAAAGATAATTGAATTAACTAATTAATTGATTGAATTAATTAATTTAGCATGTGCTTGAACTCTCACTTTGATTTTCAATTTAATCTTTACATGAGAATTAATTCAAATATTAAATTTATTTTAAATTCAATTTATTATCTGAATATATTTAGAACTTGACTTTGATTTTCAATTTAATTTTTGAAATAATGCACATGTATTTGAATTTGATGAAATTAGAAGAATATGAATTAAATGAAATTAGAAGAATTAATTAATTAATTAATTTAAAGAAACTATTTAATTATTTAGAAATTGAATTTAATTAAATAGTAAAGACTATTTAAATTAAAGGATTAAAATCATAATTAATTAAATAAATAATATTTAATTAATATTTAGAAATGATTTAAATGATTAATTGAATAGAGATAGAAATTGAAAATGAATTTATTTAAATTGAGGATTAAAAATTAGAATTAATTAAATAATAAATTTAATTAACATTAGAAAATGATTTAAATGATTAAATGAAGATAGAGTTGAAAAATAGAAAATTAGTAAGATGATGAAGAAATGTGAGATTAAAAGAATAAGATTAATTAGCTTAATTAAATAATTAATAAATTATATAATCAATTAGACGAATAATTGGTACATGATCAATGAGACATTTTTAGGTTTCTATAGGTATCACTACCAGTTTCCATGTCAATTTCCTATTATCGATTGCCTGGACCTATTCCGGTGATCTACTAGAACCCCTTCTGAAGCTTGTCGACCCTTAGGCATTGATTCTGATATTCCTTGGCATGTGGCTGACCTTTTCCCGCGATCTACATTTCATCCTTTGTATTTTTCAGAGGAATCTCTTGGTAGAGGCCGACCTTGTTATTTTGCATGTTAGGTCTTGTTCTTTAGGTTTTGATCCCTTTTGGGCTGACTGGATCCTTTGGATCAATATATATATATATATTTGTAACTATGCATTAGAATGTAATCAATTAGAGAATCAAGTATCTAGACTATGCGTAGAATATATATCATAAGATTCAAGGTCCCGGTTGTGACCTATTCTACCAGGCTTGGGAGCCGGTATGTTATATCCCGGTTGCTACCAGTTGGATGTAATCAAATTTCATGCAATAAAACAATATGTTCTACATTTCCTCCATCATATCTTTGTGTTTTAATTGTGTCTACTCTTGTTGATTGGTCCAGATTGATCTCCTTGAGGTCCCTCCTCACTAGTGACTACTTCACTCCTAGATCTTTTGCACCTTTCAGGGATGGATAGATACCCTTGTGCGAGTGCCCCTTGAGTGGGCTAAGTATTTTTTTCTTGGTGCATATCTTCATGAGAGTGAGATCTTGTTTGATATTTGTGAGGTTTGTGTGTGTGTGAATTCTTTTTGCAATAATAGTTTTGTTGCGACATTTGACCTAGCATGATATATGATGGGTGCATGTTGTTTGGGGTTGAATTGACCCTTGTGTGTGCCGAGGAGTATCCCTCTTGAGTGAAAGTCTTCTCGATGTTTGATTCTTTCTTTCATGGATGATTAGAGGTCATCTTCTCAATGTTTGATTCTTGCTTTCATGGATAATTAGAGGCCCTTGGGTGGCCATGTTGCTTCTATGTTCCTAAAGGAATGACATGATTGTTTCCTTGTTTGACTTGGCTTAGATGCTTATGATTGAATCATGATTGACTTTTACATATAAATTAGTGTGATATTTCATGATTGAATTGAATTGACTCATGACCATAATGTGTTAGAACTCATTACCCTTGCATTATGTGTGTAGTTCATCATGTTTCATAATAATGCACCATTGTACATGTAAAAAGGGATTGAAATGATGCATGAAAGTGAGGTGTTGATATTGTTGTGGTTGCATTGAAGTGCATTGTGCATCAATTTTGATAAGAATGTATCATTGCATAATTAAAACAAATGATCATAAGCGAGAATGTGTAAATATCTATGGTATATCAATTGGGTTAAGGACCTATGTCCCCAATTTGCATTGTTATGACTATCTATGTGGCTAATAGTTGAGTAGCATCGTGAAGTTCATTAATTAATTTGCATCATACACATCTTAGCATTATGACCTTAGTATTATTTTTTATGCAAGGCAAACTAGAAATGTTGGCCCTATCCTTGTATGGACCTTAATTATTTTATGAGAAACTTGTATTGTTAATGTAAAATTTTTATTGGGATACCTTAGTGTTATTATGGCAAGGTACTCTTGATGAAGTGGTTCTTGTAAGTATGTGGATTTCAGTATACCCTTTTTTGATAGTGAGTTGTGGTGTGAGTTTATGCATACCCTTATAAGGGCAATCCTTTTGTGAGCAATTGATAGTCACCCTTGTATATGTAAAGTGCAAAGTAATTTTATGTTATGCGATTACGCGTATCCTCACTAGGACTTGTGATGATGATCATGTATTTATTGTGACCCTCCTAATGTATATCAGTGAAGTATCCTTGTGTTGAAATCATAATGTACCTTGGAGTGGTCTTGTGTCGTGAATATATGAGTTAGGTGGATCTTGTGTAATAGATACTTGTGATTGTAATTACCTTGTGAATGTGACTCTATAAATGAATTTGATCCATACATTAATGCATTGTCTTGTGATTATGGCATTATATCTTCTCTTTCATATATCTTCTTGTATAAAGAAATAAATTGCATAAGTCTTATCGCCTAAGTAAGTTTTCTTGCCTAAGAAAGGAATTGTATTTCATATATCATTGCATATAAGTTGTTGAGTAATAAAATGGAAATGAATATATTGTCTTTTGTGTCTGGGTATGTTCTCTAATGTATCTGGGATATTGTATCCTTAGGTGTTGCACAACAATTACTCCCTTCAGTATGGCAAATACTAGTCACTCCATTATGTGGACATGTTATGTAATTGATGATTTGTTTTGGTTATGGATGAATTGTTCATGTGTTGTATGGGATAGCATTGAATTTTTGGACTTTCTTATGCTTGGAATCAGTCACCAAATTCTCCTATATATATATTTATTGTTTGTTGAAATTGGACATTCTTCTATAATTTAATGTTGAATTTGATGATTTCCCCCACTTAGGTTTTCTCTAAATGCAAACCTTGTAGTGACTATTCTGAATGTTTGATGTCGTTGGCCCTTATTTTTTGTTAAGTTTTATTTTATATCATGTTCATTGTAAACCTCTAATAGTATGTACAAGGGAGAACATCATGAAGAATGTATGACATGTGGTTTTTGACTAGTTAAGAATAGTAGTTCAATAAAAGATTTAAAGGATGTTTTCCATGATAAATGTAATTGAAAATCCTTGAAATATATGAAATGGTATATATATGTGTGATTGAACAAATGATAATATGCATTAGTGAAAATCATAATGAATTGCAAATTCTTTGTCCTCTATGAATGGTGATGGATGCCTTGTGTGATATTGGTTAAGCATGGTTACCTGTGTTGGATTTTGAATGAGATGTGCATTTGATATTTTTAATGTTCTTATAGTAATTATTGTATTATCCCTTGCCATGTAATAGATTATAAATTAAGTGTAAATGGGCTATTTAATTATTCTTGTTGTATTCTTGTATAAGCTTGTGTGGTTTTGAGACCATGTTTTGTCTTATGATTGATGCCCTTGGTGTGATTGTACACGTGTTTAATGCATCATTGATCTTATTATTTTGTTGATTATGGGTACTCAACATGTCATTTTAGATGTGAATTCCCTAAATACATGTATGGTTGGCATAGTGTAGGGATGGGAAGTACTCTTGGTTAGTTCTTTGACACCTACTGATTATATGTATATTTGCTATATATTTGTGAGAATGCTTTGCTAGACTCCATGTTGGAGGTTGGCGTGAATTAGTAGAGTTATCCTTACTAGTTTGTGTTGTCCATAGCCTAAGGCTAGAACACGATGTGGTTCTCTTAAATGGAATTGATCATCTTGAGCATGGTTGGAGATGCAAGTGCAGGATGTTGACCCTAGTGAGAGGTTAAGTGTCACCACATTGATTGTAAAATAATGATCAAGTTGGGTCGAGTAACCCTTGTTTCAAACAACTATAGTTGAGCATTCAAAAGTAGAGAAAACCTTCCTTTTTATCCTATACCCTTTTTATCCCTAATTTCAACTTGCTCAATTATGTGATAAACCCTACAAAATTTGTCCATTTTGTATCCCACGTCCTCCAATCACACATATCGAGGCATTTTTCAAGTACTCTAGCATGTAGTTTTATCCCTCAAAAATTCCTTTCGATCGAATCTCCTTGTCTTGTTGTTTTTCACAAGTCATTATTTTTTGAGAGTTGGAGAAATTCCTTCATATTCAATTCAGGTTTTAAAACCTGAACTATAGGTCATCCACATTGCACAAAGTACAAATCGGGTTTTAAAACTCGATTTTTATTTTATTTTATTTTTCTTGCATGCACATCGAGTTTTAAAACCTAATGTGCACACCCTCTGCATTTCCTTTCACAAATGTCTATTTGGTTTAAAAACCCAACATGTTAACCTCTATGATGCCTAGTTGTAGGTCGGGTTTTAAAACTTGATCCATACAAAGTTGTATGCCTCCATGCAAAACAAGTTTTGAAACCAGACCTACAACCTTTTTGCACTTGCATTG
Organism: Cryptomeria japonica; assembly: GCF_030272615.1. NCBI lineage: Eukaryota > Viridiplantae > Streptophyta > Pinopsida > Cupressales > Cupressaceae > Cryptomeria > Cryptomeria japonica. The sequence continues at coordinate 691,418,287 of NC_081411.1, forward strand.
TTCATACTTGTCAATTAAGTTTTAAAACTAGATTGGCATATCCTTCATCACATTCTCATATGCAGTTTGGGTTTTAAAACCCAAATTGTAGCTTCATCCAGTCCCACACATGTAAATTGGGTTTTAAAACCCAATTCACATCATTTCATCTGTAAATCCGACATAAATGTAAATCGAGTTTTAAAACCCAATTTACATCACTTTGCATATTGTTTCATATGCTCATCAGGTTTTAAAACCCGATGTGCAACCTTTTTCACTACGACCCTTCACAAGTGTACATTAGGTTTTGAAACCCAATTTGCATGTATTGCACTATACTTTCTGCAAATAAGGTTTTGAAACCCGATTTGCATGTTTTGACCTACCTTGGTACAAATCGGGTTTTAAACCCTGATTTGTAATTTTTTATCTACGTCAAAAAAATTTAACTTTGAGGATTCTTCAATTTAGTACTGCAACCCCATTCCAGATGTCAGATTCCACACAGTGAGGCCAGGTGAATTTGAAGCATAGGCTACCTTCCAATGATATTAATATTTTCTGAAGAAGGATGATGATGATGAAGACGTGTCTTTGAACACTTAGTTTATTTTCATGTTGTCAGTTATGGATTGTGTAATTTGTTTATGAAATTTTAAATGTAATTTATAAAATTGTCATTACATGTAACAACAACATAGGTCAAAGTCAAATAGGACTCTGCTATTGAATGATTCAAAGTTAGTTACAAATTTTCCTCTTTTTTCTCAATTCTTTCATCTATTTAAGGAAGAGCCCTTATTGTAAATAGATCATCTTTATGCATAGAAATAAAACTCTGCTTGTTTGTGTAGCAATTTAAGACTTCTATTTTATTTTGGAAATCAATTTCAAGTGAATAGAAAGGAGCAATTGTACATTCAATCTTTATGTTGGAGCATTTTTTTAATGATATTAGAGTGTTCTTATGTCATTGTGATTACATAACTTGGAATTATCTTGAGGTATTGTATTGTGACTATTTAGTTTAAAGTGGTTTTAAATCTGATTTTTACAATCATTGAGCTGTGATTTTGGATTTAGAATTAATGATCAACATTTTAATTATAGAAGGTTTGAAGTCTTTGAACTGGAAATTTTTGTGCCTTCATAAGTTTGGAGTTGTAATATACTTGGAAGTATTTGTGCTGCTATATTGCATCTCTATTACTTGGTTTGTGAAAAAGGTTGCGGAAGTATTTGAACTTGTGCGAGCTTTTGAAGTCACATATTGCATTGTTGCACATAGGGTTCTTTTATTTAGTCTCATGGTATTAGTTATTATTTTTTATTATCATTCTTATTTGCAAGTCCTAAGAAGAGATAACTTATTATGAAATAAAAGAGTAAGAGAAACATCAATCCTGAAATAAGAGGAATTGGTGATTGTAACAACCAAATAATTATTCTTTTTTAAGTTCTTAGTCAAAAGTTGATTGGTATAAAGCAATAAGAAGGCAGCCTCCCCTTTGTGAGGGGAGATTTAATCTCAAGTATTATGGTTGAAATTACAATTTTATAAATCTTTCTAGTTTACAAAATTTTCATCCAATAGTTTTTGGCGACTCCACTAAGGACACATGTTAGGGTTTTGACAAATATGAGCAATAAACAATATTAAGAAAATGTAGAAATAAAAGAAGACATAAATACATAACACAAAGATTTAACATGGATCACCCAATATAGGCTACATCCACCAAAGAAAATTTTTTCCACCTTTTTATTATCCAACAAAGAGAAAATTACAATTTTTTAAATTTCACACACTGTAGCCACTTATTTATCAAGCCTTTTTGAGGTAGTTTACAAAGTCGGATAACAAAATTAACCCTAACCCCAAAAAGAATATTCTTGTAATCTTTTCCTCATACTCATATTCTCGTACATGTACAAGAAATGAGAATGTTGTAGAAATTTGGAGAGTTTGGATTTTGGGTTTTCGAAAAGGGAGTTTTGATCTCGATTATGGAAGGAGTTTTCCATGCATGTGTTGGGGTGATTGTGAATTGCTTCTTGAATCTTTCATTGTTGTTGAGTATATGTTGGAAGAGAGCTTGATTGGGTTGTGGGTTGATTGACATTTCCAGGTTGTGTGCATCATCTTTCTTTCAATTTATTGTCCATCGTCTTTATTCTAGGTTGATGGATTTCTCAATCTTATTTTTATTTATGTATCTTTGTATTCAAAAGGGGAAAGACTATTTTCCATGTATTCAATGATGTCTTCTACTATTCTGGAAATTATGTGTTTACCTTCTTTTATATTTATTAATTGGATGTAAATAATTTTGGTTTCATTTCCTTTCGAGGTTGTATTTGTGATTGAAATATTGTGGGTTGCATTTTTCATCTTGCATTTGTTAAATTATGATTTTGGTTGAGAAACACCATTTTCTGTATTTGGTTTGAGTTTGATTTCAAATTTGAGTTTTTTTAAAGTTAGTCGATAAATTATTTTATTCATAAGTCAAATTTTGGTCTTTGTTTTATATGCGCTAAAATAATTGTCTATGCACCAGTCTGTTTAACATAAGTGTCATTTTGTGTCATAAATGCGCTAGATTGGTTTGTATTTAATGCACCAATTTGTGTTACATATGCACTAAAATAAGATGTGAATGTGCAAAAAGAATTTGTAAATGCATCGTACGAAGTGTCAAATGTACCAAAAGAGATAACAAAGGTGTTGTTTCTCTTTTTTTCTATTTGTGGTTGATTTTTGAAATCCGTGTCAGTTTGAGTCAGACCGAAGGCTTATTTTGGAGTGTTTGATTTGTTGTGGTATTTTTCCAAAGGCTAATTTGTTTGATTGTCAGGATTGTATGTAATATTTTCTTCCTTCTTATGTATTTGAACTTTTTGGTATATTGGTTGGGAAACTTGATGTTGCATGATATCTATATGCTGAGAAAAGCGTTATGATCATATTTGTTAATGTGGATAAAATTTTATTATGGATCCAATGAATAAAGTTTCATGTGGAATTATGAGTTCTTTTCTTATGAGACGAGATTATGATGATTAGCTATGCAACCATGGCTGCTATGTTATTGTTGTGGTTCTCTTATTGTACCCTAGGTTTTAGGAGCATATTAGGTGGAGTGGCTCTCATGTGGGTGTTGGGGCCCTCAAGTGGTTGCCATGAAATCTTATTGAGAGTTGGTTAATCAAGTAATTAAATTAATTGGGTTGGGTTTTGCACACATTAATAAGATAATTGTTGGTGCCCTAGACATGTCTCGTGTTCTTGTATAGATAGAGGATGGGATCTCATGGCTTGAAGTGCTCATTTAGACTCGGGATGAGGTTGGGAAGGCATGTATGATAGATCAACATCCTTGCCTTCATGGAAGGATTGTTTGGTTCCGCATGTGCATCAAATGGGCACCAAGGTTAGGAATTTGGAGAAGGTCAGACTACCAAGAAAACTCATGTTGATGGCATGTGATGACACTCTTCCCTATCTGTTTCCTAGGACCTTAACCTATGTTTTGAGTAGAAGCCTTTGGTGAGTTTGTTTCTTATGTTGAGCTTATGTTTTACATTGTTTAGTCTTACAATTTTTTTTGTTATTGTGAGTGTTTGTATTCCCTTGGATGTTTAAGTGTCAGCCTAGCTCAAGTGATGTGTGTGGGGCCTTATGTTATTCTTTAGACAATGGGGGTGGACCTTATTCCACATGGTTGGGTGGTCTAATGCCTTCTTCCATTGGGATTTCTTGTTGGATGTTTGTGTGTGTGATTGAGGATTCTTCTTCTCTTCAGTTGCAGTGCTATGGGTTTATGATGCAAATGAAATCTCTATTATATGTATAGATTCATCTATGCCCTTGTATTTCTATATCATTCATGTGATTAAGGTATCATGAATTCTATTTGTAATGGCTGACTTATATGTGTAATGTATTCCATAAATGTGAGGTATTTTGTAATGTAATGATGATGTTTTCAAATGTTAATTCTATGTGGAATCGGTACTAGCTATATTATAGGAATGGATAGATTCTATCATGTTGAATGTTTTAATACCTTAAGAACAATTGGATATTGGTGAAATAAAATGAATGTAGTAACTTAGTAGTGTTAGATAAGTTATATCTCATGGTTATAACTCTATAGTTTAGATGTTACTTTTCCTATGTTGTGGGTAATAGTTTGAGTATGGAAAAAACTCATGTACGTTTTAGTTGATGCTTTATTAGTAATAACGTTAAGAACCTTAAAGGATGTAAGTTGGATGTTAGAGTTTATTTCCGATGTGCATTAGTGCTTTTTTAATCATGTAAGTTTAAATGTATTTAATTCCTTTAAGAATAATGTGATGTTGTATCTCTAATTTTAGCTTGTACACGTAAGATGTCGTGATCCTTTAGTTAAATGCATTGTTACTTCTTTCTTTAATTTTTACTTATTTTATCTATGATGTATAGTTAGGTTGTTATTTGGCTTAATTCTCTAGGGTTTCTTGTTAGGCATTACAATTAAGACGTGTCTCCAAATACATAGTTTACTTTTCATGTTGTCAATTATGCATTATGTATTTTGTTTATGATATTTTACATGTAATTTGTAAAATTGTAATTATATGTAACAATAGCACAAGTCAAAGTCAAATAGGACTCCACTGTTGAATAATTCAAAGTCAGTTGCAACTTTACCTCTTTTTTCTCAATGCTTTCATCATTATAAATGAGAGTCCTCATTGTAAATAGATCATCTTTATGTATAGCAACAAAACTCTGCCAGTTTGTGTAGCAATTTAAGACTCTGATTTTATTTTGCAACTCAATTTCAAGTGAATAGAAAGGAGAAATTGTGCATTCAATCTTTGTGTTGGAGATTATTATTTTTATGAGATTAGAGTGTTCTTATGTCATTATGATTACATAACTTGGAATTAGCTTGAGGTATTGTGTTGTGGCTATTTCATTTAAAGTGGTTTTAAATATGATTTTTATAGTCTTTGAGCTAAATTTTTTTGTTTCTTTATAAGTTTGACTCTAAAATATACTTGAAATTCTTTGTGCTACTATATATTGCATCTTTGTTACCTAATTTGTGAAAAGGGTTGCAAAAGTCATTGAGCTTATGCGAGCTCTTGAAGTCATAAATTGCACTAGTGCAGACGAGGTTCTTCTTTCATTTAATCTCATGGTATCAATTATTATTCTTTGTTACCATTTTATTTGTAAGTCTTGAGAAGAGATAAATTATTATGAAATAAGAGTATAAGAGAAACATCAATACTGAAATAAGAGGAACTGGTGAATGTAACACCCAAATAATTAGTATATTTTTATTTCCTAGTCAAAAGTTGATAGGTATAAAGAAATAAGAAGGCAATCTCCCCTCTATGAGGAGAGATTTAATCTCACATACTGTTGTTGAAACTACAATTTTGTAAACCTTTCCACTTTATAAAATTTTCACCCAACAAACTTATGATTAGTTGGCAGTCATGTGGCCTCTCTTACAATGCTTAGAGGTTTGTTGAAATTCTATTGTGTGGGTTCTCTTGTTTGTTAGAGGTGATTTACTAGCATTCATACCTCCAAGTACCCTTGTACTGAATCTTTTCAGCCTCAAGGGACAATATTTTCCCTTTATTTTGGGTGGTAGCCCCAAAAGTATGTACCTTGGTCTAAGGAGAGATCGTGGAAGGTTTTGTTTTCTACTTGGTTGCCTCATGATGGGATAAAGTTTCTCAAGTTTGTGTCACCATCGTTAGAGTTGGTGGCTCAATGGAGCTCCTAGCACAGTGTTATGGTGTGTTTTAGTTTCCATGAGTTGTTGATGCTCTTTTAACCACATAGTAGGTCTAATTCTCCATGACAGTGTAAATTGGTATGAGAGACTTTTGTGTTGTGACCTAGATTCATGTGTGAGTCTAATTGTTGTTTTTGTATGCTTGATGTGTTCATTTGACTATGCATTTATGGTGCTTTGTCCTTGATTGTAGGATTTTGGGAGTAAGCCTAGCCCTGGTGGGGAGAATGTATTTCCCCTCTAGTTTGCTTTTTTGTATTGCATATATCTTTGTGTGGACTTGGCTTTGTGCCCATGGATTGTATATCTTGTAGTTGAATGTGGGTCATTTTGTGGTGGTCGATCTTGCTTTGGACTATTTATTGTTGCAATGTATATGATTTTAAGTGTTATCTTATGCCCTACTTTGGATATATGTTATGATCATTATAGACTAGTGATGGGATTGAATTTTTCCATGATGACCTTGATTATGTTGTTGGATTGAGATGCATTATTTCTTCTTGTGAATGGATGTGAGAACCGTTGCATGATTGATTTTGGTACTTGACTCATTGGGTAGTTGCTATGGCAAGATCTAGATCTATTGGGCTTGATGATTGAGAAAGGCCAATGTTGTGATTTAGAGTTGCCATATGCGAGATGTGAATATAAATTCTAGTTTGAGTAATGATTAGAATGAGATAATTGATGTTAACTGGATTAGCTGATTAAAAGTAATAAATCATATTTTTATGTTAATTTGATTTAATAAGATATCATGTTACTAACGATGTTATGATGTGACCCTGTTTGGGAAATATCCATATGCTCATTGATGTGGATGAATAATATTGATGATGTTATTTAATATAATTAATTAGATGAAATTATTATTATAGTGTTTAATTCATAACTAGATGCCAAAGCGATGATATTGTATCACTCTAGTTTATGAAAATGCGTACGATGTTAAAATAACTTCAATGAGATGAGTTATTTCATTATATGTGTGTGTGTGTGTGTGTGTGTGTGCATGAGCAAGTACACTTGAAGTGTGAATGTTTCAGTGACTACAAGTACTTGCACAAGCCTGAGAATTCCCATATCCTGATGATGGTTAACAAGAGATATCAGACTAGGCAAATATTTGAGCCAAAACCCATCATCTCTTATTCAACGCAATTTCCTTTGATTGTGTTATTTTATTATTTTTTAGCACCAACTATTGTAGTTGGTAACTATCGAAAAACCCATTTGTTATGTTGAGTTGGCCCATAATGACTATTTATGCATAGTCAATCAGTTGCAATTATTTCTATTGCAATGCTTAATTGCTATAGTGATGATTTCATATTTAAATACATATTATGTCTTGATTATTTTTTATTTGATGAGATTTGAATGATTAATCAGGGGATCTTTTGGGAGTTTAATTGGCATTTTTTGTTAAATTTTAATTTTATTATTATTAAACCCCTCACTAAAAAAGTGAGTTTATATTTTGGTGTTGAGCTCATTTTCTCAACACTTAGTCATTTTTATTCCTCTTGTTCTCTCAAAAACCCCAAATGTTGAAAATTGGATTGCTAATTTAGGGAGATTAGTTGGGTGGATTTTTGTGGGTAGATTCTCAAAGTAATTGTCTTGATGAACTCTATTGGATATCAAATTCATTCATCCTCTTTTAGTATGAGAAGCACATGTTGCAATTGAATTTTTCTCCAAGTTTGAGGTAGGGTTTTATAATTCTCCCCCATTTCTCAATTTCAATGTTTCATTCTTGTTTAAAATGTCTCGTTGAATGAGTTTAATCATTTCACCAATCAGTAAATGGTCATTTGTTAGACTATATGGGTTGTATGTTTGAAATCATGAAAATATGGGTTTCAAATGGGGTTATGATGTTGAATTTCTATGGAAGGGAATTATGGTATGTCAAATGAGTGTTTGTGGTGTGAAATTGGTGTAAATCATTGGGTCTTCCTCTATTTTGTTTGGTTAATTAAATCCTTGAGCACTTGGTTTGATTTCATATTTTTGACCCTTTTGAGGCTATTAGGGCAGCCTAGCACATCCAATGCCCAAAAGTGTACTTTTGATTACCAAAAGTGTGAATCTAATAGCTAGAAGTCCGCATTTGCAAACCTGGTGAACTTTTGAAGCATTTTGGAGCACATTTGCAATCTTGATGCACTTTTGATGCATTCCAGTGTGCTTTTGATGTGTATGGCTTAGTAAGATAATTGACTGGGGTATAATGACTTGTCGTTTGAGTATTGTTTCATAGGATAAAAATGGGCATCTGTCTACTTAATATTATGAGATATTGAGTGTGTTCTATTAATGTTTTAAAGTAGTTTTGGTTGAGATAATTGATGTTTCGAGATGTTTCATTTTATGTTGGCATGTTTTATTTGCATTGAAGTTGGCATTGATACTAGATCCGTGCCTTTACAAGTGTACTGAATTAATAGCTCTTGGTATGAGCCATTGAAATAAATGCTTGAGTGATTGAAATATATGCCTTGTATCTTCTTATATGATTTTAATTCATTGTGGGATCAAGTGGATCCGTTCTCTTGGTAGCATGACCTTTTGAGTATGCCTTGTATATGGTTGATATGACATTGTGTAAAAGAGATATTTGATGTTATTGAGATTATTTCAAGTGATTAATTACATTGTGTTTTATTTTGATACCTAATTCAATTGAATGGGATGAGCTTAAGTCTAGGTACTAAAGTGGGTTTAGGGAGTGGCTCCCATTTCTGTCCTTGGTCGTAAGTGGTATTCTTGGTAATCACATTTGGGAAGTTTTAAGTAATCTAGTGATAAAATAATACTAAACTTGGGATGGGTTAAAACATTAATTCAGATAATTGGTTCCCTAGGTATGCCTTGAGTTCTAGTATGAGACTAAGGATGACTTGGTAAGGCTCACCCGCACATGGTGCAATTAGGACCTATATGGACAGACATGCCTCCACATGTAGTGATTGGAATTGCATGATCATCACTATTATCTATATTATAGAATCTTGGTTCTATGTGGTGCATCCTCACAAGCACACATGATGACACTCCCTACACTAGCACTCTAGTATCTAGGTCCTAATAGTTGAGTAGCACCCTATGGATTTACTATTGCTTGATCTTTTGGTTATCTCATTGTGATATATGCCTTATGAAAAATTTAGTGTTACTCTTGTGGGTGCCACCTTTCCCTTATTGTCAAAGATTAAGGATGGTTCCTTTCTCTTTTGGTGTTTTACTTATTGTTGCTCAAGCACCCTCGCTTATTTCATTGTTTCTCTAAGATGTGAGGAAGGCATTGTTGGTATTTCTATCTTATTGTGGCTTTATGAATCTTCTTGGCTTGATATGTTCATTTGAGTATATGCTCCATGTTTGGCTCTTGTGTAAACCTATTACTCTTCCCTTGTATGCATGTTTGACTATTTGGGTCGTGTGACTATCTCCACGAGCACAATGGGGTGGACCTGAGGGTACCGCATGTTCGGGTGGCATTTCCAACCATCATTGGGGATCATAGGTCTTGGTTCATGATTAACTCGATGGGGTCTACCTCCTTCCTCAACATTGGATTCTTCTCATTTCTCTTTGTCTTGTGAAATGTAATCATTTGTATATTGGATCATGTGTTGTATCAGTGATCATGTATGTATTAAAAAATCCAATTGGATATGGATGTAATATTGATTGTTGTTTATGTATTTGGTATTGCTTATGTGTATCGGTTAAGTACAATATCTTATGTTTGTCTATTTTTTATGTATTGTTGTTATCATAGGAATATTTCCATCAGTGCATTAAAATAAATATAGATTTGCTTGGTTTAGTGTTGGAGGTTCATTTAGTTATCTTGTAGTGGGTCATGAGATATTGGTCCTATCTTGGATGCATTTCTAAGGAAACAACATTAGGGAATCCTTAGAGGTGATGAGAGTTAGACTTGTGCATGTGCATAGTTGGTTAACTGTTGACTGTATCTTGAGGTTGGACATTATAATTGTGTATGTTATGTATGAGGATACTTAATTACTTAAAAAAAATATTTCCATGCATTTCTTGTAGATTTTGACTTTATCCTCTAGGGTTCCTTAGTGAGGCATTACACATTTTCAAAGAAATAACCTTCTCTTGATATATAACTTACTAGATAAAATTTTAGATTGATAAATGTCACCAATCCTCTTCCACTACTTGTTTATAGTCTTATTTGAAGACATTCAATAGGATGGAATATGTAAGACACTATAGAATGGTTCCTTATACCTTCTTGTCCAATTTTTTCCAAGCATCATCCAATAAAGTAGAGTCCTCTAGTTTCTTTTCATGTGAAATTGAAAACTACTAATCTCTTTCTTCCAAAAGATCTCCCATCTTTAGTTTCCACATCTCATAGCCAATGACATTCAATTTCTCAATATTTGTGTATGAAGTAGAATCCATGAATTTCTATCATTTTCTCAAATCTACAAAACTACACAACAAGTTCTCCCACTACAATAAAAAACCTTCAAAACTTAAAGAGAAAGGCATCTCCCTCTTAGCAGAAGCATTACATTTGATACCAAATGTTGAGAAACAAGGTGAAGAAAGATTTCAATATCAACTTTCTTATGCAATTACCAAAAGAGACAATAGATTTACATGGAGAAAGCCTTTTACGAAAAAAAAACTCCACCAGAGAGGAAGTATATTGTTAATCTTCAAAAGAGATACTACAACAATAACACACTTCACTTCTCCAAATGATCCTAGAACTACTTGAAAACCTCAAAGAAACTATGATTAAAAAAAAATTATTCCTTGGCTCCAATTTAATTAGCCAAATGGGAGAGGAAAAACAACAACTATTTTCCCAAAATAGGGGGCCAAAACCACTTGCAAAAAAACATAAGCCTTAGAGAATGAATAGCCTAGAGATATAATAAAATAATAAAACTATCCCAGTTACTCCTCTTTGGCTACCAAACCCAAATCCACTTAGACTATAGACATTCCAAGTTCTTTGTAACTCCCGGTGACTATTCATATCCCGAATGGGCTCCTTTTCTCTTCCCAAACTTGGTATCCTTATGCATGACCCTTCACCTATTAATGTGGATATGGAAAAGAGTGTATTTTGTCTGTTTTAATTTATCTTTATCACCTCTTCATGTTCACCTCTTGAAATGCAATTACAAAAATCCATAAAGTATAAATATTTAATATTTTTCTCAAATATCCTAGGGAACACTTTCTAAGGAACATGGAGACATGTGAATGGATTAGGATTATAAAGTTAATGTCACCTTATCCAAATAAAACTATGATAATGGTATGAAGAACATTTTTGTAGATTCCCTTTCCAAGAAACCCATTGCTTTCTCTTGGATGACGATTTTGACTGATTGTAAGGCTCACCTTTTGGTTGAGTATTCTAGGAATACTTTTGCATGCGAGGTGATGGATGGGAAGGTTTAGGATGACATGCATAAGGTGGTAGATGATGTCATCTACTACAAGGACAAAATATATTTAGTTCTTGAGTCTTAGCTAAGGTAAAATATTTTGAGAGCCATCCATCACACACCTTTGGTGGGACATCTTAGATACTTTAAGACTTATAGCGAGGTTAGAGAGAGGTCCTCTTAGAAAGGCCTCAAGCATGATGTCTTGAGTCATATCAAGGAATATATTACTTGTTAACAAAACAACTCTAAGAACACCTTTCCTATCGGTCTACTAAAATAATTTCCCATTCGAGAATAGAAGTGGGAAAGTGTTTTTATGGAGTCCATCAATGATCTACCAAAATTATAGGGAAGATATTATACTTTGTATTGGTTGATTGGTTGACCAAGTTTTTTCATTTATTTTCAATATAATAAAAGTTTGAGGCACCACAAGTTGTGAATTTATTTTTGAGGGAGGTGTTCAAGCTTCATTGATTCTGAAGGAATATTGTTAGTGTCAAAGATAGCAGGTTTCTCAATGCATTTTAGCAAGAGCTATTCAAGTGAGCCAGCACAAAGTAAAACCCTAACACAAGTTTTCACTCTCAGATAGACAGATAGATAGAGATTATAGCTAAGTGGGTTGAGGGATATTTATGTAACTATGTTGCAGGGAAACAAAAGGCTCGGATTGAGTGGTTGCATTTAAGGGAACATTGATATAATACCACCTATCACATGTCAATAGGGATGTCTAAGTTCAGGGGTTTGTATGGGTAAGATGCTCCTTCATTTCTAGAAATGTCTTTTTGGTGATAGTAGGACTCCCAAAGACAAAGATTGGATTTAGTAGAGTCAAACAATCCTTAAGGCTCTTAAGTACAATTTATATAACACTCTATGTGTGAAATTTGGGGAACCTGCAAAGGCACAAACACTTCAATGAACCATTATTTGCATGGGTTAGTTAATAAAAAACAACAAAATGAAATCCATTGCAAGTCGGTGTATTGCCTCCTAGAAAGTGTGAGTGTGGATTTCTCTCAGATCGCTAAGCTATCTAGTGACTAGACGACACTCAAACAGAGGATTTTTAAATGCGTGCAACTAGGCGAATGCAAGATTAATTGATTAAGCGAAATGAGATTATGAAGCTAAATGATCAAAGCTCTAAATGAAGCTAAGCTAGATTATATGCAAGAAATTGAATCTAGATACGAGAAATGAATCTAAGCTAATGAACTAGAAGTCTAAATGATTCTAAGATTAAATGAAAGCTAAATGAAAACTAAGTTGATTGATGAATTAACTATGCAAAGATTCTTCAAAATTTTCTCGTTAACATACAACACAATATTAGCATATTAATGATGTAAAATTCTCAGCTCCTATTGAAGAATGAGAGACTGAATTTATAGTAAAATGAAGAGGGAGACCAAATGTCAGGATTCATCTTTAATAAATGGTTGAGATCAATTCAAAGGAAGCACAATCCAGGTGAAACGATTTGATTGGAAAATTTAATTTCATTTTGGAGAGATAAGATTGAGTTCAAATTACCAAATCAGATTCTTTCCATTTTTCTTGAGTTCAGTCGATTTGTTTCATTTTTTGAGTTTTGTGCTCATATTTTCTAATTTATTTTTCAAATTAATTCCTCTTTCTCGATTTGTTTCCTTTTTTGAAGATTTGTGCTCATAATTTCCAATTTAGTTTTCAAATTAATTCCTCTTTCTTGATTTGTTTCCTTTTTTGAAGATTTATGGCAATTTTTATTTATTTATTAAATATACAAAAGATATTTAATTAAATAAATGAGATATTTGATTTTAAAAAGATTTTCTATTTTGAATTTTGAATTTCATTAATTAATTAAATGAGAATTTAATTAATTGTAATTGCCATGTTGTATTTTTATACCTTACAAATTAATTAATCAAGCTCTCATGATTGATTTAAATTGATTATTTGATTCAAGACCTTGATGAATTTTATTTAATTTAATCACATTAGTCAAGATTAGGAGCCCATGGTTTTGGATGACCATTTTTAGGGTATTACATACTCAAAATCAACAAAAAACTTATGCAAACAAGCATAGAGTTGAGCATAGCTTCGAGGTTGGAGACTTGGTTTTCCTATGACTACAACCATACAAATAGTCTTCATTGAAGAAAAGTGATGTAGAGAAGTTTGAACCACAATTTTATTGTCCTCATAGGATAATCAAGAGAGTGGGGCAGGTGGCTTATGTGCTTGAGATACCAAAGAGTAGCAAGATTCACAATGTGTTTTGTGTATCATGCCTCAAGAAGGCACCAAGATAACAAATTACCATTCCAGTAGAGCTACCACCACTAGATGAGGAAGGCCAAATAGTCTTGGTTCTTGATTAGATTATGGATGTCAAGGAGACAAAGTTGTGAAGCAAGACAATTAAGGAGTACCTTGTTAAATGGAAGATTTTGCCCATGGAGGATGCCACTTGGAGGGAGAGAAGATTCTATGGCATCCTACTCTATGATTGCTTGAGAGAAAGCAATTTTGGGAAGGGAGGATTGCAATGTCCCCTTCTTCTTAGCCAATCTAGGAGGGTGCATCAACCTATTTAATTCCCATAGGCTATATTCCAAAAGAAAGAGAATTAATTAATTTAGTTATCTAATGTTATCCCTTAAAAGTAAATCATAAGGGTAATATTATTTAATTAAGTTAATAAAGTATTTGAGTGACTTTGATGATTAATTAAGAGAGAATGTAATAAATTCACTTCATTATTATTTTCCTCAAGTTCAAATTTAATGTAAAAGAGAGGAAAAATCAAAAGGAAAAGAAAAGGAAAAACTAAAGGGCATCTCCAATGGTTATAGAAGAGCATCTTAGGCTTCATTTCAATCATGCTTGGTTTATTTCTTATATTGTTTTGGAGAGATAAATGAAGCTTACGCCCTAGGACAAAACCCTAAGGGTTTGCTAGTTTTGGTAGTGAAACTATCTGCCCTAGCTAGTTACAAGAAATATCACTGAAGTATTTTGTAGTGTCTTTAATTGTATTGGTCTAATTTGTAACTTATCCTATTCTACGACAAATTTGCAAATGATAGAGGTTTATTTATTTTTATCTTGTGAGTTTCAATTTTATCTTTTTAAAGAATGATATCTAGTCTAAAAGGGGTCGATTCATAAAGCAAATGGTAGCTTCAAATAAGTTGGGTCAAATGAAAAAAAAGAGAACATTTTTATTAAATTAATCAAATTAAACAAACAAAGACAAATATCAATGAATGGAGTATTCTTCCACGACTCTTTAAGAAAATATTTACTGAATACAATATCCAATTTATGAACTTTTCTCAAGAATGGTAGTTTACAATGATAGATGCTTCATCTATTCTAAAATCATGGCCTAAAATTTAGAAGTTAAAAGTTGGAGGTTTATATTGTTTCCATATTAGTCAAATCATTTATAGTTATGTGAGGAGGATCTCTATCTAGTGCAACTCCTTTTATCTTTCGCGTGGCTCCCTTTCCTAATAGTGAATGTTGCTAGACCTAGTACAACACTTTGGAGGAAATACTTGCTAATTGGGGGTTGTGGAAGCCATGACATCAATTTTATTTTTTTTGAAAACCCTTGCTGGATTTGTAATGAAGATAGTTTGTAATAATAAGATTGTGAACATCTAGTATTAATCATTGCCTTATCTTGAAGGGTTGAGGCTCCTATTAGGTTGAATAATACATGCTAGGTGCCTCCACATTGCAATATATTCCTTGGAATATAATTTTAGCTAATTGATGAGAATTATACTTCATTATCTCATGCCTCATTTGTGAACTAAATAATACCTCTATTTTGTGTTTTATAATTCTTGCACTATATTGATCTGAAACTTTGCAATAAAGATCATAAATCAATTGCTATGATACTTTTTTTTAATTCTACCATATTCCATTATCTTTAAAAAATGGTTACGTTCTATATTAACTTTATATATGGAGCATGAATGTGATGCAAAGGTGGGGGGACATCAACACTTTAAAGATATAAATTAATCAAGTGGAACAACAAAATTGATTTGTAAAGGGAGACCTTTCTCCCAACTCACCTATCTAATAGGTGACAACTAAAAATGACTACAAATGCACAACTTTTGAAAAGACTCAAGGCTTCAAAAAGACTTGGTTTAACCATGTGTTGTATTCGCAAACAACAATTACTCACCATCCTTCACAAACTCCAATCTTCTCTTTACAATGACCCTATGCTTCATTGCCTACAAACACCAACCAATGACCTAATTCTTCATAGGACTCCATTGTCCATGGGAACATCTTAGAATAGGTAAACATGACATGCTACAACCCTTTAACATCCCTCAACTCATTGACTATTCCAACTGCTATACTTTCTCCATAAACTGTCCTGGTTCCTTCTAGCCCTCCATTTTGACCAAACATGGCACAATTTCTAAGAAAAGGAAGATATCCACAAAAAAAACATAGATCCAAGAACCCTTTTGGGATTTCTCAAATATATGAAAAATAATGGTGTGGTTGTTTTGAGACATGTGACCCAAAATAGGACTGTCAATGTTGCACCAAAGCCTAATTAGGCCACTCTTCCAAGGTGACTTCCCAAATGTTTGCTTTCAAACATTAATGCTATGTTCTAGGGGTTAGAAAATGTTCCAGAAAAAATGAATCTAGAGGTTTTGGCAATAGAAACAATCATTCTTCCTTTATTCTAAAAATTCATATGACTGCACTATCAAATGGACAAAAGAATGCACAAATAACATGCTTAGGGCATCATCATATTGCCCCTAAACATCATCCAACATGACTAAAACCATTGAAATCATAAATTAGACTTTATAAACTTGAAAAATACCAATTTGTAAGGGATTCCAATGGTAAAAAGAAGAGGAACCATTAATTTAATATGCAAACCCTCATACCCACGGGTTTGTAGACCTGTCTCAAGAGAAACTTCAAAAACTCACATAATACTCCACCAAATTTTATGAGACGAGATCCATAAGAAATATAGTTCATATTACTAAACATTAAAGTTCTTTTTATACTATTAAAACCCCATACACTACTATACCAAGTGCTACAACAACAAAAATACAATAATTTCTGAAAAAACATAATTACCTTTTATTGATTTTCTTGATGTGCAATGCCTCAATCCAACCACACACTCTTGAATTTGACCATTCATTTCCTTTTAAGTCTTTTACAACCTTTCATGACAATTACAACTGATTTTTCAACTCCCATGGTTGTTGGGATTCCCGTCTTTACAAATTTTGCAATTTTGCAATGACAACTTTTTTATGTCAATCATGACAACTTTTACAATACTTGCTAAAAGAAATTAACCAAGATTCTTATGGATTGAAACCATTAAAAATATGTTTGAAGAGGCCTAATATACTCTATTACAATGATATAATGTCATTGGACACATATTGACAATATTTTGCCTCATGACAATATTGACAATTTTCTACCAATTTTGCATCATGGAGCCAAAAGGGTTTACAATTACATGGGTTGACTACAAAATATCACAAAGTGGTCCATAGGAACTTACCAAAACATAATAGACTTAAAGTTTCCTCGTGGAGGAATGAAGATCATTGGGTGCTCCTGCACCATACTCTTGACCAAAAGAAATTCCAAGCCCTCTTGGATTGAGGGTAGAAATAGGCCATCATCCTCAGTATGCTCCTCCTTGATATCCTCTATGCACTGCCTCTTGTCCTCTTAGAAACAACTCCAATTGGTCTTCATTTTCAATTTTGGTTTCAACTTCTCCATGTAAACTTGGTTCCCATCTACCCTATTGCATTCCACTACCTGTTTCATCTTGAATCTTGGCCTATCCCTCCTTGAGGCTATTGTTTCAACATGAGTATTGAAAACTCTTTCTTTGTCTCTACATACCCTACCATCTAACCAGGTTGTTTGACTAGTATCATATCCATCTTTCAGCATCTCCTTGCACCACACCTACAAAACAAAATATGGAACCCCTTATTTGGAATTGGGCCCCTCATCTTCCTCTTTACTAATATGCCTTATCAATACAAGCACATAGGAGGTTGTACCTTCATATTTCAACTACCAATATGGAGACTCTTCAATGGTTTTATCTCCCCATGCATGAGAACTAACATCTTCCTCTATGGCATCATACACTGCTACATCAACATGTCCATTCATATTCCTTATAAAAAACAAATTTGTAACCTCTTCATTAGCAACTTAATCATCAACATCATCATGCCCTTCAACTTTTACAACCATATCTACCTTGTCCTCTTGAACTTCTTTAATGCTTGTTGACGTCAAGATAGCCATAGGTGTACTTACCCTCTCATTTCTTACCTCCTTTATTGCTACTATCCTTGCTTGCCTTTTCCTCCTTTGAAAAATATTTCTAATGGGCCATGTGGTCTTCTTCTTAACTAGTAAGTGCCATTTTTTCATCTTGTTCTATTCTATTTCCCAACTCTTCCATATCCTTTCTTGTGTGTTCCATGGCTTGCTTCAATTCTCTAATCTCTTGCTCAATCTCCATTTTCTTTTCCTTATCGCTTTCCTTCTTTCTCTCTTTTTCCTCTTGTTTCCTCTTTTGTTTCTTCTCTTGTGAGCCCTCACCTAGCAAATACCTGTTCAACAAATCCATCTCTTCAAGCAAGTCCCTTTAACCTTGCTTTCACTTTGTCCTTGTCTCACCTAGGTCTTTCTCTTCTCTACCTAGCTTTTGGGCAACCATGTTCTCTTCTCAACCTACACAAGACAACACACAAACACCAAAATCTCTTATCCAGACCTTCTGAGCTCTGATAATAATTGATGCAGAGGTGAGGGGACATCAACACTTTAAACATATAAATTAATCAAATGGAACAATGAAATTGGTTTGTAAAGGGAGATCTTTCTCCCAAATCACCTATCCAATAGGTGACAACTAAACATGACTAAAAAGGAACAAGTTTTGAAAACACTCAAGGATTCAAAAAGACTTGGCTTCACCATGTGTTGGATTCTCAAATAACACTTACTCGCAATCCTTCACAAACTCCAAGCTTCTCTTCACAATGACCCTAGGGTTCATTACCTACAAACACCAACCAATGGCTTAATGCTTCATAGGACTCCACTAGCCATGGGAACATCTTAGAATAGGTAAACATGACATGTTACAACCCTTTAACAACCCTCAAATCCACTGACTATTCCAACTACTATACTTTCTCCATAAACTATCCTATTTCCTTCTATCCTTCCATTCTGACCAAACATGGCATAATTTCTAAGACAAGGTAGATATCCACAAACCAAATGTAGATCCAAGCACACTTTTGGGATTTCTAAGACATATGAAAAATAATGGTGTGGTTGTTTTGAGACATGTGACCCAAAATAGGACTGTCAATGCTGCACCAAAACTTAATTAGGCCACTCTTCCTAGGTGACTTCCAGAATGTTTGCTTCCAAACCTTTATGTTTCATTCCAAGGTTTATATCATGTTCCAAACAACATGAGTCCAAAGTTTTTTCACAATAGAAACAATATGATGTAGGAGCACAAGTGTAGTTCTTACCAGTTTGAGCAATTAGCAGTGGAATTGCTTGGAGATCATGGCATTTCTTCATGTTTGAGAGTTTAGTGTTGTGGATTTGGATTTAACTCCTTGAGTTTGTTGTCTTTATCATGTTTGAGATTCATCGCATTTGGATCTGATTCCGGTGAGATATCGATTCTAGTATTGGACCAGTTGATATGTTCTTACCGGTTAGTTTTGCAGTGTGTTGAGTGATGTTGGATCAAGTTGCGGTTGATTCTGTGACTTGTGGATCGTTAATTTATGTTTCTTGTGCCTTGTAAGATGTTCTCAAAGAAATGTGTGATATTTTGTGCATTGGAAACTCCTCTTAATGATTTGAGCCGACATGTTATTGTTTACACGTTTCATTATGAAATGGTTGGTCTTTGGGCCAACTTGATCAAGTTGTTATTATTTGCAGATGGTATAAATAGAAGTTTTACAAATCATTTGGGGGGACAGAAGAGAGATTGAACTAGTTGACTGTTAGTGGAGGCCAAATTGATGTGTAGATGAGCTACGGATCTCATATTGGAGTTGTAAACATTATTTGTAATCCTAGGTTGCAGTCCAACATGTGACATATGTAATTCTTCAAGCTGTTATAAGAATTGTTTATACTTTTTACTAGTTATGTATTTTGTGGTGTTACCAGTTGCTCTTTCTACTTTATCTATGTTGTGTTATTGATTACCAATATATCTTGCATGGAGTTTGTGTTTAAGCTGCAAGGCAAGGATCTCCTTCATTGGATCTCCCTACCTTGACTGCATTAAGTGGTATCAAAGTAGGTTTGCGAACCTGTTGATCAAGGAGGACCCGATTATGTACCAGTTGGTTGGAAAGGAAGTTGAGGCAACTTTTGGACTTGTTTAGAACCCCAAACGTGATGTAGAGAAAGGTTTGCAGGTAGACCATTGATCCTAGACCTTGAGCTTGAGGCAATTAGTGAGTGGATACTTGAACATATCACCGATTAAGGAAGACTACAGGCTAAACCAGTAGATCGCTCAACCAGAACCTGAAGTTAGATTGTTGAACCCTTGAGGTACTTGCAAGTACCTACTAACAAATCACTGAACTAGATTAAGTGATGGGGCTCACTTTTCAATTAACCCTGAGAGTCTGATGCAGGAGCATTGGTGTAGTTCTTACTAGTTTGAGCAGTTAGTAGTGGAATTTCTTGGAGATCGTGGCATTTCTTCATGTTTGAGAGTTTAGTGTTGTGTATTTGGATTTAACTCCTTGAGTTAGTTGTCTTTATCATGTTTGAGATTCATGGCATTTAGATTTGATTTTGGTGAGATATCAATTTTGGTATTGGCCTGGTTGATATGTTCTCACTGGTTAGTCTTGCAGTGTGTTGAGTGAAGTTGAATCAAGTTGCGGTTGATTCCGTGACTTGCAGATCATTGATTTATGTTTCTTGTGCCTTGTCCGATGTTCCTAGAGAACCACGTGATGTTTTGTGCATTGGAAGATTTTATCAATGATTTGAGCTGACATGCCATTGTTTACACATTTCATTATGAACTAGTTGGTCTTTGGGCCAACTTGATCCAGTTGTTATTATTTGCGGATGGTATAAATAGAATTTTTATAAATCATTTGGGGGGATAGAAGATAGAAGATAGAAGACATAAAATAAAGATCAAGCGAAGATGTAGATCTTGGTAATATTATGGTCTGGTAGGACTGAAGTCGACATGGCTGAGGTCCGGAACAGGGTTGAACCGGTTGACTATTACTGGAGTCTGAATTGATGTGTAGATGATCTACAGATCTTATATTAGAGTTGTAAGCATTATTTGTAATCTTGGGCTGTGGTCTAGCATGTGGCATATGTAATTCTTCAAACTGTTATAAGAATTGTTCATACTGTTTACCGGTTATGTATTTTGTGGTGTTACTAGTTTCTCTTTCTATTTAATCTGTGTTGTGTTACTAGTTACCAATATATCTTGCATGGTGTTTGTGTTTAGGCTGAAAGGAGGGGATGTCCTTCATTGGATCTCCCTGCCTTGATTGCATCAAGTGGTATCAGAGTAGGTTTGTGAACTTGTTGATTGAGGAGGACCTGTTTATGTACCAATTGGTTGGAAAGGAAGTTGAGGCAACTTGTGCACTTGTTTAGATCACCGAACATGAGACAAAGAAAGGTTTTCAAGTAGGCCACTGATCCTAGAGCTTCAGCTTGAGGCACTTAGTGGGTGGAGACTTGAACAAATCTCTGATTGAGGTCGGCTGTAGGTTGGACCAGTAGATCACCAAGGAGAGGCAACTAGAACATGAAGTCAGATCGTCGAACCCCTGAGACAATTGCAAGTACCTATTGACAGATCGCCAAACCGGATCAAGTGATGGGGCTCACTTTTCAATTAACCTTGACAGTCTGATGCAAGGACACCAATGTAATTCTTACCGGTTTAAGCAATTAGCAGTAGAATTGCTTGAACATCGTGGCATTTCTTCATGTTTGAGATTTTAGCATTGTGGATTTGGATTTAAATCCTTGAGTTTGTTGTCTTTATCGTGTTCGATATTCATGGCATTTGGATTTTTATTCTTATGAGATATCGATTCTGGTATTGGCTCGACTGATATGTTCTTACCGGTTACTCTTGTTGTGTGTTGAGCAAGGCTGAATCGAGTTGCGGTTGATTCTGTGACTTGCGGATTGTTGATTTATGTTTATTGTGCCTTCTCCGATGTTCCTAAAGAACCGCGTGATGTTTTGTGCATTGGAAGTTGTTCTTAATGATTTGAGCCGACATGTTATTGTTTACACATTTCATTATAAACCGATTGGCCTTTGGGTCGACTTGATCAAGTTGTTATTATTTGCGGATGGTATAAATAGAAGTTTTACGAATCATTTGGGGGGATAGAAGACAAAGAATAGAGATCAAGCAAAGATGTAGATACCGGTGAGATTCTGGTCGAGTGGGACTGAAGCCGACAGAGCTGAGGTCCGAAATAGGGTTGAACCGGTTGATTATTATCGAAGGCCGAATTGATGTGTAGATGATCTGGGTATCTTATATTGCAGTTGTAAGCATTGTTTGTAATCTTGGGTTGTGGTCCATCATGTGGCATATGTAATTCTTCACTGTTATAAGAATTGTTTATACTATTTACTGGTTATGTATTTTGTGGTGTTATTGGTTTCTCTTTCTGCTTTATCTGTGTTGTGTTATTGGTTACTGGTATATCTTGCATGGTGTTTTTGTTTAGGCTACAAGGCAGGGATGTCCTTCATTGGATATCCCTAACTTGACTGCATCAAGTGGTATCAAAGCAGGTTTGTGAACCTATTGATCAAGGATGACCCGGCTATGTAGCGGTTGGAAAGGAAGTTGACACAACTTGTGGACTTGTTCGTATTGATGAACGTGAGGTAGAGAAAGGTTTCCAGGTAGACCATTGATCCTAGAGCTTGAGCTTGAGGTAGTTAGTGGGTTGAGACTTGAATAGATTGTTGATTGAGGCAGGATGCAGATTGGACTAGTAGATCACCGAGGAGAGGCAACCTGAACCTAAAGTTAGATCGCCGAACCTCTGTGGCAGTTGCAAGTACCTACTGACAGATCATTGAACCACTGAGGCAGTTGTGAGTACCTACTGACAGATCATCGAACCAGATCAAGTGATGGGGCTCACTTTTCAATTAACCCTGAGAATCTGATACAGGAGCACCAATGTAGTTCTTACAGATTTGAGCAGTTAGCAGGGGAATTTCTTGGAGATCATGATATTTCTTCATGTTTGAGAGTTTAGCATTGTGGATTTGGATTTAACTCCTTGAGTTCATTGTCTTTATTATGTTTGAGATTCATGGCATTTGGATTTGATTCCAGTGAGATATTGATTCTGGTATTGGCACCGTTGATATGTTCTTACCGGCTAGTCTTATAGTGTATTGAGCGAAGTTGAATCGGGTTGCAGTTGATTCCATGACTTATGGATCATTGATTTATGTTTCTTGTTCCTTATCTGATGTTCATGGAGAATCACATGATGTTTTATGCATTGGAAGTTGTTCTTAATGATTTAAGCCGACATATTTTTGTTTACATGTTTCATTATGAATCGACTAGTCTTTGGGCTGACTTGATCAAGTTGATATTATTTGCAAATGGTATAAATAGAAGTTTTACAAATCATTTGGGGAGACAGAAGATGGAAGATAGAAGATGAAGAATAGGGATCATAGAAAATAGAAATCAAGTGAAGATGTAGATACTGATGAGATTCTGGTCTAGTAGGACTGAAGCCGACAGGCCTGAGGTCCGGAAGAGGGTTGAATCGGTTGATTTTTATCTAAGGCAGAATTGATGTGTAGATGATCTACGGATCTTATATTGGAGTTGTAATCATTGTTTGTAATCCTGGGCTGCGGTACAACATGTGGCATATGTAATTCTTCAAACTGTTTTAAGAATTGTTTATACTGTTTACTGGTTATGTATTTTGTGATGTTATCAATTGCTCTTTCTTCTTTAGTTGTGTTGTGTTACTGGTTACCGGTATATCTTGCATGGTTTTTGTATTTAGGCTGCAAGGCAGGGATGTCCTTCATTGGATCTCCCTACCTTGACAACATCAAGTGGTATCAGAGCAGGTTTGTGATCCTGTTGATCGAGGAGGACTTGGTTATGTACCTATTGGTTGGAAAGGAAGTTGAGGCAACTTGTGGACTTGTTCAGATCATCGAATGTGAGGCAGAGAAAGGTTTGCAAGTAGACTGCCAATCCTAGAGCTTGAGCTTGAGGCAGTTAGTGGGTGGAGACTTGAACAGATCATTGATTGAGGTAGGCTACAGGTTGGACTCGTAGATCACCGAGGAGAGGCAACTAGAACCTAAAGTCAGATTGCCGAACCCCTGAGGCAGTTGCAATTACCTACTGAAAGATCACCAAAGTGGATCAAGTGATGGGGCTCACTTTTTAATTAAACCTGAGAGTCTGATGCAAGAGCATCGATGTATTTCATACAGGTTTGAGTAGTTAGTAGTAGATTTTCTTGGAGATCATGGCATTTCTTCATGTTTGAGAGTTTAGAGTTGTAAATTTGGATTTAACTCATTGAGTTCATTGTCTTTATCATGTTAAAGATTCATGGCATTTGGATTTTATTCCGATGAGATATCGATTCCAGTATTGGCCCAGTTGATATGTTCTTATCGGTTAGTCTTGCAGTGTGTTGAGTGAAGTTGAATCAGGTTGTGGTTAATTCCATGACTTGCAGATCATTGATTTATGTTTCTTGTTCCTTGTCTGATGTTCGTGGAGAACCATGTGATTTTTTGTCCATTGGATGTTGTTCTTAATGATTTGAGCCAACATGTTATTGTTTACACATTTCATTATGAATTGGTTGGTCTTTGGGCTGACTTAATCAAGTTGTTATTATTTGCGGATAGTATAAATAGAAGTTTTGGAAATCAGTTGGGGGGATAGAAGATATAAGATAGAAGACAAAGAACAAAGATCAGAGAAAATAGAGATTGAGCGAAGATGTAGATACCAGTGAGATTATGGTATGGTAGGACTGAAGTCGGCAAGATTAAGGTCCGAAATAGGGTTGAACCAGTTGATTGTTACCGGAGGCTGAATTGATGTGTAGATGATCTACGGATCCTATATTGGAGTTGTAAGCATTGTTTGTAATCCCAAGTTGTAGTCCAGCTTGTGGCATATGTAATTCTTCAAACTGTTATAAGACTTGTTTATACTATTTACCAGTTATGTATTTTGTGGTGTTACCGATTCCTCTTTCTACTTTATCTGTGTTGTGTTACCAATTAGAAGTATATCTTGCATAGTGTTTGTGTTTATGTTGTAAGGTGGGGATGTCCTTCATTGGATCTCCCTACCTTGAATGCATCAAGTGGTATCAGAGCAGGTTTGTGAACCTGGTTATCGAGGAGGACCCAGTTATGTACTGGTTGGTTGGAAAGGAAGTTGAGGCAACTTGTGGACTTGTTCAAATCATTGAACATGAGGAATAGAAAGGTTTGTAGGTAGGTCATCGATCCTAGAGCTTGAGCTTGAGGAAATTAATGGGTGGAGACATGAATAGATTGCCAATCAATCCAGGCTGCAGGTTGGACCGGTAGATCGCCAAGGAGAGGCAACTGGAACCTGAAGTCAAATCGTCGAACCCTTGAGGCAGTTGCAAGTACCTTCTGATAGATCGTCGAGGCAGATCAAGTGATGGGGCTCACTTTTCAATTAACCCCGAGAGTGTGATGCAGGAGCACCAGTGTAGTTCTTACCATTTTGAGCTGATAGCAATGGAATTTCTTAGAGATCGTGGCATTTCTTCATGTTTGAGAGTTTAGCGTTGTGGATTTGGATTTAACACCTTGAGTTGGTTGTCTTTATCTTGTTTGAGATTCATGGCATTTGGATTTGATTTCGGTGAGATGTCGATTCTAGTATTGGCACGGTTGATATGTTCTTATCGGTTAGTCTTGTAGTGTGTTGAGCGAAGTTGAATCGGGTTGTGGTTGATTCCATGACTTGTGGATTGTTGGTTTATGTTTCTTGTGCCTTGTTCGATATTCTCAAAGAACCACGTGATGTTTTGTGCATTGGAAGTTGTTCTTAATGATTTATGCAATAGCTTCTCTCACTCATCTGCTTTGTCGTTATCATATTTCTCCTTCAATTTCTTAACACGATTATTTAATGAACTGATTAACAATTTGCATTTGTTCACACTAGGGATGTCTGGATCTATTTGACACTTAGACATTGCAACATGGAGTGCTACCAACAAATCCTCAACAATTTTATCTTTCTTATGAATATTTTGTCTAGCGAATGATAGAAAGGATTCTCCAATTTGGAGTTTCTAAATCAGATCAACATTCGAGAAATCAACTGACTACATAGATGAAGTGATAGGTTGAATGATTAATGGTGCAGTAAACAATTTCTTCCATGAATCTTCAACAGTATCGGAGTTGGTACCAATCATTATCACTATTCTAGATACATTCACATTTGATTCCTTCACTAGATTATCTATCTTTTCTTTTCATAGAGCCTTGGACTCAAGTTAATTCCTTTTAGACTCAGCTATCACTTGTTCATCTTGACCTTTATCATTGAAACCTTCAATTTTGTTACCTTTTCGAGATTTAAGATGTATCAGAGGAACATTCAAAGTTTCAGGGACATCCATAACAAATGTATCATTAATAGTATTTTCATCACGTTTATTAGCAAGGATGTCAACATGATTATTATCCACAATCTCAGACTCACCGATAGGAGTACCAGAGTCAACAAAGTGTAACATACCAAGATTCCTTGCAACAGATTTTATCGTTTTTATGAATTCATTTTTAAGATCCTCCTTGGCATTAGTCTCTCCTAACATGATATTTATTAGACTTCTCTTTGCCCTTAGTTCAGTTTTACAAGCTTATATGATACTAGACTTATCTTATTTTGAAAGAATAGAACCAATAGACTCACAAACCTGCTCTTTAATAGTCTATTCTTCTACTCTAGAAACTTGCCTAATCCTAATTAATTCCTCATATAATTCATTCAGAATATCACCTCTAAAATGTTGTGCAAAACCTTCTAATTTGACACAGTATAATAGAAAATATCTAGCTATACAAATTTTATCTTCATCATTGGCTTCAACATAAAGTTTACCTACCTCTTTCGGATCTTTACCTTAAGAAAGTGATTTCAATAGTCTTTCTACAACAAATGGTTTCTTGACTTTCTAGGCTTTAGGATTCCAGACATGTATCTGGTATTGCTCAAAATCTTCTTCCTCTTCGGATTCAAGAATTATTGTCTTTCTCTTTTCTTTTGTTGGCTTCTTTGGCGAACCAGATGGGGGAAGTGTTTATCTCTCTTAATGGTTTTAATAACTAGACTTTGGGGTCATAACCTAGGGATTGGGCATCGATACTAAGTAGTTATACTATCATCATGAAAGCTCATTTCTATCAGCCCGAGATGTATACTTGAAATGGGTCAGTAAAGTATATGCACTAGAGATCTTATTGTAGCCATTCTATCTATGACTCAAAAGAAAATGATACTGAAAGTAAAGTGTATTGAAAAGAAAAACTGGAATGCTTTAACAAAATCTACATTATAAACTGAACTCAGAGAAATAGCAACTTAATCCATGTCGAGCAAACATGAAACTACTATGTTTGCTTTGGCTACAGAAATAGTCAACCAAAAGGACAATAAACTAAATACTGGAAGAAAATCATTGTCGAATGCAAAGGGATGAAATTCTTACTAAGTGGGCCCCCTTAGAAAGTCTTACCAAAACTAAACAAAGTACTACAAACTGGAAAACTATCTTATTGATCTGAAAAAATTGTTACATCATAGTTCTTGTTGGAAACTATTCTTTTATTTTATAGCTAAGAAACTCCTAACTAACTCTAACCATTGGTAGGTCCACCCCCAAAATATTAGGAGAATGCCATTTATTATAACATAAGAAAGAGGAGAGGGAGTTACACTCAAAATAGGAAACAGTCAAGCCATTTCAACAACAAAGGAAATCTAGCATAACTATCCCTCCTAGAACTATTCTCCTATGAGCATGAATATTGAAGTTTCATTATTACACTATATGAGTTGTAAATAACCAGTTGTTGACTCCTTCAATGCTCATCTTATTGTGACTTTGTCTTGATCTAGATAACTAGCATTAACTTCCATGATGTGAATCCTTGAACATTTTTTCTTGTTTATTTACTCCTGCATCATGTCATTAGTGTGTACAATACAAAGGTATATCCATTTCATGTCAAAATAACATTGATCTAATTACATGCAAGATTAATATGGATAAATCACATAGCATGGTCACCTCATCATTCATCATATTTAACCAAAAAGGAAGTATAAAGGGAAGTTTATGACCACTTTTGTCAGGTTCATGGAAACATAATAGGACCAATATTTAACAGAGTATTAGGTCTTAAATATTATCTAAAACCTTTTTCATTACTAGTAAAAATATAAAAGACACGGACAAAATTGAGCCATTATTTGAGCTCACCATTCCCCCCAACCTAACTTCCTACTAGGCCCCCACTAGGCACAACATTCCTCATCCTAGCTTGCACCTTATAATCACCAAGAGTAACCTGGCCTGCACTTCTTCTATCAAGGGTCTAGTAGAATCCTTTGTTATTTTCTAGTTTGTCCCACCTGGCTATGTCTATCTCTTCATCAAAAGCATTTCCATATTGTCTGTATTCTGGAATTGCCCATAAAAGTATTGGTGGTTGAAAAATAAGAGGAAACTAGTTATTCTACTTTGATCTGCCCAAACGTATGTACCATGGTGCCTTTTTAATAGCTACATAATAATTTTAAAGGGAATGTGGTTCTGCTTGCTTCAATCCCTCTTTCAAATTGTTCCATCTCTACACCAAATATCCCATCATTGTTTGTCCTGCACCAAGACACATTTGTTCAAATTCTTGGAATATCTCTTCTCTGAAGGCTAGGATTTGAGATTTACAGATTTACACTCCAAGTCTAAATAAAATCTTTTGCCAATCATAATAGAGGCATCTAGGATTTGTAGCTCCATCCCTTAAATGCAGAGGAATCTAAATCTCTTCTTCTTTATATGTTCTAAACTGTCACCCCCAATTATTCTCATTTTAAATCTAGCACATGAGAGCTCTGATATCAATATCACTAATATACAATAAAGGATTACAATCATTGTAATAAAGAACTGCATAATTGTGAAGGTAAAACTCAC
The DNA here is from genome assembly GCF_030272615.1 of Cryptomeria japonica. Lineage (NCBI taxonomy): Eukaryota > Viridiplantae > Streptophyta > Pinopsida > Cupressales > Cupressaceae > Cryptomeria > Cryptomeria japonica. The sequence continues at coordinate 691,446,922 of NC_081411.1, forward strand.
AAAGCAAATTTTTAGTTGCTGCAGGAGAGGATTGATAAATCTGATAAAACTCTTGGGGAGTCTCCATAGAATGGTTTAAGTTTGAAAAAATTCTTGAAAACTTGATAGAGAGATTGAGTTCTTTTAGATACATTGCATACACCCTTGGTGGTGTCCTGCATCCTACAATCTATGGTATCATAGTTACTACATTATCCACCTTGTTCTTTAATGCAACAATTTCTTCATCTTTCTTTCCAACCTCTTCATCTTTCTTACTAATTATTTCCTGTAACTTTTTATTTATTCCATTCTTCTTTTTTTTCCATCATATCTTTATACAAATCTAGGGCTATAGACATCCATGAGAATGGGGTAGGTCTATGCCCTACCACTTGGGACCTTTTTAAAACTAATTCCTCTTTTTCTCCCTTTTTTGGTACTTTATTTGCCAACTGCTCTACTACAACAGCTAATCCAGAAAGGCCACTCAAACTTGTATTCTCTTAAGGTTGTTCTTCTTCCATCACTAAGCCCTATTCTTCTTGAGGAAATTCTCTCATTTCCTCATCCTGTGCCACCTCTTCTTCCCTTCTTTTGGCACTAGGAGATGTGTGATCAAACCCTGATGATTCAATTTGAATATTCACTCTAGGACCACTTTGTTTAATTTTCCTAGGTTTCCCTCCAAGCCTGTGACTTTTCTTTGTAGTGTCTTCTCAACTATTTTGAAGGGTTTAACATGTTTGGGTTTTTTAGCAGGCTTCCTAGATCAGGTAGTGGGTGTGTTCTCTTTGGTTTTCCTTTTTCTTGGGCTTAGGGTTTCCTTTTCTAGTCCCTGTTTTTGTGTCCCTTCCCTTGTTTCTTTAACTTCCCTTGCTTTACCTTTATGTCTTTTCTAGGGGGTCATTTCGGATAAGTGATCCCACATTGCTTAACTTCAATTGTATTCTTCAAATTTATAAAAATAATGTTATGATAATTCCCAAATGTTTCCTGCAACAACCGTCCTTCCGTCAAGAAAAAAACCCTTCAAATTTGTATTCCTCAGCTTACAATATTATAATGACAATTAAATTCATTAAGGAAGGTTATCATGACTTAAAATGTTGGTAGTGTCACCACAACTAGTCTCAAACTTGCAAATTTTAAAGAGAGGTCACATCATTAATACATACTATCACTTCAACTTAAGCTGAGATTCAAAATTAAAAAGTGACATAATGACATTACTCAAAAAAAGTTAAGGACATGGATGACACATGTGTACCCTCCCCCCAACCTAAATGGTGACAGGGGTCCACACATGTCTACAAGAAAGTTGGGAAGAATATGCTATGTGAAGTATTCATATTAATATAATTGTAGTAATATAAATGCATTTGAAAGAAATAATATACACAAGTTTTTAAGTACATACCTAGAGTGTGAATGATGTATAAGATCTAGTCATTGTGGAAGTAAGTTTCATGTTGAACTAGTAAACTGGTTGTAAAAGCATAGTGAATGAAGTGGAGTGAATGTGGAAGACAAGATTATGAGATTGAGTGATGGTAAATTTATTGACGAAGAAAGTACTCCCACATAAAGTGGAAGTGTTTATTATGCATGCAAATATGTAACTAGGTAGAAGGTGGAACATCAAGTCCATCTTCTGTTGTTCATCAAAAATGATTAACCCAAGTTCACCTGCAAATCAATCTATGAGAAAGCCAATCTCAATCAATGAAACACTTCAGGGTTTGGACAACATAACATAGGATCCTAATGATCCTCCTGCACTTCAGGTTCTGCTAGACCTAGGGGGGACACCCTTTGATGCTCTGAATCAGACTCATTTACCCACATATGACAACATCAAATAAAAGCAGAGAGATCTCATGAAAGGTTCAAAAACAAGGAGGGTATTGTAGATAGGCTAAATCTACATTGACAACTCAACAGGTTTAAACATGAGATAGGTGGAACACTTCCACACAACATAAAACATAAAAAGATATTCTAATTGGATTTTAAATTGATGTTCTGACAACCCTTCAATGTTACAAAAGACCAGTGCCTTATCCAGGCCATAGAGTCATGCATAAAATTGAAAGAGAGATCTCAGTTACAAGTTATTTTCCATATTAAATTCTCATGTATTAATGCCTTACACTAACACAATCCTCTGCTATGTCACAAAACCATACTCATACATATACAATTTACACACTCAAAATCACTAATGCGGGATTTCAGGATTTAAATCCTTCCTTGAAGAATACCCAAAAAACACACATTATACTCTCAGAGAAGACTGAAAGAAACAAGTCCAAATTACCCTTGATAAAATGAAATTGTATGAACTTGAATGGTATTTTGGAGACAATTTTGTGGGAACTCACACATGCCTTGCATATGTGTAAACCTGCAAATTGAAACAAAACTTACAGCAAAGACAACACTGAAAACCTCGAAGAACACACTGTCATTTGCAAAAGTAAAAAAGATGCCATCACTGGAACCTGCAATTTTAGATTTCTCCCTTGGAGAAAATCTCTCAAAAATTGGAACCCCTACAATTGAGAAGAATTGGAAATAAGAAGGAGAGGGAAAAAGATCAGAATCCATCAGAACATGCCATGTGTCTTCTTTTTCCTTAACTGCAAAAATATCTCCTTCCTTCCCATGGAAACCGCTCTTGAAATATCTCATATTTGTTGAAACTAACTACATAACTGCATTCCTCATCTTGAGACCTTTCCGGCGATATATGATACTTGCTATTTTGGGCAAAAATGGACCTCTGGGCGAATTAATAATTTTTATGCCTCCATTTAAATTTTTCAAATTTCTTGTATACTTTCAACTATACATTTAATTTTAATTTTTCATCCATTTTTGCCTCTGATTTTGGCCTGACACCCTGCCACGTGGCAACCTCTGATTGGCTGATGGGATCCACTGGGTGCCACCTTGGATGACACTTCATCACTCTGCCACGTGTCCACCTCGTCACTGCCACTGGGTTGCTTGTTCATCACCACGTCATTGCCATGTGTCTGCCACCCGGGTGCCACCTCAGTGCCACTAGATAGGACCCGCGAGCTGGATTGCCATGTCATCCTGCCACCTATCTTTCACCATTTCGCAATGGCTAACCGATGAGCATCTTTGGGTCACGAAGTCACGCGAGCCGTCGATCTCCATCAAACTTGCATGCTCTTTAACCCTTTGTGAGCTGCCTGGGTTTTTTTCTATTTCGCGAACCTTAACTGGCGAGCATCTCTCCTTCGTGAAGTTGCACCGACCATCGATCTCCTGCAACTTGCTCGCTCGTTAACCTGTTCCTTCTCTGCAAAATTTTGCCTGCCTCGAGAACTGTGCATGTGTGGGGTCTACCTAGTCACCGCTTAGTCAGCCTCCTCGATCGCCTTGGGATCTGCACCCACACACATAGGGTCCACCTTGGGCACCCATAGCACCTTGCGTCAAAATCCTTGAGGCTTTGATACTATGTTAGAGTGTGCCTTTGGCTATAAATATCAAAAAAGTTCATCGCCCAGCCAATGTGGGACAAATGACTTTGCCTGGGACTATGTTTTCTTAGCAATTTCCTGAGTCTTTCATGGCATTTTTGCATGGTTGCCAACGTATTCTATTCACCATGATATGGCTGAGAGGGAGGAGATGTTTGCATTTGTTTTTGAGGCTTCTCACATGAACTTGCATTTGGTTAAGAAGTTTGTATCGCTGCCCTCCAAACTCCACGCAGATAGCTAAGAAGGAGGAGGAAACAAGCATTACACCTGCCAAATCTGCACTTTTGGAAGTTTTCAAAACACCCTCAGATGCCACAGTAGGGAGATGGAGCTGCCAAACATTTGTTGGGGTTTCATTGCTTCCTCCACCACGCACATTGCATTTCCTTTAAAAAAAAACTCTAACTACGCAGAGGGGAGGAACATTCTGCAACATGGCATCTGTTTTAAACATGTTTCTAATGCCTTTTACCAGCCACGTTTTGGAGATTTGGCAAGGGCTGCTATAGTTGGCTTATGTTTTCTGATATGTACTCCTGCCAATGCATTTCAATTTGTTGTGACAACCCTCTCAATAGCCAATACATTCGGTAGAAGTCATTTGTTTTTTTAAAAAAAAAAAAAAATCCTTTCACCACCATGTTCTGCGCAAGGGAAGGATGTTGGCAAAAAACTGGAGTTGCATTTGCTTGATATTTTCTTCAACTTTCTTAACGCAAGCCCACATAGCATGGAGGAGATAACAAAGGTTATGGAATCCAGTCTTTACACTTGTAGATTGCACTTGCTGAAGTTTAAATGCCTACACCAAAACCCATGGCAGCAGGGAGGAAGCAAGGATTGCTTGCCAATTTGCATTTACTGGAACTTTCTCTACCTCTCTAACACCTTCAATGCCAAATGGGGGGGGGGGAGTTGTTGGTATTAAACGTGCTAATTGCATTGCTTTGAAGTTTCTCTATTTGCCTTTCAACCATGTGAAGGGAGGATTTGGCATTATGCATATGCCCATTGAAATTGTTTTAATTTTTAAATCCCCCTTTAACACCACACACAGGGAGGACTGATGGAGATTTCCATTCACTGTTAATTATTTCTTCATTTGTTGAGAGTTATTGTTGCCCTCTCATTTGCCACTGCCACCAGGATGAATTCAACATCATGCCAATTACATTTGCTTTGGAAAATTCATTATTTCCTCTTTATTGCGACTGCATAGGAGATGAATTTTATCATCATCACTCTTATAACATGTGTCATTATCAAAATCCACATTCAGGTATTCTGAAAAACTTTTAGTGAGCCAAGTCGCCAATAAAATTAATCCGCGAGCATAAGCCAAGTCGGGCCCCAAAGTGGGTCTGACTAAAAAAAAAATCATTTTCATACAAATGGCCTCTAAAATACCTCAGGAACCTTAAACTTGCCTCTGAAATCAATCGACACTAGTTTCAGATCATCAGACTAAGTTTTGCAACTTTCAGGCACTTGCGCCACATTTTCGCATCTAATCACGAAGACGTAATTTTCAAACATGTCAAAACACCTTTCTGGACCTCGCCATCTGATAGGTGTGTACTCTGATATACAAGCATGAATTCTACCAAACGGTTTCTCAAGATGAGTCCCGAGAAAAGAGATATTAATTATCAAAAATGACCAATTGGCTTTGTCGACACTGCAGACCTGATGAAGTCAATGTTCTGGCAACACATGATGCCTTTCTCAAAAATATCAAATGACCTTCGTAGACCCTCAAATTCAAAACATGGGTACCTTGAAGTGCATATTAAATCTTTGAATTCTTAGTTCGATTGAAAGACTGACTGGGTACAAATAATGCACTCATGAAAATGGCTACTTTAACTGATGCGACAACAAAGTACGGATAATTGAAAAAGATGGCTCAATAGACCCTTTTGAAAATCGACCAAACAGATTGGCAGAGGCTTGAAACTTGAAACATAGGTTATCATTTATACCAGTAACAGCCCGAAAAAAACATTCTAGCATAACACTCACTAAGGCAACTTTTACACTTATGCCAAACAGGTACTTGTCAAAACATACAAACTACAAACAGTTCGAGCATGGTAAACTAAGCAAATGGATTCATGAAGACTTGAAATTTTGCATGCTGACTCACATTTATACATACAATTCAATCCATTTTGAAATTATTCATGAAGATCAACAAGGAAAAATATATAAGCACTTAAAGTAAGCTACTCAATAAAATCTGCATATGTGCCTAAAATGCACTTTCAGCTCACCCCTTGAAATGGGTGCCTGATAAACTTATCCAAACTGAATTGTGAAAGTTTCACATCACTAAATAGGCCAAATGAAAGGTGTAGGACACATTTCCCAAGCCTTACCCTCTAAAAATCAACTGGCTCCATTTTACCCTCTCTCATACTAGGCCATTCAAACTGACTTGTTTGGGAATGCAGAGCAAAATTATGAAATGGGCCTTTAAACTTGACTTAAATTTAATGAGTCCCAACATCATCTTTGGCTACAGGGGTTCCAGAACTTGAGCTAGCATTAAATAGTTGTAAGAACTCCTGTATGGAAGATGTTTTATGATAAAGCTTTAGTTGATCACCATTGACCAGTAATTTGAATTGCATAGGGTCAATAGTTATGAGTTGTACAACACCATTGAGAAAAAAAATTGCAATTTCATAAGGGCCTAACCATCTTGTCTGTAATTTTCCCATGTTATCTTTCTATTTGGAATCATATAGGAGTGTCCAATCTCCTGATTCAAACTGCTTATCCTTGATATATTTATCATGCCATTTGATCCTGTGATTTTGTAGCATTTATGTTTGATGCAAAGTTGATTTCCTAGTTTCATCCAAAGCATTTAACTGCATGATTCTTTCTTTCTGTGTTGCAGATATGTCCATTCCAAGCTCAAGTGTTGTTCTTAACATTTTATGTCCATACTCAATTAGCATCATTGTTGTTTTTCCATATAACATTTCAAAATGGGTAAACCCTTTTGTGGTTTTCCATGATGTTCTATATGCCCATACTACTTCAGGTAATCTGGCTGCCCAATCCTTTCTATGCAGAGCTACTATTTTGCCTCATATTTGTGATTTCATCCTAACCATTAGTGAAGAAGACATCGGTAAGGAGGGACCTCAAGGAGATCAGTCCAAACCGGCCAGCAAGAGTAAACACAATGAAAACACATAGATATGATGGAGGCAATGCAGAACTGATAGTTTTATTGCATGTAAATTGATTACATCCAACCAGTAACAACCGGGTTACAACATACCGGCACACAGGCCTGGTAGAATAGGTCACAATCGGGACCTTGAATCGAAAGATCTATATTCTAGGCATAGTCTATCTATCTAATACTCTGATTGATTCTAATTTATTTATTGATTACATTCTAAAGAATGATTACAAATATATATATATATATACTGATCCAAATTATCCAGTCGACCCAAAAGGATCAAAACCCGAAGAACAAGACCTAACGTACAAAATGAACAAGGTTCGCCTTTGCTAATAGATTCCTCTAGAAAATCCAAAGGATGAAATGTAGAAGGTCGGCCACATGCCAAGAAACATCGAGATCAATGCTCAAGGCTCCACAAGCTTTGGAATGGGTTCCATTAGATCACTAGAATAGGTCTCAGGCAACCGGTAATAAAGGAACATCTGGTAGCAAGAAACTATCATGGAAACCAACAACGATATCTTGTTGGAAAGTGATCCAAATGAGATAGGGTTTGGAAGGAAGAAAGATGGTCAAGTCTTCAAGTAGAATCCAACTCCACAAGATCCGGTGAGCCAAAACCGGGACACACAGAAAGGAAAACTAAAACTGCAAACAAAAAAGAAAATGTTTTTGGTTGATGCAAGATTGTTGTGAACCAAGGATGCTCCTGCATGAGACATCCGGGGTTAATGAAAAAGTAAGCCTCTCACTTTGCTGGGGTTAGAGGGAAACCAAGGTGGTCTACCTCTTCCTAAGAAATCCAAGATGAATCTTCAACTGGTCTGCTCTTCCACTTCACAAGATATTCTTTATAATGACTATTCCGGGTACTACGTCCAATCCTACTGTCCAAAATATCTTCAATCTAATATGGTTCCTTCTAGGGCAATTGTTTCTCCAAGCCTGCAACACTGTCCTCACTGAATTTTGGTTCATGGTACTCATGAAGATCTAGAATGTTGATTATAGGTGAAATACTTAGACTATCCGATATCCCTACTTCATATGCATTTCTAGAATTGAAATTCCTCAAAATCTTATAGGGTCTAAACTTTTTCATCTGCAACTTATTATAAGTTCCAACCAAGAATCTCTCTTTTCTCAAGTATACCATCACTTCGTCACCAACTTAAAATTCCTTATGTCTTCTCTTCTCATCTTCCTTCGCCTTATATTTTATATTCATGTCCTCCAAGTGTTGTTTAACCTGAATATGCAATGCTGATATGTGATCTACAAATTCTTCTACTTCTGAACTCTTCAAGCCTTCACTGCTAATGTCTCTCAATATTGTTATTCCTCTAGGATGCACTCCGGTAACAATCTCAAAAGATATTTTTCTAGTACTTCTATTCACTAAATTGTTATAGGCAAACTTTGCTTGTGCAAGGATCAAATCCTAACTTCAGGTTTTATCTCCCACTAAAAATCTCAACAAGTTTCCCAAACTCCGGTTAACCACTTTTGTCTATCCATCAGTTTGTCTAACCACTTTTGTCTATCCATCAGTTTGTCTTCATCTTCTTCCAAAGTGCTCTCAAAAAATAGCCAACAAACTTAGTATCTCCGTCTGAAACTACGCTCTTAGATAATCTATGCAATCTCACCACTTCCTTGAAAAATAGGTCTGCTACATGCAATGCATCTGATGTCTTCGTACAAGGTATGAAATGAGCCATCTTTGAAAATCTATCCACTACCACAAATATAGAAGCATTCCCTTTAGATTTCTTAGGAAATCCATGAACAAAATCCATGCTTTTATCCTCCTAAGGTCTTACCAGTACTGTTAAAGGTTTATACAATCCCACATTCTAACTACTACCTTTTGCAACTTGACAAACTCTACAACTCTACACATATCTCTTAACATCCTTATGAATCTAGGGCCAAAAGTACTATTCACTCACCAATGCAACTATTTTCTCAATGCCAAAGTGTCCAGCTAAACCTCCACTATGATTCTCTTTGATTAGGTTCTCTCTCATGGAACTCTTAGGTATGCATAATTGAAATTCCCTGAATAACATCCCATCCTGAATGAAATTTTCCAACCATTTGCTCCTATCAACCATAACTGGTTCTCTACATCCTTTCCAAGGTTCTGCAAAATTTGAGTCTTCATAATAAAGGTCTTCAAATATTCAAAACCTAATACTGTCACTCTCATCTTTGTTAGCAAATTCCTTCTCCTACTCAATGCATCAGTAACTTTGTTATATTTCCCACTTCTATGCTTCAACACAAAAGTGTTGTTGGAAATATGGATGGAGTAACTGAGAGGGGAGGGGTGAATCAGTTACCACAAAAATAAATCCACAAGTCCCTTAGATGTCTTAAATATAAACTGCTGAAACTCGGTAAATTAACTTATCATTGTTCATTAAATATTAACATGCATAAATAAATAACATGAACACAAGTAACACTAGATATAACGTGGAAACTCAATTTTGGGAAAACCACCAATGTAACTAGTTACTGATTTTCACTTTTCTGAAGTGAGCCCTGTTAGGAGCCAACCCTGTTAAAGGTTACAAAACACACTGTTAGGTGTGACCCTGTTAGAGGATTTAATCACCCTGCTAGGAGTGGCCTTGTGAAAGGTCTTAAGAACAATTCAACCGAATTGTCACCTTGTCAGAGGATTTACAAAAATGGTTGTTAGACCAACTCTGTTAAGAGATTTTGGTATCACTGCTACAATGGTTAGAAAACAACAATGAAGTGATCTGAATTAAATACAACTTATCTTGCTGATACAGATCTCTGTTCAGCGCCAATAGATCCTTACTGATCACATATATCTTTTCTGCACCTCAAGGATATCACTGATCCTTCATCAGAATTCGCACATTTCTGCTCCTTCACATTTCCATACTTCTCACACTTCCTCACACTTCGAAATCGCAACTTGATCTCTCATATATATCATTCAGGTTACCAAGTCGGGCCAATTACAAGTTACAATAAATATTACATAGGTCGGCTACATATACAAGTTTCAATAAATATTGCTTCGGTCGGCTGCATAAACATTTCACTGATGCTCGGTGAACACTGCTGATTCTTCGGTAACCGACTGAACTCGGTAAGTACTGTGAACTCGGTAAAGACTGACTTTCCTTCACATATTCTTCGAAGACCGACTGAACTCGGTATAGCATTCTGGAGTGCTAGGTAGACTCTGTAACTTGCTTCTCTTACCGTCTGAACTCGGTAGACTCTGTCTAACTACCTTGTCGAACATTCTGAGCTCGGTAGACTGATATGACATTTGTGTAACATCAAAGACAATACACAATTAAACAATTGTATCCAACAATCTCCCTCTTTGGCATTGATGGCAACACAACATGTCATAGCAGAATGAAATTTGAAAACAGGTCTTTTCTTTTATGACATCAACATGCCAACATAACTTTCCCTTTGGATAGAGAACACTCCTTCTTTCAATAATCTCCCTCTGTGAAGTAACTTCATCTTTGGATGGTAAAACTCTCCCTCTTTATCAAACAACTCTCCCTCTTTATCTTAATGAACTTTCTTTCAAATTTTAGTAGGATATGATAGTAAAACTCTCCCTCTTTGACAACACATGCCAAAGACAATAAGACTTCATCTGAGTTATAATGTACCTTTTGTACTGATTCATATGCAATATTTTCCTGATTATACTGCATCAACTAGTAGATTTTTCACTTAGGATGAGTTGATGCATCACTAAAAGTTTTCTTTAGTGAATTTCAGATAGGGGAGTGACCCCTAACTTACCTCTTAGATACAAGAATGCATCCTTAGCCAATGGTTTTGTGAATATGTCAGCAATTTGTTCCTTTGTGTGAATATATTCCAATCTGATCTCCTTGTCCTGCACCAATTCTCGGACAAAATGATATTTTATTGCAATGTGCTTGGTTTTGGGATGCATCACTGGATTCTTGGACATGTCAATTGCACTTGTATTATCACAGAACATAACAATTGGTTCTTTGATTTCCATTTTCATGCCTGCCAATAGCTGTTTAAACCAAACAATATTTGAACAATTTACTGCTGCAGCAACATATTCTGCCTCTACTGTAGATTGGGATATACAGTTCTGCTTTTTGCTTGTCCAGGAAACCAATCTCTTTCCTAGAAAGAATGCTCCTCTGCTTGTACTTTTTCTATCATCAATGTTTCCTGCCCAATCAGCATCAGTAAATACTTTCAAATCAAAATTTCGTCCAAATTTGTACCATAATCCATACTCTTCAGTTCCTTTCAAATATCTCATTATTCTTTTGATTGCCGTCATGTGACTTTCTCTTGGTTTTGCTGAGAATCTTGCAACAATACCAACTGCAAGAGCAATATCTGGCCTAGTATGAACAACATATTGCAGCTTTCCAATCATAGATCTATACAGTGTTTGATCTAGTTCTTGTGATTCATCTTCCTTGGTAAGCTTCAATCCAGTACACATAGGAGTTCCAACTGATTTACAATCTTCCATACCGAACTTTTTCAGTATCTCTTTGATGTATTTTGATTGTGTAATGTAGATACTATTTTTGTTCTGTTGAATTTGAAGACCAACAAAGAATTTGATCTCACCAAACATAGACATTTCAAATTCCTTATTCATTTGTACTGAAAATTCTTTGCAAAGATCATCATTTCCTGTGAAAATAGTATCATCTACAAATATTTCTGCTAAGACAATTTTGTTATCTGATCCTTCCTTGATATACAAGCTACTGTTATCATTAGTTCTTTGAAATCCAATCTGAATAAGATAGTTATGCAATCTTTCATATCATGCTCTAAGGGCTTGTTTCAGACCATACAATGCTTTATGTAATTTGCAGACCATGTCCTTCTTTTGTGGATCAACAAAACCTTTAGGTTGTTCAATATAAACCTCTTCATCCAATATACCATTAAGAAATGCAGATTTAACATCCATCTGATAAACTTTGAATCCTTTGTTGGCGGCATATGCAAGTAAGGTTCTGACTCCTTCCAATCTTGCAACAGGAGCAAAAGTTTCTTCATAGTCTATTCCTTCTTGTTGAGCATATCCTTTGCATACTAGTCTTGCTTTGTTTCTTGAAACTTTGCCATCTTCATTCAGTTTATTTCTGAATACCCACTTAGTTCCAATCACATTTTTATCCTTAGGTCTGGGTACAAGAGTCCATGTCTTGTTTTTCTCTATCTGTTCTATCTCTTCTTTCATAGCCTCTGTCCAACTATCATTTCCCAATGCATCTTTGACATTTCTAGGTTCAAAATCAGCAAGTAAACAAGTGCTTTTCAACTTACCTCTTGTCATGGTTCCTTCAGATTTGTCTCCAATGATCTGATCTGCTGAGTGATGTTGTCTGACATACTCGGCTAATATAGGTTTCTTGCCTTTAGAATGAATTTCATCATTGTCCTCTTGTTCTTCAACTGGCTGGTCCGGCTCGGTAAATATTGGCTCGGTTTCTTCAGACTCGGTAGACACTGGTTCTGGTTCATCAGACTCGGTAGATACTGGCTCGGTTTGCTCTTTCTGTAACTCGGTTACTAATGACTCGGGAGTAGAAGATTCCTGATTAGCAGATGTATCTGGTATTGTATCAGGTTCAATAGACACAAATCTTCTATAATCTTCTGGTTCTCTTTTGCTTTCTTCTTCAGATCTTTCTGCAAACTCATCAACTTTCACATGTGCACTTTCTATAACTTTATGAGTAGACAAGTTCAAACATCTATATGCTTTACTCTTGCAAGAATATCCGAGGAATATACCTTCATCACCTTTCACATCAAATTTTCCTTTTCTAGATTCTTTCAAAATGTAACATTTACTTCCAAATACTTTTAGGTAACTTACATTAGGTTTGTAGCCATACCATAATTCATAGGGGGTTTTGAATGAGTCCTTCTTCAGCTGTACTCGGTTCAAGGTATGAACAGCAGTGCTGATAGCTTCCTTCCAGTATTTGATAGCAATATTCTTTTCAATCATTAAGGTTCTTGCACAATCCATGATAGATCTGTTCCTTCTTTCAGCTATTTCATTTTGCTCAGGAGTTCTAGGGGCTGATACTTGTCTTTTGATTCCTCTTTCAATGCAAAAGTTATTGAATTCATGAGAGATGAATTCACCACCTCTGTCTGACCTTAGACATTTAAGTCTTTTACCTGTTTCTTTTTCTACTCTGGCCAAATACCATTTGAACTTTTCAAATGCTTCTGATTTGTTCCTTAAATACATGACAGTCATCATTCTTGAGTAATCATCAACAAAAAGAATGAAGAACTTTTCTCCAGTATAACTTTCAGTTCCTATGGATCCACATAAATCAGTATGCACAATTTCTAATATATCTTCAGATTGATAGTTTTTGCTTTTGAAACTAGTCTTTCCCATCATTCCAATTTGACAATTCTTACATAGACCGACCTCAAGTTTCTTTATATCTGGAATACCTCTTACTTTTCTGAATTTACTTATTTTCACTAGGTTATCAAAATTTACATGACATAACCTTTTGTGCCATAACCAACTTTCTTCAACTTGAGCAATAAAACATGAATTTTCACTTGTTTCAAGTCGAAACAAATTACCTTTTGTTTGAGTGCCTGATCCAATCAGCTTTCCTTGATTATTTAGCAGTTTGGCCTTTCCATGCATGAATTCCACCTTGAGTCCACTATTAAGTAGCTATGCCACACTCATCAAGTTGTGATTGAGACCTTCAACCCAGTAGGCATCATCAAATACAAGTTCTTTGGTTATAGGGATTCTACCTCTTCCTTTTATGTAGCGAGGTTCATTATTACCAAACCTTACACTACCTCCATCATAGTCTATAAAATGTTCAAACTTGGTTTTATCACCAGTCATATGATGAGAGCAACCACTGTCTATGATCCAAATATCATTTTTGCTTATATGAGAAATAAGTGCCATCTTATCTTCCTCATCATTATCAGAATCATCTCTTATAGCAATATAAACAATTTCATCTTCACTATTATCAGAATCCTTAGCCATAAAGCATGTTTTCTTACCTTTGAATGATTTGTAGTCCTTTTTGCCATTCCATTTGTGATCTTTCTTCTCATCTTTGCTCTGCTTGTTTGGGCATCTAGCAGCAATATGACCGACTTCATCACATGAAAAACAGATTAGAGGAACTTTGCCTCTGTATTTTCCTCTGCCTTTGGAATATTTCCTTGCTAGAAGAGCTTCAATTATTTCAAGATCACTGTCTGAACTTGGTTCTGATTCATCTTCACTTTCTGACCGAGATTCCTTTTTCTTTTTGCCTTTCTCCTTGAGTGAAACCTTAGCCTCAAATGCTGATTCCATGTTTTTGGAAGCTGGAACATAGTTGTCATAGTTGTCTAACTCAAATGCAGTTAATCTTCCAACTATGGCCTCTAAATTTATCTTATGATTTGCTTCACATCTTCTTTCCTGAATTGCAGAAACTCTGATTGCATAAATGGGTAGTAATGTTCTGAGAACTTTGCTTATGACTGTTTCCTCTGAGATATCACCTCCAGAAGCTTTGATTGCACTGACACTGGCTTTGACTCTTTCAACATATTTTGCAATATTTTCATCCTCACTCATTTTTAATTGATCAAACTGTCCTCTCAAGCTTTCTGCTTTGGCTCTTCTCACATTGTCATCACCACCATAGATATCTTTCAACTTGTTCCACATTTCAAATGCACTTTTGCAATCTTTGACATCATCAAACTCTTCATAGCTTAGGGCAGATGCAATGTCTATCATCATGGTGTTATGAGTCTTCTTTGCAGCAATATCAGCAACAGTTAGTGTACCAGTGGGTGTCACATATTCTGTGTCAAGATGTGTCAATCCTGTATCTCCAATGGAAGCCAAATGGAGTCTCATGAGACCTTGCCATGCTGAAAAGTTATTTCTATTTAGCCTTGGAATTTCCCTCTTGTAAGACATCTTGATCTTTAGCTTAGATCCTTGAAATCCTTCCTACAAGCACCGAAAGCTCTGATACCAATTGTTGGAAATATGGATGGAGTAACTGAGAGGGGAGGGGTGAATCAATTACCACAAAAATAAATCCACAAGTCCCTTAGATGTCTTAAATATAAACTGCTGAAACTCGGTAAATTAACTTATCATTGTTCATTAAACATTAACATGCATAAACAAATAACATGAACACAAGTAACACCAGATATAACGTGGAAACCCAATTTTGGGAAAACCACCAATGTAACTAGTTACTGATTTTCACTCTTCTGAAGTGAGCCCTGTTAGGAGCCAACCCTATTAAAGGTTACAAAACACACTGTTAGGTGTGACCCTGTTAGAGGATTTAATCACCCTGCTAGGAGTGGCCTTGTGAAAGGTCTTAAGAACAATTCAACCGAATTGTCACCTTGTCAGAGGATTTACAAAAATGGTTGTTAGACCAACTCTGTTAAGAGATTTCGGTATCACTGCTACAATGGTTCGAAAGCAACAATGAAGTGATCTGAATTAAATACAACTTATCTTGCTGATACAGATCTTTGTTCTGCGCCAATAGATCCTTATTGATCACATATATCTTTTCTGCACCTCAAGGATATCACTGATCCTTCATCAGAATTCGCACATTTCTGCTCCTTCACATTTCCATACTTCTCACACTTCCTCACACTTCGAAATCGCAACTTGATCTCTCATATATATCATTCAGGTTACCAAGTCGGCCCAATTACAAGTTACAATAAATATTACATAGGTCGGCTACATATACAAGTTTCAATAAATATTGCTTCGGTCGGCTGCATAAACATTTCACTGATGCTCGGTGAACACTGTTGATTCTTCGGTAACCGACTGAACTCGGTAAGTACTGCGAACTCGGTAAAGATTGACTTTCCTTCACATATTCTTCGAAGACCGACTGAACTTGGTAAAGACTGCGAACTCGGTATAGCATTCTGGAGTGCTAGGTAGACTCCGTAACTTGCTTCTCTTACCGTCTGAACTCGGTAGACTCTGTCTAACTGCCTTGCCGAACATTCTGAGCTCGGTAGACTGATATGACATTTGTGTAACATCAAAGACAATACACAATTAAACAATTGTATCCAACAAGTGTAACTCTGTAAGAATTCTACCCATCTCATATGTCTCTAATTCATCTTACTTTGACTGTTCAAATACTGCAAAGCTTAATGATCTGTATACAACACAAACTCTTTAGGCAACAAGTAATGTCTCCATTTTTTCAAGGCTTGAATTATGGCATAACATTCCTGATCATACATTGAATATCTCTTCTGGGCATCATTCAATTTCTCACTGGAATATGCTACTGCTCTCCCTTCTTGACTCATAACTGCTCCTATTGTTGTTCCACTTGCATCACAATCCACTTGAAATACATTAATGATATTCGGTAAAGCCAACACAGACTGCTCAGTCACTTTTTTCTTCAACAATTCAAAGCTTTTGTTTTCTCTGGTGGTCCACTTGAATTCCTTTTGGTCCCCTCTCATGGTCTCAGTCATAGGGTTACAAAATGAACTGAAATTTCTGATAAACTTCCAGTAAAATCTAGCCAATCCATGAAATGATCTTACCTCTCCAATGCTTTTCGGTGTAGGCCACTCAACAATGGCTTTCACTTTCTCAGGGTCTATCTTCAAACCATCCTTAGATATCACAAATCCTCAATAGACTAACTCATCCTTCATGAAAGTACACTTCTTGATATTGATCACCAACTTTTCTTCTCTCAACATTTTTAAAACTTGTCTTAACTACAACAAATTCTCCTCTTTCGTTTTACTAAAAAAACAAAATATCATCCAAATACACAATAATTGTTCACAATTTGGAGGAATTGATTATGTGTTGCATTAATGTTTTGTCATTGATGTCAACACTAGCTATTTTGGATGCTTTATCGACACTCTTCTAGTCCTGGTAAGTTGTGTGGTTTATGGTTGGATTGGATTCGGCATGATTCGGTATGCTTGATTATGATTTCGTTATAGAATATAGTCAGTTGGTTTTGGTCTGGTGATGGGATGTTATCATGTTTTCTTGGAAGCTTGGTTTGTGGTTTCGGTGAGGGTTTCACCGGCAAAGCTTTGATGAATATCTTTAATGATATGCATAAGTGGAATTGGTGTGGCTTCTAGTATGGATTCAGGATACTGATGGTGATCATGTTCAAGACTTGGCTGATTGGGATCATTGTTTTAGCATGTGGACCAATATTGGGTCCCGATTGATCTAGGTTATGGACCGGCTTAATGTAATGTGTGGATTGAACCTCAAGAGGTGTTTTCGGGATATCATGAGTTGGATATTATTTATTTGGTCTAAGGCCGACATGTTTTGTAATTATGTAATTAGTTTATTGTCTGGTGGCCGACCTGATTGTTTATGGTCGAGGGTTTGTATATATGTGATGTAAGACCTCATTGTAGATCATAATGGTATGGGATATGCATATGTAATGTGTGACTAATGTAATATTATTCAGGCAGAGGATTTGGTCTATCATTGGAGATCGAATTGGGTTTATTTAAGAGGATTTAGTCCTATGGTATTGAGCTTAATCGGAACTATACTCAGGCATAGGAGATGTTATCTTTGCAGTTCATTCATTCTTCCAGATTGTAGTCTGGATTTCTATGTAGTCAGTGAGACTCCTTTTGTGATGAGCAGTATGCTCTAGGTTGGTGGCCTTCCTGCAAGTCCAAGCCCCTCAACTACAAAAGTATTATCTGACTGTGGGTAGGCTTCCCACTGTGGTTTTTCCCTTACCGAGTTTTCCACGTATAAATCTTGGTGTCATTTGGATGGTATTTATTCTTAGATTATTATTTATGCTTAATTGGTTTAACTGTTGTTTTGGTATTTGGTTTAAGCATTCTGATATTAATGTTTTGCATTTCAGTATTAAAGTTTTAAATGCTAAAAGTTTAGGTAATTTGTGACAATTGATTCACCCCCCCCCCCTCTCAGTTGTCTTCTGGTTATTTGAATTGTCTAACAATTGGCATCAGAACTCTGGTCCTCTCTACAGAAAGCTTAACCGCTTGAGGAAGATCCTATGGCGACTAACAATACAAGTTCATCTAATTCATCTGGAGCTATCTTTCAGAGAGATATTCCTAGGCTTGATGGAACAAATTACACAGTATGGAAGATTCAGATGGAGACTTATCTGAAATGTCTCAGTAAGGAGATTTGAGAGATCACATAGAATGGTGTTACACCTCATAATTCGGCATCTGGCAATCTTCCTCTGACAAAATTGGATAAGGAGCTTGAGAATGATTGTAGAGCAAGAGAAGCCCTCTTGTGTGCACTTTCTGATAAGCAAATAAAGGGATTAACTGACAAATCATTTCGAAAGGCTATATGGGATAAGTTGGAAACTCTTAATGAAGGTGACACTACTGTGAGGATTGCTAAACTTGATGGTTACTAGGAGAGATATGAAAACCTGAAAATAGAAGAAGATGAAAGGATTACTACATTCATGGAAAGGGTAAATGAAATTGTTATGGGAATTCAATGTTGTGGTGGAACTCTGAGTGAAGATGAAATAGTTTCTAAAGTTTTGAGAGCCCTACCACTATCTTACACAATGAAGGCTATTGCAATTAATGAATTGAGAACAATGGCTAATTCTTTTGTCAATAGAGATACCTTGGTTGGGAAATTATCTTCTTTTGAGCTTGAAGAGTTTGGACCTTAAGTAGCTATGAAGTCTTAACCTGCTTTTCATGCATTTGCATCATCAACCAGTAAGCAAGATTCGAAAGCTTTGTATGCAAAGGAATTGGATGATATGAACAAAGAAGATCATGAGTTTGAGCGACTTGAAGTACTATTTGCTAGAAGAGTACCTAAAGGACCAGTAGGAAGTAAGTATAAAGGGAAAGCACCTTTTAAAGTTTTGCATGTTTATTTTGTTGAAGGTTTAAAGCATAATCTTTTGAGTCTAGGAAAATTGGTGGATAATGGATTTCAATTACAGTTCAAGGATGGAAAATGCAAAATCATTAACAGATCTGGTTTGGAGATTGCAACCGATACACAGAAAAAAGGTGTAAAGTGGAAAATTGGATCCTAGTGACTCCCCACGTAGGAGAGAGAAAGGAAACCAGTAGGATGGTTTTCACTTGGGAGATACTTTACATTCAAAAGAGAGGCTTGAATCCAAAAAATCCAAATCCAAGGGAAACAAGGATGTGAATTCCAAGTGGATTGCAAGGGTTGAAGTGTGATCTACCCTCTTTTGTAAATGAGAAAATTGACTTATTGACTATGTGGAAAAGAGAGAGAAAATGAGTGAAATGAGGAGCTACTGGTTTGGGATTGTGTTGTAAGTTTGGATCTGAGCTAAATAAACTGATACGATATGCGCTACAAATTTAGAGAAAAGGTCATTGAGACCATGGCAAGAATGTACATGGTCCTCCACAAAATCCACGAAACGAAAAGGGTTCTTCTATCTTTGCAAATGAAGCTGAAACCTGCAATTACAGTTGCACACCTGCAACCTACACACATAAAAGAGAGCAAAAGGGGTTGTGGATAGGCTTTTCCTCAGTCAAACCCTGATTGAGGAATCAACCTTGAAATAAAGTAACTGCAAATTCTTGAATGTAAACAATGGAAATGTATACCTTGTAGATCTACAACTTGTTGATGATGATTGTTTTACTTCTTGAATGTAATCACAAGTGTTGCATGAAATGGCATGCAACATGACAAAACCCTAACACCCATACATGATTGCAAATGAATGTTGTAATATTGCTCCAATGGATGAATGAAGAAGACTTGAATGCTTGAATGCTTGATGATGTATATCTTCGCCTATTCTTGCTTATGATCCACTTCGCTTAAATTTTAGCTCTCATTCCTCCTTATGCAAATGAGAAAACCAACTCCCTTTTATGCATGCCTCTTGAAGATTTAATTCATCTCATAAAAGACTAACATTGGGGATATTTAGGATCCCAAACTACAAATGGGGTCGGGGGACCTATCTTGGGGCCCGGACATGGTCCTAAGGCTATCTCAGGGCTCAAACGGGAAGGGGTCAAGGGTGAAAATGTTTAAATAGGTCTTGGTTGGGGAAGAAGATGTTTTTGTCAAGGTGAGGACCTAAAATTTGGTTAAAATTGCAGGAGGCACAAATTTATGACACTACATTTAGCCCCCACTTTAGTGGGAGTATGGCTTATGTCACTACTGGTGGTAAACTAGAAGAAAGAGAGATGAAGATGAGAGAGGCAAATTCAGATTGCAAGGAGTATAAGATGTCACTGATCTTGAGGAACCAAGCCCCAAATATTAGGATCTTAACTCACTCAAACATATGCAAGAGCACACAAAACAAAAGGAACAAGATGCACAAAACAAAAATAAACAACAAAAGACACATGACAAGACAAGATATAAGATGACAAACCAACTCACCGAAGAGACCTCGATACTTAGATATCTCAACAACTAATCAGGACACAAAGACCAATTCCATTACATAAACACGAGTGATCACATAAAAGAGCGAAGCTGACATCATCCATGAACCATCAATAATAAAACTATGAGTTCATGAGAGGAAGAAGAGAGAGGACATGAATACACACTTTGGTGATCCATGAGAAGAAAGGTGAAGAATAAAGAAACCATGGATTTCTCGCCCCTAAAACTAGGTGATCCATGGAGAGAAGGACATGGAAAATGTCGCTCCTAGAGCCTGTCTAGGTGATCCATTAGTGCAGGAGCACCTAACACAAAGGCACAAAAGGAGTCTATAAGAGGATAAAAATAAATTCATAAGTATATTCAATTACACATTTTCATTTGTAATGTCATTTTGAGTCAATATGAATCAATATGTAAGGCTAAAAGAGCCCATTGTAATGAGTTGTCCAAATTGTCCCAATAAGGTCTTCAATTAGTCATTTAGTAATATTTGTATAAAATAACCTTGGAGGGATAAAATTGTGACAAAAATACATTATTATTCCATCCTTATATGTTTTGAAGGTTATTTTGAAGGTTTAAAGTCATTTGAGTCAAAAGTTGTAAACGTTGTAAAATGCAACTTTTCAAAAGTTGTAAAAAGATCAAAATGGGAAGTTGTATGGTTATAAGAGGAAGTTGGGTAGTTGTAAATTCCATCTGAAGATGAAAAGGCTATAAAACCTATGTAATTGTTGTTCATAAGGGTAGGTAAAAGTTGTAGAAGGAATTGGAAAGCATTGGAAACATTTTGGTATCATACTTTCATTGTTTCAATCTCTTGTTTTGTGGTCTTGAAAGTCTTTCCTCTTGTTTCCAGGCCTTGTGCGGCCATGTACAACCTAGAAACAAGTGTATTTATATCATGATAGTGTATTATAATGAATAATATTTCCATTGCTTTTTGTTTGAGTTGATTTCATGCATTTTTTAGAAAGTTATGAGAGTTTTGGTGAAAACTGTTTGGAACTACCCAAAACCCTGATTCATTGCGACCAGTTTTGGAAAAACCATCATAACATTGGATTTAACCATTGGATCTTTGTATAATTTGGAGACAATTTTTATAACTAGCATTTCTAGAATTGGACCAGAGAGATTGTCTGGTTAATTAATATTTTAAGAGTTATTAATGAATGTTCATGACTGCAATTTCATGACCAGAATAGAGTAAATTTCATAGTTTGGACAAATTCTTGGTTTTCATTTGCAAGAAATGAATAGATGAAGGGTTTAAATGATTCAGCTGTAATGCATTATATATAGATCTAAAATCATTATGGATTGATATATATGGAGAATATTTGATAATGGTTATTTTTTTGATGATTTTGTTGGGAAATATATGACAATGCCTTTAACATGTTGGAAGATTTATGTTGATGATTGAACTTCACGAATGATTTGAGTTTCTTGGTTGGATTTTCATGATGCTCTGCATCATCCATGTAAGGGAGGAGAGTGGGAACATTGTTAGTTCCACCCAACCTCCAATGCGTGTGTGTGCAAGTGCGGTTCGAAGTGCCTCATAGGAGTCTATGCTCGAGTATGCTACAACCTATATAAAATGTATAATACATGTGTCACGAAAGGTGTGACATCCCGCTCTAAGATTCTATGCTCTGGTTTCAAGAATAATCACCCCACATAAAAGAAAAGTGGCTTCATCTCTCTCTAAGAGACCGTGCTCTGGTTTCGAGAATGACCCACTGTAAAAAGTGACGACATCTTGCTCTAAGAGGCTTCCCTTTGGTTCCAAGAATGGCTCTCTACAAGAAAAGTGATGACACCTTTCTCTAAGAGGTTGCCCTCTGGTTCCAAGAATGTCCCACTGTGCAATGCATGAGAGAAGTATAGTACAAAGGAGCACTGTGGATGCCCCCCCGCTTAAAATGTCAACATAGGTTGATGTTGATATCTTAAGGGAAGTAGAACAAGGATACCTACCTTCAACACAAAGAAGATATCTGTTATGCAACAATGTCATAAATCCAAGCAAGAGAGGGAATACTCTTCAAGCAAGGATAAGATAGTTGAAAAGAGATATCTTGTTGTAAGCGTAAAGGTGATCCTTGGGGGAGAAGAGATATTTTTTCAAAAGACATCTACCCCTAAAAGGAGTTGTCTTAGAAAAATATAACATCTTCTAGCACAAAGAAAAGAAGAGAACAAGAAAGGATTGCTTCCTCCTAATCCTAGGTGAAAGGGATTCTCGATGAAGGATGACTCATGTTTAGCCCCAAGAGGGATGGGTGAATTTATCATAGATGTATATTACCCAGTGTGAAAAGAGGTTTTAGTCAAGGACTTACACCTCTTGTATAAGAGAGAATCCTTGAGAAAATAACCAACAATTTCACACAAGGAATGACATCGAGTAATAAATCTCATACCATCCACACAATAGGGAAAGGTGGATCCTTAGAGAAAGAGAGAGGGAGAGAGATCATTGCCCCCCCAAGAATAGGACAATGAGAAGAATTACACAACTTCTAGAGAGATATTTCTCATAAAAGACATACTATTTAAAGCAAGGAATACATCCTAACCAAGGAACATACATGCGCTCACATGAAGGATAACTCCATTCAAGAAAGGACATCAAGTTATGAATAACACAATAGAATAGGTAATTTTCAAAGAGAGAGAAAGAAGAAGAAGGAGGTTTAGAAAAGTCCTCTAAATAGATATTATTCATAATAGACGTACTGTTTCAAGCAAGGAGAAGATCCCACTCACGGAATAGATATGCACTCACATGAAGGAATGCTCCATTCAATAAAGGACATCAAGTTTATGAATAATGTACTCCATAAAGAAAATAGTGAAACCTTAGAAAGAGGAAAAGAAATATTCTTTCCCCCCAAGCATAGAGGCAAGAACATAAAGACTATTACGTTGCTCATTAAGTATGATTGCACCTGGAATTGTACCACCACGAATGACAAAGAGCCCCCAATAGGTAGGCTAACTATGTCACATAGTGAGGAGCAACATAATATGAATTTGAATGTTATTTTAAATGATCATGATGATTGTGCCATTGATTGTCAGGTGTTATTTATAAAATGCCTTGATTTGCAATTTTGTATTTATATTTTCAAAGCTTGACACTCATTAGTATAATGGGCATGGTTTTGATGATATTTACAAAAAGAAGAAGTTTGAGAATGTTGTTTAAGTTTTCTTCTTCATTTAGGACAAAGAGGAGATATTAATTTGGAATTTAGAAGATTGGTCAAAACATGTTCTTGTTGTAACTCAAAATTAGAATGAGAAGGCATGGATTTACAAGACAATGGAGAAGATGTGGACAAAGGAAAGTGTGATTTCTCATGACTTTGTCATTCACATTCAAACATTTTTCTATTGCATGTATGTTAAAAAGAAGGTTCACTCTTTGGGGGAATTGGATTGAAGTTTAAAGAGGCACAATAAATTTCAAGATTTGTGTTAAGAGAAAAATTTGGAATGTGAAATTCATGCATCTTAGACTTTCTAGAAAAAGGTAGGAGTGAAATCTAAGGACCCCCAATCATTCTCTAAGAGATCTTATTTAGGAACTTCTTTGGTAGGAGACGGGGTATTTGATTGAATTGAAGAGAGGATTGTAGGAACTAAGAAAGCATATGATGCTTCACTTATGTTCTCATGAACTACCTCATTAATATATGTGTAAGGCACAACATGATAATCATGAAGAATTTTTGGTTTCGTAGGAACATGAATAGAATTGATTTAATTTTTGTTAGGCTCTTGATTTTTGGGAGAGAGAGCATTATGATGAGAAATAATATCATCCTCTTGTTCTAAGGTATCTTCATGTTCACGGAACTCATTAGAAAAATGACTATCATATATAATTAATGCTTCATCTTTTGAGGGAAGATCATGAAAAGAAGGTATGGTATCACTAGGATAAGTAGCCATAATATCATCCTCTTGCACCAAATAACCATTATGAGGGGGATACCTTTTATGAGAAGGAACACAAATCTCCAAAGATTCATATTTAGGAGGGAGATCTTTGAAAGAAGTATCCATATTCCCTTTTTGCACCAATGTGCCTTCATTAATGAGATCAATTTTGGGATAAGGTAAATCATAGCTATGAATGAAAGGTAGAACTATATTATCATCATATGCATGAAATGGAACATCATGAACATCTTTAATGTAACTCAAAATTGAATTAGCAAAATAAGATAGGAACTCCATATGCACTTATAATCAAACAAGAAACTCCCATATAACCATAATAATGTTCACCACATACATGCATTGAAAATTGAATAAAGGAGGGAAAAAAGAAATTTGAATTGCAGATTTAAAATTTAAATTTTGAAATTTGAATTTGAATTTGTGTTCGACCTTAGAGGGTGTAAAAATTGATAAAGTATGCCAAATTTTCTGGATCTAAGCAGAAAAATTCAGTCAATTTCATCTCCCAAAATTTCAGGAAAAAAGTCGAGAACCATGGTGAAAGTGCCCACGGTCCAACCAACTTTTTTTGAAATTTTCAGGGATGATAGAAATTATGATTTTAATGTGGAATCCAAAAAAATAGACGATTTGAAGATGTCTAGATTGGTCAAATTCATAGTCATAGGTGGAAAATAAAAAGATCTTAAAAATTAGGGTTTTATGATTTAACCACTGAATTTTCAAAATAAAGAGATAGATTTGAAATGCAATTTTGAAATAGAAATCAGATCTGAAACAAGTAATTGAAAATTTATGCTTCACAAGCTTAATTTTCTCAAAATGAAAAATTAGGGATTTTATGCAATTAACCTCTAAAATTTGCAAATAGATCAAACTTGGAAATGAAAATTTGAAATCCATATAGCAATTAATCAAATCTAATAATGAGAAATCAGAATTAATGTGTAAGACGTCGGCTTCACCAAAATGTAAAGGGGAAAATTGGATCCTAGTGACTCCCCTCCTAGGAGAGAAAAAGGAAGCCACTAGGATGATTTTCAATTGGGAGATACTTTACATTCAAAAGAGGGGTTTGAATCCACTATATCCAAATCCAAGGGAAACAAGGATGTGAATTCCAAGTGGATTGCAAGGGTTGAAGTGTGATTTACCCTCTTTTATAAATGAGAAAGTTGACTTGTTGACTATGTGAAAAAGATAGAGAAAATGAGTGAAATGGGGAGCTACCGGTTTTGGATAGCATTGTAACTTCGGATCTGAGCTAACTAGACTGATACGGATCTACCCTAGAAATTTAGATAAAATTCGTTGGGACCGTGGCAAAAATGTACATGGTCCTCCACAAAATCCACGAAATGAAAAGGGTTCTTCTGTCTCTGCAAATGAAGCCCAAATCTGCAATTACAGCTACGCACCTACAACCTACACACATAAAAGAGAGCAAAAGGGGTTGTGGATAGGTATTTGCCTCAGTCAAACCCTAGTTGAGGAATCCACCTTGAAATAAAGTAATTTCAAATGCTTGAAGGTAAACAATGGAAATGTATACCTTATAGATCTGCAACTTGTTGATGATGATTGCTTTGCTTCTTGAATGTAATCACAAGTGTTGCATGAAATGGCATGTAACATGACAAAACCCTAACACCCATACATGTTTACAAATGAATGTTGTAATATTTCTCCAATGGATGAATAAAGAAGACTTGAATGCTTGAATGCTTGATGATGTATATCTTCGCCTATGCTTGCTTATGATCCACTTCGCTTGAATTTCACCTCTCATTCCTCCTTATGCAAATGAGAAAACCAACTCCATTTTATACATGCCTCTTGAAGATTTAATTCATCGTATAAAAGGCCGACATCGGTGATATTTAGGATCCCGAGGTGCAAATCGGGTCGGGGGACCAATCTTGGGGCCACCCTAAGAGGGTGATACAGGAGCACCACACCCCTGTCCAAGGAGTATAGGGGATCCACGCCCTTGTCCTAGGAGGAAAAGGGGCATCATGCCCTTGTCCTGACCTATCTTGGGGTCCATACAGGGTCCTGAGGCTATCTTAGGGCTTAAATAGGAAGGGGTCAAGGGTGAAAATGCAAAAAGAGGTCTTGGTTGGGGAAGAAGATGTTGTCACTGAGGTAAGGACCTAAAATATGGTTAAAATTGCAAGAGGTGCAATTTTATGACACTACAAAAGGTAATATATTTTAGTTGAATTTTGGTGAGAAGACATGTTTGATTGTACAAATTGATGAGAGTTGGCTATTGCATAAGAGGCTATGTCATGTGAATTTTGATTGCATTGTGAAGATCAGTTCAACTAAGGCAGTTAGAGATATACCTAAGATGTGAAGCCCTACAATCTGCTATGTAAAGAATATCAAATGGGTAAACAAGTCAGAACTACTTTTAGGAGTATACAAGATAAATCTAATGATGTTCCTGATCTTATTCATACTGATTTGTGTGGCACTTCTAGAGTTAAAAGTTTTCAAGGCGATAGATATTTCATGCTAATCATTGATGATTATTCTAGAATGATGTGGGTTACTTTTCTAAGGGAGAAATCTAAGGCTTTTGAAAAGTTCAAAATCTTTAAAGCTAAAGTTGAGACAAAGACAGGATTAAAGATTAAATGTTTGAGGTTAGATCATGGTGGAGAATTCACATCCGGTGTGTTTAATAATTTTTGTGAGAAGCATGGTATAAGGAGAAAATTTTCTGCTCCCCGGACACCTCAGCAGAATGGAGTTGTGGAAAGGAAGAACATAACTATCTTGGATGTTGCTAGAACAATGATGATGGAAGCTAGTCTACCTCATATCTACTAGAGAGAAGTAGTGAGCACAACGGTCTATACATTCAACATAGTACATATCAAAGGAGAAACCGATGTTGATTGGGCTGGAGATGTTCATGACCGGAAAAGTACTTCCAGTGGAGCTTTCTTTCTTGGAAAGAAGTTGGTTTCATGGATCAACAAGAAACAGTCACATACTTCTTTATCTACTATTGAAGATGAGTATGTTGTTGTTGCTACTAACCGTACACAGGTTCTATGGATGAAGCAAATGTTGAAGAATATCAAAGTATACTGCACTGGACCAGTAGTTATTCACTGTGATAACTCTACTTCTATTGACATATCAAAGAATCTGGTATTTCACTCTAAGACAAAGCACATATCTATCAAGTATAATTTTTTGAAGGAGAAGGTGGAAGAAAATGAAGTAGGACTGATTTATGTGAACACTAAAGAGAAAATTGCAGATAATTTCACTAAACCTTTTCCTAAAGAACCACTTGAGTACCTGAGAGACAGGTTAGGGGTTTCTGCCCCTTCGGCAAAGACTTGATTGATGCTTTTTGGCATCAATCCAATATGCATTATCACAGATATTATTCATTATAGCACTAATGTGGGGATGCTACTGCTCAAAGGGAGTAGTTAGCTTTGTGTTTCAGTGGTTTATGTTTTTGCTTTGAAATTTATGTCAGATTTCTGGCATTGATGTCAAAGGAGGAGAGATATTGATGTGAAAAACTTAAGGAGTCGTATACATTAGGGGGAGAGATTTATGTGTAATTCAGAGTTTTAGAGAGATATTATTCAAAGGGGGAGTTTGGTCTTTCTTTTAGAACTTCATTGCTATATCTTTGAGTGGGAGATTGTTGGTTGTCTTCCATTGGGGGAGACTTGTTTGACATTTCTTGGTACTTAGATGTTTTTCATATCTAGTGTTGCCATCAATGCCAAAGGGGGAGATTGTTGGCCACTTGGAGGAATTGATTATGTGTTGCATTGATGTTTTGTCATTGATGTCAACACTAGTTGTTTTGGATGCTTTACTGGCACTCTTCTGGTCCCGGTAGGTTGTGTGGTTTCTAGTTGGATTGGATCAGACATGATTTGGTATGCTCTGTTATGATTTGGTTATGGAATTGGTTTACTCATATTCATATTCAGTCAGTTGGTTTTGGTCTGGTGATCTAATACTATCCTATTTGCTTGGAAGATTGGTATGGATTCAAGATGCTGATGGTGATCATGTTCGAGACTTGGCCGATTGGGATCATTGTTTTAGCCCATGGACCTATATTAGGTCCTAGTTGATCTAGGTTATGGACCAACTTAATGTAACATGTGGATTGGACCTCTTGATGTGTTTCTGGGATGTCTTATGAGTTAGATATTATTTGTTTGGTCTAAGTCCGACATGTTTTGTACTTATGTAATTAGTTTATTGTCAGGTGGACGACCTGATTATTTATGGTCGAGGGTTTGTATATATATGATGTAAGATCTCATTGTAGATCATCATGGTATAGTATATGGATATGTAATGTGCGACTAATGTAGATATATTATTGTCAATTGACACTCTATTGGTTGGTTTCACTATGTTGTCATTGATGGCAACATGATTTTGTGTTTTGGCTTCATGTTTTGATTCTATGGTGTACTAATAGATACTTCACAGGTTCTATATCGGCACTGGCAACAACACCGGCATCGGTAGGATAGAAGGATTTCTTTGGTCACCGACAATGTAGGCCGACATGGTTTACTAAAGATTATCGGTATTGGAGGCTGACATATCTTAGATCCGGTATCGACAATTAACTTTAATGCTTATGCATTTATGTTATCTAGCTGACATGTAATTTGATATTGTATATATCTTTGTAAGCCGACATAAGGTATAAAATTTGTATAGGGTATATAGGACAGTTTGATAGATCATTTTAAAATATACAATAGACATGGTGATGGATGTGTGAATGTAATATGATGCAAAAATATTCAGAGAGATTATGTATGTAAGAAAATTATTGTAAGGGTTATTCTGATAAAGGGTTTAGGGATTCAAACTAAAATAGACAGAGCTTAAATTGGAACTGTATTCTGGCATAGAAGATGCTAACTTAGTAGTTAACACTTCTTTGGATTGTAGTCTGGAATTTTATGTAGTCAGTGAGGCTCCTATTGTGATTGAGCAGTGTGCTCTAGGCTGTAAGCCTTCTTGCAAGTGTAGCCCCTCATATTTTGTAATATCTCTTCATATGCCAGTGGTTTGATATTGTGGGTGACAAATCCCACTGTGGTTTTTCTATGTATAAATTTTTATGTTATGATTCTCATTTATGTGATTAGCTTATTAGTTGCTTTACTTCTTTCAATTTTGTTTATACCGGTATACCAGTTGGTGTATCCATCTTTTAATAAGGCTAAAAATTACTATTCTGGTATAACACTAATTCACCCCTCCCCCTCTCAGTGTTATTGGTTTCTAACAATTGGTATTAGAGGCTTGTGCCTTGGAGGAAGTTTAAGAACTTGAGGAAGATCTTGAAATCGGAATCAATGAATATGGCTTTGGAGAAACAATTTGAGATGGCACTTGAAGATTATGATGCTGAAAGATTGAAGAACTTAAATCTACAAGATGAATTGAATTCTGCTAAGGAATTCATTCTTGTCCTACAAGAGAGGTTGTCATCTATTCAAGCTAGGAGGAAGGAACTTTTGCATAATCAAGATGATGAATAGAGAAATGCACTTAAGGAGCAATGTCAAAAATTGAGTCAAGAGAACATGGTTATGAAAAATAAAATGCAAGTTATAACTATGAGGATGTCTAAGCAGATTGAGGACAGAAAGAAAAATGAAGAAAATCTTCTTGTATCCCTAAAGATCAAATCTGGAGAATGTGATAGGTTGGTTCATGAAAATGATATGTTGAGAACTGATCTGGTACAATCCTAGAGTAATGAGCAAGAGTTTGAGAGACAAATGATAATACTAAGAGAATATTTAACTACTACAAGTGAGTACAAAGAAAAATTCAAGATCGGGTCAACACATCTTGATGAGTTATTGAAGAGACTGAGGCAGATTGGAGATTCTAGTGGACTTGGATTTGAGCAAGAACAAAGTTCTGGTACTGCTAATGAAGATCAAACCCATAAGGCACCAGTAAGACTATTTAATGCTTATAAATTCAATGGTAGATGTTTTTTTGCAATAGATTTGGTCACATGGCTAGGCAATGTAGAAATAGAGAAAATCATAACCTTGATTCTACTCTCGGTAAATGCTCTTAATACAATAAGTTTTCTCATAAGACAGAAGATTGTAGAAAGAATGTAAAATGCTATGCATGTGAAAAATTTGGACATATGGCTAATCAGTGCAGGTCAAGCAATGTCACCGGTTTTAGCAAAGCAATTCAAAAGAACAATGTTACATGTTATGCATGTAATGAGGCTGGACATATTACTAAGTTCTGTAGAAGTAGATGTAGACACCTAAAAATGTCTCATTGATCATGTACTAATTATTCCTCTAATTGATTAAATAATTCTTTAACTATTTAATTAAGTTAATTAATCATATTCTTCTAAATTCATATTTCCTCATCATTTCACTAATTATTTTATTTCCTATTCTATCATCATTTAATCATTTTAATCATTTTTTAAATATTAATTAAATATTTATTATTTAATTAATTCTGATTAATTCCCCAATTAATTTAATCTTTATTATTTAAATAATTATGTTCTCAATTTCTATCTCTCTAATCACCTAATCATTAACCCTCTTCTAAGTATTAATTAAATATTTATTATTTAATTAATTGTGATTTAATCCTTTAATTTAAATAATCTTTATTATTTAATTAAAGTCTATTTCTGAATAATTAAATAGTTTCTTTAAATTATTTAATTACCTAATTAATTCTTCCAAATTCAAATACATGTGCATGATTTCAAAAACCAAATTGAAAATCAAAGTCAAGTTCTAAATATATTCAAATACTATATTGAATTTAAAATAAATTCAATTATTTGAATAAATTTCATCTAAAGATTAAATTGAAAATATAAGTTAAAGTGCAAGCACATGCTAAATTAATTAATTAAATCATTTGTCTCTCCAGTCTCTATTTCCATCTTTTAGTTCTCTTTGTCATCTTCTTTATTTCCTACAATCATTCTTTTTCTTCTTTCAGATAGCCTTTTCCCAATCAGTTGACTCAATTAATCTATTCAATCTATTATGTTTCACCTCCAAGTCAGCAGTTCAACTATCAATTTTCATGTGAGTTCACCTGAGTTCCACCTCTTGATCATTTTGTTCCACCTTTCAATCAATCTCATCCAAAAAATCTATAAATTGAGCATTCAATCCTCACAATTTCTCTAGATCACTAACTTCGAATCTTTGTGTCAATTGCAGGTTGTCAGTGCAATATCTGAGAGCCATCATACCACAGAGAGAAGAAGAACAATGGAAGCCACGATGCACAATAGGGAGTTTCATATTGTTTAATTTCATTTTATTTTGCATCTATTTCATTGGTTTTATGTTTGAATTGCTTAGATAGTTAAGGGATTCATGATTGTCCTTATTTCCTATTTAGCAATGGTGTATTTGAGCATAGCCGATTTTGGTGAACCTGACGTGAACAATAGCTAATTAACCTTCTTTGTTTTATGTGTTGTTTTTGTAGATCGTACAAATTTTTTCTTTCTTTGTAGGTTTTGTACAGATTTCAAGATAGACCTCTTCGTCATGCATTTGCGATCACATCATCACACAATCACATAGACAGATCTACGCAATCAACCAGACAGGGTTACACATTCGTGCAGAATGTATCACGCAAATCGACCTTATAGGATCATGCAATCAATCTGATAATGTCATGCATTCATTTTGGATTGTTCTATTCTAATAATTTTATTTTCATTCCTTTTCTATTCTCTGATCTGTTTAATTGTACATGAAATTGAGTAAATCTGGAAATAGATTATTTTTATTGCATGTTTTGGTTTTAATGGTTTATGGCACAAAAGGTACAATTCAGGATTTCAGGTGCCAAAAGGACAAAGGAACAAAGAAGACAAGCCAAACGCTATCAAAGGGTTCTGCAAGCAAAAGAACAGATACAAGATTGGGAAGATCAACCAGCCTTCGATAGATACAACAGCTTAGTTCTCTCGTATCAAGTTAAATATGATTTAATTAACATTGAATGGATGATGAGAGATCTAGCTAGGGCCTCACAATTGGTGTTGCAAGTTTCTGATCGGGTTTAGTTTCATTTTTTATATTCTTTTGTGTTATCTACCTGTTTGTCACACACTCAATTGGTTAGTGTCACACATTCATTCTTTCAAGATTATGCATTCGCTCTGTTAGTTTCACGCATTTTCTCTATCAAGGTCACGCAATCACGCAGGTATTGTCAAGCATTCGCTTCTATCAATTTTTGATTCTCTATTTTCTGTTGATTTCATTTTACTGCTAATCATCTATTTGCAACATGTGGTGAATTTATAGATAGGATAGGATTAGTATTAGACTAATTGCGCTCATAATCTCACACTTCATATTTTGGTGCTTAAAATCAACAATGGTTAAAATGGACATGCATGCACAATCTCACACTTCATCTTTTGGTGCTTAAAATTAACATTGGGTAAAATTGACAAGCATGTGTAACACTTCGATTTGGGCTTAAAATCAACAATGGTTAGAATTGACATGCATTCCTTCACATTTCAATTTGGTGTTTAAAATGGACATGCACAAGCATATTCAACACATCAATTTGGGCTATAAAATGAACGTGAATTAGGGTGCATTAGATTAAATCACATTCGATTTTCTTAAGGTAAATATTTTTTATCGTTTTTGGGGTGGACCTACTATTGCATTAACTAACTTTCCACCCACCTTCGGGGTCTTGGGAGAAAGGAAGGAGGTGACAACGACATTTTATTTTATTCCACATAGTGAGGGGTATCTTTGACTGGGGATTTCATCACCCCACAGAGGTACTTCAAATTGGGATGCACTGGGGATATCATCTCTCCTAGTGTACTCTCAAGCGGGTTTTTCAAGCCGCTATATAAATATATTGGTTAGGCGGCTAGAGTGTTGAGTGAATTCGATGTATGTGGGGGTCTTTCCTGCACCGATAAACTCAACTAAAGTCTTAAGTGGCTTGCTTTGAGAATCTGTCATTGGATCGAGACCCCTGGAAACCCTACAATAACAACCAACTTAGTAGCCCAAAACCCTACATTCAGTGATTCTGGGAGTGTGGATCATACCCCATAGATACCCTTCATGTACCTTACACTATGATACAAGAATCCCTCGGTTATAAGATCTTTGGATCTTCAAGGTAAGAGAGACTGGCATGCCCGAGAAGTGTGTGTCGTGGAGCCAGTCCTGCCAAACTCTCTATCTATTCATTTTGTCTCAGTATTTCATAAGGGACTCATTGAATGGTGTCCACTTTCCAGCCTAAGATTGTATTTTGTACTTTTTATGTATCGTTGTATCATACCAGTATTGAGTCAGTCCTTTGGGCTATTTCAGGCCCTATCTTGCGTATGTCTGAATTCTCTGATATTGTTTGAAAAAACCAGTTCAGTCAGCTATATCTACCTCCAAACAATTGTTCTCAAACTTGGAAAAACCACAAAACTTATCCTACACATAGAATTACTGAAAATGAAGTCCATTTTGAAACATCAGATAGTCCAGCAAATTCAAAATTTTCCACACTTGTGACCCTAGGAAGTCTTTGCATAGTCCTCATTTACATCCTAACTATTGTCCTTAGTCTTTGCATAGTCCTCATTTACGTCTTTATTATCGTCCTTAGTCCTTGCATAGTCCTCATTTACGTCTTTATTATCATCCCAAGTCCTTAGAAGTTGCATAGTCTCCATCTTATGTCATCATTATCAACCTTATATACGTCTTCATCTAGACCTCATATGCGTATGTCTTAGTCCGTCGTCATTTGCATAAATCATCTTACAAACTCATAACATGTGTCTTAATGGGTCTCTCAGGCAATGGTTTTCTCCCCTTTGAACAACCTAATCTAGTGACAAATGGCGTTCAGTGAGAAATCATTGAAGGTCTAGCTAACTTATCCTAGGACTCAAGGAGAAACCGACCTCAGTATATAGGAATCGAGTACAAGATAAATATCGAGTATAAAATTGCCCATAGGATTGATAGACAAATTTTTGTAGAACATCTAAGAGAAGACATGGAAAAACTTGCATTATAGAAATCCAGAAATACTCAACAAGTCTCGCGTCAAAATCCCCAATAGAGAGTCTAGTCTAGTTTTGCATACCTCATATCTACGTCTAGAGTCTAGCATTAGTCATTGTCTTTCATAAAACCACCCTCATATAGTATTCTTAAATGCACGTCACAAGGTCACAAAAGGCAAAAGGTATAATGGACCCAAACGACAGCTTATCAGTAAATCCAACTTGGAATATGGACATATCAACTAGTCAACAATTAGGTTCTCAGGCAATGTCTACTCTAAATGAATTACAACAACATTTAACAAAAGAAGGAATTGAGTCATCTCAATAAGATCCACATGTCCTTATGATCTTAGATGCACTTATACATAGTGATAGGGATAAATATCTCTCATTGCTATTACAAAATGGGGCAAAATTACCTATGGATTTTGATGTCATGAAGATCCTACCACCAGGAAAAACTTTAGGTCTAGATAACAGTCAAACACCACCCATAACACAAATCCAAGCAATGACCTCCAGTTTTCCTTAGAATGCACCTATGCAAACAAATATGAATACAAATACAAACTTTCAAACAAGTGCATCATCTTCAGCGATAAATGTTAGTATACCAACACAGAGAATATCGATAATATCAAGTGTCTCAGCACCTATTCAAACACAGACAACAAGTGCAACCCAACCTTCGATTTCCTATTCTATAGGATCGACATATAGTCACCAAAATGTAAATCTAGGTCTTACCAATACAACAAGTACAACTCAGCCAAATATGGGTTCGCATATCACTTATTTCATGGTACCTAGTGGAACGTACAACACACAAAATTATAACCATGGTACCTTCCAAAAATCTCCTAGTTATGCAACCACAAATCCTTTTGTGGAACATACACAGACACAAGGTATACCTTTGACCCAAATAGATATTTTGACACAACTATTATAGAATTTGCAACAACAAATGATGACCATGCAGATTGGTAATGATAAAAAGAGCTACACAATGTAGGATTTACATCCTTATCCTTTTGATCACACATTATACATGTTGCCTTTCCCACCACATTTTGAAACACCTAAATTCAACAAATATCGAGGGAAGGTGATCCTAGAGACCACATCAAAGAGTTTTTTATGACATGTATAAAGGTTGCAATAGAAGACACTTACTTAATGAGACTATTTCCTAAAAGTATGGGGGGGTCAGATTTAGAGTGATTTTCACATTTACCACCAACCATCACATCATGGGGAGAATTAGCTGAACATTTTATTGAAAACTTCTCACATACATTGAAACCTTGATTACTTTGATGGACTTGTCTGCCGCTAAACAATATGAGAATGAAACATTTGCATCCTTCATACAATGATGGAGGGCTCTCTATAGGAGGTGCAAGACAATTATCCCAAAAATAGAGCAAGTGGATATGTTCACAGAAAACTTGATTCCCAAGATTAAATATCTGATACAAATGCAATGTTTAACCATATTCGGACAAATCATGGAAAAAGCTCTAAAATGTGAGAAGGGACTAGTGGAACAAGGCCTTATTAAGTATGGCAACACCAACAACAATGACAAATCCAAGATTTGGTTGAAAAAAAAAATGTGACCAATGATGGTGTTGTAGATGCCAGAACAATAAATAGAACTCGACCAGTTTTATCTTTGGGAATGAGTCAATCATAAAATCCACATATAGGGAATAACACGGCCTCCAAAAATGTAAATGCTACACCAAACATGACACAAGGTGTCCCAGAGTAAATGCTCCAAGAAAGAATTACACACCTATAGGAGAACCTATTGAGTCAGTGCTCAAAAAGTTAATACAGATAAACATGATCACTTTACCGGAAATAAGAGTATATGAACCAGGTCCTTTCAAACCCACATGGTGGAATGATAATGAATTCTGCTTTTATCATCAGACTAAAGGTCACAAAATGACAAGTTGCTATAAGTTGAAAAACTTGGTACAAGATATGATAGACCAAGGGGACATCACGATTGATACAAATAAAACCTCAGTAAACACGAATCATACAATCTTTAAGGATCCATTTGTTAAGCATGACAAAGGGAAAGCTACCACATCAGGTACTCAAGACAATACAGCTAACTACACAAAGGTCTCATACAACTACACTATTCATGCCATTATCTTAGGAATATAGTAGGCAATGATTCACAAGAAACACTTGATCAAGATGAGCAATAGCTAGACACTCACATAGATGATAACCAAATTGTTATGCTATTGAAGGCACCAAAATATGATGATGATAGAAGTCTTTGTCTCAGAGACCAGGGGCATGATGAACCATCTCATTCAGGTTGGTTTGAAGATGAACTCATAGAACACATCATGGATGTCAAACATACACATGGAGACTATAAAGAGGGATCTAACATAAATCTTGATAACACAGCATATGATACAGTAGATACAATCACAATAACTCCCAGAGACAAAGATTGTGCAGTAGTTACTCGCAGATCAAAGGTAACTTTGCAAGGAATACCACAAAATCATCCATCGGCAGTAGGGACTTACAATGTTGTTGAGAAACTTAAGAAAACTCTGACACAAATATCATTATTCAAACTTTTTCATATTTCACCCACTCATAGAGCTATCCTAGACAAAGCACTTCAAGATTTAGTAGTGGATAGAGATATAGATGAAAATGCCTTCTAGTCCATGGTAGGAAATTTGACACAACGGACTCGTATTGCATTCATAGAACAAGACATTCCTAGTGATAGACTGCTCCATAATGACCCGCTACATCTAGAAGCTTATATACATAAGAGAAGAATCAGAAGAGTACTCGTAGATGGAGGAGCCGGTCTCAACATTTGTACTTTAAAACTGGTTAAGGCGCTATGATATTCTAAACTTCACATTGACTCATCCAAGAGGATAAATATCAAGGCATACAATGATGAATAATGTCCATCAAAAGGCATTGTAACACTATGCGTACAAGTGGGACCTATAACAACAGAGGTCACTTTTCAAGTCTTGGACAAAGAACTGGGATATAACATGTTATTAGGCCACCCATGGATCCACACCATGCAAGCAGTACCATCCAGATTTCATCAGTGCATCAAATTCCCATATAATGGTATTGAAATCACCATAAAGGGTGATCCAAATCCCTTCCAACATTGCAATTACCTAAAAGAAAGTGTGGATAATCAAGTACCTATTAATCAAGCAACACCTCTCACTACACAACTGGATGCATTAACAATCACAGAAACAAAAAAAGATATGCTTACAGCATCCTCCTAACGAATACAAGATATGGGTTGTGGAGATTATTCTATTGCAAATACTTTAAGTCGGAAACATTTGTCTCTATCTCCTAAGTCTTATGGGAAACCTCAAAATATAGTACAAAAATAAGAAAAAGGAAAAGAAATTGTCAAATACATAGACCCATGCTCTTTCATTAGATGGGGTGACTTACAAGAAGAATCTCTGAATGAAGATGTCAACCATTGGATATATGGAGAAGAGGATCATATGACAATACCCAAAATACCCATAGATCAGTATGGCAATGGATATGATGGTACCATGGGATTGGGGTTACATAAATAAGGAAGACTAGAGCCTATTGTCCCTAATGATAATCCAAGGAATCAAGGATTGGGGTATAAGCATGTACCACATATCATAGAAGCAAGATAGCGTACCCTTGAAATACTAAATAGACCAATGAAACCGTCAAACTATGTACCACAAAGGGATTTGTCCACGCAAGCGCTTCCATCTTCATCTCAAACAAGTAATCAAGTACCCACATTGCCTAGCGTGGAATCAGATGGAGAAGACATGAGACAACTCCTACAAGAACCTAGCACTGAGTCAGAAAATGATACAGCTGTCGATAAAATAGTACAAGCTAATGTTGCAACAAATACAGACTTACCACCAGCAGATGAATCTAACCCATGGTTATTATCAATACTTCTGCCATGAGAAATGACTCAAGCTCAACCTAATGAATCAGTTGAAGAAAGATTGCAAAGGCTTATACGAGGCTTAAGAAGGGTAACAACTGTCCAAAGAAGACCAGTCAATCTACAATAGAATCAACAACAAGAACAAGAAGAAATAAGTGATGATATCTTAGATGATGAAACATACATTGAAAGTGAGATAGACTCTCATGACTACAAATTCTTATCACTCCATGATTCTAGCCCATCAGTAAGTATCATACTAAGGTATCAAATAGAGCCTATACAAGATTAAAATACACAGTCATTCAAACAATCAAGTCTTCATGTTATCAGAATCTACTATAGAAGGGAGTAACGATTTACCCCTTGTACATTCATAATTGATTGATTGGGGGCAAGAAGGAAAACCAACGCTGGATTAGTTTGAAAATGATGAAGCAATTGCAAAATTCCTTGGAGTC
Organism: Cryptomeria japonica; assembly: GCF_030272615.1. Taxonomy (NCBI): domain Eukaryota; kingdom Viridiplantae; phylum Streptophyta; class Pinopsida; order Cupressales; family Cupressaceae; genus Cryptomeria; species Cryptomeria japonica. The sequence goes on from NC_081411.1 coordinate 691,485,696, forward strand.
AGAGAGGGATTTCCACAAGGTGATCACAAAGAAAATATTTTTTGTAGACCTAGATAGAACAACATACTTTGGAGAAGAAAGTACCACTACAATAGAAGATAAAGATCAAATCACCCATAATGGCAAGAGCAAGTTGGGTAACCTTCTTATCGAAAGAGAAAGTTCAGCATTGCCTATAGAAGAAACTGAAGAAGTAAACATAGCAGAAGGAGAGATTGTACATAACGTCCACCTAGCAAAATCACTAAGAAAAGAAGAAAAAGATAGATTCATTCATTTTTTAAGCAACGACCTATCAATTTTGCTTAGTCTTAGGAAGATATGCCAGGATTAGACCCTGAATTAGTGTTGCATCATTTACCTTTGACACTAGGAGTTAAACCTTACAAGCAAAAATTGAGATAAATGCATCCAAGTATTGCATTACTAGTCAAAATAGAACTACAAAAGTTGTTGGGCGTAGGTTTTATTCAACCTATTGACTATGTAGAATGGATATCCAGCCTAGTACCTGTGACTAAGCCCACAAGAGAAATAAGAATCTGTACAGATTTCCAGGATCTAAATAAAGCTTGTCCTAAGGATGACTTCCCGCTACCCAACATTGATATGATAGTTGACCTAACAGTTGGAAATGAAATGGTATCCTTAATGGATGTTTTTTCAGGATACAACTAGATTAACATTGCACCAGAAGATCAACATAAAATGGCCTTTACATGCCCATGGGGAACATACTACTGGAATGTGATGCCATTTGGTCTCAAAAACACCAGAGCAACATACCAAAGAGCCATGACAATGCTATTTCATGACATGATCCACAACATAATGGAAGATTATGTGGATGACTTATTGGCCAAATCATAGAAAGAGAAGGTCACCTTATGGTCCTTGTACAGATATTTGATCGGTTGGAGCAATATAATGTCAGACTAAACCCGAAGAAGTGTGTGTTCGGTGTAATAATAGGTAAAATATTAGGGTTTATTGTGTCCAACAGAGGAATTGAAGTAGACCCTGCCAAGGTCAAGGGAATGATTGATATGCAACTTCCATCAACACTTAAACAACTAATAGGGTTACAAGGAAGATTGCAATCAATAAGGAGATTCATAGAGAAATTGGCAGATAACTGTCACTCCTTCCATCATTTACTCAAGAAAGGAGTTACTTTTAAATAGACTGAACAATGCCAAGAAGCTTTCCAAGCTCTGAAAGATTATCTTCTAAACACACCAGTGTTAGTACCACCTACTCCAGGAAAACCTCTGTTGTTATACATATCAACAACAAACTTAGCTCTAGGAGCTCTGTTAGCACAACATGATGAAAAGGGAAAAGAAACAGTCATTTATTATTTAAGTAGGACTCTAATCAGCTATGAGCTTAATTATACTCCTATAGAGTGAGCATGCTTAGCAATAATATGTGATGGGCCTCTAATACCTCCGCACACTCTCGAATCGATAAGAAGAATATGGAATCGACATGTTGACTTTTCTCCAAGTGTCACTTTCTCCAAAGTCAACAAGCACAAATGAGACAAAAAGAAATCATTTTTTCCCTTTTATAGGGTAAATCAAAATTAGGGTTACATGGAGGAATGTGAAAATTGCTCGTGGTCTCTCATACAATCCTAATATCAGTATCGAGAGATGAATCAATTTATCACATTCAACATAGACAAAAATTTAAAATACAATCAAATTTATCACAACAAATGAAATTTTCAACAAAAATTGATTCATCTCCCAAGGGGGCATTATCAAAATCATTTATCAAATCTGGGGCATCGGTTATCAAATTTGGGGCACAACATCAAAATCTCAAAACAACATAAAAATTGATCATAACTAAATCAAAACAACATATTATTTTCTTTGAATCAACATGTGCACACACGTCACTTCAAAGAGGGGCAAAATGTAGACCTATAAAAATGACCATATTCCTAAATGAATATTTTATGTTCATTCCTCTATTTAGTTAAATCTAATTTAATTAAATCACCCACATTCTTCTATTTAATTAAGTAAATTATTCAATTTATTTAGTTAAAATCACTTAACCCCTTTTACATTATTTAATTGAATAGATCATTTATTTAATTAAATCCCTCCTTACTTTTTAATTAATTTTACATTTAATTAATAGTTTATCCCAAATTGCAACCAAATTGAAATAAAGCAATTTATTTTAATTAACTCTATTTTCCCTCACCCACTTGCATTTTCCTACATCCCCCACTTGCATCCTAAAACCTATTCCTAATTTCTACTAGAATCCATCTAATCCTAATTAATTAACCCTAAACCCATCCATTATCCCTTTTCCCTAAATTTGAGGACGTCACTTCTCAAATTTGGGGTAAAGTCTTTAAAAGGAATTAAAGCCTTTATACATTCAACAAGCTAACTTGTTGAACACCCACAAATTTGGAATGACTCTTACAAATTTCTCCCCAAAGTCTTCAAACCATTAATGGTTAACTAACCCTTAGTGGCATGGTTAGAGACTTTTTGACTAGCTTAACCTCCATCTAACCCAAGGGTCTGATCAAGCATTTATTGCTTTGACCATGGTTATTCCGTTAACCTTTGCACAAGAGTTTACCTCTTGGGTAAAAGTTTTATCCAATGGATAACCCTAACCTAACCTTAACCCTTACCTCCTAAGGTAACCATGAGGTCTTCTCAAGCATTTAAAGCTTATTACCTCTCCTCTCATCTAGTCTTATGTTGACAATTCATTGGTGAAAATTGTAAACATGGATTGACAACTTTGAAATTTGACCCTTGATTAAATCTTTCAATCATGACCATCCATTGCCCTATTTTCACTATAAATAGAGCTCCCATTCCTCCATTTTAGCATCCATACAAGCTTTTAATATCTCATTTATGCTTAATTTTATCAATGCATCTAACCTCTCTTTGTGATAGGAATTAATCCAATAAGCATTTTAGACTATTTCCTTCATCATTATCTTAAATCATCAACTAGTATATCATGTTAGGATAGTATTGCTACTAATCTTGTCATCTTATAATCTAGTTTATTGCATTTGTAGAATCATGCATACATAGGATGCATTTCATCATAAATCAATCTTAAACATCCCTCATTCCTGCATTTGTCATCCCTAAGACACTTTGCTCAGTGATCTGAGAGCAAAGGCATTGGCTTGAGGGACCTTGTGAGATAGAGAACCATGGAACCAACCTTGGGAAGTTGAGTCGTTCTTCATGACTCCATAACTTGCACCAAGAAGTCCCGTGGGTGTGTGAACAAGCCTCTTTGAGACCACATTTTCACATTTTAAGTTTCATTTACTCACTTTTCCCGCACACACTACCGGCATATGAGAGTCCCTCAATAGAATATGTATGTGAAATTGTTGGTCCAGAATCCCCTTGGTACAATGAAATATATACATATTTACATGCTCAGTACATGTCACCAGATCTGTCCAGAAATCAAAAGAAGACTCTTATCCGTCAGGCATCTAGACACGCCATTATAGCTGAGACATTGTATAGAAAGGGCTTCAATGGAACTCTTCTCTGATGTCTTGATGAAAATAAAGCGCAAATTTCTCTAAGGGAAGTCCATGATGGAATTTGTGAGGCGCACCAAAGTGGTAACCATTGTCAAAGAAATTGTTAAGAATAGGTTATTACTGACCAACTATGGAAAAAGACGCTTATAAATATGTGCAAAAATGCAAGCAATGCCAAATGCATGGAGATCTCAATCATGCACCAGCACAAGGTCTTCAATCCATTACGTCACCATGGCCATTTTCAAAATGGGGATTAGAGCTAGTGGGTAAAATCAATCTTACTTCTTCCAATGGACACAAGTTCATCTTAACAACCACTGAGTACTTTACCAAATGGGTTGAGGAAATCCCTCTTACATACACCATTGGGAAGAAAATAGAAAATTTCATGCTCAATTACATTATCTTTAGATACAAAATTCCAATGTGGTTCATAATAGATAATGAGCGTCCATTTAAAAATCAAGAAGTGAAAGAATTGTGTGATAAATTTCAAATACAACAGAGATTTGTCACGCCATATTATCCGCAAAGAAATGGACAAGCAGAGGCAACAAATAAAATAATATTGAAAATCCTTAAGAAAGTTGTCACTGACACAGGATGGGACTAGCATCTCTAGTTAAATCCTACTCTTTGGGCTTACAGAACAGGAGTACGCACCCCTATAAGAGCAACACCATATTCCTTGGTCTATGGTACAGAAGCAATACTCCCCATTGAAATATAAATACCATCTCTAAGAGTCTCCTTACAGAACATCATATCAGAGGAAGACTATCGGGTAGCAAGACTACAAGAATTAGAAACGCTTGATGGAAAAAGACAAACATCATCTAAGAATCTGCAAGGTTATCAAAATAGACTGAGATGAAGTTATAATAAATGAGTCTGCCCATGAAATTTTGAAGTGGGAGACCTAGTTCTTAAAGAGAACCAAAGGAACCTAGCGGAACAAGAAAAGTGAGGGAAATTTGAACCTAACTGGCTAGGTCCTTTGATCATAACAAGGGTTATAGGCAATGGAGCATATAATTTGGCTACCATGGAGGGAGATCCACTCTCTGACCCTATGAACAACATGCACCTTAAACGATATTATACCTAAGGGCTGGGTAGTTTAGGTTTTACTTTTCTCATTGCATATCATATTATTCAAATCCTTGCATCACATATAGTTTCTTTTTTAAATGCATCGCATTCTCAAAAGTTTCTGCATTTTCATATAGCGGCATCAATAAAACAAGGCAACTGTTCAAGTTTATCATCTGTTTGCATTCAAGAGAAGCAAAGGCCATCTCCTTTCTTAGATATTCGAACATGAAGTCTTTGAGATCTTGAGGTCATTCATTTTCAACATTAGCTTGTGACGACGCTTTACTTATGGTTGGCTAGTGATTTCACTATTTGGGACTTGTTAACCCAAAATCTATCAGTTGCTATATCTCAAACATATTAAGAAGATCTCTAATTCATTCTAGATACCTAGTTGATCATATAACTAGTGAAAAATCTAAAATTCTACTTTAGTACCACTGTAATTGTCACACCCAAGTAGGTTTCATTACTTACAAGTCAAGGCAAGCAAATATTTAAAAAAAAAGAGGTACACCAAATATTCATCTCAAGATGAAAGAGAAAGGATATATGACTGAAATATCACGCATGCAAGTGCGACAAAAAGCTTGACTATGGGAACATGCAAGTAACTCCATCAGGGATATGAACGCCTATTGGAAATGGAGGGATATTTGAGAAATTACAGTCTATAACCTCGTCGGAGCTCTAAAAGCTTGCTGACAGCAAGGCTCTATTCGGGATGCTTTTGATGTTAGGATAATCCATGTAGCTAGTCATATAGGATGCTAAGGATCTTTAGTGAACACAAGAGCAGTAATTAACTCATTTGCACATACATGGGCAAAATAAGATCAAAGTTTCAAGAACCAATGGGGAAGTTTTCTGCATCTTCATTTGTAAATCCTAGTCACTAAGTGTGTTAATTTGGATGTTCCAAAGGACCTTAGGGATCGATTGACCGCTTATCTATGAAATGTTTTTCACCTCCATTTCAATTGGTGTATTACAAATACTAAAACAAACACAGTCAACCTTGTTCGAATAGGAAATGCATCTTCATCATGCATATTGCATTAACATAGGTCATGTGAAAAATTCATTTGTCTCCACATGCATTATGTAGATCATCATGTCATACAGGTCTACACACTAGAGGCATAGCAAAGTAAAGAATCACACAAAGTCCAAAAGTCTTTAGCAACTAAAGAGGGAAGATATTCCCCTTTCCATCGATTTCTTTTGTTGACAAAACATCGCATTTATTTTGTTGACCAGTGTAATAACCCACCCTATTTTCATCCAACAAAAAATTGAGTACATTTTTTTTTCTTTATTATGTTTTATTCAATTGCATACTCTGGGCATCCATCCAATTAGGATTAGGCATTCATCCATTCGGGATGAGCTTCTAACCATACGGGTTAGGCAATTGTCCATACGGGACGTAAATCCATCTATCCAATACGGGATAGGCATCTACCCATACGGGGTAGGCATCCATCCAAACGGGATAGGAGATGCTCTGGCCAGAGACTTAGACTCATCGGGACCATTCGGGTCCTGAGCCACTCACTAAGTACTACATTCTTCTAGCAAGAATGCACCGAGGTCGCCGTCCTTAGGAGTAATTTAAAAATAACACAAGCTTGAATTCCACCTCGGAATTTGGCTTAAAGCCTCGGGAAGTCAAGCGAATCCATACGGGATTCCTTCCGAGTATGCATTGAATTAAATTGATTATCTTATTTTTCATTTAGGATTCTTACTCAACCAAACCTAGACCCCACCCACGAATGCTTGAGTACGAGGGACAACTCCGTCCCAAGACTGCCTACATACCCGCTTCGGCATGGGATCAAGGCGTAAAGTATGTAGTTCTATTTTCTAATCTATGGTTTGATGTAAACTGATTTGTGGGTACGCAACCCTTTCTAGGGTCAGTGTCCCAGACAGTTTCTCTGCGGTTGCTACCCACGATGGTAGCACTTAAGCGAAGGCTCAAGATGGCCTATTGCTTGTGGCCTAACAAAATAACTAGATCCTAATACTTATCATGAGCGTCACCCAATTGCAAATCACCAATATCCCTTCGAGATGAATAAATAAATAAATAAATAAAGTAATTTTCACGAGAGCTTTTAACTTGACCATCCCTAAGAGGGGTTTACTATGGTTTATCTCAACAGATGTGAAATTCAATTAAAAGTTATCTTATTAAATTATCGATCCAAGAGGGATTACCCGCCCCTTGGATTTTAACTACCAAATGTCCCTTATTACTCCCCGACGATTTATAGGGATGATGCCACAAACGTCGTTAATGCAGCTTTATTAGGCGTTAAGTGCAGTAGTTCAACACGACGGCATTACCCGTAAGCGTGACCCAGAGGCACCATATATACCGAACGCTGCTAGTTTTGGTTTTCCAACTTCCTTTATTTAGTTTTCTAACTATGAATAACAAAATGAAGGCGTAAATAATTGAAGTAACTACTTGAAGTGTAATTTGCATAACAATGAAACTTGCATAATAGTAATTGCATGAAGATATAATTAATCTATAAATAATTCGCATGCTATGAATCCAAAATAACGATTAAAATTAAGCATCTGTATTAAAGACCAATCAAGTGTCTCAACGATTCTTAATGGGTTGAGTAACTTAATTTTAAAAGGATATAGTCTACGATTTTAAAACTTACTAAGGCAATTTAATTATGAGCTTGCTACATATTAGCCCAATTTTTCTAAGTCGAAATACAATACCTTAAAGTTTACCAAAATAATAAAAAAAAAACATTATTTCCTAAATGCCATTACTATCAACTAAAAAATTTAACTAAATAATTGACATAAGTATTAATTCCTAAATGTCATTACTATCAACTAAAAATTAAATAACTTAACAATTAACATAAAGTATTAATCTATTTATAAAATAAAACCCCAAGTAAAAATTTCGATTACAATTTAGAGGGGGAAAAAGAACTTTAATTAACGCACTGTTTGGGTATAATGTAGGGTGCGGGGTGGGGACCACGGGTCCCATCACCCCTGCGGCCTTGCATGCGCAGGACCGCAGAGGTGAAGGGGCCCGCGGGCCCTCCGTACTACTGCAATAGTTCAACGTAACGTCCATGCATGCCGACGTTATTTGGTGCGAACACCATGCGTTACGGGGGAAGTTTTTAAGAGATTTTTCTAAGTTCGAAACGATTTCTCATTTTTTGGTTATTTATATATATATATATATATATATATATATATATATATATATATATATATATATATATATATATATATATATATATATATATATATATATATATATATATATATATATATATGGTATAATATTATCATTATCATTTTTCTTATACAAGAGTATCATTATTTTTTTTTTTTAAGATTATTGAAGATTACTCAGAGCAGGGTAATAATAGGTAATTAACAATGTTGTATATTAATTTCAGGGACAAAATGAAGCGGTAACCAGAGGGATTTTTTTTCCATTTCCTTTGTTTTCTACACAGGGAAATTCATTCACAGAGAAAGGAATAATTTATTTCTTTTGTTTTTTTTCACACAGGGAAATTCTTTCACAGAGAAAGGAATAATTTATATCTTTTTCTTTCATCTCTTTTGTTTCCTACACAGGAAAAATTCATTCACAGAGAAAGGAATAGTTTATGTCTTTTTCTTTCATTTCTTTTGTTCTTTACACAGGGAAAATTCATTCACAGAGAAAGGAGATTTATTTATACACACAGGGAGATTTGTTCACAGAGAAAATTGTTTGCACAGACAGGGAGATCTAATTTTTTTTATCAAAAGTAAACTGAAGGCAATGAATCTAGTTTCCATTTACTCTACTTCTTTCAAATCTGAAACTAATTTCTTATTAGAATTAAAACAAATGAATCTCATTCTCTACAAAATCTGAAACTAATTTCTTATCAAAAATTTAAACAATGAATCTCATTCTCTACAAAATCTGAAACTAATTTCTTATCAAAATTTAAACAATGAATCTCATTCTCTACAAAATCTGAAACTAATTTCTTATCAAAAATTTAAATAATGAATCTCATTCTCTACAAAATCTAAAACTAATTTCTTATCAAAAATTTAAACAATGAATCTCATTTAAACAATAAATCTCATTTTCTACCAAATCTAAAACTAATTCTTAACAAAACACAAATGAATTTCATTCTCATAAATAGTTTAATAAAATCTAATCTACCACAAGAATAAGATGCATAAACTAAGTTGAAGGAACCTGGGTGCTTGCAAAATGGTGTAGAGTCTTCCTTGATCCTCCAAATTGAAGAGAAATCCTCCCAACAAAATCTTGGCTGCCAATGAAAACGGACTACCAAGGAGAATTTAACCTGCAGAATTTCTTATGGAATAGCCAACACTCATTTTGAAACTTGTACCTATTTTATAAAAGAAATTTCAAATTCCCACTACCTAATTTTTAATTGAAAAAAAGAGATTCTCTCCCAATTTGGCCTCCATGCAAATTGATTAGGCTTAGTGGGAGGAGTTACATGCAAGGAGGTGGAGAAGCCTCTAGAAGCTTCTTATTCCTCCTACAACATGTGCCTTAATTTGGGTGAGGGAAATTAAATAACTAATTAAAATATATATGCATTTTCCATGTGTGTGTGGTTTATTATTTTTATTCCCTTACAATATTCATTCAATAATTTATCCAAAGAATATAATAGAGTTTTGTATTTTAAATCAAAAAGGTGATAAAGGAGGGTTGTGAGAACCAGGTTCTTTTATAGATCAGAAAATCATTGCCTTGAAAGGTTAAAAAGAATACCATGTTTTCATGGAGCAACATCTCCATATAGGATTAGCAAAATCATTTCTTTGAAAGGCTAAAAAGAACTTGTGTGCTTTGTCTCGAAAGTGGAAGGTATATGCTCCCCTCTTAATTGGGTGCTCAAAAAGCCAAACCACTCTTAAATCTTTCTTTACTTTAGGAAATAAATCCTTTAGCAAGTCTGCCTTCCCAAGGGGTTGAAAAACTCTTAAAGCCATTTTTGGCTGGTGTGAAGGGAACGACCTAAGTGGGAAATGGCTACAGAAACTTCTCAATGTGCTATCGAAACGCACTTTGAAATGCTTTGTCGTGAGGGGGCATCTAAACCTTCATTTTGATAAAGTAAAACTTGAGTTTCCAAAACAAGCTAAACTAAATCCAAAACCAATCAAAGGAAATTATTTATCGCTTGTGCATGACTAATCCTCATATTCTGAGAAGAAAGAGTATTTATCATAGCACTAAGTTGAAGAAACAACAACCCAATTCTTCGAAAATTGCCAAAAGAAATAAGTTTTTATACATCAATCACCAACTCCTCAAGTCTCATCGCACATTCCTTCATCATATACGCTTGTATCTTCAAGATAAAACCAATGAATTTGACAAGGAACCTTTGAGGAGTAGAGCATTCTATCAAAAGTCAGCATTCAGCCAACAAATAAATCGGGGAGGAAAGATCAATCCTGCCTTCTTTCCCGACGAGTGCATCACTTACAATATACCTTGATTTGAACCACCAACCCCTGAACAACACATCGAAGAGGATTTCATCCCCTTTGTCATGGAAAGTTTCTACTAGATGCCCACTGTTACTCACTCTCAATGAAACAAACAAAGCGAAACGCAACCTGAATCAAGCATGAATCGAAGATTATCAAATCCTTTCGAGGGTCCGCATCTAGAGGATGCTGAAATTACTAAGGAAATCCTTCAAGAGTGTCAAGAAAGTGCTTCATTTCAAAGGCTTGTGGAAAGACTCATGGAAAATGACAAAGAAAAATATTTGTTCATGCTCACAAGCAAAGGGGTTAAACTTCTGGAAGATTTGGACACAAACATTTTTAGAACAAGATCTCGACATTACGAATATCAAGAACGACAAAGAGAAGAAGAAGCCCGTGACCCTGAACAAACATACAAGAACAAAATATACCAGAACAGAAATTGCCTAAGCAAGACATCCCTGAGAAACACATCCCCGAATCAAACATACCATTCCACATACCATTTCAACTAAGAACTAATACAAGGGAAGAACCCTTCCCTCAGCAAAATAATGTACCTTTGATTGCTCTAACTCAACAAATGCAAATGTTATAGAGACAAATGCAAGACATGCAACAAGGAACAACAGTATGGTACTCCTTAACTAAAATTTGTCCTTATCCTTTGGACAGACGATTAAACATGGTGCCTTTTCCCCTAAACTCGGATATTCCAAAATTTGACAAATATGATGGAAAAGGAGATTACCATGATCATGTTTGAGAATTATATACCATGAGTCTTGAATTTTCTCATGATGACACTTATTTGATGAGGTTATTTCCAAGAAGCCTGGGAGGACAAACAATGGAATGGTTATCCAAAATCACACCACCCATCAAATCATTCGATGAACTAGTCAACAAATTCATAACTCAATATTCCTATAACATTCAACATGGTATCACTATGCTAGATGTTTGTAATACCAAACAAAAAAACAATGAAACATTCATGGTTTTCCTTCAACATTGGCGACGTATGGTTTCAAGATATCCTTGAGATGTGCCTAAAAAGGAAAAGATGGAGATCTTCATCGACAACTTGAATAGTGAGATGAGTTACATAATCAAACTTCAATGCATACCATCTTTTGCCAAATTGATTGAGAATGGCATCCAAGTAGAAGAGGCATGTGTTAAGAAAGGAACATTAAAATTCTTCAAAGAAGGAACAAGCTCATCTAGTTACAACAACCAAAACAACAACTTAGACAAATCCAGATTTTGGACCAGAAACAAAAATACTGGAAATGAAGGAGGTAATAAATCAAATGATCCAAAATCAAAGCAGCCCGTCCTTGCATTATCAGGTACCAATCAAGATTAACTCAACACAAACAACACCAACAATGCCCAAAACAATAACACCAATTGAGGACCTAATCCAAACTCACGGGGTAATGCAAACAACTTTCCAAAATGCATTTACACACCATTGGGGCAATCACTGGCATCAACATTCATAGAACTCCTGGCAAACAAAATTATCTCCTTACCAGCAATCAACAACTTTGAACCACAAATCAAACCACCTTGGTGGAATTTTGTGATTTTCATCGCAACAAAGGTCATCAAACAAATGATTGTATGAGGCTGAAAAACATTGTTCAAGACATGATTGATAGAGGCAATTTAACAATTGATGGTCTCAAGACAAATGGTGACCATGGAGCCTTTAAGAATCCTCTTCCGAACTACAACAAGGATGGAGCTTCAACCTCAAATGATACACGTGGAGCTCGTATCAATCACATATACAATAACACCATCAATCATATATCAGCTGCAGACAATCAAGTAAACGTCATCATAGTCAGAGATAAGCGTGAGCATGAATCTGTCAACGTAACAACCAGAGCTCAAAAATATGTCTTAAAGGGACATATGTCAACAACAAACACCGTACCCAAAATTCAATATGATCTAGTTAGTCAACTGTGCAAAACTCCTGCTCAAATATCTATACTAGAGTTTGCTAAAACTTTCGCCAAAACACAAAGACATCTTGGAACAAGCGTTACTAGAAATAAATGTACCTCAAGATCTGGATGCTGACAAATTCCAAGCCATGGTCGCTCATATGACAAGGCCTCATAATCTCACTTTTTCTGAGCATGATAATATCTCATTGAGCCATCCACACAATACTCCACTCCACATTCAAGTCTTTGTCTACAAGCATCAAGTCAAAAGAGTATTAATAGATGGAGGAGCTGGACTCAATATCTGTACCTTAAAACTTATCCATGCATTAGGCTTCTTTGAGGAGTTTATTGATCCACGCAAAAAAATCACTATCAAAGGATATGATGATGAAGAAAGATCATCTAAAGGAACAGTAATGTTACCAATTCAAGTAGGACCAATATAAAAGGACACTATGTGCTAGGTCTTAGACATAGAGCTCACATACAATATCTTATTGGGTCGACCTTGGATACATGAAATGCAAGCAGTACCTTCTACTTATCATTAGTGTGTTAAGTTCCCCTACAATGGGCAAGACATTTCTATATCAGTAGATCACAATCCTTTTCAACATTTTAATGCAATGGGGGTAGCACAAGACAACTTGGTTCCACATAATAGAGAAAAACAAAGTTACTCAGCACTAGATCTTTAACAGGAAAAATCTACATCATTATCTATGAATTTCAAGAAGAAAATGAAAATCAAAGAGCAGGGCATCGAAGAATACTCTTTGGAACCTTTGTGTTTAGCAAACTTACTAGCATCCCCTAAATCTCATGGACTACCTACAACATCAACACATCAAGCAACACAACCCATCACTAAGTTTGATGGTACATTTATCCAATTAGGCACTCTAGCACATGAATCAGAGGAAAAGGACATCCTTAGCTAGTTATACAAGGATGAAGTAGAAAATGACAAAGCAAATACTGTGGAAGTAGTTATACCAACTCACCTGTATGGAAAAGGTTACCTAATCATGCAACAAATGGGATACAATGGCAAAGGACCTATCAGAAAATGTCAAGAAGGCATGACATAACCAATAGATCCTCATTCACAATTCAATAAAGATAAAATAGGATTGGGCTACGAACACATTCTACCACCAAGGAAGACACCACACAAATATCAAAAACCTTAGTGGAAAGCAAAAAAGAAGTACAAAGAAGACTCCTGGCAGGAGGCACTATTTGAGTCAGCAGAGACAATACACAAAGAACATAAATATCAAGAAAGGAAGCAACATCAAGAGAAGCCCATCATTCAAAAGAAGGCAACATCTACAGAAGTACATCATGTTCAAAATCCAATATCTAACAAAGAAGAATCACCTCCTGATAACATCATTCCTCCCCAAGGAAAGATAGTAGATAGTATATGAACAAATACAAAGAGTAGAAGTAGGATCTGACACAAAGTCAGAGAAAACTATCAAACTTGTATCGATCATCAAAGACCTATTCTCACCCTAAAAAATACTAGTCCACAACATTGCTAGAATCTCAGATACTACCTCTGAGACTGATTCCAATGAATATGAATGGGGTAGCTATTCTAATGTTACTGAATATGTTAGTGCAAATGACAGTCATACACCCATCTCTCAAGAAGAACGCAGCACAGAATCTAGACCACTTCAATTTGGTCCACAAAATATCTATGACGCCAAAGAAAATGAGCAACGACATTATGAGCAAGTCTATACGGAATATGATACTATGTGAGCTTGAATTTCATCCTCAGAATGTTACCTGTAATAAGTTAGTTTCACAAAATACAATGGAAATGCATACAGGAAATCCAAAATCCACCAATGAAACTACATGAAATACATATTAAAATAAAACACTATTTTACCTTCATGACTTATGTCTCATTGTGTCCTAACTCCACTGTTCCTGGTTGCAGATGGTGTGCTCTCAGACAATGCACTATTGGCTTCCAAGATGGCATATGAAGAATGGATTGATAACTTGTAGTAGTTAATTGATAGTATGATATGCAAAGCTACATGATTATCCTCAATGATACTATATGATAATATTGCTAAAATGATATTTTCTATTTGCTTCAAAAACTCACGGATGCATAAGATTAATTGAAAACTATTTTGAAGACTCTCTTCCTCTCAACTGAAGCTCTTGATTTTATAGACTTTGAGAGGATAAGATGATGTAGCTTAGATCAACGGTCATGATTAGATTTGCAAATTTGAATGGCTATGAACAAATGTGAAGGTTGAGAGAAAGGGGGAAGGAGAAGATAAGTGTCACTCATCTCACCTTGACTAGGTTGCTAACTGAAGGAATCTAAGGATGGTTGGAGGAAATTTAGGCATGGTAGGACAAGTAGATTCAAGTCCTTCCTAAGATGTAGGGGTGTTGGAGAGAATATAGGAAATGGTTATGAAATGTGTGTACGTACACAATTTCATTAATTTTAGAGGTTGAAGATAAATCATGATTAATATTTAAGGAATATTAATTTCCTTAGCCACATGTTTGATGAGTTGGCAAAGGGAAGATGAAGTGGAGATAGAGGGTGAGTTGGAAAAGGGATTAAATAATTTAAGAATTATTTAATATTTGAGACTATAGTATAGGAGAATAATTATTAAATATTAGATATTTAATTGCTTGGAGGAGATAATTAAATATTAGATATTTAATTAACTTGGAGGAGATAATTAAATATGAGATATTTAATTAACTTGGAAGAATAGGATAATGAATTAATTAATAAAATATTAATTAATTGAAAGATATAAAAATGAATTAAATTAATTAATCTTTTCAAATTAACTATTTAATAGAAGAATAAATATTAAATATATATAAAATATTTATTTAATTGCTCATAGCCAATTTTTAGGTGTATACAGATACCATCGAAGACCTCGACGAAATCCTTAACTTCTTTAACACCCAGGATAATCACGAAAATACCTCCATCCTGACACTTACAGCAGCAGAACTTGATCCACCAAACGACTCCTTACCACTTGTCTTTCCTGAACACATAGACTAGGATGAACCTGAAACTCATGATATATCAATTTTCCCAAATGAAAAATCTATTATACATTATTTGTGTATCGTTAACCCAGAAACATACTCTACTAGTGAACAAAGTAATGACATCTATAATCAAGGGAGTGCCAAGTCTCTCAGTCGCAAAAATGAAACCAATAAAGGATCTACTACTGAAAACCAATCAAAGGCAACAATGGATCACAAAAAAGTAAAAATAAAGGACCCATATGAGGGTGAAAACCTTTTAAAGGTACTTAAATATGGGAGACTTGACACTATTCTTGAGCATTATCACAAATGATCACCCATATTGATTGATCCCACTCAATCAATCAACATCAGTACTACAGAAGCAGCCAAAAACATACACTTGGCAGAATCTCTAACAAAGGAAGAAAGATCAGAATTTATTAAATTTTTTAAAGAAAAGAAAATCAACTTTGCTTGGTCATATGCAGATATACCCAGGATTGATCCATAATTAATCATGCATCACCTGTCCATTACTCCAGGAGCTAAGCCAGTCAAACAAAAATTGTGAAAGATGAATCCACATGTGGCACTCATGATTAAGGTTGAACTAAAGAAACTATTACATGGCAGATTCATTCGACCTATCGACTATGCTAAATGGATTTCCAACATTGTACCACTATCAAAACTAGATGGCAGTATCAGAATTTGCACTGATTTCAGAGATGTCAACAAAGCTTGTCCAAAGGATGACTTTCCTTTACCCAGTATCGACATAATTGTAGACCTCACAGAAGGCCATGCAATACTATCACTAATGGACAGTTTTTCTAGCTATAATCAAATCAAGATAGCCCCAGAAGATCAAGATAGAACAGTATTTACCTATCCTTGGGGAACGTACTATTGGAACGTCATTCCTTTTGGCTTAGAGAATGCAGGAGCAACTTATCAATGAGCAATGACAACAATCTTTCATGACATGATGCATACCTTCATGGAGGACTATGTGGATGATTTACTAGCTAAATCATTCACTAGAGCATAACATCTAAGCATTGTAGAAAACATTTTTGATAGATTAGAAAAATTCCAAGTCAGGCTCAACCCTAAGAAGTGTGTCTTCTAGGTTAGATCAGGCAAGTTACTAGGCTACATAGTTTTAGCTAAGGGTATTGAAGTGGATCTAGCAAAGGTACAAGCCATTATGGAGATGCCACCACCAAAGAACAACAGTCAGCTCAGATCTCTACAAGGATGGCTCCAATCAATCAGGTGATTCATCACTCAATTAGTGTTAGGGTTCCCACAGATACTGAGAGGGGGGGGTGAATCAGTATCTGACCGGTAATGTAATTTTATTGAAACTGAATATGCAAAACATAAAGTAACAGTATACCGGTATGCAAGAATTAATGTAAATAACAGAATCAAAAACATCCACATGAAAAGAACACCATAACACAAGATGTTTAATGAGGAAACCCGGTGTGGGAAAAACCTCAGTGGGATTTGTGACCCACAATATTCACTTACTGGCCAATAAGACAATATTACTTACAATGGGGGCCTGCATATGCAGGAAGGCCAGCTGCTTAGAGCACACTGCTCAATAAGAAGTCACACTGACTTACAATGAGGATTTACAAAAATCCAATATTCTGTACTACTTTACAATAACATCTTCAATGCCAGATTCAATACCGGTTCTTGCTCTATTCTTTACATATACCCTTGACCTACAATTTGCTCATTAGGTCTGCCTTATAATTTATTTATGCTTTCTCTCCATATCCTACAAATGACTACAATGATCTCTTTTATATACAAGAGTCATTTTACAATTTGCCAAGTCGGCTTACAATAATAAACAAAATATTACATATCAAAAATCTTGTCAGCCTCAATGTCGGTATACATATTTCCTTCTGTGCCCATGTACATCTTTTGTGCCGGTGCCGGTGTAGATTGATCTTGCTAAAGCCGATGCACTGTCTTGTTTGAATAATGCTTTGCCGGTATAATGTCTTGCCAATGCCATAGGATTGCAAGGTTGCCTGTGTAATGCTTTTGCCAGTATAATGTCTTGTTGGTGCCATAGGATTGCAAGGTTGCCATCAATGACAAAACCTTCAATCACACACAATGTCTCATTGGAGTGTCCATATGCCAACAATCTCCCCCTTTGGAATTGATGGCAACACTCATGAGAAATTTCAATAGGATATCCAAAAATGTGTAGACCAAAAATGTTACCAAAAATGTGAGAGCTCCCCCTGAGCATGTGATCCCTGTGTTTTGAATTTTCTCATCTACTACTCCCCCTTTGGCATCAATGACAAAGGTTAGTAGATTTTGTAGTTGTACCAATTCATAACCTCAACCTTGTAGTTGGGTAGTTATTATCTGAAGAATATCTCCCAAAATTAAGTTTATACCATCCATAAACTTCTTGTTGTCTTTTATTGTTTTCTCAGTTCTGTATACTGTACCGGTGAGATGCTGCAAGTGCTTTGCCGGTGTTTTGTTTCCCTGTGTTAGTGCCTCTGAGATTTCCTTCCGTAGAGATGCTAAATAGTCCAATCTTGGACTTAGTTTAGATCTCAAGAATTTTGCCTTGTTTATTATTTTCTCTTTCTCTCTTTCTAATTTGAGCAATTCTTCCTCAAAATTTGTTATCTTTTCCTCAAAAGTTGATAATGTATCAGGTGAGTTAACAAAATTATCTACAAGTTTATTGATCTCTTCCTATACCTTGCTCATTTTTTTGTCTATATCTATGGTCGAAAAGTTTATCTTATAGGTGTCTTTGTACAGAGTTTTGTGCTCTTTCAATAAATTGCACAGTTCCAGTAGAAGTGTGTCAAATTCCCTGTTACACTTCTTTATTCCTTCCTCAAAGAATTTATGTTTCTCTTTTTCTACACTTTCCTTTACAGATTCTACTTTTGTTTGCTCAAAATTTCCAGAAATATATTTACAAAGTGTATCCAACTAGCCTAAAGAATCTTTGTTGGCTATATTACAATTGGGAGCTATTGATTTCAAAATTTGAATTGAATCATCTATCGCTTTATAAGCTTGTGAGCTATAATCAGTTATTTTCTTGATAGATTCAAGCAATACCTCTGTCACATTTGATGGTGACCAAACAAACTGAGTGCCGGTGGAAGTGACCATGCTAGTATTGACCTCTGTTTGTGTCTCCATCTCTTTAAGCACTGGTTTTCCTGCATCATTTCTTACCGGTGGCATCTGTTCTGGAGCCTTTAGCTTTGTTGGTTTCTCTGTTTGTGTTCTAGATTCCATCTTTTTCTCTGAATCTGCTGCCGGTTGCTCTTTATTTCCTGTTTTCGGTTGCTCTTTGTTTCCTGATTTATCTGTTGTATCCTTATCTACCACTATGTTAATTTTCTGAGTATCAACATTCATAGTATATAGGACTTCAGGATTAGGATTATTATCCTCTGTGTCCATACTCTCAGTTGCCGGTTGATCTTCTACAATGGTTGTTTTTACCGGTGGAGTATTTAAAGGAGGTGGGGGTAAATTGTCTCTAATATTGATACTTGGTGGTCCACCAACTTTACCTTTCCCTTTATCCTTGTCAATCTGATATACCAGAATGGGCTTGGGATTCCTATATTCTTCTTGTTTTTCTTTTTCAACCAAGAATGTATCCCAACCATTTTCTGTTTCCTCTGAAACTTCTGTAACTCTACCTGCCATTAGTGAAATTTGTCGGTGTGCAATGGAAAAAACTGTCCAGTTGGCCTGAGCTATCAGATCATCAATTTCCTTAGGTGAGTTAACCGGGTATACTGCAAGTAGTTTTTCTATTTTAATTTTCTTATCCAATTCAATTATTCCTTGCCTTCTGGTTTCAAGTCATTTATATAGTTCATCAGGAATTTCATTTAGGACTTGTAACAGAAACTTTTTATACATGTCCATGTGTAATATGACACTCTCTTCAACTTGTCCTTTCTCATCATCTGATAGGGTGTCATAGATTTTCCCTATGTTTTTCAATTTTCCTTCCTCTGTGATCTCATTCAGTAATATGTCAAGAGGGGCCAAGTTAGTGTTTGTCTTCTTCTTTTTGGGGGTCAGCTTCTTCTTAGGTGTGGCTTTCTTGACTGGAGATCTCACGGCATGTTGCTTCTATCTTGTCCTTCTAGGTGAAGGAGTGGTTACCAGTGAGGGGGCTCTTTTCCTAACAACTCTTTTGAAAGTTGCTAGCATATCTCCTTCTGAGGAAGTATCTACCGGTGATAGATGAGTTTCAGGTTGTTAGGCTGCCAACTCATCTTCTGTTATGCCTATTTTCTTTAATACATCTTCCTTTATGGCTTTTGCTTGTCTGGTTCCTTTTCTCACAAATGCCTCAACCTTTTTCACTCTCTTTTTAGATTGAATTTGACTTTCAATGGTCTCAGCACTACCAAATACTTCTTCCTTTGGTTCATTGGGGGCTTCCGGAAGTGCTTTGGCATAAGTTTCCACTATGTGATCATCTGTTTCATACCTCATCTCTGTTACCCAGACAGTCCTTGGGATGACTGCTTCCATCCAGATCTCATCCTTTTTTATTACAAAACATATATCATCCTTGTATTTGTTGACAATTTCTTATGATAGTCTGATTCTTTTATTCATTCTGACCTTTAGTGCTTGAAAATACTCATTGATATTCTTTTCTCTGTTTTCACCCATGTTGTTGAATAAGTCAGACAATTGTTTTCCTACCAGTAGGTCAAATCCAAAGTCCTTGTTGCCTATACTAGGAGCTTGTTTGGTTATGTGTAGCATTAAACATACAAGTAAATTTCCAAATCTAAAGGTTCCTTTCTTATCCTTCTCGATTTTTGCTAAGTTGTCAATTAACTCATCCTTTAACCATTCACAGATATCAATTTTTACATTGTCCTTAACCATGTCATAAGCACTCTTTATGCATAAACTGGAAACTGAGTTAAGCCTATTAGCATGAGTTGCTTTGTAACCTAAAATCATGCTAACAAATCTAACATTTGTATTGGTCACATCATTAACCCTCAATGATCTCTTGTCGGATGTTGCACCAATTAAGTTTGTTACTAAGTCATTGGAAACCTTCTTGGTTTTGTCGGGTTTGCTACCGGTGGAGGGTAACCCTGTTACTGCTTTCACAGCTTCCTTTATAATTTTATGCACTGAGTCAAGCCAAAAGAATGAACCATGTACCCTGCTTAAAACTATCTTAACCACTTCCTTGGGAAATTCAGGAATGCAGAGGATTTCAGTGAATCCTAGGGTTTCAACAATTTTATGTTCAGGTTTCACATTCTCGAAGTTGTCACATATAACAGACTTATACATGTTTTTGATTTCTTCATCACCTAATTCCTCTATGTTGCAATGAATATACATTCTAGGGTCTTCTGCATAAACAACACCTTTTGGAATTTTTGAAAAAGCACTTGTGTTGTCATCTTTCTTAGCTACCTCAGGAACTAGCTGAAACACGGGCCTAGGTTGTTTTATAAATTCGACTACTGTAGGGTTTGCTATGAATTCAGGTGTAGAGGAGAATGCCATGATGATAAATACCTTTTTCTGCCTTTGAATGGATTGATTGCTGAAGTGCTTTGCCTCTTTGCTCAAAAATGCCTTAGCTCGGAAATCTTCGCGCTCTCTGAAAGTTTGAATTCACGGTGAAATGAAATGGAGCCAAAACCTTATTTTATAAAGTCTTTCTTGCTACCTACCACATTAATTGCTTGTCGGTAATGTGTTAGCTCAACTTTATTTGCCAGTAATGAATGATTTTCAACTTCTTTTCTCTAACCGAGGGAATAATAGCACATGTGTCATTAGATTGCCAAACCCTCAAGATAATTTTCTTCAATTTGATGAAGAACATACTGCCGGTGGAGCATTGCTCTGTCCTGCCGATGGAGTATCATGTTGTCCTGTCGGTGGAGCATTTGTTGGTTCTACCGATGGAGGAGTATCCCCAATATTTAGATCACTTTTTCTAATCCATTGTTTTAAGAATTCTTGCTTAACCTCTTCAACCTTTTCTTTACCTTTCAAACTACTACTTTTGTTGTCTACCGGTGTACCTTTACTTCTACAAAACTTAGCAATATGACCAATCTTGTTACATGCATAGCAAGTTACATTATTTTTCTTAATGGTTTTCCCATAACCTATGCCGGTTTGTGTTCTACATTTATTTGATAAATGACTAAATCTTCCACAAACATAACATCTTACATTCATTCTGCAATTTTTAAAGTTATGACCAATTTTGTTGCGTTTGGAGCATTGACCGGTGGGAGGATTGATGTTTTGATAATTCCTAGATCTACATTCATTTGCCATATGACCATATTTATTACTGTTAAAGCATTTTCCATTGAATTTGTAAGTA
This sequence comes from Cryptomeria japonica, assembly GCF_030272615.1. Lineage (NCBI taxonomy): Eukaryota > Viridiplantae > Streptophyta > Pinopsida > Cupressales > Cupressaceae > Cryptomeria > Cryptomeria japonica. The sequence goes on from NC_081411.1 coordinate 691,507,351, forward strand.
TTAGAAGGTCTTACTGGTTTGCTGTGATCCTGGGTATTTGCAGTACCGGAGCTTTCTCCAACTTCAAATCCAATTCCAAAAGTGTCACCTTTGGGTTTTTGATTCTTCAATAAGGTACCAAGTTCTTTTGAGCTTTTCTTGAATTTTTCTTTGTGTTGATTTGCAGTTTCCAATTCCCTTTCCAAGATTTCTTTTTGTCTCATTAGTTCATTTGAGTCATTCTGAGTATGCATCAGATCTATTTTCAACATGTCATTTTCATAGCTAAGTCTTGTGTTCTCATTTGCTGCATCACTTAGTCTTCTGGTCAATTCTTCTTCATTCTTCTTTTTGTCCTCAATCTCTTTGCAAAATCTCATAGTCATATCCTGCATTTCCTTTTTTGTTGTCATGATCTCTTGTTTCAATTTTCTTATCATATCATTTAGTGATTCCTTTTCATCATTCTCATTTTGCAATTTTTCACAAAGTTCTCTTCTCTTATTTCTTGTAACAGTAAGATTTTCTTGAAGTGCTTGAATAATGTCTTGGGCTGCTTTTAAATCATCTTCTAATTTGATATTTTTCAACTTCTCTACATCATAGTCACTAAGAGCTCCTTCAAGTTGCTTCATCAGATTTTCCATCTTTACCAGTGTCAAGATCTTCCTCAAGTTGTTAGGCTTCTAAAAATAGAGGACTAGGCTCTAATACCAATTGTTAGGGTTCCCACAGATATTGAGAGGGGGAGGGTGAATCAGTATCCGACCGGTAATGTAATTTTCTTGAAACTGAATATGCAAAACATAAAGTAACAGTATACCGGTATGCAAGAATTAATGTAAATAACAAAATCAAAAACATCCACATGAAAAGAACACCATAACACAAGATGTTTAATGAGGAAACCCGGTGTGGGAAAAACCTTGGTGGGATTTTTGACCCACAATATTCACTTACTGGCCAATAAGAGAATATTACTTACAATGGGGGCCTGCACATGCAGGAAGGCCAACTGCCTAGAGCACATTTCTTAATAAGAAGTCACATTGACTTACAATGAGGATTTACACAAATCCAATATTATGTACTGCTTTACAATAGCATCTTCAATGCCAGATTCAATACCAGTTCTTGCTTTGTTCTTTACATATACCCTTGACCTAGAATACGCACATTAGGTCTGCCTTATAATTTATTTATGCTTTCTCTCCATATCCTACAAATGACTACAATGATCTCTTTCATATACAAGAGTCATTTTACAATTTGCGAAGTCAGCTTACAACAATAAACAAAATATTACATATCAAAAATCCTATCGGCCTTAGTGCCGATATACATATTTCCTTCTGTGATGGTGTACATCTTCTGTGTCGGTGTCGGTGTAGATTGATCTTGCTGAAGTCGGTGCACTATCTTGTTTGAATAATGCTTTGCCGATATAATGTCTTGCCGGTGTCATAGGATTGCAAGGTTGCCTGTGTAATGCTTTTGCTAGTATAATGTCTTGCCGGTGCCATAGGATTGCAAGGTTGCCTGTGTAATGTTTTTGCTGGTATATGTCTTGCTAGTGCCATAGGATTGCAAGGTTGTCATCAATGACAAAACCTTCAATCACACACAATGTCTCATTGGAGTGTCCATATGCCAACAAATCTTTCATGACATGATGCATACCTTCATGGAGGACTATGTGGATGATTTACTAGCTAAATCATTCACTAGAGCAGAACATCTAAGCATTGTAGAAAACATTTTTGATAGATTAGAAAAATTCCAAGTCAGGCTCAACTCTAAGAAGTGTGTCTTCTGGGTTAGATCAGGCAAGTTACTAGGCAACATAGTTTCAGCTAAGGGTATTGAAGTGGATCTAGCAAAGGTACAAGCCATTATGGAGACGCCACCACCAAAGAACATCAATCAGCTCAGATCTCTACAAGGATGGCTCCAATCAATCAGGTGATTCATCACTCAATTAGTAGATAAAAGTCTCTCGTTCAATCATTTGCTACATAAAAATATGACATTTAGATGGGAAGCCAAATGTGCAGAATCATTCTATCAAATCAAGCAATATCTAATGAACCCGCCAGTTCTAGTACCACCAATAGCAGGGAAGCCACTCATTCTCTACATTTCAACAACAGATATATCACTGGGGGCATTGTTAGCACAAGAAGATTAACAAGGAAAGGAACGAGCTATATACTACATCAATAGGACATTGAATGGATATGAATTAAACTATACATTCATTGAGAACGCTTGTCTAGCAGTGGTATTTGCCTCTCAAAAATTCTGACACTACATGCTAGCTCACACAATTAAGCTAGTTGCAAAAATTGATCCTCTCAAATATCTACTCAGCAAGGCAGCTCTTACAGGCAGATTGGCTAAATGGGTCATGATTCTCAGTGAATTTGATATCCACTACACAGAATTTTGAGCTATCAAAGGACAAACAATTACAGATCAACTAGTTGAAGCACCACTACCTGGAAAACAACCTATGGAGATCAAATTTCCGGACAGAGATGTTCTTGCTATTTCCACCAAACAATGGACCTTATACTTTGATGGATCCTACACACAACATGGCTCAGGTGCTGGAATTTTGGTCATCACTCCTAAAGGGAACACTATACCAAGATCATATAGGCTTATGTTTCCATGCACAAATAACATTGCTGAATATGAGGCATTGGTTATAGGCATCAAAATGGCCATAGAATGGAAAATCACAGAATTAATAGTCTTTGGAGATTCACAATTGGTTATAAATCAAATCAACGATGACTATCAAATAAAGGACGACAAGCTGCTGCCATACAAGTGAATGGTTGATGATTTCAAATAATATTTTGTACACATCACCTTTGAGCAAATACCCAGGTTGGACAACAGAGCATCCGATGCAATGGCTACTATCGTTTCACTATTGCAAATTCCAGAGCAACAAAGTCGTTATGAGTTTCTAGTAGAGCAATTGTTCCCCCTAGCCTATGACCATTTTGATTCCCATGTTATCTATGCCTTGACCGATTCGGATTCTCCATTATATGGACCGATATATGATTATCTTAAGAACAATATCCTACCCATTGACCTATCCCAAAACCAAAAATGTAACTTTATCCGGCAGGCCGCCCGTTATACTCTCACTGCTGATACTTTGTACTGTCGAGGTCTAGATGGTACTCTTCTTTGTTGCCTTGATTGTAATGAATCTAACTCCGCTTTACACAAGCTTCATGAAGGTATCTATGGCACACATTCAGTTGGTACTACTCTTGCTAAAAAGCTTCTAAGAATTTACTGGCCAACAATGGAAAAAGACTCTCATCACTTTGCAAAGAAGTGTCCTAAATGCCAAATCCATGGCAATCTTATACATGCACCCACACAAAAACTGCAGCCATTCACAACATCCTGGCCCTTTTGTCAGTGGGGACTAGACTTGGTCGGCAAAATTCATCCTTCATCTTCAAATGGACACAAGTTCATTATAACTAAAACAGAATACTTTACCAAACGGATTGAAGCCATCCCCATGACCACAATGACTAGAAAACAAATTGCCTCTTTCATCCTTAATTATCTGATCTGCAAATACGGCATTCCAAGTTCCATCATCACAGATAATGGATTACCTTTCAAGAACTAAGATGTGCGAGAACTATGTGAAAAATTCAAAATCCAACATCATTATTCTACACCTTACTACCCACAGGGGAATGGCCAGGCAGAAGCATCCAACAAAAAAATATTGAAAATCCTAAAGAAAACAGTGAATGATGCAGGCAAAGATTGGAATGTACAACTCAATCCAACACTTTGGGCATATAGAAATAGCATCCGCACACCTACAGGAGCTACACCATATTCATTAGTATATGGATCAGAAGCAATTTTACGCCTGGAGGTAGAAATTCCATCTCTCAGAGTCTCTTTGAAAGGCTTAATCCAAGATGAAGAGTATCGAGTTAACCGACGTCAACATGCCTATACTCATCTCAAATCATATCATCAATGCATGTGCATAAGCTACAACCACAAGGTCATTCTGGTGAGCTGGTACTCAAGGAAAATCCTAGAAATCAGCAAGATTGAAAAAAGAAAGGAAAATTTCAACCTAACTGGTTAGGTCCCTATGTCATCATATCAGCTTATGGATCGGGTTCTTATCAACTAACAACTTCAGAAGGAGATGTGCTTGACAAACTAACTAACAACATCCATCTGAAGAAATACTACACTTGAGTAGTCTAAATGCACGGAAAAGTAAAAAAAAATCAACAAAATATCAAAAAAAAAAAAAATTAATTTAAAAAAATTAAAAAATAAAGAGGTACAATAAAAGCAACTGGTGAAAACCTGGCAACAGGCACTATTGTGAGAGGACAGATCCTCTATCTATATCCATACCGTTATATCCATAGTAAAACACTATCAGCCATCGCCTGACATTTTATCACAATATCCCTCCAGGACATACTTAGCGTAGTCACTATCTTGGTTTATCCACATATCCTTTCACCGCATTTCACTGTGGCTTGGTAATCACTGTACATATCCACATTGAGAGGATTACTAGACTAGGGGCAGCATTAATCAAATCTTGCAACACGTTTAGGATGTCAGAACTTGTCGCAAACTTAGAACATCATATCCAGCAAACAAACCTCACACAAATCGTAAAATCACACATTGATCACTTAACGAGATTCACTAAATATGATGGATGATTTTCTGAAGTATCAAATATTGCATCTTGCATAAAGTTTTGACTATTTTTGCACTTGAACGTTTTGAATTATTGGATCCTCTACAAAGCTAGAGAAAGTTGTGGGGACTCCAATATTTTATTAGTTTTCTGTCTATGAGGCGATCATTTGTACTGTGTTGATACTTGTCTCGAGACGTGATTCACAGCATATCACTGAAGACATGATTCCACATCACTCATACAAATGGTTAAATCTTGTTTGTTTATACGCAATCCGCACTCATGTCATCTTGGTTCAATTATACCTTGACGCTTGTGCAATCTTGCAAAATCAAAAATGTAAATTTTTCTCAGGTCATTATGGTTCAATTATACCATTATGCTTGTATAAAATTTCAACATATCCCAAAACAAATCAATGCTCAATGATGATACATACAAAGAAAGCAAACAACATATGGCTATACGGGGATGACAAATGCAGAATGAAGATGCTCAAATCAATTAGCTGCATATAATTTTACAATTAGCTGCATATCATATTACAATTAGTTGCATATCATTTTCAAGATACATCAAGATACATCTCACAACATATCATATCATACATCTCATTTTCAAGATACATCTCACAGCATATCATATCATACATCTCATTTTCAAGATACATCTCACAGCATATCATACATCTCATTTTCAAGATACATCTCACAGCATATCATATCATACATCTCATTTTCAAGATACATCTCACAGCATATCATATCATACATCTCATTTTCAAGATACATCTCACAAATATCATGCCTTATCACATCATATTTATCACATCACATACATCTATCTAACCATTGTATCATCATAAAATAATCAAAAGTGTATAGAAAGCATAATTCATAACACATCACATGAGGATCAAAGAAAATGGTGTCATATATCAATGTACAAAAAATGTCATGTCTATACAAATACATCAAAATGATCAAAATACAATAGAGACAATGTCTCTTAGGTATGACTGTCTCCTAAAGGAGACGATCTCGCTGCAGATGTCCTAGCACCTGGATCTCCAAGTTTATCTTGTCTAGGAGGCCCTATCATGCCTCTGCTCTTTGTCCTCGACCTAGTCTCTCGAGATCGCCTAGATCTCGACGTGGTGAAACTCTGCAGTCGGCTCTGGTCATACTCCGCCTCCTTGGCTCTCACAACCAGCTCTCTCAAGGTGTCTCTCATCGGGCCACCTATTGTCACTCTCTGTAAACTCAATGTGAGCTCCTCTGCTTGACCTCGACGCTCTATCTCAGTATCACGCTATGTGGTCCGCTAAATAATCTGACACTGATGTGCCAACAACCGTGTCTACAAATGCTACACTGACAACTGCAACGATCTAATCTGTGCATCCTCCACATGCGTTCGAATCCGCATCTGCAATGATACCTGTGAAGGGGTACCCCCTGTTGCTCTCCCTATCCTCAGTGTAGGTGGAGGTAAAACATCTGACCTCCTCCTCTGGGCCGGTTGTCTGAAATCATCATACCCCCCCACTGTCGCTATCACCTCCCCAACCCTCTCCTCTCCCCCAACTCTGATAACCAAACCTCCTCTCCCTCTATCCATCGCAGCCCACCACACTACTCGCTCCACCCATATACCTCTGTCACCTCCATCTCCACCCCTATCTCCTCCCCCAATCCACTCTCCCTCTATCTCCTCGCCGACCTTGGCCACCTCCTCCACCATCTCTGCCATCACCTCCTCCTCCATCACCACCTCCCTCATCTACCTCCTTAGCTGCCTCTCCCCATCTCCCTGGTCTCTCAGGCTGATCATCCTCATCATCATCAAAAGAAGGAATCATCTCAGCTGGATCCTATATCCTAGCCATTGCACGTGCTACAAAAAGTGCTACAAACTCATCCGTCATCCCAACATCCACTATCTTCAGGGCATAATCCCAAATCTGGCCAGCTAAATGAAAGAACTCCTCCACTGCAGTCGCATTATCAATTGTAGGTCCTCAATCCGGAATATCCTGTCTCCATCAAGCATAAAAACATGCTCCCTAAGGAATCCCCTGCTGTCAACCATACTGCCGCAACACTCGACTATGCAGAAACCTCTCAATAATAAAGGGCATCCTCCCTATCAGATATCTGGACATAAATACATGGGGCATCTCCATCCTGTCCTCTGCCCATACCTTGCAACCTATATATGACCGCCAAATGGCTGTATTGATATCATCCAAAACTCTCCTCTAGTGCTCTAGTTTGCCCAGTTTACGCTGGACAACTATCCCTCGGTATCCATAGGCATAGGCACACCCAACAGGCCTATCTCTGTCCGCCAGTGGCCTAGCTATAGGAATATGCTCCCATGCCCATACCTGTAGCAATGTAACCCCAACTGATAGACTACTATAACCCAAATATACCACCTAATGCAATTCCTTGTATAAGTGGGCCAGCATAGCCGACCCCCATGCAAAGCGGCAGCCCTATGTCACCATGTCCTCCTGAACTAATCCCCATCCCACTGCCAGTCCCTTCGACCTACGGTCGGGACATAAGAAACCACCTATGAAACCTGCCAAAATTGATGGTAAAGGAGCGTAGTCCAAATCAAAGAACTCATGCTAGGGGATCTCATACTCGCAAACAATATCATCCTGTAGAATCCGATGCAGTGCCTCAATCCCGCCCTCCTCAGTCTGCTCATAGGGTAGCAGTGCACCTACCATAGGAATCTGTATAATCTGGTAGCATTCCTCAGGCGTCACTGTCATCTCGCCTGTCGCCAAATGAAAGGTGTTTGTATCACTGTGCAACCTCTCAACCAATGCTATCAATAAACCTCGGTTTACGATAAACCGAGGCATCTCTAACAATGAGGACAGACAACACCTCTCAATGATATCCCTGTTAGTCTGTGTCAATCGTGGTATCAATGACCACGGTCTCGAAAATTGCTCACACGACTGAACCACTCCAAGACGCTCCTGTCAAAAAGAAAAGCAAGTCCAATATCAGTATCCTCATCAAAAACATGGATATCAACATCAAAGTCATATCACTACTTGAAACTTTGAAAATCTACATCAAGTTCCACATCATATCAATCCATCAAATCATATCAACTTGTAACACAACTCAAGTTTCACATTCAATTCAACTTATAACACAACTCAAGTTTCATATCAACTTGTAACACATCTCAAGTTTCACGTCTATATCAACTTGTAAAACAACTCAAGTTCCATAATCAATACAGCTTGTAAAATAACTCAAGCTCCACATATATATCAACTTGAAACAATCACATATCAAATCAAGTTCATATCAAAAAAATCCATATAAAAAACCACATCATCTCAAATCAGCATCAAATTTATATCAACTTGAAAAATTGCAAATCAAATCAAGTTATAAAGGAACTCATATTGGACAATTTATCACAGCAATGACAGCAGACACACAGACCGACAATTTGCACCTATCTCGGTAGAACTGACATCAACCTACCAATTTTCTTCATTCACAAATCACACTATACCAAAAAAATTTCCCTATGCGCTAACCAATCTTGTCTACGTGATAAACTACTTACCATGCGCTACCCTGTCCTCGCTAAGCACTACCTAATCCACCCTATGCACTAGACAGCACCTACGCACTACCTTTTTCTCCTAAAGCACCATCTAACCTACCCTAAGCGCTAAAATACCCTATGCGCTATTGTATCTTGCTCGTGTGCTACGTATCTAACCCTATGCGCTAGGTCACACCTACGCACTACCTAAACCTACCCATGCAACCCCCTAGAAACCCTATGTGCTAGGTATCTCCTATGCGCTACCCGTTTTGCCCTTTGCGCTCCCCTATAATCCCAGTTCGCTAACCTAATCCTAAGCGCTACCCTAAACTTTTTGGATGCTACCCTATTTCATTAAAACCTACGCGCTACAAAACCTATCGTATGCACTATGTTTTGACCCTGACACGCTAACCCGACAGATCCACGTGACAAATTGAAAAAATGACCAAAAATGATAAAATGAAAAATCCAAAAAGGGTAAAAAAGGTTGACTTACTGGTGGTCCATACGCAACGGACCTCCGATACCTCTGCACATGCTCGAATCGATGAGAAGAAGATGGAATCGACATATTGACTTTTCTCCAAGTGTCACTTTCTCCAAAGTCAACAAGCACAAATGAGACAAAAAGAAATCACTTTTTCCCTTTTATAGGGTAAATCAAAATTAGGGTTCCGTGCAAGAACGCGAAAATTGCCCCTGGTCTCTCATACAATCCTACCCAATATCAGTATCGGGAGATGAATCAATTTATCACATTCAACATAGACAAAATTTTAAAATAAAATCAAATTTATCACAACAAATGAAATTTTCAAAAAAAATTGGATTTATCTCCCGAGGGGGCATTATCAACATCATTTATCAAATCTGGGGCATCGGTTATCAAATTTGGGGCATGAAATTAAAATCTCAAAACAACATAAAAATTGATCATAACTAAATCAAAACAACACATCATTTTCTTTGGATCAACATGTGCACACATGTCACTTCAAAGAGCGGCAAAATGTAGACGTATAAAAATGACCATATTCCTAAATGAATATTTTATGTTCATTTCTCTATTTAGTTAAATCTAATTTAATTAAATCACCCACATTCTTCTATTTAATTAAGTAAATTATTCAATTTATTTAGTTAAATTCACTTAACCCCTTTTACATTATTTAATTGAATAAATCATTTACTTAATTAAATCCCTTCTTCTTTCTTTTTAATTAAATTTACATTTAATTAATAGTTTATCCCAAATTGAATAAATCTTATTTATTCAATTTCCCGAATTGCAACCAAATTGAAATAAAGCAATTTATTTTAATTAATTATATTTTCCCTCACCCACTTGCATTTCCCTACATCTCCCACTTGCATCCTAAACCCTATTCCTAATTTCTTCTAGAATCCATCTAATCCTAATTAATTAACCCCAAACCCATCCATTATCCCTTTTCCCTAAATTTGAGGAGGTCACTTCTCAAATTTGGGGTAAAGTCTTCAAAAGGCATTAAAGCCTTTATCCATTCAACAATACCCCCAAATTTGGAAGGACTCTTACAAATTTGTCCCCAAAGTCTTCAAACCATTAATAGTTAACTAGCCCTTAGTGGCATGGTTAGAGACTTTTTGGCTAACTTAACCTCCATCTAACCCAAGGGTCTCATCAAGCATTTATTGCTTTGACCATGGTTATTCCTTTAACCTTTGCACAGGAGTTTACCTCTTGGGTAAAGGCTTTATCCAATGGATAACCCTAACCTAACCTTAACCCTTACCTCCTAAGGTAACAATAAGGTCTTCTCAAGCATTTAAAACTTCTTACCTCTCCTCTCATCTAGTCTTATGTTGACAATTGTCCCCATTTCATTGGTGAAAATTGTAAACATGGATTGACAACTTTGAAACTTGACCCTTGATTAAATCTTTCAATCTTGACCATCCATTGCCCTATTTTCACTATAAATAGAGCTCCCATTCCTCCATTTTAGCATTCATACAAGATTTAAATATCTCATTTACGCTTAATTTTATCAATGCATCTAACCTCTCTTTGTAATAGGAATTAATCTAATAAGCATTTTAGACTTTTTCCTTCATCATCAGCTTAAATCATCAACTAGTATATCATGTTAGGATAGTATTGCTACTAATCTTGTCATATTATAATCTAGTTTATTGCATTTGTAGAATCATGCATAGATAGGATGTTTTTCATCATAAATCAATCTTAAACATCCCTTGTTCTTGCATTCGTCATCCCTAAGCCACTTTGCTCAGTGATTTGAGAGCAAAGGCATTGGCTTGAGGGACCTTGTGAGATAGAGAACCATGGATCCAACCTTGGGAAGTAGAGTCATTCTTCATGACTCCATAACTTGCACCAAGAAGTCTCGTGGATGTGTGAACAAGCCTCTTTGAGACCACATTTTCACATTTTAAGTTTCATTGACCCACTTTTCTTGCACACACTACCGGCATATGAGAATCCCTCAATAGAATATTTATGTAAAATTGTGGGTCCAAAATCCCCTTGGTACAATGAAATATATACATATTTACATACTCAGTACATATCACCAGATCTGTCCAGAATTCAAAAGAAGACTTATTCGTCAAGCATCTAGACATACCATTATAGCTGATACATTGTATAGAAAGGGCTTCGATGGAACTCTTCTTCGATGGCTTGATGAAAATGAAGCGCAAATTTCTCTAAGGGAAGTCCATGATGAAATTTGTGGGGTGCACCAAAGTGGACTGGCATCTCCAGTTAAATCCTGCTCTTTGGCTTGCAGAATAGGAGTATGCACCCCTACAAGAGCAACACCATATTCCTTGGTCTATGGTACAGAAGCAATACTCCCCATTGAAATATAAATACCGTCTCTAAGAGTCTCCTTACATAACATCATATCAGGGAAAGACTACCGAGTAGCAAGACTATAAGAGTTAGAAATGCTTGATGGAAAAAGACAAACATCGTCTAATAATTTGCAAGGTTATCAAAACAGACTAAGATGAAGTTATAATAAACGAGTCCGCCCATGAACTTTTGAAGTGGGAAATCTAGTTGTTAAAGAGAACCAAAGGAACCTAGCAGAACAAGAAAAGTGAGGGAAATTTGAACCTAACTGGCTAGGTCCTTTCATCATAACAAGGGTTATAGGCAATGGAGCATATAATTTGGCTACCATGGAGGGAGATCCACTCTCTGACCCTATGAACAACATGCACCTTAAACGATATTATACCTAAGGGCTGGGTAGTTTAGGTTTTATTTTTCTCATTGCATATCATATTATTCAAATCCTTGCATCACATATAGTTTCTTTTTTAAATGCATTGCATTCTCAAAAGTTTCTGCATTTTCATATAGCGGCATCAATAAAACAAGGCAACTGTTCAAGTTTATCATCTGTTTGCATTCAAGAGAAGCAAAGGTCATCTCCTTTCTTAGATATTCGGACATGAAATCTTTGAGATCTTGAGGTCATTCATTTTCAACATTATCTTGTGATGACGCTTTACTTATGGTTGGGTAGTGATTTCATTATTTGAGACTTGTTAACCCAAAATCTATCAGTTGCTATATCTCAAACATATTAAGAAGATCTCAAATTCATTCTAGATACCTAGTTGATCATATAACTAGTGAAAAATCTAAAATTCTACTTTAGTGCCGCTGTAATTGTCACAACCGAGTAGGTTTCATTACTTACAAGTCAAGGCAAGAAAATATTTTTTTTAAAAAGAGCTACGCCAAATATTCATCTCAAAGTGAAAGAGAAATGATATATAACTGAAATATCATGCATGCAAGTGCGAAAAAAAGCTTGACTATGGGAACATGCGAGTAACTCCATTAGGGATATGAACACCTATTGGCAATGGAGCGATATTTGAGAAATTACAGTCTATAACCTTGTCAAAGCTCTAAAAGCTTGCTGACAATGAGGCTCTATTCGGGATGCTTTTCAAGTTAGGATAATCCATGTAGCTAGTCATATAGGATGCTAAGGATCTTTAGTGAACACAAGAGCAGGAATTAACTCATTTGCACACACATGGGCAAAAGAAGATCAAAGTTTCAAGAACCAATGGGGAAGTTTTCCGCATCTTCATTTGTAAATCCTAGTCACTAAGTGTGTTACTTTGGAGGCTCCAAAGGACCTTAGGGATCGATTGATCGCTTATCTATGAAATTTTTTGCACCTCCATTTCAATTGGTGTATTACAAATACTAAAAAAACACAGTCAACCTTGTTTGAATAGGAAATTCATCTTCATCATGCATATTGCATTAACATAGGTCATGTGAAAAATTCATTTATCTCCACAAACATTATGTAGATCATCATGTCAAACAGGTCTACACACTGGAGGCATAGTTGAAAAAATCCTAAAGATCATATAAAGTCCTGAAAAATTCCAAAAACATTGAAAAACTCAAATCCAAAAACATTCAAATATGATCTAGAAAAAATCAATAAAAAAATATTCAAATACAATGTCCTGAAAAATCAATCAAAAACATTCAAATACGATCCTTAAAAAATACCAAAAACATCCATATAATGTGCTGAAAAAATCATTTAAAACATTTAAATATTAATTCACATAATCCAAAAACATCGGAAAAGCTCTTGGAAAAGAACTAAAAATCAAAAATCAATCAAAACACTTGCAATAAAATGTCTTGCGAGAAACAAATACCCTAGCATATATCCAGCAAACACTTCGCACGAAGTTAACAAAGGATACGACCATCTAGTCAAGCATCTACAATCAATTGATCAAACTGTCTTATCAATCATATCATATCCATATCAAAGTGATTATTATGTTGTCTTAAACAAGAGAGGATGCACTCAAAATCAAACAGGTCAGGCTTAAATGGGGTCCGCAACTTTCTGAGATCAAACATTATCAACCATCACATCAAGCAACTGAGAACAAAGGCACAAGGTCAGTATAGCTGCTGAATTTTTTCTGGGTCAATCTTTATCTTTTATCATTCGGCGACAGATATTGTTCATATGCTACTCAGGGATGTCCACAAGTGACTAGAGGAGCCATGATGGGCATTATCTTTTTCTTTGTTTGCTCTTCGTTTGCTATGTGTTTGTTTCTTCAATGAGATATCTTTACATCTTGGTTCCTTATACCCTGATGTGCTAAGCTTCACTGTTCAATAATAAGGCTCAATGATGAATATATATTGCAAAAAATAAAATAATGACACAGGTTCATGATTCATTCAATTTCATTCTCATTTCATCTCGTTTGCTTATTGTTAGTTTGTTGATTCTTTTCTCATCACCTCTTTCTAAATCATTTTTCTATCATCTAACATTGTTCTATTTCATTCTAAGGTTCATTCTCTCATATTCTATCTCAATATCATCTTCAAATCACCTATCTCTATCTTTAATCAACTAACTATTCTTCTTTTTTTGAGAGATCATTCATACCTTTAATGCACAAACAATCTCTCGAGGGGGCATTACACTTAAGTGTCACTCAGGCAGATTGGGGCAAAAAAAATTATTTTCTTTGAAACAACATCTTTCCGACATTGTCTCAAAGAGGGGCAAATGTAGACACCTAAAAATGTCTCATTGATCATGTACTAATTATTCCTCTAATTGATTAAATAATTCTTTAATTATTTAATTAAGTTAATTAATCATATTCTTCTAATTTCATATTTCTTCATCATCTTACTAATTATTCTATTTCCTATTCTATCATCATTTAATCATTTTAATCATTTTTTAAATATTAATTAAATATTTATTATTTAATTAATTCTGATTAATTCCCCAGTTTAAATAATCTTTATTATTTAAAATAATTATGCTCTCAATTTCTATCTCTAATCATCTAATCATTAACCCTTTTCTAAATATTAATTAAATATTTATTATTTAATTAATTATGATTTAATCCTTTAAATTAAATAATCTTTTTTATTTAATTAAAGTCCATTTCTAGCATAATTAAATAGTTTCTTTAAATTATTTAATTAACTAATTAATTCTTCCAAATTCAAATACATGTGCATGATTTCAAAAACCAAATTGAAAATCAAAGTCAAGTTTTAAATATATTCAAATGCTAAATTGAATTAAATAAATTCAATTATTTGAATAAATCTCATGCAAAGATTAAATTGAAAATCTAAGTTAAAGTGCAAGCACATGCTAAATTAATTAATTAGATCATTTATCTCTCTAGTCTCTATTTTCATCTTCTAGTTCTCTTTGTCATCTTCTTTATTTCCTCCAATCATTCTTTTTCTTCTTTCGGTTAGTTTTTTCTAAATCAATGGACTCAATTAATCTATTCAATCTATTTTGTTTCACCTTCAAGTTAACAATTCAACTATCAATTTTCATGTGAGTTCCACCTCTTGATCAACCTGTTTCACCTTTCAATTAATCTCATCCAAAAATCTATAAATTAAACATTCAATCCTCACAATTCCTCTAGATCACGAACTTTGAATCTTTGTGTCAATTGCAGGTTGTCAGTGCAATATCTGAGAGCCATCATACCACAGCAAGAAGAAGAACAATGGAAGTCACGATGCACAATAGGGAGTTTCTTATTGTCTGATTTAATTCCATTTTGCATCTATTTCATTGGTTTTATGTTTCAATTACTTAGATAGTTAAGGGATTCATGATTGTCCTTATTTTCTATTCAGCAATGGTATATTTGAGCATAGCACATTTTGGTGAACCCGACATGACACGGGTTCATGATTCTTTCAATTCCTTTCTCATCTTATGAGTTTATTGATAGTTTGTTGATTTCTCATCTTCTATCTAAATCGCTTTTTTTCTAACATTCTTTCTGTCATCAATTTCTTCTCTCTATCATCATACTAACTTTTCTTCATGGTGCAGCTGAGTTAAAAAATTGTTCTGGCATTATCATAAAAAAAGAGATACATGCATTCATAAAGATTCCATTGCATTCATAAAGATTCCATTGCATACATATAGATACCATTGCATTCATAAACATTAGTTAATATGCATACATTATAAGATACCATTGCATTCATAGCATCATATAGCTCATAGCATCATATGACTCATAGCATCATATAAGCATACATGGAAAACAAAACATAAATATATCGCTGCCAAAAACTGCATATCATATATATATAACTCAAAAATGATGGTGTATGAATACAATAAACAAGCCCAAAGGCTCAGATAACATGATCAAAATGTCTCAACCAACATTGCCTCTGTCAGTAGGTGGATCCTGTCCACTAGGTACTGTCCCAGGATGCCGAGGTGGTCCCATAACACCACCACTACTAGTCCTTTGAGAAGTAGATCAACTCGATCTCCACCCTATGAAGGCACTATAACTAAGCTCTCTCTATGTAATGGCCCACCAGCAAACCCTAAAGGGATAAGCCAAAAACACAAGAATAGAGTGCAATAATTTTTTTATTTTTATTTTTTTAAAGTTACATCACATTAAGATACAACAAGATATCAAAGATTCAGATTACATAGCGGAAGACATCAACTAACACCTAAGAAGTTTCCCAACGAGATTACTTAAAATCACAATTCACTTAACTCACCCAATTAATCCAATAAGCTGATTATCTTAAAAATGAGATAATTCTTAATTAGAATAATTTCTTTCAAAAGATGGAAATATAAATCACAAGCAAAGATTCATCCATTAAGATCTATTCATAATCTTCATTCAAGCTTTTCATTAAAAATAGGAGCCAAACATCTACTATTCTAACACCCTAGAATTTCATCATAAACATATGAGATCTTTCAAGCATACTAAATTTCCTTAACAACAACTGAATATATATTCCATTACTCTAAGTTACATTCTTTCACATTCCAATTTATTGCATTAGAAAAGACGATTGCATACATGCATCTACGATAAATCTCATCTAAACCACTTATGCATTCGATCAAAATGGCATTCAAGAAAGGACTACATATAAGCATTTAAAGTTAATTCCATTTATCCACTTATCCATTCTAACGTAAGCTAATCATACATGATAAAGCTGATTAAAGGAAACATAAGAGAATAACATCACATAACACCATAATGATCTCGGAGTTCACCCCTAAAGGGCTACATCTCCGGGTCTGCTCAACTGCAAGACCCCTCTGATAAATAATAAAGTTAAGAGTACATGAGGTTACACCTTTACAATCCGACCATCAAGGCGAAATATAAACAATATACAAACGACCACATCGGTCAATTAATACATAAACGATCCTTGAAAAGGAAAGGATCCGGCTAAACATAAACAAAGCTAAAAGAAAGGTCCAGGAGAGCATCCACAAAACTGAGCCATCACCACCCAAGGTATAACATGAAACCAATTACTCACAAAGGCATAGACAATAGGATGACCCACAACGTGCTCCTAATAGGACAAAACGGCAACACACTAGCGAACGTAGGGACAATTGTCATCATACAACCTGGTATGGTTATCATGGCAAGTCTTCATAGGTTCCGGCCCGATGCACTGGGTTACCCTGGCAACCTAATCCGAGCCTCTGGCCCATCCAAGCCTCATGTGGACCCACACATCCTCTCGTGAAGACAAGGATGATGGTTTGCCATTTCAGGCCTTCTCACAGCATGCCGGGTCTATGTTAGCACTCGTCCCATGTGTGAGGTACATTATCTTACTTAGAGATTACATTCTAATCTACTTATAGGTTATCACTTATTAGACTCACTTTTGACGGGTTACCCAACAGCCACTTTGGGCGTGGCCCCCAATCGAAAGCCACTTTTCCATACGACACTAGACTAAACTCAGACGAACTCAAAAACCAAGGAATAGACATGGTCAGACGAACGGAGTTCAAGATGGAGAAATCCACCATTTGGTCAAACATGACTTCATACGAGGTGCACTGACAGACGGTACTCAAACTAGAGACCTGACCGACTAAGGTCAACCACGAATCATCATTCGACACCCACGTAGAGGATATGACCAAATACGACACCACCACAAAACAACAGTCAACTCGGGACCGAGGACTGATACAGGTACACCAAATCATTCCATATGACAGGGTCCTAACAAACAAAGCATGACTTGCCATTACATAAGCAAAAGCGAATACAGAAATTAAACTCGCATAGGTAATATTCAACAGATACAATCTTTCCGAATTGATCTAAACATTAAAAGTCGATCAAGTTTTCTACAAGATCTACATCAGATTACAGTTATCTACCTCATCTAGGAATAGGTTGTTCTTGGTTTTCTAACTCTCTAAGGTTCAAAGCATCGAACAGACATATTAAGCCATAATGAGTTCTTAAACCAAGTTCATATTAATTAAACTCAGACAACCATTAATCAATTAAATAAGATATTTAATCTCCAATAAAAACATCATTGATACCCTCTTGAAATAAAGTCACTCAATCTCACTCCTTCGAATAAGTATATAGTTTTTTTTTTAAAAAGAAATATATCCTTAGAAGGGAACTAAAACAAAATAACTAAACATTTTCCGAATTAACTTAATATTTTACTTCCACAAAAAACCTATTAACATAGGGGTTAATTTCAAAGAATTAACAACCAATAAACATCTGGTTTTATCCTTCCTTTCAATCTGCAAATGCCTATATGGATCCTTGCAATTACATCAAAATGCAATTTAATCAATTAACATATATATTAATTACTCATTAATTTAATTATATACATTAATTAATAATTTAATGAATAACATTTAACATTAAAACATTATCATTAAATTAAATTAAATTGTCTTATTAATTAATATTAAAATATTATAATATATGCATTTTTTTTTTGAGTAACAACAAAAAAATACATTAAAAAAAAAACACATTTTAAATACTAACCCAAAAAAAACATATATTAAAAAGGGGGGCGGCGAAGGCCGAGCCCACCTCCCAACGCGGGGGTTGGGCGAGCCAAACCCCAGCCGTTGAGGATCCCGCGCGGGCGGCGCCACTACGGTGGACGCAGGTTCCGCAGCACCCTGCGGCCACCGCAGTGCGCCTGCGACGCCGCGGGTAGCACACTGGTGCGAGAATATGGGGAAAGGGGGAGGAGGAGGCGGGTGGAGCTCTGCTCCCCGCCCTCCAAACCCCAACCAAGTTTTATTTATTTTAAAAAAAAATGCACAGTTCGGTATTAAAACAAAAGAAACCTTAACTCAAAATAGTTTTATAAATTTCGATTTACAAAATGAGCAGATTCAAATGAAATATACTTAGGAATCATATTATTCTTGATGGGTGTTCATTTCTTCAAACACAAATGGGTTTCAACACCCAAAATAGATTGAGGAACAGCAAAACCCCAATAAATTATTTTTATTTATAAAAAACCAGACATGGCAAAAAGAACCATTTTAACACAATGGTTAATCTATGTAATTTTCTTGAAGAACACAATCTAAAAGCATAGTTCTGAACCCCCAATTCCAAATTTCAATCTGATAACAATTTTAAAAAGATTGGATTTTGACAACAAGCAATTTCATTCAACAACAGACTATTTCCATGGCTCAAGGGAGGCAAAGAAGGTAATTCCTACCTCCATACGCATTCCTGGAAGAACTGAAGGAGAGCCCACTCGCCAGATCCAGAATCTCTCCTTCTTCCCCCAAACCCCCCCAAATTTCATCCAAAAACTTTCTCCAACCAAAATAATTTCCAAAAATATCCATCCTCTAAAATTCCCAAAAAAATTTAGGTTATAAAGAAGAGTTGACCAAAATTCCATTTTTAGAATTAAAATTTTTATTTAAAAATAATTCTCAAAAATAATTCTTTTCTAACTATTACAATAAATTAAATTGCTTTCCAATTAAAAATCGATTTTTTCTCATTTAATTCAATTTACCCTTTCTAATTTAAAAGACCAACAGAATACAATTAAATCTATTGCAATTAAATACAAAACAAAACTTTCTTTTTTGACAGCATATACAAAATGCATTTAATATTCAAAATCAGCTATTTAATTGAACTTACTCCCAATTTAAAACGAGCAATCCAAATCAACGATAATCGCATAACGAAATCCCGATTAATCTAGTCCATAATCTTTAATGCACAAACAAATATATAATCAAAATAATTACTAAGGACTAATTAATCAATTTAACCATACACACCAAGCACGCAAACTGAGAAGGTCAACCAAACAGACGACTCGCAAGCCCGAACAACAAGGGATTACCGACAACGACTGACGATGCTCACCTGAGCACGACTAGGGTCAACTAAGGTCTTACGACCACCTAATCCAACTCTAAGGATTAAAGAGGTACACTCAAATCTGCAATTCTAGGGGAAGACGAACCTCGCACTCATGTGGCATTGTACCTGAAATCTCCTGCAACCAAGAGTCATACATGCATACATATATAAAATTTAATGAAAGCGTTAGCCCGATATTAATACCACGAAATAGGAACACTAAACAACTTGCATACAACTAGTGTGGGAACCACATCAACAGCTATGCGTTAAATCAAACATCTGACTATAACATCATATTAAGATAAACTGACCAAGATTTAACCGAGATTAGAAATTGATTAGGGCAGGGGTACTACATTCTCCCCCCTAGGTTCTGACTTACTCCTGGAAGTCGTAAAGCTAGATGGAGAACATGTCGTACGCATCAGCCCTGAAACTCATTCAACAAAGATCAAATTGCACATAGAAATCTTTCCATAATCAAATGAAATATTAACGCAAAATCCTTTACAAACGCCATTATCCATTGGCAAGATATATCTAAAACCATACATTTCTTATAACATTCTAGAAATTATCCACAATCATAGCAGATAAACAAGAATTTTCTCCCTTTTATTACACCAAATTAAAGCATTACAAGGAGGTAAACAACAATTACCATAATCATCTACCAAAAATGACAAGAAAACATGGCATCAAGATCAATTTCCTTTACCAATCCATCTTTATCATAAAATTTTATTGAATAGAACTAGCTTCAAATATCAATTTCTACAACCAAATTAACTTTCATGAAATAAGAGCAACATAAATAACTCAATTGTTTACACTTGTCAGGCATAAGAAAACCTTTCCAAAGACTATGTCCCATAACATAGTGACAAGATAACACAATTTACTCCATGTTACAAATAATAACCATCCACATAACTGGAATGCATAACACAAAAGGCCACATGTGAGCATGTCAATGCTCGGTCAAAAATAACATGCATGATCAGCATCTCTATGCCTGATCTCAAATCAACAATATGATCAAAAATACCCAATATCTCACTCAAAGGCTCGATGGTGCTAGGCACACCATAGCGGTGCTACCTTCCATACAAGACCTTTGTGAATATCCCTTGTTGAGCAAGGTGGTTAGCCTCCAAGAGATAGTCACCACACATAGGTAGGTAGTGGGTCCTAGCTACATCACAGCCTCACATACCCCCATCCTCCAGGTTTCCTACATCAACTTCCTCGCACACACTACCAATTCCGTATCATACGTCCTTGGCGAGGAATTTCACATTTCAACACAAGACCAGCATCCGAAAACAATAAGGATAAACCAGTTTAGCCACCAAGATACAGATAAAAAAATAATAAATCATCAATTCCAACCGTAAGGCAAGAAAATAATCCGGAATTGCAACACCAAATCAAAAGTGCAAAAGATCACAAGATCGTGGCTAAACCTTCGAAGTCAAAGTAAAATAAATTGCTGATCCCCAAAGAAATAATAAGAATAATATCACAACTGCACATAACATCACTATGTGACTAGCATCTAGCCACCAATGAGGAAGGAAGGAACAACTGACTAGCTATTGCAGTAGCTCATCATGTGGTGCGACATAGTCACACTACCCACATGGCATGGCGGTGTGCACCTCGACATCACCCCGCATCACGTCGTCACGCGGCATGGCAATACCCCAAGCGGAGAACATACGCAATGGACGTATCCCGCATGGTAGTGTACCTCGCGGAAAAAGCACGCGCAGGTCACATCCTGCATAGCGACGTATCTAGAAGGATACTCGCCGTAAGTCAGAGGTATACATGACTAGGGTCCACCCACATGCCCACCAACACATACTAACTGGTAGCACATGTGAATAAACCTACCTTTCATGAAGACAAGGCAAAGGATCCTCCAAATTACACCATCACTATACACAAGAATCACCATCCAAAAGCTCAAATAGAGGAGAGGAATAGGCTATCACATATAAACCTATAAATAGATTCATCAAAAGGGAAAGTATTGAGTACACCTTTGATACAGTTTAATAGTACAACTATATCATTCCTCGAAGTAGAGAAGCTAAAGTCGCTTCGCGCCGACATTACTCGTATGCCAATCCATACTATTCAAGGAACGGTTACTTCGAATACTACCCCTTAACATACTGAGTTACCCACAACTCAGGGTTTGGTACTCAGTAGGAAGACAATAAGCAACATCACATAAATAGTATGGTTTCCCATACTCATAAGCAACATATCCTCCATGGTTGATTACTTCACCAATCCATGGGCACATATAATAAGTACTGGCTTCTTACAATACACACAAAAACACCAGTACTGGTTTAGTCACATTTATGGGGAGTACTTTTCACTACGCTAACATCTATACAAGGAAGATTTTAATTATGCTTTCTATATAAATAACTGAATCGAGTTTACTCTAGATACAAGTACTGAAATTATTAACAATTCACAACTATATAAGGAAATAACATCATTCCTATATCTTTCTCAAATTTCACTAAGCATTCATAACTAATTGCTAACTATGCAAATTCTTTTCCCAAAGAGGACTTTCATCTATCACTATGAAGCCAAAATGCAATAGTACAATTTCACATGTTTTATAAACATTCTATTTAAATCAATGCATTCTTTAATACCATTTCTAAAAATCTTATGATCAGGCAAAGAGAAGGGAAGGAGAGTTTGATAATCAAACTGTTTCCTACTAAGACACAAGATCAATCAAGATCACACTATAATATAAAATTTCTCACTATAAGCCTATCATTTTAATTACACGGTTTTCATTTCGCTACCGTTAGAAGGATGACAATCAGCCTAACAAAAACATTTCCAATAATTATGGTTGCAATAGGAGGTTCTAGTTTTCCAACCAACACAGAGATCAAAACAGGCAATCCTTTCGATAATGCAAGACCTCTTAAGAACACTCACTAATTAATACAATACAGACACATGTCATAATTTGCAACCTATCATTAAAATTGAATTACAATCAAAAGTTAAGCAGGGAGCTATCACCCAATTAAAACATATTAATGCATGCACATCGAACAAGCTTTTCATCCGCACTTTCTAAACACATTAAGGTAATTACATATACCCAAAAGCGAGTTCAATGGAACATTTGGTAAAATAAATCTTCAATCAACTGGTTTAATGAAACACATAAAACAATCTTTCAGGGAAAACATTAGTACTCTCTCGAAGCTACAATAACATGCTCCTTTTTAATACTTCTTCTACAAACCAAGCAGTTTCACATAATTCAACTATTCGCATAGCAATGCACCTTACTAAGGTAGAATTTAAACATGCTACTCCTACAACATACACATGGAGAATTCTTTAAACGTACACATACAGTTTTCTCCCAATAACCAAAATAAATTTTTAAACCAAAGCCCTTTTATTATCTAAACACATAAGCATCATAGGGTTCACACAAGGGTTCAAGAAGTCACAGCCTTTCTCTCACAAACAAGAAAACTCAAATCAGAGATAATTACACATATCCTAATCATTTTAATTTCCAGAAAGAGAGAGAGGAATGGTGATGATAATTTAATTTTTTACAAAATAAGCATTCCATAATTGCCATACTAGTCCTTCAAGTGGACCACACTAAGCTAGATCATAATCTTAAACAAACACAATTCGCACTTTCAGATTCAAGACAAGCACGGACCAACCCAAATGGATTAGTCTAAAGAGTACAACACTCAAAAAGGAAGGTACATACAACTCTCCTTCAGAATAAGAGTAATCGTAGACCAAGACATCAATAAGAAAACAATGCACATATAAACACTCAAACACCAACATCAAGAAGGTGAGAACAAGGTGTGAACACACACGTTACACACAAGTTCAGGTCTGCTCAATCACTCACATACACAAGGGAGGACAAGCATACACATAAGGTCGATACACCTCAAACCAAAAGAGGGCACACGCGACACCAGAGATCCCAATGTTTGCAACATGGGCTCTGATACCAAATGCAATGGCCCACCAGGAAACTCCAAAGGGATAAGCCAAAAACACAAGAATAGAGTGCAATAATTTTTTATTTTTTATTTTTTTTAAAGTTACATCACATTAAGATACAACAAAATATCAAAGATTCGGATTACATAGCGGAAGACATCAACTAACACCTAAGAAGTTTCCCACCGAGATTACTTAAAATCACAATTCACTTAACTCACCCAATTAATCCAATAAGCTGATTATCTTAAAAACGAGATAATTCTTAATCAGGATAATTTCTTTCAAAAGATGGAAATATAAATCACAAGCAAAGATTCATCCATTAAGATCTATTCATAATCTTCATTCAAGCGTTTCATTAAAAATAGGAGCCAAACATCTACTATTCTAACACCCTAGAATTTCATCATAAACATATGAGATCTTTCAAGCATACTAAATTTCCTTAACAACAACTGAATATATATTCCATTACTCTAAGTTACATTCTTTCACATTCCAATTTATTGCATTAGAAAAGACGATTGCATACATGCATCTACGATAAATCTCATCTAAACCACTTATGCATTCGATCAAAATGGCATTCAAGAAAGGACTACATATAAGCATTTAAAGTTAATTCCATTTATCCACTTATCCATTCTAACGTAAGCTAATCATACATGATAAAGCTGATTAAAGGAAACATAAGAGAATAACATCACATAACACCATAATGATCTCGGAGTTCACCCCTAAAGGGCTACATCTCCGAGTCTGCTCAACTGCAAGACCCCTCTGATAAATAATAAAGTTAAGAATACATGAGGTTACACCTTTACAATCCGACCATCAAGGCAAAATATAAACAATATACAAACGACCACATCGGTCAATTAATACATAAATGATCCTTGAAAAGGAAAGGATTCGGCTGAACATAAACAAAGCTAAAACAAAGGTCCAAGAGAGCATCCACAAAACTGAGCCATCACCACCCAAGGTCTAACATGAAACCAAGTACTCAAAAAGGCATAGATAATAGGACGACCCACAACGTGCTCCTAACAGGACAAAACGGCAACACACTAGCGAACGTAGGGACAAGTGTCATCATACAACCTGGTATGGTTATCATGGAAGGTCTTCATAGGTTCCGGCCCCATGCACTGGGTTACCCTGGCAACCTAATCCGAGCCTCTGGCCCATCCAAGCCTCATGTGGACCCACACATCCTCTCGTGAAGACAAGGATGATGGTTTGCCATTTCAGGCCTTCTCACAGCATGCCGGGTCTATGTTAGCACTCGTCCCATGTGTGAGGTACATTATCTTACTTAGAGATTACATTCTAATCTACTGATAGGTTATCACTTATTAGACTCACTTTCGACGGGTTACCCAACAGCCACTTTGGGCGCGGCCCCCAATCGAAAGCCACTTTTCCATACGACACTAGACTAAACTCAGACGAACTCAAAAACCAAGGAATAGACATGGTCAGACGAACGGAGTTCAAGATGGAGAAATCCACCATTTGGTCAAACATGACTTCATACGAGGTGCACTGACAGACGGTACTCAAACTAGAGACCTGACCGACTAAGGTCAACCACGAATCATCATTCGACACCCACGTAGAGGATATGACCAAATACGACACCACCACAAAACAACAGTCAACTTGGGACCGAGGACTGATATAGGTACCCCAAATCATTCCATACGACAGGGTCCTAACAAACAAAGCATGACTTGCCATTACATAAGCAAAAGCGAATACAGAAATTAAACTCGCATAGGTAATATTCAACAGATGCAATCTTTCCGAATTGATCTAAACATTAAAAGTCGATCAAGTTTTCTACAAGATCTACATCAGATTACAATTATCTACCTCATCTAGGAATAGGTTGTTCTTGGTTTTCTAACTCTCTAAGGTTCAAAGCATCGAACATACATATTAAGCCGTAATGAGTTCTTAAACCAAGTTCATATTAATAAAACTCAGACAACCATTAATCCATTAAATAAGATATTTAATCTCCAATAAAAACATCATTGATACCCTCTTGAAATAAAGTCACTCAATCTCACTCCTTCGAATAAGTATATAGTTTTTTTTTTAAAAAGAAATATATCCTTAAAAGTGAACTAAAACAAAATAACTAAACATTTTCCGAATTAACTTAATATTTTACTTCCACAAAAAACCTATTAACATAGGGGTTAATTTCAAAGAATTAACAACCAATAAACATCTGGTTTTATCCTTCCTTTCAATCTGCAAATGCCTATACGGATCCTTGCAATTACATCAAAATGCAATTTAATCAATTAACATATATATTAATTACTCATTAATTTAATTATATACATTAATTAATAATTTAATGAATAACATTTAACATTAAAACATTATCATTAAATTAAATTAAATTGTCTTATTAATTAATATTAAAATATTATAATATATGCATTTTTTTTTGAGTAACAACAAAAAAATACATTAAAAAAAAAACACATTTTAAATACTAACTCAAAAAAAACATATATTAAAAAGGGGGGCGGCGAAGGCCGGGCCCACCTCCCAACACGGGGGTTGGGCGAGCCAAACCCCAGCCGCTGCAGATCCCGCGCGGGCGGCGCCACTACGGTGGACGCAGGTTCCGCGGCGCCCTGCGGCCACCGCGGCCCCTGTGGCCACCGCAGTGCGCCTGCGACGCCGCGGGCAGCACACTGGTGCGAGAATATGGGGAAAGGGGGAGGAGGAGGCGGGTGGAGCTCCGCTCCCTGCCCTCCAAACCCCAACCAAGTTTTATTTATTTTTAAGAAAAACGCATAGTTCGGTATTAAAACAAAAAAAACCTCAACTCAAAATAGTTTTATAAATTTCGATTTACAAAATGAGCAGATTCAAATGAAATATACTTAGGAATCATATTATTCTTGATGGGTGTTCATTTCTTCAAACACAAATGGGTTTCAACACCCAAAATAGATTGAGGAACAGCAAAACCCCAATAAATTATTTTTATTTAAAAAAAACCAGACATGGCAAAAAGAACCATTTTAACACAATGGTTAATCTATGTAATTTTCTTGAAGAACACAAGCTAAAAGCATAGTTCTGAACCCCCAATTCCAAATTTCAATCTAATAACAATTTTAAAAAGATTGGATTTTGACAACAAGCAATTTCATTCAACAACAGACTATTTCCATGGCACAAGGGAGGCAAAGAAGGTAATTCCTACCTCCATACGCATTCCTGGAAGAACTGAAGGAGAGCCCACCTGCCAGATCCAGAATCTCTCCTTCTTCCCCCAAACCCCCTCAAATTTCATCCAAAAACTTTCTCCAACCAAAATAATTTCCAAAAATATCCATCCTCTAAAATTCCCAAAAAAATTTATGTTATAAAGAAGAGTTGACCAAAATTCCATTTTTGGAATTAAAATTTTTATTTAAAAATAATTCTCAAAATTAATTCTTTTCTAACTATTACAATAAATTAAATTGCTTTCCAATTAAAAATCGATTTTTTCTCATTTAATTCAATTTACCCTTTCTAATTTAAAAGGCCAACAGAATACAATTAAATCTATTGCAATTAAATACAAAACTTTCTTTTTTGACAGCATATACAAAATGCATTTAATATTCAAAATAAGCTATTTAATTGAACTTACTCCCAATTTAAAACGAGCAATCCAAATCAACGATAATCGCATAACGAAATCCCGATTAATCTGGTCCATAATCTTTAATGCACAAACAAATATATAATCAAAATAATTACTAAGGACTAATTAATCAATTTAACCATACACACCAAGCACGCAAACCAAGAAGGTCAACCAAACAGACGACTCGCAAGCCCGAACAACAAGGGATTACCGACGACGACTGACGATGCTCACCTGAGCACGACTAGGGTCAACTAGGGTCTTACGACCACCTAATCCAACTCTAAGGATTAAAGACGTACACTCAAACCTGCAATTCCAGGTGAAGACGAACCTCGCACTCATGCGGCATTGTACCTAAAATCTCCTACAACCAAGAGTCATATATGCATACATATATAAAATTTAATGAAAGCGTTAGCCCGATATTAATACCACGAAATAGGAACACTAAACAACTTGCATACAACTAGTGTGGGAACCACATCAACAGCTATGCGTTAAATCAAACATCTGACTATAACATCATATTAAGATAAACTGACCAAGATTTAACCGAGATTAGAAATTGATTAGGGCAGGGGTACTACACTCTAACCCTCAGGGATAGCTCTCTCATAAGCCTGTTGGTAACAAATAGCTTCCTG
Organism: Cryptomeria japonica; assembly: GCF_030272615.1. Lineage (NCBI taxonomy): Eukaryota > Viridiplantae > Streptophyta > Pinopsida > Cupressales > Cupressaceae > Cryptomeria > Cryptomeria japonica. Next base: position 691,535,303 of record NC_081411.1, read on the forward strand.
TGCAGCAAAAAAATATCTATTTGCCTGGTCACGTGCCTCTGTCGCTAGTCCGAATAGTTGATCATATGCATCCACGGTGATTTGAGCTCTCTGAACTGCCTCATCTCTCTCTCCCTCTAGAGACGATCCCTCTTAACCTCTAAAACACTGTAGTCTACACGGTGGACCTCTCGCTCAATATCACCCACCTGTCCTCCCCCACCCTCTGCAATAGGCACATCCTCAAGCTTTGACATCTACTCATCCTCATCTCTGCCATTGTTGCTCAATGACTCTGAAGAATCATCGCTGTCTTCATTGCTGATAGACTTGGTGTCTCCACCAATGTCTACCTCCTCGTCTCCACCCCCCTCATCTAATCCACCCTTCGCTCCTCCACCCCCGTCAACTCCAGCTCTCTCCCCCAACTCTAGCCTCAATCTCGACCTAGGATGATGAACCTGTTATGCTGTAATAGGAACAGTAGGATCAGTCACAGGAATAGGCCCATGTCTAGGAAACCATACATCATACTCTGGCGTAGTCCCTGGATCCATTGCACCTCTACCCTAACCCCAAAGTAACGAATGAAGAGCATCAAACTCAACATAAGCAACATGCGGTTGTATGCACACCCCCCAATCAGATACCAACTGAGATACACGAGCACAATAAGCAGTAACAATTGGTGTCACTTGTACCACTCCAAATTGTCTCAATACCCAACTTGGGAGATACATCTCTATAATCCACCACGTCTCAAAAGTCCTACCAATCAGATACCTTTTTTGTCAATAGAAAGGTAAGTGTACTACATCATCCGCCCAACTAGAGCAATCTAAGTATGGTCTCCAAATAAAATGTTACACTATGTCAAACTAATGTCTCTAATACAAAGTGTTACCTGAACCCCTATGTCTGATACCTGTTGTGTACCTAAAAGCATAAGGATCACCAGGCTACAAATCAACATGATTAACAGGCCTCAAAATGGAAATATGCTCCCATGCCTAAGTCTAGAGGAGTTTCACACCACAACTGATAGACCGATATCCAAGATATACAATCCCATGCATTTGATAATACAACATGGCAAGAAGACATGGACTCCAAGCATATACTTGTCGACGAACAATCATATCATGGAGCACTTTTCCCCATCCGACTAGAAATCCATGACCTCGTCTGTCAGGTATCAATAACCCACTGATAACACTGCATAATACAATAGTCATGTCGTCATAATATAGACGGGCCCCTATGTCTGATACCTGTTGTGTACCTAAAAGCATAAGGATCACCAGGCTGCAAATCAACATGAATAACAGGCCTCGAAATGGAAATATCCTCCCATGCCTAAGTCTAGAGGAGTTTCACACCACAACTGATAGACCGATATCCAAGATATACAATCCCATGCATCTGATAATACAACATGGCAAGAAGACATGGACTCCAAGCATATACTTGTCGATGAACAATCATATCATGGAGCACTTTGCCCCATCCGACTGGAAATCCATGACCTTGTCTGTCAAGTATCAATAACCCACTGATAACACTGCATAATACAATAGTCATGTCATCATAATATAGACGGGCCCAAGGGATGTCATACCGGCCACTGATCTGTAAGCCATGTATCTCACACTTGAAAAGTGCACACAACCTAGTAATGCCAACGTCGTGGTCATAAACAACTCTCTCACCATGAATCGGAATACGTAGAATAGGTCATACATCCTCAAAGGTAATGGATGCCTCACCAGTCGGTAGATGGAATGAACAAGTCTCAGAATGCCACCACTCTATCAATGTTGTAATCATGGCCCTATTGGCCATCACCTTTGGCAAGTGTAACATATGATATGAACCAAGTTGTTGGATATGCTCAATCTCCTCATCAAGTAAATCAGCACGAAGATCAAGTCCACTGGGTCTGCTCTGTCGACAGTATAGCACTCCAATATTCTCCTGCAAAGAGAAACAGTTCAAAATATCAGATATCGAATTATGAAAATAAAAATTTCTCAGACACATGACAAAAAACATTCACGTACAACGAATGTGTGATGTTTACTACTAATGTGGTACAATTATGGCTTATGCAAAACATTTATAGCGAATGCGTAATGATATGAGCACATGTGTAACATTAACACTATTGTAGTATGAAATGAGTGAATGTGGTATGAAATAAGCTAATATGTAGTGTTAACAACGTTTGCGTAACATTAAGAACAAATGCATAATAACCAATAGGCGATTGCGTGATGCAAAGGAAAAATTGAACACTAGAATTTTTTTTGAAAAATAGCGAAATACAGGCAAAAAATCAGGAAAAAATTAGAAAAATACCATGCTGCTAGTCCCAAGAGGTCTCTGATATGAACGTACTTGGTCAGACATGTGCAATCTAGCTCTATAACCAGCCATGATGATCAAATACTTGAAAGAGAGTACAAGATTTGCAGAGAAAACAAAGAACTTACCAAATACCAAATGAGCAACTGAAAACCTAAAATCTCTATTTATAGCTCAAAATTAAGGTTTTTTGACACCTTGACGCCCGTGGTCCCTACTAGCTTCAAACAACTTGTAGCCTACTCAAATGATCTATAAATCGCCCGAAACTTCACACGATTACTTATTATACTGGTATCGAAAACATGGTCTCAATTTTTTAATTTTTCGACCACCTTTTCCAAGGGGGCATATTTACACTATACAGCTATACCAAGGCATACTGGGGCAGAATTTCTCATTCCGACTTTGTCTCAAAAAAGGGCAAATGTAGACACCTAAAAATGTCTCATTGATCATGTACTAATTATTCCTCTAATTGATTAAATAATTCTTTAATTATTTAATTAATTTAATTAATCATATTCTTCTAATTTCATATTTCCTCATCATCTTACTAATTATTCTATTTTCTATCCTATCATTATTTAATCATTTTAATCATTTTCTCAATATTAATTAAATATTTATTATTTAATTAATTCTGATTAATTCCCCAATTTAAATAATCTTTATTATTTAAATAATTTTGTTCTCGATTTCTATCTCTTTAATCATCTAATCATTTAACCCTCTTCTAAGTATTAATTAAATATTTATTTTATAATTAATTGTGATTTAATCCTTTAATTTAAATAATCTTTATTATTTAATTAAAGTCTATTTCTGAATAATTAAATAGTTTCTTTAAATTATTTAATTAACTAATTAATTCTTCCAAATTCAAATACATGTGCATGATTTCAAAAACCAAATTGAAAATCAAAGTCAAGTTCTAAATATATTCAAATGCTAAATTAAATTAAATAAATTCAATTATTTGAATAAATTTCATGCAAAGATTAAATTGAAAATCTAAATTAAAGTGTAAGCACATGCTAAATTAATTAATTAAATCAATTAACAAATTAGATCATTTATCTCTCTAGTCTCTATTTTCTGTTGGCACTATGTGAACCGGTATGAGGACATAATGACATTGTATGTCGTCATTGATGTCAAATATGCTGAAAAAGAGAGAATCGGTATGTTACCAAGAACCGGTATAACATTGTGAACCGGTATATGTGCCAAAGTGAAGCGGTATGTTTGTTCATGGTGAACCAGCATGTTGATATGAGAACTGGTACATGGAAACTTTGTATGACTACCGGTTGGTAGTCTCAACTTCAGGGTTTCTGGTTGAAGTGCTTCAAGCCTGTGTGGCTCAACTGGTGACTTTATGTGATGAGTTAGCATGGTAACGAAAAACAGATCATGTTGCCATGTAAGCCTTGTACACATGAAGGATCTTGCATGAAGAAGATTGTTCCTATCTACCTTGGGAATGTGTGAAGTCTGTAAACGGTGATAACGTGTGATGGGTTATCAGCCGCCATGAAATCGGTGGAAAACGAACGATGGAGATTAATGTAGTGTGCTCAACGGTCAAGATTGAACCGTTTGAATTCCTTAACCTAATAGGTTTAGGGTTTAGGGTTTATGCTACCGACCTATTTGTTTTTCCTATAAGGTCGATGTTGTGACTCTTTCTGGGGTTGTTGGCAAAAGTTGTGTGTGTGTATCCAAGAGAAGTGATACATGATTCTTGCCAGACCAAAGGAGAGAAGTGATACCTACAAAGTGTAAGTGCAGAAGGTGAAGAGGAGCTTAAGCGGATCTACATTGGCATTGAGTGTTATCACCAAATCATTGTAGTACCTGTTGATCTCTAACCACTTCAATAGTTGAGAAATCTCTTAACAGGGTAGCTTTAACCGGCTTGCTGTAAATCCTTTAACAAAGTGACTCAAAACCATTGAGTTCTTGAAATCCTCTAACAAGGTAATCTTTAACAAGGTTTAACCCTTAACCAGGTATTCTAGCCATCTCTTAACCAGGTGATCCCTAACAGGATCGGTTCCTAACAGAACCTATTGTATCAGTCCTTAATCGGACAAGGCTCCTAATAGAGCGGACTTCTAAAGAGTTCAAAACAGCTTATGGGTATTCATCCCCACCATGGTTTTTCCCAGTTGGGTTTCCACATGAAAAATTTGTGTGTCGTGTGATATTTTCATGTGATGGTTCAGTGTCTTATGTCTGTCGGTAAAACATATTGAGCTAGTTGTTATTATGTTTTGATGATAGAGTACCTGTTCATGCACTAAGGTGAAATGGAAATGAAGTATTAGACTGTATGAAAAGATAAGTGTCAACCAGTTTATGCTTGTCTCAGTTATTCTGGGTTTTGCCGGTTGTACTCTGTTTAAGACCGGTGTTACTGTTTGTTTGTCAAAAGCGCAGTGTCTGCTGACAAACCGATTTTAGGAATGTGTTTTTGTCTGTACTGATTCCCCCCCCCCCCTCTCAGTACTGGTTTGGTACTATCCATTCATCTTTGAATTGTCATTTTCATCTTCTAATTCTCTTTGTCATCTTCTTTATTTCTTCCAATCATTCTTTTTCTTCTTTCAGTTAGCTTTTTCTCAATCAGTTGACTCAATTAATTTATTTTGTTTCACATCCAAGTCAGCAATTCAACTATCAATCAACATGTGGGCTCACCTGAGTTCCACCTCTTGATCAATATGTTTCACCTTTTAATCAATCTTCTCCAATTATCTATAAATTGAGCATTCAATCTCCATTTTCAATCCTCACAATTCCTTTAGATCACGAACTTTGAATCTTTCTGTCAATTGCAGGTTACCAGTGCAATATCTGAGAGCCATTATACCACAGAGAGAAGAAGAACAATGGAAGCCACGATGCACAATACGAAGTTTCATATTGTTTAATTTATTTCCATTTTGCATCTATTTCATTGGTTTTATGTTTGAATTACTTAGATAGTTAAGGGATTTGTGATTGCCCTTATTTCCTATTCAGCAATGGTGTATTTGAGCATAGCAAAGCAGAAATCCACCGGTTAGTAATGGAGGATCAAATGAGAAAGGAAAAGAGAAGGTTAGTGAAATCCGGCAAGATCATATTCAAAGATGGGTTAGGATGACTAAAGAAGAATCATCAGATGGGAATGTCTCGATTACTTATCTAGCAGAAGAGGCTGCTCTTGCATCGACAGGAAGCTCATCTGGTATCTGAGGCATATACCTTAGGGGTAGGTAATATTCATGAAGATGTTGCATATGCCCCAGAAAGAGGTTCTGGAAAATGTTCCAGATATTGGATAGGATTATCCATCATGGATATGTTCTAAGCGAGATCCAATATCTTTCACTGGCAGTCATTTCTGTCAAAGAAAGATTAGGGTTGTTCTCGAAGGTTAAAATATCAAATACACTTCATTGTTAATCACCTTGCATTCAGAGTGATTTCAAAGCGATTCAAAGCGACTAGTTGCGATCAAAGGCTATTCAGAGGCAATCAGATTTCTTCTTGAGCGATCTCACCAGTGTTTGGAAGAATTTGTTGAAGGCTTTCATCGAGAGTGATCAAAAGGTATTTATCTTTAAACATGGAAGCGGGATCATCTTCTATTCCTGTTTTTGTTGCAAACCCAACTGTCGTAGAGGTCAAGGACCGCCACAGGCCAATTTTCAAGTGGTATCCACATGTGGCTACCCTGGAAGATTCGATTGGAGCATTTTCTCGCATTCCAGAGGGAGTTGTGTATGTAGAGGATGTTAGGGCATATACTCACTGTCACATCAAAGACTTAGGAACTTCATAGATTAAGGGCATGTATATGAGTGAGCTAATGGGAGAATCTGGAAAAGATCAAACCGGCATACAAACATATTGAAGAACTAGGGTTTATAGACATTCTGGATATTCTGGTGTTCGAGGATGAGATATTCAGATATGTACTAAGCAGAGTACATGCAGAATTTTTATGGTTGGACAAACCTTACAAAATCACTAAGGAAGCCATCCAGGGAATCACTGGTTTGTCATCGATTGGGCAACATCTAGACAAGAAGGTTTCAAATGATTTCGTGAGGAAGATCACCAGCACTACATCTAACAAAAGATCCATGAAAGTGAGCACTATCACCGACACGGACATCAAATTTGGTAGCATAATCATTGGGTATAAGGTAACTCAGTCAAACGGACTCAATTCTGTTTTGAGTTCATGCATTTTGGCTACATACAAAATGATGAGAGTAAAATTAAATCTATGCAGTTGGATACTTGAGTTGTTGATAAATCTAGGAAATATCAAGGGTGAGAAGAAGGGTACATTCTGGTATGGGAACTTGTTAGTTTGCCTAATGTTATATTTTCTAAATGATACACCTGGTTCTGGTAAGAGGCAATGGGCTTTTGACATCCCGATAGGAAGACAATTGAAACGGTCAATTATCGCTTTAGGAAGCCAAAGAGATGATAAGGTATGGGGGTATTTAAGACATTTCAAAAATCTATGAAGTCTAGGGTAAGGGTACCTGACCATATTATAGAAAAATATTCTGCCGATATATGCTACATGGTAAAGAAGGATGAGACACTCATGGAAGCAATTAAGCCCCGAAGGATCTGGATTGAAGAAATGGGTTATGAGGTGGATGCACAAATTCTTCGTGCCTATGCAAAATATTGACTGATGCACCAATTGTTGAGGCAGAGAAGCCTTGTGGTACTACACAGCAGAAAACTCAAGAGGTTGAAACAGTGTTCAACCAGAAGAAAAGAGAGAGAGGAAGGAAAAACAAGAAAATTTGTGCAGAAGGTCTCAAAGGACATAAAAGCACTAATTGATGGTGTCCCAGAGAAAGGTAGAAAGAGGAATGATGCGGAAGTTCATATTGATCTTGTTACTGCAGAATCAGAATCGGAGAATAGCACACTGTTAGCATTTAAGAGGGTTGTTAGGAAGAAACTAGAGGAAACAAAGGCAGAAGGTAAGAAGCAACCAGTTAGGAAGGTCACAATCAAGCTACCAGCACAAAAGCAAGCACCTAAAGCTATACCTGTAGCTGCATCTGGTACTGCCAAGAGGAAGAAGAAGAGTGACATTGACTTGGCAATTGAAACTGGTAATGTAACTATCATACCACCTAAAACTTGTGTAGAAATTGTATATGAAATCACTAAAGATGGCATGTTGAGGAATGTTCAATTTAATTATGAAGACTTAGAGGATGATGAACAAAGAGTGGTAGAGGAAGCAGTCATATTATACTTGGATATTTATAAGAAAGCCTTAATAGAAATAGAAAATCAAATACCGACTGAGTTATATAACATGTTAGATACTAGAAGATTATCAACTATGCAAGAGGATAAACACATTAAAATTAAAGAGCTATTATCTATCTGTGTTACTATAGCTCCTGATGAAATGGAATAGACACTTGAGGTGGCAGACAGAAAAGTTTTCAATAGAAAACATAGGATAATTAGTCTAATGCTAGGAAGAGTAAATGAAATAATAAAGGAGACTCAAATAGCATGGGTTAAATTTCTGGGAGAAAACAGAGGATTCTTTACTTCACCGCAAACCAAGATAGACACTATAGATACCCCAGTCAAAGGAAAAGGAAAGGGGATTATGGGTACTTCACCCTCAGTCTTGAAAAATATTAAGATAGTGTAAATTGAGCCCCCAGTAAATACAGATGTATAGAAATATGCCGAGTTACCAGTTGATACTATTATTGAGGACAATTGTCCTCTGGATACAAATGTATAGGTTGAGGTTACTATTCCTACAGAGGAACCGACAGTTACACAGACACACCAAGTGGAAAAGCCATCGATGCAAGTGAGGAGGTTATAAAGGATAAAACATCAAAGGAGAAAACAAGGGAATCCGGCAAGGTACCTGTTGTTGGCCCATCATTATTATCAATTAACACTTCTCAGGTAGAGAAAAAAAACATCATAGAGATGAGGCCCACTAAACTGATGATGATGGTTGTACAAAAACTAATGAAGGAGGGATCCACAGATACAGGGATTATAGATCAATCAATCATCGTTTTACAGATACTAGTTCCAGAGTGTAAGATTGAAAATGAAGCGAGCCCATCTAGCAAGCTTAAGGTAATCATTGAGCATATCTCAAAGTACTTTCAATCCTTACAACAAATATCAAACCGGCAAGCACTAGAAAGATTTACTCAAGCTAAGAGAGCTTCTTTTGATCAGGTAATCGAAACTGAGAAGAAAAAGGTTGAGGAGAAGCTAATCCTAATAGAAAATTCTTTGAAACAATGTACAAATATATATAGGGTATGTTGTTTTATCGAAATACCTACAGCTAATGTAGATAAAAAGATAAAGGAGATTCAAGAAAAAAATGCAAGTATAGCTAACTCTTTTGATGGATTGATTTCATTGACTACGTCAATTGATGGTCAAATTTTGATTTTGGAGAACCAAATTTTTGCTCTTGAGAAGGAAACAGACAAAATAATTAGAAGAGCCAGAAAACTAAGAGGCTTGGTGAGTCCACAATTGGATTCACTTTGTGTACACAAAAAAGAATGCATGGATATGGTGGGAAAGCCCACACCGACAGAGGTAAATGAGAAAGAATCTTTTGCACATATATTGAGTGGACTTGTATCTATTTCTGGCACATTCAAAACTGGTTGGGATACTTGTGTGGAGTTACTGGAGAAGGCTTATCCAGAAATTTTGAAGTTGGTCAGGCTCCGATAAGACATTTTTGGGGATATTCATTGTACAGTTCTTATTCTTTGACATTTTCGGGGGGGGAGGGGGCATTCATGTCAAAGGGGGAGTAGTATACATGTGAAAAGATGTGAAAAGGAATAAAAAGAGTTGTATACATTAGGGGGAGTTTTGGACTTTTGGAGATATGGAGTATTTTGCATATTCAGCTCAGGGGGAGCAGGGCGGGATGAAACCGACAAATAAAACCTTGACCATTTTTCACATGAGTATTGCCATCAATGCCAAAGGGGGAGATTGTTGACAATTGACACTCTATTGGTTAGTTTCATTATGTTGTCATTGATGGCAACATGATTTTGTGTTTCGGCTTCATGTTTTGATTCTATGGTGTACCGGTAGACACTTCACAGATTCGACACCAACACCGGCACTGACAAGACAGAAGGATTTCTTTGGTCACCGACAATGCAGGCCGACATGGTTTAGCAAAGGTTATCAGTATTGGAGGCCATATCTTAGATCCAGCATCATAAATTTATTTTAATGTTTATGCATTTATGTTATATGGCCGACATGTAATTTGATACTGTAGATATCTTTGTAAGCCGGCATAAGGCATAAAATTTGTATAGGGTATATAGGACAGTTTAATAGATCATTTTAAAGTATACAATAGACATGGTGATGGATATGTGAATGTAATATGATGCGAAATTATTTAGAGAGATTATATATGTGAGGAAAGTATTGTAAGGGTTTAGGGATTTAGACCAGAAAAGACATAGCTTAAACCGGAACTGTATTCTGGCATAGAAGATGCTATCTTAGCAGTTCACACTTCTCCAGATTGTAGTCTGGAATTTTATGTAGTCAATGAGGCTCCTATTGTGATTGAGCATTGTGCTCTAGTGTGTAAGCCTTCCTGCAAGTGCAAGCCCCTAATATTTTGTAATATCTCTTCATATGGCCAATGGATTGATATTGTGGGTCATAAATCCCACTGTGGTTTTTCTGCTTTCAGGTTTTCTAGGTATAAATCTGTGTGTTATGATTCTCATTTATGTGATTGGCTTATTAGTTGCTTTACTTCTTTCAATTTTGTTTATACCGGTATACCGATTAGTGTATCCATGTTTTAATAAAGCTAAAACTTACTATTCCAGTATAACACTAATTCACCCCCCACCTCTCAGTGTTATTGGTTTCCAACAATATCATTCATGCAGAGGATTTGGTCGATCATTGGAGATCGAATTGGGTTTATTTAAGAGGATTTAGTCCTTCGGTATTGAGCTTAACCGAAATTGTCCTCAAGCATAGGAGATGCTATCTTTGCAGTTCATTCATTCTTCTGGATTGTAGTCTGGATTTCTATGTAGTCAGTGAGAAAGAAATAGCTGAAGATGTCTGACAAAAACCAAGAATGAGAAGAGGAGATCTTTAGGATCCCTTCCAAGGTGACCAATGTTGAACTTGCAAAGATAGTGCAAGGATTGAGCACTGAACTGTGAAGTTTGAAAGGCAAGCTTGCGAGGAGGTAAGAAGGTCTAGTGGAAGAAAGGGGAAAAGAAGAGGAGACCCCGAAGAAAGAAGAGGAAGAGGAAATTCCTGTAGACCAAAGACACCTTGTGAATGCCTTCAAGTCTGTGGCTAGAAGGACTTCAGACAGTAAGTCAAACTTGCCCATGTTCAGTGGAAAGATGGACCCATACCTAGTCATGGAATGGGTGCATGCATTGGAAAGTTTCTTCGAATGTGAAGAGATCCCTAAGAACCAGAGGGTCAAGATAGCAAAGACAAAATTGAAAGGTGCAGCATTGACTTGGTGGAACTTCACTCAAGGAGAAAGGGTGAAGGCGGAAAAGAACATGATCACTTCATGGAAGGTGATGGTTGCCAAGATCAAAGAAGCCTATGTACCTGAAGATTATGAAGTACAACTTCATAAAAAGAGAAAAAACTTGAGACAAAAGGAGATGGATGTCAGTAGCTATACTGAGGAATTCCAAAGGCTGTCTCTAAAATCCAAGATAGTGGAAGGTGAAACTAAGAAGGTGGCTAGATACCTGAATGGCTCAAGAATAAACATTTAGGATGAAATGAACCTTTTCAACCCAAAGACAATACAAAAGTGCTATCAATTAGCACTGAAGGTCGAAGAAAAGATCAAGAGGAGGCAAGACCAGAACAATAGAGGCAGAGATAAAGGAATGTCTAGTGGAAAGAGACAAAACTTCAGACCCCAAAGAGAGTCAAACCAAGAGAAATCACAAGGAGAGAGAAATTCTAGAGGTGGATACAGAGGCAAGAGGTCCAATAGCAGAGGCTGATTTGGTGGGAGAAATGGAGGCCCTACGAGGTGCTTCAATTACAACCAAATAGGCCACCATGCCAATAGATGTCCAGAGAAGATAGGATCAAGCATGCAAGGAGATAGGAGAACAAACCTGATCTAGGAGGATGCACAAAGTTCTCAATCACCCTCAAAGGATCTGGATCCAGAAGAAGGAGTATGCCTAATGATGAAGAGAACATTGCTGAAGACACTAGCACCACAAGAACCACCACAAAGGAAGAGGTTGTTCACGACCCATTGCAAGAGCCACGGTAAGGTCTGTAAACTTGTTGTTGATTCTGGTTCAAATAAAAATTTAGTGTCTAAAGAAATGGTAGACAAATTCAAACTTGTAAGGTTGCCCCATCCTAGCCCATCCCATGTATCTTGGCTTAATAAAGGCCAACAAACCCTCATAAATGAACAGGCTTGGGTCGATTTGTCTATAGGAGAATATAAGGATAGAGTACTATGTGATGTTGTAGACATGGATGTGTGTCATTTTCTATTAGGTCGCCCTTGGCAGTATGACCTTAAGGCTCAACATGATGGAATGAAAAACACTTGTACCATTAACAAGGATGGAAATGTATACACCATGAAACCACTACCTAACCTGAGGAATGAAAAGCAAAAAGAACCAATGGTATTATTGGTAGGAGAAAGCGAGATGGTAGAAACCATAAAAGAAGCCAAAGGAGCCTATGCCTTAATCTTGAAGCCCAAAGAGCAGGAAAACCCTACGGAGGTACCCAAAGAAGTGCAAGAACTTCTCAAAATTAACAAAGGTGTAGTTGCAGGAGACATGCCAGATGCCCTACCACCTTTAAGATATGTATGTCATCACATTGACTTCATACCTGGTGCTTCACTACCTAACAAAGCAACTTATAAGCTTACCCCTGATTGGACTGCAGAAGTCTCAAGACAAGTCCAAGATCTACTGAATAAAGGGTTGATTCAAAAGAGTAAGAGCCCATGTGTAGTTCCTAGTGTATTAGCCCCTAAAAAGGATGGAAAATGGAGGCTATGTACCGATTCTAGGGAAGTGAACAAAGTCACAATCAGATACAGATTCCTAATTCCAAGGATTGAAGATCTAATGGATTAGTTAGGAGGTGCATGTTACTTTTCAAACATAGACCTTAAATCAAGCTATCACCAGATTCGGATAAGGCCAAGAGATGAGTGGAAAATTGCATTTTAAAACCACAGAAGGATTATATGAATGGCTTATCATGCCATTTGGCCTTAGTAATGCACCTAGCACATTCATGAGATTAATGAATGAAGTTCTTCAGGACTTCAATGGAAAGTTTGTGGTTGTATATCTTGATGATATACTTGTTTTCAGTAAGACCAAGGCAGAGCAATTGGAACATCTCAATCAAGTCTTAAAAAGACTTCATGAATAGAAATTATTGATAAATCTGGAAAAATGTGTTTTCATGCAGGAAGAACTAATATATTTGGGATTTGTGATATCCAAAGGTACTTTGAAAATGAATCCAAAGAAGGTAGATGCCATCTTGACTTGGCCAACACCAAGGACACCGGGAGAAGTGAGAATCTTTCATGGGTTGGAAACATTCTATAGGAAATTCATTAAAAATTTCAGTCACATCTGTGCACCACTCCTTGACACCATCAAGGGAGGAAGAAAGGTAAAGTTTGAATGGACAAACAAAGCAGAAGAAGCATTTGAATACCTGAAAGGTAGAGTGGCACAATTTCCTATTCTTATTGTTCCCGATTTCAATAAACTATTCACAGTAGAAACAGATGCAATTAATTTGTCCATTGGAGCAATCCTTAGCCAAGAAGGTAGGCCGGTTGCATTCTTTTCTGAAAAATTAAACGAAGCTAAACAAAAGTATAGTACATATGACTTGGAACTGTATGCAATGGTGTAGGCACTTAGAAAGTGGAGGCATTATCTTTTGCCCAACGAATTTATTGTTTTCACTGACAACCATACATTAAGATTCTTGAATGGATAGGAGAAACTAAGTTGCAGGCCTATACATTCACTATGTTGTATACGTTCACTATAAAACACAAGAAGGAAACAAAAAACAAAGTGGTAGATCCACTCAGTAGGAGAGTTCATTTAGTGCAGGAGGTTCAGATCCAGAGTATTGGGATTGATGCCCTCAAAGACCTATACAAAGGTGATAGAGATTTTAATGAGATATATGAGATTTGCATTACTCTTTCTGATGCATATCAAACTTTGTATTATGATTATATGATTCGGAATAGCTTATTGTTCAAAGGGGGATAGTTGTGTATTCCAAAGTGTTCAACAACAGGAAATCTCATTAAGAAGAAACATTGTGGTCCTATGGGAGGTCATTTTGGTATTGATAAAACACAAGAGTTGGTTAGGAGGCACTACTTTTGGCCTAAAATGTAGACAGACATTAGGAATTTTGTAGAGTCTTACACAATCTTTCAAAGAGCTAATGGAGTTCGCACAAATCAAGGCCTTTACCAACCATTGCCAATACCTACAAAACCATGGGATAGTGTGAGTATGGACTTTGTTATGGGTTTGCCTAGGACAAGACAAGGGTTTGACAACATTTTTGTCATTGTAGACAGATTTAGTAAAATGGCACATTTTTTACCCTACAAGTCCACAAATGATGCATCTCACATTGCCAATTTATTCTTTAAGGAAGTAGTCAGAATCCATGAATTGCCTTCCTCAATCATCTCGGACAGAGATGTAAAGTTTCAAGGCCATTTTTTATGAACTCTTTGGAAGAAGTTAGGCACAAATTTGTCTTTCAGTTCTCCCTACCATCCTCAGACATATGGGTAGACTGAAGTCGTAAATAGGTCTCTTGGAAACCTACTCAGATGTCTAACCAAGCAGTATGCACAAGCTTGGGATTCAACTCTTCCATTGGCAGAATTTGCATTTAATGATACTGTTAACAGGAGCACTGGAAAAACTCCTTTTCAGATCAACTATGGTATTCATCCTAGAGGGGTGATGGAGTTAAGAGAGCTACCAAATGATTTCAAAGCAAGTACCCAAGGTGAATATTTGGTAGAGTTTATCAAACAAGTTCATGAACGGGTGAAGGAGACTTTGAAATCTACAGCAGAGAAGTATAAGGTACATGCAAATCATAGAAAAAGATATGTCAGTTTCAAAATAGGAGATCAAGTGTGGGCTTACTTGAACAAAGGCAGATTGCCTAAAGAAAGTACACCAAGTTGCAGATGAGGAAGATTGGTCCTTGCCAAATCATCCATAAGTTTGGATATAAAGAATATGAAATCTCTCTACCACCTAATCTTTCTATTTCTACTTATTTTAATGTTTGTGATCTCACTCCATTCAGGAGTATTGCAGGTGATAACAATTCTTTGTAGGAATCTGATGATGAATAGGTTGAATGGCTAAAGGACCTTCCACCTAGCCAACCAATCCAGCTGGAGAAAGTGCTGGACACTAAAGTGGTAAAATAAACTAGGAAGAACATCTACAAGGAATATCTGGTCAAGTGGAGAGGTTTACCAAACTTGGATGCCACTTGGATGGATGAGCAGACAATCATCAAGCATGGAACCACATTACAAGAGCTACTCTCAAGTAGGAACTTGAGTTTAAAACAACAAGGGGGTATGGTGTAGGAGCACCCCAACAATGAAGCCCCTTTTCCATTTTTCATGTTTGTTGTAATAAAGATCCATTTTTGTAAGACCATTTGTTAAGTTGCTACACCTATAAACCACTTGGTCAAACTTGGTCAACGGATCTATGGTAGACTAGGAAGAGTCATTTTGTGTGTCTTGTGTGCTTAGGGTTCATTTAGAAACCATTGGAGTGTAGAAAAATGCATAAATGGTCGATTGACCAAATGTTGCAAAAAGGTGTAAAGGTTGCACTATCAGCGTAACTTATCCCAATAGAGTCGCCTTCTTGAAGAATTGTCATCGGGTATCGGCGTAACCCATTTGAGCACCACCTGATAACCCGATGGAGGGGTGACATTCCGAAGGAGTTTGCACCGGGTATCAGTGTAGTTGTTTTGAGCACCAACCAATAACCCTAGAGCGGCGACATTCCGAAGGAGTTTTATCAGGTATCGGTGTAGCGGTTTTTCCCCACTTGCAATGACCCGATAGAGTAGCATACTAAAGGAGTCGGCATCGAGGATTGGGAGTCGAGGATCTTGACTTACCCTGACGACCCGATAAGTCAGTGCACTTGGAGTTTTGGCATCGGCTATCGGAGGAGCTGTTGTGAAGCCATCCCGATGACCCGATGGAAAAGTCGACTTGTGTTCACGTGTTATCAGGAATCGGCAAAGCACACTTGAAGTTATCCCGAAGAGGTGATGGAAAAGTGCACCACCTTGAGGACATTTCATCAGACATCGGGTGGAGAGTTTTTGAGCTACTCCGAAGACTCGATAGGATCGTACCACTAGCAGAGTTGTGATCAGACATCGGGAGCACTATTTTTAAGTTAACCCGATGACCCGATAGAACTTCATGATTGTAAAACATTTCATGGGGCATCGGAGGTCATGTTTTCGACCTATGTCAATGACTCGATGGAAGTTGACACCTGCTAGAAAATGTAACTGAAAAGGAATTCGGTCTCCCAACTCCTTCCAAGGGCTAGAGCGGTTTGAATTTCAGTTGACGACGTTGGTGGAGACCTATTTGAACAAGTGTGAATCATTTCCACTGAGGAGCGAATTAATTCAACAAATGTAATGTGATCTTTTGGTGCGAACAAAAATATAGTTGCAGGTTTCACAGAACATCTTCTAGGTGTTGAAAACCAATAATTTGCATTGGTAGGACTTGGCACAGGCATGAAGGCTTAAATTGTGTAATTCCGATTATTTTCAAATTGGCTTAGGATCTGGGTGGACATATCTAGGTCAAAAATCATTTTGTTCTAGTCAAACAACCAGGGTAAAGTGAAATCAGGGTTTCATCTAGCCATGTCTCTAACTTGAGATTCCTGCATTGGACCACAATGGTCATTAGGGGAGTTCAAGTTAGAGAAATGTACGTTAGGACACTAGTAGTTGCATCCTGGGAAGTGTCAGCACTTAGGTTCCACACCATACCTTAGGCCAAGCATGCCCATGTGCTTGGTCTCAGAATTTAGGAAGTAGGAGGGCAGAAGGACTCTGGGAGTGGACTGAACCAATCCAAGGTTGGATTGTGTATGTAGGAGCATCCTTAGAACTAAACTTAAGGTTTATTTAGCCCTATGAATTCATTTCCAGTTTGTTGCTTCAGAACCTGACCTAGCTACCCCTATTAGGCCTATCTAGCCTAGAGCAGTCTAGAGGTGTGCAAAAGGAGTTGGAGCCTATCCTTTTTGGAATCTGGAAGTCCTCAATAAAGAGTATTCAAATCTGAAGGTTATTTTTTTCATCCTTTGGAGGAGTTGAGGTTGTTTTTTTTAAAACAGTGTCTGGAGGGTTACAAGGTGAATTCAATCTCCCATAACAGTATTGTAACACTTGGGTTTTGTGGATCTAGGATCCATTGGAGATCAACTTGGTTGATGAAAAAAAGTCTAAAACAAGATAGGGGAACCCTGTGCACTCTCTAAACCGAAGGGTTTGATTATTTCCACATTTTGCTAATTTGGCTTGTCAGCCATTAGCCTTAGCATGCGAAGTACGGTGAAATTGTTCACTGGTCATAGTGAACTAGAAGGATTGATCATCTATAGAGGGTTGGAGTTAGGTCTTAATTGTGCTTCCCCTGTCGACCTCTACATCAAGTGCGCTCTAGGTTGTTGGCCTTCCTGCAAGTGCAGACCCCTCAATTGTAATTCACATACTTATTGCAGAAGTATTATCTGACTGTGGGTAGGCTTTCCATCGTGATTTTTCCCTTTGCCGATTTTTCCACATATAAATCTTGGTGTCATGTGGATGGTATTTGTTCTCTAATTATTGTTTATGCTTAATTGGTTTAATTGTTATTCGGGTATTTGGTTTAAGCATTCCGATATTAATGTTTTGGGTTCCGATATTAAAGTTTTAAATGCTAAATATTCTGGTAATATATGACAACTGATTCACCTCCCCTCTTAGTTGTCTTCCAGTTATTTGAATTATCTACCAATAACAAACTTACCCAAGAATTTCTTCAATACCTCATTCATCAGCCTCATGAAAGTACTCAGTGCATTAGTCAATCCAAAAGGCATCACCAACCATTCATATAGTCCTTCATTTGGCATAAATGTTGTCTTCCACTCATCACCTTCTCTGATCCTGATCTAATGATATCCACTCTTCAAAGTATTTTGCTTTACTCAAATAGTCCATTATGTCATCCATCCTAGGCAAAGGAAACTGGTATTTCACTGTGATCTTGTTTATTGCTCTTGAATCGGTACACATCCTCGATTTTCCATCCTTCTTAGGTGCTAATACTTGTACTGCACAATGGCTCAGACTTTCCGTGATCAAAAATTTCCTCAACAGCTCCTGTACTTGTCTATTCATTCTTCATTTTCTGTCGATGTCAACCGGTGTGCAACTTTGTTAGGTAAACTAGCTTCGGGAACCAAGTCCATGCAATGAATAATACTTCTAATGGGTGGCAATCCATCAGGTACATTATCTGAATTGATATCCTCATATTTTGTCAATAAATCTCTTATATCTATCGGGTGCTCTCCTTCAGGTTCTGATCTCTCAGTCTTCTTAGGAATTAAGGAAAAACACACATTCTCATATCTCAGTCCATCCATGAATTTCCTTCCATCTACTAGAAAGATTCGGGTATTCGTACAGACTTCAATCTTCAAAGGTTCCTCCAAAGGTAACAAGGTTTGCTTCATCCCATTGGCCACAATAGAGTATGTATTATTCCTCCCATCATGTATTGCCTGTCTATCAAACTGCCAAGGTCTTCCCAACAAAAGATGAGAAATATCCATAGGCATAATATCACACAAAACTTCATCATGATAATTCTCAATTTTCAATTTTACTAAACACTGTTCACTTACTAACAACTTACGTTCATCCTGAATCCATGCTATCTAATAAGGCTTAGGGTGTTTCAATCTCTCCAATTTCAACTTATTCACCATCTCTTCCGAAATAAGATTATCTGAACTACCACTATCAATAACAACTTTACAACACTTACTAGATACCTTACAACCGGTCTTGAACAGGTTCTTCCTCTGCAAGGGTTCTTCATCTCCTCTGGTATGACACAAAGCTCTCCTCACATCAACAGTTCTCCATCTTCTGGTTTATTGTCTGATCCAGTGGGGGTTTATTCCACTACTGTTGCTCTTCCAGTAGCCTCTGTCTTCTTACATTCAAATGCATGATGTCCCTCTCCTCCACATTTAAAGCAAGTTCCTCTAAATGTCCTCTTGTCTTGTCTTCCAACATTCTCATTCCGGTAACCATCTAGTTCTCTCCTTCAGTAGAAATTTCTATCATCCTTCCGGTATGAACTACCTTCCTTGCTCACTTCGTTGTCCTTGTTCTGATCTATACTGGTTCCTCTTCCTCCTTGAAATCTTCCTCTAGTAAACCGTCCACCTCTACCTCTCTGCCTCTGCTCATGTCTCTTATTCAATTTCTCTTCAACCTTTAATGCATACTAGTAAGCCTCTTCAACACTCTCCAACTTGATCATATTGAGTTCATTTTGTATAGACATCCGCAATCTGTTCAAATATCTTGCAATTTGTTCAAGTTCATCATCAACATGTCTGAATATGATGTTCAACTTGTAAAATGCTTCGGTGTACTCCTTCACACTAGATTCCTTATGTCTCAAGTTCTGCAATTTTTGAAACAAATCCACTTGATAATTTGTCGAGACAAACTTTGATTTTAACTTAGCAATCATCTGAACCCATGTCTTAATCTTTTATTTACCTCTTCTTTGTCTATCAACTTGCAAATGCTCCCACCAAAGAGATGCATGACCTTTCAATCGAGTACAGGCATATTTCACCTTCCTCTCTTCTATAGTGTTTTCAAAATCAAAACACTTCTCCATCTCCAAGATCCAATCCATCAATTCATCCGAATCTAACTTCCCATCATATTCCAGTGGGGTAAAATGAGGTTTAGTGTTCACCCTTCTCAAAACCCTTAAAAACCTTTCTTCATCTGGATCAACTGCCGATAGCTTCACTTGTTCTATCGGGATTTCTTCTCCTTCATCTTCACTTACATATTCAATATGTCGGCCTCTTCTCTGGGCTCTCTCTATGGTACTAACTGGGCTTTCATTCCTTGCAACATCTCCATCATAGCAGGGTTTGCATTCCCACGCACTCCACCATTCCTATTTCCTCTTTGTGCCATGGATTCACGCTAGTCCTCTACAATTGAAGGTCACTTCCACAATCTGCCACCCTACAACAAAAAATTAAGGACATGCAACCTCTGAAATGAGACTTTGCTCTGATACCACTTGAAGCAGTCACCGGTGAGAAGGGACCTCAAGGAGATCAGTCCAGACTGGTCAGCAAGAGTAAACACAACAAAAACACGCATATATGATAAAGGCAATGCAAAACTGATAGTTTTATTGCATGAAAATTGATTACATCCAACCAGTAACAACTGTGTTACAACATACCGACACACAGGTCTAGTAGAATAGGTCACAACTGGGACCTTGAATCAAAAGATCTATCTTCTACGCATAGTCTCTCTATCTGATACTCTAATTGATTCTCATTTCTTTATTGATTACATTCTAAAGCATGATTACAAATATATATACCAATCCAAAGGATCTAGTTGGCCCAAAAGGATCAAAACCCGAAGAACAAGACCTAATGTGCAAAATGAACAAGGTCGGCCTCCACCAAGAGATCCCTTCGGGAAATCCAAAGGATGAAACGTAGAAGGTCGGCCAAACACCAAGAAACATTGAAATCAATGGCTTTGCAAGCTTCAGAATGGGTTCTGGTAGATCACCAGAATAGGTCTCAGGCAACCGGTAACAAAGGAACAACCAGTAACAAGAAACTATCATGGAAACTAGTAGCGATATCTTCTCGGAAAGTGATCCAAATGAGATGTGGTTTGAAAGCAAGATAGATGATCAAGTCTTCAAGTAGAATCCAACTCCACAAGATCTAGTGAGCCAAAACTGGGACACACAGAAAGGAAAATTAAAACTGCAAACAGAAAAGAAAATGTTTTGGTTGATGCAAGATTGTTGTGAACTGGGGATTCTCCTACATCAATTAGCTCGAGGATGGTAAGATGTAAATTTTCTAGGCCTGAAATTCTACTCATTTACTAATGTTGTGACAAGAGTAAAAGTAAAAAGAGCCCCTTGATCTATCACTATCTCCCTAGGAACTCCATAGCAAGTGGAAATTTCTTCATAAAGAAATTATGCCACTTTGTTGTCCCTTGCATGTTTCATGGCTTTTAATTCTACCTATTTTGTCACATAGTCAGTGCAAACCAAGATGTAAGATTTGCCATTTGAATGGAGGATCAATGGGTCCTTCAAAGTCAAGTCCCCATTTATCAAATGGTGTTTCATCTAATCTGGTTGGTCTGCCCATTCTTTGGCATCAATCACATTTTTTGGTATATTTGGTTGCATCCCTATGCAGGGTAGGCCAATAGTACCCTGTATTTAGTATCTTAATGGTTGTCCTTTTGGCTGCAAAATGCCCCCCCATAGGGCTCATTATGCCATGCATACATGATGTCATAGGTCTCATCCTCTCGGACACATCTTCTTATCACCTGGTTTGGTCCAATATAAAATGAGAACCCTGCCACCCATGAGAGATTGAAGCTCTTCTAAACAAGTAATCTCATTTATTTTGGTGAAAAATGAGAAGGAATCATGTTAGCAACTAGATAATTGGATATGTCAGCGTACCAAGGTGTATGAATAGCAATAAAGAATAGATGTTCATCTAGGAATGAGTCATCAATGACTTGAGGATCTTCTTTGGTTGTCAACCTAGATAGAAAATCTACGACCACATTGCCTTTTCCCGGTTTATCAATGATGGTAATATCAAATTCTTGCATTAATAATATCCATAAGTGATAATTTGCCTGTGATTGAAGGTTTGTTCATGAGATATTTAATAGTTCATGATCTGTATGAACAAATATTTGATAACCAGTGATGTAATGTCTAAATTTATTGAGTACATATATTACTCCTAACATCTCTTTCTCTGTGACAGTATAGTTGAATTCTGGTCCTTGCAAATTTTTATTAATGAAGTAGATAGCATTCTCCACATTTGCTTCTTTATGCCCTAAGACCGCTCTAATTACATAATTTGATGCATCAGTATGGATATGGAAGGGAACTGCCCAATTAGGTCCCTTAAGGATAGGAGCTTGAGTCAAGGCTCTCTTTAAGTCAGAGAAGGATTTTTCATACTGTGGTGTTCATTGGAATTCAGTATCCTTTGTCAAAAAACTATATAATGGACCTGCCATACTGCTGAAATCCTTTATAAACCTCTTGTAATAACATGCATGTCCTAAAAAAATTCTGAAATCTTTTTGTTTACCAAGAGAAGAAAGATTAAGAATTACCTCAATAATAGCAAGGTCAACCTAGATACCAACTTGTCAAATGAAATGGCCAAGCACTAGTCCCTCCTACATCACGATGAAACACTTTTCACTATTCGAGGACATATTGTGGTCCTCACACCTCTATAAGACTTTTTCCAAGTGACTTAATGCTTCCTCATATGTCCCACCATAAGCAGTAAAGTCATCCATGTAGATCTCCATGCAATCATTTGATAAATCTGAGAGTATGCTTATGACTGCTCTTTGAAAAGTAGTTGGAGCATTACACAATCCAAATGGGAGTACAGAGTAGGCATAGGTTCCCCATGGACA
Source organism: Cryptomeria japonica (assembly GCF_030272615.1). Classification (NCBI taxonomy): domain Eukaryota; kingdom Viridiplantae; phylum Streptophyta; class Pinopsida; order Cupressales; family Cupressaceae; genus Cryptomeria; species Cryptomeria japonica. The sequence continues at coordinate 691,557,611 of NC_081411.1, forward strand.
GGTAAAATTTATTTTTTATTGCTCCTTCTTGGTAAACAGATTTGTCTCTCACGATTTATTTAATCTTTATACTCTATAGCTCGAGAAATGAAAGACAAACTTCACCAAACAGTTGGAAAATCGTTATATTTATTAACCTCTGAATTAAGGTACAACTCCCTTTAATAGATATTCAATCAGCTCCAAATTACACACAACCAATATTATACTTTTTATCCGAAAGCACATAAAGGTAATTGCATTCACCAGTCAACACCAAATGAACGCAAGCACCAATTCATATATAACTCTTTGTATAAAGCCTACAGACTTCACATGTACACTAGAACAAAATGAAAAAGCTTAAAAGATGAATTTCACTGCTAATTTTCTGCGTACATAGAAAGCTATAACAGATCTTTTCTTGAAATAGATTCTCACAGAAATCAAATTTCAAAAATAAAACACACAGATTCGAAGTCAAAGATAACTGTCATTTTGATTTTCATTCATAGATGATCATCAACCTTCCACATACACAAAGTCTTTCAACAAAATTAAAGAGATAGTTTTTCAAAAACTTAGTCAACCCAATCAAAGTCATTACAAAACTTATAAATAGGTCACCAGACCAATAGTTTTAACCAAAGGTAAAATTAACTTGAAAGAGTTAATGAGAAACTACCCTAATTGCATAACTACAACTAGAAACAACTAGACTCGCTGGCAAACAACTGCCAGTAGTGCTAGTCATGTTGTCGATTCTATCTCAGTCAGATTGCCTGGGTTGTTATTTTGGAAAGACACCATAACCGATTTTGCCGCACTCCACTCTTGATGAACCTTCGAGAACTCCTGAATTACTGTTACATGTGACAAGCTGATGTGTATTACCCTTTGCTTCCAGAGCTCTTTCTTCCTCTTGACCATCTGTACTTTGTCTCTGTGCGAATCCAAGTGATCAAGGCAGACTGTGAGCATTGACTCCACTTTGGAAATCTTCGTAAAATCTTCCACAAACAAGGATTTCTCCACTTTAATTTGTTTAATGTGGCTACTGAATTGATTGATCATTTCTACGGTATCTTCCAAAGTTTGGCTATCGTCCTTAAGCAACTAGACATCTACGCAGCGCAAATCCTTTTGCATGGTTGTTCTCAAGGTTGTTAGTTTGCCTCATAGACTGGTGGATTCACTATGACCTTGTTCAATGATTTGGTTATGCCACTCTATGCTTTCTTTGCATATAAACATTATATCTTCATTTAACTTTGGCACTTGTCATTCGGCAAGAAAATTCATCAAGCCATAACATTGAATGTCGTACATTTGCTTTGAAATCACCTCCCATTTAGTCTTTTATTTATGCCACGAGATTAAGTTGGCATCCAATTCCTTGGTAACTTCATTATCATCTTTGAAAATATGAACTAAATCGGATATGTAATTGGTTCCTTGATGCACAATCAATGTGAACCACTCATAGAAAATCTCTGCAATCATCTTGTTTCGTTGAACCTCATCAAAGAACTTCTGATTACCAGGGGATTTTGAACTAAAGGGAACAGAGCTTTGGGACAATGGCGGTGGATTGTTCAGCAGAGCATGAATGTATTGAGACATTTGCATTAAATTCTTCTTCAACTTTGCCTTATCATTTTCATCCTTCCAAGTGCGCGAGATAATCCGTTTGGTCGAAGTCTCCAAATGTTTCACATCAACTGCTCTGGTTCCTACCCCCAAATCAACTCGCTCAATAGTATAATCAGCCTCTGAAGTGGTGGTAGCATCCTTATCAGATGTAGGTTTGGCAATATCTGCAATCCAATGTTTTGTGCCTTCATCAAAACCAATCATGGACTACATTTTTAGCCACTTAGGCTTCGTGGATCTTCCCAGGCATTTACTCGTAGCATATTCCATCGACACCGAAATAGGCACCACATTTCTTTTCCTGGCAATTGAATCACTCAACCATTTAGGAGCCAGAGTCAGTTCCTTACATTACATAGGGGGAGGCCCTCCTGAAGGCGGCAGTGTAGCATTGTCTGCGTTAGACCAGATATCAAGCACTTGTGAATCCTAGACAGTATCATTTGAATAACTTAAGACCTTGTCAGCATCAGAAATAGGGGTTTCCATATTGCCCTGTACTTCCTCGACGTCCAAATCAAAAATAAGGTGAGCGGCAGGTGGCTGAAAATTATTCTTGTATCTTGACGTGGTCACTCGGCCACCAATGAAATGTGCAGCTTCAGAGTCAAGTTTTTCTTCTTTAATCTTAGCTTGATTTTTTCTTGCAACAGAAACAGGGATATTAGTTAAAATAGTGGTTTTGCTTGCAATCTTCCTTTTTCCATTTTTGTTTCTTGAACGAGTTGCCTTCGCCACATGAAATCAGCAACTCCTAAGACAATTCTCTGTTCTACAAATTATACTGAAAGTGTGTTCCTGTATGCTATCTTCTATCTTTCTACTCCAGTCAACTTCTGGAAGGGGTTCATTGTGTACCCGTCTCATAAATTCTAGATCCAGTACATCTTCATTATCAATAGTGACACCAGAGGTATCCATTCGGAATTTCATGTCATGAATTTGTTTCAGAGTTAACCTAGACCAACTCCTCTTTCTCACTTCAAACTCATCTGGGCAGTCTTCCCAATAATCTTCCAACCGAGGCACATGTTGATCAGGCATTATCTTTTTCACATACTAGGCAATAAAACCTTTACTGTCAAAATTACCTCTTTTCACAAAGGTTTTCAAATGAAATCTCTTAAATTCAAACTCAAGATTTAGTGCATCAGAAACAAACCTACAACTGTAATGAACTAAATCGATAGGAAAAATTCCACTTGTGCCAGAATCTTCACCATAATCCTTTGCAACATAGGCTAATTGCCCGGAAACTTCAATCAAAACACAAGAGTCTGAAACATATCTAGGTGGCCTAAAGGGTTCACCTTTAAAACCTCCAACCCCTATGTAAGTGAAGTGATTAAATTGTGTAAAGAAACTACCATAGATATTAATTAGTTCAACCGCTTCTGCAGACATTCTTATATGCAAGTTATCTTGTAAATCAAAAGTCAACCTCCCAGCAAAAATGTCATTCCAGCAAAGGTAATTATCAACATGTCCTTTTTGGGTCAAATGGGGGTGATACTCATAAATTTTAATACCTTGAACCCATTTTGCATGGAATGGTCCAGGCCACTCCCTCACACAAGCTAGAATATATAACAGATATGAAGACATATAGAAATTCGACATCCCAAGGTAATTACTCAAACCCTCATGCAACCTTTCTACAATAACGGTTCCCCAGTTAATGAACCAGTTTTTGTCGAGAGTGAGCTGGATGAAGAAATACATCCAGTATTCCCAATAGAAGGAGTGTGAATTTCCCCTAACCCTGCTCAACATTATTACCAAATCTTTGATTCCAAGAATCAAATGCTCTTGGGTTAACGGTCTTGGCAACCTTGAACCGCCCTTTTGAAACCTCAAAAGCCAATTTCACATAATAACAGTTCTATAATACTGCTTTTTCTTTGAATAAATTCCATAAGGCTTTCCAATAGTCCAATCCTCATAGGGTTCCCGATGTGGGATACCCATGGCAGCCATTACTGTCTGTATATCAATGGATAACAAAACCTCGCCATTATTTTTCCTTATGTATTTGTTAGCTTTATCATAGTGATTCATACACTCTAAAACCAACTCAAGACAAGGGGCGGTTGTGGGAAATGTGGTTTCTTCCAATAAACCACTTTGTGCAATGTCTTTCATCATAGAATCAGCGGTTGGGTTCCTTACTCTTTCTAGGAAAAACATCTAAATCTAGTTGAACTAAAGTTCTATCACCCAGCTCTGGAAAAGGAACTTACAAGGGAAGAAGAGTTCATTAATTTAGGTAGAGTAGGCCTCATGCTTAACTCGTGATCTTTCCCCAATCAACCCAGACAAAGAAGAAAAGGTAAAACGGAAACAAACAGCTAAACAAAATACCCAGATCTTTTTCTAAAAACTGTAGCAATTAGGAAATTCGTTGAACATACCTTCCTCTGTCATCTGCAAAACCCTTGTCCCAGTCTATTTTCTTCCTGCTCAAAAAACTCTTCTTAAAACTTATTCACAAATGACAATCTCGACAAGACAACTGCTCAATTTAAAAACCCGAGAAAATCTTACCCATGATTACAACAAATTGTCATCATTACTCTTCACTCATGCGACGTCACTCTGAAATGATCGCGATCGAGCATGCATTTAATAACAAGTCACTTCATATCTGAAAATACGGATTTCCACGCCATACTTGCTATAAATGACAACTTTCAAATCATTAAAGAAAGAATATTCCCTTTCTCTGCCATCGTCGATCAAATCTTAAAATCCGCACCGCCACCTCATAAAAAGTCACATGATTTTCAAGAAATCAAAACATCAAACTCTGAACCTTGAGGAACAACCGCAACGCAAAAACATAAACATGACAAATATTGAACTTTGAACCTTGAACCTAAAAGGTTCAAGTCCAAGGTTCAACCAATGCTAAACACCGACAAAAACTAAAGAAGACTTAAGGCTGTGTGGGAGGACAAAATTTTAATGCGATGCCCATTGAACTTTGAACCTTGAGCGAAAAGGTTCAAGTTCAAGGTTCAAGTTCAACACAGTTAAACTTAAAGAAAATAGTGAAGACTGGATTACATGGGGAATTCAAAGCACATGACATGACCAAAGGACCAGATGGGGACATGACTCAATAAGGCGACATATAGAATGGATATTTTTATATGTACCGCCAACACTCCTCAGGGCAATCTTTATCTGGTTATAGCCACTAAAGCCATCTAAAAATGAAAAATATTGCTTACCTGCTAGAGAATCCAAAACTTGGTCAATAAAAGGAAGTGGAAAGTGATCTTTCTTAGTTTTAGCATTAAGCTCTCTATAATATACATAGACTCTCCATTTTCCAATCTTTTAAGGAACGATAACCAGAGGTGATACCCATTGACTATCAAAAATTGGGTAAATAAATCATGCATCTAATAATTTATGCAGTTTTTCTTTAACTGTTTCTCTCAATGCAGGGTCGATTCTCCTTTGTGGTTGCCATACTAGTTTGCAATCCTCTATGATATAGATTCTATGTGTACACAAATAAGGATCCAAACCCTTCATGTCATGGTAATCCCATGCAAATGCTTGCTTGTGAGATTTAAGAAAATTTAAAAATAACATATTCTGCTCTTGATTGAATTTATTGTTAATATTCAAATACTTGCCTAGTGATAATTCTACGTTGTTAGTCAAATCAATCATATATGCTTCAGTAAGGATTTAATACAATACTTTCATCGGGCAGCAGTGTATGAAGCAAATCTTTAGTTGTAGGAACGTTGGTTGTACCGGAAGCCGGAAGTATTGATTGTAATGGACATGGAATACTTGATGAACAATAAACTGGTTGCTTAATTATTCCATAATGATTCTGAAGGATGTTGGAGAGTACTTCATATTCCCCTTGAAGCTATAGGAAACGATCCCTATATATCATCATAAGTTGTGTGACTGGATTAATTTCATTTGCTTCTTCCCCTATATTAGGCTACATTGCTTGTTCCAAATCAAACTGAGGTTTTACTAGTAGATAAAGTGCAAGCTTTTTAGTTGACATGCCATTTAAAATTGTCATATCTCCTGACCTACAACTTATCAAAGCATCTGTTGTAGCTAACCAAGGTCTACCCAAAATAATGGGATATCCTCATAGAGTTGCTTTGGAGAGAGAATCATAAAATTGGCCAGGTATTCCCAAGAATCCACAGTGACTACAAGGTCTTCTACCATACCATCAGGTCTAACAGTAAAACTATCTGCTAGTTGCAAGACGTTAGGAGTAGGTCTTAAATTAGTGATATTTAGATACCGCATGGTATCCTTTGTCATCAAATTTATAGTTGCACCTACATCAATTAGTGAATTTGGACTTGGATTCCATTGATGACAACTCCAACCATAGGACTACCAGGGTGAGAGTACTTAGGAACAGTCACCTTTCCAAGCATGATATAAGCTAGTTGACCTACTTTATGCACTGTTTGTGAATCCTTTTTCTTTCTTCCTAGTTTCGTTAGACAAGCCTCTTTGATTTCTTCACTATAGTTTGGGACATCCTTGATTGCTTGGAATAAAGGAATTTTGAAACAAACATGTTTCAACTGATCTATGAGATCAAACATTGGTTCCTCTTTCAATTTTGTTACTTCCATCTCAAGCCTTTGGGGAAATGGAGGTGTTGCATCAAATTTTTGGAAATGATGATGTATTTGACTTTGTTGTACATGTGGACTAGGCAAACTATCCTACTCAAGTTCTTCTATAGGTAACTCAGTTATAACTGGGAAAGAAGGTGTTGGCAAAGTTGTTCCTGATCTGAGATATATATCACTTATGTTTACAACATAGGTAGGATATTGATTTCGATCAAATAAATAAATAGGTTGTTGTTGTTGTTGTTGTTTTCTATTAGGATTAGGAACAGGTTGTACCAAAAATTGAGTAGGCCTAGGTGCACTAGTACCTGGGTTAGCAGGAGGCATTGGGGCTTGTTGTTGAGGCTGTTGAGATGGCTGCATGTAACCAGTAGGCTGGCTTGGCCATTGATGTCCTCCCCTCCATTGGGATGTTTGTTTCCAGTTCCCTTGAGGTGGTTGCCAACCTCCTTGAGGTTGCTGCCATTGAGATGGAAAATTTTGATAATTGGGCCATTTATTTTGGGAATTATTGCAAGATTGCGAGGAACAAATTCTATAACTTTGTGGAAAAGAAGGTTGCCACTGATTATTAGGTATATAAGAATTTGGAAAAGAACCATTAAAAAATAATGGGTCTGGTGTCATACCTTGTCTCGGAGCCCATGGCCTTCTTTATGTAATGTAGAAAATTTGATCATCGTCTCTATCAACTAGCTTGAATTTTGGTGGAATTTGGTGGAATCTGCTTTCTCTCAATATGGGCTACTGTTTTGCATTTACAGTGTCTTTTCTTCTATCGACAATGAGGACAGTATTGTGCCAATATTACCTCTACCTCCTTACGCTTCTTCTTGGCTTTAAGTATATCCAACTAAGTGGCCAAAATATTTATAATGTCTTGCTTAACGTCTGACAACAAATGAGTAATTTTCATCCTTGAAGCTCCATTAGTGGAGGATTTTCCCATAATAGATTGGTAAATTCTTCCTTTCTTGATAGTTTCTCTGGAATAGTTCTTGCATATAGTCTTAATGTCATTCCAAGGAACTTGGGTGATATCTCCTCCTCCCATTAAGTCCAAGGCTTTTGTACAACTTTCATTGATCCCCCTAAGAAAGAGCAACTTTTAAGAGTCTTCATTGAGTTCCTGATGTGAGGATTTCTGCAGACTAAAAAAGAACCTTGAAATATAATCTTCCATACTATCATCTTCCGTTTGTTGCATCCTAAAAATATCATCTCTCCTCATATCACCATCTCTACAATATTCTTTGTATTTTTCAAGGAATTTTGTTTGTATGGCTTCCCAATTGTCCACAACATCTCTCTCTAAACTCAGGAACCATCTTAAAGTTGATTCCTTCAAAGTGGTAGGAAATGGTTTAAGCCTATGAGCATTAATGGTGTAGTCATAGCTCCTACAGAGGATGTCAAATTTAAATAGAAAACTATCTGGTTCCTTTGTTACTAAACCATAGAATTTAGGAAGGACTAAAGCAGGAATATTCTTAAGATTATTGATATCATTTTGGTTAGTGATAGGGAATTCAAATGTTGTATGGTTAGGTGGATTTGGTGCAGCCATCCTTGCTTGGTAGAGTATCAAAGCAAATGGATTGTCAAAAGGATTTTTATTTTTCTCAACTGTATTTGCAAGGTGATTTTCAAAATTGTGGAAATTGGCAAATATATCAACTAAAGGATTTATCTCTGGTTGTTCTTCTAGATGATTGTAGAACTCATCTAGGTTATTATCAAGATAAGGGTCATTAGGAAGGAATCTCCCTAAAGCATCTCTTCTCTTGCATCTACGCATATAGTATTAACTTGGTAATAGCAGTGGATCATTACTCTATGAAACTAAAGGCCTTATTTTAAAACAAACTGTTGCACTACTAGAAATGAGCAATAATTAAAAATGACTGCAATAGACTCCCTTATTTGACACCATCTCTGACAACGGCATAAAAAATATTTCTCTCTCTTAACGGTTTTAATAGCTAGACTCTGCGGTCATAACTTAGGGATTGGACATCCATACTAAGTAGTTATACTATCATCATGAAAGTTCATTTTCTGTCAACCCGTGACGTATACTTGAAATGGGTCAACAAAGTATATGCACTAGAGATCTTATTGTAGCCATTCTATCTATGACTCAAAAGGAAATGATACTGTAAGTAAAGTGAATTGAAAAGAATAACTGGAATGCTTTAACAAAATCTACCTTCTAAATTGAACTCAGATAAATAGCAACTTAATCCATGGCGAGCAAACAGGAAAGTACTATGTCTACCTTGGCTACAGGAACATTCATAGGATGATTTTCAATGGCTGCAAGAATAGTCAACCACTAAGACAACAAGCTAAATATTGAAAGAAAATAATTGTCAAATGCAAAGGAGTCGAATTCTTACTAAGTGGGCCCCCTTAGCAAGTCTTCCCAAAACTCAACTAGGTGTTGCAAACTGAAAAACTATCTTATTGATTTGAAAACACTATAACAACATGGTTCTTGCTGAAAACTGTTCTTTTATAAAAATAAAGGCTGAAAATTACAATAGTTGATGTTCACTGTCCTTGAGACGGGATATCTGAACTTATTTATAGCAAAGAAACTCCTAACTAACTCTAACCATCAGAAGGTCCACCCCTACAACATTAGGAGAATGCCATTTATTATAACATAAAAAAGAGGAGATGGAGTTACATTCCGAATAGGAAATAGCCAAGTTGTTTCACCCGCAGAGGAAATCTAGCATAACTACCCCTCCTAGAACTACTCTCCTACAAGCATGAATATTCAAGTTTCATTATTACACTATATGAGTTGTAAATAACCAGTTGTTGACTCCTTCAATGTTCATCTTATTGTGACTTTGTCTTCAACTAGTTAACTAGCATTAACTTCCATGTTGTGAGTCCTTGACCATTTCTACTTCACTCCTGCATCATGTCATTAGTGTGTACAAAACAAAGGTATATCCATTTCATGTCAAAATAACATTTGTCTAACTACATGCAAGATTAATATGGATGGTCACATAGCATTGTCACCTCATCATTCATCATATTTAACCAAAAAGGAAGTATAAAGGGAAGTTTATGACCACTTTTGTCAGGTTCATGGAAACATAATAGGACCAATATTTAACAAAGTATTAGGTCTTAAACAATATCTACACCCTTTTTCAATACTAGTAAAAATATAAAAGACACAGACAAAATCGAGCCATTATCTGAGCTCATCAAGAAGCTCCTTTGAGGTGGCTTTAGGTGCTCTAGATGAGTTGGCAAGCCTTCCGGAACGCCTAAACTTAGTAACCGTAGCGTCGTAAATTGTACGCACTTGCTAGGGTGGTACAATTTCACACCTAGTTTAGCACCCGCCTTGGCGCATTTTGCATTTTGCATTGCATTTCCCCTTAGCGCTTAATTAATTAAATTAATTAGGTCTAAGGTCCTATTTCATCATCTCCCACATCATAAAGTTGGGCCCTTTCATTAAAGTGTGCCCCTTTCATTTTATTCTTCCAATACATCATTTAATCAAAAACCCTAATTAGGTCCTATTTTGAACTTGGGGGCTTGGTTTCGGGGGTCAAAACATCTCGAAATCACCTGTAACTTCGGGATTCTCTCTAAAATCATCATATCTGACGGCCCTGAAAATTTGGTGAAAAGTTGTCGGGACCATGGCGCCCGGAGTGCAACATGGTCCCGGACATTTTTCCCGAAATTTTAGGAGCGCGATCCAATCATAAAATAAAGCCTAACCCCAAGAAATTGGCAGAAGATTCAATCTCTAGGTCGGCCAAAAGTTGGAATTAAGACCTAGGGTTTCATATATAAGAGCTCTCTTTCTTCATTTGAAAGGATCCGATTTTTGGCTTTGAGGGGCCTTCTATGCAGCAAAAGAGCAAATCTTTGAAGACTTCAACAACATTCAACATCCTTCTATCAAGAATTTATCAATTTCATTCATCCATTTAGGGCTTGGAAGACATTGAAGAACAATAGGAGATTACCGACTGAAGATTGGCTTGTACTCCTCCCTTGAGGGTTGGGTATGATTTCATGTTGTTTTCATGTCTTTGCATAAGCTTCAACATATCCTTTATTCATGCTTTAGATCACTTTGCATCTTGATTTAGAGCATTTACATTATCATTTATGAGCAATTAGGGTTTACTTTCTAGGTTGCTCTAGTTTGCTTTCTTGCATTTTAGGACCTTGCACACACACTAGGTCTGCACACACAATACATTTTACAATACAACTTGGCTATTCGTGGAGGTGGAAATCACCGAAGCGGGGGTTTGACTAAGGCAAAACCCTATATAGCCGCCCACCACACCTTTTCAGATATAAGTGCAGGTTTCGGAATTCGGACGACGCCGCAAGTTACAGATCCGGAATAAGTAGACGGAGACTGAACTTCACACCAAATCCCAGAGCAAAAGACCAGGACAGGGGCTTGGGGCGCCCTGGTCCTGCTAGGACAGGGGCGCTGGGCGCCCTGGTCCTCCTGACAGACAGCATTTTCAGCATTTTTGACAGCTTTTCCAGAGTGCAAAACAGTAGTTTCCGGAGCAGTTTCAGGGGCAGAATCAGGACAGTGGCGCCCGCGCCCCTGTCCCGAACATTTTCAGTCAGATTTTAACTCTGGGTACGCATTTGCATTCTTGTCTTGTCCTTGTGTTTTCTGCTTTCCATTGTTCAAGTTCAATTCTGCAATCTTGTTATTAGTTCATACTTGCACTTTGGGGTTAGGGATTGAACTTGCATCATTTTATCTTTCAATTACAACAAAGGAATAGAAATCCTAATAGGTAGCCCGTGGCTCTCTCTTCCACAAGAAGAAGTAGCCAATTGTGTGATACCTCTAGGCTCTTTCGTATTCCACAAGTGTGTGGTTGAAAGTGAGATTAGGGCATGTTTGCTTAGTGTCACTTTTTCTCCCACACATTTTGGTGAACCCGACGTGAATCTATCATTGCTTCCTCTTGCATTGCATTTGTTAGATCTAGATCTAGATTTAGTGTGTTTTCATTTCATTTTCATTAAAAAGAAAAAAAAGAAAAAAAAAAGTGTGTTTCTTTGCATTGTGTGTTTAAAATTTTATGCAATTTCAAAATGTCAGATTTTTATTTGCAAGATGTTCATATTTGTGATGATTATGAGTTAGATGAAGCTTTAGATGAATTTTTGAAACCTAAATATACCAAACCTTCATTTTACCAAAAACTCATAAACATTGTTACTATGCCATTTCGGTGTGATGAGAAAGATAAGTTGAATGATTCCTCTCAAGGGTACATTCCTATCAGCTCTTCCACTAAATCTAGTAACATGGTTGTTTTCAATGATCCCCTCTATGAAGAGATATCTCCTTTTGAATCAAAAGATAAACCTTTTAATAGATATGACCATGCTTTGTTGAATGATGCCCTTGATGCCTTTGTGTCTCCTAAAAAACACTCCCTTCATGAGGATCCTTTTGTGCAAGAAGATGACATTATCCCTACATTTCCTAGTGATGGCCTTTCCTTTTCCAACAAAATTCCCACTAGAGATGATGAATTAATGGTAAATGCTTACCCTTCTCCTAAAGTTGGTCTTACCCATAAGCATCCCTTAGAGAAAGAAGATTTTTCTTGACTTACACTAGTTAGCTTTGTATCCAAAAGTATTGCATGTATAACATCTTCCTTTAAAGTGAGTATATCTATTTTGATTTATGACAAAATTTCTACATTGATTAGATTTATGACCATACTTAATGCATGCATAACATCTACCAAACAATAGGTTAGAATTTTCAAGAACCATTAGAGAAGGTGTTTTTATTACTTACCTGCTGCTCGACTGGTAGCTTACCTTTATCTTCCTTGGCGGAATTATTGGAATCTACTTCTTTTCCCATAGGTGAGCCCTCTTTGTGATTTTGTTTAGATTGCAAACATTCACTGGATTCATTTTTTACATCCTTTTTGGTTTCCAAGACTTTCCTTACATCTATCACCTTGTCAGACTTACCGTATTCGGGTTTAGTCTCTTGTTTCTTTGCTTTCTCTAGATCTACCTTTAGAGATGTTACTTCTTGCTTTAGCTTCTCGCATTCTTCTAATTTGCATTTTATTATTTTGTTCAAATACTATGTTGGAACCCTAAATTTTGGCAAAATTTAGGGTCTCCTAAATGAGAGAATTCAGTGAACACCCAAAAAATGCACCCATGAATCCTAATCTCGATGGGCAATTTGACCTTGCAATTATTTTTACCACCCATAAATAAGTATGATCATCCATATTGAGCTTCCCAGAATCAAATATGATACCTCTGTCAAATAGTGAAATTTAGGTGCATACTAGTCCGAGTCACAAAACTATTCCAAGTAGCCATTTTTGAGAGTTAATAACTTGGTCCCTGTAAGTACTCATTCTAATCCAATTGTTCCACTCAATTTTCTATATGAAAATGAACTCCCGTGTCAATTTTTAGAGACCTATGACCTCATTTACTATTTTTCTCAGGTCAATTCCATTTGTGATTTATTCATTTTATTACTTACACATTGCGAAATCTACCAAAGTGGCTTTCTGTTGAAATTATTATTTCACACTTGGATTACAATTAGATTGAACCAATTAATCCACATAATTGTTTATATCACAATAGACCACAGTGCAAGGTTCTGGAACCTTACCAATCCATTTGATAATTTTCTTGAGATTAAACCAAATACAATTTACGCATATCTGGAACTTGCATAAGGGTAAAATTGATTGTGGAGCCTACTTTAGAAACTAATATCTTTCACCTCAGAAGGAATTTATCAGAGTTATCACTTGCATTGTGATCTCTAGTTAAATGTCTACATGATTGCCAACTTTCGTGACCTCATGGTATAATTTGGATAGTTTTCAACATTGATTTTGGATGCAAAAATCATGATTGGACACTTTTTACAAAATATCAAAGTGCACAATTTGATAATGTTTAATTAGTTCATGACCACAAATTTACTCTGAATTGTTCCTGTCACCTGTTCAAATGACTTATTTGGAAAAATAAGTCAAAGCAAGGTATGGAGTGTTAATTCAAGAAGAAAGGCTTATTTCATCATCAGATAAGGTTAGTATTGTTACAAGTTCATTAATGAAAGACATATTCTTTATGAAAGTTGATAATTCAATATATTTGATATTATTGAAACCAAATGTTTAATATGTGTGGGGATAAATGTGGCTCCCATAAGGGTAGAGCCCAGCGTATGGTTTTAAAATGAGATCGACTTTCATCTGTGCAAACCCATAATAGCTTGTTATTCCAACTCCAATAATAATATTTGAAATGGCCACATTATATGTTTGAAGAACAATAACATTCAACAGAAATCAAAATTTAAATCAACCAAAACTGATTTAAATTAATCATTATGGAGCATTATAAGAAATGATCTTATATATAAACTATATATGTGATGGTAAAATGAAAACCATTAAGTTGGTTAATATGAGCCAAAGTGGTGGACCCCGCAAAGAGAAGAGTTTGCTTAATTATGTTATCGGCAAAACAAGGCTAATCTGCATAACAAAAAATAGCTTCTCTGAAATGGTATGTTACAACGAAATAGTGTTGCAGATTTTGATTAACATAATCAAAAATATTGGTGGGCCCCCAAGGTTCCAGCAACCTTCAAGCGAATACAATTAGCAGGTGTAAGACCAAATTTCATGAAGAAGATATATTAGTGAAAGATGAATATACTTTCATAAAGAGATTTTGATAAGTAAAAAAAAACATAGCAGCCAAGTAAAAGTGTTTCATTTAAAGAATGTAAAAGTGTGAAGATTAAGTGGGTGTGAAGTTACAAATAAAATTATATGAGAGAACAATCAACCAAGGGTAATTAATGAAAACTGATGCTCTGCAAAAAGGATTAGAAAACCTGTTTGATGGAAACACACACAAAAGCACAAGAAACAAACGTTAGTGTTAGCAACAAAAGATTATCCTAAACAGGCATATCAAGAGAGATATTAAGCATGAAATAGAAAGCATATAAACATAAAATGAAATAGCTAATCAAGATGCTCATAGTTGCTCCTCCCTTGTTCCTCTCCTCTCCAAGTCCCAAATGAGTGTAGCTCTCAGCAGCTTTTTGCACTATGGATGCTTATGGAGGATTGAGATTTAATACTAAGCTTCAAATATGAAATGAAAAGCTAAATACTATGCTAGAGTAGATGGTGATGCTATGAAAAAGCTCTATGCAAATGCCAGTATAACAACAATACTCTAAAATGCTTCTCCTTTTGCTTGAGGAGAAGGGTTCTATTTATAGAAGAAATAGGGAAATGAAGGGTTAAGATTGAGCAATCTTAACAAGGGTTAGGATTGAAAGTTGGGGATCCATGTGCACAATTGGCACCAATAAAATGGTGACAAGTTTCAACATAGGATTGGGTTGAGAGAAGAGGTTGGAGGCATTAAAGGCCTGAGAAGACCTCATGGTTATCTAGAAGGTAAGGTTCAAGTCTAAATTAAGATTACCCATTGGATTAAGAGTTAATCCAAGGATAAACCTTTGTGCAAATGTTTAAGAGATAATCATGGTCAAAGCATTAATGGCCTGATGAGACCTTTGGGTTGGGTAGAGGTTGAGTCAAAACAAATGTTTTAACCATGTGGGAGGGTTTGAGGTAACCATTAATGGTTATTGGAGACTTTGGGGATTAAGTGGTTGAAGGTTGAAAGCCTTCAATGGTTTTCAAAGACTTTGAGCCATTTAGTGGTTGAAGGTTGGAAGCTTTCAAAGGTTATCCAAGACTTTGAGGGTTAATTTGTTGAACACACAAAGCATTAATTGTTTTTCAAAGACTTTGGAGTCTTTGAGAAGTGACTCCAATTTGCTTAGGAATGTGACAATATTTAGGGGATGGATTAGGCTAATTAGGAAGGGTTTAGAAGAATTTAGAAGGGGTTTAGGCATGCAAGTGGATTTTGTAGGAAAATGCAAGTGGGAGAAATTTTGGTATTTTCAATTAAAATAAAATCATTTATTTCAATTAAATGGTGTAATTTGCATTTGGATAAATATTCAAATAAATATTAATTTATTTAAATGAGAAAAATGAAGATAAAGCATTTAAAATGCTTGAAGACTTTGAGGGAAACCATTAAAGGCTTGAAGACTTTAAGGAAAACCATTAAAGTCTTAAGAAGACTATAGAAGGAAGCCATCAAGTTTGAAGACTTTAAAGCCATCAAGTTTGACTACTTTAAGGGAAACCATTAAAGGTTTCAAGTGGGTGAGGATAAATAGGATTTTAAATAAATAATTTATTTAAAATAGTTGTGCAACTTGTTTTTGTAGGAAAATACAAGTGGGTGGAGGATAAAGGTGATTTAAATAAATTATTTATTTAAAATAATTGTGCAACTTGTATTTGTAGGAAAATGCAAGTGGGTGGAGGATAAAGGTGATTTTAAATAAATGATTTATTTATTTAAATGTGAGAGGTGGGATTTTGGGGGATTTAAATAAATATTAATTTATTTAAATGTGAGAGAATATTTTAATTAAATAAATATGATTTATTTATTTAATTAATGGTCTGAATTTGGTTAAGTGAATTAAATCAAATAAATTGAATAATTTATTTAATTAATAGGAGAATAGGGTTAAGATGAATTAATTAAATATTAATTTAATTAATTATTAATTGATGGTTAAATAATCAAATAAATACTAAGTATTCATTTAATTAAGTGGACAGATTTATGTGACTACATTTGCCCCTCTTTGAGACGGTGCGGTTTATCGCGTCGTTTCAAAGAAAGAAAAATAGGTGTGAAGAAATGCCCCATAAAATGTAAATTTAATGGGTGGTATGCCCCCTCGAGGGATGGGCCGATTTTTTTTGAAAAATCGGGCGATCTCTCGAAAAAGAATGAAAAGCGGAGGGGAGGTAGAATAGAAGAAATTAGAACTAATGATGAAAGAATGGGAGAAAATGGAGTGAATATGAAGAAACAACAAGCCAACGAGTACCCTGAGGTCATGCAAGAGATACATAGCAGATGTAGTGTGGGGTTTGGATTGATGCTATACAATTGATCAAAATTGGTTGGACAATCTGGTGCAATCGGTTTAATTGCCCCGGTCAAGTCAAAGCGTGACAGTTGATGTCAGTTGGTCACTTGGACATGATAAAGTCTGAGTAAGTGAATCAAAGTGACCTGATGTGACTTAGACAATTGATGTAATTGCCCGATGAAGTCAAGGTATATGAAGCAAAATACTCGTTGAGACATAGACAATTGATGTAATTGTCCATTGGATTGTGTTTGATTGGTTGATCAATTGATAGTGTGTGCATGTGATGGATGGTTGTGGGGAATCATGGCAGCCCCGTTGAGACTAGGTCATTATGATAAATGCCTGATGTAGTCTAGGATTACCATGATCGATTACCTGTTGAGACCCGAAGATACTTGATCAGAGTATCTGTTGATAGTCTAGGTGTGTGGGAGTCGATGTATCTGTGCAAAATAGAGTAACTTTCTTGACTTATTGGATGACTTAGGATAGGAAACACAATCCCTCCTATTTAGAGATGGATGGTGATGAACGTGGCTTGATTAGGTTGATTGGGACATGATGTAGGGTATGTGATGGTGATTATCGAGATGGGGAGGGTGAGGGGGGATTCGATGTTAGATAGAAGATATGGAGGACTAGGACCGAGTCCTATGGAAGAAGATGAGTAAAATAGAGTATGCATTATTATGACTATGTATGCATGATATGCAGCTATTATGAATGTATGGATGGGTGGAATGCAATGAAATGCAATATATACAGATGAGATGAAATGACGATCCATAGTGCTTTATTTTTCATCATTGAGCTGTAAAATGTTGTAAGAAAATACAAGCAACTTGACATAAAGATTCAAGATGACCAGAGTATTTCTTACATGGATTTTGATATAGCAAGTTAATACAAGCAACTTGATATAATGGATCAAGTTGACCTGAGTATTGCTTGCGGAACAGACAAGGATTATCTCCGTTCATGCATGACTTGGATCGTCCTCCTTGATCTTAGGCTGATCATATCCTGAGACAAGTGCATACCGTACAAAGAAATAAAACCTTTATCTAGTTTGGACGAGGTAGGAGGAACCAAAGGAAGAGCATTGTACCTGCAAACAAACAGTATATACATAAAGAATAAAAAATAAGGATCCTTGGTAATGGTTCATGCTCATATGGTCGAGGTATACGCTGTAGTCAGCAAGCCGTAATGATCTATGACTGCATTTTGCATAAGATCATGTAGCTTGGTGAACTTCCCACGTAGACACCATTAGTACATGCCCCAGTACTTCATCGGAAATAATGCGCAAACGATACAAAACAATGCTGAAAGATCCCGATACAGATAAACAAATGATTGTACTCATAAATCAACCAAGTATTTGATAGCTTAACATAATTTTCTTGTCAAAGAAAATGTCATCTTGTCTTTGTTTTGGTAAGGAAGGATGCATCCTTGTTTAAAGACAGTTTCTGATTTGTTGGATGTGGATTGTGTGGTCGATTGATAAATGGTCATTGTGTGAGTACTGTGTTAATGTTGGTTTTGCATCTGCTCGAATGAATATGTACAAGGTGTTGCCATGTTTTTGTGTGATTTTTGATGGGTTTTTCGATGTTTTTGGATTTTGTGTAATAGTTTTTGAATGTTTTTGGATTTTGTGAGTCATTTTTGAATGTTTTTGGTATTTTGAGAGTCATTTTTGAATGTTTTTGATATTTTCTGATGATTGCCTGAATGAAGAGCATAATGATATATAAGACAATGTAGAATCCACTTCCATCATTAGGGTAAGGGTATTGCCCCCAGTTTGTAGACCTGACTATGAAAAGGTGGGATGCTAGACGCATGGAGTACTTTCTTAATTGCAGATCAAATAACAAGCCATGGTTGGGATGGATGGATGTATGTGTGCATGAATGTGATCGCAACAAGTCTGAAAGATAATGGAGCTATTGCCTTTACGAGTGGCGCCTGTTTGCCAGGTTTTCACCATCGTACTTACCCAAGGTGCCACCGGAGTGGTTGTTCACCGTTTGGATGCATGATTTTTCTTGACTTTTTTTTGAATGTTTTTCTATTTTCTTCAGGAATTTTCTGAATGTTTTTGGTATTTTTCTGATATGTAGGGGAGCCTGATGCTCTGTACACCTTAGGTATAAAACCGTTTGAGGTGCATGCTATTGATTGGGTCTGCGAGTGGTTCTCCATCTGATGTGGCCAACTGATATGCCCCGGACCCGAATACAGCAGTGACAACATATGGGCCCAACCAGTTTGATTCAAACTTGCCTTGATGTTCTCTGTTTGGTTGGTTGCGAGGATTTTCTCGAAGAACAAGATCACCTACCTCAAATGTACGAGATCTAACTCGGTGATTGTAGCTTCTACTCATGCGCTGCTGATAGGCTTTGAGGTGATTGTATGCAGCTTGTCGCTTCTCATCAAGTAACTCTAAGTCCTGAAGACGGGATACTCTGTAGGCTTCATCATCAATGAGATTGTGCAATGAAACTCGTAGTGATGGGATCTCGACCTCAATAGGTAAGATAGCTTCTGCACCATAGACCAATGAATAAGGAGTTGCACCTGTAGGGGTTCGAATGCTAGTTCGATATGCCCATAATGCTGGATTCAATTGAACATGCCAATCACGACCGACATCATTGACTGTCTTCTTTAGGATTCTTAATATGTTTTTATTGGATGCTTCGGCCTGACCATTGCCTTGTGGGTAATAGGGAGTGGAAAAGCGGTGTTGGATATGAAATTTCTCACAAAGCTCACGGACATCCTGATTTTTGAAAGGAAGACCGTTATCTGTGACGATGGACATGGGTACACCATACCGGCAGATGATGTAATTGAGGATGAATGAGGCGATCTGCTTGCCGGTGACTTGGGTAAGTGGAACAGCTTCGATCCACTTGGTGAAATATTCGGTGGCGGTAATAATGAATTTATGGCCGTTGGATGAAGATGGATGAATCTTACCCACAAGGTCAAGGCCCCATTGACAAAAAGGCCATGGTGTTGTGATTGGTTGCAGTTCTTGAGCTGGTGCATGTATTAGGTCGCCATGAACTTGACATTTTTTGCACTTCCTGACAAAGTAGTAGGAATCCTTTTCCATAGATGGCCAATAGTATCCAGCTCGCATGATCTTCTTGGCTAGTGATGGACCACTTGAGTGAGTCCCGCAAATTCCTTCATGTACCTCTTCCAAAGCCTTTGTTATCTCACCTTGTTCCAGACATCGAAGGAGAGTACCATCAAGACTGCGTCGGTATAGGGTTTCGGCAATAATGGTATATCGAGCAGTTTGGCGAATGAAGGTTTTACGTTGGTTATTTGATTGGTTGGGAGGAAGGGTGTGATCGCGGAGATAGGTGTAGAACTCACCGTACCATGGGGATTCAGGACCAACAAGGCAACATATCATTTCAGATTCGGGGATATCATAAGCGGGAATCCAAAGTTGTTCTACCAAGAACTCGTAGCGTGTTGAATTCTGTGGAAGATCTAAGAGAGATGCGATGGTAGCCATGGCGTCAGTAGCTCGATTCTGATCTCTTGGTATCTGCTCAAAAGTGATAGTAGTAAATGATGTCTTTAGATTGTCCACCATTTGCTTGTATGGCATGAGTTTATCATCCTTGGTCTGATATTCATTAGTTGCTTGTCGAATGACCAGTTGTGAGTCGCCATATACTTGCAATTCTTTTAATTTCAGAAAACGTTTTCACATTTAAAAGGTAATTGTTTATCCATTTGCATATTGAAAAGGAATTGATATATGCTAAGTTGAAGTATTATCATACCAATAGAGTAATTATTTGTATAGAGGCAAAAATGCAGTTAGATGTATCTTTTATGAATTATTTCATTAAAAGGTAAAACAACATGGTATGACAGGATATAACCTCAAAGTATGCTACAACTCCATAGTATGCACAAAATAAATATGTTGGAATGGTTTGAAAGGTTTTAAATTTTTTTTAAACATAACATAGGAACCCGTCATATTGTGATCAAATATGCTTATTAATGAAGATGAGTTTGTCAAAATGGTTTTCTTGGTTAGTTTCTCCTCGGCACCAGCTTTCGAGAACATTTTGAAATTCTTAATTTCGTTAAGAAATGAAAAAGTTATGGACATTCTATCAAAACTAATTTTCAGCAAAAATAAATTATCAAATAATAATTTGATAAAACCTCTCAATTGAAGTTGGACAAAAATATTAAAGATGGAAGAGGTAATAGTTTTCAAAGATTTGAATCATCTTTAATTAGTTTGACAAGTTAAGTAAATATAAAAACTCAATATGGGAAGGTGAAATCTTTACGATAAATTACCCTAACGAAAGAATGAATGGAGTGGGAATAATAACTTGATTGGTGAAAAGATGGGTGAAGTATTTTCACTTGATTATGAAAGGGAAGAATTATTTTGAGAAAAATAAAATCATTTCAAAGAGTTTTACATGGTGAATGTTATAAAGCGTATTATGATACTTTGTTAGCATCCACATAAAATCAGGTCAGAAAAGATTATTTCACTGTGAGGTGAAAAATAAGTAAAACATTTTTACTTGATTGATGAGAAGTGGGTAAAGTGTTCAATCAAGGAAATATTTTATCAATGACCAAGAAGAGTATGATAATTCACAGTGGACACTTTTAAATATGTTTTTCTATACAAAATGCATTATGGTATTTTCTCATTTTTAATACCCACAATTTGTACAAGGAAGGATTATTTTTCAAGTGAAAATTATTACGAGAAGTTGTCAGTGAAGGAGAGTTATCATAACTATCTTCAAGAAATACAAAGGGACTAAAATTAAAATATTTTTCACCTATTGAAGATGGTTAATCAAATGAAAGATTGCATCACTCAAAGTGAAGGGTCATAACCCTAAACTTGTAGTGTAAATTAACAAAGGTGGTAATTAATATATTTTAGGGCAACATGACTTTGTTATTAAGCATTGAAATGTTTTGAAAAAACTCCTTGAATATTATAAAAGGAGAAATCAAAACCGAAGATAAGAATAATTTTTAAGAGAAAAGATAGAGATACATCATAGCCTCGGGCTCACCACTGTACCATTTTGATGAATATATAATACAATCAGTTATTTTCTTCTGCGTGTGTTGTGGATTATTGCATTTTCTGTAGGTAGTTGCTTGTGATATTATCTAAAGGAGATAAAGTTATTTGTTTTCTTCCAGTGAAGTTTTGTGTTCTATATTGTAGATTTGGATCAAAAGGATTTGCTTGTGAATTGTAATTGTTCCCTGCAACTCTTCCTTGGATGGTCTCTTAAAGTTAGAGTTAAATTCATTCAAGCGGTTTACAATATAAACATCAAAGTAGAGCTCATAAGAAACAGTAACTGACAGACTTTCCAAAAGGGGTGGGTTTAAAAATTGTCTCATAAGTTTACACAATAAGTCCTAAAGAAATATAAAGACTTTGTAGCCCAAACAGCGAAGAAGGCACTGGTCATCTATAAAATATAATTTATCACCATATCAGTTCACATTTTACTTTAAAGCAATAGGAGTAGCTGAGTAGGAAATTTAGAATAAATTAGCAATAGTGTATACATATAAATTTCAAGCACAAATATTGAATAGCTTCCACAAAAACAATCTTGAACTCATCTACTATATCTTCATCCTAGGAACTTATGTCATTCTGAGATAGGAGGAAGTTAGATCAAGATACTCAATCTACTATAAAAGGCACTAGTCATCGAAAGCTACTAGTGAATAGGTATACCCGCCTAGGTCTTGCAGAGCTTGAAGTGAGAGAGATAGTAACCAAATAGGTTCACTTATAAGTTGGCCAAGTCAATTGGAGGGTTTGATCATAGGAGTTGACATTTCCTTAGAACCTATCCAATCTGTTGATTTGAGACCCAACATACTCCTTGTTCTTCTCATTGTCTTCATTATTTACTTTCAGATATGCAATAGTGTTGTTTGCTTGCTTAAACTCTTTACCTCTTCTTTATCCCTTATTTTAAACTTTTGGATCTGCTCTCTTAACTTCTCAATGCACTCGTTTTCTAGCTAGATATTTTCTTTCAGATCTTTGTTTTCATTTTCTACTCCCTCAAGATCCTCAAGAGCATTTCTAAGATCTTTGCTTAAATCCATAAGTTCAACTTTTCGGATCTCCTTTGAGTGGTTAAACTCTTTCAAAGGACTTGGCTCTGATACCAATGTTTGAATATCTGGATTACTAATAGGGGAGGGGTGAATCAGTATTCCCTTGAATTTATTAGAACTTCTAACTAACCAGTCCCATAACATAATTTAAATGTAGTAAAGGAAATTAACACATAACACCAGATTTGTACATGGAAAACCGAATGTGGGAAAAACTACAAAGAGAGTGTTCTCTCAGGTATAATGCAATATGTAACCGGTTACACAATACAAGGGGTTGTCTCATTGTTGGTTAAGGCTCACTGCCCAAAGGGCTCACTACTCGGAGGGATCACTACCCAAATACAAAGAGGCTCACTGTCAGATGATAGAGTACAAAATTGAATTGTTAGAGTTCAATCTGACATATGCATGAATCACAGTTCTATTGAAGTGCACAAACTATTTTATAAATCCACTGTACATATACTGCATAACAATATTCACATCCATAGAATTTTTGCATATACAAAATGTACACCAATAGTTATTTTTCAACAACCATGCCTCTAATTTGCAAAATAGATGGCTATATATATCTGAACCAAATATTCTAATCAGTCAACTCAATTGAAAAGGGGTGAGACCGAAACATCCACATGCAAAAACAAACAAATATCTTCAAAAGATGTCAGCTTCCAACTTGATCAAAAGATGCTTTGTAAAACACACCTAGAATATGTCCTGATGGGACCAAATCCAAAAATACCTTGCGAACAATGTCTTCATCACATTCAAATGGGACCGGACCAAAAACACCTTCCATTAAGGTAGATAATGTTAGGTTCCGGAGACAACGGAGAGGGGGGGGGTGAATCAGTTGTCTAATAAATTCAAATCAAAAACCATTAAACCAACTTAATGCTTAATACCGGTAAACCAGTTAAGCATGCTGGTAGACAGTGTTAGTTCAGTAAATTGCTATACCGGTAAAGATTAATGCATGAAACATAAACATAAAGTCATCCATAACACATAACACCAATATTTGTACGTGGAAACCCTATAAGGGGAAAAACCACGGTGGGAAACATTACCCACAATCAAATGATACTACTGCAGATAGTAAGTGTACATAAATGGGGTTTGTACATACAGAAAAGCCAACAGCCTAGAGCTCACTACTCAATCACAAAATCGGAGTCACACTGACTACAGTTGGATGGTTAAATCCAATAAGAATGTACTGCACAAAATAGCATCTTCATATGCTGGATTCAGTACCAGTGTAATACTGATATGCTTCTACAAAAACCTAGCTTCACCTTCAAATGATGTCTTCAAGTATACCTCTGCTTAATCTCACATATACCTTCTCACAATCCTTTTTCGCATTCCACATTCAATCTTACAAATAAGATCTTACATTTATACCATACCCTAAGACCAATTTTAATAGGTCGTCTCTATAAGATATTACAATAAAAACATTTTACAAACAATATAATATTCGATGCAATAACTGATTGAACATGTCGGCTTAATGCATTTACAACAATAATTAATCATCTTCATAGCGTGCCATGTTGATCTGGAAAAGATAAACCTGTCAGTGTAACCCTAGGTAACCCTGGACCTATTTGTCGATAAAAGAAAATATGTAAATATGAATATACCAATGATTAATTCTTCAAAACAAAGTGTCCACACGATGTCTTCGACATTACCGAGTGTCTTCCATATCATTCCAAGTGTCGGTGATCATTATATCCTGTCGATGAACCATATACCAGTAACTGTGCAATAGTTACTTGCTTGCCGGTGAATGCTGCTAGATCTCCAAAGTGCTAGTGTTGAGGGTTGGGTATGATTTCATGTTGTTTTCATGTCTTTGCATAAGCTTCAATATATCCTTTATTCATGCTTTAGATCACTTTGCATCTTTATTTGGAGCATTTACATTATCATTTACAAGCAATTAGGGTTTACTTTCTAGGTTGCTCTAGTTTGCTTTCTTGCATTTTAGGACCTTGCACACACACTAGGTCTGCACACACAATACATTTTACAATACAACTTGGCTATTCGTGGAGGTGGAAATCACCGAAGCGGGGGTTTGACTAAGGCAAAACCCTATATAGCCGCCCAAACACCTTTTCAGATATAAGTGCAGGTTTCGGGACTCGGAGGACGCCGCAGGTTGCAGATCTGGAAGAAGCAGACGGAAACAGACCTTCCCACCAAATTTCAAAGCAAAAGACCAGGACAAGGGCGTGGAGCGCCCTGGTCCTGCCAGGACAGGGGCGCTGGGCACCCTGGTCCCTGGGACAGGAGCGCTGGGCGCCTTGGTCCTCCTGACAGACAACATTTTCAGCATTTTTGACAGCTTTTCCAAAGTGCAAAACAGCAGTTTCCGGAGCAGTTTCAGGGGCAGAATCAGGACAGTGGCGCCCGCGCCCCTGTCCCGAACATTTTCAGTCAGATTTTAACTCCGGGTACGCATTTGCATTCTTGTCTTGTCCTTGTGTTTACAGCTTTCCATCATTTAAGTTCAATTCTGTAATCTTGTTATTAGTTCATACTTGCACTTTGGGGTTAGGGATTGAACTTGCATCATTTCATCTTTCAATTACAACAAAGGAATAGAAATCCTAATAGGTAGCCCGTGGCTCTCTCTTCCACAAGAAGAAGTAGCCAATTGTGTGATACCTCTAGGCTCTTTCGTATTCCACAAGTGTGTGGTTGAAAGTGAGATTAGGGCATGCTTGCTTAGTGTCACTTTTTCTCCTACACATTTTGGTGAACCCGACGTGAACTCCAATCTTCTCTAATTCTGATTTATGTTTTCAAATTTGAGTGTTTATGCTATTTCCAATTCAAATTTGTATTTACAAAAAATTTTAGAGGAAATTTTTGCTAAAACCCTAATTTTTCAATTCAAAGTTGAACTTGTGGATAGCTTAATTGGGATCAATAATTTCAAATCTGATTTAGGAACTCATTTGAATCATAAATTTCATTTTCTAAATCTACATTCTAAGTGCTTGCATTGGTTAAAATTGAACATTTTCTTCTATTTTGCATGTGTTATCATTTGAAAGAGGAAAATTATTGTCATGATGCATTCATTTCATAGATGTGATAATGGGTTAGCTTCCCTTGTTTCAATTTTTCCATCTCCTAAAGAACTTCCCCCTATCTATAACAACATTTTAGTGCCTAAAAGAATTGCTACCAATCCCTTTGAGACTCTCCCATGCTCTAAGGATGTAGACTTTAAGAGTGATCTTGACAATTCTCCTAAAATGTGCCCTTCCTATTTAGCTATCCTAGAGGAAGAGAATGATATCATAAACACCTTTCTTAATGTTACTTCACCTTCCCTCCATGATGCCTCTCTAAGTGAAAAGGTATTGATGGACATTGACTTATTTTCTCCTAAAGTTGGTCCTTCCATTGGGGGCATGTTAGTGCAACAAGAGGTTATGAACACTTCTTTCAAAGATCTCCTTCCTAAGCATGAATCTTTGGAGAAATATGTTCATGTTCCTCCTAAAAAACACTCCCTTCATGAGGATCCTTTTGTGCAAGAAGATGACATTATCCCTACATTTCCTAGTGATGGCATTTCCTTTTCCAACAAAATTCCCACTAGAGATGATGAATTAATGATAAATGCTTACCCTTCTCCTAAAGTTTGTCTTACCCATAAGCATCCCTTAGAGAAAGAAGATGAAATAATAAGCAATTTCCTTAATTCTCTCTCCCCTAAAGATCATATTGAATATATTTTGAGGAAAGAGGATGAGTTTAACACATCTATTGATGCTCTCCCTCCTAAGGATGAGGAATTAATAAACAATGTTATCTCCTCTCCCGAAATTGACAATACTTCAAACATTCCTTTCAACAACTTCACCATTTGGGATGAACCATTAGAAGAAGGTGTAGATTATTCTCTCTCCCTTGATAATTTCTCACCTTCCTTGAATCTCAATTATTCTCCCTCTAAAAATAAAGCATCTCCCTCTCCTCAACTTGGTTCTACTCATAAGGATACCCTAGTTCAAAGCAAGATGATTAATATCTCTTTCAAAGATCTCCCTCTCCAAAGTGAGACTTTAGAGAGTAATGTTGATCCTTCTCCTAGAGAGTTTATTCCCCATGTAGATCCTTTGATGATAGAGGATGATATGACCTTTCCTAGTATTACTCTCCCTACTAGAACATCAATGCTTATTCCTTGTCTCTCTCCTAAAATTGATTTAATCCATGATAAGATTTTAGTGCAAGAGAAGACTATCAATAATTCTTCCAAAACTTTTGTTCATTCCTCTAAACCATCCTCAATCAATTTAATACATGTGAATGAGACACCTAACAAACCTCTCTTCACTGTCCAAGGTGCTTGTCCTTCTCAAAATCCTCAACCTTTAAATAAGCCTATCTTAGTGGTTCAAGGTGGTTATGCTAACGATTCTTTTTGCACTCCTAAGAAACCTATTATTATTGTGCAAGGAGGTTATTCTTCTAAGAGCCCTTATGAGTATGCTAAGCAACTGACTAGAAAGAGTTATCATGCGGTTGCTCATACCTATAACACAAGAAACAATAGGCAACCTAATCCTCCTCCAGTTATCCCCACTTCGCTTCCTCCTTCCCAACCTATTCTTCCTCAAGCTCCTCGTATTTCACAAGTTCTTGGTAAGGAATATGATCTCATAGAACAACTTAAAGCTACCCCTGCTAAGATATCCCTTTGGGATTTGATCCAAACTTCTTCCACTCATCATGGAATGTTACAAGATGCCTTGAAAGATTTGAATGTTCCTCCACCGAATACATCTAGTAATATAGTGTCTTTGGTTAACTCTGTGATGAATCCTAAAGCTCAAATTGTGTTCACACAAGATGAGTTGCCTACTAGTGAAATTCAACATCAATATGATCCCTTGATGATTGTGGTTATCATAAATGACACTGCTATAAGACGAACACTGATAGATAATGGCTCTGGCCTTAATGTGTGTAGCATTAATCTATTGCATAAGATGAATGTGGATACATCCCTTATTGAGCCTGAATCTCGTCCCATTCGAGGCTTTGATAATGTGGCTAAGTCTTCATTAGGTATTATCACCTTACCCATCACAGTAGGACCTATTACTTTGCCTACTCCTATCCATGTTATGTCGGGAAATCTATCATACAACTTGTTATTAGGGAGACCTTGGATTCACAGTATGCAAGTTGTCCCCTCTACATTGCATAGACAAGTTAAATTCATTTATAACAATAAGACATATACCTTGATAGGTGATACTAAACTTCAGGCTTGTTTGCAAACATCTACTTCCAAAGGGAGTTCTTCTAAGCCTTCCTGTTCTAGTGATGACTCGTTAAACAAGATACCTATGGATGGATCATCACCCTCTAATAATCAAAATTCTTTGGATGAGTCTGAAGTTCCTGAAGAAGATTCTTCTCAACTTGAATCTACACATGAAAAGGCTTTTGATGCTGAGAAGGTTCTCGCAGAAGACGATTGGGGATCTCTTGATTTTAATCCCACCTTTGTAGGTGAGTATAGGGTTCCTCCTAGAGAGCTTAAAGGTAAAGAGAAGGAAGACACTAAAAATCAATCAATCTTACCTGAACCTATGACCAATAATTTTGTGGCCGCTTCTCAAACTTCTTCTCCTTACACCTCTAATCATAAAGAGTTTGATTCTTTGTCTTATGAAAAACCACCTTCTCTTCCTGAAATGGTTGATCGTTATGGTCGTGGTTTTCGC
Organism: Cryptomeria japonica; assembly: GCF_030272615.1. Lineage (NCBI taxonomy): Eukaryota > Viridiplantae > Streptophyta > Pinopsida > Cupressales > Cupressaceae > Cryptomeria > Cryptomeria japonica. The sequence goes on from NC_081411.1 coordinate 691,585,927, forward strand.
ATTTTTGCTAAGCATGGGTATCATGGAAATGGTTGTGGCACTCATGAACAAGGGATAAAAGTTCCTCTAGAGACTAATTTTCACAATTATGCCTTTGGACTCGGCTATAATCCCTGCAAACGTACCAAAGCATCTAAAAGACCATCTCTCAATGTGAATGCTATATTTAGTAGTGATGATGATCTCACTTCAGCTAAATCATCTTCTACTCATAAGGAAATCTTGGTGATGAACAAATCTCTTTATGAATCCTCTCAAATTTCTAAATCTGCTTATGAATCTTTATCTCCTATTCATCATAAAGTCCTTTTCCCCAAGGATAAGGCTCTAATAAATTACACTCATCCCTCTTCTAAGATTTCTTGTGACTTTTCTTCTTCAATTTTTATCATTTTATACATGTTTTTGATCTCACTTATAGTTGAGCATTTAGCATGTCATATTCAAATACCTCATTCAATCTATCATGTCTTTAAATAACATTAATGGCTATTATGTTGCTCATCATTATGTGACATTGGTAGCTCATTTACTGGGGGCTCATTGTCATTCATGATGGTACAATTTCACGTGCAATCATATTTTTGAAGCAACATAATAGCCTAATTTTCTTGTTCCTATGGGGACAAGAGTGATTTCATACAACTCTTCTTTTTCTTATGTCTAAATCCCTCCCTAGAAGATTGTATAAGTCCTTCTCATTGAGGCCATGATCTTTCCTTATTTTTATCTAAGGATCCACTTTTTCCTATTTCGTGGATGGTGTGAACTTTATTACTTGATGTTATTCCATGTATGCATTTGTTGTTGTTTGTTCAAGGATTCTCTCTTACAAGAGGTGTAAGTCCTTGACTACAACCTCTTTTGCACTTGGTAAAATACATCCATAATGAATTCACTCTCCCAATTGGGTTAAAAGGAGCGTCATCCTTCATTAAGAATCACTTTCACCTCGCAAAAGAAGGAAGTATTGCATTCTTATTCTCTTCTTTGTCTTATTCTAGAAGATGTTATATTTGTCTAAGACAATTCCTCTTTGGGATAGGTGTCTTTTGTACAAAGGTCTCTTCTCCTCTAAGGATCTCCTTTACACATACTACAAGATATCCCTTCTCAACTATCTTATCCTTGCTTAAAGAGTGCAAAACTCTCTTGCTTGGATCTATGACATTGTTGCATTTTTGGGGTATCTTCTTTTGTGATGAAGGTAGGTATCCTTGTTCTAATTTTCTTATGACATAAACATTACACTTTTTGAGCAATGGGTCATTCTCAAAACCAGAGCACAGACTCTTAGAGCGAGATGTCTCCATTTTTCTTTTATGCAAGCTGATTATTCTCAGAACCAGAGCACAGACTCTTAGAGCGAGATATCACGTTTTTGTACTATACAGGTTGTAGCATACTCGGGCATAGACTCCTATGAGGTGCTTCTAACCTCACTTACACACACATGCACGAGGTTGAGTGGAACTAGCGGCATAAGGCTAGACTTTCTCACTCTCCTCCCTTACATGGATCACCTAGACAGACTCTAGGGGCTAGTTTTCCATGTCCTTTTTCACATGGATCACCTGGACAAGATCTAGGGGCGAGAAGTCTGTGTTTTCCTCTCTCACTATTCTTCTCATGGATCACCAATGTGTGTATTCATGCTTTTTTCCTTTCTTTTCTTCTCTTTGCATTTTGTTTCCATTTACATCCTTCATCTTGTGTTAGAGAACTCTCAAATCTTCACACTCTTTGTTGTGTTGGAATTGAGATTTAGTCCTCTTTCTTACCAAATGATTCTCCATTAGTTTTTGATCTCATATCAAATCTTCTTGTGAGCATTTGTCATCAATATTCTTTAACAATTCGAAGTGGTAAACATGATACCCTGTTTCAACTCACTAAAATTAGCAAGCCGAAACAGGGGGGGGCATATAGCTACCCTCGAATTTTCATCACCTTCCTTAGTAAGCATTAGGTGATTTTGTGATCTAACGTGTGGTTTTGTAGGGTGCGGTTCCTAACTGTGTACTGCAGATACCGCTGGGGGCTTCGTTCGACGGACTTATGGATATATCCTTTTTCAAATAATGTTTACTTTTCTGTACTTTAGCTTGCATATGCACGTAGTGTTCATATGACCGCTAAAGTGGGGGCTAAATGTAGCGTCGTAAATTGTACGCACTTGCTAGGGTGGTACAATTTCACACCTAGTTTAGCACCCGCCTTGGCGCATTTTGCATCTTGCATTGCATTTCCCCTTTAGCACTTAATTAATTAAATTAATTAGGTCTAAGGTCCTATTTTATCATTTCCCACATCATAAAGTTGGGCCCTTTCATTAAAGTGTGCCCTTTTCATTTTATTCTTCCTATACATCATTTAATCAAAAACCCTAATTAGGCCCTATTTCAAACTTGGGGGCTTGGTTTCGGGGGTCAAAACATCTCGAAATCACCTGTAACTTCGGGATTCTCTCTAAAATCATCATATCCGACGGCCCTGAAAATTTGGTGAAAAGTTGTCAGGACCGTGGCGCTCGCTGCACATGGTCCCGGACATTTTTCCCGAAATTTTGGGAGCACGATCCAATCATAAAATAAAGCTTAACCCCAAGAAATTGGCGGGATATTCAATCTCTAGGTCGGCCAAAAGACGAAATTAAGACCTAGGGTTTCATATATAAGAGCTCTCTTTCTTCATTTGAAGGGATCCGAATTTTGGCTTTCAAGGACCTTCTATGCAGCGAAAGAGCAGATCTTTGAAGACTTCAACAACATTCAACATCCTTCTATCAAGCATTTATCAATTTCATTCATTCATTTAGGGCTTGGAAGACATTGAAGAACAATAGGAGATTACCGACTGAAGATTGGCTTGTACCCCTCCCTTGAGGGTTGGGTATGATTTCATGTTGTTTTCATGTCTTTGCATAAGCTTCAATATATCCTTTATTCATGCTTTAGATCACTTTGCATCTTGATTTGGAGCATTTACATTATCATTTACAAGCAATTAGGGTTTACTTTCTAGGTTGCTCTAGTTTGCTTTCTTGCATTTTAGGACCTTGCACACACACTAGGTCTGCACACACAATACATTTTACAATACAACTTGGCTATTCGTGGAGGTGGAAATCACCGAAGCGGGGATTTGACTAAGGCAAAACCCTATATAGCCACCCAAACACCTTTTCAGATATAAGTGCAGGTTTCGGGATTCGGACGACGCCGCAGGTTGCAGATCCGGAAGAAGCAGACGAAAACAGACCTTCCCACCAAATTTCAAAGCAAAAGACCAGGACAAGGGCGTGGAGCGCCCTGGTCCCTGGGACAGGGGCGCTGGGCGCCCTGGTCCTCCTGACAGACAACATTTTTAGCATTTTTGATAGCTTTTCCAAAGTGCAAAACAGCAGTTTCAGGGGCAGAATCAGGACAGTGGCGCCCGCGCCCCCGTCCCGAACATTTTCAGTCATATTTTAACTCCGGGTACGCATTTGCATTCTTGTCTTGTCCTTGTGTTTACAGCTTTCCATCATTTAAGTTCAATTCTGTAATCTTGTTATTAGTTCATACTTGCACTTTGGGGTTAGGGATTGAACTTGCATCATTTCATCTTTCAATTACAACAAAGGAATAGAAATCCTAATAGGTAGCCCGTGGCTCTCTCTTCCACAAGAAGAAAAAGCCAATTGTGTGATACCTCTAGGCTCTTTCGTATTCCACAAGTGTGTGGTTGAAAGTGAGATTAGGGCATGCTTGCTTAGTGTCACTTTTTCTCCTACATAGTTTCATATATAGCTTTTTCTTTCCTCATTTGAAGGATCCAAAAAAAAATCTCTAGCAATTGAAGGAGCCCCTTGTGAACTGAAAGTACAGATTATGTGAATTCTTCAACCAACAAATCAAGCATTCATTAAGTCTACATCAACCATTTTCATCATCAATTGAAGCTTTGAAGATATTAAAGAATAATAGGAGATCATCAACTGTTGACTAGCTTGTACCTCTCCCTTAGAGTTTGGTATGGTTTCATGTTATTTTCGTATCTTTATGAGTTTCACAACACTTGTTTTCAGATCTACATGATTGCTTTAGATACATTATGGAATTTTTGATTTGAAGCGTTCTCATTTACATCATGTTCATTTAGGGTTTGTACTCAAAGCATAGGGTACTCATTTACATCGGTTAAAGTGCCTAAGATCTGACCGAGGTAGAGAATTTTCTTCAAATGAATTTGTTGACTACTATGAGAAGCATAGAATTTGAAGACAGTTTTCAGATGCAAGGACACCTTAGCAAAATGGGGTGGTGGAGAGAAAAAATAGGACAGTAAAAAAGATGGCCAGGACAATGTTGAATGAGGCCAACATACTGGACATATACTGGAAGAAATCAGTTCATACTATTGTCTACACCTTAAACTGGGTTCAGTTAAGGGTGAACAGTAGAATGACTCCTTATGAGTTATGGAATCAAAGGAAACCACCACTCAAACACTTCAGAGTGTTTGGAAGTAAATGCTTCATTAAGAAAGATGTTGATGGATTGGGAAGTTTTGATTCCCAGAGTGATGAAGGAATTTTCTTGGGATACTCAGACAACAGTAAAACCTACAAATGCTACAACAAGAGATTGAGAAGGGTCGTGGAGAGTGTACATGTAAGAATAGATGAAGATCCACACAAAGGACAATCTGCACCTACACCCTACTTTGATGAGTCAGATGTGGAATATGAAGACCAATCTGACAATAGACCAGTGAAAGATGTACCAAACAAGACTCCCAACCGGTATGTGCAGAAGAATCATCCGGAAGAACAAATCATAGGAGATAGCAATGAAGGTGTGCAGACCAGAAGGAGATTAGCCTGGGAAGGTGAGCAGGTAAATTTCTGTCTCATGACTGAAGTAGAGCCTAAAACTTTTGATGATACTAGCAAAAGTGAAAAGTGGGTAGGTGCCATGGATGAAGAGTTGAGAGAAATTGAGAAAAATCAGACTTGGGAACTTGTTCCTAGACCGGTAGACAAGAATGTCATAGGTACCAAATGGGTCTATCAGAACAAGATGAATGAAGAAGGTAAGATAGTCTAGCGTAAAGCAAGGTTAGTTTGAAAAGGGTATGCTCAAGTTGAAGGTATTGACTTTGAAGAAACCTTCGCACTGGTGGCTAGGTTAGAAGCAATAAGAATGTTTTTAGCTTTCTCAACCTACAAGGGATATAAAGTGTATCAAATGGATGTGAAATCTGCCTTTCTCAATGGCAATCTTGAAGAAGAGTTGTATATGGAATAGTCGAAAGGGTACTTGCTACATGAAGACGAGAGTTTTGTATGCCGATTGAAGAAAGCTTTGTATGGCTTGAAACGGACTCCTAGAGCATGGTATTCCCAGTTAGATAAATACTTGAAGGAGCAAGGATTCCGGAAAGGGAATGCAGACAGCAACTTGTATGTCAAGGTTAATGGAGATCACATGATTATTGTTGTTTTATATGTGGATGATATTATCTTTGGTGGGGACAAGGACATCATGTGCAAAGAATTTGCAGATCAAATGAAGACAGAATTTGAGATGTCCATGTTGGGTGAGGTGTCCTATTTTCTTGGTTTGCAGATCTCTTAGAAGGAAAAAGTAATTTTCATCTCCCAAGCCAAGTATGCAAGAGACATGCTGAAGAAATTTCAAATGGAGGACAATAAACTAGTAAGCACTCCCATGGTTACCAGTTGTAAGTTGAGCAAACTAGATGAATCACCAGAAGTTGAGCAAACACTGTATAGGTTTATGATTGGCAGTCTGTTGTATTTAACAGCATCTAGACCGGATATTGTATAAGTTGTTTGCATGGTAGCAAGATTTCACTTAAATGCAATTAGAAGAATTTTTCAGGTATCTGCAAGGGACTCTCAGTCATGGTCTGTGGTATCCAAAGAAAGGAGACTTCACCTTGCAGGCTTATAGTGATGCAAATTGGGCAAGAAGTATTGATGACCGGAAAAGTACAAGTGGAGGTGCTTTCTACTTAGGAGACCGGTTAATATTATGGCATAGTAAGAAGCAAGCTTCAGTGTCACTATCTACTGCTAAAGCGGAATATTGCATCTGCTACATGTTGTTCAAAGGTTTTATGGATAAAGCAAACACTGAAAGACATACAGGTGGAGATACCATAACCCATTCCAATCTGGTGTGACAATTTAAGTGCAATCAATATCTCCAAGAATCCAATAATGTACTCAAGAACAAAACATATTGCAATCAAGTATCACTTCTTGAGGGAGAAGGTAGTTGACAAGGAGGTTCTGGTAGAATATGTTCCCACCGGTGAGCAGATTGCTAACATATTCACCAAGCCACTTCGATTGGGTCCTTTTGAGTACCTGAGACAAAAAAATGGGAGTTGTCCCACCATCTGGTAGCACTTAAATGCATGAGAGGATGCATGATTCAGGGGGAGCTAAAGGGGGAGATTGTTGGCATTGAGTTGTCATTGATGTCAACTGGTATTGCAGGCAAGCTACTAGGATGAAGAATAATGTATCGGTATGATGAAAAACAAGTACTATCAGTAACTTCATTAGTATGAGATGAGATACATGTGTGGGTGAGCATGTTAAGTAATAACCAGTTGAGCTTATACCGGTTTGAAGTTTGGCTGCATGTTTATGATAAACAGGCAGAATGTTAAAGTCATAATAAACCACTGAAGGTGAAGGTGTGTTACCGATGTTGTGTACACTGTCGGTTAGCAAAATAAGAAGGTCTCACCGGTAAAGGGATGTACTGGTATGAAGTTGTTGAATGATCAAGTATGAATCAACTGTGTGTTGGTAAGCTAAGTGGTTGATCGTGTCACGCCATGTGGAGCTGAGGTGGCAAATATGTAGGGGTCGGTAAAGCTACCATCGACAAGGTTGGTGAAATTGTTAGTCGACATAAATGAAACAGTCACAAATCACAGAATTGTAACTGACTGATGCAGCTCGAGGAAGAAAGAATGACGAAGGTAGATCAGCAAGCGGTTGGCGCCTAAATCAATGCAAACGAAATCCGATCCCAAGATGACCTTGAAAAGGAAACAGCCAGGGGCTTTTATGTGTCAACAGATTTCAAAGTAAAAAATCTTGTACGTGATTTCTATCTTTAGCAAGCATGCGTTGGGAATGGAAAATATGTATAGATGCATCTCTGGAGTATAGGTGATTGACACATGACAAACTAGATAGGATCTAATGCAAATTGTGTCGGGAAAAGGAAATCCTAAGCACTCAAGTTTTGATTTGCGTTTTGGCGGGAAACCAGTGGTTAAAAAGAAGAGCTCGAGACTGAGCAATGTTGTTGTTGTTGTAGAAGACAAGGGTAATTTTTTATGTCTGAGAACCAAAGAGAAAAACACTAAAAGTGTTTATGAGCAAAGTATTAATTTACAGGTGAAGCGGAGCAAACCAGTATAAGGAAAAACCGGTGAAGAGTGCATTGAACATGGAGGTTATGAACCGGTAGAAGCAGTGCCTGATAAAGAATGATTGAGGGTGAGTTAAGGAGGAGGAAGACAATGTGAGCAAGGATTGAGAAAGGTGATCAGCAAAGTCAAGTTGCAAAGTAGGAAAAGAGGAAACAGACCGGTAAGACTGAAATCAGCAGAGTAGGATATTGTAAGGTTGCAAAACTTCATTTGCAACAATGATTTTGTTTGTGTATCTAAGTCTTATATTGTTTCTCACTATGTTGTATCTTAGTGCAGGGGTTGTAGCTCCTTTAGGTAGTAGCCTACAAATTGTGCAGGGGGTTGGTGCTCCTTTGAGTCGGTGCTCATAAATCAGGGGTTGGTGCTTCTTGGGTTGGTTCCCTAAATTTTGTAATCAGAGTTTCATTGTGAGGTTGGATTGGAGTAGAAGATCTCCAACGGCTATTCTCATCGAGGTTTTTCCCACATTGGGTTTTCCTCGTATATATTTGGTGTTGTGTGTTGCATCTTTGTTTATGTGATATTTTAGTAGTTTAGCAAATCCTTTCACACACCTTGGTTGCACTATGTATGCTACCGGTTAACACTCAGTTTGTTTCATTTACCGATATCTTCTTGTTGAAAAGAAAATATTAAGATCACTAATTCACCCCCCTCTCAGTGATCCATTGTATCCAACAATTGGTATCAGAGCCTAGGTACCCTATTTTATCGAAAGTGTTCTCTAACTTGGGTAGATCCTGTCAAGTGGTCACAATGGCAAGAAATGAATCAGCCTCCTCAAAAGCTCCTATGTTTGACGGTGTCAACTATGCCTTTTGGAGTAGAAGAATGGAAACCTATTTGTCCTCTCTAGGTTGTGATGTATGGATGTTGGTTGTAAATGGTTATACAGTTCCTAATAATCCTCCTACTGATCTAGATGATAAGAAGGAATATGAAAACAGTGCTAAAGCCAAGAATGACATTCTTAGTGGGTTGTCCAATAATGAGTTTGTTAAAGTCATGCACTGTTCTTCTACCAAAGAGACCTGGGATAAGTTGCAAAAGATTTTTGAAGGTGATGCTAAAGTCAAGGAAGCCAAGTTGCAGAGTTTGAGAGAATAGCTTGAGGGCTTGAAGATGAGAGATGAAGAGAAGATTGTTGACTATCTCCAAAGGGTTGATGAAACAAAAAAACACCATTAGAGGGCTTGGAGAAGAAATAAAAGATGAGGTTGTAGTAAAGAAAGTACTTAGATCCCTTACATCTAAGTATGATAGAAAAGTCTCAGCAATAGAAGAAGCAAACGATCTGAAAGTCTTCACAATGGATGAGTTGTATGGCTCCCTAACTTCTTATGAGATGAGGACTATCAGTACTAATGTTGTGAAGAAAGAATTTGCATTCAAGACATCAAAAAAAAAAAAAAAGAATCTGCCCATGATGCAACTGGTGAAGACTCTGATGACATCATGGCAAACTTTGTCAAAAGACTCAAGATAGGTTCAGGCAAATATAAAGGCAAGCTCCCTTTAAAATGTTTCAACTATGGAAAGATTGGACATTTTGCTGCTAAATGTCCTTCTGGTGACAAGAATGTCTATCGACATGGTAGTAAATGCTACCAGAAGCAGAGAAGTCTTTTCACACATGAATACCACAGATGAGGAAAGTGCCTCAAATGTCTGCTACAGTGATGATGAAGTGAGAGCAAATCTTTTTATGGCCCAAGAGGTATCGGTACCTGAAGAAGCGGAAGAGGAAGAGCAAGAAGGTGAAGTAGATCTTGAAGAAGAACTCATTAGTGCCTTAGATGAGCTAAAGAAACCAAGAAGAGAGTTGAAGAAGGTAAAAAGGGTTGCAGTTGAAGAACAAGAGTTGTTGGAACAATCTCTTGAAGAGTCAAAAAACTATTGCAGATCTAAAACTTCAGTTGGTAGAGGCCAAGAGGGTGTGTGAAGTCACTAGTACCAGTCTGAGTGAAAAGGAAAAGGAACATCAGAATCTAGAAGCAAAAATAGTGAAACTCCGAAAGGACTTGGATAAAAGTCAGAAAGAAATAAAAGTGAGAAGCAAGTATGAAGGCAGCACTGAAGCTTTGGACAAGATGTTGAGCAATCAAAAGCAATCAAAAGATATCGGTGGCTTAGGCTTTCTAAAAGGTCAAAGTTCAAAAAGAAAAGAGACGTTGGATAAGGAAATTCAATTCACTTCTACAAAGGAAGGTGGAGAAGGAGATATTCACAATGGGCAAGGATACAGGCAAAAAGACATATGCAGATGCTGCTAGAAACCGATACACAAACTGGTATGCTAAATCGATGAACCAGGGACCATACTCAATGCACCAAGGGTTAGCAGCATGAAAGGAAGCACCCTGGTGAGGTAGCCGTTTGTAGGTTCAAGACAACCTAACTGGGATGTACCAAAATTTCATGGTTATTGTCATCGGTGCAATAAGTTTGGTCATAGAATGGCAGACTATAGGAAAATGAATGTCAACCTTAGTTTTGAGAGTAGGGACTCATTTGCTGCATTACAAAGTACAAATATCATGTGTTATAATTGTAATAAGTTTGGTCACAAGAGTTATGAATGTAGGAGTAACATGCATAAGTCCTACAAGAATGTATTGAGTACATCTTTTGTGCTAATGTGAAATGCTATAAGTGTCAAAAATTTGGTAACATGGCAAGGCATTGTCAGCTGAGAACTGACAAACAAAAGAGAGTTATACCAGATGAAAAGTTGGAATCAAAACCGGAACACAGAGTGACAAAAGAGGAAAAGAAAGAAGAGAAACTAGTTTGGGTAGAGAAGGAGAAAAACAAGACAGAGTCTAGCTTGATTGTGCAGACCGCTCTACATGTTGAAAGGGGGAATTTATGGGTAGTTGACAGTGGTTTCTCAAATCACATGACCAAAGATAAGAAAAAGTTCATCAAGCTTCATTATTGGAATGGTGGTTCAGTCCAGTGCGGTGACAACTCCTCCATCAAAATCAAAGGTCGGGGTACATTGAATATTGACGGAAAGCTCAAGGCTTGTGATGTGTACTATGTGGAAGGTTTGAAACATAACCTGCTGAGTGTAAGTCAGATGTGTGACAAAGGGTACAAGTTCTCATTTGATTCTACCTGTTGCCAAATAAGGAAGTAGAGTACCAGTCAAGTGGTAGTAGAAGGAAAGAGAATAGAGGGTAATGTCTACAATTTGAAGGAATGTTATGAGTCCCATTGCATGATGGGACAGGTTGATGAAAGCTGGTTGTGGCACCGAAGACTAGGCCATGTGAATTTTAACAATCTGATGAAGATAAGCAAGAACCAGTATGTGAGAAAAATACCTCAGATCATAAAACCAGCAAACACATTCTGTGATCAATGTATCAGAGGTTCAACATCAATGTGACCATCTTATGATTGTTGTCCTTATTAATGGTAATGCTATAAGATGAACCCTTGTTGACATTGGCTTTGGCCTTAATGTTTGTAGCATTAGTCTATTACATAAGATTAAGGTGGACACATCTCTTATTAAACCAAATTCTCTTACTATTTGTGGCTTTGCTAATGTATCTAGGTCCTCATTAGGTATTATAACCTTACCTGTCAAGGTAGGACCTGTTATTCTACCCACACCTATTCATGTGATGCTCGATAATTTGACCTACAATTTTTTGTTAGGATGAGCATGGATTCATAGCATGAAAGTTGTTCCTTCCACTTTGCATAGGCAAGTTAACTTCATTTACAACAATAAGATGTATACTCTGTTTGTTAATACCAATTTACAATCTTGTTTACAAACATCATTTTCTAAGTCTTCTTCAACTCCTTATGACTCTTCTTCAATTACTTCTAACTCCTCTTCAAACATCCCTACTCCCTCAAATGCTCCTACTTCTTCAAGTGATTTCAATGCTTCTGAGGAAGATGTCATGCAAACTGAATCACCATCCTCTCCCGAAGAGACCTCTCCCAAGGGGGTCCTCTTAGGTGATGAATGGGGGTCTTTAGACTTTACTCCTACCTTTGTAGGAGAATATAATGTGTTGGCAATTGACACTCATCCATTTTAGTTGTGTTGTCATTGATGGAAACACACATCATTTTGGGTTGGAAACTTAACTGGTATTCATGATTCAAAAACTGACATTCAAGGTAAACTAGCGAACTAGGAACCAGTGTATGAGGCTGACATAGGAGATTGAACCGATAGGTCTACATGGCAACAATCAGTGGCATTGGTCACAAAGTTTATTGTATTTATTTTTCTCTAGGCCGACATATAAATAAATTGTAATATAATTGTAAGCTGACATAAGGCATTCATGTTTATGTTTGGGAAGGGTATTTAAATCAGTCCGATTAGGTTATTTTGGATATACATACAAAGAGAAGGAATATATAGTGGTGTGATATTGTGCGAGAAATGTTGATCAACTCAATGTGAATATAATATTCAGTAGTCAGTCTTGGTTACTGGTTTAGAAATTTGAGATACGAAGTGAGTTACCGGTAAAGGAGGACACAGTGAAAATCGGTAAAGACGGTGCTTGAACCGGAACTCATCCAGCATAGGAGATGCATTCTTTGAGTTCAAAATTTTGTTTGTAAACTAGTATTTGGTGTTTGTAGTTAGTGAGGCTCCTTTTGTGATGAGAAGTGTCCTCTAGGTTATTGGCCTTCATGCATGTGTAGGCCCCTACTATAATATTTATTCATTTGGCTAGTGGATAGATATTGTGGGTCACCAATCCCACCGTGGTTTTTCCTCTTTGAGGTTTTCCACGTATAAATCTTTGTGTTATGGTGTATGTTCTTTTGGTAGCATCATTTCTACTTACTGTTATATTCTTTTATGGTTATTGGTTACTGAATTACTTTGTTAATAAGGTTAAAATTGATTTCACCGGAAGAAAATTGATTAACCTGGTACCTTGGAGTAAGTCTAACATCTTAAGGAAGATCTTGAATCCGGAATCTATGGAGATGAGTTTGGAGAAACAACTTGAAGTAGCACTTGAAGATTATGATGTTGAAAGGATGAAAAATTTGAAGTTGCAAGATGAGTTGAACTATACAAAGGAACTCATTCTTATCCTCTAGGAGAGGTTGTCATCTGCTCAAGCTCGAAGAAAGGAACTTTTACAAAATCAGGATGATGAAGAAAAGAATGCCATTAAAGAACAATATCAAAAACTGAGTCAGGAGAATACTGTCATGAAGAATGAAATGCAATCCCTAACCATGAGGATGTCCAAGGATATTGAAGACCGAATGAAGAATGCAGAAAATCTTGACAAATCTCTAAAAGACAAATTTGAGGAATGCATTGATGGTATGATGAAAGAACAACTATCTGGTAGTTTATTGAGAGGGGGGTGAATCAGTAACTAGAAAAAATGATACAAACTTCCCAAACTCAAACTCACAAAGTAAACTTATCAATGAAATATCACTATCAAGATCAATACTCATAAGAACATCGGTTGACTGTTATAACAACTTAACAGTAAACAACATTCAACTTGTAAACATCCAAATGCTTCATTTCTCAATACTTCTGGTTAACATGCCTCATCAAAAATAATTAACCAAATCAATCATAAGATCATAACCATAAAACATTCACCACATGACACAAGTATTTATACATGGAAAACCCATATAGGTAAAAACCACAGTGAGATGAGACTCACCAGAAAATATTTGAACTCTTTTAAAGTTCGCCCTTAGGAGCCTAACCTGTTAAAGCTTTTTTAAAAGTCTTGTTAAGAATTGATCTTGTTAGGAATCACCCGGTTAAAGGATTGATTACAAATGCCTTGTTAGAATCAAATACCCTGTAAGGTGTAACCTCAGTAGAGGATTTGAAAATCTAATCTAATGGACCACCTTGTTAGAGGATTTAATAAGTAACCAAGCTTGTTAGAGCTTACTCGGTTAGGGGATTTCAATTATGTTGTAATTGTCAGAAAACAACAGGAGTTTCTTGATCTATCTGAATAGTTATACATTTTCTTGATCAGATCCATTTAATCTTCTATCTGCCTTTACTCAAACTGCAGACTCATTCTCCAGTTAGGCAATCACACACTCAACTGATTTCTGTCAACTCTTGCCAACACTCAAACAAAACAAAAAACTTCCTCGACCTTAAATACAAATCAATTAGGTCGTTAACACAATAAAAATCTAATCCTCTCATCATCGAGATTACAAAATAGGTCGGTATAACCATGACCATTGGATTTCATAGCAATCTCATCACATCAATCAAGAAAACCTCAACTGCTCCTTGATTACCACTTCATCAAGGTCAGTAACTCATCACGCGCTTTGCATTAGATGCAATACATTTTGTCCATTCCCTAGACAAACAAACGCACCAAAAACACTTTGAACTTGTCTTTATACAATGACCTTATGTGTCATCCTCATTACTACTCAACATCAGATCATAAACCAACATAACCAATTCAACAACCTTAATGGGTTAGTGTTTAACAAAAAAAAGTGGTAGGGTTTATCGGTTACATAACATAGAAAGGGTTTAACCTTTTACTCCGATTACTGGTTCAACTCATAGACTTACATACCGGTTTACAATAACCTTCACAAAGCTCTTCCTACCGGTTACAAGACAATATCAACAATAACAACAATATCAACAACATCATTAATATCATTATCAATTCAACTGACATCAATGACAATAACATATCACTAATGCAATCTTCATGCAAATGCCAACAATCTCCCCCTTTGACATTGATGGCAATACAAAATATCAACACCATTTCTTTGTTGTTGTGAATGTGAATAGGAATCCAAAGTATTCACATGCTCTCTCTGTCTTCGGTCTATCACTGGTTTTCCTTCTCATAATCACATAATTCTTCTCCCCCTTTGACAGCAATGCCAAATTGAAAGTAAAACATGTAATATCGAAATTTCACTATGCATCAACAGCATTCTACAACTTGATGCTCCCCCTATGGAATACATCCACTTCTACATTGACCCTTGTAAAATTTTGCAAGTGTTTCAAGGACTCATGCAGTCAACATCATGTTCAACTAACTTCATGAAGAGGGACAACCCCTAACTGACTTCTAACATACTCAAAAGTGGTCTTAGGCAGAGGTTTGGTAAAAATATCTGCAAGTTGTTCCTTGGTCGAAATGATACTTCCATTCAAAGTGTTGATTCGTGCGTGCAAAACAGGATTCTTAGAAATATTTATGGCACTTGTGTTATCACATAAGATCTTTATAGGTTCTCAAATATTCATCTTTGAACCTCCCAAAATGTGTCTCATCCAGATAACCTGTGTGCAATTCATATAAGTTGCAACATACTCAGCTTCAGCAGTAGATTGTGAAGTGCAACTCTATTTTTTACTACTCCAAGAAACAAGCCTTCCTCCAAGAAAAAATGCTCCATCAGTTGTGCTTTTCCGATCATCAACATTTCCTACCCAATCAGCATTTGTGTATGCCTTCAAATCAAAGTTCCCTCCATATGGATACCATAATCCATAGTCAACAGTACGTTTCAGGTATCTAAAGATTCTCTTGGTTTCTATCAGATGTCTCCTTAGGATTCTTCTAGAATCTAGCAACTATGCCAACTGCATGGGCAATGTTCGGTCTGTTGTGAACAACATAGTGTAACTTGCCAATCATTGACCTATATTCCTTTTCATCAACAGAATTAGATTCATCTTCCTTGGACAACTTACAACTTGTAACCATTGGTGTCCCAATTGGTTTATAGTCACGCCAAATGTCTTCAAAACCTCTTTCACATACTTAGACTGTGTAATGAAAATATCATTCTTCATTTGTCGTATCTGCAAGCATATGAAATTTTTTATTTCCCCTACTAAAGACATTTCAAATTCATTTTTCATTTCATCTGCAAAACTATTTCTCATGACATCATTACCTCCAAATATAATATCATCAATAAATACTTCACTGGCCACTATTTCGTCTCCTTCAGACTTGAGATATATGTTTCTATCATCACTGATTCTCAGAAAGCCTATCTTCATTAGATGTGTATGAAGCCTTCCATACCAACGTTCTAAGTGTCTTCTTTAATCCATATGAAGCCTCATGAAATTTGGATACCATGTCTTTCTCATCAGTCAATGCATAACCATCTGGTTGCTCTATGTATACCTCTTCTTCCAATATCCCATTCAAAAATGCAAACTTAACATCCATCTAATATACCTTGAACTTCTTATGGGCTACAAATGCAAGTAAAGTTCTGACACCTTCTACTCTTGCTACTGTGCAAAACTTTCACCATAATCTTCTCCTTCAACTTGAGCATAAACCTTGCACACTAATCTTACCTTGTTGCCAACTACAACACCATCTTCATTCAATTTGTTCCTATATACCCATTTAGTACCTATAACATTCTTATTTACCGATCGGGGTACTAGGGTCCAAGTGTTGTTCTTCTCAATTTGATCTAGTTCCTCCTCCATAGATTTAACCCAATAATCATCACCAAATGCCTGCTTAGCAGTTCTTGGTTCAATGGTGGAGATCATGCAAGAATTCTCTCTAGTTCTTCTTTAGGTTAAGACTCCAGCATCCTTATCTCCAATAATCTTCTTAGGATTGTGATTCAGTCTCACATATCTAGGAATAACATGATCATTATCTTCAGGTTCAGCTTCTTCATTGTTATCATCTTCTTCTGAATTTATCTATTTCGGTTGGACTAGTGCATCAGAATTTGCTTTGCCGGTTTCATATTTCACAGTTTCTGGTTCCAAAAATAAAATGCAAGGATCTTCATCCTTTTTCTCTGAATTGGTTCCTTCTAAAACTTCAAGAAATTCATCCACTCGAATCTCAGCAATTCTTTGTGTCTGGTTGTTAAAAAATTTGTAGGCCTTACTCTTGATGGAATAGCCAAGAAATATGCCTTCATCACTCTTAGCCTCAAATTTGCTAATGTAATCACCTTCTTTTAATAAAAAATTTTCTTCCAAATATTTTAAAATAGCTAACATCAAGTGATCTTCCATACCAATATTCATAAGGAGTCTTTTCCTTACCTATCTTTACCAGAATCTGGTTCATTGTGTAGACAATTGTATTGACAGCTTCTCTCCAAAAGGTTTTTGCTACACCTCCTTGTATCAACATTGTCCTAGAAACTTCAACAACTGACAAGTTGTTTCTTTCTGCAATGCCATTTTGTTGTTGTGTCCTTGATGCAGAAAGTTGTTGTTTGATACCATTCTCTTCACAGTACCTAGTGAATTCCTCAAAAGTAAATTCACCACCTTGATCTATCCTCACACATTTTATCTTCTTGCCGCTTTCTTTCTCAGCTAAGGCTCTGAATGCCTTGAACTTGCCAAAAGCTTCAGACTTATCTTTTAAGAATGTAACCCACATCATCCTTGTGCAATAATCAGTGAGAATCATGAAATATCTATCACCTTGAATGCTTTTTGTTCTTATTGGTCCATAAAGATCTGTATGAACCAAATCTAACAAGTGCTCTACTGAAAAGGATTTTCTTTTGAAAGTTGAAGAAGTCATCTTTCCTAACCGACATTGTTTGCAAAGAGCATTAACCGGTTTGTCTAACTGAGGCAAACCTCTCACTGTTTTGGACTTACTCACTTTAACAATATTATCAAAGTTTATATGACAAAATCTCCTATGCCAAAGCCAGCTATTATCTATTTTTGCAATAAAACAGTTGCTAATTTTAGAATTGAGATGAAACAGGTTACCTTTAGTTTGTTTCCTGGTTGCAATCAGTTCACCTTTGTTGTCAAAGATTTTGCACATACCATTTTTAAACTCCAGTAGATATCCTTTATCATTAAGTTGTGCCACACTCAAAGATTGTGCTTTAGTCCTTCAGTCCAGTAGACATCATTTGCACTGCTCTTTCCATTAAGAGAAATAACTCCTTTACCTTTAACCATGCAGGGTGAGTCATTGCCAAATCTAACTACACCGCCATCAAATTCTTTCAAGGAAAGAAATTTGTTCCGATCACTGGTCATATGATGTGAACAACCACTATCAATGATCCAATCATCAGAGTTATCCATTCTAGATACTAATGCCTTCTGGTCTAATATCTCTTCCTTAAAAGTTACAAACACAATATCTTCACTAGCATCATCATCAGATTCTTCATCAGTGATACCACTATTAATAGCAATAAGATAGTCTCTCTTGCCTTTACCCTTATACTTCTTGAATTTGTCTCTCTTGTGTTCATTTTCACCATTAGGACAATTAGCCGCTATGTGACCAATCTTGTTGCATGCAAAACATTTTAAAGGTAGTTTACCTCTATATTTACCAGTGCCTCTGGGCAACCGCTTTGCCAACAATGCTTCAAGCTCCACTAAACTATCTTCATCATCAGCATCTCCATTGTTTCTAGATTCATAACCATGACTAGTATCTCTACTTTTTCTCACATATGGGTTAGAAACAAAATCTCTAAATGCAGACTCAGATTTCTATACACTACCATCATAACCGTTTAATTCAAAAGCAGTAATCTTGCCAATGATGGAGTCAAGAATTACCTTAGTTTTGTCAATGGACTTCAGCTCCTGAATAGCTACAACTCGAATAGCATAGACAGGTAGCAGGGTTCTCACTACCTTACTAATTACTGTGGCATCTTCCACTTTCCATCCTGCACTCTTAATTTCACTGACTATCTCTTTTATCCTTTGACCATACTATTGGATATTCTCCCCTTCAAACATCCTCATGTCATCAAACTTTCCTCTTAGATTCTCCTCTTTAGCAATCTTAACATGTTCATCACCCCTATAAATATCTTCAAATTTTCTCCATACTTCATATGCAGTTTCTAGACCATAAACATCTACATATTCAGCATCAAACAGGGAACTCATAATAGCTTCCAATGCTTGATGATTTTCTTGCTATTCTTTCTTCTGATCATCAGTCACAATTCCAGTAGGTGCAACATACGGAGTTTCTACTTGATCCCAATACTAACTTCCCAAACTCTTAATGTAGATCTTCATTTTGTCCCTCCATATCCTATAGTTATCTTTGTTGAACTTTGGACCTTCCTTCTTCATCATGATCTAGCAGATCTTTTCCTCAAGATTTTAGGCTTAGACCTTAGAGGACCTGAGATGCTCTGATACCAATTGATAGTATGATGAAACAATAGATATCTGGTAGATTACTGAGATGGGGGGTGAATTAGTAACTAGAAAAACTGATACAAACTTCCCAAACTCAAACTCACAAAGTAAACTTATTAATGAAATATCACTGTCAAGATCAATACTCATAAGAATACCAGTTGATTGTGTATACACCTAAAAATGGTCTGAAGATAATTAATTGAATAAGCAATTATCTCAATTAATCTCCCTCCACAATTTAATTGAATTCATCAACAATTTGATTAAATCCTTTCTTTTCATCTACTTATTAATAAATCTAAAGATTTATCTAATAGGTTCATTTCAATAATCCCCTTTGATTAATTAATTCAAATTAATTAATTCTCCCCCATCAAAATCATTTCTTCTAATCCTCTAATTAATTAAAACAAATCAATTATGATTATGAGTTGTTGAAATTAATTAGCCTTTTCATATTATTTGAATTTCTAAATTCAAATTCTCCTAACTTTTAACCACCTAACCCAACCATTCCTAAACCTAACCCATTCTACTTACCTCCATGTCCCCTTTCATCCAACATTTTCTAGAATCTTTGTGACACTTGTCACTAAGTGTTCCCTTTCATCCAACCTCTTCTAGAAGCCTCTTTACACTTGTCACCATAGAGATGACAAATGTTCCCTTTAATCCAACCCCTTTGCCAACCTCCTCCAATTTAACCATTGATATCTTCAAATCAATCTTGACCGTTGATTCTTGCCACCTCATCCCTAGCCTTGGAAATCCTATAAATAGACCTCATTTTGGAGCACAAAGGATCCTATCTCATTTTCATCTTAGGCATGGTTACTATAGGCATCTAGCTTTTAGTTTATCATTCTTAGCATTGTTATCATGCTCAATTTTAGTTTAATTGCATCTTCATTCTAGTTTATTTTCTAGAATAATCATGAAATCATGTAGCTTAATCATGCTATCTTTGCTAGATCATGCATCTTCATCATTTAAATCTTCCATCTAAGTGTAGTCAAGTCACTAGAATTTGCATAACAAGATCTGAGAGCAAAATTCATACTCACATTTACTAGGAGGCGATAGATCACTTAGTTATGGTTTTATCTTTCTTTGATTTAAATTCATTAACCATGCTTGTAATGATATATTGAGTGTTTTGTGTTTGCAGATACAGGTACACTTCACAGAGCACGACATTTTGGCGCCCACCATGGGGCCGAAATCATCATTTTTGGCCTATCAAGCTTCAACAAACATCCATCTCTGTCAGGATGGAATCAGAATGTCGTACGAGTTGATTTTTCAACTCGTACAAATTACTTTTTAGTCTAGTATGAAGCCTAATCCTATGTCGTACGAGCTCATTTGCTAGTAAATCCTATATCGTACGAGCTCATTTTCATTGTCGTACGAGTTTCCACCTTGGCATTTCCTGATTCGTGCTAGCTCATTCCTGTGTCATACGAGCGTGTTTCTATTCCTATGCGAAATCTCAAGTTGTGTCGTGCTAACTAGAAAATTGTGTTGTACGAGTCTCTGTCTCTGTGATTTTTAACAAACTGCATGTTAGGGTTTTCTGATTTTAATTTGAGCTTCACTAATGCTAACCCTGATTGGTTTGTGAGATTTTTGGCAGCCTAACTCTTTTATGCAGGACGATTGACGAAGATATGCTTGTCAAAGACATAATTCAAAAACCAATCAATGACTACTACTGGATCTATTTTGCAGGTTACCTGTGAATTCAACTAAACTTTGTGTATTCACTTAAATTTTATAGGCACACTTCAATTTTCCTAAAGGAAATGAACAATCATGTATTTCATTTCTTTGATGATAGGCGAGTATGCTCTCACCTTTCTTAGGTGATCAGAAAGATAGACTCATCCTTTGCTTCATTAGTGCATTTCTTTAGCAGGTATTCCCTCCTGAGGAGCTTAAAAAATCTTAAAGCCATTACGAGTGGTGTGAGGGGAACGACCCAAGTGGGAATGGCTAACGTCAAGTAATCCAACCCACAATAAAATAAATATGATTTGATGAAAATCAAGTCAACAGCAGTGCTCGGGAATAGCTCCCCTCCGTACCTTCAGGTATATCAAATCTTGGTTTACAAGGCTGGGAAACCTCTTAATTGAGTATTATACCCCGACGCGCCGAATAGATCCCTTACTAGTTTCAATTAAATTAGAAGCTACCTGATTCACCTCCGAAAGGGTGATAATCTTTGTGCAAGAGAGATAGTAACTCTCCCAAGATACTTGCCATATCGTGCCCCCATTAGCGTTTGGAGTCGAATGATATGGCGTTGAGAATATATTGCGTGAGACTCAGTGGTCATATTCTAATTAGCTATTGGGTGTGTACCTAAGTCAGCAAGCAAAGGTTTTCATTCTCAGCCAATTTCCTTAGGTTTAGCGTGTGTATACACCTAAAATTGGCTATGAAATAAATATTCTATATTTATTTAATATTTATCCTTCTATTAAATAATTAATTTGAAAAGATTAATTTATTTAATTCATTTTCGTGTCTTTTCTATTAATTAATTCATTTATCTTATTCCTCTAATTAATTAAATATCTAATATTTAATTATTCCTCTAACCAAGTTAATAAAATATCTAATGTTTAATTATCTCCTCCAAACAATTAAATATTCTAATATTTAATGGTTTTTCTCCTATCCTATAGTCTCAAATATTAAATAATTTCCTAAATTATTTAATCTTTTATCCAACTCACCCTCCATCTCCACTTCATCTTCCCTTTCCCAACTCATCAAACATGTGGCTAAGGAAATTAATATTTCTTAAATATTAATTCATCATTTATCTCCAACTACCAAATTTAATGAAAATTGTGTACGTACACATATTTCATAACCATTTCATATATTCTCTCCAACACCCCTACATCTTAGGAAGGACTTCAGTCCACTTGTCCTCTCATGCCTAAATTTTCTTCAACCATCCCTAGATTTCCTTAGTCAGCAACTTAGTCAAGGTGAGATGAGTGACACTTGTCTTCTCCGTCCCCCTTTCTCTCAACCTTCACCTTTGCTCACGGCCATCCAAATTTTCAGATCTGATCAGGACCGTTGATCTGAGCCACATCATTTAATCCTCTCAAAGTTTCTAAAATCAAGAGCTTCAGTTGAGAGAGAGTTAGTCTTCAAAATAGTTCTCAATCAATCATATGCATCCGTGAGTTTTTTAAGCAAATAGCAAATATCATATAGCATTATCATATTAGCATAATCATGTAGTATTGCATATCATACTATTAGTTAACTACAACTTATCAATCCATTCTTCATATGCCATCTTGGAAGCCATCAGTGCATTGTCTGAGAGCACACCATCTGCAACCAAGAATAGTGGAGTTCGGACACAATGGGACATAAGCCATGAAGGTAAAAATAGTATTTTATTTCATATATACTTCATGCAGTTTCATTGGTTGATTTTGGATTTCCTATAGTATTTCTATTTGTATTTTGTGAAACTAACTTATTGCAGGTAACATTCTGAGGATGAAATTCAAGTCGACAAATTTTGACGCCCACCATGGGGCTCATGGACCTCGCATATACCTTTAAAAATCTCGTAAAAGTAAAATTAATGCATTTGTAATGTAGATTCACGCATGTGTGAATTCTGACAGCGTTTTTGTTTGATAGGTTAGCGTATTTGCATCACAGGTTAGCGCATTTACATCACGAGTTAGCGTATATGTTATGTAGGTTAGCACTTTTGTTTAAAAATCTGTGCATTTGCATTATAGGTTAGCGCATTTGCATCACAGGTTAACGCATTTGCATCGCATGTTATTGCTTCTAAACATAGGTTAGCGCTTTTGTAACGTAGGTTAACACATTTGATAGATGGATTAGTGCTTTTGACAATTGTTTTAGCGCATATGTTCTCTAAGATAGCGCATTTGAAACAGAGTGCAAAATTTTTAATCAAATCTTGAAATTAGGCTTGTGCAAGGGTAATATATATGAAATATAACATTTAAGTATAAGAAAGAGAAGAGAGAAGAGGAAATGTCAGGATGTTTGAGAGGGGTTTCAGACCTCTAGGAGTTATAATGCAAAATCTAGTTTTTGGAAGATCCTCCAAATTTCAGACTTAGTCAAATTTCAAGGCATTTCAGAATCAGGAGTGAAAAATTTGTAACCACGATTTGAAATTAGGCTTGTGGAAGCCCACCTAAGGTTTTGGATTTTCACTAGCTCCTTATTTTTTTGGTAGATTTCTAATAGTTTCTTGCAGATTTGGAGTTAAGTTAGGATTTAGTGATTTATTTTCTAGTTTTTTCAAAGTTGGGTAAAAAGAACTTCATTTTTCAATTTGGTGTTATAAAAAGTACCTCACTTGTTTTTGGGCTCTAAAAATAATCACATTTGCAAGGTAAAAAGAACAAATCAAACCTTTACTTTCCTGCAAAGTTGGGATTCACACCTCAAATTTTGGGCTCTAAAAAGAATAGCAATCTTTCATTTTCTTGCAAAGGTAAAAAGCACAATCAATCTTTTTTTTTTGGCAAGTTAAAAAAAATAATCAACTTGTTCATCCTTACAAATCAAGTTACTTTTGCAACGATTTTTATTTTGTTGACCAGGATTTCCAATTCCTGGTTTAGAAAATCATTTGCTATGTGGGGCTAAAATAAACACCATGCTTGTTGGAGCAACATCTCCAAATAGGACTTAGCAAACCATTGCTTTGAAAAAGTTAAAAAAAACTTTGATTGCTTTGTCTTAAGTGGTAGGTATATGCTCTTCCCTTAATTGAGTGATCAAAAAGCCAAACCCACTCTTTTATGCTTTATTTACTTTCAAGCAATTAAATCCTTTAGAGGGTCTGCCTTCCTGAGCTGCCTTAAGGGGGCCAGTGAGAGGGGAACGACCTAAAATGGAAACGGGCTAATACCGAGTCCTTCCAATCCATTATAAGTAAATCATGTTTGTGACGAAAGTCCCAAACAACATGTGCTGAGAAGTTCATACCGACACTATGTTTCTCCATAAACCCTATGGAGCATAACCTCTATAAGCTGGGAACCTTCTGTATTTACAGAGCTGAAAGTGCCGCATGTATGGCCACATGACTGGAAGCCTTTACTAAAAACCCCTTGTACTAGTTTCCAAAATCCTTCTAGTTGTTGGCGCAGGAGGTCGGACCTTTGAAGCGGCTCACACATACAGTTCCTAGCAGAGATATAAAGTTTGCCATGAGGAGTTTTCATGGAAACTGGTGCTTGGCTGCCCTGAAGAAGTGAGTGTCGAGGGTGGAGCCAGTGGGGTCAAGCATCTAAATATCCACTTTGAATAGCATAGCCTCGAGGGAAACCCCATGTGAGATTCAACAACTATTGTCTCAACTTGCCATAGGAATTGTACTTGCTTGTGCATTTTGTTTATTAAACATTGTGTCTTCTATGTCTGTAAAATGTTCCAAATGGTCAAAAATTGAATAAAATTATCATCTACAAGTGAGCAAAAATCCAGCAAATTGCCGAAAAAGTTTGATCAAAAAGGGGAATACAAAAGTTTTCCAACACTTGAAACACCATATCAAAATCAAAGTATCAAAACATCAACATCAAAATAATTCTTGAAGTAGGTTTGTCTCTAAACCATCACATAATTTTCAAACTAGCTCAAACAACTAGGTTACTAATCCAACAAGTTATACTCAAAAGATTCTATAAACATCAACATTCAACAAGCTATTGATTCAACCATCTTAAGTGCAAAAAAATCAACATTTTGTCAAGTTTCTCATCAGGATAATCAAATCATCTATCACGAAGCTTCATCAAATCTATACTGGGTTCCTAATCTTGGATATATATTTCCTATTTTGAACCTAGGTTATATTAAAACCAAAATTGCACCAACATTGGAATCAAACAAACATGTGAATTGCCAAATGTTTATATGACTTTTAAGTATCACCTTAAGAAAAGAAAACCCAGTTATAAAGCTACTCAGAAAAGAATAAGATTATTGTATATCAATCGCAAGATCTTATTAAAACATAGGACATTCCTACACCGTTTTCATCACTATTTAAGTGGTTGTGGTATAGAGTTTGACGGAGAATTTTTGCAACGACGTGTTTTTCAACAAAGAGACATCTTATCACAGGGAACAAACAATAGCGGTAAAATAAACAAAGCACTTTTTTTGAGGTGGTTATAAACTTTTCAACTATCTTTAGGCAATATTTTCATCCAACAAGATTAGGGGAGTATTAAACCAAGTGATCAAGTGTTTATCATCCAATTATCTCAACGACAACAATACTTAGCTAGGTATTCAAGTTAGTCAGATCAAGTTTCCATATCAAGAGACTTTATCCATATCATTTGACGTGCTTTTGTCATAGGGGCCTATCGAACAAACCCTCTATTCGACTTAGTGAGCTTGAGTATCCGAAACAAAGTATCCATCAAATCAACAACATCAACCTATCTAAATTGAAACTTTGATCACTCATGTGACCATCTCTTGTCACTTGAAAAAGAAGAAGCTTATTCAAAGGAAATGAGTCCTAGCCTAAATCAAGATCAAGATATCATAGCTCTCCAATCTAATCCCATTTGTTATCAAGATCCTATGTATCAAGAATCTTATGATGATCCCCTAAAATTCTGGTATTCCATCCACGATGATCCCCTTTTATCTCAAGAGCAAAGTCCCATTCAACATCCACCTCCTAAGAAAGAGCATGATATCCCTTCTATCTCCTTCACTAATCTAATTCAAAATCAAGAGAAAAGCACAAGCTCAAATGATCCTACTCCAAGTCAAGATCAAGATCAAGAAATATCTTCATCCTCCAAATCCATTTTACGACCTTTCATTCCAAAGTCAAAATCTTCATCCTCTGAATCCATTTTAGATCCTTTCGTTCCAAAGTCAAACTCTTCATCCTCCAAATCTATTTTAGGTCCTTTCATTCCAAAGTCAAAATCTTCATCCTCCAAATCCATTTTAGGTCCTTTCATTCCAAAGTCAAGCTCTTCATCCTCCAAATCCATTTTAGGTCCTTTCATTCCAAAGTCAAACTCTCTATCCCTTCCATCCATCTTGGGTCCTTACTTCCCTCCATCCACCATTCCATCACCTCGAATGATCCATAAGAAAGATCAACAAAGGAACACATCTTTGAACTTGTTTCAAACATCTTTTCAAAACTATTCTTCCATCATTTCCTTTATCTATTTTGGGTTCTTATGTCCTAAAATTTAATTTTCCTCCATCTATTCATCACTTCTCAAGTTACACAAATCTTCAAACATTCTATCTATTATCCAACATCTCTTTTCTATCCTTCCATCCCTTCATTTAATCCTTTGCATAAATTCATCATCTGTGAAATAGGCATTTGTGTCATTTTTTCACATGCTTGCCCATGCTCGAATCTCATGTTCAGTCCATTTCCTAGATACCTATGCATGATACACTTCAAAATCCGAGGTTATTCCTCTTCAACATTATCTTTTGATTGGGATACACACTCAATCTAGAAAAGAACCACTTATCGTATCTTGGTACCGACATCTTTTGATTACTATATCTTATACACTTAATCAATTGCTCTAAATCATTGTGATCTCTTAGTTGAAGACATGGCTAGTGAAAAATATAAAATCTTGTTTCAGCGCCACTGTAATTATCAGACCCATGTAAGTTTCATTACTTACAAGCCAATGCAATCAAAATCTGAAAAAAAAAAGACAATATCAAAAGATCCAAAGCATGATCAAGAAAAGAAATATCTAAAAGAAAAAAAAATGATGAAGCTTGGCTATGGGAAAATGCGAGTAACTCCATCGGGGCTATGGACGCCTGACTAACAATGGAGCAATATTTGTGATATTATTGCGATAACCTCATTGGAGCTATGGATTCTTTCTGGCAGCGAAGCTCTATCCAGGATGCTTTTGAAGTCAAGGTAACTCATGTAGCTAGCCACGTTGGATTCTAAAGATTATAATGATCATATGAGCCAGAATGAACCCAATTACACACACATGGGTAATCAAAGACTAGGTATCTTGATCCAATTTGGGATTCTTCTTCCCTTTCAAGTCTATTTCCTAGTTGCTAGATATGTTTGGTTGAATTTATCAGAGGTTCTAAGTGTGGGTTGGGTATCTATCTTTGAAAAGTTCAGGAACACTTATTCAAGTGGTGCTAAATACTATGACAATCTTACATATCACCTCTTTACAAATGGAGAATTATATACTTGGGGTCGAAATTTCATCCACTCTATTCTTCATACCACGTCTCCCATTATCCTTCCTCTAGTATCCATTACTCTATCTAAATTCATCAGTGCTATCTACAATCTTGCTTCATGCTAATATATGCCATCTATCCTAAATATTTCTTTCATTCATAATCTATCACTATATATGATCTTGTTTCTCCTATCCATATCCTATCTCCATCCATATCCCCTTTTCCATCCTTGATCTTGATCAAAACTAAGGACAAAAACATGATTTTAAAAAGCTCTTGACATGTCTCTTCATGTTTCATAATAAGATGCATCCATCTTTCACCCATTCATCTTCAACTCAATAGTTCATCCATTCCTTGTCTTGCTATACATTGGGGCAACCAAGTACATCTTTATTCTAATCCAAAAAGCTCAAAAAATAAAAAATCTCAAAAACTAAAAATTAAAAACAAAATCGACAAAATCAAAAGAACAAAATTGAAAATCAAAGCATGACAACATGGACCGTCCATCAAATCATATCAACAAACAAGAAAACTCTCCAAGTCTGCAATCAAACTGATCACATGTCTTGTTAATCAATTCATCATTCTAATTCTATCAACATCAACATGTCTTATACAAGAATAGGTACACTCGAAACCAGACAGATCGGTCTTACGCAAGGTACTCACTCTTTGAAACCAGACATTCTTATCAATCATTGAACAAATCAAAATAATGACATAGATCAATATGACTACTGGATTTTATTTTTTCTAGGTAGTCTTATCTTTATCAATTGATGGCAGGACATGTTTCATCTCTCAAAAATCAGGAAAGACAAAAAAAAATGTAATAAATTTAGATGGTGAAAACCTGGTAAACAGGCGCTATCTAAAAAATGAGTTCCTCCATCTATGAGATCGCTTTGAGCACATATTCACTCCATTCGTCCGCATCTATTGCTTCCATCATATCCTAGCTTATCCATTCCATCCTTCGCATCCATTACTCTGAACCATTAGCAAAAATATGCAGCTTACCAACAATTATAAATCTTTGACATACTTGTCGTAGTCACTATCCTAGATTTTATCAAAATCAATCATATCAGCATTTGTATCCTTCCACGGTTTGGATCTTGATCAATTCATACATTCGTAATAAAATTTTGTTTCCGCTGGAGGCAAAATCCTAATTCCTTTTGCTAAGATGATCTTTTGAATCTTTGAAAATCTAAAACATTCGAAAAACTTAGAAAAACCAAAAACACCTAGGGTTTTGAAACAGATAACGAGCAACAAAGCAACAAATCAATCAAGGCATTTCATCAACAAACTGGATCATGCAACTCAGAAAACCGATCAACTAATAAGTAATAAAGGATTATCAAAGATCATTCATCAAGATGATTATATCAGTTAATGACCATTAGAACATGTGAATGACATGCAAGATTCAGTGTTTATATCTTGATTTTATTGCTAATCATGTACTTTATGCAACTCAAAGATGTCCATGACTAGAGAAGCTATGATGGGGCATGATTATTTTATTTGATTGATGTATGTGGTTTATCTCTTACTACGGTATAAACTTGTCTAAGGATATGATCGGCAAAAGATCAAGGAGGACGTTCCAAGTCATGCATGAAAGGGGATAATCCTTGTCTGTTTTGCAAGCAATACTCAAGTCAACTTGATCCATTATATCAAGTTGCTTGTTTAACTTGCTATATCAAAATCCATGTAAGAAATACTCAGGTCATCTTGAATCATTATGTCAAGCTGCTTGTATTTTCTTACAACATTTTAAAGCTCAATGATGAAATCAAGCACTGTTACAAGATAGCATATGAAGAATGGCAGTACAATTTTTAGTTAGATCATTTTATTATCTCATTATTCATCTGCATTATAAGCATTCATGGTTAGTTGCATTATAAGCATATCATTTCATTAATAAATCAACGGTCATAAATAAACATTGAGTATGCTTGGACAAACAAAAACAATTTGCATTTGATCATTGTAGCTACATTCATTTTTAATCATCATCCATTTCATTTAGTTGCATTTTATCATTGCATTAGTTTGCAAATAAGTGCATTTCATTCATCATGTAGTGTATCATCATTATTATTTGCATTATCATTCCATTAATGATCATTTAGTTGCATATTTGCACTTAGATTCATAAGCATTATAAACATTACATATAAAAATGCATAATAGATAATCATCAAATAGAATAACATGCATAATAAAGAAAGATCATCATATAGAGTCCATGTCTGCATATAGATCATAATAAAACAATACAAGTCCAAGTATATAATGATATCAGATAAATAATACAAATCCCTCATCAAATCAAGTCATGGCTGTCCTATACCACTACCACCCGAATATGTCTGTCTCTGTGGCTATGGGCGAGAAGATCCTCCAGATGCCTGTCTCCCATGATCACTACTCCTATGAGGAGGTCCCATGACCCCACCACTGCTAATATCCATCACCACGGTGGTATGATAACTACCTGCTCTCTAGCTCTCTGCAACTGCCTCCTCATATCGTCGTTGCCAGTGGGAAGTCTCCTTCCCGGCCCGAACTAATGCTCTAACAGTGTCAGCCGAGAGAGTACCTGATCCAACTTGTTGAATATGATCAAGAAGGCCCTGAGTATCCTGTTGTCTCCTAACAGCTCTATCCCACTCAGTAATGAGAGTCTACACCTGTGCTCGAAGCTAATCAATCTATGCTCTCAGACTGTCAATGGTATCATGCTCTGGTGCAACCTGCTCTAGCAAAGCCTGTTGTGGTGCATGAACCCCAATCCCCTCACCACCAACCTGTCCAACTATTGGAATATCAGTCCGAGTAACTCTCTGAATCCGTCGTCTAATCAAGGGAACTTGATCCTCTGGATCCTCATCATCTCCACCATGAGCTGCAATAACCTTAGGATCTGGCTGAATCTGTCCAAAATCAATGCCCCTCCCACAACCCCCATCCAGTCCAGTCACCCTGCCTCCTGTCAATGGTAATCCTCTCTGTGATCTCATGCATGCCCTACCATAATCTCTCCTAATCTGTCCAACATCCCTCCCACCCATAGGATGTGCTCTCTCAATCCTGCTAGTCAGTCCAAACGGTCCTCCACAGACTCTCAATCGACCTCCCCTCCGTCCAGGTCTCCTACCACCACCACCACCACCATCCCCACCATCATCTCCACCTCCCCCAGCCTCCTGAGCAGCTCTAAGCTCTCGTCTCCATCTCCATCTCCTAGAAACTGGATCATCTGAATCATCATCCTCATCTCCTGAGATGGGAGGAGGATCTGTTGGATCAGTAATACGAAGAAATGGATGAGCTAATATGTACTAGAGCATAATTTGCAGTAACCCCAGGATCAAGAATGTGCAATCTCATATAATAAGCCACTCTAGGAGTAGCAACAAACTTTGCATGAGCAATCTCAAATGACAACGAAGGTCCCCAATCTCGCCTATCTCTGTACCGCCGAGCATATATAGTCACACCAGTAGGCATAGGCTGAATGATACCAAACTATCTCAAAATACAACCAATCAACTGTCGCTCAACAATGAAAGGAGTCTGACCAATGAGATATCTACTCTGCATGATGAATGGAAATGTTTGTGCATCATCCATCCATGGCTCACAATCAAGATATGGTCTCCAAGTAACGCTATCCAATGAATCTAACACCCAACGCCAATACTACATCTTACCCATCTTATGTTGAGTAAGGATACCTGCATAAAAATAAACATATGGCTGCCTCTCTCCACGAACTCTATGATGGATAGGCCGAGTAACCGCAATGTGCTCCCAGCACCAAATCTGCAATAAAGTGCATCTTGTAGATAAAGTCGCACTCTCATCATACACTACCTGATGAAGATCATAATATAAGTGTGCCAGCATGCAAACACCCCACGCATATCGAGTATGATGTTGCATTATACTCAGGAGAATCTCACCCCATCCAACGGAAAAACCTCGTGATCTCCTATCAGGACATATAAATCCTCCAATCAGACCAGCAAGAATAACGGGAAGAGCCTCGTAATACATCACCATATCTACCCATCAGATCTCTCCTCTACTAATGCTCTCATCAGCAAACACAACTCTGCAAGTCTCTGTACCAACCCGATCCTGAAAATCATACTGCACTAGTTCGCCAGTCACTAGGATGTGCAAAATCCTATAGACATCCTCAAGAGTCACACTAATCTCACCCGTCAGCAGGTGGAAAGTGTTATGCTCGTCGTGCCATCTCTTGGCCAACGCTAACAATAATCCTCTATTATGCGTAATCTCAGGCATATACAATAAATGGCATAAACCACAGGCATCTATATGTTTAATCTCAACCTGGGTCAGCTCTAGAACTAAATGACGCACTACCAGTAATTTCTCCCGACACTGGAGAACATCAATTTTTTCCTATTTATCAAGAGAAATCAATCAATCATCAAATCATCTATCTATCAAATCAAACTCAATCAATCAACTATAAAATCTATCAAATCAACCTGAAGCAATCTATGCTATCTATCTATCAAAATCAAATTGAAGCAACTTAAGCTATCAAATCATTTTAAAACCTATCAATCATGGTTTTCTGTCAATCACCGAGTTTACTCAAAACTCTGTTAAGCTCTTACATCAGAAACTAAATCGGTTTCTTAGAGCTACTCAATCAATCTAATCAAAGCAATCAAATCTATCAATCAAGTTAATCAAAGCAATCAAATCTATCGATCCAATCTATCAATCAAGCTAATCAAAGAATCAAATCAATCAATCAAGCTAATCAAAGAATCAAATCAATCAATCAACCTATCTATCCATCTATCAGGTATGCAATCACTCAATTCAGTTCCTATTTTCATCATCAATGCGTATTAAACATGTTAAATCTAATCATCAAAGTGATTTTTAGCCTTTGCACTTATCAAAAATATCAAATTTGAGCAAAAGCGCTATCCTTTTGAACATTTGCGCTAAATCTAAATGCAAATGTGCTAACCTAGTGCATATGTGCTATCCTTTTTAACAAAAGCGCTAAATCTACAAGCATACGCGCTAACCCATGCAAAAACGCTACCTTTTTGGGCATATGCGCTAACAAACGACACATTTGTGCTACCCTATGCATATGCGCTAACATCTTGAACATATGCGCTAACATACAGAGCATATGCACTAATCTAGGCATTTGTGCTAAACCTAATTGCATATGCGCTAAAACAAATTGCAAAAGCGCTAAAATAATGCCGAAAAAATAAAAAAAAATTAAAAAAATTAAAAAACGCGCCTAAAATATGAAAATTTGAACGAAAACTTGAAAACAAAGCTCGAGCTAAGCTACATGCCGGATACCCATGCTCGACTAAATGCTGATATCACCGAACTCACTCAAAACGATGGTTCTCCACAGGAATCACCATTTCGCCACCTCAGCAAGACTATTTTCTCCACAAGCTGAGAAGGATAACAATGAAGTTAAAATTAGCCTCGATTAATTTTATATTTACTATTTTGAAAAGTAATTAATTTCAAATGGGGCAATTTAATTTGTTTTTTACAAATGAATTTAATTGACCATAAATTTAATCAATTATCATGAGATTAATCGTTCAAACTATAATTTTCAGCAATTTCAGGATCAATCTCCTGAGGGGACACACAATCAGGATTTTCAATCTCCATCAGGTGCATTATCAAGACTTGATTTAATCTTTGAAACAATGTTGTCTCGACATCATTTCAAAGAGGGGCAAAATGTATACACCTAAAATTGGCTATGAGCAATTAAATAAATATTCTATATTTATTTAATATTTATTCTTCTATTAAATAATTAATTTGAAAAGATTAATTTATTTAATTCATTTTCGTGTCTTTTCTATTAATTAATATTTTATTAATTAATTCATTTATCTTATTCCTCTAATTAATTAAATATCTAATATTTAATTATTCCCCTAACCAAGTTAATTAAATATCTAATGTTTAATTATCTCCTCCAAACAATTAAATATTCTAATATTTAATGGTTTTTCTCCTATCCTATAGTCTCAAATATTAAATAATTTCCTAAATTATTTAATCCTTTATCCAACTCACCCTCCATCTCCACTTCATCTTCCATTTGCCAACTCATCAAACATGTGGCTAAGGAAATTAATATTTCTTAAATATTAATTCATCATTTATCTCCAACTACCAAATTTAATGAAAATTGTGTACGTACACATATTTCATAACCATTTCCTATATTCTCTTCAACACCCCTACATCTTAGGAAGGACTTAAGTCCACTTGTCCTCTCATGCCTAAATTTCCTCCAACCATCCCTAGATTCCCTCAGTCAGCAACTTAGTCAAGGTGAGATGAGTGACACTTGTCTTCTCCTTCCCCCTTTCTCTCAACCTTCACCTTTGCTCACAACCATCCAAATTTGTAGATCTGATCAGGACCGTTGATCTGAGTCACATCATCTAATCCTCTCAAAGTCTATAAAATCAAGAGCTTCAGTTGAGAGAGAGTCTTCAAAATAGTTTTCAATCAATCATATGCATCCGTGAGTTTTTGAAGCAAATAGCAAATATCATATAGCATTATCATATTAGCATAATCATGTAGTATTGCATATCATACTATCAGCTAACTGCAATTTATCAGTCTATTCTTCATATGTCATCTTGGAAGCCATCAGTGCATTGTCTGAGAGCACACCATTTGCAACCAGGAACAATGGAGTTAGGACACAATGGGACATAAGCCATGAAGGTAAAAATAGTATTTTATTTCATATATACTTCATGCAGTTTCATTGGTTGATTTTGGATTTCCTGTAGTATTTTCATTTGTATTTTGTGAAACTAACTTATTGCAGGTAACATTCTGAGGATGAAATTCAAGTCGACACAACGTGCTTAAAGTCACTT
This sequence comes from Cryptomeria japonica, assembly GCF_030272615.1. Lineage (NCBI taxonomy): Eukaryota > Viridiplantae > Streptophyta > Pinopsida > Cupressales > Cupressaceae > Cryptomeria > Cryptomeria japonica. The sequence goes on from NC_081411.1 coordinate 691,619,812, forward strand.
ATCACATCTTGTGTTTGTTGTGTATTCATCCCTAAATTGAAAAATCAAACATCTAAAACTGGAAAAAATAAGCAAAACAAACATTTTTTATCTGCGCTCTGTTCTCTTTCGTACGAGTCAGGTTCTCTGTCGTATGAGTCATGTTCTTTATCGTACGAGTAAGTTGTTTTGTCGCGTGGTTCATGAAACTTTGTCGTACGAGTCTCTGCTCTTTCAAAGAAATTTTTTTATTTGTCGTCTGGTATTGTATCTTATATCGTATGGTTCATAAAAGTTTGTCGTACGAGTCTCTGTTTATATCAGTCCAAAGCTGCTACTTTGCATGACATTTTCAGGTCTATCATTCTGCTTGGTCAAATTTGCAATATTCATAAACACCTATTATCTGTCATTTTGTGCTTTAATTGTCTGCTTGGTTTGTTTGGTCAAGTTATCACCCGTCAAAATTAGACTAGAGAAGATAAACACCTCAAGATTTTTAAGTGCTCACCCTCAACAAGTTGAAGATCTAAACATCTCAAATTGCATTATCACCCTCTTTGATAAATTGATCACTCAAATATAGTTTCTCATCAAGATCAATCATCCTTTATCACGAAACTAAAACGTTTGGTCAGAATAATCTTGTCCCACATCGTAGGATATATCGTTCCTACTAGACTTGGTTTTTATCAAATTATCATCATTGCACTCCTAAACCGAAGATTGAAAAACTCACAAACTTTTAAACACTTGAATCATCTTTTCGTGTCCTATCATTCTAGCTTATCTACCTTGACAATTGATCACATCAAAACAACTTTTGGGACAATCGAATTCTAGCACAATATCTAACACACGTGTATGCCCGTTCTAACTAGAGCTCAGAGACGAAGAATCGCAGAGACTGAAATCGAAACATTGGAAACAACTACAATCATGGAACATGAAGATGAAATACAACTTGAAGGAGAAATAACAGAACAAAATATCAGAGACATCAAGAAAGATCCCCAATTCGATAAATTTATGCAAAAATTGTTGGAAGAAGAAAAAGAAAAATATTTTCTAATGTTAGCCAAATCTGGTGCTACACTTCCTCAAGATTTTGATGTAAACAAATTGACAAAAAAGAAAAGTGATTCTCCTCCTAATAATGAACAATATGAGGATATCTTTGGTCTTAGAATGAATGACATGTCAATTCCTAGTAACACTAGAACCAATGAAGAGACTTACATTCCCAAAAGAGATGAAGTAGAAATACTAAATAACATTCAATTCAATGAGGATACAAGAAGGGGTAGAAATGAAACAAGAAGAGATCCAGATCCTCCTAGAATACAAAATCATGGATATGCAAGAACAAATCATATTGACAATCCTATCGCAACTCTCACCCAACAACTACAAACAATGCAAACACAAATTCAAGATATGCAAAGAGGAAATGTTAGACGATACTCACTTCAAGAAATTTGTCCTTACCCATTCGACAGAAATCTAAACATGATACCATTTCCTATAGGTTTTGAAACTCCTAGATACAAAAAATATGATGGAAGCACTGACCCTCAAGATCATATATGAGAATTTTGCACAATGAGTATGGAGTTTGCACATGAGGATACCCACTTAATAAGACTATTTCCAAAAAGCTTAACTGGACTAGCTATGGAATGGTACTCCAAACTTACACCTGGAATCAGATCATTTTTTAGAGTTGGTGGATAAGTTCGTTTCACAATACTCTTACAACATGAAGTAGCAATGCTAGACCTATGTAACACCAAGCAAAAGAGTAGAGAACCTTTCATGACATTTTTACAATGATGGAGACACTTAGCTTCGCAGTATCCTCATACAGTGTCAAAGTATGAAAAATGGATATATTCATCAACAACTTAAATGATCAAATGAATTATTACTTAAAAATGCAAGGAAATCAAAGTTTTGCAAAACTGATTGATAATGGGATCAAAATGGAAGAAGCCATGATAAAGAAAGGTGAGTTGAAAATATACAAAGAAGGAGTCCATCCTCCTAACAACAACAATAACAACAATCACAATGATAAGCCAAAGTTTTGGAATAAAAATTGAAATATCGTCGATGATGGATAGTAGATAACAACAATGTGAAACCAAAGCAACCGGTTTTCAACTTATCTACTCACTCGACAGCGGCTCAGCAAAACAATAATCACCAAAGAGCAACTATCAAAACTTTCTTTTGAAGACAATTTACAAACATTGGTGAACCCCTAGGGTCAGCATTGAAGACACTTGTCGCAAACAAATTGATCACTTTACCAGAAGAAAGGAACTACGAACCTCAAATAAAACCACCTTGGTGGAATGATAATCAGCATTGCAATTTCCATCGAAACTAGGGACATCACACAGACAATTGTCAGAAGTTGAAACATGTCATACAATATTTTATTGATAATGGAGTAATAACTGTGGATGGACATACAACCAATGAATCCCATACAGCTTTTAAAACTCTGCTTCCAAACTATGAGAAAGGTGAATCATCAAAAACAAATAATGGTAAGGGTAAAGCAAAGGTAAACTATGCTCATACATATGACAATGTGGTAAATGTGATTGTGGTTAAAGAAAAACAAAATTAAGAGCATGCTCATGCTATCACAAGAAGCAAAGACAAAGTTGTTTAGCCGGGTCCTACAACAAACGCATCATCCACTACAACAAAACAATACAGTCTAGTAGAACAATTGCAGAAAACACCCGCACAAATATCCATTTTAGAACTTTTAAAACTTTCCCCTGCACACAAAGAAATTCTTGAATGAGCATTAGTACATACAACAATATCCAAAGATCTTGATATTTATCAATTCCAAGCCATGGTAGGACACCTCACAACCCCTCATTGCTTATCATTCACTGAAGAAGATGACATGTCCTTACAACATCCCCACAACGCTCATTTGCATATTGAAGTCCTTAATCACAAAACGCGAGTTAAACGTGTTCTAATAGATGGTGGAGCTGGCCTAAATATTTTTTCATTAAGTCTTGTTCGTGCCTTAGGATATTCAGAAGATGCAGTTGATGTCCGCAAAAGAATCACCATAAAAGCCTATGATGAAGAAAAATGTTCCTCCAAGGAAATTGTGATACTACCCATCAAAGTGGGACCTTTACAAAAAGACACAGCATGACAAGTTCTAGACTTGGACTTATCATATAATGTACTCTTAGACTTATCATATAATGTACTCTTAGGGAGACCATGGATACATGACTTGCAAGTTGTCCCATCAACATATCATCAGTGTGTCAAATTTTCCTATGAGGGACAGGAAATCACAATATCTGCAGATGCAAATCCATTCCAATATTGCAGCAATCTAAAAATGGCTCAAGAAGTAATTGTTCCCCATAATAGGGAGGCAACATCTTCAAACACACAATCCAAGGAAAAATCATTTGCCTTATTCTATCAAATATGGAAAAACAAATGTGGCTAAGAGATCAAGGGAACGGAGAATATTCAATATCACAATTACCACTCTCTCTTAAATCCTTGGGAAAACCATCAAACTCTAAACAACAACCAATTGTGAAACATCTTCCAATATTTGATGGAACATTCATTAGTCTTGGAACCTTATCAGAGGAGACAGAAGACAAAGATGTGTTATAGTGGCTATACAAAGATGAAGAAGTTAAACAAAAGGTCAACAATGTCAGAATACCTACAGAAAAATATGGAAAAGGATTCAACATTCTTCGAAGGATGAGATACACTGGAACAGGTCCTATAGGAAAAAGAAAAGAAGGTATCTCAGAACCTATTGAGCCTCATACTCAGCAGACTACTGACAAGACAGGCTTAGGGTATGGACAAGTCAATCTACCAGAAAACACATCTTTTAGTCAACAACAAGAAGAATATGAAAAAAGACAAGAACAACTTGCAATTGAAAGGGAAGAAAAATCAGCTAAGCAACAGGCACAAGCAAACACGAAATGGCAAAAGAAGCAATCAAATCAACAAGAGAAACAAACTAAAAACATCTCTCAAGCAACATCAAATCTCAATCAAAACAAACATGAAGCTAATATTACTCCAGGAGAGCTCATAGCAAGATTAATAGAACTCAATCTCAGTATGGAAGAAGTTGAATATGAAAGAAGGAAAAACATAACCAGAAAAGCAGAAGAAATGCTATATGAACAAATATGTAGATTGCAGGCTACAAGTGATACAAATTCTAATGAATGGGAATGGGATTCCTATCACTCTGAAAAATCAGCTGAAGAAAATTGCTTTGAAGAAGATGTAGGAGTCGATGCAGTTCACGCGTATGCAGGACAAACGGCAGGAACTAGTTCACTTGAATTAGAATCACATTCGGCTAACTTGGACTTAATCAAGGACAATCAGGAGCTTCTTATGAGAGGTCATTCTAATGAGAGTACCGTTCTAGACTAAAAAATTTTGATATATCTATCATGACCCTTGATATCCTCGAAATATCCCAACCGGAAGATCCCTTACCTCTACTCCACCCTAAGCGTATTGATTGGGAAAATGAAGGACATCCCGCCATTGATGTCTTTCCAAATGACCATGCCATATCTGTATGTATTAACGCAATTAAACCCAAAATGACTTTCACCAAGAATCTCACCAAAGCATCTTCCAGTCAAGTGGGTGCCAAATCTCCTAGTCGCAGAAGTGAAAATAAAGAAAACAATATCAAGTCTAATGCTGAAAACCATTTCTTGGCAAAATTAGATCGAGAAAAAGTAAAAACAAAGGACGCATATAATGGTGATAACCTCCTTGAGGCACCGGAAGATGGGAGATTTGACACTTTACCTAAGCACTATCAAGAAAGGTCATCCATTTTGATCGAACCAACAGAGGCAGTTAACATTGGCACAATAGAGCAACCAAAGATTCTTCATCCAGTAACTTCTTTGTCTAAGCAAGAAATGCAACAATGTGTGGAATTCTTCTAACGACGACAAATCAATTTTGCCTGGTCATATGCAGACATGCCACGGTTAGATCCAGAGCTTATTATGCATCACTTAAATGTTAATCCAGAAGCCAAACCAGTTAAACAGAAATTACGAAAGATGCATCCTCATATTGCTCTACTAGTCAAGGCAGAACTAAAGAAATTATTGGATGTTGGATTCATCAGACCGGTAGCTTATCCTCAATGGGTATCCAACATCATTCCTATTTCCAAATCAGATAAAAGCATCAGAATATGCACAGACTTCAGAGATTTTAATAACGCATGCCCAAAGGATGGCTTTCCTTTGCCTAACATCGACATCATTGTAGATTTAACTACTGGACACTCCATGTTTTCTCTAATGGATGGCTTCTCCAGATACAATCAAATCAAAATAGCACCCGAAGATCAAGAAAATACAACTTTCACATGTCCATGGGGTACTTTCTGCTGGAACGTCATGCCTTTTGGACTAAAGAACGTCGGTGCTACATATCAAAGATCTATGACAACTATATTTCATGGCATGATGCATACATTCATGGAAGAATTTGTGGATGATATCTTGGCTAAATCATACAACAAAGAAGAACATATACAGATACTGGAAAAGATCTTTGACAGGTTAGAACAATACAAGCTATGGCTAAACCCTAAGAAATGTCTTTTTGGTATAACTTTTGGAAAGCTATTAGGATACATTGTTTCAACTAGAGGTATCAAAATAGATCCAGAAAAGGTCAAAGCAATCATGGAAATGGCATCTCCCAAGAATATCAGTCAACTAAGATCACTCCAAGGAAGACTCCAGTCAATCAAAAGATGTGTGGCTCAACTAGTAGATAAATGTCAACCATTTACACATCTATTGCACAAACATGTTAATTTCAAGTGGGACCATCAATGTGAAGAAGCATTCAACAAGATCAAGGCATATCTCATGCAACCACCTGTTCTAATGTCACCAATTCTAGGAAAGCCATTATTACTCTATATATAACCATTGAAGCATCATTAGGAGTTTTGCTCGCACAACAAGATAATGAAGGAAAAGAACGATCTATCTACTACATCAGCAGAACACTAGTAGGATATGAGATCAGCTATTCAACAACAAAAAAGGCATGCTTGGCAGTAGTTTTTGCTTCTCAAAAACTACGACACTATCTACTATCTCACTCCATCAAGTTAATAGCTAAAATTGATCCTCTGAAGTATTTACTAAACAAAGCCACATTGACAGGACGACTAGCAAAATGGATCATGATTCTAAGCGAGTTTGATATTGAATATGTTGACAAAAAAGCTATCAAAGGACAAGTCATTGCAGACCAACTAGTAGAGACACCACTTCAAGATGATCATCCTTTACACATTGAGTTTCCCAATGCTGAAATCCTAACAGTCGCCACAAAAAATAGCAATTATACTTTGATGGTTCATATACACAGCACGGATCAGGAGCAGGTATTCTATTCATTACACCACAAGGTCATACAATCCCAAAATCATACAAATTAAGCTTTCCATGCACCAACAATACAATAGAATATGAAGCTTTGGTAACAGGTATCAAAATGGCTATAGAATGGAATATTACACAACTACAAGTCTTTGGTGACTCTCAACTCGTCATCAATCAAATCAATGATGACTATCAAACAAAAGATGAAAAATTGATACCTTATAAAAAGATGGTTGAAAATATCAAGAAGTACTTTGTAGAAATAACTTTCTAGCAGATTCCAAGAAATGACAACAAAGCAGCAGATGTCATGGCTACACTTGTTTCTCTCCTTCAGACACAAGAAAATCAACAGCGTTATGAATTCCTGATGGAAGAATTGTTTTACCCTGCTCATAATTGTCCTGATTCACAAACTATCTATCACCTTGTTGGACATAATTCCTCTCGCTATGGCCAAACTTACACATACCTGAAAGACAACACTCTACCTCCTGACTTATAAAAGAACCAAAAGAGAAACTTTATTTGCCAATTCTCCCATTTTACTCTCGTCGTGGATACCCTATTTAAACGAGGTCTAGACAGTACTCTCTTAAGATGTCTCGAACAAGAATAATCTTAGAAGGCCTTACATGAAGTCCATAACGGCATTTGTGACACTCATTCAAGTGGTCTTACCCTTTCAAAAATACTCATGCTTGGGCTATTATTGGCCGACTATGGAACGAGATTCTTTCAAGATATCTAGAACATGCAAACAATGTCAGATCCATGGTAATTTGATTCATACACCAACATAAGAACTTCATGCTTTAGCAACATCTTGGTCTTTTTGTCAATGGGGTCTTGATCTGGTAGGAAAAATAAATCCTTCTTCATCTAATGGACACAAATTCATCCTAGTAGCTACAGAATATTTTACAAAATGGATTGAGGTTGTACCTCTCATAAATATCACAGGAAAACAAATTGTTGCATTTATCTTGAACTACATCATCTGTTGCTATGGAATACCAATGACTATTATCACTGATAATGGACGACCATTCAAAAATCAGGATGTACAAGAGCTATGTGAGAAGTTCAAAATCCAACACAGATTCTCCAGACCCTATTATCCACAGGGGAATGGGCAGGTAGAAGCATCTAACAAAACGATTCTGAAAATCCTCAAAAAGACAGTGAACGATGCTAGAAAATATTGGCATATCTAATTAAACCCTGCTCTATGGACCTACCGCACCAGTATTCGCACACCAACAGGCGCCACACCTTTCTCTTTTGTATATGGATCAGAAGCGATATTGCCAATTGAAGTAGAGATACCCTCTCTACGTGTATCACTCAAAGGTCTCATCCCAAATGAAGAACAATGAGTATCTAAACTGCAAGAGTTAGAACTAATCCATGAACGAAGACAAAATGTCTTTGATCATCTAAAGGTATATCAGCAAAGAATGTGTCGGTGTTATAATCACAAGGTCAAACCAAGAGTCTTTCAAGTTGGAGAACTAGTGCTAAAAGAAAATCCACACAACCAGGCAGATCGAGTAAAGAAAGGAAAGTTTCAACCAAACTAGTTAGGTTCATTTGTGGTCACAGTAGTATTTGGATCAGGACTATATCAGCTATCAACACAGGACGGAGATCAACTCGAGGAACCCATCAATAGCATGCACCTGAAGAAATTCTATGTCTAAAACATCAGAAAAAAAAAATTCAAAAAAAAGTGAAAAATTAGAAAAATCCAGTTAAAAAAAAGAGTGAAAAAACAGAAAAAAATAAAATCAAAAAATCCAAAAAATCCAAAAAAAAAAAATCAAATATCAGAAAAAAGTGCAATAAAAACAGACGGTGAAAACCTGGCAAACAGGCGCTATCTGTACGCTAGCTCTTCCATCTATTAGTTCATGTATCTTTCCGCTTGCATTTATTCATTTTCCATTAGCATTGTCCATCATAATAAAGCCTTTGTACATACGCAAACATCCTAGGTGGCTTTTCACCATAGTTTGGATCATTGGATATATCATAACGACTTTGTTTCTAGGCTTAGGGAAAAATCCTACACCTAGCTGGGGGCAAACTCTTGATCATTTTAAGCTAAATCAAACAAGTAGAACAACAGTTAGACAACTCTTATCAAGCAAAAATTGAGACACATCTAACGTTGAGCACAAGATCAAACTATCAACTATCAAGCTATCACAAAGTCAACCTAGGCGCATCACACACTTTTCAGTGGATAATATCTTTTGGATAATGATTTTCACATGATTGTTCAACTTTTCTATATTCATTTTCGCTATCATGATTTATGAGTGACTCCAGGATGTCTTTGACTAGAGGAACAAGGAAGGAACATGATATTTTTCGTCTGTTGTCTGAAAATTAATCATTAATGTGTGCAAATTTGTCTCGAGACATGATCATCGGAGCATCATTGAAGACATTTCCGATTTGCGTATTAAAATGATTAATACTGCCTGTTTTACACAAGCAACACTCAGGTCATCTCGGATCAATTATAACTCGATGCTTGTGCTAACTTGCTATATCAAAGTCTAGGAAAGAAGTGCTCAGGTCATCATGGTTTAATTATACCAACGATGTTTGCACTCACTTTCCACATTTTAAAAAGCTCAATGATGACAAAATCGCAATAATCCAATGATTGATCCGGTCATAGCTTTGCATTTTAGCTTGCATTTCGTTCTTGCATGGGATCCCGCATGCTCCTTTTATCCAAGGTGTAAAGCGGAAAATCGCGATCGAACCCTAGTTGCTCTCCCCTCTTCCAACTCCAAGGAGAGAGAAGGGAGGTTCGCTAAGATTCGATGGTTTTCACTTAGGGGGGAGACTTTACATTCAAAAGAGGGGTTGAAACCCACAAGATCCAATCCCACGCAATGCAAGATTGGATGCTAAATGAGTTTCAAGGGTTAAGACAGCAAGGCTACCCTCTTTTGTAAAGAATGTGCATAGGAGAATTAAGCTAGGAATGCATAGAAAGTGACAAAGATTCGCTTATAAACTGAGATAGGAATACAATATGAAGCTGCGGACCTGGAATTAGCAGTAAAATGTCGATACGGCGCTGTCCTGCAAATTTGAGCAAAAGTTGTCGGGACGATGGCGCCCGGCGCCACGGTCCTCCGAAAAATCCGTGAAACGAAGGGGGATCTGTTTGTCTCTGCACAAGGATTCCAGATCTTCAATTTCAGCCGCGTACCTGCAACCTACACACAGAAAAGCGAGGACGATTGGGGGGTTAGGGATTAGGGGTTTGCCTTTAGGTCAAACCCCGATTTTGGAATTAACCAAGAAATGAGCAAGAGCTGTAAATGTAAATGACTGTAAAACAAGTACTAATACCTTGTTCTAAGGATGTTTGTATCCTTATGTGCGAAGGTTTAGATGTTGTATGTTGTATGTTGTAGTAGTATGTGATCTCCTCTTCAATGGTTGAATCCTTGTCTTGAATGCAACACTTAGCCTTGAATGGAGACTTAGAAGGAATGCTTGAATGCTTGAATGCTTGAATGCTTGAGTATAGTTTCCACGCTTTGTACACATATCTTTTTTCATCTCCCAAATGAGAGAGAAAAATGTAGTTTATATACTTGTCAATTAGGGCTGATAGACTGATTTTCCCGACCTTAGGCCGACCAGGAAAGTTAATTTCCAAATTGCAAACAAAAAGACCCGAGACCCCTTAGGAGACCGGGCCCAAAATAGGACCCAGGGACCAGGGCGCTGGGCGCCATGGTCCTGGGGCTGGGCGCCCTGGTCCTGAAGGACCAGGGCGCTGGGCGCTCTGGTCCCACCTCCCGGGACAGCAGGGTGCAAGGAGGTTCAGGCCAGGGTGCTTGAAAAATGCAGTTTTCAGTGTCGTGGACAAGTTTCGGGGTCTCCATTCAGGTTGCGTGTTGCGTCGCCATCGTGAAGACCGAAATGCAGTCGAAATTGCAAGTGTCGCAATTTTAACAGGCTACACAAGGTAAAATCTATCGCAGGAATCATCAAAGTATCATCACAAATGTATACGCAATCAAAATAATGACTCATATCTCTTCAGATATTGTCGATCCAGCGACAATCCTATGCTATCTCTCTCAACAGAATCAACATCATCATATCCGAATATTTCTACAACTTGATATCAACAAACTATCAGTTCTTTATCTAATCAAACTTCTCGATTCAATCAATCAATCAAACCTAATCAACTCTATCATGTCTTATACAGGATGCATCCTTCATGAAACCAGACGATTTGATTCTGATTCATGTCTTATACAGGATGTATCCTTCCTGAAACCAGACGCTCTAATCATGTCTTATACAGGATGAATCCTTCCTGAAACTAGACGCTTTGATCATATTTGACTTATACAGGAGGTGTCATTCCTGAAACCAAACTGAATCTCAATCTTATCAATTTAATCAATCAAGATTTATCAATCTAATCAATCAAGCTAATCGAAGAACTCACATTTTCATCAAACACAGTTGCAGAAATCAAATCATTTCTAATCAGGATATCAATTTCACAAAGATCAAAAGCACTCCAAAGATCAATTATCTCAATTGATCTCCCTAGGGGACATCATCATACCGCAATTTAGCAATCAAGAGCTAGGGCATCCTATCAAACCAATATCATCATCAAAATGAGATTATTCTTTGAATCAACACATCATCACACCTCGCTTCAAAGAGGGGCAAAATGTATACACCTAAAAATGGTCTGAAGATAATTAATTGAATAAGCAATTATCTCAATTAATCTCCCTCCACGATTTAATCGAATTCATCAACAATTTGATTAAATCCTCCCTTTTCATCTACTTATTAATAAATCTAAGGATTTATCTAATAGGTTCATTTCAATAATCCCCTTTGATTAATTAATTCTCCCCCATCAAAATCATTTCTTCTAATCTTCTAATTAATTAAAACAAATCAATTATGAGTTGTTGAAATTAATTAACCTTTTCATATTATTTAAATTTCTAAATTCAAATTCTCCTAACTTTTAACCACCTAACCCAACCATTCCTAAACCTAACCCATTCTACCTACCTCCATGTCCGCTTTCATCCAACCTTTTCTAGAATCTTTGTGACACTCGTCACTAAGTGTTCCCTTGCATCCAACCTCTTCTAAAAGCCTTTTGACACTTGTTACCATAGAAATGACAAATGTTCCCTTTAATCCAACCCCCTTTGCCAACCTCCTACAATTTAACCATTGATATCTTCAAATCAATCTTGACCGTTGATTCTTGTCACCTCATCCCTGGCCTTGGAAATCCTATAAATAGACCTCATTTTGGAGCACAAAGGATCCCATCTCATTTTCATCTTAGGCATGGTTACTATAGGCATCTAGCTTCTAGTTTATCATTCTTAGCATTGTTATCATGCTCAATTTTAGTTTAATTGCATCTTCATTCTAGCTTATTTTCTAGAATAATCATGAAATCATATAGCTTAATCATGCTATCTTTGCTAGATCATGCATCTTCATCATTTAAATCCTCCATCTAAGTGTAGTCAAGTCACTGGAATTTGCATAACAAGATCTGAGAGCAAAATTCATACTCGCATTTACTAGGAGGCGATAGATCGCTTAGTTATGGTTTTATTTTTCTTTGATTTAAATTCATTAACCATGCTTGTAATGATCTATTAAGTGTTTTGTGTTTGCAGATATAGGTACACTTCACAAAGCACAACAGACTTGTTAGGTCCCAGAGACAACTGAGAGGGGGGGGTGAATCAATTGTCTAGTAAATTCAAACCAAAAACAACTCAACCAACTTAATGCTTAATACCGGTAAACCAGTTAAGTATGCTGGTAAACAGTGTTAATAGTTAATTGCTATACCAGTAAAGATTAATGCATGAAACATAAACACAAGGTCATCCACAACACATAACACAAATATTTGTACGTGGAAACCCTGTAAGGGGAAAAACCATGGTGGGAAACCTTACCCACAATCAGATGATACTACTGCAGATAGTAAGTGTACATAAATGGGGTCTGCACATGCAGAAAGGCCAACAGCCTAGAGCTCACTGCTCAATCACAAAATGGGAGTCACACTGACTACAGTTGGATGATTAAATCCAATAAGAATGTATTGCACAAAATAACATCTTCATATGCTGGATTCAGTACCGGTGTAATGTTGATATGCTTCCACAAAAACCTAGCTTCTCCTTCAAATGATGTCTTCGTGTATAGCTCTGCTTAATCTCACATATACCTTCACTTAGTTCTTTTTCGCATTCCCACATTCAATCTTACAAATAAGATCTTACATTTATACCATAACCTAAGACTAATTTTAGTAGGTCGGCTCTACAAGATATTACAATAAAACATTTTACAAACAATATAATATCTGACGCAATAACCGATTAAACATGTTGGCCTATTAAACATGTTGGCTTAAAGCATTTACAACAATAATAAATCATCTCCATAGCGTGTCATGCTAATATAGAAAAGATAAACCTGTCGGTGTAGCCCTAGGTAACCCTGGACCTATTTGCCAATAAAAACAAATATGCAAATATAATTATACCAATGATTAATTCTTCAAAACAAAGTGTCCACACGATGTCTTCGACATTACCAAGTGTCTTCCATATCATTCCAAGTATCGGTGATCATTATATCCTGTCGGTGAACCATATACTAGTAACTGTGCAATAGTTACTTGTTTGCCGGTGAATGTTGTTGGATCTCCAGAGTGCTAGTGCTTTAGTAGGTGTTGACATCAATAACAAAACCATACCAAAATACCAAAAATTTCCCCCTTTGGCATTGATGGCAACACAAGATGGAAAAACCATCAAAATGCCAAAACAGAAATGCCAAAATCCAAAAAACCAACAATCTCTCCAAAAAGATCATAACCAGAATATAGAGAGTAATAATCTCTCTCAAACAACAATCTCTCCCCCTGGGAGCAACATGTGTTATTCAAAGTTCTCTTAAAACATAATGTGTTTTTCCATAGATATCTCTCCCCCTTTGACATCAAAGTTATAATAATACCAAGTTCATATACAAAATACCAATCAATTCAATATACCAACTACTCCCCCTAAGAAGTAGCTTCCTCATCAAAGACCGAAGTAAAAGATTTGTCTTTTAATTCTACCGGTTGATGACAATCATCAACTGTCTAAGTCTCTACCGGTGGTGGTACGACTTCAAGCTGATCTCTGAGATATTCAAAAGTCTCCTTAGGCAAAGATTTTGTGAAAATATCTACAAGTTGTTCTTTAGTATTCACATAAACCAGTTTTATCTCTTTTTCTTCAATTTTTTTCCCTTAGAAAATTCAATTTGATAGAAACATGTTTTGTTTTAGAATGTAATACCGGATTCTTAGATATATCAATTGTTGTAGTGTTATCACAATATATGGTAATAGGTTCCTTGCATTTTACCTTTATGTCTTTCAACATTTGCTTAAGCCATAGTACCTGTGTACAGTTAGTTGTTGCTGCAACATATTCTGATTTTGTTGTTGATAAAGATGTACAACTCTGTTTCTTACTCAACCAAGAGACTAATCTCTTTCCAAAAAAGAATGCTCCGTCAGTGGTGTTTTTTCTATCATCCACATCTTCTGCCCAATTTGCATCTGTGTATGCACATAGATCAAAATTTTCATCTCTAGGATACCATAATCCAAGATTTGCAGTGGCCTTGTAAGTACCGAAAAATCCTTTTTACTGCTGATTCATGATTTTCTCTGGGATTACTTTGAAATCTAGAAAGAATACATACTGCATTCATAATATCGGGTCTGGTTTGTGTCAAATACAATAAACCTCCTATCATAGATTTGTATCTAGTTGGATTAACACGTGTAGATTCATCCCTTTGAGATAATTTGTCATTTGTAGTCATAGGTGTGCTTACCGGTTTAGAGTTCTCCATCCCAAATTTCTTTAGTAACTCTTTCAAGTACTTGGATTGACTCAAAAATATACCTTTGTCAGTCTGTAAAATCCGCAATCCTAAAAAGAATTTTATTTCTCCAATCATAGACATTTCAAATTCTTGCTGCATTTTAATAGAAAATTCTTTACATAATCCATCTTCTCCTCCAAAGATTCTATCATCAACGAATACTTCTATAATCAAGATATCATCATTAGTTATTTTGTAATATAAATTGTTGTTTGCATTTCCTTTAGAAAAAACAATCTTTAAAAGATACTTATCCAACCTTGCATACCAAGCTCTTGGGGCTTGTTTCAATACATACAGAGCTTTTCTTAACCTGCAAACCATATCATTGTCATCTGTTAAAGAAAATCCATCAAGTTGTTCAATATAAACTTCCTCTTCAAGATCTCCATTCAAGAATGCACATTTAATAACCATTTGATAAACTTTGTAGTTCTTGTGAGCTGCAAAAGCCAAGAATAATCTGACTGCCTCAATTCTAGCTACCGGTGTAAAGGTTTCATTGTAATCAACTCCTTATTTCTGAGAATATCCCTTACACACTAGTCTTTCTTTATTTCTGACAACCTTACCATCTTCATTGAGTTTGTTTCTAAATACCCATTTGGTTCCAATTATATTTTTATCTTTAGGCCGGGGAACTAATGTCCAAGTGTTATTTTTCTCAATTTGTTCTAATTCTTCTTCCATAGCTTTAATCCATAATTTATCTTCACATGCCTCATTAACAGATGATGGTTCAATTTGAGAAATAAGACATACCTCTTCATTTGCCAATCTTCCTCTTGTCATAACTCCTTTAAATTTGCTTCCAATTATCTAATCTTCAGAATGATTCAATTTTACATACCGAGGTGTCTTAATTTGCTGTTGTTCTTCAATTATTGTGGAATCCTCTGATGGTACCGGGGTAACTGGATCTTCATTCTGTACTGGTGGATTTAGTATAGGTTCATTTGTCACAATTTCTGTTTCTGGTTCAGAATCTATATACCTTGAAGTTACTCTGAATTGTTCATCAATTTTTACATTTGTACTCTCAACAATTTTTTGCAATCTTTTATTAAAACATCTATATGTTTTGCTCTTAGATGAATAACCAAGAAATATTCCTTCATCACTTCTAGGATCAAATTTGTCAATATACTCATCTCTTCTAATATAACATTTGATTCCAAAAATTCTGAAATACTTAAGAGTAGGAGTATTACCAAACCATAGTTCATCAGGGGTCTTACCGGTTTCACCTTTGATGTGAACTTTGTTGAATGTATAGACGGTTGTGCTAACTGCTTCTCTCCAATATACATGTGGTAAATTTACTTCAGATAACATACTTCTTGCTGCATCCAAAATAGTTCTGTTTTTCCTTTCAACAATTCCATTTTGCTATGGTGTCTGAGGTGCTGATAGTTGTATTTTGATTCCATTCACAAAATGTATTAAAGTCTTTAGATGTGAATTCTCCTCCTTGATCTGATCTTAAACATTTGATTTTCTTACCGGTTTCATTTTCAACCATTGCTTTGAACAGTTTGAACTTTCCAAGTGCTTCTGATTTTTCTCTGAGAAAAGTAACCCAACACATTCTAGAATAATCATCAATAATTAGCATGAAATATCTATCACCTTGTAAGCTTTTAGTTCTAGCTAAACCACATAAATCAGTGTGAATCAAATCAAAAGCATTATTGGATTTTTCTGGAATACTTTTGAAACTAGCTCTAGCTTGTTTTCCAAATTGACATTCCTTACATATTGTATTCTGAGGTTTCACAATTTTAAGTAGATCTCTAACTGCCTTAGAAGTACTGATCTTTACCATGCAATCAATGTTTACATGACAGAGTCTCTTATGCCATAATCAACTTTCATCTATATGTGCAATCAAGCATGCCTTTTCACTGTTATTCAAATGAAAGATATTACCTCTAGTCTAATTATCAGTTGCAATTTCTAAACCAGTTCTATTCATGATTTTGCATTTTCCATTCTTAAATTGTAACTGAAATCCTTTCTCAACTAATTGACCAACACTTAAAATATTATGCTTTAACCATTCAACATAGTAGACATTGTCAGTGTTATGCTTACCATCAAGAGATATTGTACCCTTACCTTTAATTGAACAAGCTTTGTCATCTCCAAATCTTACTAAACCTCCACTGTATTCTTGAAAGTTCAAGAATTTACCTGTCTCCTGTCATATGATGTGATCATCCTGAGTTAATGATCCATTCATCCTTTACTTCAACTTTAGCTGCTAGGGCTTGTTCTACCGGTTGAGCAGTAGGTGTTGGTTGCTCTTCTGTTATAGCAACAAAAACTCATCCATTGTCTGCTGGATCCTCATCAGAATCATCAGTTACACCTTCATCAGCAATATAACAAGATTTGTCTTTGTTCTTCTTAAATCTGTATCTCTGATATTCAAAATTAGGCTTGTATGTTCTTCTAGCTTATTCTCTTAGTCTAGCATGTCTATCAGGGCATCTCGAAGCCATATGACCAATCTTATTGCAGTTAAAACATTTAAAGGGTGATTTACCTTCATATTTACTTCCAACTGGACCTTTTGGCATTTTCCTTGCAAATAGTGTTTCAACTTCTTCAAGTTCTTCATTCTCCTTCCTAGTTTCTTCAAGTTCTCTTACATAAAAGGCTTTCCAATCTGATTTGTCAAATGATGGAGCAGATGATGTTGATGTTTTAAAGGCCAAATCTGTCTTTATAGTAGCAACAGGACCAAATTCCTCAATTTCAAAGGCTGAAAGTTTTCCAATTAATGTATCCCTAGTTACTGATGTATTAGGCATTGTTCTCAACTCATTTATAGCAGTAACCTTCATTTTATATGTCGGTGGCAATCCTCTTAAGATTTTTGAAACAATTTCATCCTCACTCAATGTTCCTCCACAACATTTAATACCCAAAACAATTTCATTTACTCTTTCCATAAAAGAAGAAATCCTTTCATCTTCTTCCATTTTCAGATGTTCATACCTAACTCGGAAGCTTTCAAGTTTTGCAATCTTGACTGTGGAATCTCCTTCATTCAGTGTTTCCAAATGATCCCAAATAGCTTTAGCAGTAGACCTATCTAATAATCTCATGATTTGTTGATCTGATAAGGCGCTAAAAGTGCTTCTCTTGTTTTGCAATCATTCTTCTCATCTTTAGCTAAGGTAGTTGGAGCGGTCTAACCAGCTATAGCAGCAGTATAACCATTCTTTGTAACTTCCCAGATGTCTTTACCAATGCAATTCAGATGTGTCTCCATCCTGATCTTCCATATCCCATAGTTGGTTCTATCAAGTTTAGGACTGTCCTTCCTGAAATAATTAATAGTCATTAGATCTCCTCAAGTTGTTAAACTTCTACAAAAGAAGACTAAGCTCTGATACCAATTGTTAGGTCCCAGAGACAATTGAGAGGGGGTGGGAGCGGGGGGGGAGGGGGGTGCATCAGTTGTCTAATAAATTCAAACCAAAAACAACTCAACCAACTTAATGCTTAATACCAGTAAACCAGTTAAGTATGTCGGTAGATAGTGTTAATAGTTAATTGCTATACCGATAAAGATTAATGCATGAAACATAAACACAAGGTCATCCACAACACATAACACAAATATTTGTACGTGGAAACCTTGTAAAGGGAAAAACCACGGTGGGAAACATTACCCACAATCAAATGATACTACTACAGATAGTAAGTGTACATAAATGGGATTTGCACATGTAGAAAGGCCAACAGCCTAGAGCTCACTGCTCAATCACAAAATGGGAGTCACATTGACTACAGTTGGATGATTAAATCCAATAAGAATGTACTGCACAAAATAGCATCTTCATATGCTGGATTCAGTACCGATGTAATGCTGATATGCTTCCACAAAAACCTAGCTTCTCCTTCAAATGATGTCTTCGTATATAGCTCTGCTTAATCTCGCATATACCTTCACTTAGTTCTTTTTCGAATTCCCAAATTCAATCTTACAAATAAGATCTTACATTTATACCATAACCTAAGACCAATTTTAGTAGGTCGGCTCTACAAAATATTACAATAAAACATTTTACAAACAATATAATATCTGATGCAATAATCGATTAAACATGTCGGCTTAAAGCATTTACAACAATAATAAATCATCTCCATAGCATGTCATGCTGATCTGGAAAAGATAAACCTGTCGGTGTAACCCTAGGTAACCCTAGACCTATTTGTCAGTAAAAGCAAATATGCAAATATGATTATACCAATGATTAATTCTTCAAAACAAAGTG